>NC_071509.1:43750799-44986799 GCF_027887155.1 Malaclemys terrapin pileata | reverse complement strand
ATTTTTGTTATATTGGCTAGAACAGGGGTTCTCAAACTGGGGCTTGGGACCCCTCATGGAGTCGCGAGGTTATTACATGGGGGGGTCGCGAGCTGTCAGCCTCCACCCTAAACCCTGCTTTGCCTCCAGCATTTATAATGGTGTTAAATATATAAAAAAGTGTTTTTAATTTATAAGGGGGGGCTCGCACTCAGAGGCTTGCTATATGAAAGGGGTCACCTGTACAAAAGTTTGAGAACCACTGGGATAGAACCATTCTTTAACAAAGTATTAATTTTTTGGGCACTTAATTGTGACAGAATAACCATGCACTGTATGTTATTACTATGCAGCATTTTACAAAGGAAACATTTAAAGATCTCTCACTTGTTGTCCTTGAAGATGTCCATTAAGAAGTTTTGGTTTATAGTTGGGAACATCTCAAAGAGTTGCTTCTCCTTCAACCTGGCAGCACAGTCTTTTCTAGCCATGGAAGGAACACGTTTCTAATCCAGAAAGTAAAGTAAGTGAAACGGTAAAATCATCATTAGAGGAATCTACATTAATAAAACTGATCCAATAATGTAACTAATTTGTTATTACCAAAAAAATGTATTCACTACCTAGGCACCTATCATGCTAAAGATTTTAATTACATATAAGCATCAGCCACACACTCATCTGGTGCACAGAAAGCTGGAACGGGCATATCCATGCTGTGTGATACTGTACTGCCACAGTCTGCAATCATTGGAAGTGACTAAGCTAGCGTTCTCTCAATTTAAACTGAGAGAAGGCAGATGGCAAGGTATTTTTCGAGGGGGCCTTAAATTTTGGAATTTGCTACCCTGCTGGTCTATAAATGTCCAGATTACTAAACCTTCCAGGCATGCTGCAAAGCCCATCTATTTTCCCTCAGGCAATTGGGCAAGGAGCATACTGAGTGTTTGGGATTGAGCTATGATTGTTTTATTGATGATGGGAAATATTGGTTTTGTTTTGAGGCAGGTATGGGTTGTTTCTATGTATTGTGCATTCAAATTTCAGAAGTCACCTAAAGCAGTGTTTCTCAATGTTTGGTCCATGGACCAGCACCAGTCCCTCAGATCTCCCTGACATAGTTTGGGAAGGCAGCAACCCGGTCCCTGGTATTAAAAAGGTTGAGAAACACTGACCTAGAAGACATGACGTGACAGGTCCTTAATTATAAAACTGAAATAAATAAAGCTGACAATTCCAGTGCTCATATAAAATAAGTGATCAAAACAAAATTGAGCCAGATTACACCAAGCTTAAATCAATCTGTGGACACCATCGTTATCAGTAAGCCACATATAAGTATAAGGAAAAGAACCCACAACACTCTGCTTTAGAAATACAGGCTTATACTATTTGAACTTCAATGTCAACAGAAATAGGGACATTCTATTTTTAGGACAACTACTTACAGGGCAACAGAATAACAAAGAAAGACATAACTGCACTAATCTGTCATTACATCCATTAAAGGAGAGTAGCGCAGTTAGCTAGATCATTACAAGCTTCAAATTGAAAACAGAGGAAAACTAAATGGAAACTAAGAAAATGGAAAAGAAAAAAAACTTTAGGGAATAATAAGTGTGTGCCAAATTGAGAGAGAATTACATCTTAAATACCCTTTAAATGTGTCAGCTGTCTGGAATGTTGTGGGTTTTTTAAAAAAATATCATAAGCAATTAAGTCTCTTTTTGAACAAGGATGGCATGGTGCTAATTACAAATTTTTGCATGGTGTCTCACAAAGAATGCATGAAGCCAATTTGATAAATAAATTTTTAAAAGTAAACAACTAAAAATGCAGCTCAACCAAATGCAAATGCTAACCTGTACACCAAGATATAGCATGATCTGTTTGTGAAACAATTAAGATATTAAACTTTCAAATGACAGATTTATTTTAAACAGAAACATCAACTGGCTTTTATCTAGCACCTTAAGTAAACTCTAGCTATCAAAAAACAATTAATAAAATTAGTTAACATCTATCTCAGAAACTCAGCACTAGTCAGCCTGTACAAAGACAGGCAACTGTAGAAGCAAAATATGGCTTCTAACCATACCAAACTGTGCAGGGGGGGAAAAATCAGCGTGATACAACTTAGACATCATAAAAAGTGGCAATATTCATACCAGGTCCTGTTTCTCCTGTAAGGCTATTTCTTCAGACATTATTTCTCTGAGTGATACTCTTTGAGTCTGTGCATTCCAGTGATCCATAAAAGGGAAAATTTCTGATGTTGCTAGATTTTCACTGCGTGTCTCTGTTGATGACTGAGAGGGACAGGCCATTTTTTTTCTCTGCAGTTTACTGTCTGTGCTCTGAGATAAGATTGTATTGGAGTCATCCAGATCTAATAAGTCAAACAGTACAAAAGCAACAAAAATCTCAAGGTGACAAAATGAAAAAGTCATTGTATTTAATTAAAGCAAAGCCCAAAGTAATTAAAATACATTTCACCTTACTACATTTTCATTAATTTATTTATTAATAATCTAATTTTATTTAAGCAACTTATATTTTTAGCAAAAATAACATTACATTGCCTACATTTTCCTCCTCACCCTCTCCCTACCAAAGTCCATCAAGCTTCATTTTTCTTCTAACTAGTAAAAAAGCAACAATTCAGATGGAATTTTTAAATGCTGGAACCTAACTTACACCTGCAAATAGATAACTGCATATGACTATGTGTGGGATTTTTTATACTCACAGTTACCTTTTTGTGTGTATATATATTTTGCATCCACAACTTATGAACAGATATTTAACTATTTGGTCACGTTTTTCTCTTGCGATGTTAATGGCACAGTTTAGCTGTTAGGCAAAAACTTTTTTAAGTCTAAGGACCAGATTGTGGCTTGAAGTCACAGCCCAGGTTGTAAAGGAGCGGAGTGGGTGTTTGCTGCAGAGGAAGGATTCCTCATGGGGAGCTGAGGGACTGAATGCTTGATTAGCAGATCCATCACCATCTGAAAGAGGGTCAAATGCATTACCCCCATGCTGGGCCAGTTCTGGTGACCAAGGTGAAAGGATGGGATGCTCATTAAGACCATGGCCCCTCCCACTTTCTTCTTGCAGAAGGGTAGCCCCACTTGTAGCACTAGCCTGGATCAGTGTCTCTTTTACCCATGGAGATTGTATCAGGCCTTTGAACATCCATACAGACTTAGTCACAATCTCACCCTATGCATTTTGATCCCAGGTAGACATGAGAAAAGCTAATCCTTATAGAGTGCTTTAATGCTATTGTTAAAGTCAGTGGCTTGTTTATTTTTACTACTGCTGCTAGGGTTGTAAGATAATGGTGAGTACCATATCAAGTCCACTAAATGCAAGCTGAGCTTAACAAACGAAGCACTCTATTTTCAACAATTTGCAATTTTTTAACCTTACTAGTTTTAGTTTTTGAGAACTGAGCGTTATTACAGTAATTTAAAGGAACAGTATACTGTACCTTGCATAAGCAGCTTATAATATTCATCTTCCTTCCTTTGTCTCTTCTAATTACAAATATTAAAAAAAAATCACATTAGTGAACCATAGATATAGGTTTCCCACTAATATTAACTCAACAAATGTTACTTTTCAGGTAAACAGGTTTCAAATTAAAGTACAATTTTTAAACTTTTTATCTGAAAAAAATGTGCATATATCTAAGATAAGAAATACATTAAGAGGTAAAGTTTTGAAAATAATACTATTTTTCAAGTGACAGATCAAAGTAGTGCTAAGATATCAAATCAGATCTCATAATTAAATTAAAGATTAGACAAACCAAGAGAAGATTGTACCAAAAAATAAGATGCAGTTTGAAGCAGTTTTTCTTCTTACTCTGGCTGAATTTATGATGACATGAGACTCTAAGAGAACCTTTCTCAATTAGTTAATATAAATATATTTGTTTTCCATACATAATAGGTAATGTGCACTGAGACTTCCTCTTAAAGAATAAAATCAAGGCTTTTCAAGGTCAAATGTCATTGTTGGTGGATGGTTTTAAAATTCATGTTTAACAATGGGCAATACATAATAACAGATTGGACATTAACTGATCTTTTTGTGAAAATGTGTATGTTATGATCTTTTTTCCCCCATAATGAATCTAATTTTTGCTATGGTATGTCTTACGGTGTGAAATTTATTCTTCCTTGAAATCCTTCTCATCTTATCCCTCCCAAAATCTGAAAAATGTCAATGATTTCCTCTTCCTCCCCTTCCCTCCAAAAATGTATTTTAGAAGCATGAGGGTGGGGCACTGATGCCCATTTTGAAATTATACTCCATAGTTTGTTTTTACGTTTGTATTTTAAGAGATTGGTATTATATTGCCTTTGGGTTTTATTTGTTGCAGGGGCAGTCGACACTATCTAACTAAAATAATGATTTCCTCTATGCTACATGTCCACTTACCCTATGTATTTTACACCATATAGCTAATATTCTCACTGTTACAGTAAATATATAAAATACCTTATATAAATATTTAGACAAATGCAGAAAGAGAAACAAATAGATTGACAAAACCCAAGTGTAACTTCTTATAAGAAAGAAGCCTACCAACCATAATAGATTCTTTCCATTTCTCATGAATCACTTTGGCCAGATTCAGATCTATATGAACCACATAATCCTCAATAGTTAGTGATCCTTATGGAAGAAAGAAAATATACTCATTAAAGCACTGTACAAAAATTAGTCCTATCAAGTATAGCACTGTGGCTTACCACTAATTAATTTGCATTTAGGAATTTTACATAAAAATGTCATGCCTGAAAACTGCAGTGACTTCCAAGTTAAATAAAGACACTGAGTTCTGAGCCCTCACCCAACAGGATTCATAAACCAACACAATAGGGAAGGGGCAGGAGAGGGCAGGTTAATATTAATTGCATCTTGTTTAAACTTAACTATTGGAATGACTGGCTTTTTTATACCCTTATAATTTTTAATGCATATTCTTCTTTTATATGTCCATCCTTGCATTTAACGTCTTTGCAGTTAACTCTGAACCTAGTGACCAATTGTGATGCTGCATTTTTCCCTTATTTAATCTCTCCCCATGGATAATCATCCCTGAAGAATACATCAGCCATTAGTGTCCTCATTGTTCCCTGCATCATACCCAATTTAGAGAAGCATCTTCCCTAGGAAGCATAAAAGCCAAGAATCCTTTTCTACACTAGTCAGAGAGCAAGAGTGACCATGGTAGCAGCATAATGTAATCTTTCCCCGGCACACCTACCTGATACTATTACACCTGTCAGTTTCTCAAAAAGAAAAGGAGAGTGATTTAGAGCATGCAAAGAAAGGGGGACAGGTCTGAGAAATAGTAACACCCCGCTCCCCCTTTTTACCCCAACCCAAGAAAATGTCTTTTTTTTTTTGCTCACAGCCAAACCCATTAATAAATTATAGATTCAAAATGTTATATCAAGTAAACATGAAAAATAATTTCAAAGATTACTAAACCTCCTTTTGTTTTTTCAAACAAAGTTCAAGATCAATCAAACCTGTGTACTACCTGTATTACTTCCTGGGTCAGAAACTGGACCCTCTTACAGGCAGACTTGGAGTGGCTAGAGGCATTCCATATGCACTGTCAGCACCAAATCCTGAGCATAAAAAATGGTTTGATATTGTGCCAGATGTCACAATCTCATAAAGATCTGGCCTTTCTTCAGTCCCTCATTACATTCAAAAGTGGTGCTGCATGCTCTTCAGCCATGTTGCCAGGATGGATACATGTTCTCAAACTCTCCATCATCCCATGAAGGGATGAAGGCCCTGACCCCACCTGGAACTGCCTGCGGGGCCACCCTACAGATTTGTGATTTGCAGGACTGAGCCAGATCTGGGAACTTCACTAAACAATGCCTGGCTGGCACAACAGTCCCCAGTGGACTTTGTGTGTTTGATGATTATTTTGTTTTTTCTTTCCATTTTCTCTTGATCTCTCTCTCCTTTTAATTCTATATCTTGATGTGTCTTCAGGTGATTTTCAATGAGTTTTCTCTCAGACTAATTTTTCATTTTAAAAAATGTTTCATATTATTCTCTCACTCTCTCTCAAACTTTCTTTCATTTCTGATTTGGCATCTCCCTTCCCCATTTATTTGTCCCATCAAAGGTTCTCTCTCTCTCTTCCTTCTCCCAACCAATCAAAATTTTTCCTCATCATTATCAACCTCTCCACCTTTGGGAGACAGAAAGTAGGTTCTGCTCCAAGCCAGACAAGTGGAAATATTTTCTTGCAATACTCTTCAAATGTATATGTGGGCAGAGACAAAAAATTGAAAAGAAAAGATAGCTATCCTTGCTGCTATATTTTATGTAACATTCTGGTTCAGTTCAGTTTTTAAATTAACAAGAACCTTTGAATAGCACCACAATATCATGAGGAATTCAAAGTAAGCATAATAAATAAATTAAAATGGCTTTAAAAAAAAAGAACTACATTACATATATATTTGTATTAATTATTTTTCATGCCCTTACCTGAGTCAATGCCAACTGGCCCAAATATTTCTTTCAGTTGAAGGGCTAGTTCAGGAGGTAATGCCAATTCTAGGCAATTTATATTCATGGATCCCGAGGATAATGAAGTAGGGTTCAATATCTTGGTTCTATCTTCATCCATATTAGAAGGTTTGCTTTCTTCCCTATCACCTCCAATTGATATCATATCATTCCCCTGAGTTTCTTTATAGGTTTCCAGTTCTTCTTCATCACTTGCACAGTTCTTCAAAGGTGCTTGATCCATTTGCAATAACAGAAGAATCATATTATTTACTTTGGAACTCTCTAGATATGTTTCTGAAAGTTTATTGTCTACCTCCTTATTTAATTTGGGTTTCAAAATGGTTGGAGCAGTGCTGAACACGTTAGGTAAAGTCACAGGTAGACATAAGCCCACATCAAGCTGTGACACCACTGATTTTTCTTCTGTTTCATTAACAAGGCTCATCGCCTTTAAGTTTATTTTCTGTGTATCTGAAACAGACTGCTCGATGATATCTGTTCCTGAATCTTCTGCCTGAGTTCTGGGAACAATGTCCTTGGTATTTTTGAGTTTTACTGAAGCACTCAGTGGAAGTCTTGTTAGTGAGTCAGATATTTTAGCATCTGTCTCAAGTATGTCTGCAGTTTCACTCTCTGCATAACACACTGATAAATTGTTTTCTGAAAGTTGAGTGATACCATCAGTCCCAATTATTTGGCTGGTTTGTTCAGAATTTTTAAGATTCTCTCCATAGTTTGTATTTTCCTTGAATTCAAGGTCTGTGGTAGCTGGCACAGTTCCTGCCTCCTGCAAGCATTCAATGTCTTCGCCTTTACACTTTTCATCAGAATCCAATAGCAGGCTTGTGGCCCAGACAATGTCCTTGTTACATCTTTCATATAAGTCTTTCAGTGCATCAAATGAAAAGGACCCAAACAACTTACAAAGAACATTCAGATTTTCAGATTCATCAATACTGATAAGTTCACTTTCTTCCACATATGTGCTTTTATCATACATAACTCTATAGGGTATTTTTTCTTGAGAACTTGAAGCAGCATCCGTGTCTTTTGGTCTGAATGCTTCTAATCTGCCATGTAATACTTTGGTATTCTCGGAAATAATATTCTCAGAAATAATAATTTTCTTTTCTAATCTCCATAAGAGCGCGAAATCCTGTGGCTCAGTCTGTGAATACCTGCTTGGTTGTTTACAGATGCGTTTTTCAGATTTCTCTTCCAGCAAATTAAGCGTTGACAACTGTTCTGGTTTGGAGAGGGCCACACTGCTGTTGGTAAACGTGAGGGCTAATTTATGATGCTTCCGTGTTCTTTTATTTTGTTGGGGCTTTTTCTCACTTATATTGTCACTAGCTATTCTTTCAGGTTCTTGAAAATTTGATGTCTCTGTGTCCTGTAGCTCTTCACTGCTCACAGATGTTCCATGAAGCACATCCACTGTGTCAAGAACATTTTTGTGTATATCACATTTATTATTTCCAGCTTCATCAGATTCACTTAGACTTCTCTTTGATATTCTCCTTGATCTATGTTGCCTCTGCTGCAAAGAGCTCATAGCAGGCCAGTCTCCCATCATTTGCAATTCTGGGGTAATTTTATCTGCACCAAGAACACAGAAAGAGTCAGAGACTAAATTTTCCTCCCTCTGTCTTTTTTCACCATGTAGTACTTCCTGCTGAATATCTGCCAGGTCCACTTGTGCCTTGTGTGAATCAAGAAGATGCTGGCTGGTTGCTTTATCCTCTTTATCACTCTTCATAGAAAATTTTTCTATTCTTCTAGTCCTTTTGGTTCTCTGCCTGATTGATTGTTCTACAGGCCAGTCACCCAGAAAGTTTAATAATTCTGGCCTCACTGATACATCCAAAGATGAACCATTTTGTTTCATAATGTTCCTTTCATGTGTTACTACTGGTTCTACTGCAATTTCATTGTACTGATCCTTTTCAGTTTGAACTTCCAGAATCTTGTCACTATGTTCTTGAATATGTTCACAAGAACAGATATGCAAGTGTGTGGTTTCTTCAGATTTCACCTCATTAGTTTTACTAGTTTCTGTTTCAGTAATTCTATGTATTTCTTCTCTCTTTACAGCTTTTTTCCCCAAAGGCACTTCTTTTTCTTCATAATCTGATAAACTGATATCCACACTACCTTGAATAATGCTATTCTCAGAAACATGTTCTCTTAAATTATTTTCAATTTCCTCCTCTTCTTTTCGAAAATATCTATCTGCTAAGTTATTTTCTACTGCTGAAGATGTAGAAGATGCATGTTTCTCCTCTTCAGCTAATTCAGGAGGCTTTGAAGCTGAAGCAAAAAGTGTCTCTTCTTTCACATATGCATGTACCTCTTTTTGCCTGTAAGACAAACAATTAAACAGAAGACGTTTAAAGAAAACTTAAAAGAAAAAAAACCTAACAAGCCAACCCCACTTCCCCACAAACTTCTATTCTGGCTTGGCTACTAAATAAATTTAAATTAAAGCTCATAAGCTCTTTAAACCAGGGTCCCATATTTTAGTTTAGGATACTATACAATCATTGAACTGAGACATACATAAAATGTTCACACACTACCAATCCATGAAATCTGGGGAGAGGAAAACAGTTTAAAAAAGAACTAGCTCAAACCTGAACACTCCCCTCTAATAAAACAAAACAAAACAGCACAGATATTTACTTGATAAGGGCCCCTCCTTGATTCCAAATAGGGATTACATTTTTCTCTTTACATTAGTCTATCTCCCTCTACCCCAACCTGCAATTTCCAACAGGAGGACAGCGGCAGGCAGCTGGGAAGGGGTGGCTGGGTGGAGGCACGCGGCCCGGGACCCCCGCCGGTGCTGTGGGGCCCGGGACCCCCACTGCTGCTTCTGCAGGGCAAGTGGAGTGCAGTGGCCTGAGACTGTCCCAGCAGTGGCCGGTGCGGCTGGCCCAGGCAGCCCTGGAGCCAGCCGCATCGGCTGCTGCAGAAGTCATGGAGGTCCCAGAAACTCACGGAATCCATGGACTTCCGTGACAGACTCGCAGCCTTAATTGTAGACCAGTCAGCCTAACTTCAACACCCGGAAAGACACTGAAACAAATTATTCAACAATCAATTTGGTAAGCACCCAGAGGATAATAGGGTTATAAGAAATAGTCAGCATTGATTTGTCAAAAACAAATCATGCCAAACGCTACCTAATTTCCTTCTTTGACAGGGTTATTGGCCTAGTGAATAGGAGGAGGCAGTAGACATGATGTATCTTATTTTAGTAAGGCTTTTGACACAGTCCCTCATGACATTCTCATAAGCAGGGATCTGTTTTCTGTGATAAATACAACAAAATTCTCTGATAAAAGAAAACATAAAAATCCAAGTTTTTCTGTGATTAAAATGAAATGCTGAACATTAGTTTCCCTAGCCACAATATACTGTATATAGGTATCAGTTGAACACAATGTTTTATTAATATACAGTGGAACCCCATTTATCCATTCAAATTGGGACTGTGGCTAGATTGGATAATAAAAAATTCAGATAATCCGGAGAGCGGCAGGGCTGACAGACAGGGCTTTCGCAGTCTGGAGTTCGGGCTGTCAATCCTGGTATAGTTAATATGGAGAGACAGATAATGGAGGCTCGGATAAACAGAGTTCTATAGTATACGTTTTTAGTTTTTACATTTTGTGAAAAAATAAAGATTCTGTATAAAAATGCAAATTCTGCATTTTTCCATGGCAAATGGATTTCTAGGATCCTTTCTCATAAGCAAACTAGAGAAACGCAGTCTAGATGGAATTACTATAAGGTGTGTGCATAATTGGGTGAAAGCCTATACTCAGAGAGTAGATACCAATGGTTCGTTGTTAAAATGGACATACGTAGTGGGATCCTGCAGAGGTCAGTCCTGGGTCCAGTACTATTCCACATTTTCATTAATGATTTGGATGACAGAGTGGAGAATATGCTTATAAAATTAGCTGATGATACCAAGCTGGGAGGGGATGCAAGTACTTTGGAGGACAGAACTACGATTCAAAATGACCTTGACAAATTAAGAATTGTTCTGAATCAACACGATGAAATTCAATAAAGATAAGTATGAAGTAGTACACTTAAGGAGGAAAAATCAAATACAAAATTATAAATTGGAGAATAACTGCCTAGATAGTAGTACTGCTGAAAAGGATCTGGGGGTTATAGAGAATCATAAACTGAATACTAGTCAATGATGTAATGCAGTTTCAAAAAAGGCTAATATTTTGGGGTGTATTAACAGGAGTTTCATATGTAAGACACAGGAGGTAACTGTCCTGTTCTATTCGGCACTCAGGAGGCCTCAGCTGAATACTATGTCCAGTTCTGGGCACCACGCTTTAAGGAAAGATGTGGACAAATTAGAGAGAGTCTAGAAGACAACAACAAAAACGATAAAGTTTAGAAAACCTGACCGATGAGGAAAGGTTAAAAAAAAACTGGGCATATTTAGTCTTGACAAAAGATGACTGAGGGTGACCTGATAACAGTCTTCCAATGTGTTACGGTCTGTTACAAAAGAGAACAATTGATCATTGTTCTCTATGTCCACTGAAGGTAGGACAAGAAGTAATAGGCTTAATCTGCAGCAAGGCAGATTCAGGTTAAATATTAGGGAAAACTTTCTAACTAGAAGGGTAGTTAAGATCTGGAATAGGCTTCCAAGGGAGGTTGTGGATTTCTCATCATTGGAGGTTTTTAAGAAGAGGTTGGACAAACACCTGTCAGGGTTGGTCTATGTTTACTTTATGCTATCTGAGCACAGTGGGCGGGAGTAGATGACCTGTCAAAGACCCTTCCAACACTACAGTTCTATTATTCTATTTAAGGGATCCATTTCCAAGATACTATAAACACATTCTAAATTATCCACTACAGAAGATCACAGATGCTAGTTGCTTACAAAATATGGTTGGAAATATACTCTCAGTCTACATATACTCACATAAGCCTCCTTATAATAAATATATTCCATAATACCAAATAGATCAATCACTCCAATCCTAGTCATAAAAATAATCAACTCCACCAACACCCCACTCTATAAGTACAAAATGCAGACCTAGGGTGTTTACATATATGTAGGACTATACTCCTTTTAAAAACTTTATTACACATTTAATAGCTAGTACATAAAAATCTATACTGTACTCCCAGTAGCATATTTCCAGTACAGAAGAAAACAAGAGGAAAAAGTTAAGGTTGGTGGACAGCAATAATCTAGTGGACTAATAGTGTATCATATAGAAATGGAGAAATGGCTGATTCCCTTAACTGTTCACTTCTAAAATTCTTAACCTTGTAAAAATAAGAAATGCTGAATTTTTGTTCAACTTTTGGGGGATTTTTTTTTTTTTTTTTAACAGTTCTGGGTTAGGAGGAGTTAGCCAGCCTCCACTGTTTAAAACAAAAAAAAAGTTAAGATTGGAATTGTGTAACAAAGTTTTTTATTTAGGAATATAGAGCAAGTAAGTCTTACCCATAACCTTCCCCCTGACAAGGATCTTCATTCCAATCAGCATTTTCTGATTTGTCTGGGACAGCAGAATTCAAGATTGAGTTAACAGTAAGGCAACGTTCATATCGATCCAACATTCTTTTGATCTTTTCTTTAGATACACCATGAATGTTTCGCCTACAGATGAAAAGATGAAAAAAGTAACATTCCAGATTTTAATAATCAAACAAAACAGACTGAAAGATGGAATCATTTATCTTTATGCTGTTATATTTCTAGTTTTGCTTAATATTAAACCTAAGAATTAGGCTAAAATATTTTTTTCTTAAACTGCTTTCTGGAATGTTGTAAAAACCAGATGCTTGGTGTTTCACGTTCTGTTAGGAGTCAAGGAGCCAAACTGCATAAAGAAGATTTTGCCTACAGGAGTCCTCCTCCTGTGGGCTATGCTCAGTTGAGAACTTCTCAGAGTGGGAAGAAAACATATTTGCCTACTCTGATCTCCCTGCTTTTAGCCATTTGTCAGTATAGCTTATCCCTCTGAGTAGGATTTACACTGACTTTGTTACATCTCAGAAAGCAATTTGCTTGGCAGTGGCCTGACCTAGGGTATGTAAATCCTAGCCAGCGAGGCAAGCAGAGGGGAACTGGTGTTGAGAGGAGGGGAGAAAACCCCAAGTAACCCCTAGCAGCAAGAAATGGTGGCACACACCACTCCATGAAAGAAAAGCAACTCACAGCTGCTCTAGAAGGATCCCAATAAGCACCCACCATCTGAGAACTGCATCAGCTATGTGTTCAACCCAGATGGTAATACCTAGGCAAAGGTGTAACCAAGCTTCCACTGGTGGTTCAGCAGAGCTTGTCCCCAGGAGCTTGTTCTGCTCACATCAAGACATGACTGCTACTCTAGTGCATAAGGTAGGAGAGACACTTGGAATCAGGAAGGCTAACAGTGGAATAGATCACCTCAATGCAAGGACAAACCCAATACGACAAAATAAACCCTGGATGCTTTCCAGGGGTCCTATTGGATCTATCATTGTGCCTGGATTTCCAAGGGATATTTTAGGGATGAATATACATTTGCATAGCTTTCTGAAGATTTAAAGTGTCATATAAATGACAAAGGTGCCTTTCTGGCTGCTAGCTAATTTCTTTTGAAACTGGATACCAAAACAAACAAAACAAAACAATAAAAGGACATCATAAAGTTCTAAGCAGAACAGTTAAAATAAAAAGTTAATCAGGTGTTTGTTCAATTGTTAACAGGGGGCTTACTGATGTTTTGGAGCCTTAATGGCCATTGTAAAGGTAAAAAAAAATGTTATTTTAAAGAGGATAAATGAAAGCTGAAGCAGCTTACTTCAATGTCTTCTACAGTGCTTTTACCTTTCAAGCTCTTTTGGTTTAAACTTCCACCAAGTATCAGGCTCTCGGAACATTACTTTGTATTTGTACTGCTGAGACTGAATAAAAATACAAATAGAATACAAAATACATCAGTAATGTCATATTTCCATGAAAGAGCACACAATGTACAAAACAGACACATATCAGGTTCCCATTTTACAAAACAAGTTAAACATTCCAAAAATACACTAACTATGTTCCAGGCTTCATTTATGGTTACACAAATAGGGATTTTTCAAAGCAGTCTAGGTTGCTTAGATACAATATCTTCCTTTAAAATTAATGAAATGTATCTCACATCTCAACCACAGTCTCTACATGACAGAGCTAATTCAGTTTTGTCCAAGCAACATTCTGAAAAATCTCACTATTTTAAGAACCATTTCTTTCCCTTTTTTCAACTTTTTCTTATTTCAGTTAGCTGCAGACCTGGAGCTCTCTCTCTTTCTAGTATACTATGGTATTTTCTCAAGGCAAAAACAAATCTGCTTTAAATCTAGCCAAGATAAATCACTTGGGAGGTGACTGTCCCCCATTCCTATCTTCAGGACCATTCCTATTGTCCTGGAGATATACCAAAGCACTTTCCTGGAAACAGAACTTGAAGTATTTTCCTTGTACTTTCATGCAGTAGGCAACACTACCAAGAAGATAGCCATGAACTGACAGCACTCAAAAGTACCTTTTTAAAACCTTCCACAATTAACATTGTAGCTATGACCAGGTATAAAATTAGACCCCATTCATAAAAAGAATCTAAATATTGAACAAGTCCCACCTTTCACCTGTCCATCACACATGCTGAGGGCTGGACTTGATGACCTCTCGAGTTCCCTTCCATCTCTACATTTCTATGATTCTATGCAGCAAAGGTAGAATATTTTTTACTAACCACTTCAATCCTGTGTTCATCTCATTTGAGCAAAGAAGTGCTTTTATATCTACAAGGGCATTTACGTATAGAGAAATCCCGAGGAGACCAATTTTTTATTTTTTAAGTTAATTTACTATGCTGAAAAGTACCAACTCGACAGTACTACTTGGTTAAGTCCTCTATTTATCAACAAAACCAGTTATAATACATAAAATGGCAGCAGAAGGTTCTAACACTTTCCCACTGATGTGCCTAAACCCAGACTAGGATGAAAACCTCTAGGGATAAGAAAGTAGATCAATCCTTATCCCAATTCAGCTCTCAGTCTCTAGGCTGAAGCTGGCAACAAAGTTGACAATTAGTTCTAATTTGAGGGTCTGGTTTGGTTTGTTCGCAAACCAAACTGACATGGATGACTTTTGAAACTAGGCTTCAATGACATATCACAAAGAGACCATTTCCACTCCTTGGTATTCTTTTTAACAAGCATAACTGAGCTTCCTTATAAGGATTTGAAAGTACCTTTTAAATATAAAGTATCTTACAAACATTGTGATGAATGGAACAATGGAAAATAAGGAAATTTTAATCAGAATATCTATCCTGGATTTGAGAAACCTCCCTAGAAAATGTTCAGTTGGAAAATTCCTGACCAGCTCTAGTACTGGATCCTGTAAAATGGTTCAGTAAGTTAAGTTACTTTAAAAACAAAATTAAAATCTAAGTAGTAAAATGCATGTGACACGTTATTGACATGAACTGTGACCGTATAGATCATTGTTGCAACCAAGGTCCTATAGTTGCACCAAATCTTGTACAAAGGAGGTCAAGTAAGGTGTCTATATAAAGGTTGTAATTTGCTGGTTATGATTATGCAGTCTGTATGTGTGTATCATTTTTGTATTTGAAGTTATGAATATCGGCTATGTACTTGTACCTCAATGTGTTTGATTCTAAGTAGCATCAGTGAAGCATTTGGTCATCTTCTTAAGAAAGGAGTATTCTGAGTAAGTGCCCAATCAAGAAACACTTAACTGACAATGGACTTTGGGAGACGCCAATCCACATCTGAGCTTTCCTGGGAACGTTCAAACTAACATGTAAACAATGGCATCGGACATTCATGGACATGTGCCTTGCCCAGGTGGCTACAAACTCCATCTTGTTGGTGTGATTTTGCACAGAACAAAGGGGTTTCCACCCACAAGAGAATATAAAAGGCCCTGGAAGCCTCTCCATTTGGTCTTCAGGTGGCTCAAGAGATGGCCTCTCCACCCCAAAGAGATGCTTGAAAGAAACTGCCTGAAAGAAACTGGAACAAAGGATTGTAACTACGGGGGTGTGAGTGATTGCTGGACCCAGGCCATAAGCCACAATGTTGGTCTGAAAAGGATTGGGCCCAGACTAGGAAGGAGTCTAGTCTGTGAAAGAAGCTCATTGGAACATATCTGCGGGTGAGATTTACCTGTATTCAGTTTCCTACTGTATTAGGCTTAGACTTGTGTGTTTTGTTTTATTTTGCTTGGTGATTTACTTTGTTCTGTCTGTTATAACTTGGAACCACTTAAATCCTACTTTTTATCCTTATACTTAATAAAAATCACTTTTGCTTATTAATTAACCCAGAGTAAATAATTAATACCTGGGGGAGCAAACAGTTGTGCATATCTATCAGTGTTATAGAGGGCAGACAATTTATGAGTTTACCCTGTATAAGCTTTATACAGAGTGAAGCGGATTTATTCAGGGTTTAGGCTCCCAGAAAGACTGAATACTGGGTGCTGGGAAAGTCCCTACTAACTAAGAAGCTGACTGAAGTGTCTAACTCAGAAAGACACAGAAAGACAGGAGTGGGGAGAAGCCTCTTCTGGCAGGGGGGTTTGTTCTCAGTGGTATCCCAGCACATCTACTGACAGTGTTGAGGGAGTTTCTGTGACCCAACCCGTCACAGCGTGTTCCCCATGCATAGCACCCTTAAAAAAAAATTTAAAAAATTAAAAAAAAAAAAAAAAAACAGACCACTTTTTGTTAAAAGCCTAAAAATGCATACTGGTTTAAATTATTGACCTAAGCATTCAGAATTGGGCTCCAAATATAGAAGGACCCAGAAGAGTACTGTGAATTTCTGCCATTCCTAAGGCCTGGTCTACACTACCAAATTAGGTCAGCATACTTACACAGCTCAGGAAAAATCCACAGCTCTAACCAGAGTAGTTAAGCCGATCCGCGTAAACAGCGCTAGATCAACAAAAGAATTCTTCCATGAATCTAGCTACGCCTCTCAGGAAGGTCGATTACTCACACCAATGGGAGTATCCCTCCCATCAGTATAGGTGGTGTCTACACTGATGCAGCTGCAGCATTTTAAGTGCAGATAAGCCCTAAGATACCATTGCTGCAAAGGGCCGAGATTCCTCAACTCGCACTGAAGTCAATGGAACAGATCCTCAGATGACATATGTTGTCAAAGCTCCACAATGGAGCTACGTCAACTTATACCAGCTGAGGATGTACTCCAATAGGCATTATTGGCACCAACGGCATCACAGAATTGGGAGCTAAATGACCAGAAGATGAAGAAAAGACAATATAATAAGAAAAATGTATCACTAACAAACATTACAGCAGCATTATTTTGACTAACTAAATATGAGTCATATACTCAATATAAATGGATTCATCTAGCCTGCCTTCAACTGAGCTAACAGTATTTCATAACTGCTTATAGAAGATATGAAAAGCTTTATAAGTAGGCTCACATATATCCTAATAAAACTCTGTAATATTGCTACTTAAACACGTTAGTAGGATTTCCAGTTGCAGAGTATATTTATTTTCAAATATTTCAGCTAAATAAAATATAACACTACAGGACAATTTGATCTTCAAATCAGTATTTAAGACACACTTCTTACGTGAAACTTATCAACGGTAGTCCAGCAAATAAAAGAAAGTTAGGCCGCCATCTTTCATTTGGTGCTTGTGTCACTGATGTCAAATTTAGGATGAGGCAGGGCCTTTCTGTAGAGCACCACCAACCCCATTGTTGGTACTCAGCTAATATGAGCAGCAAAAAAAACCTAGCTAATAATGTTATTTGATTATGCATAAGGAAGAAAAGAATCCAACTTATTCTTCAAAATGTGTATTTGCTCTGCAGTACAAAACACTTGAATTTGTCAGTAAAATAAGCAGATAAAACACTCAGACTTACACAAAGCAGAATATTTAATAAAAAGAAGAACAGGAGTACTTGTGGCACCTTAGAGACTAACAAATTTATTAGAGCATAAGCTTTCGTGGACTACAGCCCTCTTCTTCGGATGCATATATGCATATAAGGTGCCACAAGTACTCCTGTTCTTCTTTTTGTGGATACAGACTAACACGGCTGTTACTCTGAAACTTGTCAGAATATTTAATGATATGGTACCATTTTTACACATTTTTTTGATTGTGGGCTTGATCCAACTCTTGTTGAACTCAACCAGAAGCTGGACTGAGCCCTGTAACCACATTTTAAAATAGTCTCAGGTTAGTTACCAATCTCTTTTCACACTGCTCAAATCATCATACTAACCAAAGCAACGTAAGGCTTCATCTCCCATGCCTGTATGTTTGTGTTGTCTATTATTATAGGAGAGATTCTCTTTTCAAATGCTTCTTTGGCTGAAAGACAAACAAGTATAAAAGAGCAAGATATGGTTAATTTCTTGATAATAAAAATCTACATCTAATGTTAATTTTATTTTTTTAAAATACACCATGTTTAACCACTTGCCAAAATAACTATTTTTGGAGTCTGATCTCTCTGCCACCCAAGCACATTTTTTATTTAAATTCACCACCCTCCAAACATAAAAACTACAATTACATTGTATTACACATTGAAATAAATATATGTATGATAATAAAGGAATGGAAATGCAGATGTATAATACACCAATATGACTAATCAGTAAATTATACTAAAAACTACATGATCACCTTCAAGTGGACTTCTTTGTTGCATACAAAATTCTTGGCTTTATAACAGTCTTAAGATAAGTCCACTCTGTAAACTGTATAAAATATGAAAAATTAAAAAAAAAGTGTAGTTTTTTTACACACAATAATAAAATGTTTATCAGTTGCTTTAAAAAAATAACAGAAGGCAGTATTAAAGTAGCCTGCACAACCAGAGTTGCTGTTAAGTGTGTACTTTTCCTATAAACCCATTTTTTGAATAGGTATAGAACATACCTGCAAAAATGTCGTCATATTTAAATTTTAGCACATAAAAGCTTGAAAATAATTGCTTAGTGAAGAGTTCAGGAGGAGAAACAGGAAAAAAAAATCTTTTGTTGGTGAAAATCGCCGTTTACTGGTTTCCTCTATTTTTGGTTGTTTCCTAATTTTTGTCAATAATGTAGTGCTCTATAAGGAACATTAGTTCAAAGGCAGGGAAAAGATCTGGATAGGTGCCATATGCGTAACACATCCCCTGTCATGGATAGCATCTGAGTGCAAATAATGATTATTGATCTTAATCTTCGAAGGAATCCTCCTGAGAGCTAGCACAGATTACCACTTGATAAGTAGAACCTAATGCAACATATATACCCTGATATAATTCCAGGAGAAAATAATCCTTCAGTGCTGAATTGGACATTTGTTAGCAAACAGCACATTAGATAGGCCATTCTGGAGTCTAGGATCCCATTTTTGTCAATATTATTTAAAATTTATACCTCTAAAAGGGGATTAAAGCTCATCCTGTGGTGCAATTACAGGAAAGCCTGCTTTTATAATAGCTTTCAGCAATCCGCAAAGCAGTTGAGCTAATCCCCTATGTAGTTCTTACCTTGTTTCCTGTTCCACTCATGTGCTTCTCCTAAGCAATTTGCATCATACTGATATTGTCCGTTTTTGTAAAAGTAATCATCAGTACTAAGAATGATTCCACTTGGGTTATCCTCAAGCAAAGTCCTGTGAAATATCACAAAGACAAAACAATACATTTTTCCAATTTTTGTCCCCTTTTATCAACAATATATGTGAACCAAATATTAACTCCTTTTGGGTTTACATAAGATATACAACAGAGAATAGCTTAGTGATCTAAGCCTCAGGTTCTAAAAAGTAGTTTTCATTCCTAGCAAGGTTGCCTCAACCCTCCTTTCTTCCACTGCAGAAAAATTAAGTTTCATGGAGTCTACTGTGTACAGATTTTTTGAACAAGACCTTTCAAACTGAAGTCTTGTGTTCTCTTAATGGATATCAAAGATCCTGTAGCACTTTCTGTGAAAAAGGGAGAGTGCTTTAGGTGCCTTCAAAATTTCTTCGTGCCATGTGCAGAGTGCTATACGTGGTTTATCCACTGGTGGACACCCTCCAAAGCAGTAGTAGATGCATCTCAATGACAGGTTTACTGACTTCTGCACACACATCTTGATTCATTCCCAGGGACACAGGGAACAAATACATCTGAGGGAAGGTTCAGCCCCAAGAAGAGGGTAGGTGACAATACAACTGTCACCCTGTAATGGGGAGGTTATAGGCATTTGGTCCCTATGAAAGCAGCTGCTGGGAAATGTCCTAGCTATGTGGCTCCTCCAGTTCCTTCTGCTGAGAAGCAGAGGGGAAGTTTTGGAGGGAAGAATAGAAGGGGGTAGAGAAGGACAAAGCCTCTGTGTTGATCGTCTTATACCTCTGCAAACCCTGGGAACTCAGGTTTTGGAAGCAGAATGCCCCTATTTCTTCTAGGCAGCAATGGAGGGGCGGAACCCCATGTCCTGCTGGAAGAATGAGCATGCAACTCATATATTTCAAGTATTCTGTGCAGGAGAATATTGTGCTGGGGATGACAGGACCCTCAAATATTTTTAATGGAAGGGGACAGTTAAAGTAATTGAAAAAAAATGATAAATAGTTTGGAGTAAAAACATATCTAAAGAGTGGGGAAGACACTTCAAGAATTCATACTATAGAGTAAGAGAAAAGAAATTAAAGACTAACTTGACAGAAAAAATGCAAGGGGAAAAATATAATTTAAAAAAATACCTAATAATAATAGAAAAATAAATATCTGTATATAATGAAATGCTTCTGCATCAACAGTCCCACACAAAGTTTTATTTGCATAACTGGCAGTATGACATTTCTACAGAAGTCTGAAATTGATTACTATATGTATATTAAAAGTCTAACTATTAAAAAGCTTTCTAGGAGTTGCCCAGAAAACAAAGGACTGGATTCTCAAGTTCACTATGCACTACTTATTTGGTTTAAAGTGAACATAAACAGGCCAGAGATTTACGGAGAATTCTGCCAAGGGGAATGTCAGCAATTGTAAACCTGTCAGACCTGACATATTCCCAGCTAAACCCATCCCTGATGCCATGTGGAGGTGGGAGCATGTCAGAACTGGCCCAGGGACAGGAGGAGCATGGTGGAGCTGAGCTCTATTAAACCTGATCTTCATAGAATCATAGAATATCAAGGTTGGAAGGGACCTCAGGAGGTCATCTAGTCCAACCCCCTGCTCAAAGCAGGACCAATCCCCAGACAGATTTTTGCCCCAGATCCCTAAATGGCCCCGTAAAGGATTGAACTCACAAACCTGGGTTTAGCAGGCCAAACCACTGAACTATCCCTCCCCCTTCTACTGACATAAGCTCCATTATGGAGCTCGCACCAGCGACAGACATTAGAGTAGGCCCCCAATTGCTCTAACCTCCACCAGCAACAGCTGGCCAAGGATCAGGGAGATGCAAGTGGCTCAGCTCCCTGCAATTATCGATGTCCACTATGTCTGAGTGCAGCTTGGACAGGATGAAGAATTGGGGCTTAAATTAGGCCATTTGCAAACATCAGAAAACTATTTTTTGTTGTTGCTTTCTCTTGTTAATAAATCCTACAATAATACTGTTAAGTCAGTAGTCCCCAAACTTTTTTGTCCGCACCACTGGTCAGGAGCAGGACCAGTGCTGCAGCTGTGGCCTCAGCTGGGAGCACGGCAACAGTTGGGGTGCAGGGCCCCGGTTACGGCTGCGAGCCAGGGACTGCAACTGGGAGCAGAGCTGGCCTGGGTGGCGCTCCCTCCCCACCTCCTGTAAGGGCTGGCCTGGGCCCCACCAAGCTCCCACCGAACATTCCTCCGCAGACCTCAGTTTGGAGACCACTGTGTTAAGTGATTTCTCTTATAAACACATAATATAAATGTTCTACCTTGCCAAAAAAGATTTTCCTGATCCTGGAACCCCTCTGAGAAGAACAAGTACTTGACCTACAAGATGTGTCTTTTTTCTCATCACCGGACAAACAGGTGGTTGGTGTACTTGAGAGAGGTTCATTTTTTGGATTCCATCTTGATTTCCCCATACCTTCGGAGAAGCGTTGCTATCCCAGACATGTGAAACCACTGGAGGAGGAAAAGGCATTCCTTTGCCATGCGTCCTGTAGTCTGAAACAGGCCTCCATTGTCCCGGACTGATAGCTACTGGAATTACAAAGCTGTGACTTCCACTTGATGGATAAAACACAGGAGCCATTGGATTCCAAGGAGGCTGTGGAGATTGCTGTGGTGGTGGAGAAAAATGTAAATTCCATCCCTGCTGAACATCTGCAAGTTGTGGCGATTTGAAACTGGATCCTTCAAGAGATTCAAACGCTTCAGGGAGAGAAATGCTTTTTTGGCCACTGCACACACCTTCCTGTTGTTCAAGGCATTTTGAGCTAGAATTTCCACTAGCTGTTGTACCAGCTTCTACAGGTCCCTGGAAGAAATTCAAAGTTCCATGGTCTGAAACAATATTCTGTGATTGATCAAGATTTCTACAAGCCACTTCCGAGTTTTTTGGTTTAATGACTTCTGAAGCATTGTCAGTATCAAGTTCTGGCAGACTAGAGCTTACTGATACTTGTGTAAAAATGTCCATGTCAGCTGATGAACTATCCTTTGTTTGAATGCTAGATTTACTTACAGCTGGCTGAGAAGATTTGTGACCCTCTGAGATTAACATAGAGGCAAAGTTTTCTAAATTCTCATTCTCTGTCTCTGCTTGCTGCAGAGAAAGCAGGACATTAAACCCTAAACTGGATTTTTCACTCTCAGGAAATTCATTAATGCCATTAGAATTACTCTGGTCCAATGTCATAGGCTGCTTTCCTGTGATATTGTCATTTGTGGAATCATACAATTTGTCTCTCTGATTGTATTTCTCAAAAGCAGTTTGTATCAAGGAATCTAGCTCTTCAGTCAGCTGAATATCAGGTGATGGGATCTTTTCTGATTCTTCTTTAAAGTTCACAATATCTTCTTTTGCACAGCTTTCGCCCACTATTTCATTTGCAACAGAGCTTTGCTGGTTAACAAGAGATAGAGATGATGCTATTGAATCAAAACCTGAGACTTTTGAAGATGCTACTCCCTTAGCAGCTGTGGAAAGTTCTAGCAGACAATCCATAGCATTTTCAACTGTTAAATAAGATAAAGAAAATAAATCAAAGAAAATGATCATGGTAAGGAATAGAGCCTAATTTTAATCCAATTTAAATAACTTTTTACAATCTATAAATCAAGAAATATTATTTATATCAAACCCTGAATTTCAGAGACAGTAAACAGAAAATTTACCAATTAATTTGCTAATATACTTTCCTCCTACCTTTACAACAAATGTTGCTCACTGAGGACAAGACCCAACTGAATCTGCATACACTTCAATACAACAGCATAATATGCAAAAGTAAATAAACTGTGAAGCTAAATTTAACTCTGGGTACAAAGAAAAAGATTACACAGACTGATTAAATGGAATACTTGTTTATAGTCTATACAACACAGGAGAAATAGGATTAAATAAATTGAAATAGTCACTAAAAGGAGAATTGTAGAGATATAAATTAAAAAAAGATAGGCACAGAAATCTTTTTTTATTATAATCAGGGCTAGTTAAAAGAGCTAATGACAAAAAAAATTGGGGGTGAGGGGGTGCGGGAGTCTTAAGATGACTCAAATAAGCTGGAACTTTTCTGTTTATTCGAGAGAGCTACGTAGAAAGAAATTGCACACTAAAAAAATAAAAAGGATTTTTTCTAAAGTCCAGCTCTTTCAGCACAGCTGAGTAGATCTTCCCTTTAATTTCGAGAATCTGGCTAGCCTTTCCTCCTTGTTTATTACACCAACTACCAATCCATTAAAAAGTGATAGTGATAAGTTTCCCTTTTTGAATCTGTTCACAGGAGGAAGATAACAAAATAATAGCCAAAAACCACCCCTTCTTGCCAAAGATGACAGAATGAATCTACTGAGAAGAGAAACAGACTTTTTCTCTCCCCCTTCCATCTTATTTGCTCCCTCAGAGTACTTGGCCAGGCCTATCTGAAAACACATCCAGCCAAAATGTGTATAGAGAAACACAATAAGGTATATAATGAAGGACAGGAAAAACACTGGAGGTGTTTAAAAAAAACCACACATGCACACGTACTCACACACGCACAAACAGAGTAGAGTTAAAGACAAGCAAAGGGAAATCTTTAATACTTCAATAATTGGTCTAAAATCCAGTTTTTTTGCTAACATATTGTTTATGAAGCATGCTTCCTTCAGTAAGTCACACAAGTGGCCTGCGTGGGTGGGTGTTACTGGTTTTTATTTTTAAAGGATTATCTTTGTGGATAGATTCTTTTGAATAAAACATGCAACTGTTACACTTTACATATCTACCAAAATTATTGCAAATGACAATTCCCTTAGTGGGTATATTAATAACCCAATGTATTCTCAGTCAACCTCAAGATAAATCTATTATTTTACCACACTTTTTAAAAAAAAAAAAAAAATTTAAAGAACATTTTTAATTGGTAAAGATACCAACTTCAATTTAGAAAGGGGTAAGAATCATATAGCTAAATGGCATGAAAAGTCTGTTAAATTATACACTTTGTAAATGCCTGCATTAACATTTAAAATAGTATTTAGGTTAGGTAACAATACAGTAACTCCTCGCTTAACGTTGTAGTTATGTTCCTGAAAAATGCGACTAAGCGAAACGATGTTAACCAAATCCAATTTCCCCATAAGAATGACTGTAAATGGGGCGGGTTAGGTTCCAGGGTTTTTTTTTTCACCAAAGACTATATTATATGTATACACAGTATAAGTTTTAAACAAACAATTTAATACTGCACACAGCAATGATGATTGTAAAGCTTGGTTGAGGTGGTGGAGTCAGAGGGTGGGATATTTCCCAGGGAATGCCTTACTGTTAAATAATGAACTAGAACGCGGCTGACCCTCAAGGGTTAACACATTGTTATTAATGTAGCCTCATACTCTACAAGGCAGCACAGGTGAAGGGAGTATGGCAGACAGAGAGAGACACGCACACCCTGTGTGTGAGAGAGAGATGCACATTGTCCCTTTAAGTACGCAGAACCACTCTAAGTAGATTGCCTTTTTAAGTAGGCCAGGAAGTTGAGACAGCAGCTGCTGTCAGCACACTCCCTCCGTCCTCAGCCCTGTCCTGCTCTATGGAGATGAGATAAGCGAGGTGCAGAAGCAGGGGGAGGGGGACACCCTGACATTAGCCCTCCACTTCCCCTCCCCCGTACCGAAAGCTGGTGGCTCCTGGGAACAGCTCCAAGGCAGAGGGCAGGAGTAGCACATGGCAGTGGTGGGAGGGACAGCTGAACTGCCAGCAATTGATAGCCTGCTGGACGACTGCCACACAGGGAACTTAGGGGAGCAGGGAGCTGATGCGGGGGCTGCCGGTCCACCCTGGTTCCAAGCCCTCACCAGCTAGCTCCAACGGGCTGCTCTTTCTGCAGGCAGTGGACAAAGCAGGCAGCTGCCAAACAACGTTATAAGGGAGCACTGCACAACTTTAAATGAGCATTTCCTCTAATTGATCAGCAATGTAACAACGAAACAACGTTAACCGGGACGACTAAGTGAGGAGTTACTGTAGTAAGTAATGTAGCACTATTTAGGGATAACTAGCTTTCAAATATTTCAGACATTTCATTCTTTCCCTTTCTTGGCAATATGCCTGGTAAAATCCCACTTTGTATGTAATTCATTATATATAGCCAATATACTTCTGTATTTGACATCCCCACCCCAAAATAACTCCTTCTGGACTTGCACTCTGCATCTCCCCCATTACCTATGTGTCAAGTGCCAGTGAACTTGTATTTAGAATAATAATGGAAATAGATATGTGAGCACACAAAAATAGAAGAGATCTACCAGAAAGAGTGAAGGAGGCTAAGGAATTTGAGATAGTGGAAACCCCAAAGGAATATGAGGGAAGGAAAACAGTCCAAGGAAGCCTGCTGAAGATTCCAGTGCAAAACACAGATAAAATGCATCCTGCATGAACTGAGCCCCAGGGAAATGACCAGTGATGCTGGCACAAAATGGGAGTTTAAAAACAAACCCCAAAACACAGAGCTACAGGTACAATATACTCAGGTTAGTAAAATCACAAGAGATTGATATGTAGCATACACCCATACAGAATGTGGGACAGTCTTGTGTAGTGGTTAAAGCTCAGAAATGTCAGTCAGGAAAGCAGGGTTCTCTTCTCAATCATGGTCTTGCTGAATGGCTTACGGCAAGCCACCTAACTTCATTAAGTAAAACATATTTCTACTTACCATCATCATAAAAATGTTATGAATCTGAGAATCCTACATGGGAAGTGGGGGACCAGATGTCCCAATTTTATAGGGACAAACCCAATATTCCAGGCATTGTCTTATATAGGCACCTATTACCCCCAAACCCTGTCCTAATTTTTCACACTTGCTATCTGGTCACCCTAATGAGAAGTGCTATAAAATTCCTAAGTATTATGACTCATTGTAACAGGGTATTTGCTACTCGCTGGAGTCTCCTTGTAGCTCATCTGGGGAATTAGCTCACCACCGTCCATGCCCCATCCGGCAGTTGCTCAGCCTATTGCCACAGACACTCATTCTGTGGCCCCTCTCTCTCTGGTCAGGAGCTGCAGTTCATCTCCTTCATTGCTTAGCCCTCCGGCCAAGTCACAATTGTCCTTCCCTTCCAGGGTCTCACCAGTCTATCTCCACACAGTCTCAGGAAGTCTTCATAGCCATTGTACCAACTATGCCACTCCCGCAGTGGCTTGTAGGGGAATCCGGGCCCGCCCTCTGCACTTGGTTCCATCCAAGGGCCCTTGAACCAGCAGTTCAGGTCTGTTCTCTCATCCCTTATTGCTCCTTCCCTGGACTGTTTCCCACACTCCTAGTACAGGCTCTTACTCTGCTCCCTTGTATCAGGGAGCATCACTGTAGGCTTCCTCACTGCAATCTGTTGCCAGCTTCCTGGCTTTACAGAAGCCCCACCTGCTTCTGTCCAGGTGAGCTTCATCCCCAGTTAAGCCTCATTGCATCCTAGCTCCTTTTTGGGTGCAGCCAATGGTTAATTGGCCTCTCTTGCCTATATTAACCCCTCCAGGGCTAATGTGTGATGAACACCCCCATCACACTCATGTATTCATTAAAAGTTAAATTCTGACCTCTAAAAACACTGAAGTCCATCAGAGCTGCATTGCCTATCTGAGAGCAGAATTTGCCTATGAAATCCAACTGTTAACATAACAAATGTTTTATTTACCTTTAAAATCACATTCAGACAGCACCATATAAACCACACTAGGATCCAGGTCAGAAAACATTTCTGACATGTTGTTTAAGAGCTCTTCCTTATTGACACTGTAAATTGCTCGTGACACTGACACATCTGCTGGAGGTGGTACCAGTCCTTCACCAGAAGCAGCCATTCTCTCCGAATCCACGATTTTCCTGGAGGGACTCACACCCAGATTTTTCCTTTTCTTTGGCATTCTGTTATTCAGAACAAGTTTCTTTTCTGTTTTATTTTGCCCACGTGATGTTGATTTTGTCAAGTTCAGAGAAAACAAAGCAAGATACCTTTCATCTCTCCGATGGCCACATTACCAATAGCAGTCCTAGAAAGAAGAGAATGGAGAAATGCTTAAAAATAGGCAACTGAATTTCCACTGCATTAACTCTTAGCTATTTAAAGGTTTGAAAAGCTTTTTATTTTATGTTTTTGAGGAGGGGTTGCTTTTCTTTTTTTTCGAGGGATGGGAAGGAAGAGCTTCTATTTTTATTTTTAAAAATTTTTACACTAGATATTCACGTCGTATCTAGACAGAAGAACTAGTGAAAAGGTATTACAAGATCCAAGAAAGTGAAAGTTAAGCAAGTGAAAGGGGAAGGACTATTTAATCAGTTTTAAACCCTTTTTTGTTAACACATTTAATTTCCATAACCAATCATCATTTTGGGGAAATGTACCCTTTGTTAAAGATGTAGCACCCTCACTCCCTCTATTAAGGTGTTAGAGATCACAGTAAACATCCCCAAGATCTTCCAGAGGTCTTCCAGCAAAATCAGGAAAGACTAAACTTAACATTCCTGATATTTCTAAAGATAAAAACAAGCAGAAAGAAGTCTTGTTAAAAGCCTTTCAGGTGCTTATACATCATGAAGTGAAAATGTGCAGAAGCCCTTGAAAGTCAAAGAATTTTTTTTTTAAGGTAGCAAAATGAACTAACACTTTGTGTCACACTAATTACACCAAGCCAATATGGAAAGCAATTAGTTATCTATATCTATAGCCAATATATGTATACGGTGAAGCTGCTTTTTCTTTATAATGCAGAACTTCAAAGTTTTGTTGTTGTGCGTTCAAACTGATAGCAGCAGAAAACACTATAAACTCAGTTTAACAACTTTACAAAGAACTATGTACAGGTAGTTACTAAATTTTCTATTTGATATGGTTTAGTTAACCTGATAATTAGATTAATTTTATATGAACCCACTTTATTCTAATCTGACTTGTTTACACTTTTGCTTATTTATTTAGTTTAGTTAATAAAATTGGAAACCTGTGTGGTTTACATATTTTTCCCTAGATGTCAAGGTTATGGACCTGAGAAACCCTGAGGTAGATGGAAAAGGCAACTCTGTGAAGGATCTAACAGTGGCCCACAGAAGTATCCTACAGTTCTCCTATAGCTGGTGTCCAAACCAGAACACACACAGCTTTTGAAAGAAAGTTCACTTATGTATTATTAAGCATGTCTTCCAATACGCATATTTTTTTAATAAATGGGAGCTATAATTTCAAATGATTTCACATCTCCCATGTTGGCTATAACATTGAATCAGAATGCAGTATCACCAATGAAAAATAAACATTTGAAAGTAAACTACCGTAACTCCTCGCTTAACGTTCTAGTTATGTTCCTGAAAAATGTGACTTTAAGCAAAACGATGTTAAGCGAATCTAATTTCCCCATAAGAATAAGTGTTAGTAGGGGGGTTAGGTTCCAGGGAATTTTTTTTTGCCAGACAAAAGACTATACTTTATATACATACATTATATATATATATATATGTATATATATATATACATACACACACACACACACACACACACATATATATACACAGTACAAGTTTTAAACAATTTAATACTGTACACAGCAATGATGATTGTGACGCTTGGTTGAGGTGGTGAAGTCAGGGGGCGGCAGAAGGTGGGATATTTCCCATGGAATGCCTTACTGCTAAATGATGAACTAGCACTCGGCTGAGCCCTCAAGGGTTAACATATTGTTGTTAATGTAGCCTCACACTCTACAAGGCAGCACGAATGGAGGGAGGGAAGACAGCATGACCCCACTCTAAGTACACTGCCTTTTTAAGTAGATCAGCAAGTTGAGACAGCAGCTGCTGCAAGCAAGCTCCTTCTGTCCTGAGCCCTGTTGTGTCCCCCTGCTCTGTGGAGAAGTGGAGGGGAGGGGACACCCTGACATTAGCAGCCCTCTTCTCTCCTCTCCCCTGCACAGCAAGCAGGAGGCTCCCGGGAGCAACTCCAAGGCAGAGGGCAGGAGCAGCACAAGGTAGTGGGGGGACGGGCAGCTGAACTGCCCGGCAATTGATAGCCTGCTGGGCGGCTGCTGCACAGAGAACTTAGGGGAACGGGGAGCTGATGGGGGCTGCCGGTCCACCCTGGTTCATTTGGGGGGAGGGAGGACAGCGTAATTGTCGGGTATACGTTTCCGACTTACACAAAATTCGAGTTACGCAAGGCATTCTGGAACGGAACACTTCCGTAAGTCGGGAAGCAAATGTACTGTACTTCTACTTAAGAAAGAAAGCTTTGAAATGAGCTAAGCTGATGATATCAATCATATACATACAACCCACAAACCCCCCACCAACATTAGAGGAAATATTTTAAAAATAAATCCAGAATTACTCATTAATGATACTCAGAAGTCTATGCAGCGCATACAACTGCTTAGCATCAAATTCTCACAGGTTCTTCACAAATACTTTAAAAGTGGCATCTCTAATGTCTAATCGTTGTGAGTTTAGCTGTGCCTGATAAGCAAAACCCTGCCTTGGTGGTGGGGTGCAGCCAGGGCTGTCCCTAGACATTGTGGTGCCCTACACAGTCCCCCCACGGGGGCGGGGGTGTTGGCCCCAGGCCTCCACAGAAGGGATGGGGGGGCCTGCACCCAAGGTTTGTGGGGGGCAGGAGCAGGCTTGAGGGGTAAGGGGGAAACTGTCCCCCAGCACGAGCCGGCGGCGCGGAGCAGGTTGGGGCCGGGTCACTCCACTTCCCGCCGCCCCGTGAATGTGGGGTTGGGCCCGCCATGCAATCACCGGGCGGCAGGAAGTGGAGTGACCCGGTCCCAGCCCACTCTGCTCTGCTCCCCTGGCCGGCAGTGCAGCTGGGAGCTGGCCGAGCAGAGCGGGTTGGGGCCAGGACGCTCCACTTCCCGCCGCCCCGTGAGTGCACGGTAGGGTGACCAAACGTCCAGATAAAATTTCCTGGTGCCCTACGCAGCTGCATAGCTTGCGTATGAGTAAGGACGGCCCTGGGTGCAGCACCACCTGTGGAGCTCCAGGAGGGATTGTGCCCGTAACTCCCTGGCATCCAGGGAGAGTGCATTCTGTACATCCATCCTTAGGATGGTGGAGTGTGCTTCCCTCTGTACATGGCCAGCACTGCTGACCAGCTGTGGAGGAGAAGTACTGCCATGGCAGAAGCTCCTCTCTGCCCCTTTTGGTATGATTTCAACCTCTGCGCAGAAAGCAGTCCCTGTTCACAGGAGAGCTCAGACACTAACTGTATCTGGAGAGAAGGTGATTTCTCTTTTCCACTCCACCAAGTGCCCTGGCAAGATCCAGTCACCAACAGGTCCTATATATAAGAAGAAGTGCTCTGAAAGCATTTTATTTATGTTGAATACACTGGTAATTCAAAAAAGTGAAGTCAGCCTAGGCAAATATTATTGTGTGTATCAATCGCCAAAACAAGAGGTAACTGAAAAAAATCAGACTTGCGCACACAGGTTGGCATGTCATTGAAAATGGAGTATTTAAAGAAGGAATAACAAATTTAAGCCCTGCTACCACAGAGCCAGGAACAGAGTTAATGAAACAATGCATAAATTCAGCTTAAATGCAGTTCCATCTTTAGAAAAGTGTGCACTCTTAGCGTGGTGCATTGTGCTTAGAACATGGTTTCTAGTAGCACAAATTGAGCATATTATGTGCTGCATTTTTATGCCACCCTCTGCTTATACTAACCCAATTTATTACTCTGAAACACACCTCTGCTTTTTCTTGCAGTTCATATTTTGTTATATCTAGGAGCTCTTTCACATTCTAAGAATAACCCAAAAAGCTGCAAGTTGCGAAGAGTGGTAGGGTTGGCATCTCTAGTCCGCTAAGAGTGCTGTGTGCTGCTTGAACAGCCAGGAATAGCTATTGGAGAATTTCCCTTCTGTAGGGGATTCTATGCCAGTGGAAATAGTTCCATCACCTCCTGTGCCAGCAGCTCCTCCTCCACCAGTGTAAGAGAAAGGAGGGGTGTTCTGGTGGAGAGACATGATAGATCACAGTTCCCCTATGACTCATCTTCAACTGGTGTAAGGTCTGTGACTTTATATCAGCCCTGCTGTTCTAACTTTCTTTGGAGTGGGCAGCAGCGGAAGATCACAGAGCTGCAACTGGCTCCCTGCAGCTGCCTCTCTTTACTCTCATCCAGGCTAAGGATAACTGCTTAGGTATTGTGATTTGAAAAGCCATCTTATTTTTCAGAAAATGCCCATTTCTTAATGAGCTGATTTGATAAATAGAAGAGTTATTAAGAAAGCAATTTCCAGAAAGGTGGACTCTGCACACCCACTCACATGTGTACTTGAATCATCTTGTGGGTGAATATTTAATTCATCCACAAGCTGAATGTGTGCCCTTGAAGCAGTTATCAGGGAAGAGGTCTGTGTGAAAACAGTGAAGTTGAGACTGTGCCAGAGGAGCTCAGTTCTTTATCAATGCTGAAATGAAACAGCTGCTTTCTCTAACTGGATATATGTACAACAGAGGTACCTAGAATTAAACCATGAGCTACAGGGTATATTACAGCCTCTTGCTAACGAATTAGAAATCCATTTCTAGCCTTCACTACATCTACATCAGCATGCTGTTACTGCCCCATCTTACTCTAGCTCAGGGGTCAGCAACCTTTCAGAAGTGGGGTGCCGAGTCTTCACTGATTCACTCTCATGTAAGGTTTTGCGTGCCAGTAATACATTTTAACGTTTTTAGAAGGTCTCTTTCTATAAGTCTATAATATAGAACTAAACTATTGTTGTATGTAAAGTAAATAAGGTTTTTAACATTTTTAAGAAGCTTCATTTAAAATTAAATTAAAATGCAGAGCCCCCTGGACTGGTGACCAGGACCTGGGCAGCGTGAGTGCCACTGAAAATCAGCTTGCATGCCGCCTTTGGCAAGCATGCCATAGGTTGCCTACCCCTACTCTAGGTGAAACAACTCCCATCCAGAGCTCAGTACAGGGCCTTAAATACAGATTGATTCATGTTATGTTACCTGGAACCTACAATTGAGGCTGTCCCGCAGGTCTGTATATTGAAGTGCAATTGGAAATTATGTTCTTTGTCCACTACATGACACTGGCAGACCAGGTTCCACCTCATGCCAAAGCCCCCCTCAACTGAATACTGATAATTACACAAACAACGAGGAGTGGTGGCACCTTAAAAACTAACAGATTTATTTGGGCATAAGCTTTCATGGGTAAAAACCTCACTTCTTCAGATGCATAATTATCTTCAGATAATTACACAGCTAAGCAGTTTGGCTCACCTCTATGTTAGTATTGTTAAAATAGTTATTAGAATGATAAGAACGTGGTTACTGTTAGACTTTACTGAATGCTTGCGAGTTGCTGCATGCATTAATCTCACTTATAATATTTGTATCCCTTATTGTAATGTAGTATTTGAGTGCTTGCATTGTAAGCCTCAGCAACTGTGTAAATCACCAGACAGGAGAGAGACTTTAACTCATTTGAAATGCTGATCACCAACAGAAGGTGTTCCTGCCTTACAAGGAAGGCTCATCAACACCTGATGGACTAGAGTGGAAAACATTAAAGAGGACAAAAGACTTATTGTTTACTCGCCCTCCTCCAGGAAGATGGGTCTTGTAAGTGAATTCCTCCCATCAGCTGAGTTTTCAAATCAAAGCAGAAGAGGGGAAGAGAATAAATACAGTAACTCCTCATTTAACATTGTAGTTAAGTTCCAGAAAAATGCGACTTTAAGCGAAACTATGTTAAGCAAATCCAATTTCCCCATAAGAATGAATGTAAATGAGGAGGTTAGGTTCCAGGGCAATTTTTTTCACCAGACAAAAGACTAATATATATACACACACATATACACACACACAGTATAAGTTTTAAACAAACAATTTAATACTGGTACATAGTGATGATGATTGTGAAGCTTGGTTGAGTTGGAGGGGTCAAAGTGTGGAATATTTCCCATGGAATGCCTTACTGCTAAATGATGAACTAGCAATTGGCTGAACCCTCAAGGGTCAACTCTCACACTCTACAAGGCAGCAGGAATGGAGGGAGGGGAGACAGCATCACAGACAGAGACACACACCGTGTGTGTGTGTGTGATGTGCATTTCCCATTTAAGTAAGCTGAACCTACTCTTGAACAACATTTTATTAAGATGATGTTAAAAAAAAAAGTAAACAGAGTTTGAGCATAGAAGTTTCTGGTTACCAGGGAATAACATACAGATTATCAAGGGTGTAAAGTTTGGTTTAAGATCAAGTGGCATAAGGAATACATAATCTGCAATATCCCCGATTGGGGGTAAAAGGTTGATGGGTCAAACTAAGGCATTGAGATATGAGGGTATGAAGTTCATAGAGTGGCTATGTTCGGGTGTGGAGTATAATGAGTGGATATGATGATGAGGATGGATTGACCCTCATTTGGTGAGATTTAATGTTCAGGGAGTTTATGGTTCCAGTTCATATGATCCAACGGAGAAGGTCACTTGGTCCCTTTCTCGTAGTGGGAGAACCATGTCACTCTGGCTCACGCCTCCTGGTACTGTCGGTGGCCGGTGATGTGCTCGATGTAGATGTCCCTGGACCATCGGATTGCATCTGAGACCATGATGTGCCTCATGAGCCATGCGTAGCATCGACCGATCCCGCAGGTCTGCAGCACACGCTCATTGCAGGGGTCCCAGGCGCCCAGGGCTCCGACAATCAGAGCGTCCATCTGCACCTCGTAGCCCTTCGCTCTCAGGGTGTCAGCCGGGGTGGGGGGGGGGGCATACTTTTCCAGCTTACGAGCTCGGGCGTCGCGAAATGCCGGGGTCCTGTTCTCAAAGGAGACCGTGACGTCGACGAGGATGATCTTTTTCTGGGCCTCGTCAGTGACAACCACGTCAGGTCGTAGCTGGCTATCAGTACAAGGGATGGTGCAGTTCACAGAGATCTCCCCCAGGCATGGCGCAATGGCTTTCCCCAGGCGGTTCTGGATGGCGTTGTGGCGCAGCTGCCAGGCTCTGGAGTGGGGTTTGCAGCTGCACAAGACGTGAGGCAGGGTCTCGAAGTAGCCGCAATTCCCGCAACGCTTGTCTTGGTTCCTGTGGCGGACAGCTCCGTTGAGCGGGACGCAGTTGAGCCGGGCACGGTGGATGAACCGCCAGTTGGCGAAACGGGTGAAGCCGCCCCCGGTGAGGAAGTGGTTGCTTGCGTCCCACTTGCTGGTCAACTCAAAGGCTTTACCCTGGTCCGGTTTACGCTTCAGGGTTTCCACGTACAGCGAGTGGATGGCAGCCTTCAGAGTCCTCTCCAGCAAGCCCCTGGCACTCGGGGTGACGATGGTGTTGTCATCGGACCTGATGTGCAGCACCTGGACTCCCAGCTCCTGGCGCTCCTCGCACCACTCCCAGCGGCAGCCGATGCGCTTCCCCAGGCGACGCGCGGCATTGCGAGTGCTGGACCACAGTGAAGCCATGTCACGCCCGTCCCATCCAAATTCCCCTTCCAGGGAGCCGCTCAAGAAGGTGGCGATGTCTTGGATGGAGGAGGCTCTGCCGATTTGCTTCTCTGTCACGTCATGCAGGGCATTCGCTGCGATGTTCCTTACCGTGGTGTAGGGACATGTCAGCAGGCGGAAGGCGTGGGTGATCACCGCGACGTCGCACAGGTCACCCATGTGGGGGACGTTGGCGCCGCCGTACCTGTGGGCGATGTAGACCACCTCGTTGCTGGCTCTCTGGGGAATGAACAGCCACTTCTTCACCAGCTTCCGGATGATCTTGTCTGCCTTGTTGAGGGGCACCTTCGCCACGGTGGATCCCCTTAGGGTGAACGAGATGCGTGGGATCAGGAAGGTGTTCAGGGCGTTTATCTTCTGCCACGGTGCCAGCAGGGAGGCATCAATCTTGGCGGCGTCCTGCAAGATCTCCTGGATAGTGTCCTCGGGTGTCTATCAGACACGGAAACCTGTTGTAGTGCCCAGGTGCTGGTATGCCTGCCCCTCTGCCAGGGGGATGACGGGCTCACCCTGGATCTGGAACCCCATTGCCTGCACCGAGTTCCTTTTGCTGCCGTCAATGTGCAGAGTTGCGCACTTCTTCGCATTGAAGCGGAGCCCCATCCAGTCAGTAGCCTGGCTGGTGGCATCTAGCATACCTTGGAGGCTCTCTCGGTCATCCGCGGTCAGGACCAGATCATCCGCGTAGGCCAGAATGCTGATTTTCTTGCCATGCAGGTTGAAGCCGGTCGGGCCACTGGAGATGGCTCGGATGAGCTGTTCCATGGCTAGGTTGAAGATGATGGGGCTAAGGGGGCATCCTTGTTTCATGCCGCGGCGGATGGGGATGGCGTCCGTCTCTCTGTCCATGGCGTGGATGGTGGTGGTGCAGTCCTTGTAGAGTCCTGGAGGATCTGGATGAATGTTTCTGGCATCCCAAACTCTCCCAGGGTGGCAAGTTGTGATGGTGGGGTCAGGTCAAGCCATGCTACTGCGCACTGCCTCTTGGACCTCCTGGCCTCCTGGATGGCCGTCTGAAGGAGGAAGTTGTACTTGTAGCATCCCTCGCAGGACATGAAACCCTTCTGCACTGAGCTGACGGCACCCCCGCACACTGACCAGTCTGTGATCTTTGCCAGCGGCCTTGCCGGTCCACCCTGGTTCCAAGCCCCCACCAGCTAACTGCAACTGGCTGCTCTTCCTGCAAGCAGTGGAAAAGCAGGCGGCTGCCAAACGATGTTAGAAGGGAGCATTGCACAACTTTAAACGAGCATGTTCCCTAACTGATCAGCAACGAAACAACGTTAACCGGGATAACTTTAAGTGAGAAGTTACTGTAACCCTAAGAGGGAACTGCATCTCCTTGCTGCTTGGAGTAATGGGGGAAGAGGGGTAAAGTTTTCTAAGCATAAGCAAGTGATACCTAGCTCAGTGGTTCTCAAACTTTTGTACTGGTGACCCCTTTCACATAGCTAGCCTCTGAGTGTGACCCTCCCTTATAAATTAAAAAGGCTTTTTAATATATTTAACACTATTATACATGCTGGAGGCAAAGCGGGGTTTGGGGTAGAGGCTGACAGCTTGTGACCCCCCATGTAATAACCTCATGACCCCCTGAGGGGTCCTGACCCCCAGTTTGAGAACCCCGACCTAGCTGTTTAGCCTGGGTTAGCCCTAAAGGACATATAGAGCTTGCTTATTATAGAACTTCTATTACCTTTTTATCCTTAAGATTGTAACTCATTTGTGTATATATGTTTCCCTGCTTTAACTTTGCAAATAACTCGTTTCCTTTTTAGTAAATCTTTAGATACTTTATTATAGGATTGGCTACAAGCATTGTCTTTGGTGTGAGATCTAAAGTGCAACTGACCTGGGGTAGAAAGAACAGGAGTACTTGTGGCACCTTAGAGACTAACAAATTTATTTCAGCATAAGCTTTCGTGGGCTACACCTCACTTCTTCAGATGCATAAAGTGGAACACACAGACAGAAGATATTTATACATACAGAGAACATGAAAAGGTGGAAGTACGCATACCAATTGTATGAGGCCAATCAATTGAGATGAGCTATCAGTAGCAGCAGAAGAAAAAACTTTGAAGTGATAATCGAGATGACCCATAGAAGGTGTGAGGAGAAGTTAACATGGGGGAAAAAAATTCAATTAGTGTAATGACCCAACCATTCCCAGTCTCTGTTTAGGCCTAAGTTAATTGTGTCTAATTTGTATATTAATTCAAGTTCAGCAGACTCTCTTTGGAGTCTGTTTTTGAAGTTTTTTTGTTGCAAAACTGACACCTTCAAGTCTGTCACTGAGTGATTAGAGAGGTTGAAGTGTTCTCCCACTGGTTTTTGAATGTTATGATTCCTGATGTCAGATTTGTGTCCATTTATTCTTTTGCGTAGAGACTGTCCAGTTTGGCCAATGTACATGGCAGAGGGGCATTGCTGGCACATGATGGGATATATCACGTTGGTAGATGTGCAGGTGAACGAGTCCCTGATGGTGTCGCTGACGTGGTTAGGTCCTATGATGGTGCCACTTGAATAAAGTTCTTGGATGAATCAGAATGTGATACTCCTCTTCTTAAGTCCCTGACATCTCCCAAAGGGGTATGATTAGGTCACATTTAAGTAAACAAAACAAAAAACCCCAACTCCCCATTCCAGTAAGATCCAAAGTGACAGTGAGAGTGAGGGTGAGGAGTCCGACGATGCTATCGAGCCGTTTAACGCGTACGACACGAAATTGCTTGTGGCATTCACGGACATGCTCAGCACCGTGGAACGCCGCTTTTGGGCTCGGGAAACAAGCACCGAGTGGTGGGATCACATCGTCATGGAAGTCTGGAATGATGAGCAGTGGCTGCAGAACTTTCAGATGAGAAAAGCCACTTTCATGGGACTGTGTGAGGAACTCGCCCCCACCCTGAGGCGCAAGGACACGAGATTGAGAGCTGCCCTGCCAGTGGAGAAGCAGGTGGCTATTGCAATCTGGAAGCTGGCAACTCCAGACAGCTACCGGTCAGTCGCAAACCAGTTTGGAGTGGGGAAGTCGACCGTTGGAATCGTGTAATGGCCTTGCAAACTGGCATCAAATCGCATCCTACTCAGAAGAACCGTGACTCTGGGTAACGTGCAGGAAATAGTGGATGGCTTTGCACAAATGGGGTTCCCTAACTGTGGAGGGGCGATAGATGGGACACACATTCCTATTCTGGCACCACCCCACGTAGGATCCGAGTAGGTTAATCGGAAGGGGTATTTCTCTATGGTTCTCCAGGCGCTTGTGGATCACCGTTTCATTGACATTAACACAGGCTGACCCGGAAAGGTCACTTGGCTGTTCAGGAAGATGCAGGCCAGGACTTTTTTCCCCAGAGAGGAAGATTACGGTAGGTGAAGTTGAAATGCCCATTGTGATCCTTGGAGATCCCGCTTACCCGTTAATGCCATGGCTCATGAAACCCTACACAGGGAGCCTTGACAGCAGCAAGGAACGGTTCAACTACAGGCTGAGCCGGTGCCGAATGACTGTGGAGTGTGCCTTTGGCCGTTTAAAGGCCTGCTGGTGATCTCTGTATGGGAAGCTGGACTTGGCAGAAAGCAGCAACCCTGCGGTTATATCCGCGTGCTGTGCCCTCCATAATATTTGTGAAGGGAGGGGTGAAAGCTTCACTCAGACATGGACCTCCGAGGTTCAACACCTGGAGGCTGAATTTGCACAGCCAGAGAGCAGGGCTATTACAGGGGCCCAGCGCGGGGCTGCCAGGATTAGGGATGCCTTGAGGGAGCAATTTGAGTCTGCAAACCAGCAGTGAAATCTGGTGCCTTGCACGGGAGTGAAGTGCAGTAGTTCCAATCTTTAGGAATCAGTATCTGCTTAGCAGACAAGCAGACTTGCAGTGCCTGTTTATTTCCTGGGCTAAGGAGTCTTTTACTTTATGCAGTAATAAAGAATGTTTTCAAAGCCAAAGAATCCATTTATTGAAAAGAAAAAAAAATTATTTATTGAAAAGAAACAAGGGGGTGGAGTAGGGAACAGTACAATCACAGATTCGTGTATGTTCTGTCTGGTGTGCTGTGCAGTGAGTGCTGCACTTCAAGGCAGCTATACTGCATGGTGATGGGGGTTGAGTGCAGAGGGTAAGGGTCGTGGTTTTCAGGGTTGGGTGGTGAAGATATTGGTGTTGGAGGCAGCGGGTTGCATGAAGAACATGGAAGTTGGGGAAAGTGGGTTGGAGGTGACAGTGGGGCACAACGGAAAGAGTTTTGGGACAAGGGCTGTAAGGAGGGGTGGCGTTTGCGTTACTGCTCCTCTTTCTGCATGGCTACCAGCTCCTGGATAGCATCTGCTTGGCGCTCCAGGATGCTGATGGGCCTATCAGTGCTTTGCTGCCGGTGTGTGGTGCTTTGCCGCCGGTGCACTGCGTTTTCCTGGCGGATCCTGCTTTCTCTCTCCCTCCAGTCCTGTGCCTTCTCGTTCTCTTTAATAGATTGCCACATCACTTCTTGCAGCATGTCGTCTTTGCTTTTTCGCGGTCTCTTCCTGAGTCTTTGCAGTCTCTGACCAGGCGATAAGAGGGACGGCTGAGGTCTCAAGGTTGATGCAGCTGTATAGGCAAAATGCAACATTTAACAAAGGCAGCATTGTTTATACCAGACAGAGTAATGCTTCCCCTCGCACTTAAGGAGTAGAAAACACACAGGGTCTACACAATAGCATAATTTTCCCATCCAAAACAGAGCACACATATCCCACGGGAGCCTCAAAATGGTGAGTAATGGGGTCTGATTGTTTCAGGGCTGCACTGTCCTCTGGGTTTCTGTGCCTTGGGGAGACCCAACAGCTTCAGGGGGCACCTACACTGAACACTGTCCCAACATTTTCCACAGGAGTTCGTCCTGGACGATATCTCGCTGCTGAGAGTGACCTGGGAAGCAAGGGAGGGTCTTCTACTGCAATGCGGCTTCCGCCCTGGCCCCTATGCAGCTTGCCTGTGTGCAGCAATGGTCCCCCCGCCCCTCGCGGCACAGTGGCGCGGACACATTAGCCTGGGTGGGACAAGGACCAGGGTGGCTCTCCCTATAAACCTGCGCAAGCACATTGCACACATTCTGGATGAGACATTTGAGGAGATTACCGAGACCGATTACTGCGATGTGATAAACCACATCAATGCACTATTCCGCATCTAGGCATGCATGCCTAACCCTCCTCTCCCAAAGAGCCCGCACTGAAAAAATCCCCCCAAAAAAACAAAAAACGCTTACCGGGAACCTGCTCTTCTGTTTGCCCTCCACCAAGTACCAGCCACTACGACTGGCTACCTTCCTCTTGGCTCGAGAAGAGCTCCTGGCTGCATGGCTCCAGGGATTCCAGGGTGTCTCCATCCGGCCCACCACCATCACTCCCGTTTTCCTCCTCCTCCTCTCCCCTCCCACACCGGCTCTGAAGTGTCCATGGTGGTGCTCGGAGTGGAGGTGGGGTTAACCCCAAGTATCGCATCCAGCTCCTTGTAGAATCTGCAGGTCGCGGGGGGAGCACCCGAGCAGCCGTTTGCGTCGCAGGCTTTGTGGTAGGCACTCCGCAGCTCCTTGACTTTAATCCTGCACTGCAGGGCGTCCCAGTCATGGCCCCTTTCCATCATGTCCTTTGATACCTTCCCGAAGGTATCGTAATTCCTACGGCTGGAGCGCAGCTGGACTGGACAGCTTCCTCCCCCCAAACACTGATGAGGTCCAGCAACTCGCCATTGCTTCATGCTGGGGCTCACTTGGCGCGTGGAGGCATGGTCACCTGGAAAGATTTGCTGATAGCACTCCACGCCACGCTGGGCTGAGCAAACAGGAAGGGGATTTTTAAAATTCCCGGAGAATGAAAAGGGTCGGTCACATGGTTGGTTACCTGAGGCCAGGGCAGTAGAGTTTGAACTGATGACCAGAGTGGCTAGAACAGGCATTGTGGGATACTGCCGAATAATTCTGGAGGCCATTCACAGCGCATTGGGCGGCCACACTGACGTCACAGCGCTGCAGAGGCAGCGCTGCACTTGCTATTCCTCTCGGAGAGGTGGAGTACATGCAGCGCTGCAACCAAGGAGATACAGCGCTGCAAATACCTTGCCAGTGTGGACGGGGAGTGAGTTACAGCGCTGGGGGCGGCTTTACAGCACTGCAACTCGCAAGTGTAGCCAAGGCCTAAGTGAATTAAAAGCAAAGGTTTTTCTCATCACATGCTTTTTTGCGGTCTTTTACTGGCTGAACACCTCTTCAGTCAGGATTCCCCCTCTCCTGTACTTCAGGAGTTGTTGACACCATGAACAGGGAGAAAGGGAGAAGTGCTCTAAGGCGTTGTCCTCTTTTATAATCTAATCTCTTGTGCTAGAGCATCTCCAGCTGTTTCACAAAACCTGTTTCCAGCTGAGTCATGAGTGAGGGAAAGTCTGTTTGGAGGGAACTTTAAACTGTTTCTTTGTTCAAGATGTAGGTTCTCTCACTTACACCCTGTCTCCTGCTAAAGAATGGCCATTTAACTAGTTGATCTCACTGAAACCTGGCTGGGGTGTTGGCTAGCCTTTCTGTCTCTGAGGAATTGGTCTGTGGGCACTCCCCAAAATTACAACATACTTCAGTAACATTATGCAATAAAATCTTATAACATTACATAGTGTTGCCACACACATTTTAACAAGATAATAATATTCAACAGATTATGAGTTTTCAAATGATACCTCACAAGGCATACTTTGTACAAAACTTATTATAATCCTGTAAAAGAATAAACATAGGGGTACAGACTGTCACAGCAGGACATTAGGAAAGAGGAAGGAAGGAAAGAATGAAGCCTTCTCTTGCCTCTCCCTCTGGCTACCCCCTGATGGCTGAGTATACTACCCACAGCTCCCAGGAGGGAGAGCAATTATTTTTCATTTGCCATTCAGGTGTCAGCATATTAAACTCCATTGGGAGGATGAGAAGGAGTGTTGCTATGCTGCCAGATTTTAATTGGTGGCATTAACAGAGAACAGTGGCTCAATGCGACTCCTTTTTCTCCTCTTTCAATGTTCCAATTGTCCCCAAAATCAATAGAGTTCTGGCTACGGATGGCTAGAGCCTCCCCAGCTTGGTGAAAATGAGCGAGTAAGTGAGGGTGGGAGAGAGCGAGCAACGGAGGGAGAGGGGATGGAGTGAGTGGGGTGGGGCCTCGGAGAAGGGGCAGGGCCCGGGTGTTCAGTTTTGCATGATTAGAAAGTTGCAATCTTTAATTCACAGAGGACACTGCATCAAGGGAGGAATGCAAGTGCAGGTAATTTTTCAAAGCCATTAGTTGTCTTAGTACTTAGTCATGTCAGGTAAGTTTTTGATCTCTGCATGAGATTAATGACTAGAAGTGGTCTCGAATTTGGTTTTATGTTTCATACAAAAATGTGGACCAACGGTTGTCAATAAGCCCACCCAAAACAAGCATGATTGGTCAAAAAACACAAGAAATAATCAGCAGCAGAAATTTGCACCTAAACGTCAAGATGCTGGGCAGGGATTGAGCAAACAAACACTGTGGAGCGCAGAACAGTCCAAGGGAAAAAAAAAAAAACAGACCTAGAGACAAGTGGAAAAAACACTTACATGTTTTTACTGTGGAGGCCTCAGGTTCATATATAGAAATGGCCTTAAACGGCATAGCTTTTAACATACAATCTCGGGTGGTATGATTGCTATGGTAATTAATCGCTGAGAAAAATTTGAGAGAAGATATTTAAGTAACTAGACTTAAAAGAATCAATATTTCTATTTCACATTCTATTTTTCAAACCACATACACTCAAAACATTTCAATGTTCCTTTTTCCGTTTTGAAAGACTATAGATCTCTACAGACTGGGGGAAAAAAAACATTTATAGTTCAAATAAAATAATAATTCTAAAGGAACTTACATTTTGAGCTTTGTTGACTACACCATACTAGGTTCCCTAGCGGTGAGTCCCTTCATATCTTGCAGAAACCAGCACTGATATCTACAAACTCTTCAATGAATGTAAACATCTGATATGCTGCTTTCTTGTTGTCAGGAAACCATATTGTTGAATATACGAATCAGGCATCAGTTGGTGCGGGTGCACTTTCTTTATAAAGAGAAATCATCAAAATACAAAATAAAATACCGTATATAATTTTCCAACAATCTAATAACATTGAGCCAATTTAAAGACCGAATAATATAACTTCTTTTATAGCCACATATTCTAACATTTACTGACAATTACCCTGGCACCTGTGCAATAAGCTCAGTCAGATTTAACTCACTTTTCTAAAGGACAAAGATAACTTTGAATTCAGCTAAGAATCTCTAGTTACTAACTTAGAAAAAACTGAATTGCATTAGACATAGGCATAACTCACCAACCATACCTGTAAAAGCAGAACAGAGTTCAAACTAGAAATAAGTTTTTTTCATTTGGTTCCACCTCCACTCTGAACACCACCATGGATACTTCAGAGCTTTGGGAGGAGGAGGAAGAAGAGGAAAGCGGGAGTGAGGGTGCTGGGGAGGGGGGGAGACACCCCGGAATCCCTGGAGGCATGCAGCCAGGAGCTCTTCTCAAGACAGGAGGAAGGTAGCCAGTCGCAGCGGCCGGTACTTGGTGGAGGACAAACAGAAGAGCAGGTTCCTGGTAAGCGGCTTTTTTTTTTTTTTTTTTTTCTGGAAGGAATTCTTTTGGTGCGGACTCTTTGGGAGAGGAGGGTTAGGGCTGCATGCATGCCTAGATGCGGAATAGTGCATTGATGTGGTTTATCACATCGCAGTAATCGACCTCGGTAATCTCTTCAAAAGTCTCATCCAGAATGTGGGCAATGCGCTTGCGCAGGTTTATTGGAAGAGCCACCGTGGTCCTTGTCCCAATCAAGCTAACATGTCCGCGCCACTGTGCCGCGAAGGGTGGGGGGGACCATTGCTGCTCACAGGCAAGCTGCATATGGGCCAGGGCGAAAGCCAGATTGCAGTAGAAGACCCTCCCTTGCTTCCCAGGTTACCCTCAGCAGCGAGATATCTTCCAAGATAAACTCCTGTGGAAAATGTTGGGACAGTGTTCAGTGTAGGTGCCCCCTGCAGCTGTTGGCTCTTCCCAAGGCACAGAAACCCAGAGGACAGTACAGCCCTGAAACAATCAGTCCCCCTTACTCACCATTTTGGGGCTCCCGTGGGTTATGGACACTCTCTTTGGGACCCGAAAATTATGCTATTGTGTAGACTGTGTGTGCCCTCCTTAAGTGCCAGGGAATCATTATTCTGTCTGGTATAAACAATGCTTCCTCTGTTAAGTGTTGCATTTTGCCTTTACGGACGCAACCTTGAGATCTCAGCCGTCCATGTTATCACCGGCTGAGAGACTGCAAAAACTCCGGAAGAGATCGCAAAAACGCAAAGAAGACAGGCTGCACGAAGTAATGCATCAATCTCTTACAGAGAATAAAAAAGCGCAGGAGTGGAGGGAGAGCGAAAGCAGGATCCGCAAGGAACACGCAGCGCACTGGAAGCAAAGCACGGATCGGCTGACAAGCATCATGGAGTGCCAAGCAGACTCTATCCAGGCGCTCGTAGCCATGCAGGCAGAGCACTACCACGCCCGCACCCTCCCCCCCGCAACGCTTGTCCCAAAACTCTTTCCCTTGTGCCCCCATGTCACCTCCAACCCACTTTCCCCAACATCCGGGTTCTTACCACCACCAGCTGCCTCCAACACCTGTATCTTCACCAACCAGCCCTGAGAACTACGATCCTTACTCTCTGCACTCAACCCCCATCACCATGCAATATAGCCATCCTGAAGTGCAGCACTCATTGCACAGCACTCCAGACAGGACATACGCAAATCTATGATTGTACCGTTCCCCACCCCACCCCCTTGCCCTTTCTGATTCCCAAACAGTTGTGTTTCTTTCAATAAATGATTTTCTTTTCAATAAATGGATTTTTTGGCTTTGAAAACATTCTTTATTATTGCATAAAGTAAAAGATACCTTAGCCCAGGAAAGAAACAGGCACTGTAAATCGGCTTAGCAAACACAGATTCCTACTGACATTGTAACCACTGCACTTCATTCCCCTGCAGGGCACCAGACATTACTGCTGGTTTTCAGCCTCAAATTGCTCCCTCAAGGCATCCCTAATCCTTGCAGCCCCGTGCTGGGCCCCTCTAATAGCCCTGCTCTCTGGCGGTGCAAATTCAGCCTCCAGGTGTTGAACCTCGGAGGTCCATGCCTGACTGAATCTTTCACCCTTCCCTTCAAAAATATTATGGAGGGTACAGCACGCGGATATAACCACAGGGATGCTGTTTTCGGCCAAGTTCAGCTTCCCATACAGAGATCGCCAGCGGCCCTTTAAACGGCCAAAAGCACACGCCACAGTCATTCGGCATCGGCTCAGCCTGTAGTTGAACCGTTCCTTGCTGCTGTTAAGGCTCCCTGTGTAGGGTTTCACAAGCTACGGCGTTAACGGGTAAGCGGGGTCTCCAAGGATCACAATGGGCATTTCGACTTCCCCTACTGTGATCTTCCGCTCTGCGAAAAAAGTCCCGGCCCGCAACTTCCTGAACCCGAGCCCAAAAGCGGCGTTCCACGGTGCTGAGCATGTCCGTGAATGCCACAAGCAATTTCGTGTCGTACGCGTTACACGATTCGCTATCATCGTCTGACTCCTCACTGTCACTTTGGATCTTAAGGAATAGCTCGACTGCCAAACGTGATGTGCTGGCGAGACTCGTCAGCATACGCCTCCATTTCCCGCAGACCGAAACGGAACACAGATCGCGCTGCACAGAAACTGTTGAAAGATGGCGCCAAATGTGGATGGAAACACAGGGATTGCGGGGCGATGCATCATGGGGCGTTGGGACAAGACCCAGAATGCCCCACACCCCCCGCACCCTTCCCACAACCCATGGCGCCAGAATGGGAAGAGCTGCCCATAATGCACCGCTACCAATGCTGCTGCAAGTGCTGCAAATGTGGCCACGACAGTGCGCTGGCAGCTGTCAGTGTGGACAGACTGCAACGCTTTCCCTACTCAGCAGTACGAAGACAGGTTTAACCCACAGTGCTGTACAGCTGTCATGTCTACACTGGTGCGATGTGGCATTTTCAATCTTGTTAAATTAGTGGACCACGACTATGGACATACAGTCCTAAAGCACACTTGTGGAAGTTTAAACATTCTTCCACAACCACTGTTATGACTGGTTGATTCAAAAAGGAGAACTGACGCCCCAATTTCCTAGAGACAGTTTATGGAATTCTTAAGAAGATTGTCTACACATTTGCACCAAAGTATGTTGAAATTTTTCTAAGCATAAGGAGAACATTGATCAAAACATAGAGCATATTTTACATAACTCAGTCCTTAACAAAGAGGAAATAGTTTACAACAGTGATGAAAGACCTGACAGTTCACAAGCTCCTGACATTACCATCCCAGTCTTATTGAAAATGTAATTTCAAAGTAGCATCCAGAAGATTTCTGAAACATTTCTATTATTTTAGCCAATAAAACTCATCCCAAATATAAAGATCAGAAGTTGCGTCCAGAACAGGACGTAGAGTTGGAGTATGGCTGATGGACAAAATCCTGAGTTCTTTTCTTTTAGCACTTAAAATTGATGATCCCACTTTCTAACCCAAAGTTATGTTTGTGAAAGAAGCTGTCACAGATGCATCAAAGTGGTAGAAAAAAAAGTAAAATCATTGAAGACTAGACATTTGAATTCAGAATTTTGCCAATTTTTAAAAGACCTTAACATCCTGGTCTAGCCAGCTCAGTCAACCATGTTTTCAAATTTGTTTTGTCAAAACTTCCTAATAGGGTACATGCTAAACCCTTTAGGGCTTGTCTACACATGCAGTTATTCAGGAATAACTATTCCAGAATAACTTCATGTGTGGACACTCTTATTCCAGAAAAAGAGTGCCTTGGTTCCTATTTAAATTAATGCTTTTTGAAAGTGGGTTAAACTAACAGGAACAAGACACTCTTATTCTGGAATAAGACTGTCTATATGGAACTTTTACTGCACAGGAGCAGGGTCGAAATGGTGACAGTGCACAGCAGACTAGTGTATTTTACAGTCACACCCCAGCATGCTGAGGCTTGCTCTACACTTAGAAGTTAGATTGACATAGCTATGTCAGTCAGTGGTGTGAAAAAAAACACAACCTTGACCGGCATAGCTATGCTGATCTAAACCCCAGTGCAGACAAAGCTATGGCAACAGAAAAATGCTTCTGTCTATATAGCTAGTGTCATTCAGGGAGGTGGCATTAATTAGGGTGACCAGATCGCAAGAGTAAAATATCAGGACACATGGGGGAGAAGGGTGCACAGCCCTAGGAAGTTGCAAGAGGGGAATACGGCCCCTGCTGCAGCCCCTGCCACAAGCCACAGGGCAGGGGCGCAGGGCCACAGCTCCAGCCCCTGGCTGAGGCTGTGGGGCAGGGGTGCATGATCCCAGTTCCAGTCCCGGCTGCTCTGCTGGCTCAGCCCAGCTGACAGTTACCTCACCTCCCAGCAGGGCCAGTGAGTGCACCCAGGGGAGGGGTTAGGGCATGGGGGAGTGAGTGTCTGGGAGGTCTGTGGGGGAGCGCTGGGCTGTGAGGGGGTGGAGGAGGTTTGTGTGTTTGGGGGTGCTAGGCAGTGGGAGGCCTGTTGGGGGGGCACCAGAGGAGATGTGTATGTGTCAGGGCGCTGGGCAGTGGGGGGTCTGTGTGGGGCACTGTGTAGTTGTGATGGTGGGATTATGGGGAAGGGCACTGGATAGTGGGGGAGTGGAAGATCTGTGTGTGTTGGGGAATTAGGGAATGGGGAGTTCTGTATGGGTTGCTAGGCAGTTGTGGTGGAGCTGTGGGCGACTGGACTCTGGGCAGGGGTGGTGGCGTGCAGGGCACTGTGCATTTGTGGTGGGAGGGTTGGGGGGAGGGAAGGCTGGGCATAGCTGATCCAGGGGGCACTAGGTGGGGGAGCTGTGTGGCACAGCATGGTTCCGCCCCCAACAGGAAGGGGCATGCTGGCAGCACAGGGCCAGGCAGACCAATGTGCATCTGGCCATGCCATGCATGCCCCATTGCCCCAGCTGGCCTCCCCACCCGCTGCTCACCTTCTCACTTGAGGGCTGGGGCAGGGCTGGGGTCCAGATGGCACTTACATGGGACAGCTCCTGGGAAGTGGACAGCAGGTCCCTCTAGCTCCTAGGGTCAGGGGTGGCAGGGGACTCTGCGTGTTGCTCGTGCCCACAGGCCCTGCCCCCACAGCTCTCATTGGCCGTGGTTCCCGGCCAATGGGAGCTGCGGAGCCAGCGCTCATGGCGGGCACAGTACACAGAGACCCCCTCCCCGGTCACCCCTCCACCTAGGGGCCACAGGGTCCTGCCGACCACTTTCCGGGAGATGCCCAGAGCCAGATAGGGAGCCTGCCAGCGAGGGTGACCAGTCCAGCCCCATGCCAAATATCGAGGAAAATGGCATCCCAACCATACATTGGCCGGGACGCGGGACAAACAGCTAAATATCGGGACAGTCCCAATTTTATCACAATGTCTGGTCGTCCTAGTATTAATACACTGAAGGAAATACCCTTTTTGGTCAATGTAGGCTGCATCCATGCTATGGGGTTACGCCAACATAGCTACACCAACATAGTTAGGCTGATCTATAGTCTCTGTAGTGTAGATGTACCCCAAGACTCAATACAGACAAGCCCATGGAGTTATTCAGGCGTGGCCTATACTAAAGTTAGGTCGACCCAGCTATATTGCTCAGGTGTGTGAAAATTCCACAGTGGCATATTCCTGAGTGGCATAGTTAAATTGACCAACCCTCCCTCTCCTCCACGAGTAAACAGCAGTAGGCCAAAGGACGAATTATTCTATTGACCTAGCTATTGCCTCTTGAGGAAGTGGATTACCTACACCACCGGGAGAACCCCTCCCATCAGTGTGGGTACCTCTACAGTGAAGTGTTACAGCGGTACTGTAGTGTTTCAAGTGCAGATAAGCCATCAGGAATAAGACTTCCTGAATAACTCCATGTGTAGTTGAGTCCTATGGCCTGGTCTACTTCAGCAGTCTCAGCAGAATTAACTAACATAGGCCCCCTTTGCTGCTGTTATTTTGTTTAGCTGGAGGCTAACTTCCAGTAGGATTTGTATTCAGGTTTTTGTTTTATTTTTAGTAGGGTTGCCACCCATGACTTCCGCAAATGGGGGCACCAGTCAACCACAAGTTGTAATGAGCATGCTGAAAAATATATCACGGAGAAGGAACTGTAAGGCCAGGTCTACACTACCCCCCTAATTCGAACTAAGGTACGGAACTTCAGCTACGTGAATAACGTAGCTGAAGTTCGAAGTACCTTAGTTCGAACTTACCTTGGTCCACACTCGGCAGGCAGGCTCCCCCGTCGACTCCGCGGTACTCCTCTCGCCGAGCTGGAGTACCGCAGTCGACGGCGAGCACTTCCGGGTTCGACTTATCGCGTCCAGACTAGACGCGATAAGTCGAACCCAGAAGTTCGATTGCCAGCCGCCGAACTAGCGGGTAAGTGTAGCCAAGGCCTAAATGTTTAAAAACTTAGAACTCAAGTTGTTTACATTAGTTACAACAAGTTTAAAGTAAGGGTAGGAAGGAAACAAGGGAAAAATATGAAGAGTATTGAAAACAAGAGTGCAATATTCCTGTCCAATATTTTAAAATCACATCTCTACCAAAATCAGCCATGTTGCAGCACGTGATTACACTCTGGTTATTCCCGTAATCAGGGCCGGCTCCAGGCACCAGCCCACCAAGCTTGTGCTTGGGGCGGCACCTGGAGGGGGGCGGCGCGGTGCTCCGGCTCTGGCCACCGGGGACAGCGGAGCCCCGACCGGGCTCACCGCCCTCCCCCCAGCGCTCTGGCCGCCGGGGACAGCGGAGCCCCGACCGGGCTCGCCGCCCTCCCCCCGGCGCTCTGGCCACCGGGGACAGCGGAGCCCCGGCTGGGGCTCGCCGCCGGGGCTTGCTGCCCTCCCCCCGGGGCTCCGGCCGCCCTCCCCTGCCGCGCTGGGGGGGGGGGGGGGCGCGGAGCGCGCGGCCGGAGGCTTTTTTGCCTGGGGCGGCAAAAAAGCCAGAGCCGGCCCTGCCCGTAATGAAAGTCTAAAGCATAGATTAAAATCATGTTTAAAATGGACAAAACACAAAAATCACATTGTAAACAAGTGTGAGATTATTACAAACAAAGATGTCTAAAAATACAATTTACTTTAAAATAAATTAGTATTTTGTGCATTGTTAGTTTCGCTTTAAGGTTCTCAAGCATTCACTTTTTGAATTGAGAACATGGCAAACAGCTATTTTTTATACTTTGTAAGGTTTTAAAAACAAATTAGTGAAACATTTCCACAGGTTATACATGTTCAGAAATTTTTACAAAAAAAAAAAAAAAATCTATATTTTCAGGTGAATTTGAGTAGATCTGAATCTTGTTATAGCCCAACTAAGTGTTTGGAGACAAGCTGTAATAGACTATGCTGACAGGGCTGCTGTTATGGTGTGAGGTAATTTAGGGTATGGAAGTTTGGAGGAACGATAGCATCTACACAAACTTCTAGATAGAATCTCATCAGGAATTTTGGTATTGCAAGTGGCTTCCATACTTGTAATATATCTCATGACCACACATCAAAGTGATTGGAAAGGTGCACAAGTAGTGCCAGCACCATTCTAATACCTAGATTTGCTTGAAGGCTCACAAATGGAATCCTATCACTTGCCAGTGTTATTTGATTTCTGGTTGCGTAACCCCAAAGGAAGTGAGTGTAGAAAGGTAAACAGGAAGGCCATTTTTACAATGAATGGTACAGAGTAGGCCTTTTTGCACTGGTTTCATTACATTAGAAGTGGGATGCATATGTCCACACTGGCCCTAAATCAATTTAATTCCCAGAGATACAGTTACAGTTGTGAACTAGAGTAACTTTTATTGATTTAAAACAAAAGAGCCTTTGATGAGAGAGCATTCATGTGTGGCAGCAAGGTACTTACTAACTAGTTAAGAAGGTCCTACTCCTAGTGCAACTTTGTGTGTACAACCAAGAACTTGAATCCTGCACAGGGTCCTTCTGCACCACTGCAGTGCTAGCTTCAACTAAAAGTGCAGGTGGTGCAGTTGTTCTATAACAGGTTCTTTTATTCCAGAATAATCACTCTGCTTTGGAAATGCACTAGCCCACGAAAGCTTTTATGCCCAAATAAATGTGTTTAGTCTCTAAGGTGCCACTAGGCCTCCTCCTAGTTTTTGCTAATAATTCCAGGAGAGTGCTCAGAGAGAGCTATTCCAGTCAATTTCCCAGTGTAGTCAGGCCCAGGTCAATTAGTCTGCAAAGTCCTGCCACGCTGCTCAGCATTTCCCATACAGGTACTAAAAGATGGGGGGGAGGGATAGCTCAGTGGTTTGAGCATTGGCCTGCTAAACCCAGGGTTGTAAGTTCAATCCTTGAGGGGGCCACTTAGGGATCTGGGGCAAAATCAGTACTTGGTCCTGCTAGTGAAGGCAGGGGGCTGGACTCGATGACCTTTCAAGGTCCCTTCCAGTTCTAGGAGATGGGATATCTCCCACCACACAGGAAGCGCTGCCTAGGCGATACTCCCCGCTACAGGCAGCTCATCTTCCAGCGCATTTGGGACTGGGATTCTTGCTCTGTTTTGTCATTAATTCTGACCGACTCTGCTCGGTCGCTGCGGCACAGCCCCCAACGCAGCGGCAGCCCCGAGCAGGGGCCAGAGAAGAACCCCCCGGGACTGCCCCGTGTGGGAAGGCGAACGACACAGGACGGGGCGAGGGCAGCTCCCGGTGCCCCTCTGGCCAGGGGACGAGGCGGAGCGGCCGGCAGCGGTGGGAGGGGACGAGGGCCGCGATGCACCTGCCTGTGCGGGTAGGACAAGGCCTCGCTCTGCAGCACAGCCCGGATCGGCCGGCCCCGGAAGCCAGGCAGCTCGCCCCTGTTGGGAGAGGAAGGAACAACCACCCCCAGGCTCCTCCCCGGCAGCCACGGCCCCCTCACCCAAGCCGCCGCGCTCCCTACAGCGACCCCCCGGGGCCGCCCTTACCTCACACAGCTCCGGCGAGGCGCAGCCCTGAGCGGCCTCAGCTGCTCGCTTCTCCGTGCAGCGGCGGCGGCGGCTCCTGCCCGGGGAGAGGTGGGGGGAGGAGGCTGCTCGGCGGCGGCAGGAGCGGGGGTGAGAGGGGGCGGCTCAGGCGGAGCGTGCGCCGCGCCGCGGGGACACAGTGCCGCTCTCCGTCCGGCCGGGGAAGAACAGCCCAGGAGGAGGCTCCGCGCTACTCTTCCCCCCACCCCCCGGGGCCTGGCCCAGCAGCGCCGCCCAGCCGGGATCCCCGCCCCAGCCTGGCCCGGGCAGGAGAACACGCGCCCAGCTTGTCTGCCGAGGAGGGTCGCCAACTTTCTGACTGAACAAACACCTTTGCCCCGCCCCTTCTCGGAGACCTTGACCGGCTCACTCCATCTTCTCCCCTCCCTCTGTCGCTTGCTCTCCCCCACCCTCACTCATTTTCACGGGGCTGGAGAGGGTCCTTTTTTCCACTGGGTGTTCGGTTGAAAACTGGACACCTGGCAACCCTATGGGGTTCGCCTGCTCCCTACCAGTGCCCCAGCATGTATTGGGGGGGGGGGAGGAGAGAGGAAGGTAACACATTACAGTATGCATGAACAATAGAAAATAGTATCTATGCATTGTGGCTGAGGCAGAATTAACATGGAGGTAGGAACTGTCTATGTTTCCTGATTTTTTAAGAAATAATCTGATACTGTTTATATTGCAATAGTGCCTAAAGTCCCCAATCAAGACAGAAGCCACATTGTTCTGATGCTGTAAAACAAAATATGAAGTAGTGCTTGTCCTGAGAAGCTTGCAATTATATTAACATTTTCATCTAGTTAGTAATAATTCTTAACAGTTGGATTAGGGTTGCCACCTGTTCAGGTTTTCCCTGGATCACCCCTTTTTTGAGATAGCTGTCCTGGGAAATCTTTGTAAGGGTGTTCAGTTCACACTGCCAGCTGTCCCTTTTCTGAGGTAGCTGTCTCAGGAAATCGATAAGGGTTTTCAGTAAACAGTGCCAGCTGTTCCTTTTTTGAGGTAGCTGTCCCCAGAAATCTGTAAAGGTGCTCAATGCACACTGCCAGCTGTCCAGTTTTATGGCTTCTATCATTGTGGGTGTCTCAGTTCTTTGTACCTCAGAGGTGGCAACCCAAACTTAAATAGTAATTCACATTTTTAAAATGCTGAACAAATATTCAACCATGTATTAGGAGGGAGATGAAAAAGATTAGTGTTATTTGTATTATAGCAGTGCCCTGAGTTCCCACTCACAATTAGGCCCTGTTGTGTTAGGCTCAATGAAGATAGTCCTTTATAGGGTATGTGTACACTATAATTAAGGCTGTGAGTCTGTCACGGAGGTCTCAGAAGTCACGGATTCTGTGACTTTCCAGGACCTGCGTGACTTCTGCAGCGGCTGGCCCACGGGCGGCCTGAGCAGTTTGGGCAGCCCTCTGGCCAGCTGCTGCGGGGGCAGTCTTAGGCCACCACACACACACACCAGGAGTTTGGGTGTGGGAGGGGGGTCAGGGCTGAGGCAGGGGGTTGGGGAGTGGGGGGAGGTGAGGGCTCTGGGCGCCGCTTACCTGTGGGGGGGGTTGGCTCCCCGGAAGCAGCCGGCATGTCTGGCTCCACACACTGCCTCTGCCCAGAGGCGCCGCCCCCGCAGCTCCCACTGGCTGCAGTGCCTGGTCAATGGGAGCCACGGAGCCAGCACTCAGGGCGGGGGCAGCACACGGAGCCCCCCTGGCCGTGCCTCTGCCTAGGGGCCACAGGGACATGCCGGCCACTTCTGGGAGCCACACAAAGCTGGGTAGGGAGCCCGCCAGCCCACCCCTATCCCCTGCCCCACCACCAGTGGGGGTCGCAGGCCACTGTCCCCCCCTCGAGCACCAACGGTGCCCCTGAGCCACCCCCCGCCCCAGAGCACCCTAGTTTTAGTAAGGAATATATAGAACAAGTCATGGACAGGTCACAGGCCGTGAATTTTTGTTTATTGCCCATGACCAGTCCATGACTTTTACTAAAAATACCTGTGACTAAAACGTAGCCTTAATTATAATTGGGAGGTGTGATTGCAGCAGGTGTAGGCTTACCTAAGCTAGTTTCTTAAAAATAGCAGTGAAGCTGTGGCACCTGGGGCAGCTGCCCAAGTACAAGCCCACCCACAAGCCTGGGTACATATTTGAGCAGCTAGCCAATGCTGCCATGATTTCATTGCTATTTTTAGTGAACTACCTCTATCAAAGGGGGAGCTATAGCTCAGTGGTTTGAGTATTGGCCTGCTAAACCCACAGTTGGCAGTTCAATCCTTGAGGGGGTCAGGGGCAAAATCAGTACTTGGTCCTGCTAGTGAAGGCAGGGAGGGGGCTGGACTCAATGACCTTTCAAGGTCCCTTCCCGTTCTAGGAGATAGGTGTATCTCTCTCTCTCTCTCTCTATATATATATATATTTTTTTTTTTTTAAAAAAAAAGCTAGCTTGGTTATGCCTACATGTGCTGCAGTAACAACACCTGATTGCAACATAGACATACCCACAGAGATTACAGTAACTAAAGACAAGACACAAATGGTTGTAGCAAACAATTGGTGAGAGAAAAAAAAGGATGAGGATAACAGTGAATGAACATGTATTTCCATCTTTTAGCCATGTAACAACTAGCAGGTTTGAAATAAAAATATATTTTTTAAATAAATAAACTGGGCATATTTATTGATATCAATAGTTCCTAATGGCCAACTGTCTAGCCATCATCAGTTGGCAATAGACATCACAGTAGAAGTGAGTCTGGAGAATGGACTTGAACAGTACAGTGGCTCTACAGATTAATTTGGGGAAGGCATTCAATGCACAAGGAGCAGCCAGAAGTGTCTATGAGAGAAGTAGACCAGTGTGTAATGGAGGCTGCCATCACTGGCAGATTGGAGGGGGAGAGGTGCAATGCACTGGGATACTAGAGCAGTTAATTAGGAAAGGGATCAAATTATGAAGAGTCTGAAAGGCCCAACAAGGAGTTTGTAATTGATGCAGATGTGAAGGGAGAGGTGGAAGGTCTCAAAAAGGTGGGTGATACGGTCATGATAGGTCAGATGATCTTAGCAGCTGTGTTTTGAGCTGATCTGCAGGGAGCCAGATAGGGAGAGACTGGAGTTGTCATGAAGAGTAATAAGGGCCTGAAGGGGAGTTTTGGCTATGTGGACAAAAGAAAAGGCCAGATCTTGGAAATGTTATTGAGGTAGAAGTAGCAAGTCTTAGGCCTGGTCTACACGGCTAGGTTGACATCAGGCAGGTTACATCAACCTAGCTGTGGATGTGTGTTCACTTAAATTTGGCTCCCTCTGATATAAGTACCCTGCTATGCCGATTTAATATCACCACCTCCCTGAGCAGTATAGAGTCAGGGTTGATGTAGTTAGGTTGACACAGTGATAGGGTAAACGCTCTGTTACTTACGTCAACTGTTACTGGCCTCCAGGTCCTGTCCCATAAGCTGTCCCATTGACCGCTCTGGTCACCGTTGTGAACTCCACTGTTGAGGGGTCAAGTAGACAGGAAGCCACCCCACCCCTTTAAAACTCTGCCAATTTTTGAAATTTCTTTTTCTAGTTGTCTGGCTTAGTGAGAACACCTAGCAGCTCTCCGCTGTTGAGTGTAACTGCCCAGCTGACCATGCTGACTACACATTGCAGATGTGCTCCTGCCTGGAATACACAAGAGGTATTGGATTTCCTGAGCTTCTGGGGACAAGAAGCTGTGCAGGCACAGCTCTGATCCAGCCACAGAAACATGGACATCTATGAGCAGATTGCTCGGGAGTGCAGGAAAAGGGCTATAACAGGGACCAGCAGCAGTGCCATGTGAAAGCCAAGGTGCTGTGGCAGGCACGCCAGAAGGCCAGAGAGGCCAACAATTGATCCAGTGGAGAGCCACAGACCTATACAACTATAATAATGCCAGTGAGCTGTTCCCTCCTCATTATCCCCCCTGCCTCCTGAGGACCATACTCATTATGGCTGGTGCTGTGACTGGTGCCATGCTCTATCAATCCCAAGCAGAAGTGCGAATGTAGTGCTTACAACTTTTGGGGAGCAAGGAGAATGTATTCAGTATCTTAAGTTTCAATTTCCATCATGAATACACTGACAATGGTACCTCTGTGTGTTGTATCAGCAGCTGATGTCAATGTAGCCTTTAGGGTCTCCCCCTCCAGACTCGCAGAATGCCTGAGCCAGATAAGGAGGAGAAAGAAGAGGACTCAGGATGACATGTTCCATGAGATCCTGCAAGCCAGTTCTGAATCAGAGAACAAAACCAGGGCCTGGAAGATCACCCTTGGAGACAGCATGGAGAAGGATAGAGTGGAGAGGAGAAAGGCACGGGAAAAAGAGAGGGACATGCAGCAAGAGATACCTGAGCTTCTCAGACAGCAAATTGAGATGCTGCAGACTCTGATAGACCTACAGGTTCAACAATGCCATGCTCGCCTCTTTCTGCAACCCATAGAGAACTCAATATAGGGACCTTCCTATACTCCCCTTTAACATTCCACATGGCATAAGGGGTAATTGCACTACCTTTATCACTCCACCCAGGGAGACATTAAAGACAATCACAGTTTAACATGCACTGACTTGTGAAAGCCACAACTGGTGTATGTGTACCTGAAATGGAGTATTCTCTCTCCTTCATAAATTCTGTTCCCTTAATTTATTAAGTTTTAATTTTTTTTAATTACCTGGTTCATGTTACAGAATAAATTCTATTTTTGGAACAAAATTTATCTTTATTAGCTCATAACATATGCTGTCTGGTGCTGAGCAAGTCTGACTGCAATCAATTTCCTGTTACTTCACTGTGTCACAGAATCCATAACATCATTCACAGACATTATTAATAAGTGCATTGACAATGTTATATTCTTACATATAGAGCTGTCATTACAAGATTCATATCGGGATGCAAAAGAGCAAGGCTAAGTAGACCACACTACAACAACACACACTACTCTAGCTCACTATTAAAATGATCTTTCAAAGCTTCCCTGATCCGTATAGCTCCACACTGAGCTCTTCTAATAGTCCTTGTATCTGGCTGTTCAAATTCAGCAGACAACTGCTCCACTTCTGCCCTGAACCCCAGCGGAAACTTTCCCCCTTTTGCTTCACAGATATGCAGGACACAGCAGGCAGCTATAACCATTGGGACATTTTTCACACTGAGGTTCAATCTTGTAAGTAAACAACACCAGGTCATTCTGCACCTGCTTAGTCTGTAGTTGAAGCACTTCTTGGTGCTGTTGAGGTGGCCAACGTATGACTTCATGAGCCTTGGGAGCAAAGGGTAGGCTGGGTCTCCCATGATCACAGTTGGCATTTCAGCAATACCAATGGTAATCCACTGGTCAGGAAATAAAGTCCCTGCATGTAGCTTTCTGAACAGTCCTGTGTTCTCAAAGATGTGCATGTCATGCACCTTCTCTGACCAGCCCACACTGATGTCAGTAAAGCATACCCAGTGATCCACCAGCACTTGCGTTACCATAGAAAAGTAGCCCTTTCTGTTGATGTACTCTGTGGCAAGTTGGTCTGGTGCTAAAATAGGAATCTCTATGTCCTAGTGAGGAGCAGGGCCGCCCAGAGCAGGGGGCAAATAGGGAAATTTGCCCCAAGCCCCGGGCCCGCAGGAGCCCCCATGAGAATATAGTATTCTATAGTATTGCAACTTTTTTTTTTTATGGAAGAGGCCCCCGAAATTGCTTTGCCCCAGCCCCCCCGGAGTCCTCTGGGCGGCCCTGGTGAGGAGGAGAGGATGGAAAATGATAAAGTACAGGTAGGGTCTGTTCAGAAACAGTCAAATAAAAAAGAGTCCCATTCAATTACATCGTGTAATGGCAGACAGCTAAAAGGAGACAAGTTTTTACAGTGCTTATATACCAATGCTAGAAGTCTAAATCATTAAATTGGTGAACTAGAGTGCCTTGTATTAAATGAGGATATTGATATAATAGGCATCACAGAAACTTGGTGGAATGAGAATAATCAACGGGATACAGTAATACCAGGGTACACAATATATCGGAAGTACAGAATAGGTAGTGCTGGTGTGGCATTATATGTGAAAGAAAGCGTAGAATTAAATGAAGTAAAAATTGTAAATGAGTCAAACTGTATCATAGACTCTCTATGGATAGAAATTCCATACTCTAATAATAAGAATATAGTGGTAGGGATATATTACCGACCACCTGACCAGGATGGTGAGAGTGACTATGAAATGCTCAGGGAAATTAGAGAGGCTATTAAAATAAAAAACTCAATAATAATAATGGAGCATTTCAATTATCCCCATATTGACTGGGTACATGTCACCTCAGGACGGGATGCGGAAATAAAGTTTATTGACACCTTAAATGACTGCTTCTTGGAGCAGCTGGTCCTGGAACCCACCAGAGGAGAGGCAATTCTTGATTTAGTCCTAAATGGAGCATAGGATCTGGTCCAAGAGGTGAATATAGCTGGACCGCTTGGTAATAGTGACCATAATATAATTAAATTTAATATCCCTGTGGCAGGAAAAACACCACAGTGACCCAACACTGTAGCATTTAATTTCAGAAAGGGGAAGTACACAAAAATGAGGAGGTTAGTTAAACAGAAATTAAACAGTACAGTGCCAAAAGTGAAATCTCTACAAGCTGCATGGAAACTTTTTAAAGACACCATAATAGAGGCTCAACTTAAATGTATACCCCAAATTAAAAAACATAGTAAGAGAACCAAAAAAGAGCCACCGTGGCTAAACAAAGTAAAAGAAGCAGTGAGAGGCAAAAAGGCATCCTTTAAAAAGTTAAATCCTAGTGAGGAAATTAGAAAGGAGCATAAACACTGGCAAATTAAGTGTAAAATTACAATTAGGAAGGCCAAAAAAGAATTTGAGGAACAGTTAGCCAAAGACTCAAAAAGTAATAGCAATTATTTTTTTAAGTACATCAGAAGCAGGAAGCCTGCTAAACAACCAGTGGGGCCACTGGATGCTCGAGGTGCTAAAGGAGCACTCAAGGATGATAAGGCCATTGCGGAGAAACTAAATTAATTCCTTGCATCGGTCTTCACGGCAGTGAGGGAGATTCCCAAACCTGAGCCATTCTTTTTAGGTGACAAATCTGAGGAACTGTCCCAGATTGAGGTATAATTAGAGGAGGTTTTGGAACAAATTGATAAACTAAACAGCAATAAGTCACCAGGACCAGATGGTATTCACCCAAGAGTTCTGAAGGAACTCAAATGTGAAATTGCAGAACTACTAACTGTGGTTTGTAACCGGTAGTCATTTAAATCAGTTTCTGTACAGATGACTAGAGGATAGCTTATCTGACGCCAATTTTTAAAAAGGGCTCCAGAGGTGATCCCAGCAATTACAGGCCTATAAGCCTGACTTCAGTACCGGGCAAACTGGTTGAAACTATAATAAAGAACAATATTGTCCGACATATAGATGAACATAATTTGTGGAGAAAGAGTCAATATGGTTTTAGTAATGGGAAATCATGCCTCACCAATCTACTAGAATTCTTTGAGGGGGTCAACAAGCATGTGGACCAAGGGGATCCAGTGGATATAGTGTACTTAGATTTTTCAGAAAGCCTTTGACAAGGTCCCTCACCAAAGGCTCTTTTGTAAGCTGCCACGGGATAAGAAGGAAGGTGCTCTCATGGATTAGTAACTTGTTAAAAGATAGGAAACAAAGGGTAGGTATAAATGGTCAGTTTTCAGAATGGAAAGAGGTAAATATTAGTGTCCACCAGGGGTCTGTTCTGAGACCAGTCCTATTCAACATATTCATAAATGATCTGGAAAAAGGGGTGAACAGTGAGGTGGCAAAATTTTGCAGACGATTCAAAATTACTGAAGATAGTTAAGGCGCAAGCAGACTGCAAAAAAGCTACAAAAGGAAATGTGAAAACTGGGTGACTGGGCAACAAAATGGCAGATTAAATTTAATGTTGATAAATGCAAAGTAATGCACATTGGAAAGCATAATCCCAACTATACATATAAAATGATGGGGTCTAAATTAGCTGTTACCACTCAAGAAAGAGATCTTGGAGTCACTGTGGATAGTTCTCTGAAAACAGCCACTCAATGTGCTGCAGCAGTCAAAAAAGCAAACAGAATGCTGGGAATAATTAAGAAAGGGATATAATAGGATAGAAAATATCATGTTGCCTCTATATAAATCCATGGTATGCCCACATCTTGAATACTGTGTGCAGATGTGATCGCCCCATTTCAAAAAAGATATATTGGAATTGGAAAAGGTTCAGAAAAGGGCAACAAAAATGATTAGGGGTATGGAACGGCTTCCGTATGAGGAGAGATTAATAAGACTAGGACTTTTCAGTTTGGAAAAGAGACGGCTAAGGGGAGATATGATTGATGTCTATAAAATCATGACTGGTGTAGAGAAAGTAGATAAGGAAGTGTTGTTTACTACTTCTCATAATACAAGAACTAGGGGTCACCAAATGAAATTAATAAGCAGCAGGTTTTAAACAAATAAAAGGAAGTATTTCTTTACACAACGCACAGTCAACCTGTGGAACTCCTTGCCAGAGGATGTTGTGAAGGCCAAGACCATAACAGGGTTCAAAAAAGAACTAGATAAATTCATGGAGGATAGGTCCATCAATGGCTATTAGCCAGAGTGGGTAGGAATGGTGTCCCTAGCCTCTGTTTGCCAGAAGCAGGGAATGAGTGACAGGGTACGGATCATTTGATGATTACCTGTTCTATTCATTCCCACTGTAGGAAGACAGGATACTGGGCTAGATGGACCTTTGGTCTGACCCAGTAGGACCATTCTTATGTTCTTATGTTCTAATATGGGTGCCATCTATCACCCCTCTGCAGCTTGGGAACCCCACTGCTACAAAACCATCCACTATGTCCTGCACATTGCCCAGAGCCACAGTCCTGCATAGCTGGAGAAGATTAATGGTCCTGCACATTTGCATGACAAGGGCCACTGCGGTAGATTACCCAACTGCAAATTGATTCCTGCCTGACCATTAGAAATCTGATGTTGCAAGTTTCCACAGTGCAATTGCCACTCGCTTCTCGACTATAAGTACAGCTCTCATTTTGGTGTCCCTATGGGTAGAGGGCCAGGGCAAGCTTGGCACACAGATACAGGAAAGTTCTGCAGCCATTGCTCGTCATCCCAAACCTGCATGACAATGCAATCCCACCAGTCAGTGCTTGTTTCTTGGGACCAGAACCGGCATTCTAGCACCTTACGCTGTTCTGTGAGTTCCAACAACAACCTTGAACTGTTTCTTTCTATGTCCCACAGCAATCTTGCTGCCAAGCAATTGTCATGTTCCCCACAGCTCTTCCTGCAACTCTTCTAATACTGCTCCCTGTGCTTGCAACACTCATGACAGTAGTGCAGGCTCCATGCTTCTGTCAGAGAAGGCAGATAGGGAGGAGGGACGCGTGGGTTTGTGTGGATTTTGAAAAGAAATCGCAAAATATTATTGGGTGCAGATTAAATTATGGTATGGAGAACACTGCATTATGGAAAGTTGACCCCGTGCTCCCAGTTACCCCTGCGCAGCTTGTTTTGGCCCCAGAAGGCACTACAAAAACTTCCCAAAACACCCTGTGCTGGTTGGTGGTGAGTTGCACAGTGGAATATCTTCCCACGGTGCACTGCACTATGTATGCGCATTGCTGACACAAGGAACAAAGCATGCACATGCAATGTAATAACTGTGGTGATTGTATGCTGATGTAACTTAGGTCGGCATAATTTTATAGTGTACACATGGCCTTAGAAATATCCAATGATCCTCACAGCCCCCAGGGAATTTCCTACCAACCTGTGGCCACTCAGGCCTAGTCTTCACTTACCGGCTGGTCCGGAGGCACGCCATCGATGTTCTGGGATCAATTTATCGCGTCTGGTTAAGACGCGATAAATCGATCCCGGATCGATCCCGGAAGTGCTCACAATCGACGCCGGTACTCCAGCTCGCCGAGAGGAGTACGCGGCGTCGACGGGGGGAGACTTCCGGCCGCGTCTGGACCGCGGTAAGTCCGGAGTAAGGTACTTCGAATTCAGCTACGTTATTAACGTAGCTGAATTTGCGTACCTTAGTCCGAAGTCCGGACTAAGTGTAGACCAGCCCTCAGTGGTCTATGTGCTTCCTTATCACCACAGCTGCCTGTGCTAAGGAGATAAAACTGGCCCTGGGCTCCACTCTTTCCTGCTTCTCATTAGAAGGTGAGCAGCTGGAGTTGGGATCAAGATGGATTTTACCCCACCTCCTCCTTCTTTGGGCAGCTCTTCAATAAGCTATCTTCCCCCACTTTTGAGACATGGGTTCCTTCTGCATATATATTCAACCCTATCACTATATAGTACACTTCCTTTTTAAAAATAAATAAATGGAGATATCCTATCTCCTAAAACTGGAAGGGACCTTGAAAGGTCATTGAGTCCAGCCCCCTGTCTTCACTAGCAGGACCAAGTACTGATTTTGCCCCAGATCCCTAAGTGGGCCCCCTCAAGGATTGAACTCACAAGCCTGGGTTTAGAAGGCTAATGCTCAAACCACTGAGCTATCCCTCCCCCCAATATCCTCTGAGGGAGAGAATTGGAGGGAGGTGATTTACCCTGGCCTTATTTTCTGTTTTCCGACTGAGGAGAAGTGAGGAAATCTTAGACTGATTCTTCATCTGCTGTGAAAGGGAAAATCAGGAAGGGGCCCACTGTCCCAAACAATGTGACAATATCTCCGATCCCAATCAGTGTTTATGCTGTGTGCTTCATACAATTAAGCAAAAGGGGTGGTCTCACCCAGCCTGATTTCTCCTCCACTTTTCTTTAAAGAGGAGAGCAAGAGGTAGCCTTTTACAGATTCTCCCTGCACTGAAGCAGAAAGTCAGGATCTAATCTCCCTTCTATCACCACAAGAAAGAGCAAGAGAAAGTGTCCCTTGCTTCCTCCCAACCTCACCCCCCTTCAGGACCAGCTGTTGTTTCTCTCTGCTGGTAGGACTGACATTTTTGCTTGAGAGCTCTGAGGCTCATTTTTATATTTAATGTGAATAAAGACCAGGCAAGTATGGAAAAAAAAAATCCTTGAGTTTTTAAAAAGATTAACTACTTATAAATAGGTTAAAAAAACTACTAGAGAAGATTACTCACAGTCACATTGTGTATAACTTGTGAGTATCACAGTCTCTCTGTGCCTGCTCTTGGAGAGCAGAGCAAATGAGAGGTAAATAATATGTGCATTCTTAACAGTCACCAAAATACAAATAATAATATTACAATTTCTGAAAATGCTCTTAAAACAGAGAGAATCCTGAACTAGTATGGATTGATTTAAGCAATGCTAGTTTGCCTTTCATTTTGGTATTTGAGCACATACAGTATATATTTTATTTATCTGCTATGTAATATACAAATGAAACATTTCTAATATTTGCACACATTCAATCCACAGAACATGTTGGCGGGGTTCAGTGAAGCAATCTCTGTCATGACTCATTAAGAAAACAAAAGAAAATCTTCACCCCTGTGAGACTTTAATGCCCAAAAATATGGAGAGGAAAAGCTGATCAGAACTCAATAAACACATGGTGCCAAGTGATAGGAGACAGTTCCTTATAAGTACATAAAAACTTCCTTATTTTTTCAATTTTGAGCAAGTAGGAAAAAGACAACCTCTTCTCTCAATGGGTGTGATGTTGGCATTATGTTAATAATACATATGGAAAAATAGGTCATGTAAATTCCAGTTTAGTGACTGCATCTTTACTTTTCAAGGTTGCAAAAAAAAAAAAGGAAGTGAAATAAGGTTTTAAGCATGCTTGAGTCTGATATATTGCCTACTGCCTTGATTAAACTCGAGTGCTAGTGTGATGTTGCTGCTGGCACTTTATGCCTGAAACTATGAGGTTCTTTGCCAGTTGTACATGTTACAGTATTCGACACCATGAAAATGCAAGACTAATTTGGGTGCTGGCAGCCTGCCCTCTACAACAGTTCACACTTTAAATAGGAGGGATATTGGCATCTTGATAGTTGTAAAAACCTCCATGAGTTTTTTTTAATTAGCTAAGGCCTTATTTTTTGAGTGTTGGTAAGGCTGTTTCTTAAACTCAATAAAGTAATCATCTTGTATGCATTATAAATGTTTTTCTCATTCTTTTGTCTCTGCTTTTGTCTACAGCTGGCCTGTGTTTATCAGGAGTCTCCTGAACATATAGGATGTAATCTGTACTGGTTGTCACAAGTGTTTATTTTTCTGGTGTGCAGCAGATACCATATAGAAAATTCAAAACAGAATCTGTTCCTTAATCTAGTCTTTTCAAATTAAAAAAACAAAAACTAAAAAATTGTTGGTCCTCTTTTGCTTTTATTATAATTAATTATATTAACATATTAGTACCAGGGAAGTTGAGCCATAAAGCCGTTAAAGCACAAAATACCACTCTTTCACTCTGTTATATTTTAGTTTTGCCATGTGCATGGCCCTCTATGGGAGCTCAACGAAATGTGTGATTTCTACTATGTGAAAAATGGCTTTTTGAAGCTCTAGAATTAAAACAGAATAGATTTTTTTATTTGCAAGAATAACTTGAACTATATTCTAGGCCTGCAACTTAGATAAAATGGTGTGGTAGTAAGACAGACAAAGACTAACCTAGATGTCATTTTTTAAAGATCTTTATTTTTATTCACAATGACATATTAAATATAGAATGATTAACTAGATTAAATAAACATTAGTGTGGTGGGATGAGATTCCCCACACTAGCCCTGGAAGAGCAGAATTGGGCCAGGTGGGCCCAATCAGCTAGTTAGGCTGCAAACAGGAGAACTTTTGGGTGGAGGCAGCTAATTAGAGAAGCTCATCTGTGCAGGATCAGGTGGGGCCTATAAAGCCAGGAAGCTGGCTACAGACTGGGGCTGTAGGGAAAGGCTGTAGGAAGGCAGGTAACAGTCACTCCCTGAGATGACGGAGGAGGCTTCTTGGAGCTAGTATAGCCAGAGAGGAGGGGAACTGGAGTGGTAGGAAGCAGTCCAGGGAAGGAGCAGTGAGGAATGCCTAAACTACTGAGCTGAGGGTCCCTGGAGAAGAGTGCAGGACTGGGTTCCCTTACCAGCCACCAAGGGGGTGGCATAGATCTGAGGCAGTGAATGTGAAGACTGCCTAGGACTGCTGATAGACTGTACCCCAGAAGGGGAATGCTGAGTAACCTAGCTGGAGGGGTGTCACGAAGGAGATGCAGTGAATCCTGGAGTGAGCTGCCAACCAGAATGGGAGTTGGAGTGATGGTATGCAAATGACAGCTGGGGCATTGGCCTCCAGAGTTAATCCCCAGAGTGACCAGGAGGAGGTGCTAGCCCAGTGGTGCACCCCTTGACAATTTGTGAAATGGGTGTAGTAAAACATTATGAATACCAACATTATCCAGATAGCTGGTCACAGGCCAAATTCATGACCTGACTGGAGATTGTACCTTGTGTCTCTGGAAAGGTAATTTGTTTTAGATTCATTATCCAAGCCTCTTGAAAGATCTCACTTTTGTTCATTGATGTGGACAAAGTCTTAAAATCATGCTGAAATTTTCAATCCTAAACAAAAGACCCCACCTCATGCAGTCCCCACCACACTTTAAATATAGTTCTTGCACAGCAACCTTTTTTGATTCAGTCTGATCATACTGTAATCCTGGCACTTCCCACTGATCCTTTCATTCTGCTGCCAACTTTAGGCTTCACTTACCATGGGGGTGGGAAATCTGTTGGCTTGATCCTGTTTTAAAAATTGGGTTTACTGTAGTACTGGTTTAAGATGTTTTGCTTGGCCAGTTTGGATCCCTTTATCTCCAGTTCTTATGCCTTTTTCCAGAGTCTTCTAGTTTACAGTTCCTCAGAAAAATAACTCTCCTCCCTGCACTTGAATTGTGTTCCTGAAGCATAGGCCCATGTCTCATTTAAAGAGCTAGAAGCCTAATATAAATATCTGCAGAGAAAAGTTGCATAGTGCTGTCTTATCTCCTCTGATACGGTCTTTTCCAGACTTTGGTCTAATGCATGGTGCTTTTAATATTTTTTTCCATAAACCTTATACCTTGAAAACTTGCTGCAGACTCCCACATTTGCCTTCCATACTTGCATAGTACTGATCACATTTTTTTTCTGTGTCTAGACTTGCTAGCAAAGACATGCAGGAAGGACCCCCACCCCAATTGTCACAGCCATTGACAGCAATATAATAATGCCCTTAGTGGTTCTTGGATGCTGAAGCTGTTTTCATCCTGTGTAATTTTTTTTACACCTATACTGAATAGCATATTAACATCTTGTTGCCTGAGTTCTGCTGCAGCATTTAAGTGGGAGGCAGCATTGTTTAACGGTGAAAGCCGAAAACTGACAACTTCTATTGACTTCAATGGGATCAGGACTTCCGAGTTGTATTGCTGGCACTGCCACTGACCCACAGGCAAGTTACTTAACACGTCTATGCCCTAGCTTGCTGATCTGTAAAATATCAACCTTGCAGTATGGTTTATTTTTTTGGAAATATTTTTAGATCCTCTGTTAACATTTTGCATTTGCATTGTACTTTATAAACTGGGTGAAATCTTGTTATGGGGTGAATTAAAATCTCACTGAGATTGAGTCACCCTTCAATTAACTATAAGGATAAGACTCCACCCAAGACAAAAGGAGTATATGAACCTGCCCAGGAGTTCTTGCTAAGTATGGGGGGAGGGAAGGGGGTTGGGTCAATGGTGCTGGCTGAAAAGTGTTCTTGGTACTGTGAGCAAAACAAGCTGTTTCCTACTATTTGATTTCTTCTGCATTCAGAGACATAGAACTTTCTTAGTAAGTAAACAAAACTGCATCAGTGAAATACCTGATTACTACTCCCAAATTGACCATCCCCAGGTACCCAAACTTTGGCTAGCTGCTCATGCTAAAAAGCAGCAAATATACATCTAGAATTCTGGCACTTAGGTAGAGACATTCCACGTGTGAAATACATAGATTTCTGTTTTTTCCAAAAGTAAAGAAATGTATGTGTGTTTTTCTGCAGGAGGAGAAATATAATGTTATATGCCAGAAGGAGGCCCCATTGCCACAATTTCCTTTTTCTGAATTCAAAGTCTATTGGCAATTTGGACTTGAGTTGTGGTTATTTATTTATTGTGATGAATCTGATTCAAGTATTGGATGTACTCTACTTTGTGGGTTCTGGTAATCTGATGTCACATTTCATAGATGCCAACAAAATAACACATAGCTTTAGGATTAATTCATCTTGACCTGCTGAAGTGAAAGAATCAGGAGGGGATAAAAGCAGCAAATCCAATTTAATGTTTCTCCCTTGCACATGAGAAACAGTTTAATATTCACATTGGCTGACTTTCATTGTATCTGTCATGATTTTGTGGGGGATACCACTATCTTTGTAATAAAAATAATCAGTGAGCTGCTTTTTTAAGATCCTCCAACTATTAATACTAGGAGGCAAATTGATTAAAGAGCCAGCATATTTGTATTATGGCAATAACTTGCATTTAATTTGCATCAGTACAATAATTAGAAGCAGCTTAGGATTTGGAACCGATGATAGTTTCTCCTCTATCTAGCATTTCCATAACTCATACCATCTGAAAATTCTTTATAAAGGCTATACAATATCTGAAGGGATCACTTCACATATCATTCAGCTGTGGCTATCTTTGAAATTAAATGCAGCAGCTGTTTAACAGCATCCAACAATACAACACAATAGTTGAATGAAAAGTATAACATCCAATTGAAATTGCAGGGGGAATGTAGGTAGGCATAATGAAATTATCCAGCTAGAATTTATGCTCTTATTCTTGAAAAAAGTTCCATCTAATGACCACAGAAGAACCTAGTTTTATGCTTTATCTGAAAGAGGACCTATCCAACAACACACTAACTCTAGCACCATGCTGTGGTTTTGATTAACTACTGACTCAAAAGTAACATGGAGTGAATACCTGTCTTGAGCACTTGTCATCACTAAGGAAAAGTTTGTTGTTTTTTAACCACCTGTTAGCAAGAATTTCCCCATGTATTAGCTGTGTTCCCACATGCTCAGCCCTGTGCTTCCCTTTAATCTTTACCTGGACCTGCTAACACATGTAAAAAGCAACAGAGTCCTGTGGCACCTTATAGACAAACGTATTGGAGCATAAACTTTTGTGGGTGAATACCCACTTCATCAGATGAATGTAGTGAAATTTCTAGAGGCAGGTATAAATAGGCAGGCAAGAATCCATCTAGAGACAATGAGGTTAGTTCAATCGATCAGGGAGGATAAGGCCATCTTCTCGCAGTTGAGGTATGAACACCAAGGGAGGAGAAACTGCTTCTGTAGTTGGATAGCCATTCAGTCTTTGTTTAATCCTGAGCTGATGGTGTCAAATTTGCAAATGAACTGAAGCGCAGCAGTTTCTCTTTGAAGTCTGGTCCTGAAGCTTTTTTTGCTGCAGGATGGCTACCTTTAAATCTGCTATTGTGTGTCCAGGGAGTCTGAAGTGTTCTCCTACAGGTTTTTGTATATTGCCAGTTCCGAATATCTGACTAGTGTCCATTTATTCTTTTATGTAGGGACTGACCAGTTTGGCCAATGTACATAGCAGAGGGGCATTGCTGGCACATGATGGCGTATACTACATTGGTGGACGGGCAGGTGAATGAACCAGTGATGTTTGTGGCTGATCTGGTTAGGTCCTGTGATGGTGTCGCTGGTGTAGATATGTGGGCAGAATTGGCATCAAGGTTGTTGCATGGATTGGTTCCTGAGTTAGTTACTATGGTGCAGTGTGTGTGGTTGCTAGTGAGAATGCCTAAAGTTGGCGGGTTGTCTGTGGGCAAGGACTGGCCTGTCTCCCAAGGCCTGTGAAAGCAAGGGATCGTTGTCCAGGATGGGTTGCAGATCACTGATGATGGCTTGTCTTGCAGCAGAAGGCTTCTGGGTACCCAAGAAAGAAACCAACAGAACTCCACTGGCCATCACCTACAGTCCTCGGCTAAAACCTCTCTAATGCATCATCCGTTCATTTACCTGCTTATTCACCAATGCAATATACACCATCATGTGCCAGCAATGCCCCTCTGCTATGTACATTGGCCAAACTGGTCAGTCCCTTGTCTACACTAGAGCTTTTTACCTCAGATCAATTGTTTGCAGTTAACAAACAAGTAACAAGCACATGTTAATTGGTTACCAATTTGAGATAAATAGGTATGTCCACACTAATCTTATTCTCTTTGGCAGCAATGTGTTCTCTGCACCTCTGGTATCCAAGTATCTAGTGGGTCAGGCCTAGCTTAGTTTGCAAGATTTTATGGCTTCCCAATGGCTGAAGGCTTTAAAAATGCAACTAAGAACTAAAAATAATCAGACCTATATTTGCATCCTGGTTAGTGTGAATTCTCAGCCACCAAATATCTATTCTGTACTCAAGTGCATGAAAGCACTCTAGAAAACAACTATGTAAAGCAAGGCTCGTATTTTCTAAACATTAGAGAAACATTCCAATTGATAATAAAATGCATCCATTAGGAAACATTAGCATCTAAAAATACTAATCATGTATGTATTAGTATTTACTAACCACACTCAAGCAATTCACATTTTTAGGAACTGTTTAAGGTTGTAGCAGGAAGTCAGGCAGAAGGGGAATGAGTAATAATAAATCACAGTAACTTTAGGGATAATGCTGTTTTCCTTATTCCACGGCTTTGGAGGGGAGTCCGGAGCTGGAGTGCAGAGCAGTGGAGCTGCAGGCTTTTGCCTGGAGCTGGAGCGGAGCTCCAAAGCCCTGCCTTTTTTCTAAGGAAATTATTTCTGCATGTGATTTGATGTCAAACTCAATTATTTAAATGAGGAATGCCTATATGTAATATGGCAGCTGATGAATGGAGAACTGGGCCTCCCTTTAGTCTCCTGTAAAGTTAACCATCTTTTAAACAGGTTTTCCTTTTTATCTTTAATCCCCCCCCACATCGCATCTAGGGTTCCCAGGCATCCAGTTGTTGACTGGAATGCCCAGTCAAGAAGGGATCCTGGCAGCTCTAATCAGCACGGCTGACCAGGCCATTAAAAGTCCGGTCAGTGGCACAGCAGCATCCCTGTGTGCCTGGATTCTATGGAGCTCCCAGAAGTGACTATGTCCCAGCGGCCTCCAGGCGCAGGTGTGGTCAGGGGCAGCATGCAGAGCTTCCAAGTGCCATCACCACAGCTTCCATTGGCAGGAACCACAGCCAATGGGAGCTGCAGGGGCAGCACCTGCAGGTGTGGGCAGTGTGCACTGTGCAGAACGGCCTGGCTGTGCCTCCACCTAGGGGCTGGACATGGCAGCTGCTTCCATGAGTAGCACAGGTCCAGGGCAGGCAGGGACCTTGCCTTAGCCCTGCTGCATCGCCAAATGGGAGCTGCCTGAAGTAAGCGCTGCCTGGCTGGAGCCCACACCCTGAACCCCCCTTCCCCAGGTTGGAACCCCCTTCTATACTCAAACACTCTCCCACAGCCTCCTCCCATACCCTGAACCCCTCATTTCTGGCCCCACCCTGGTGCCCTCACCACTTCCTGCATCCCAACCTCCTGCCCCAGCCCAGTGGAAGTGAGTGAGGGTGGGGGAGAGCATGCAATAGAGGGAGGGGGGCTGGAGTGAGTGGGAGTGGGGCCTCAGAAGTGGCAGGGCCTCAGGGAAGGGATGAGGAAAGGATGTTCAGTTTTAGTCAATTAGAAAGTTGACAACCCTAATTGCATCTGTTTTTAAACCTTCTATACCAGTGGCTTTCCCCCAGGGTCTGCAGATTTCCAAAGGGGTTCCTGCACCTCCATTTGAAATTTTGTAGGTGTCTGCAAATGAGAAGATCAAACCACTGCTCTATACTATGTCACTAGAACTAGAGCAATGTTCTTTCACACTTAATATCCACTAAGGAAACATTTATTTAGAACTGTGAAGCTGAAGATTGTCCTGTAGCTTCAGTTATGGACAAGAGAATAATTCATAGCAATAAGACAGCCTTCAACTTCCATTTTATTTGGAACTAGATAAAAATTAAACTAGAGCTATAAAATTGACATCTGAATCCAAGCAGCCTGCACAAAGAGTTCCAGATCTTAATCCAGACTCAACCAAACCCCATAAAATTCTGATTCATATCAGAATCCAGATCTAGCCCACCCATAAAATTTGGGATGCAGAAGGTGGTGTAATTTGAATCTGGGCTCATTTCAAATAGATTTCATCCTTTTTTTTTTTAAAGCTGATAAGGCTTGTATAAACATTGCTTTGGCATGGTTCAAATAAGCCAGTAAATTCTGAATTGCTTTCTTCTGTTTTTATTTAACCAGAAGTAAACAGCACTCAAGTTTGAAGAAACAAATATGTAAATACAATAATAGTTCCAATGCAATCATCCATGGACAATTGTAGCAAGTGGATGGGGTAGAAAGCATAAGAATGCTTTAAAATGTGGAATTTTTTTTCTGGTATTGCCATTTTTGTTGATGAACTTGGTCATTTCCCGGGAGCAAAGCAATAAACTTACTGCTTGCAATACAGTTGATCTATAGAAGAGCAATAATTTGAAGAGAATAAAATTAAATTTATGGACACTAAACATCTTGTACATCACCCCATCTAGAATTCTTTTCTTTAGTACCATTATCTCTTGTATGTCTATTAATTCTAACATTAATGGTCTTCAGGACTTTAAGTAGTCCATTTGTTAATGACTTTCTAAAATCAGAAGTGATTATATGGATGTAAACAAAAAATAATCACACATTTCATTTGCTTTTTTAAACCTATTTTTGTAGTCCCTAAAATGATTAAAACCAAAATGAGAGCAATAATACTTCTATTTGTCTAGGTTGTTTACTTTGTGCATTTGACAGCGAACTTCCTAAACAGAAAAATGACTTTTTCTAACGGGCCAGTTGCATCACTCTCATGCACTGCTCAGGGGGTCTGTCACATATAAGCTCTTCCCCAGGCTTTGCAAGAGGATAATTGCTAGAAATAATAGCAGCAAAACTGAAGTAGGAGCAGCAGGCAAGTATATGCACAGAGGAGGAAAAGCTTCTGAGCATATTTGGTGTTGCTCTTGGGTCTACCTAAAAAACCCTTTTAAACATCAACAATGGGACACCTCCCCACCTCATTGAAAAGAATTAAATAGTATGTCCTGATTTTTTTTAAGTGTGCTTCATCAATTTTTAAAATATTTTTCTGAGGGTGGAAGGGAGGCCAAGACTTGTGACTGCAAGTTAGAATTTACACAAAACAGCTGGAGGCTCCCATTTTTCCAGCTTGAAATATTATCACACAGCCTTTATCATTAGCTAGGCCACCCTGCCTGTGTCTCCAGAATATGCCAGAGCAGATCTGGCTGCTGGTAGAACAGGAGCTGGTCTATTCCCTGCCAGTTGGTAAAAATACTGGGTTCAGCCTATTAGTGTTCTGACTGTAAAATGTTCCCATTGATGTTAGTCACTGGACAAATGTGGGCCAATTTGGCTAGAAATCTTAAATTTGATCCCCATCATCCACTGATGCTTTGCTTTGAGGCACCTCCTTGTTGAAAACCAATAAGCAATCCAGTGTGGAGAATAGATAAGGGGATAATATTTGGGGGGATGGGGGGGCAGGTTCTCAGTTGAACTCGGAGAATCAATTTTTACCATTCCAACAATAATAGAACTTACCTGGTCCACCTGTCTGGCATCATTAGCAGCTTATGGCTCTTTTGAAGAGTGTATTTGCTCCTCCTGTGCTGGGAGTACCAGAGTCTCTGATACAGCGAGAACTCCATAGGTCGGTCCAACTGTAGCCTGTTACGATTTCCTGGTCTTCCCAAAAGACCCTCCCTAATTTGCAAAGATTTGTGCATATTCTTGAACCCTAGCCAGTTGAAGTGCCTGGCAAAACATGAAAGCTGCTATTGATTTATGGTGTGTGGGGTTGTTTTGTTTTGTTTTTTTCCTCTGGATCAGCCTTAATTTCGTTCAGACTTGTCCCTAAATAGGTAGAGTGCATGGACCTTCTCAAAACAGACAGCTGCTGGATATGTGGGTCTTCTGGAGCCACACTAGCTCATGTTTTGTGACTGTCCTGCAATACAATCCTCTTGGCTAGAAGTAAACAGGAGGATTAATATATGTCCTTAAAAACTACTTAGAATTGTTTTGGGATATATCCCAAAATCTTAGGAACTCTCCAACTCTGAGGTTGGTTCTCTGCAACAGTACTCCTAGCCAAACAACTTTATCTTGCTCAGGTAGAAGAGCAAATTGCATCCAGGGATAGAAGCTTGACACAGCAACTTGGCTGTCAGGAATTGGGGCTTGCACCAGAGAGCCATTTTTGGGCACTAGTTAGGTTACCCCATGGCCTGTTCAGGGGCAGCAGAGCCTGGCCAATGGGAGCTGCAGAGATGGTGCTTACAGGCGGGAGCACTGTGCAGAGGGAGCCCACTAGGCAGCTTCCAGGTGCGGCAGGGGGCCAGGGCAGGCATGAGACAGGGAGCATATCTTAGCGGCAGCCCTGCTGCGCAGCCAGAGATCACAATCGACTGGGAGATCCTCCAGGATCAACCTGTTGGTGACCACTGCACTATAGTATATAAAATAAATCAAATGTTAATTGAGTGGCTCTCAACTTGGAAAGATAAACAAAATGTAATACAATGGAATATGTCTAATCTTTAGTTCCAGTTTGCACTGAGAGTCTCCTGTATGTCAGGGAACTATTCTGGCACTAACACATCCACAAATGATGTTCAAATGTGAGGTAAAGCTACTATTTACCATATAATATAGGATAAATGTCTTTCGAGCTATACCCTGGAAAAATCAAAATATTATTCCACAGATCAAAAGAAACCTGATCCACTCAAGTTTTCTATTAAGTGCCTGCCCCTTTGTGCCAAAATAGTTTGGTATTTATTAGGGCTGTCGATTAATTGTAGTTAATTTTTTTTAATTGCGTGAGTTAACTGCAATTAAAAAAAAGTATTGCAATTAATCACACTGTTAAACAATAGAATAGTAATTGAAATGTATTAAATATTTTTGGATGTTTTTTCTACTTTTTCAAATATATTGATTTCTATTACAACACAGGATACAAAGTGTAAAGGGCTCACTTTATATTTTTGATTGCAAATATTTGCACTGTAAAAAAAAAAAAAAAAAAGAAACAGTATATTTCCATTCACCTAAGTACTATAGTGCAATCTCTTTATAATCAAAGTTGAATTTACAAATGTAGAATTATGTACCAAAAAAAATGGTGGGAGGGGGGTGCTGTTTTGTTTTTAATGCAATGTAAAACTTTAGAACCTACAAGTCCACTCAGTCCTACTTCAGCCAATTGCTCAGACAAACCAGTTTAGTTACAATTTGCAGGAGATAATGCTGCCTGCTTATTGTTTACAATGTCACCTAAAAGTGAGAACAGTCGTTTGCATAGCACTGTTGTAGCTGGCGTTGCAAAATATTTATGTGCCAGATGCACTAAAGATTGATGTGTCCCTTCATGCTTCAACCACCATTCCAGAATACATGCGTCCAGGGGCGGCTCCAAGCACCAGCGCTCCAAGCATGTGCCTGGGGCGGCAAGCCACGGGAAGGCGGCCTGCTGGTCGCCTTGAGGGCGGCAGTCAGGCTGCTTTCGGCAGCATGCCTGCGGGAGGTTCGCCGGTCCCGCGGTTTTGGCAGTGGGTACACCGAAGGTGCGGAACCGGCGGACCTCCCACAGGTGCGCCGCTGAAGGCTACCTGACTGCCATGCTTGGGGCGGCAAAATACATAGAGCCGCCCCTGCATGCGTCCATGCTGATGACGGGTTCTGCTCAATAACAATGCAGAGCAGAGCAGACGGACGCATGTTCATTTTCCTCATCTGAGTCAGACGCCACCAGAAGAAGGTTGATTTTCTTTTTTGGTGGTTCGGGTTCTGTAGTTTCCGCATCAGAGTGTTGTTCTTCTAAGACTTCTGAAAGCATGCTGCACACCTCATCCCTCTCAGATTTTGGAAGGCACTTCAGATTCTTAAATCTTGGGTCAAGTGCTGTAGCTATTTTTAGAAATTTCACATTGGTATCTTCTTTGCATTTTGCCAAATCTACTGTAAAAGTGTTCTTAAAATGAACAACATGTGCTGGATCATCATCCGAGACTGCTATAACATGAAATATATGGCAGAATGTAGGTAAAACAGAACAAGAGACATAAAATTCTCCTTCACGGAGTTCAGTCACAAATTTAACACGTTATTTTTTTTAACAAGCATCAGCATGGAAGCATGTCCTCTGGAATAATGGCTGAAGCATGAAGATGCTAGACATTCATATGCCTGTCTGGCACATAAATACCTTGCAAGGCCAGCTACAACAATGCCATGCGAACACCAGTTCTTACTTTCAGGTGACATTGTAAATAAGAAGCAGTCAGCAGTATTTCCTGTAAATGTAAACAAATTTGTTTCTTAGCAATTGGCTGAACAAGAAGTAGGACTGAATAGACTTGTAGACTCTCTAAAGTTTTACATTGTTTTTGTTTGAGTGCAGTTATGTAACAATCTACATTTGTAAGTTACACTTTCATGATAAAGAGATTGAACTACAGTATTTGTATGAGAAATTGAAAAATACAATTTTTATCATTTTACAATGCAAATATTTGTAATAAAAAAGTGACCACTGTACACTTATTATTCTAATAGAAATCAATATATTTGAAAATGTGGGAAATGTCCAAAAATATTTAAATAAGTGGCATTGTTTAACAGTGCAATTAATCTTTAGACAGCCCTAGTATTTATCTTAGCACCCCCTAAAGGTGCTCAGTAACAATATATGTATTTCAAATTAATGTTGTAAACACAGTTTGGTCAGATATGATAGTGATGTAGATCTTTTCAGGCTGAATACAACCCTTGAGCAGGCACAATGCCTGCCTGACTCTTGATATGCATTAATGGCTTCAGATCTAGGTAAAGGAAGCTTAGTACTTTAGAACATACTTACCCAGACAAATGTATGGTTAGGTTGGTGCCTTGGAGTTGATGTACAGAGCATTGTAGGTAATGCTATAGGTGTCGGGTACAGTGTAGATTTAGTAGGGTATTCTGGAGCTGAGGAGCCAAATTCAGAGATAAGAATAGTGGTGCTAGATGTCAGTAAGTTTGCAGAAGGTCATCAGTGTCACTTGCAAACAAGACCACCTACTCTACTGAACTGCCTCCTATTAATTGCTTCTCTTCAATACAGTGCTGTTACACCAGCATACACTTGTTTCATCTGCTTAACATGTAACGCTACTGTTACCTCTGAATTTGGTCAGATATCACACTGTGGTTTTTTTTTTTTTTTTTAGTGCTGCATGGGTGTCATTGTAAGTGATCAGAAATGGGACATTTTCAGTAGGTGTTTGGGGAAAAACCTTTACTCAACAGTTGTCAAAATACCATGGTCTAAATTTTTGATATAGTCTGGGGTTAGTTTCAGAGAGGAAGTCCGTAACTAGGCTTTCCTCTTCCTCAAATACTTGGTTGGTGTTTCCCATTCCATGAGATCAAATAGTCTGACTCTTTTCCCTAAAGAAGCCCCTTGTTTTACAAAGCTGACTGCTGTCTCTGGTGTGGCTGACTCAAGTTCCATCTGACCTTCTAAGGATGTATCTTATTCCTTTGATCAGAGCAATTGTCTAAAGCCTGCCTCCCTGACTTCATATCATGCTCACTCTTGAGTATTAAATTCAGCTGGAAAGTTTTCTGCCAGGCATGATGCTTTTTGGCTTACCTTGCAGGGTGGGATATACTTTAATCCTTGTCTCCAGGACCGAGCATTGACCCCTTTACAGCCCTGGTCCTATGTGGATTTATTAATACTACTGCAGATAACTTAAGAAATGGACTACATTAATCTGCTCATAGGATTAAGCCATAGTTGTATTATGTATATATTTTGGAGACTTTACTTTTGTCATGGCAATGTGTATTTTGTCTCTCTTGCCCCCACTCTCTTTGTGGCTCTCCCCTTATTTGAGTGTAACTACCAACTGCAAAAACATAGTGTGGCAGGAGGATTACATGGGTCCTAGTCAATTTCACTCTGCCCATTCTGCCACTTGGTGCTATAGCTAAAGCAGAGCATTACAGTTATACCAAGAGAGGTCTCTTGTTAGGCAACCTGATAGGGTTATTATGACTAGTTCACCTCTAGTGACAGATTTCTCACTAGGGTCAGGTCTACGCTACTACTTACATTACATGGCTTGGGGGGTGGCTTATTCACACCCCTGAGCAATGTAAGTTATGCCAAGTAAGTGCCAGTGTGCTTCTCCTGCCGACATAGTGGAGGTGGGTTTATTATACCAACTAGAGTGCTCTCTCCTGTTGGCATAGAGCATCTTCACCAGATGCGCTACAGTAGTGCAGCTGTGCCAATGTAGCACATCTAGTGTAGGCTAACCCTGGGACTATTTATCTCCAAATTATTCTTGTGCATGCTTATTAAAAAAGAATCCAAAAGTGATACTTCAGGCTTGTCTACACTACAGTTTTGTCAGGTCAGGTTTCATCAACAAAACAGTGGAGTGTACACACACAAATGTTCCTTCTGCCAACAAAATAAAACCACCTCTGAGAGGCGTAGAGCTTTTTGCGACAAAAATTGATTTAGGCCTGGTCTACACTATGAGTTTAGGTCAAATTTAGCAGCATTAAATTGAATTAACCCTGCACCCATCCACACAATGAAGCCCTTTACTTCGACATAAAGGGCTCTTAAAATCGATTTCTGTACTCCTCCCCGATGAGGGGAGTAGCGCAGAAATCGACATTGCCATTTCGAATTAGGGTTAGTGTGGCCGCAATTCGACGCTATTGGCCTCCGGGAGCTATCCCACAGTGCACCATTGTGACCACTCTGGACAGCAATCTGAACTCGGATGCACTGGCCAGCCAGACAGGAAAAGCCCCGCGAAGTTTTGAATTTCATTTCCTGTTTGCCCAGCGTAGAAAGCACAGGTGACCACGCAGAGCTCATTAGCACAGGTAACCATGCAGTCCGAGAATCGAAAAAGAGCACTAACATGGACAGTACGTGAGGTACTGGATCTGATCGCTAAATGGGGAGAGGAGTCCATGCTAGCAGAACTACGTTCCAAAAGATGAAATGCCAAAACATTTGAAAAAAATCTCCAAGGGCATGATGGAGAGAGGCCACAATAGGGACTCGCTACAGTACCGCGTGAAAGTTAAGGAGCTCAGACAAGCCTACCAGAAAACCAAAGAAGCAAACGGAAGGTCCGGGGCAGAGCCGCAGACATGCCGCTTCTATGCTGAGCTGCATGCAATTCTAGGGGGGGCCGCCACCACTACCCCACCTCTGACCATGGATTCCGAGGGGGTAATCTCAGCCATGCCTGAGGATTCTGCAGATGGGGAAGATGATGAGGAGGACGACGAGCTTGCGGAGAGCACACAGCACTCCATTCTCCCCAACAGCCAGGATCTTTTTCTCAGACTGACTGAAGTACCCTCCCAAGGCGTTATCCCAGAAAATGAGGCCATGGAAGGGACCTCTGGTGAGTGTACCTTTTGTAAATATAAAACATGGTTTAAAAGCAAGCGTTTTTTAATGATTAATTTGCCCTGAGGACTTGGGATGCATTCGCGGCCAGTACAGCTACTGGAAAAGTCTGTTAACGTGTCTGGGGATGGAGCAGAAATCCTTCAGGGACATCTCCATGAAGCTCTCCTGGAGGTACTCCAAAAGCCTTTCCAGAAGGTTTCTGGGCAGTGCAGCCTTATTCCGTCCTCCATGGTAGGACACTTGACCACGCCATGCTAGTAGCAAGTAATCTGGTATCATTGCATGACAAAGCCTGGCAGCGTATGGTCCCGGTGTTTGCTGGCATTCAAGCAACATCCGTTCTTTATCTCGCTGTGTTATCCTCAGGAGAGTGATATCGTTCATGGTAACGGGGTTGAAATATGGGAATTTAATTAAGGGGACGGAGGTGGCCGTTCCTACTGGGCTGTTTGCCTGTGGCTGAAAAGAAATCCTTTCCTGCAGTTAGCCTAGCGGGGTGGGGGTGGGGGATTGGTGCTGAGATTTTCACGTTTGGCTAGCAGGGATCTTTCCTGATACCAGCCACGCGGTGCGGGGAGGGGTAAAGCGATCATCCCAGATAATTGGATCGGGGGGGGGGGGGTAGTTTGGTTGCTGCTGCTGCATGTTAACAGGAAAACCGCAGCACTCAACGGGCTTGGCTTGGTATGTGGGAAAGGAGGGCGCTGCTTTTCTGAAGGCTGCAGAAGCTGAAAGACAATGGCTTACCATTGCCACATGCAAGCCGAATTCTGTTGCCCAGACCTGCGTCTGTGATCTCTAACACCAAAGCCGCAGGCACTCAATATTAAGATGCAAAATGCGACCTTGTACTGAAATCACATGTGCTATGTAATGTGAATAGTGTTGTTCACCATGAAAGAATATAAACATTGTTCTGTAAAATGTATCTTTTTAAATACTTCTCTCCCTTTTTTCCCTCCCTCCCACAGCTGCAAATTTTTCAAGCCTCTGTCCCGAAGGCTATCTTAGATAAGGCAGCGGGAAAAAAGGACACGAGACGAAATGTTCTCTGAAATCATGGAATCAACCCGCAATGAAAGAGCTCATCTGAATGAGTGGAAGGACGCAGTATCAAAGTACAGGAAAGATACCAGTGAACGTGAGGACAGAAGGGACCAACGTGAGGAGAGGAGAGATGCTCGAGATGATAGGTGGCGGCAGGAAGATCAGAGGAGGCAGGATGCAACGCTGGGGCTGCTGCGTGAGCAAACGGACACGTTCCGGCATCTGGTGGAGCTTCAGGAATGGCAGCAGGATCAGAGTGCCGCTGCAGCCCCTGTATAACCACACTCCCCCCTCACCATGTTCCATAGCCGCCTCACCCAGACATGTAAGAACATGGAGGGGGGAGGCTCCGTGCACCCTCCCACTCCACCCCAGTGGATAGCCCAACCAAAAGGCTGTCATTATTTTGAACTTTTTTAGTGGCCTTTTCCTTCCCTCTTATCCTCCTCCCAAACCCCACCCAGGCTACCTTGTTAGTTCTCTCCCTCTTTTTATAATCCATTAATAAAGAATACATGATTTTTAAACGATAGTGACTTTATTTCCTTTGAAAGCAAGCTGTGATCGAAGGGGGAGGGTGGGTTGCTTACAGAGAACGAGTCAATCAAGGGGGCGGGTTTTCATCAAGTAGAAACAAACAGAACTTTCACACCATAGCCTGGCCAGTCATGAAACTGGTTTTCAAAGCTTCTCTGATGCGCAGCGCTTCCTGGTGTGCTCTTCTAATCGTCCTGGTGTCTGGCTGCGTGTAATCAGTGGCCAGGCGATTTGCCTCAGCCTCCCACCCCGCCATAAAGGTCTCCCCCTTATTCTCACAGAGATTGTGGAGCACACAGCAAGCAGCAATAACAATGGGAATATTGGTTTGGCTGAGGTCTGAGCGAGTCAGTAACATGCGCCAGCGACCCTTTAAACGTCCACATGCACATTCTACCACCATTCTGCACTTGCTTCGCCTGTAGTTGAACAGCTCCTGACTACTGTCCAGACTGCCTGTGTATGGCTTCATGAGCCATGGCATTAAGGGGTAGGCTGGGTCCCCAAGGCTAACTATAGGCATTTCAACATCCCCAACAGTTATTTTCTGGTCTGGGAAGTAAATCCCTTGCTGCAGCCATTTAAACAGATTAGTGTTCCTGAAGACGCGAGCGTCATGAACCCTTCCCGGCCATCCCAAGTTGATGTTGGTGAAACGTCCCTTGTGATCCACCAGTGCTTGCAGCACCATTGAAAAGTACCTCTTGTGGTTTATGTACTGGCTGCTCTGGTGCCAAGATAGGGATATGGGTTCCGTCTATTGACCCACCACAGTTAGTGGATGGCTTTGCTGCAATGGGATTCCCTATGACCAGCACATTTCCCAGAGTCACTGCCTTTGGTAGCAGCAGCTCAGTGATTGCTTTGGCTACTTGCATCACAGCAGCCCCCACAGTAGATTTGCCCACTCCAAATTGATTCCCGACTGACCGGTAGCTGTCTGGCGTTGCAAGCTTCCACAGGTCTATTGCCACTTGCTTCTCAACTGTGAGGGCTGCTCTCATCTTGGTATTCTGGCGTTTCAGGGCAGGGGAAAGCAAGTCACAAAGTTCCATGAAAGTACCTTACGCATGCGAAAGTTTCACAGCCACTGGGAATCATCCCAGACCTGCAACACTATGCGGTCCCACCAGTCTGTGCTTGTTTCCCGGGCAGAGAATTGGCGTTCCACGGCTAGAACTTGCCCCATTAACAACATGATCTCCAAAGCGCCGGGGCCCACGGTTTGAGAGAATTCTGTGTCCATGTCTTCATCACTCTCGTCGCCGCGCTGCCGTCCCCTCCTCGCCTGGTTTTTCAGGTCCTGGTTCAGCATAAACTGCACGATAATGCGTGAGGTGTTTACAATGTTCATGACTGCTGTCTTGAGCTGAGCGGGCTCCATGCTTGCTCTGGTATGGCGTCTGCAGTGTTCACCCAGGAAAAAAGGCGTGAAACTGTTGTCTGCCGTTGCTTTCATGGAGGTAGGGGTGAGGCTGTACCCAGAACCACCAGCGACAATGTTTTTTGCCCGATCAGGCATTGGGATCTCAACCCAGAATTCCAATGGGCAGGGGAGACTGCGGGAACTATGGGATAGCTACCCACAGTGCATCGCTCCAGAAGTCGACGCTAGCCTCAGTACATGGACGCATACTGCCGAATTAATATGCTTAGTGTGGCTGCATGCACTTGACTTTACACAATCGGTTGCCCAAAATTGAATTCTGTAAATTTGGAGTAATCCCGTAGTGTAGATATACCCACAATGTCTGTATAGGTATGGTGGTTGGTTTTGTTGCTGTAAATAGCCTCCAGCAGGTGTCCCACAATGCCCATCCTGACTCTCTGGCCCGCAGTTTGAACTCTACCTGGCTGCAGGGTAGCAGACAGGCATCTGCCCCTCCCACTTTAAAGGAATTTTTGAAATTCCACTTTGTTTGCTCAGTGTGGACTGCTCACATCTTATCTTCCCAGCTGATCATGGCAGCTCTGTGCAGCAAATACTCTTCAGCTTGGAGCATGCTGGAGTTGTTGGATCTGCTGGGTCTGGGGGGAGATGAGGCTATGTAGTTCCAGCTCCACTCCAGCCATAGAAATCTGACCATAGGTACAGAGTTCCTTGTGGCATGTTGAAGGGCCACAAATGGGACTTGCACCAGTGCTGTGCAAAGATAAAGGAGCTGAGGTAGGCATGCCAGAACACCAGGGAGGGAAACCATCACTCTGGTGCTGTGCTGAGGACCAGTCGCTGCTACAAGGAGCTGGATGCCATCCTCTGCAGTGACCCCACCTCCACTGGCAAGAGACAGCAGCCACCAGACTCAACCCCAAGGATAAAGTAGTGGATGAGAAAGTTGAGTTGGAGGATGAGGTGGTACAGGCAACAGGATCATCCTGTAGCATAGCAAGCGAGGACATCTTGACCCTGGTAGGTTCAAGCCAGTCCCAAAACCCTGACTCTGCTGCACATGATGCAGGAAAGGGGAGCTCTGGTAAGTGCTCAGCTTGATTTGATACAGCTCAGTTACATGAGGTAGAGCTATCCTTTGTTTCATAATATGCTAGAAGTGGGTTAAGGGATAGAAATGTACAAGACTAGAAGTGTTTGCATCTGCTTCTCATTCCCCTGTGCAGCTACACAGTGGGGTGGAACAGTGATAATGCACACCAAGATTTCATGGGAATCCTCCAGAGAGATCTCTAGGAAACTTTCCTAGAAGTACCCTCCAATCCTCTGCCGAAGGTTCCTTGGCAGAACTGCTTTTTCTTCCCCCCATTGTAGGAAACTTTGCTGTGCCAAAGTGGCACATATGCAGAAGATAAACAAGGACGCAAGGGGTCACCTTCAGGAGTGAGATTGGCTCCAATGACCCTACACACACATACACTTGTGGGAAATGATGGCAGAATTTATAATAGTGTCCTTAGTTGCTTGCAGTGATCCCCCCTTTTAAAAAACCAACAACAACAACAAAAACCATCTAGATCCTTTGCCCCATTGTGGACCTTCCCCACTCCCCTCTAGGCTAAACTCACCACGGTTTAGAGTGCTCGCTGAGCTGAGTGCTTGCTAAGGGAGATTGAGAAAGAGGTGTATTAACTATTACGATTCAATGCTATGAGTCTATTCACAATACTGCCTCTGTTTCTTGTGTCTTGTGTTTTTGCAGGTGTGCCTTTGAGGGGGAACCCCCTACCCACTGGCAGAGTAAGGAGGATATGTTTAGGGAGGTGTTCCAACTGTCTGATGCCACAGATCATGATCACAGGGCCTGGGGAGAGACAATTAATTAAAAATTGAAAACAGATAGTTTGGAGAGGAAGCAGGGCTAGGATTGTTTTAGTGGACCCGGAGCAAATGATAAAACTGATGGAAGACCAACCAGATGCTGAAGTCCCTGATTGAGCTGTAGTCAGAACACATGTGTGCTCACCTCCCCCTGCAGCCTATACAGAACTGTGTACTATGCCCTTCCTAAACTTCCCCCACGCATGTTCCTAGCTCACTGCAGTATCCTTTTGCTCTCCACCTCTTGGGACAGGTTCCCTAATGACACTTGTGATAACTCCAGGTATAAGAGCCTCCATTAAGAGAGTGCTCTTCAGTGTCATGTCCCTTGGAAGAAATCAAATTCTATGTATTAGTTATTGCTGTTTAATAAAAATGTACTCTTCTTTCTTTTTTCTCCTACACACTGTGTGTGATGGGTTGGATCACAGAAACCCCCTTGGGAGCTGCCACCTGATGTGCAAAGACTACCCCTGCTCCTGTTTTCCCTGCCAGGTCAGGACTCCAGTACCCTGTCTTGCTGAGCCAGACACTCCTGTCTGGCTCCAACACAGACCCAGGGACTGAATCACTTGTCCCAAAGCTGCAAGTTTACCTGAAAACAGCTCACAGTAGTGTGCTTGTCTTTAGTAGTCAGATGCCCAACTCCCAATGGGGTCTAAACCCAGATAAATCCGTTTTACCCTGCATAAAGCTTATGCAGGGCAAACTCATAAATTGTTCGCCCTCTATAACACTGATAGAGAGATATGCACAGTTGTTTGCTCCCTCAGGTATTAATACATACTCTGAGTAAATTACTAAATAAAAAGTGATTTTATTAAATACAGACAGTAGGATTTAAGTGGTTCAAAGTAGTAACAGACAGAACAAAGTAAGTCACCAAGCAAAATAAAATAAAATGTGCAAATCTATGTCTAATCAAACTAAATACAGATGATTTCCTCACCAGTTCCAGAGCACTCCCTTTTACAGGCTAATCTCCTTTTAGCCTGGGTCCAGCAATCACTCACACCCCCTGTAGTTACTGTCCTTTGTTTCAGTCTCCTTCAAGTATCCTGGTGTGGGTGGAGAGGCTCCTTTAGCCAGCTGAAGACCAAATGGAGGGGTCTCCCACGGGTTTAAATAGACTCTTGTGAGTGGGGACCCCCCTCCTCCCTCCTATGCAAAGTCCAGCTCCAAGATGGAGTTTTGGAGTCACCTGGGCAAGTCACATGCCCCTGCATGACTCAGTCTTTACAGGCCCACGCCATTGTCCACATGGTATCTTGCATGCAGGGCCGGCTCTAACTTTTTTGCTGCCCCAAGCAGCAAAAAAAAGCGCCGACCCCCAAGCCTCCTGCCGAGCCGCCGGAGGCCCCCCCTCTCCCGCCAAGCGCCGCCAGAACTCCGAGCGCCGCCAGAGCCCCCCACCCGCCGAGCGCCGCCGGAACCCCCCCCCGAGTGCCAAGCGCCGCGCCGCTCCCCCCCAAGCGCCGCGCCGCTGGAGCCCGCCCCCCCGCCGAGCGCCGCACCGCCGGAGCCCGCCCCGCCCAGCGGAATGCCGCACCGCGCTCCCCCCGCCGCACCTTACCAGGGGCCGCCCCAAGCATGTGCTTGGGTGCCTGGTGCCTGGAGCCGGCCCTGCTTGCATGTCTCCAGGAAGACTTCTTATGTGGATTGGAGCATTCCAAGATGCATTGTTCTCCAAGTGTTTCCTAATCAGGTACTTAACCTGGCGAATTCCTTCCTAAAGAAGCTGACCAAATGCCTCCCAAAGCTTACTTAGAAACCAAGCAAGCATATAGCCCATATTCTTAACCTCAAGTAGAAAATGATATATATGTACAAATAGGATGAATAGATATAGTAGACCATAACCTTTACGGAGATATGTTACATGGCACAGGCAGCACAAAACATATTCCAGTTATGTCATACATACATATATTTATAAGCACCCCCTCCCCATGAAGCCTTATGGGGTACAGTGTCACACAGTGTTTGCTGCTGGAATTCATATAGTGGCAACTGGCATGTTTGCAGATTACAAACCACACTCAGGAAGAAATCATCAGAAGGGTCATTCCAGGTGGCAAGTAAATAAAGCCTGGTTGAATGCATTTCATAAAGACACATTACTGGGGCTTATGTCAAAATGCTGTTTCAAAGACTCCCTGGTTTGAATAGCTCCCCTTGGAGCCCCTCAAATAGCCATGCTATCTGACTGCTCAAAATCAACTGCCAGGCACTCAACCTTAACACTCCACTCCTGGGGAAACTTTCCCCCTTACCTTCACAAATATTATGCCACATATAGCAGGCTATGACAGTTGGAATATTTTCCTCATTGAGGTCTAACCTGCTATAAAAGTAGTGCCAGCATTCTGCACCTACTCAGCCTGTTGGTGGCAGCAGCAAGGAGCACTTCAATGTTTCCCGTGTAAGGCTCCAGGATCATTATAGGCATTTCAATATCCCCACTGGAATGTTCTGGTCTGGAAAGAAAGTCCCTGCTTGCAGCTTTCTATACAGGCCCCTGTTCCTGAAAATATGTGCATTATCTGTGAAATGACCCTGGTGATCCACAAACACCTGCAATAACATAAAGTAGCCCTTTCTATTGATGTACTGTCCCAAGCTGGTCTGGGGTCAAAATTGGGATATGTGTGCTGTCTATCACCACACCACAGTTAGGGAATCCCATTGCTGCAAAGCCATCCACTACTTCACACACGCTTCCCAGAGTCATAATCCTCCTTAGCACGATGTGACTAACAGCCCTGCACACTTGCATGAACGCAACCCCGTCACTGTACTTCCCGACTCAAAACTGATTCACAACTGAGTGGTAGCACTCTGGAGTTGCCAGCTTCCACACAACAATCACCACACACTTCTTCACTGAGAGGGCAGTGTTCATTTTGGTGTCCTTGTGCCACAGGGCAGAGCTGAGCTCCACATACAGTTCCAGGAAGGTGGAATTGCGCATCCAAAAGTTCTGCAGCCACTGCTCATCATCCCATATCTACATAACAATACAATCCAACCACTCAGTGCTTATTTCCCAAGCCCAATAGCAATAATTCACCATGTGCCGCTGCTCCATGAATGCCAAAAGTAATCGGGGAATTGTTTCTTTCCACACACAGCACACAGCAGGGCAGGCACCACCGATTCCTGTTTGGCTTTGCAGCTCATTAAATTCTACATGATCAGGGTTCATAACATTTACCCCAAGACTGGTGAGCAAAACTTTTTGTAGGAAAGAAAAACCTGCTCAGAGATTAAGAACCCCCCAGTCCTGCAATGCATATGCTTAACTTTACTCTCACAAATAATCTCATTGAACTGAATGGAATTAGTGTAGTGGTTAAAATAAAATCTGTGTAATGTTTACAGGATTGGGGTCTAATGCACTTCTACTTTTGTAAAAAATTGTGAGATTAAAAATGCTTTTTAGAGGAAAATTAAAGTGTAGTGTAAACTATTCTAATCATATCTAACAAAAGAAATCACTTAATGTAAACAGTAATATATAATTAAAAGAAATTATTTACAGAAAATAGGATGCTTCAAAGCTATTCAATGAAAGCTGAATGCAGATGAGAATGGACTTCAATTACACCACTGGCTTCACTGACCCAGAAACTGCAGCTTCCATTTGACTGTTAAAAATCCAGACGTGTTCTAAGTTAAAGTGCTATTTATTTATTTATTTTTAATTGGTTAATGTAATTATATGTTACATCAACCAAAACATGCTAAAAACTAGGGCTATCAAGCAATTAAAAAAGTATTATGCTTAATCACACAATTAAAAAATTAATCACATTAATTGTGCTATTAATAATAGAATACCATGTATTTAAATATTTTTGGATGTTTTCTAAATTTTCAAATATATTGATTTTAATTGCAACACAGACTACAAAGTGTACAATGCTTGCTTTATTTTTTATTACAAATATATTTGCATTGTAAAAAACAAAAGAAATAGTATTTTTCAATTCACCTAATACAAGTACTGTAATGCAAGCTCTTTATCATGAAAGTTGAACTTACAAATATAGAATTATGCATTCAGAAATAAAACAATGTAAAACTTTAGAGCCTACAAGTCCACTCGGTACTACTTCAGCCAATTGCTCAGACAAACAAGTTTGGTTACTATTTGTAGGAGATAATGCTGCCCACTTCTTGTTTACAATGTCACCTGAAAATGAGAACAGGTGTTTGCATGGCACTGTTGTAGCTGGCGTTGCAAGATATTTATATGTCAGATATGCTAAAGATTCATATGTCCCTTCAAGCTTCAACCACCAATCCAGGGGACATGCATCCATGCTGATGATGGGTTCTGCTTGATAATGATCCAAAGCAGAGTGGACCAACACATGTTTATTTTAATTATCTGAGTCAGATGCCACCAGAAGAAGGTTGATTTTCTTTTTTGGTGGTTTGGGTTCTGGAGTTTCCGCAATTGAGTTTTGCTCTTTTAAGACTTCTGAAAGCATGCTCCACACCTCGTTCCTCTTAGATTTTGGATGGCACTTCAGATTCTTAAACCTTGGGTTGAGTGCTGTAGCTATTTTTAGAAATCTCACATTAGTACTTTGTGTTTTGTCAAATCTGCTGTGAAAGTGTTCTTAAAACAAATGTGCTGGGTCATCATTCAAGACATGAAATATATGGCAGAATGCGGGAAAAACAGAACAGGAAACATACAATTCTCCCCCAAGGAGTTCAGTCATAGAATACCAGGGTTGGAAGAAACCTCAGGAGGTCATCTAGTCCAACCCCCTGCTCAAAGCAGGACTAATCCCCAGGCCGATTTTTGCCCCACATCTCTAAATAGCCCCCTTGAGGATTGAACTCACAACCCTGGGTTTAGCAGGCTAATGCTCAAACCACTGAGCTATCCCTCCTCACAAATTTAATTAAAGCATTATTTTTTTAAAAGCATCATCAGCATAGAAGCATGTTCTATGGAATGGTGGCCAAAGCAAGAAGGGGTGTACAAATGTTTAGCATATCTGGCACATAAATACCTTGCAACGCCGGCTACAAAAGTGCCATGTGAACACCTGGTCTCACTTTCAGGTGACATAAATAAGAACCGGTCAGCAGTATCTCCTGTAAATGTAAACAAATTTGTTTGTCTTAGCGATTGGCTGAACAAGAAGTAGGACTAAGTGGCCTTGTAGGCTCTAAAGTTTTACATTGTTTTGGTTTTGAGTGCAGTTATGTAACAAAAAATATCTAGTTTTGTAAGTTACACTTTCACGATAAAGAGATTGCACTACAGTACTTGAATGAGATGAACTGAAAAATACTATTTCTTTTGTTTATCATTTTTACAGTGCAAATATTTGTAATAAAAATAATATAGAATGAGCACTGTATACTTTGTATTGTTCTGTGTTGCAATAGACATCAACATATTTGAAAATGTAGAAAAACATCCAAAAATATTTCATAAATTTCAATTTGTATTCTATTGTTTAACAGTGCGATTAATCACAATTAATTTTTTGAGTTAATTGTGTGTTAACTGTGATTAATCAACAGTCCTACTAAAAACATAACTTTCCCTAACATCTTAAAATCCCTGATTTTCCGCCCCCTTTCTCTAGACATGCAAGGGTGAGATACTGAAATAAATGCGGGTGGAATGAGGCCCTCAGAGGAAAGAGTTGCAGCCTGGGACCCTGATTCAGATCTCATGCTGGTTTTATACTGCTGTTTCTCTATAGATGTCAATGGAGTTACTCTTGGTTTACACCAGAGTAAAGGACCTTGGGTCACTGACTTCTAAGACCTGCTCTACATTCTCTCATAATTTTAGCAAATAGTATGCATAAGAGAGTACAAATGAAGCCCATGGGGGAAGAAAGGCAATGAGAAGAGTGGACACACAGAGACAGAGAAGCAGTTAGAGAAAGGTGGATGGAAAAGGAAGAGAAAAAAAGGGCAGAAATAGCAGTGGTCCTAAAGGGGAGCATGTTTTCCCCACTAATTGATGCTGAATGAATCAATATTTAAGTTTTTATTTACTACAGAAAGGCCATATTGTACCCTTGATCTAGGTACAAACCTCCAGTTGAAATCCATGTGAATTCCATTGTGGATGGAGCATGTAGTCCTGAATTTATAACCCAGCTCACATTCCATAATTAAAAATGGAGCCCAACCACCTCCACCAAATGAGTAACACCCTAATCTAGGTACTTAATATATGGCCTAAATCAGTACTCTGTCCAAGGCCTGAATCCACAGAGGGACTTAGGGTGTTGCAACACCTAACTCTTTAAGTGCTTTGAAAATCACTGGAATCCACAAAGCTTGGGTTAGGTGCTAGGCTCCCTATACTTAGGGAGAGAGGTGGCTTAGGATGGGATCCATGAAAGCCAGCACCCTAGGCAGGGAACTGCCTGGGTTAACCATTGGAAGAAGGCATCAAAAGGGTTATGTCCTCTGTGCCTAACTCTGTGAGAGGGGCAGGGCTTAAGTCCAGACTGCAGGGAGGTGCCTATCTCTGCTTGGGATCCACATCTGGGAATCGTACAGGAGTTAGGTGCATAAGCCAATTCTTGCAAGAAATGCTGGAAGAGGTGGAGGTGGTGGTACCACTACCTCCCTTAACTTTTAGCCAGAGGTTAGAGTACTCTCAGGATTTGGGAGACATGACTTCAATTCCCACCCTCTGTCTGATGAGGGGGAGGGAAGGATTTGCACAGGAGTCTTCTATCTCTCAGGAGAATCCCCTAACTACAGTACTGGGTTATGAGATTCTGATGGGATTTCTCTCTCTCCTGTTGAAGCTGTTCCACTTTGGATAAATAGTCATTGGAGCAGGGGGAGGACCTGGGGTCTCCCTCCTCCCAGGTGAAGGCTCTAACCACAAGTCTCTAAAGATATTCACTCTTTCTCTGATCCAATAACTATTTAAGTATTCATACAAAGTGGAACTTTAACTGGAGAGATTGAGACCCCCACCTCACAGTATTTTAAATCTCAGTGGTTAGGGTGCTCTCCTGAGAAGCAGACTCCTGTTCAAACCCTGTCTCATCAGATTGTGGGTGTTGGATACAGGCCCATAAACTTGGTTTCATTCTGCCTTCCATGCTTGCAACAATCCCCTAATTAATGTTCATCAACTGGACTCTCTCCTCTTTCTAATTCCAATTTAAAACCAACTTGTTCTAGAAATCTATCCTTCTGTAATGTATTTCCCACACCAGTAATATCTCTTTAGTCCCCTTTACCTGCACTGTTGTCTCTTATCTTTGTTTACAATCTCTGGACGTGATCCACTGAAGAGAAAATGGAAGTTGAGGCCTCACAGAAGGTGCTCAGCACCTTGACAGATGAGACTCTGTTTATAAAATCTTAAGAAGTGGGAATTTGTCTCACTCTGTTTTGTAAAGGGCCAAGTACACTTCCAGTAATACATTTAATTAAAAAAAGGAATAAAACTAAAAAAAAATCCTGAGATATGTAGGCAAAACTTTTATGGACTTTAATGGGAGTTTCTGTAAGTAAAGACTTGGTAAAATCTGAGTAAGGATTTCTGGATTTGGCCTAACAGTAAGGGAGAGGAATTCATTAAAAGCTGAGAAGTAATATGAACCTCACTACTGCTGTAAAAGAAGCTGTGTCGAAGTCAGATTCTACTTGTATGCTGAAATTAGAAGGGTGGTGGTCAAATAGGCTAAGACAACAAACCAGACACCAGTAGCTGCAATTAAACCTGCCAGCAAGGTCCTGGACTACTCAGATCCAGAGGCACCACAAATCAGTTATCTGAAGAGTTTGTGTTTTCACATTTTGAAAATTCCATGTGTATATTCCCCCAAGTTAATGGTAAGTTAAGTGGTCATTCATGTACCTAAATGTATTTTTCAGCTATTTTAATTTTATGTATCAGAAAACGGGTTTTAAAACAAAAAAATTAGAAGTTTATCTTTGTTTTGTCTCTAAACTGGATGGCAGACATACTGGTGTTCAGCTTATACTCTGCTGTTAGCACCTCCTTTAATTGGATTTGATATCAGAACCTCAATCACTCTGTTCTAGCCCCCTTCAGAATTTTTGGTAGTGCAGAAGTATGCCCCACACTATTGTTTTGAGGAGAGGTTGAAGATTGTTCAACTGTCCTGTCATTAAAGAATTTGAACCCCCCCACTCTCCTAGGAACTTAAACGAGCACCATCTTTCTGGGATTTATTAAAAATAACCACTATCAGATAGTATGCAGGATAGTCAACTTTCTACTTATATTTTTCTGTACTAGATCTGGGACCTTCAGTGTTCAACTCAAGACTTGAAAGCCTGAGAATAAATCTCTCTCTCCAAACATTACTCCCCATTCTTGGATTACAAATTTCTTGCTCTCATTTCACTACACATCTGAAACCTACTGTAGGATTTGGGGGACCTTTACATTAAGGCCAAAGGTGCCCAACCTGAGGGCTGGACTACTTGTCAAAGATAACCCAAACTTTGATAAAATGAAGCAGAGAGTAGTTGGCTGTTTTCCTTCATACAGATATGCAACCTTTCATTGTATATTTTAGCTTCAGAGACTACATATGTACCAGCATGGAATGCTCCATCTTGTTCTTCAGCAGAAGAGAAGAGCAGCTAGCGTTGTCTTGTATAACTGCCTTTTGTTCACTCCTAATTTAGACAAACCCAAGCTGTAAGAACTCTGGCCTAACTTTTGACCCTTCTCACTTTCTTATGTGATCTGTCAAATCAAAGTTTCTTGGTAAAGATGGGTCAGTTACTGTGGAAAAAGTTTTAACCACAAGATGAATCTAATACCAAGAAAGTGAAGTGCATACAAATAAGTTCCCTCACACAAATAAGGTGAAATTGCAGACAAATAGCAGTGGTTTGAGTGTTAAACTACATTTTAAGAAAATTAAGATTCTTTTTAAAGAAAAACACCAAACATTAGAAACCCAGGAAATTCAGAGTTATGGTTGCACTTCTCTAACATGACATCCATCCTACCTTAACTCTGCTTCCATAGAGATGCCAGATTACTGACTTCCTTTTTTTGCATGTTGGGTATAAAAAAGTACACAAACAAGGAATGTAACTTTTTTGTATAGTCCATGCTGATTTACATCCTCATTTTCTTACCATCCTAGACAGTTCACACAGAATTTTGGTATACATACATTGTGTTTTGATTTCCTGCCTATAGATAAGTATTCTAGTTTGTTTCTAATTTATAATTTTGATGCAAATATATTAAAAATAATGAAATGGGTAAGCCTGATTTGCCCCTCTAATTTGGGGAGCAAAGTATAAGGAGCAGAAATGGAAATAAAGAACTCCAAAAATATTTTAAAAACATAAGTCATCTTTCTTCATGTCCATTAATTAATTGTGACCATATTTTTGTATCCTATTACTATCAGTGAAATTTGACTGCTGGAATGTATCCCACTACAGTGTGTCCAACAGTATTAGCTATGGTCTAGCTCTAAAGGTACCTCTGAAGTTTGCTTTGAGTAAAAACAAAGTACATTGTATTGGTTTGTTTGGGATGACCTTGTTATAAGTTGGCCCTCTATCCCATTGTGTGGTCACCAGTCTGTTACAACTGGACCCAATCCCTGCAGTCTGGGTGCTTCCAAGCCAAATTGATCTGGGTGGAGTCTAGTCAGTGATTCTAGCTTTGGGACTACCTGTTCAGGCCTCTTGTTTGATACCCTTCTTTGGGACATAGGGCAATGCCATCCAGCTGCCCTAGACCCCAAAAATCAGTGTCAGAGACGTCCCAAGCCCCCCATTTCCCATTGTCTACATGGGCTCCATCTAGGCCGTAGGCACCTGTGGCTTCTAGTTTAATCCCTTCAGAGCCAACATGGCAGGCAAGCAAGAACCAGAGGCTTAGCAAAGAAATATTTTACTCACATAACTTTACTCTTGAACACTTGAGTTACAAATCTTTGAAAACAAGTCTTAGGTTGCACCGTCCCCTTTTTTCTGATTCAGAAGTTTGTCAGCAATTCAGATTAGACAGAGTGCTTCCTGTTAGCCCTTCTTACATGCGGTGAGGGTTGTGCCCCTTTAACCCCTGCCTGCACAGAGCAGCCCGCTCTTAAGTAGATCTCTGTTTCTCTGCCATGTACTCCACAGAGAATCTCCAGCCCCACTCCAGTTTTGCTTGCTCCACCCCACTTGTAGGGCACTGAATAAAAAAAGTCCTTTATTCCATGGGGATTGCAGGGTTGACTGTTCCTTAGTGATAGGCCTTCAACAACGTGTTAAGAACCTTTGCCTAGAAGGGCAGCAGTCTGAGAACTGGAATAGTTTAGACATGTTCAGTATACAGTACAAAATGGAATTCATAATTTGACAAAGACATATCCCATTCTGTCACAGACCTAACCAAATGTGTTCAATTTCTAGGAAACAGTAGATGAAAGACTATTAAACAGTTATGATTTTTGCATGTAAGGGCCTTCCTGAGCTCATTCACAAGCTCTCATTTTCTCTGTATATTCAAGATCCCCCTGAAGGCCTGCATCTGTGGTGATAGCTGAGAAACTTGCTGGCTGACAATGCCATGTTTGACAAATAACTTAGCTACAACATGTATTTTATTTTATACATGTACAGATGTTGCTCCCCTTCTCCTATCCAATCTCTGTTACTTCCCTTGTCTATCCTTAGCTTGTGGGTTACTTGGACACAGTTCTGGGTTCTTCTCTGATTAGAAAGCAATGGTGTCACTGGAAATAAGTAAAACATGGGAGCAAGTATCAGAGGGGTAGCCGTGTTAGTTTGAATCTGTAAAAAGCAACAGAGAGTCCTGTGGCACCTTTAAGACTAAGAGAAGTATTGGGAGCATAAGCTTTCGTGGGTAAGAACCTCACTTCTTCAGATGCAAGAAGAAGTGAGGTTCTTACCCACGAAAGCTTATGCTCCCAATACTTCTGTTAGTCTTAAAGGTGCCACAGGACCCTCTGTTGCATAAAACATGGGAAAAATCATTGCACTGATCAGAACTTAACAGTAGCAAGAAAAGTTAAAGTTAAAAGCAAACATGAATGTTCAAAAGCTAGTTGAGACCAGAAGGAAAATGCAGCTCAGCAAAATTAACTGCACTTCTTTCTAGGGCAACCTGCAAGGAGAACAGAACAAACGTGGGACAGGCAAAGGATTAATACACCAGGGAAGCTGATAACCAGAGTAATAGCTAGAACCTTGGGGAATGAGACAGCTGGAATCGCGGGAAGCCGCTGGACCCACTCCAGCAAGCCAGGTAGCACCTGCTCACAGGCGAAGCTGGCAGTGAGTGGCCCAGCACGGCCTCGGGGCTCAGAGCAGAGCTAGAAGGCAAAGGGATTTTCCTGACTCGTGCGGAGGGGGCGCCCCGCCTCGGCGGGATTCCCGCGGGTTTCCTCTTCTGCTCTCAGCTCGCCCTGCAGTGACCCCGTAAGCCCCAGGGGCAGCTTAGCCCCGCTGGAGCGGGCAGTGCCCGAACAGGGAGTTCCTTCCTGCGCGCCTGTCACACTCGCCTAAGAGCTGCGCAGCCACTGGGCGCGGGGAAGACCCGGGCAGGACCCCGGCCACACCAGGCGTGTGTCGGGTGCGTGCCCTTGTCCCTGGGCTCGAGCGAGGGGGGCTGGTGCCTGTGGCCCTGACACCCCGACCGTGCTCAAGCTGCCATACAGGGGACAAGGTGGTGAGCAGCCCCCGGCTGCCCCCTCCTCCCCTTCTTTCTGGCCCGTCGGGATCGGCCAGCCTCCGCCGCCGGCCGGCTCCGGACCGCTGCTGGTTTTGGCGCCAAGCGGGAGGCGGCGCTGCTGCGGTCGTGCCCGGTACTGCCTGCCCCGCCGCCGCCCTGCCTGAGCTGGGCACAAGGCGCGAGAGAGACGAGCCGGGGCGCGGGCTCTATTGCCAGGCTGGGGCGGGGATCCCGGCTGGGCGGCGCTGCTGGGCCAGGCCCCGGGGGGTGGGGGGAAGAGTAGCGCGGAGCCTCCTCCTGGGCTGTTCTTCCCCGGCCGGACGGAGAGCGGCACTGTGTCCCCGCGGCGCGGCGCACGCTCCGCCTGAGCCGCCCCCTCTCACCCCCGCTCCTGCCGCCGCCGAGCAGCCTCCTCCCCCCACCTCTCCCCGGGCAGGAGCCGCCGCCGCCGCACCGCGGAGCAAGGAGGCAGCGGGAGCAGCCAGGGCGCCGGCCGGCCGGCGGTGGCGGAGCAGCAGCACCCACCCGGCACGGAGGCTACTCAATGCTGCACCTTCCGGAGCTGCATGAGGTAAAGGCGGCTCCGGGTCCCGCTTCCCTCCTCCCCGCCCCGCGGCAGCACTGGGGGAGGGGGGCTCTTTGTAGGCTTCGCAGAGCTAGTTGGGTGAGGGGCTCCGGGGCGGGGAGGGGGGCTGGGGCTGTGGGCACCTGAAGTTGAAGGAACAAATGTAAAGTGGAGAGTGGCCTGGTCCCCTCCTGGGGGGGCTGCCCCCCTCTCCGGGGGGAGGTAGGGGCCAGGTGTGGGGCTCAGCACTTAGCTGCGCGGGGCTGGCTGGCCGGCAGCGGGGTTTTGTTTAGTATCCCAGCCACCTCCTTCCTTCCCCCCCTCTCCTGTTGGTCTCTTTGCCTCCTGATAGTTTTGAGGCCTAACTGCTTAGGCCTCGTCTCCCAGATCTGAGGCTTCTGTGACGGCCCCAGAGACACGCTGAGGCCAGGATTTGGCCCTCCCCGACCCCCCTTGGGCTATAATGGGCCTTAAACTTGGGGCATCCTTTGATCTGGGTTAAAATTTCATTGTAAAATATGAGGCTGCAAACTAATAATGTTGGGCTGGAGAAGCCCCGCACTGAAAGGAGGCGCTGGAGGAGGCTGGAAAGGCAGGAGTTTGGGGGAGAGAGGTGGCTTTGTGAGGGGCGTCAGTGAAGCCCTCCCGAAGGGGTGGGGGTGCAGGATTTTTGCCCTCATGATATTAAGTGGGGCCTTCTGTGAATTGAGGTTTAGAAATGGAAAAAGAGGGCTGAAAGTCGTCTCTGTTCCGCTGAACTTTTGTTTTCTGACCGATAGAGGCCGGTAGAGGACTGTGGAGAAGGAAAGTTTATAACCAGTGGCACCAGGATGGACTTTCCTGCTACCCAACCAAAACCTCCTGCCGATGGCAAGATCATCTACTATCCTCCCGGAGTAAAGGAGATCACAGACAAAATTACTAACGATGAGGTGGTCAAACGGTTGAAGGTAAGTGTTGCTTCTCCTCACCTCTCAGCATTTGCCCCTTTAAGCACTACCCAAACTAAACAAACATTTTCATCTCGGCCTTGGGAGCTCCAGAGTTTTTTTTATGTAGTTGAGATGCATATCACTTACCTCCAGATCCTCCTGGCAAAATTTGTATTATTTCTTTTTCAAAGGTTTATGATTTACTTTTATCACTTTGGTACCATATTGCCATGTCTGCTTTTATACATTCACCTAAAGTGGTGAGGGGTTGAATCATCAGTTTACTAATTTGTGTGTTTTGTAAGCTAATATTTTAATTTGGCATGAAATAAATTAAACTTCCCACAAGGGGTCAGAAGTGGAATTGCAAATATGGATTACAGGAAGCTAAATTTGTTTTTAAATGTGACGATTATTGAGAGTTCCAGGGTTTTGAAAGATACGTCATAGTCCAAGCACGGCATGATGGGAGTTGATTATATTACACACAAGTAATTGTAGTTTAGAAAGCTGGCTATTATTGATTATAAAGTTACTTGTCATTAATTTATAGCACGTTACAAACGTAGAAGCTGTATTTCTAGAGTTTCACGACCAGACTTATGCTTCTTTGTGCACACACTGCTGCTGAATTATATAAAGATTATGAAGTTTTGTGTTCAGACTATTCAGGGCTTGTCTACACTTGAGGGTTAATTCAGATCAAGATAGCATGTGGATTTAGAGTGAAATGGCTGTTCTGGAATAATGTCATGTGTAGATAAGCCCATAGTGTAAATAAAGTCACAAAGTTTTTAAACTTTCATAAGTAAGAGGGATTGTCACAAGTATTTTTCTCTCCCTTTTTTTTGTTTCTTGTTTTGTGGACTCTGAGGTGTACAGATGGCTTTAAATCAATTTTTTTCAAGTGCAGAACATACAAATTTGCCTTGTTAACTTTTGAGCCATGGCATATTATTTTTAAATGTATGCTAAATATAGAGGATAAAGTCAGGTATTGATTAAATATCTGGGTCACTCAATTGGAAGTGTTGTGGTCTTTGGGCCAGAGAGTTGAAGATTCAAGTCTTAAGCTAGGATTTGGGTCCATGCTCAGGATGGATGGTATACTATGTAGTACTAGAAGGTTTCTGGCTGTCTAATTTGATTATATGGCGCCCATCACTGTAGTAGCTGGGTGTCTCACAAGTATTGAAAAACAGAACTAACAAATTATTCTTTAATCCTGTAGAAGAAGTAACTTGATTAGTTTTATAGTAGAGGAATATTTTTTCACATCAGTATACATTTAAAAAATATATTTAAGAAATAAGTTTTGCATTTAATTCTGGAAGTTGCAAAGCCTGTGGTTATCTCTTGCATAAGTGAGTTCCATAGTGTGGTTCCATCTCTTGTGAAAGCTCTATCTCTTGCACTCATGAGCCTCACCAAAAGTTAATTTTTTTCATTGTTCCAGTGGAACATAATTGTGGGGGTCATGATTGTAGAGGAAATGTCTCCGGACTGGCTCTGGCTAACTATATTTTGTTTGTTAGGACAGAGATCTTGAATTGGAGTCTATAGAGAATGGGGAGCTAGTGTAGTGTGGAGAACATGGGTAAAGTGCCATTCCTAGATAATTGTAATATCAAGTCTGGAAGTCATGAATGTATAGATTACTGTGGCCAAGTCTATGTATGATGAGATATGGCATAATTTTCTGGAAGAAGGTGTTTTTCTCCCCTTTTCTGTAAGAAAGCATGCTCTTTTAAAAACAAACATAAACTTATTTCCAATGGAGTTTTAAAAAGTTAGTTTGTAGGTTTTGAAAAAACAAACCTTTACAATTTAAAAGCAGCAAAGAGTCCTGTGGCACCTTATAGACTAACAGACGTATTGGAGCATGAGCTTTCGTGGGTGAATACCCACTTCGTCGGATGCATCCGACGAAGTGGGCATTCACCCACGAAAGCTCATGTTCTAATACGTCTGTTAGTCTATAAGGTGCCACAGGACTCTTTGCTGCTTTTACAGATCCAGACTGACACAGCTACCCCTCTGATACTTTACAATTTAGGCATAAATTAACCTGACAGTATACCTTGACGCTGAGGTCTCTGCTAGTCTCTGGTGGCTGCCCATGAGTAAACTAAAAATGCCATGGCTGTCTTTGGAAAAATTAGAGTATGACTTTGTGTTTTGGCCATCTTTGGGCCTGTCCACACAGTTTTTAATTCTAGTCTAACCGGTGAAAGCCACAGTCAACTTAACTGGTTACAAAACCATTATTTGATTTGTCTGTACAGCTTTCTGCAATCAAAACTGAATTTTGTCATCTAGACCTAATACTTGTAATAATGTGCTTTTATTATTACTAATACTATTTATTTATTTATTTATTTATTATTGCAGCTTGGGTAATTCTGGGAACTTATGTTGGTGCCATGGTTGGAGGTGTGTCCATACTGCAGAACTGTGTGCCTAATTGGTTAAACTAAAGAGTGTGCCACACTAGATAGCTAGCAGGTGGTGGACAGTTAAGATTCATATGTTAACCATGTACTGTGTGGATACAAACTGTGTTTTAAGCCAGATGTGCCTCTAACTGGTTAAAGACACTGTAAAAAGTTGCTATACCTCTACCCCGATATAACACGACCCGATATAACACAAATTTGAATATAATGCGGTAAAGCAGCGCTCCGGGGAGGCGGGGCTGCATGCTCTGGTGGATCAAAGCAAGTTTCACCAATAACGCGGTAAGATTTTTTTGGCTCCCGAGGACAGCGTTATATTGGGGTAGAGGTGTATCTACCAACAAGTTCCAGAGTTAAGTGAATTATCCCAAATAAAAATGTCAGTTTACCTACACTGTCACTACACGATCAGTATTTAATTCTTTACTTTGTAAAGTGCTTTGGGATAACTTAAGCATGGAAGTCGTTTTATAAATTCACATTTGGCTCTGTTGTAGATTAACTTATTAAAATAGCTTTTTAAATTGTCCATAGTTAAATAAGAACATAAGACTTGTCATACTGGGTCAGACCAATAGTTCGTCTAGTCAAGCATCCTGTCTTCTGACAGTGGTCAATGCCAGATTGTTCAGAGGGAATGAATAGAACAGTGCAATTATCAAATGATCCCCTCCTGTCCAGTCCCAGCTTCTCACAGGCAGCGGTTTAGGGACACCTGGAGCATAGGATTGCATCCCTGACTATCTTGGCTGATAGCCACTGATGGATTGTCCTTCATGAACTTATCTAATTCTTTTTTGAGCCCAGTTATAGTTTTGGCTTTCACAACATCCCCTGGTAATAAATTCACAGGTTGACTGGGCATTGTGTGAAGAAGCATTTACTTATGCTTATTTTAAACCTGTTGCCTGTTAATTTCATTGGGTGAACCCTGGTTCTTGTGTTATGTGAAGGGGTATATTAACACTTCCTTATTCACTTTCTCCATACCGTTCACGATTATAGCCCTCTATCATATCTTTCCTTAGTCGTCATTTTTCTAAATTAAACAGTCCCAGTCTTTTTAATCTCTTCTCATATGGAAGCTACTGCATATCCCTGGTAATATTTGTTGCCCATCTCTGAACCTTTTCTGATTCTAATGCATCTTGTTTTGGGATGGGGCAACCAGAACTGCATGCAGTATTTAAGGTGTTGGCATACCGTGGATTTATATAGTAACATTATGATATTTACTGTTTTATCATCTATCCCTTTTTAATGGTACCTAACATTCTGTTGGCTTTTTTGACTGCCATTGCTCATTGAGAAGACGTATTCAGAGAAGTATCCACTATGGCTCCAAGATTTTTCTTGAGTGGTAACAGCTAATTTAGATCCCATCATTTTGTACTTTTAGATTTGGGATTATTTTTTCCAATATGCATTACTTCGCACTTATCAACATTGCCTTTCATCTGCCATTTTGTTGTCCAGTCACCCAGTTTTGTGAGATTGCTTTGTAACTCTTCGCAGTCAGCTTTGGACTTAACTATCTTAAGTGATTTTGTATCATCTGCAAACTTTTCCACCTCACTGTTCACCCCCTTTTCCAGATAATTTATGAATTTGTTGAACAGCACCTGTCCTAGTAAAGTAGCGTGACCAGATAGCAAGTGTGAAAAATCAGGACCGGGAGTGGGGGAAAATAGATGCCTGTATAAGAAAAAAACCCAACTATCGGGACTGTCCCTATAAAATCAAGACATTTGGTCACCCTATAGTAAAGATCCCTGGGGGACACAACTATTTATCTCTCTCCATTTATTCCTACATTTTGTTTCCTATCTTTTACCCAGTTATTAGAAGACCGTCTCTCTTATGTCATGACTGCTTACTTTGCTTAAGGGCCTTTGGTGTCGGATCTTGTCAAAGGCTTTCTGAAAGTCCAAGTATGTTATATCAGCTTGTCCACTCTTTTGTTGATACTATTAAAGAATTCTAAGAGATAGCTGAGGCATGATTTCCCTTTATAAAGCCATGTTGACTCTTCCCCAACATATGTTCATCTGTGTCTCTGATAATTCTGTTCTGTTCTATCATTTCAAACAGTTTGCCTGGTACTAAAGGTAGGATTAGTGGGGTATAATTGCCGGGATCGCCTCTGGAGCTTTTATAAAAAGTTGGCGTCTCATTAGTTATCAGCCGGTGATCTGATATAGAGGCTGATTTAAGCAATAAGTTACATACCAGAGTTAGTGGTTCTGGAATTTCATATTTGAGTTTTTTCAGAACTCTTGGGTGCTTTATTACTGTTTAATTTATCACTTTTGTTCCAAAACCTCCTCTATTGACACCTCAATCTGGAACAGTGTGCTGGGCATAGTGGGTCTGGGGGGGCTCTGGTCATCAGGAGTTGGGGGGGTGTTGGGCAGGGGGCTCTGTGGCATGGGCCCGCCCCCCCGAGGGGAAGGGGCATGCTGGCATCACAGGGCCACTGTACGTCTGGCAACTGCCGGTTTGTAAATAGTGCCCTCACACTGGGCTGGGCGGAGCGGGGCCACCCCTGTCATGCCATGCCCCTGGCTGGCCCCTCGGTCTGGGGACTGACCTCCCTGCGCTATTCTCCATTGCCTCAATGGGGGCCCACAAATATGTTTGGCGACAGGCCCACAAAAGGTTATCTGGCCCTGAGTATAGGGTGAGAGTAAAGCTCAGAGCTGGGAAATTGAGAGTTACAGGCTGGCTCACCCTTTAGGGGCTGTAGGAACCACGCCTGGGGGAGAGTCAAAGAGCAGGAGTCAAAGAGTGGGTGGATGGGAATAGTCTGTATGTTTACAGAAGTGTGTCAGCCTGGGTGCTTGAGGTGAGGGAATGAAGTGGGGCTGTGATGGTCACAGGAACCCCTAATGTGATTGAGCAGAGGGAGGAAATAAAGCCAGAGTTGGTTGCTGGGACCAAAATGTGGGGAAGCCCAGAGAATTGCAGGGTTGTATTAGTTTTCAGGAGAAGGGGACAGACACTAAGGCTGCAGTGAAAGTGGATGTTGCAGTCATGGCAGCACCTCTTATGTCTGCCACTATGTGCAGTACAGCACTGGGAGGAGAGGAGACACTTACTGAATGAGGGAGGCAACCTAGTGACCGAGGATGTGGAAAAAGCTAATGTACTTAATGATTTTTTTGCCTCTGTCTTCACACACAAGGTCAGCTCCCAGATTGCTGCACTGGGCAGTACAGCATGGGGAGAAGGTGACCAACCCTCTGTGGAGAAAGAAGTGGTTCGGGACTATTTAGAAAAACTGGACGTGCACAAGTCCATGGGGCCGGATGCGCTGCATCCGAGGGTGCTAAAGGAGTTGGCGGGTGAGATTGCAGAGCCATTAGCCATTATTTTTGAAAACTCATGGCGATCGGGGGAGGTCCCAGATGACTGGAAAAAGGCTAATGTAGTGCCCATCTTTAAAAAAGGGAAGAAGGAGGATCCGGGGAACTACAGGCCAGTCAGCCTCACCTCAGTCCCTGGAAAAATCATGGAGCAGGTCCTCAAGGAATCAATTATGAAACATTTAGAGGAGAGAAAAGTGATCAGGAACAGTCAGCATGGATTCACGAAGGGGAAGTCGTGCCTGACTAACCTGATTGCCTTCTATGATGAGATAACTGGCTCTGTGGATGAGGGGAGAGCAGTGGATGTGTTATTCCTTGACTTTAGCAAAGCTTTTGATACGGTCTCCCACAGTATTCTTGCCGCCAAGTTAAAGAAGTATGGGCTGGATGAATGGACTGTAAGGTGGATAGAAAGCTGGCTAGATCGTCGGGCTCAATGGGTAGTGATCAATGGCTCCATGTCTAGTTGGCAGCCGGTTTCAAGCGGAGTGCCCCAAGGGTCGGTCCTGGGGCCGGTTTTGTTTAATATCTTTATTAATGATCTGGAGGATGGTGTGGACTGCACTCTCAGCAAGTTTGCAGATGACACTAAACTAGGAGGTGTGGTAGATACACTAGAGGGTAGGGATCGGATACAGAGGGACCTAGACAAATTAGAGGATTGGGCCGAAAAAAACCTGATGAGGTTCAACAAGGACAAGTGCAGTGTCCTGCACTTAGGACGGAAGAATCCCATGCACTGCTACAGACTAGGGACCGAATGGCTAGGTAGCAGTTCTGCAGAAAAGGACCTAGGGGTCACATTGGACGAGAAGCTGGATATGAGTCAACAGTATGCTCTTGTTGCCAAGAAGGCTAACGGCATTTTGGGCTGTATAAGTAGGGGCATTGCCAGCAGATCGAGGGACGTGATCGTTCCCCTTTATTCGACATTGGTGAGGCCTCATCTGGAATACTGTGTCCAGTTTTGGGCCCCACACTACAAGAAGGATGTGGAAAAATTGGAAAGAGTGCAGCGGAGGGCAACAAAAATGATTAGGGGTCTGGAGCACATGACTTATGAGGAGAGGCTGAGGGAACTGGGATTGTTTAGTCTCCAGAAGAGAAGAATGAGGGGGGATTTGATAGCAGCCTTCAACTACCTGAAGGGGGGTTCCAAAGAGGATGGAGCTCGGCTGTTCTCAGTGGTGGCAGATGACAGAACAAGGAGCAATGGTCTCAAGTTGCAGTGGGGGAGGTCCAGGTTGGATATCAGGAAAAGCTATTTCACTAGGAGGGTGGTGAAACACTGGAATGCGTTACCTAGGGAGGTGGTGGAGTCTCCTTCCTTGGAGGTTTTTAAGGCCCGGCTTGACAAAGCCCTGGCTGGGATGATTTAGCTGGGAATTGGTCCTGCTTTGAGCAGGGGGTTGGACTAGATGACCTCTTGAGGTCCCTTCCAACTCTGATATTCTATGATTCTATGATTTTATGATTTGCCACATAAAAAGAATGGCTAAGATTTGGGGATCTCTCTCACATCCTTTGCAGTGAATACTGATGCAGAAAATTCATTTAGCTTCTATGGAACAACCTTGTCTTCCTTGAGTGTTCCTTTAGCACTGTGATTGTCCAGTGGCACCCCACTGATTGTTCATCAGGCTTTCTGCTTCTGTTTTGCTTAAAAAAAATGATTTGCTGTTAGTTTGTGTGTCTTTTGCTCGTTGCTCTTCAAATTCTTTTTGGCCTGCCTAATTATACTTTTACACTTGACTTGCCAGAGTTTATGCACATTTTTATTTTCCTTGGTAGGATTTGACTTCCAGTTTTCAAAGGATGCCTCTTTGCCTCTAACCACGTCTTTTATTCGGCTGTTTAGCCATAGTGGCCTTTTTTTGGTCTTCTTACTATTTGTTTTTTATTTGGGGTATACATTTAGTTGGAGTCTATATTATGGTGTTTTTAAATAGTTACCATGCAGCTTGCAGGCATTTCACCTTTGTAACTGTTCCTTTTAATTTCTTTTTAACTAGCTTCCTCATTTTTTGTAGTTTCCCTTTTTGAAGTTAAGTGCTATTATGGTATTTTCCCCCCTACAAGTTTGTTAAATTTAATTATGTTATGGTCGCTGTTACCAAGCAGTTCAGCTATATTACTTCTTGGACCAGATCCTGTGCACCACTTAGCACTAATATTGCCAAATGTCTTTTCAAAGTCCATACTTGGTTATTCTTGGCAATGTAAACAAAAATCTCTGATATAACTTCACCAGTCACATGGGAAAACTTTAATATATTTACATATAAATTGATATAATTACCATCAATATTATTCACTAGTAACTTAATGATAGACTTACTTATAATTTTGACTTAATAATGGCATTTTAACAAATGTTTACATAATGAGCGGTGCAAAACTGTCTGAGGTCGTCATGCTTTATGTATCTTCTGTACCACTCCTTACCATTATCTACCTGTTGAATTATTTTTAGTAAAAAGAGAGCAAGAAATGTGACCAGCTCAGACGCAGTTTTGCTCATTCACTATGCAGTTTGGGAAGTTTAAGTTTATGACAAGGCTGGGGGCTGGGGGGAGGAAAGGCACTTTGCAGTGTTTGTTTTTATGTAGAGCCATTAATGTAAACAGTACTGTATAGTACCACCTACTATACAGTACTGTTTACACTAATGGCTCTATATAAAATGTACCAAATGTCTAACAGGTCCCTGCCTCAAGAGATTTAGTCAGAGGCTCAGTAGGTACCATACAGTACAGAAAAATTATAAAACAGTAAAAGTGCATTATATACTGAATACTTAATGGAATTGGTAGAGGGTTTTTTGAAGGAAAGGAGAGAGGGGAATACGTTTTCAGAGTACAAATTTAAACAAATCCTTGCAACGTACTTTTTGAGGTAGGTTTACAAACCTATTTTATATGTGACAATGGAGATCTGTAGAGATTAAGACTTGTCTCAGGCCATGTAACTGTGTGACAGAGATGAGATTAGAATTTTGAAGTTTTTTTTCTCTCCCTTGTGATCAGTTAATTCAGGGGTCGGCAACGTTTGAGGAGTGGTGTGCCGAGTCTTCATTTATTCACTCTAATTTAAGATTTCGCGTGCCAGTAATACATATTAATGTTTTTAGAAGGTCTCTTTCTATAAGTCTATAATATAGAACTAAACTATTGTTGTATGTAAAGCAAATAAGGTTTTTTAAATGTTTAAGAAGCTTCATTTAAAATTAAATTAAAATGCAGAGCCCCCCGAACCGGTGGCCAGGATCCGGGCAGTGTGAGTGTCACTGAAAATCAGCTCGTGTGCCGCCTTTGGCACGCATGCCATAGGTTGCCTACTCCTGAGTTAATTAGACACTACTTTCCTTTATGTAAGGAAGACAGGTGCTGGCTCAGTGTTTACTGTGATGGTTCCTTCATTTTGGAACTCACTATTTTATCATTGCCTTCTCTAGGACCTGGTCCATTAGTACCTGGATTAGTTAGCATTTGCAGCATATTTGAAAGTTGCTTTTCCCCAGGATTTTGGTTAGGGCATGGGCTGACGGCTGGAGGAGTTTGGATAGACTTTATTTATCCACATATTAGCTGATAGATCTTTGTGTCGACATAGGATGAGCAGTTCCTTTCCCCTTTCCTGCTTGCTTGTATTGTCTAGTTTTATATTATGAGCTCCTTGGAGCAGGGCTTTTGTTCTGTTTGGAATGTGCTATTGGAAATCATTACTTTTAATAATACAATATGTTTTATATTGTGTGTTAATTTATGGAATGGGTGCTTTGAGCAAAGGAAGAGGCTCTCTAAAAGTCTCTAAACATATGGAAGTAGTCATGTTGAGAGTACCTGAAGAATATGAATTGGTGTGTTATCTATGGAGAGAATCCGGTAACTGGTTTTGGACATTAATGTGTTGGAGATTTTTTTGTGTGTGCTTGCTTTTTGAGAAAAATGTATCTGTATTAAGTACCTTAATTGATAATTGTAGCCAACTAGTACTTAATAATGCTGTTTTTCCAATAACATAACTGAAATTCCAGGTCTTATCAGTATTTTCATGACTTAGGGCCCCAATCCTGCAAACACTTACTTCTATCCTTAACTTTATGCAATGAGTAGTCTTGTTGAGGTTGGTGGGATTAAAAATTGTAAAATTAAGCACATGCTTAAGTGTTAGCAAGATTTGAGGCTTACAGGAAAAGAGTAGCCTGGTTATTATAGAGATCCATAGATAATTATTCTAGACTTCAAAAACTTTGATTAATTGTACTTATAGTTGCAGTAAAGTTGCACTGGCAAACTGAGTTTGCAAATGTTCTTGAGCTATTGTTGGGTACACAAGCCTAGGGCCAAATTCCTATTTTTTAGTTTACTCCGTCTAATTCTTTCAGTTAGTTTTACAGTTGTAACAATCAAGTTTCTCATTAACTAGGACAGATCACTAGTCAGTGTATAAGAAATCATGGTCTGGCTTTCTTTTTATTAAAACAACAAGAGCAAAACAGAATGCAAGTATGTATGTTTTGCAAGCTCTCTGACTACTAATCCTAAAGCATTCACCTTATGTAGGCTTCCAACTCACCCAAATATTATTGGTCCATTGTAAAATAAAGGAATAAAGTACTTCATTTTTGACCACAGTAATTTTCTTATTCTAAGTGCAGCAGCTACTAATGGCAAACTCACATCTCCAGCATTACTGTGATGGTCTCCTGGCAACAAGAGGGTAAGTTTATTAAAACAAGAGGGTCCCCAATGATCGAATGTGTGCCTCAGCCCTGGTGTAGTTTGCCTAGTTTTATGGTCAGTCTAGTCAATAACCCCTTATAGTACTTTGCCTTAGGCATTATTTAATAGACACTATTCAAGGCCTACCCTGAATAAAGAATTATTAATTTTCTCATGGACTTTTCTATGGTGCTCCCTGCTATGGAATTGGAGTGTTTCGCAAACACACATGAATTAATCTTCATAACACCCCTTTGTGAAGTGAGGAGATGTACTATCCCTATTTTACAGATGGGGACCTGAAGCATGGAGAGATTAAGGTCAGAAGTGCTAATTCATTTTGGGTGCCCAATTTGAGATGCCTAGGACCTGTTTTTTAACGGTACTAAGCATTGTGTATATCACTTAATATGGTCAAAGTACAGCTCCCATTGACTTCAGTTACAGCTGTGAGTGCTCAGCACTCCTGGAAATCAGTCCCCAGGGTCTCAAGTTGGGCACCTAGAAAATAAGGAACACACAATTAATGATCATCTGTGAAAAGTTTTTAGTTTTAAGTGACTTGACTATCATCATTACATTGGAATTGTGTCACAGGGATAGAATCTAGTTCTTCAGGGCAGCATTCAACTGCCTTAACCATGAGGCCATTTTTTCTCTTACTGCTTTATTCACTGCACACCTTAATATAAATATAAATATAATGGAGATATCCTATCTCCTAGAACTGGAAGGGACCTTGAAAGGTCATCAAGTCCAGCCCCCTGCCTTCACTAGCAGGACCAAGTACTGATTTTGCCCCAGTTCCCCAAGTGGCCCCCTCAAGGATTAAACTCACAACCCTGGGTTTAGGGAGAGGAAAGATGGTCCAATGATTAGGGTGTTTGGGAAACCTGGGTTAAATTCTTAGAAACCTTGCACTTTTGGGGGTCCTCTGCTCAGTGTCCCCTTCTAATTTTTAATCTTTCACCTTCATTCCTATTCCTTTTTTCTCATTTGTTGTCCCAAGAAATCATTTGTGGCTTGGGCTCAGTGGTCCCTCCCCCTTGGCTGAATGGTATAGGAAAGGTAGACTGGAAACTTCTGTTGTGCCTGTCTCATAACATAAGAACAAGGGGACATTTGATAAATTAAAACGTGGGAAATTCAAAACTGATATTTTTTTCATACAGTATATAATTAAACTGTGGAGCTTGCTGCCACAGGAAATCATTGAGGCCAAGGTCTTAACAAGATTCTAAAAGGGATTGGACTTTTATATGGCGTATCAATAGTTTTCATAATTAATTACAATAAGTTTTGTGAAAGAGATATTAAACCTTGTGCTTTAGGGCTTAAGCCAACCACCAACTATTTGAGATCAGGATTAGAGCTAATGTTGTGTGCGTGTGCACCTAGGGGTGCAGATATCCCACATCTGCCTATTCCTGGGTTCTTGTACCTTCGTCTGAATCATTTGGACTAGAACCTAGATGACCTAGGGTATGATCTAGAATCACAGTTCTTACATTCCTAATGCATTTGTTCCAAACTTGTGCATCGGAAACCTTTATGCCAGCACATACCAATTTGTATCTTACTTTGTATAAGATTAAACGTTAGTTTTTTTTTTTTTTTTTTGTATTGGGATAATGCCTAGAGCACTGGTCTCCAACCTTTTAATGCCCAAGATCACTTTTTGAATATAAGGGCAACCCAGGATCTACCCTGCCTCTTCTCCAAAGCCCTGCCCTGCTAACTTCATTCTCCCCTCTCTCCGTCGCTCGCTTTCCCCCACCCTCAGTCACTTTCACTGGGCCAGGGTAGGGGTTTGGGAGGGGGTACGGGCCCTGGGCTGGGGCCAAGGGGTTCACAGTGTGTGTGGGGGCTCTGGGCTGAGCCTGGAGCAGGGGTTTGGGGGGGATGTGGGGTGCAAGCTCTAGGAGGGAGTTGGGTGCAGGAGGGGGCTCCGGGATGAGGCAGAGTGTTGGGGTGCAGTAGGGGGTATAGGGTGCTGGCTCTGGGAGCGGGCTCCAGGCTGGGGCAGAGTGTTGGGATGCAGGACGGGGTACAGGATGCTGGCTCTGGGAGGGGCTGGGGGTTGGGGCCTGGCGGGAGGCCACACAGGACTTACCTCCGATGGCTCCTGGTCGGCGGCAGGCGCAGTGAGGCTAAGGCAGGCTCCCTGCCTACCCCGGCCCCACACCGCTCCCGGAAAGAGCCAACGCCCCACTGCGGCCCCTAGGGGAGAGTGGGGGACACGTGGTTCTGCGTGTTGACCCTCTCTGCAAGCACCGCCCCTGCAGCTCTCCAGACCAATGGGAGCTGTGGGGGTGGTGCTTGCAGGCAGGAGCAGAGTGTGGAGGGAGACCCTTGCCCCCCTGGGGCCGTGCTGGCCACTTCCAGGAGAGCTGTGGGGGCGGGGTAAGCAAGGAGTCTGCTGTAGCGGCAACCACGTTACACCGCCAGAGATCACGATTGACTGAGAGATCCTCTAGGATCGACCAGTCGATTGCTATCAACCGGTTGGTGACCATTGGCCTTGAGGCTTCAGCTGAGATCAGATCCACATTGTATAAGATTACAAACACATGGTAAAAGACAGTCCCTGCCCAGAAGAGTTTACAATCTAAAAAGACAAGGCAGATGAATGGTGGGAGAAGCTTTCCTGGGGACACTGGAAACAGCCTCTGAGTCATGGCTGAGGTGGCTCTTTAGCAGTGGTCACCAACTGGTCGATCCTAAAGGATCTCCCAGTTGATTGCGATCTCTGGTGGTGTTGCCTACCCTGGCCCCACGCCGCGGCCAGTGTGGCTCGGGGGGTGTGGGGGTGTAGGAGTCTGCCCCTGCGCACTGCTCCTGTCTGCAAGCACCGCCCCCGCCCCTCCCATTGGCTGGGAATGGGGAGCTGTGGCCAATGGGAGCTGCGGGGATGGTGCTTGCAGAGAGGGGCAGCGCCATCTGCCCCCTGCCCCCTTTCCCCAGGGGCCGCAGGAGCGCATTGGCCCCTTTCGGGAGTGGCGTGGGGCTGAGGTAGGCAGGGAGCCTACCTTAGCAGCAGCCATGCTACGCTGCTGACTGGGAGACACCGGAGATAAATGCTGCCCAGTGGGAGGCCGCACCCCAGCCCTGAGCCCCCTCCCAGAGCCAGCACCCAAACCCCCTCCTGCACTCTTGCCCCAGCCCTGACCCTCCCCCCCCCCCCCGAGCCAGCACCCTGTACCCATTCTTGTACCCCAACACTGCCCCAGCCCGGAGCCCCCTCCTGCACTCCCTCCCAGAGCTTGCATCCCTCATCCCCTCCTGCACCCCAACCCCCTGTCCCAGGTTCAGCCTCCCACACTGTGAACCCCTTGGCCCCAGCCCTGAGCCCGCACCCCCGCCTGAACCCCTACCCCAGTCCGGTGAAAGTTTGTGAGGGTGAGTGAGAGTGAGCGATGGGGGCGGGGGGGTTGTGTGGGGCGGGGCCTCAGGGAAGGGGTGGGGTAGATCCTGGGTTGCCCTTAAATTCAAAAAGTGATCTAGCCTGTGAAAGGAATAATTGGAGTTTTAAGCTGCAAGCAAGTGCAGTTTGCTTTTAGGAATCTCTACAATCTGCCTAAAACAACATTTAGGGTGAGAATTTGCTACACATATCCAATTTCTTTAGTATATTAAGCTTAGATTGCATGTTTGTTTTATTTGCTAGGTAATCTGCTTTCATCTGTTTGCTAGCCCTTATAATCACTTAAAATCTATCTTTTGTAGTAATAAACTTGTTTTTGTCTAAAACCAGTATGTGGAAATCATAACTTGGGGTAGAAAGCTGTGTATATTCCTTTCCACATTGAGGGAGGGGGCGAATTTCATGAGCTTACTCTGCATAGTTCTCTGTAATGTAATTTTGGGTTTATACTCCACAGGGGGGTGTGCACTTGAGTAACTGGGCAGTTCCTAAACTGAGCCTTCCCATGCAGAGCTGTTCTCAACATCTGTGTGTATTGCTACAGCTGGATTTGTGCTGGCAAAGTGCAATCTGAAGCCTGGGGAAGGGCTTGACAGGCTGCATAGCAGTACCGTGTGAAGGGAACCCAAGCTGATGGGTCAGGTGGGCTCAGTGGTACCCCACTCCCAAATGGCACCCGGGGCGGGGAGAGGGACTTGCCACAAGAAGTTTTATTCCCATTTTACGGATGGAAAAGTGGGGCACAGAGAAGTTGAGGATCACACAGGAGATCTGTGGCAGAGCAGGTTTTGAACCCAGATCTCTTGAGTCTTAGTAGCATCTCTTAATCACATGGCCAATCTCCTTCAAATCTGGAAGACTTTATCCTGTCAGATTCAAAGTATTTTAAAATAAAAATTTGGGCCTAAGTCCATGATGTACCACTAAATTTCAAGAGTTAGAACACATGGTGGATTAAAGATCTGTAAAACATAATATACTTAAAACTTCACATGTTCAAAGTGCTATATAAACATTAATCCTCACAACATTCCTGTGATACATGGTGGTATATTGGTACCAGGATATTAGAGAGAGAAGTTAGGTGAGGTAATATCTTTTATGGGGCCAACTTCTGTTGGTGAAAGAGACAATCTTTTGAGCTTACTCAGAGCTCTTCTTCAGGTCTGGAAAACATATGCAGAATGTCATAGCTAAGTACAAGGTGGAACAGATAGTTTAGCAAGTTCTCTCTCGGTATTTGGGGGAAAGTCTACAACCTTATCCTCCAGGAACCTATCCCAGGGACTTTATACATGTTTCCCAAGATACACAAATCAGGGAACCCAGACAGACCTATCATATTTGGTCATGGCACTCTTACTGAAGGAATTATCAGGGTTTATAGAAAACTATCCTCAAACCACTTACCACTCAAAGGGCCAGCTTCCTTCATGACACAACAGATTTCCTCCAGAAACTCCACAACATTAACAACCTCCCTCAGAACACCATCTTGAATCATTCCATGTAGTTTTATCCCCATAATGTCACGTATGCTTCTCCTTCCACCAGAAAGCAAAATCTAGTTTTTAAATGAGCGGTAGGTACAAAATAGTTAACAGATGATTAGTTCACAATGGGTACTGAAGCCTTCTTAGTATTTAAAGAAACCAAACTTTGGTCCAGACTCTAACCGATGTAAACATTCTTAGGCCTGGTCTACACTAGGAGGTTATGTCAAATTTAGCAGTGCTAATTCGAATTAACCCTGCACCCGTCCACACAACGAAGCTGTTTATTTCGACATAGAGGTCTCTTTAAATCGATTTCTGTACTCCTCCCTGACGAGAGGAGTAGCGCTAAATTCGGCATGGCCATGTCGAATTAGGGTTAGTGTGGACGGAATTCGACGCTAATAGCTCCAGGAGCTATCCCACAGTGCACCACTCTGTTGACGCTCTGGACAGCAGTCCGAGCTCGGATGCTCTGACCAGCCACACAGGAAAAGCCCTGGGAAAATTTGAATTCCTTTTCCTGTCTGGCCAGTTTGAATCTCATTTCCTGTTTGGACATTGTGGCGAGCTCAGCAGCACTGGCAACGATGCAGAGCTCTCCAGCAGAGGTGACCATGCAATCGCAGAATAGAAAGAGGGCCCCAGCATGGACTGATCGGGAAGTTTTGGATCTGATCGCTGTGTGGGGCAATGAGTCTGTGCTTTCGGAGCTCCGATCGAAAAGATGGAATGCGAAGATCTACGAGAAGATCTCAAAAGCCATGACGGAGAGAAGATCCAGCCGGGATGCAATGCAGTGCCGCGTGAAAATCAAGGAGCTGAGACAAGCGTACCAGAAGACCAAAGAGTCAAACGGATGCTCCGGATCCCAGCCCCAGACATGCCATTTCTACGAGGCACTGCATTCCATTCTAGGTGCGGCCGCCACCACTACCCCACCACTGTCCGTGGACTCTGACGTTGGGGTATTGTCGACGGCCACTTCCTCGGAACTGTTCGTGGACGGGGAAGATGAGGAAGGAGATGAGGAGGACAAGGCAGTCAACAGTGCTTTCAACGCTGATTTCCCCGACAGCCAGGATCTCTTCATCACCCTCACGGAGATCCCCTACCAACCTTCCCAAGGCGGTAACCCGGACCGTGAATCAGGGGAAACACCAGTAGGTAAGTGTTTTAAACATTTATTTTCAATAGAATAGGCATGGTATGTTAGCAGTGGGTTTTTAATGATTAGTTTGCCCTAGGTGCTTAACTTTTTAGTCCTTGCCAGTGCAGCTACTGGAAAAGTCTGTTAACATGTCTGGGGATAGAGTAGAAATCCTCCAGGGACATCTCCATGAAGCTCTCCTGGAAGTAATGTGAAAGCCTGTGCATCAGGTTCCTGGGGAGAGTAGCCTTATTGCCTTCTCCATGGTAGGAAACTTTTCTGCGCCAAGCTAGCAGCCGGTACTCCGGTATCATTGCCTGGCAAAGCATGGCGGCATATGGCCCTGGTGTTTGCTGGCATTCATGCAGCATGCGGTCTTTCTCTGCCTCCGTAATTCTCATCAGAGTGATATCACTCATGGTGACCTGCTTTGAATTAGTGGAATTTTAGTATGGGGACTGATTGCCTGTTCCTTTAAATAACTGTAACCGGCGGATTACTGCCATGCGGTGGAGGCGGGGAGGCGAACCGTTCCTGCTGAGTGGTTCGCTGGCAGCATGCAGGGATCTTTCCTGAGGACAGCCACGACGGGGGTGGGACAGGGGCAGAGTTCATGCCGGCTGGATCGCCGGCAGCAGGAACTGGCCAAAGCTCGGAGCATTGCTTGGAACGTGAAAGGAAAGCACTGCTGTAAATTAAGCTTTAAGCAGCCAAAAGTCTATGGTTTACCATGGCCGCCTGCTAGCAGGATTCCGGTGTCCGGCCCCTCTTGTGTGATCTGTACAGCAAGACCCCAGGCACTCAAGGTGAAGACAGAGAATTCGACCTTGTACTAAGTGCACATGTGATAGGTACTGTGCATGGTCTTGTTCACAGAGAGAGTCTATATTCATTGTTTGCAAAAATGTATCTTTTTGAGGAATTCACTCCCTTTTTCCCATCCCACAGCTGCGAGCGTCTTCAGAGCTACCCCGGCATCCCTCTCCCAGAGGCTGGCGCAGATCAGGCGGCGAAAGAAGAGGACACGGGACGAGATGTTCTCAAAACTTATGGTCTGTTCCCGAGCCGAGGCGGCACAGCAGACCCAGTGGAGGGAGAACATGTCACAATACCAGCGATCGCACAGCGAAAGGGAGGACAGGTAGCAGCAGGAAGACCAGCAGGTGACTCAAATGCTGCTTGGACTAATGAGGGAGCAAACGGACACGCTCCGGCACCTTGTAGGTGTTCTGCAAGACGGGAGGCAGGAGGACAGAGCCCCCCTGCATTCTATCTCTAACCGCCCTCCCCCGCCACAAAGTCCCATCCCCCCCCCCCCCCAACCAAAGTCCCAAGAAGGAGGGGCAGCAGGGGCCGTGAAAACAGTCACTCCACCCCCGCAGACTGCTCAAATTGCAGAAGGCTCTCATTCCCAAAGATTTGATACATCCTTTCCTTCCCTCCAAATGCACCTCACCCAAGCCCCCGTCCCAGTTTCATCCCCTAACTGTGTAGTTCTTAATAAAAAATACGTTTCTGTTAATTACTGTTTCCGTCATGTTCTTTTAGAGGAGAGTGTGTTTGAAGGGGGGGAAGGGGGTTGGTAATTGGAGAGCACAGTCACCTTTACCAGGGTACAGACACGGTTCAGCAGAAGGTCACACACACATTGCAGTCACTAGGCACCCTGGTCAGTCTGGGAGGTGGTTTTCATGTTCTGTCTGTGTGGGGGGGGGGGCTATGTGAGTTTGTGGCGGGGGGAGGGTGGTTACAGATCTTATGCAGCGGTCCTTAGCCTGGATGACAAAGCCACGCAGCAAGGGATCTGTAACTGCCCTCCCCCGCCACAAAGTCACATAGCCCACACACACAGAGTCCCGAAAAGGAGGGGTGGCAGGCTCCGTTGAAACAACCAGTCCACCACTGCGGACCGCTCTAGGAGCAGGAGCCTGTCATTCCTCGAGTTTACAAGCGTCCTTTCCATCACTACACCCGCTCTCCACCACAGTCTGCGTCCAGTTTCATCCCTTTACCGTGAAATCCTTAAAGAAAACGGTGTTAATGAACAAAGTTTCATTTATTTTATTTTTAAAGGTGTGTTGGAAGGGGGGGAAGGGGGTTGGTAATTGGAGAGGATAGTCAACATTAACTGGGTAAAGAAACGGGTGCAGGTTCAGCTTCTGTTTAAACAAACGTAATAGTCACAGGTTACCCTGCTCACTCTGTAACCTAGCTTTCAAAGCTTCCCGGATGCATAGCGTGTCCCGCTGGGCTCTTCTAATCGCCTGGGTGTCTGGTTCGGCGAAATCAGCAGCCAGGTGATTTGCCTCAACCTCCCACCCCGCCATAAATGTCTCCCCCTTGCTCTCACAGAGATTGTGGAGCACACAGCAAGCTGCAATAACAATGGGGATATTGGTTTCGCTGAGATCAGAGTGAGTCAGTAAGCTTCTCCATTTCCCCTTCAGACGTCCAAAAGTACACTCAACCACCATTCTGCACTTGCTCAGCCGGTAGTTGAAGAGTTTTTTCACTGTCCAGGGCGCCCGTATAGGGCTTCACGAGCCAGGGCATTAGCGGGTAGGCTGGGTCCCCGAGGATGACTGTAGGCATCTCCACATCCCCAACAGTTATTTTGTGGTCCGGGAAGTATATACCTTCCTGCAGCTGTCTAAACAGACCAGAGTTCCTGAAAACGTGAGCGTCATGAACCTTGCCCGGCCATCCGACATTGATGTTGGTAAAACGTCCCCTATGGTCCACCAGTGCTTGCAGCACCATTGAAAAGTAGCCCTTTCGGTTAATGTACTGGCTGGCCTGGTGGTCCGGTCCCAGGATAGGGATGAGAGTTCCATCTATAGCCCCACTGCAGTTTGGGAATCCCATCGCAGCGAAATCATCTATGATGATCTGCACTTTTCCCAGGGTCACTACCTTTGAGAGCAGTAGCTCAACGATTGCGTTGGCTACTTGTATCACAGCAACCCCCACGGTAGATTTGCCCACTCCAAATTGATTGGTGACTGACCGGTAGCTGTCTGGCGTTGCAAGCTTCCAGAGGGCTATGGCCACTCGCTTCTGGACAGTCAGGGCTGCTCGCATCCGGGTGTCCTTGCGCTTCAGGGCAGGGAACAGCAACTCACAAAGTTCCAGGAAAGTTCCCTTACGCATCCGAAAGTTTCGCAGCCACTGTGATTCATCCCAGACCCGCAGCACTAGGCAGTCCCACCAGTCCGTGCTTGTTTCCCGGGCCCAGAATCGCCGTTCCACAGCATCAACATGACCCATTGCCACCATGATGTCCACGGCGCGGGGTCCCGAGCTTTGTGAGAGGTCTGTGCCCCTCTCAGACTTAATGTCCTCACCGCGCTGCCGTAGCCTCCTCGCCCGATTTCTCAGCATCTGCCTCTGAAAAAGGTGCATGATAAGGCGCGAGGTGTTGACAACGGCCATAACTGCAGTGATGATCGCAGCGGGATCCATGCTCGCGGTGCTATGGCGTCCGCGCTGTCACTCACCAGAAAAGTGCGCGAACTGATTGCCCGCCAGCACTTTCACGGAGGGAGGGCGGGAGTGAGGGTTGAATGATGACAGTTACCCAAAACCACCCTTGACACACTTTTTTGCCCCAGCAGGCATTGGGGGCTCGACCCAGAATTCCAATGGGCAGCAGGGACTGCAGGAACTGTGGGATAGCTACCCACAGTGCACTGCTTCCAATGTCGACGCTTGCCCCGTTAGTGTGGACTCACAAAGTCGAATTACTGTCCTTAGTGTGGATACACACGTTCGACTTTGTAATATCGGTTCGACAATTCGCTTTAAGTAAAATCGAACTACTCTCGTAGTGTAGACATACCCTTCGTTACAGTCTGGAAGACTTTAAGACACTATCCTAATTACTATTGTTACCTAAGAATTTAAAACACATGCTTATTGTTAATGTCACTCAAGAGTGTATGATTGCTAGCTCTGCAGCTGCAGTTAACTAATGAACACTATTCCTAGGGCTATGCTGATGTTAGTCGTTGGCTGCTGCAAAGATGTCTAATGTTTATTTACTGGTGCAGGTAAACGAAGATAGTGTTGGTCCAAAATGTGTGCTTGCAGAGCCACAAAGATTGAAAATTTGTGTCCTTAAATGTGTCACCAAGTTTTAAATGCATATTTTATTTGCATGGGGCAGATGACATGAGTGTGCTTACCTAACACAGATCTTAGAACTGCAATGTTGGGCTGACTTTTTGGCTATATTGCCAAATTTAAGTGACACCAATTAAAATTTAGCATGACATTGGTTATATTTTAAACAATCTTTGTCTTGATGGTCATTCACTTGGGACCAACTGTCAGTTATATAGTGTTTTGTCATATCACCTAATCTTAACTGTGTTCTGTCTGCTTCTATGAATAATTTTCAGACTCTGACCTTTTACTCAAACTGAGCAACTGCTCAGTGTTGTCATGTACTACTTGTTTGTCATGTATGTTGCAAGGCTGCTACTAGCAGGTCAGGCTTCTGTATCAGATATCGCCTGTCTGCGGAGCTTACTCCTGAGAGAGATACATTCCAGATGTGTTCACTATAAGATCCTTTAATGCTCTTCCAGGTATGGCAAAGGTTAGTTTAAATAAGGTATTTTACACACAGCACCACTTAGTGGCTGAACAGTATAATACCGTTTAGCATTCCATTACATCTCCCCCTTTAAGTTGTACATTCCTACCATTTACAAAATATATACTATCACACTATCTTTGAAGTCTGTTAAGTGTGACTTAATCATATTAGCTTTCTAATTACACAACCCAAACATGTAACAACTTGGTCATATGGCTGTCCATTAGTTGCAACAAGTGGCTGTGGTTGGTGTAGAATCTGAGTCACCTTGTTCTGTACCCACCATCTCTAGAGTTTGCTTGGTTGATTGTTCTTGCTGGGGAAAAAAATGTAGATGTCAGCGGTTTCTGTTAAACTGTCCCTTGTTGGTCTCAATCACATGTGATCTTGGTGCTGAATTCCTTTGCTTTATAACAGCTGGAGTGATCCATAGTTTTTCTCCATCCAGTTTGACACAGTCACCACATTCTAGACCCAGCAGTTCTTTGAGTGATTGATGTCTGTTGTAAAAGTATTCATAGGCTCTTTTTGCCTTTTTGTACGACTGGGCTACTCTCTTCATGCCTGGCCATTTTGGAGATAAATTCTTTTCCAGAGTTGGGACAGTAGTTCTGAGTTGTCCTCCCATTAGGAGTTTTGCTTGACTATATCCAGTAACTGCTATTGATGTTGATCTGAACTCTGAAGAGCAGGGAATGGATATTCATGCTATAGGATTTTCTTTGCTGTCTGTGCAGCTCTCTCAGCCTTTCCATTCGCCTGTGGGATGCTAGTACTATGATCAAAATCATATTTTGTTCAGAATGACTTAAATTCTGCTGCAGTGTATTGTGGTCCATTGTCCATGAGTAGTGGTTTGGAATACTGAAATTAGGAAACATACACTTCAGTTTCTTGATAACATTGCAACATATTATGTCTTTCGAGTACATTATTTCTGTATATCTGGAAAGATAGTCCATTATGACCACGTAATGATGTCCTCTGAATTCACATAAATCTGCAGCTAGTCTCTTCCAAGGCCTTTCTGGTAAGGGGTGGTGTTATTAAAGTTTCCTTGTGTTGGTCTGTTAGTTCTGAAGTGTTCACATGTAGTACTTTGTGGTTTATGTCCATGCTGATGCTCAGCCATCATACTGACTGACAGTTCATGGCATTTAGTTAATCTTTGGTATCCTTCGTGGTTGAGGTTTAGGATTTCTCCTCTCATTTCATTTGGAATTCTGAATGCAGTTGCCTTTTTAATCATGACTTTTTTTGACTTGCTTAATTGTCCACATACCACAAAGTAGTCTCTTGTTACTTCCTTAGTGTCCTTTAGATACTTGGGCCAGCCGGCCCTAATGTAACTTAAAACTACTTGAAGGTGTGTGTCTGTCGAGGTTGCTTTTTGTAGCTGATGTAGTGTCAGAAGAGAGACAGTCTCTCCTGACACTAGTCTTTATGTATTCACATATGCCATTATGTCATCTTCGAGCTCTCAGGTAGTTGAATGCTGGGCTCTGTGACAGTGTCTGCTACTGCTAGATTTTTTGAGAAACATATTTAGCAATTGGGTTAAACTGCATTAACCTTAGCAATAGACACTGGCATTCCAGCAGTGTCTGATCCAGGTTTTTTTCCTGTTGGTCAGGGTTACAAGAGGGTTATGGTCTGTTATCAGTGTAACCAAATCCAATCCACACAGATACCTTTAAAAGTTCTCAAATGCCCATATGCTTGCCAGGTACTCTTTGCCAGTTGGTGCATATTTTCTGCTTCTATGAGTGTGTGAAAGCAAAATGCAGCGGGCCTCTACTCAAAGCGGAGGTGGACAAACTATGGCCTGTGGACCACATCTGGGCTGTCGGACCTTTTAATCTGGCCCTTGAGCTCCTGCCGGGGAGCAGGGTCAGGGGCTTGCCACGCTCTGCGCTCCAGCTGGCAAGCAGGGTCTGGGGCTTTTTGCGCGGCTCCCGGAAGTGGCGGCATGTCCCTCCGGCTCCTATGTGCAGGGGCAGCCAGGGGTAGAACCATGGCCAATGGGAGCTGCAGGGGCAGCGCTTGCAGATGGGGCAGTGTGCAGAGCCGCCTGGCTGCACCTCCACGTAAGAGCCAGAGGGGTAAGAGCCGCTGCTTCCGGTAAGTGTCGCTTGGAGCCTGCACCCCTGAGCCCGCTCTGGCCCTGGCCCTGGCCCTGGCCCTAGCCCTGATCTACCCTCCAGACCCCTCGGTCATAGCCCGGAGCACCTACCTGCACCAAGCCTCATCGTCTGCACCCCCAGCTGGAGCCCCCAACCCACCCTGCACCCTAATCCACTGCCCCAGCCCTGATCCCACTTTCCAAACCCTTCAGTCCCAGCCCGGAGCACCCTCCTGCACCCCAAACCCTAAATCCGCAACCCCATCCCAGAGCCCGCACACCCAGCCAGAGCCCTCACCATTCCCCCCACACCCAAACCCCTTTCCCCAGTCCAGAGCTCCCTCCCACACCCTTAACTCCTCATTTCTGGCCCCATCCCAGAGCCCTCACCCCCTCCCGCACCCCAACCCCCAATTTCGTGAGCATTCGTGGCCCGCTATACAATTTCTATACCCAGATGTGGCCTTCAAGTCAAAAAGTTTGCTTACCCCTGACTCAAGAGCCATGTTGTTATAACAGTATACCATGTAGGCCAAACTGCTTGAGTCCACACTGACCCAGGGGTTTGTTCACACCAGAGTACTTGAAAACTAGAGCTGTTATGATTTTTTACCTTTTTAAGGCAATTTCTTGATTTGACCCCTATATACAAGATGTGTTGGATTTTAATAGTTCATTCAGTGGTTTTGTCACTGTAGAAGGACAGTCTATGTATTGGCCAAGGTAATTTACTATCCCCAGTCCGTAGCTCAGTTCTGATACATTATTTGCTGTATTCAGTTTTTGAATTTTGTTTTTACTTTCTCAGGGCTAGGACTGATTAGTCCAGACTCAATGATTAGGCTTAGAACTTCATTGAGGATTTTGTTGTGTTCTTCCATTAAAGACCCATGTATCAAAACATAGATAAAAACTGCAACCCCATTTGTGTTCATTAACATTTCTACTACACCTCTACCCCGATATAATGCGACCTGATATAACACGAATTCAGATATAACGCGGTAAAGCAGTGCTCCAGGGGAGGTACGGCTGCACACTCCGGTGGATCAAAGCAAGTTCGATATAACACAGATTAATTTATAACGCGGCAAGATTTTTTTGGCTCCCGCGGACAGCGTTAAATCGAGGTAGAGGTGTATCTTCTTCTTTTCTTTCTTTCTTTTTTTTTTTTTTTAAATTTCAGTACACAAAAAGTAATTTTCAGAAACAAAATCTTCCAAGGAATGTGATAAATATGATCAGTTTAGCACTTTCTTTGGTTAAAGGTTTCAGAGTAGCAGCCGTGTTCGTCTGTATCCCCAAAAAGAACAGGAGTACTTGTGGCACCTTAGAGACTAACAAATTTATTAGAGCATAAGCTTCCGTGGACTATGCATCTGAAGAAGTGGGCTGTAGTCCATGAAAGCTTATGCTCTAATAAATTTGTTAGTCTCTAAGGTGCCACAAGTTCTTTTTTTGGTTAAAGGATTTTCCAGTATGCACTTGAGGCATCCAGCTTGGAGAATATTGTAGCTCCTTTCACTTTGGGGAGGAAGTCATCCAGTGTTGGGAGGCCATATTTTTCCTCTTACAGTTGTTTCATTAAGATGTTTAAGATCCACATAGATGCATATTTTTCTTTGTAACTGGCATGATTGGGGCACATTGTGCTGTTGACTCAGTGATTTTTTTTTTTTTAATTATTCCAATCCACTCCATTCTCTTAACTCAGTTTCCATTTTAAGAAGTAATGGGATAGATATATGTATGCTTATGGCTCAGTATTGTCTCTTAGTTATTTATACTGGATCTCCTTTCAAATGTCCAAATATTCCATCAAGTTTTTCCACCTTTCTCACTAGGCTTGTCATGATTGCCACACTATGGCTAGAAAGTTGTTGGCCTGTGGTCCTTTGATCACATACCCTCTGAATGCCTAACTTTACAAGTTGTTTCTGTGATGAACTGGCCGTGCAGTTCAGAATACCTCCAGGGGCTAGTCAGAGCTGTGTCAGGTGACCTTAGCTCTGGGAGGAGTTGAAGATGATTGTAAGTACCTTTTGAGATGACAGTGACATCAGCTCCTGAGTCAATTTGAAAGTCAGTTGTCTGCCATGAATATTCAGTTTCACACTCCAGACAGGTCTTTGTCATCACAACTGGTAGATTCCCAGGAACAATTGCTTTTGTCCTTAATGAGTCAACTCCCTGACTGTTTTGGTGCAGCAAACAGCTGCAAAATGTCCATATTTTATGCATGTACTGTGCCTCTGGCTGGACATAGTCATCTCTTGGGATATAACTTTTTCCACATCTTGTGCATGTAGGTTGGAATTTGTCCATCTTAGCCCAGGAGTTTTCTCTCCTTGCCTCAGGGGTCTTAGGACTCTTTACTTTTACTCAAGTGTCTGTTTACAAATTCTAAGCTAGTTTCAGGCTTTTCAAGTTGCTCCAGCCTTTTCTTCTGTTTGACTAGTTCAAACTGCTTTGTATATTTGTATAGATCTGTCCAGGTTTAAGTCTGGCTTCAATTGTAGCTGCTGTTGAAAGATTTTTCTGTTAACCCAATCACCAGCCTGTCTGATATTTTTATGTTTGGCAGTTCCAAAATCACAGTTTTTCAGCCAATTCATGCTTGTATAAAACATTTCCCCCTGGTTCTTGAATTCACTGTTAAAACATGTCCTTTCATAAACCACATTTCTCTGAGGTGTAAAGTATGCATCAAACATAGCCAGAATCCTTTCATAGTCATATTTGTGACTAAGAGTCCTGTGGCACCTTTAAGACTAACAGATATGTTGGAGCATAAGCTTTCGTGGGTGAATACCCACTTCGTATTCACCCACGGAAGGTTATGCTCTAACACATCTGTTAGTTTTAAAGGTGCCACAGGACTCTCTGTTGCTTTTTACAGATCCAGACTAACACGGCTACCCCTCTGATATTTGTGACAGTCTTCACTAAAGTCAAAGGATTTAAAGATACGCTCTGACTGCTTCCATACAGCATAAATTAAAGAAGATACCTGAATATCTCCAGTTTCTTGGTGGAGCTTTTTAGCAATTCAGAATCTTGGAAAATACTGGTTCTAGTCATCCATTGTGAAGGTTTGTCAAAATTGAAGTTTTGTGGGACATTGAGGAGTGACATGTTGATAATCCTACAACCTTTGTTGCTTTGTTCCTTTTGTTTGTTCACATCTGGCACTAATGTACTTCTGACACCCTGTACTCTTGTACATAGTAAGATCCTTTAATGCTCTGCCAGGTATGGCTAAGTGTAGTGTAAATAAGGCATTTTCACCCAGCGCCACCTAGTGGCTGATCAGTGTAATATAGTTTACCAAATTCACAGTCCATTTTGATCAATTTCACAGCCAGAGGATTTTGAAATTGGTCAATTCCACGTTTTCAGATGTTTACATCTGAAATTTCACAGTGTTGGGACCCTCATGGTTACAATCCAAAAGGTATCCGGAGGTGGATCTGAAAAGGACCTGGGGATTAGAGTGGATGAGAAGCTGGATATCAGTCAGCAGTGTGCCCTCGTTGCTAAGAAGGCTAACGGAATATTGGGCTGTATTAGTAGGAGTATTGCCAGCAGATCGAGGGAAGTGATTATTCCCCAATATGCGACCCTGGTGAGGCCACACCTGGAGTACTGTGTCCAGTTTTGGTCCCCCCACTACAGAAGGGATGTGGACAAATTGGAGAGAGTCCAGCAGGGGGCAACAAAAATGATTAGGAGGCTGGGGCACATGACTTGCGAGGAGAGGCTGAGGGAACTGGGGTTATTTAGTCTGCAGAAGAGAAGAGTGAGGGGGGATTTGATAGCAGCCTTCAACTATCTGAAGCAGGGTTCCATAGAGGATGGTGGTAGGCTGTTCTCAGTGGTACTAGATGACAGAACAAGAAGCAGTGGTCTCAAGTTGCAGTGGGGGAGGTCTAGGTTGGATATTAGGAAACACTATTTCACTAGGAGGGTAGTGAAACACAGGAATGGGTTACCTAGGGAGGTGGTGGAATCTCCATCCTTAGAGGTTTTTAAGGCCCGGCTTGACAAAGTCTTGGCTGGGATGATTTAGTTGGTGTTGGTCCTGCTTTGAGCAGGGGATTGGACTAAATGACCTCCTGAGGTCTCTTCCAACCCTAATATTCTATGATTCTGTTATTTCCCCTCCACCCCCCAGCAACCCTGCAGGAGAAGGACAAGCCCTTCACCTCCCCAGCCTGGCTGGGACTTGCAGCTAGGAGCCCCCCGTCTGGGACATTCTCAGCAGCGGGGGAGATTGGACCCACCTCCACAAGCCTCCTCCAGCTGTAGGAACCTCTAGGGCTGCTGCCCAGCACTGGAGCTTCCTGCAGCAGAGGCAGGCACTGGGAGGTGGGTCTTATCTCCCCACCTACCCACCCCACCCCCCAAGAGCAGCCCTGCAGGGGAAGGGCAAGTCCTGTCCCTCCGCAACCTGACAGGGACATGCTTAATTGTTCACATATCCAGTAGCAAGGGGGAGATCAGATTTCATGGAGAAGTGCTAACTTCGCTGTCCGTGACACGTTTTTCACAGCCCTATCTATTACAGCTGATTTCAACTATTTTAAGTGGAGTCTTCTAAATTATATTATGTTTGAGTTGTACTGTAGCATGTGGGGGTAAGATGTGTATGATGTCTGTCCCGTGGGACTTCTGTGTGTACATGTGGGTTTTTTAAAATGTGACTCATGAAGCTGTTCAAGCAGGGGGGAAAGTTTGTAAATTCGTTTTCAATATTCATGAAGGTGTTTTGAAATAGTATTTAGCACTTTTTTTGTAAACCAATTAGTATAAATAATTTCAGCATCAGTTGATAGTCAAGAGGTTTGAAAAGATAATGAAAATAGAGAAAAATATCTATGAGATTATTATAAACAAGGATTTGGATGAAAAATATTGAGGGTTTTGTTTTTTGTTGGCTTTTTTTTTTTTTTAAGCTGACTATAGCACATGAAAAATGGCCACTCTTCCTTTTTTAGTTTGGGTTGGGTATTAGGACTTAATTGCAGTTGGCATTAATCAAATAAACCCCGTTCTTGTGGAAAGAATTTTTAAAACCTAGGTGGCTTTAATTTTTATATAGAAACAGGGTGGAGTTGATTTAAATCATGATTTAAATCACTAGTCAGGAAGACTCGATTTAATCATGGTTTCTACTTAAAAGTGCATTCTTGTTGGTTTTTATAACCTTAATACATATTCTTCACAATTCGGAGACATAGGTTTCATTTTTAGAAGGTACACACTATACATTTTTAAACAGTGATTTATTTTGAAAACTTTTCAGATTAGTTTTACAGCTATATCAGAAAATGAATGATTGTTTGGTTATTTCATTTACCAAAGGTAATTGAAGCAGGTATTTATGAAGTCACTGGGAGGTGAACTATCTCCAATTCAACAGGTTAATCATTAATATTTGGAGGATTTTCTTGCCATGCTGTATTAGGAGGAGAACATTACCAGACAGACCTTTAAATTGTTTTATTTAAACAAAACAACAATGTTAAGTAGTCTGGATTTTTTTCTTCAACGCAAACATCCAATATTTTAACAAAACAAGCATATGTCCCTTGCTTCTCACATTTATCTCCAGACTTCTTCTCCTTGTCCAGATCTATTCTGCCCCCATCAATCTTCTATTCATTGAACTTTTTGAAACTTTGCACTTTTAGAGAGAGGTAAGGGATTGACTCTGTGTTCACAAATTTGCAGAGGGACAATAGAGTTGAGGTCTGTTATTTCTCACCTCTCTCTCTATATATGTTTACTTATTTAAAAACATTTTTGCTGTTAACAAGTATGTTACCTCTGGAGACACAAATCCACAGTTTGAGAACTGCAAAACTAAGCATCTCTGATAGTATCTGCTAGACTGAGCACTGAGTCCCATTGGGTAAATAGCTGTCTGGGGAGGATAGAACTGCTCCCAAGTCTTAGTGGATGAAGGAAAATTAGTTGCCAAAATTTCACTCCTAGTTGTGCTGGATGCAGCAGATAGCCTGTTAGAGGTAATTGCTGTGGCAATTGTCATGAGAGAGAGAGAGACTTGTGGTTGCAACCCCCAGATTTCCCTAGAGCAGTGCAGAGTACCATCCAAAACCTGCCTTTTGATACTACTATTAACCTGTTTCATGGATAAATTTCTCCACTTCCTCAAAGATTTGAGAACAGCACCTTTGCTCACTTGGCATTTATACACTTGCCCTGAAGATACGGATATAGGGTAAGGCATCTTCTCAGCCCTTTTATCATCAATGTCCTCAGAAGCCACCACAGAGTGTGTATAGACTGGGGAACCCAGCTTTGTAACCTCCATTGCCACTTCGTACTCTAACCCCCCGACGAAGATTTTCTTTTGACAGGACCGTCGAGACCCATGTCCCTTTATTCATGCCTCTTCATTCCCCTATTCAGATGTTTGGAGGCCACATTCCCCAATTTGTCAGAGACTGGAGGGCTCTAACTACAGACAGATGGGTATTAGCCTCCATGGATAACCTGTAACTAATTAAATTTCTGACAACTTCTTTCCACAAGCCTCCTTCCCTGTTCCTCTTCAGGAACCACTCTCACAAGGAGGTTTTACAACAGGGAGAGGTCTGCTCCTCAGGGGAATCATAGAAAAGGTTCCACCTCAACACCATGGGAAGGGATTCTGCTCTCCTTACTTGATCCCCAAGAAGAATAGAGCATGGAGGATGGAATTCTCAAAGCCATATTCAAACTATGGGCATTCCCTACCAAAGATCTATTTTCAACAGCTCAGAACGCCAAGTACCCACAATATTGCTCCCATGCCAGATTGGGACACCACTCCCTAGGCTACGCTCTCCTCCTAAAATGGGAGGCGCTACTGATGTATGCACTCCACTCCTAAACCGAGTCATTCACAAGATCAGGCAGGACAAATCCAGGGTCATTCTCATTGCACCCACATGGCCCAGACAAACGTGGTTCCCATACCTGGGCCAGATGGCAGTGAAACCTGCTCCACTACCCTCCCTTCTCCCCTCTACTTCCCTTATTGCCTCACCTATCACAAAATGCGTGATGCGTACGTCACCCCAACTTCGTAGTACTTCACCTCAAGGGCTGGTAACTCCATGGCTGACGAGAGTCGAGAAGAACTGTGCTGAGGAAGTGAAAGATATACTAGTGAACAGTCAGAGACTAAGCACAAGAAAAACACACATTCATAAGTGGAAATGATTCTGCAGTTGGTGCTAGGATAAACAGATCTTTCCACAGTCAGCCCCCCTACTAAGAATCCTTGACTATATACTGGGGCTTTAAAAGATTGGGGCTATCCACAAGCTCCATCAGAGTACACTTGGCTGCCATCACCTTCCTTCCACAGCAAGGAGGACGGAGTCACTATATTTGCTCATCCGACGATTAAACGCTTCCTTAAAGGCATAGAAAACACTTATCCCACACTAAGAAACCCTACACCCATGTGGGACCTCAACTTTGTTCTGTGCGGTCTTATGGGAAAACTGTTTGAACCCTTTGCAACTTCCTCCTTGTTGCACGTATCAATTAAGGTGTCTTTCCTCATAGCCATCACATCCGCAAGACGGGTGGGCGAATGGCACACCCATTGTTATACAATATTCTTTAAGGATAAAGTAATCCTACAACCACACCCTAACTTCATACCCAAGGTCGCCCCCTCTTTTCATTTAAATCAACCCATTTATTTATCTGTATTTTTCCTGAAGCCACATGCTGACAGGAGGGAGGCCTCACTCCACATGCCAGACATTCACAGAGCATTAGCTTTCTACTTAGAACAAAATCATTCAGGAAATCACCTAGACTATTTGTTTCCGTAACAGAATGCTCGAGGGGCCAAACCATCTCAAAACAGAAACAATCTAAATGGATATATGGATGTATCCATTTGTGCTACCAAAACAACAATCTGCAACCCCCACTAGGTGTTCTCGCACTCTCCACCAGAGCTTTAGCAACATCTGTGGCCTATCACTGACATTTGCATCATCAATAGACCAACTCTGAAGCCCCCCTCCCTTCCACTGAGATGCACTGTTCAATAATCACCTAAAGTGGAGCACCCACAGGGACACTTCTCAAAGAAGAAGAGAAGGTTACTACAGTTGTGTAGTAACTGAGGTTCTTTGAGATGGTTGTCCCTGTGGGTGCTCCACTATCCTCCCTTCTCCCCTTTACTTCGGAGTTTCACACCAGTTCTCCGAGGTAGAGAAGGAACTGGGGGACGGTTAGCTGCGCACTGCTATGTAACCGCTTGGAGCGGCACAAGATGGCTTACAGCGCATGTGCGGCCTAGCCGGGCACTGCTACCACAAATCTCTAATTATAAGCACAGGTGCCAAGACACTTAAAGTGGTGCATCCACAGGGACAACCATCTTGAAGAACCTCGGTTATTGTACAAGCTGAGTAATCTTCTCAAGAGTTGCATTCAGTTCCCTGTGAGTTCATTTAGCAGCAATCAATGCTTTCCATCCTCCAGTGGATAACCGTATGATCTTCAAGCATCCTGTCACAACTAGATTTTTGAAGGGGATTGTCAATCCTTTCTAACAATGGTGAAATTCACACCTCAGTGGGACCTCAAATTTTGTTCTATCGTCTCTCACTAAAACTCCCTTTGAGCTGCTGGCCATGTGCTCCTATCCATCTTTCCATTAAAGTGACCTGTCTGATAGTTTTAATGTTGGCCAGAAGAGGTAGTGAACTGGGAGCACTTACTGTGGGCTCGCCATATGCAAACAGCTGTAAAGAAAAGGTCCCCACCCCAGATTCATACCCAAGGTATTTTCTGAATTTCATGAGCGTCAGGTCATCCACTTACCTGTATTCTTTCCAAATTGTATGCCTTGGAAGAGACGACTGCATTCTCTGGACATCCAGAGGGCTTTGGCCTTTTATCTGCAATGGACAAAAGATGTTAGAAAGATACCTAAACTATTTGTTTCCATAGCAGAGCGCTCAAGAGTTCAACCTATATTGGGTCAGAGACTATCGAAATGGATCTGGGTTGTATTACCCTTTGTTACTAACTAGCTGGCATACCCTCTGCCCTCCAAAAGGGATAAAGGCTCATTGCACCAGGGGACAAGCAACTTCAGCTGCATCTCAGAGACGTACCCATACTATTGATATAGGTTAGCTAATTGGAGCTCTTTGCATACGAGACATTATACCCTGGCACAGTTGTCAGCTGCGGATACAGCTGTGGAGACAGCAGTACTATAGTCAGCTGTCACTTCTGCATCCTTGCATCCACCTGTTTGACGACTTCTTGTTAATCTCCCATAGTGTGAGATACTCATGGGGATCATCACTTGAAGAAGAAATGGGGGTTACTTACCTGTAACTGGAGGTTCTTTGAGATGTGAGGTCCCTATCAGTATTCCATTACCTACCATCTGTGCCCTCTGCTGTGGATTGGTTACATTGCAGTAAGAATGGGAAATGGGAGAGTTGCCAGCCGCACTATCCTTTGTGCCCTTGGAGTTACAGTGCATAAGAGACACCACTTGCAAGAAACTCAGGCACATGGTGCGCATGCATATACCACGTGGAATACAGATAGGGACCACACATCTCGAAGAACCTCCAGTTATAGGTAAGTGTGTCCATTTCCATTTGACTTATTTTTTTCTTTGCATTGACAGCATACACACAGGCTGAATTTAAATGTCCAAAATATAATAGCACTTTGACAACAGTGCACAAATTTGCCTTGCTACTGAAAGTTAATCAAATTCTAGTAATGGTTCTTGAGGAACTATTTAAATTGTTGCCAATAAATATACAAAGCAATTTTTTTTGATACATAGCATTGTTATAAACTTACCATTCATACTGTGTTGTGCTCCGAAAGAGTCAATTTTAATATTAAGTCGGTTGCAAGGATAATTTTTATAAACATTTTGGAATCAGTTTAAATAGACAGTTGAATAGAAGTTGTTCAACAGACCAGCCCCTGCTTTGCCTGTCATATAGCACTGATGAATTTCAGGAAAGGAGAGATGTTTTATACCTGAAAAGCTGCAGTAATTAGACAAAACAAAGTGAATTAGGAGTGGACTTTCCTTACTCCGGGTAGTTTAAAACTGAGTTAAGGTGTTGCTGTTGCAGGAGGGTACCTTGAGATCTTACTGAATTAAGTTTAAATAGCTTTAGAGTCCATTGTATTATAAAGTTTATGTATTATTGTGGAATTGTATGTAACTTATCTAGGGGGGAGACGTGGCTAGTGTAAACCTTGGGGAATGTTGTAAGCTTCAAAGGACTATTTTAAACAATGTAACAGACAGGAAGGAACTTTTGGGTCAAAGTTAAGTGGCTTTCCTACGAAATACTGCGGGGGAGGGGAGGGAATGCAAATTCCCACCTCCAAATCCAGTCTTTTGAAGCAATGCCCAGAGGAAAGAATCATTGTCTGACTGATTACCTGATCACTGTCTCTGAAGACACTGCTCTACAGCCAAAATGCTTCTGAAATAAATGTAATCAAACTAATCCTGGGTCACTGAGAACGAAAACGATGCTTAAAATTGTTGATTGGCTCTAGTTTTCAAGATATGCTATTGGGTCAGTATATACGACCCTTGACTTGGGAATGGCGAAGGATAAGTGAGTTATAAAGGGAAGGGATCTCAATTTAAACCAGAAATGACTAAAATACATCTTTGACTGGCTCTATGAATAAATCTATGACTGGGTTTGGACAGTACTTGCTTTTTAGGCAAAACAATGAATGATGCAATCTGAAGCTGGTATTGCGTCATACATGATATGAATTGCATCATGTTATTCCTAGAAGTCATGGATGATGCAATCATAACGAAGCTGACATCACTCTGCTGAACAAATTGCCCTATATCAGCTCTAGAAATCATACAGTGTCGTGCTCTCTTATTTGTCAGTGTTTGATTTTGCAAAGGGACACATTTCTGTTTAGCCAAAGTGAGCAGAGATGCCTCGTACTTGTGTGGACAGTGCAGATAACTTCTGCTATGTTTGTGGTGAAGTGACTTTTGCATCACAAAAGCACAGTATAACCACTATGGTTAAGAAAGCCTATCACCTTTATTTTGGCTGCAAAATTGGAGATCAGGACAAGAGGTGGGCCCCACACATATGCTGCAAAACTTGTGCAACAAATTTTCGCCAGTGGTTGAACAGGAAAAAGAAATCTATGCCTTTTGCAGTGCCAATGATTTGGAGAGAGCCAACAGATCATACCAGCAATTGTTACTTCTGCATGGTGCCTCCAGTTGGGAAAGCGTGTCAAAGAAGAAAAAGTGGACTGTGCATTATCCAAACATTCCATCAGCTATACGCCCAGTACCCCACGGAGAAGGACTGCCGGTTCCTGATGCACCAGAATCATTCTCACTTGAGACAGACGAGGAAGAGGAAGAGGATGAAACTTGTGGTCCTGAGCCATCAATGTCACAGGACCCACATTTTCTCCCATCCTCCTCCTCTGAACCACACCTCATAACACAAGGTGAACTGAATGACCTTGTCAGGGATTTGGAACTACCCAAGAGTAAGGCAGAGCTGTTGGGCTCCCGACAACAGCAGTGGAATCTCCTGGCAGGTGATGTTAGGGTTTCCATGTTCCATGACCATCAAAAGGATCTTGTCCCATTCTTCTTCATGGAAGGTGATCTTGTAGCCTGCAACAACATGGACGGTGTGATGGCAGCCCTCAACATCGTTCACGATCCAGATGAGTGGAGACTGTTCATTGATTCATCGAAGACGAGTCTTAAAGCTGTTTTACTGCATAATGGCAATGTTTTGCCATCAATTCCAGTTGGTCATGCAGTCCATATGAAGGAAACCTATGACAACATGAAACAACTTTTGAGGTGCATAAACTATGACCAACATCAGTGGCAGCTTTGTGACGATTTGAAGGTTGTTGCTCTCTTGCTTGGTCTGCAGACTGGATACACAAAGTACTGCTGTTTTCTCTGCAAATGGGATAGTTGTGCAAGAGATTCCCACTACATCAAGAAAGATTGGCCACTCCGACAGTCATTGGAGCCTGGGAGGAAAAGTGTTCAGCATCCACCACTTGTTGAATCAAGGAAGATTTTATCACCCTTACACATCAAGCTGGGTCTGATGAAGAACTTTGTCAAGGCCATTGACAAAACACCAGCAACTTTAAAGTACCTCAGTGGAAAATTTCCAAGGTTAAGTGAAGCTAAGATAAAGGAAGGTGTCTTTGTTGGTCCTCAGATTCATGAACTTTTTCGAGATGATGCATTTGACCATGCACTGCGTGGCAAGGAAAAGACGGCATGGAAAGCCTTCCAGTTAGTGGCAATAAATTTTCTCAGAAACAACAAGGCAGACAACTACAGGTTGTTGGTGGAAAACCGCCTCAAGGCATACAAAAGCCTTGGTTGCAACATGTCACTAAAGATACATTTTTTGCACTCTCATCTAGATGTTTTTCCACCGAACTGCAGAGCAGTGAGTGACAAGCACGGCGAGCAATTTCACCAGGACATTGCAACAATGGAGAAACGCTATCAGGGCAAATGGAGCCCATCAATGCTTGCAGACTATTGCTGAACAGTGACAAGAGATGCTCCATTTAATGAATACAAGAGACAAGCCAAGAAGTGCTGAGTAGACATTGAATAGGACTAAACTATGTACAGAATAGTTTTTTGCCTTTTGTTTTATAATAAATTTTACTTATATAACCCTTTTGCTGATTTTTAAAGTGTTACATAAACAGGACAGGTGAAATATTATCATGTAAAGCAACCATAAACACATGAAAAGACCTAGGTTTACAATTTATGATTAAAACTCTATCTACACAATATACATAGACATAAAATGTAAAAACTTAAATATCTTAGAAACAGTAGCCAATCAGTTGTTTTTATTTGTCATATTTGAATTCAGCACATCAAAATACATAATAAATAGCACATTTTATCTCTGAAGCAGACGACTTCTCAAAAATTGTAGACCAGTGAGATCAAAGACCCGAGCTGTATAAAGGAAAGGCGAACATGCCTATATGTGCTTGTTCTGAGCAAAAGCTGTTATGAACTTGTGACCAAAGAAAAACCCCTTGAACTTTGAAGGACTGACTACCTACCAGAGCCCTTGCCAGAGTTGAGGGTGATCTCTGGTATTAGCATGCGTGTAGGTTCTTTTATTGTTTCTAATATGTTTTCTCTGTAAGGCTTTCACCTTGAGAATAAACGTGCTTGCTTAGAAAGGGCTACATGGAAACTTATAACTGCGGGTAGTAATGCTGTGTATAACCTCTGAAGAGTAAGCAAAGTCCAGACTGGCCTGGTTAGGCAGTTTGACTTTGCTGGGAATAACACAGTATAGGCAGCATGGAAAAACCCCAGTCAGGAGGGGGAGAGACCTCTCTTCATCGAAGGGGTGATGGCTGGGGTGCTGGAAGCCTAAAATTCATGTCCTTGCTGGACCATGGGAGAGGGGAGATGGGGGAATACAGGTGCTGCCCTGAATTGTGTCAGTATTTTTTATCAAAAATCACACAGCAGTCATGGTAAACTTAGTATAAGTCATGGGTTTAGAGGGAAATGGTGTGTAAAGTTATGCATATGAAACTTCGTGATCTATACCTCTTGTCTTAATGATGTGAAGTGATAAATTTTTAAATATAGAACCAGAGAATATGATAGGCATCTGGTGTGCTACAGTTATTATTATTCTAAGGTTTATTCTAGCACAAGATGTAGCACGTAGAATGGTTTGATGCCTTGATGTACACTTTTGTATACATAAAATGATCTGTCTGCATCAACACTAATTACAGGCACCGTAAAGCACTGAGCGGTAATTACAGCAAGTGCTGAGAAACTCATTTTCAGGTTTCTCCAAAACTGGTAAACGTAGCATTGCATTTCATAGATGTAAGTATAGTATTCACTTTGTGTTACGCTGTTTATCGTCAAAAAGTGGAATAGCCTGAAACGCTTCTCTCTCAGGAATAATGAGAAAATTTTGCTTGATTTGGTTCAAATACCCCACAAGGTTGAAAAATACTGCTGACAAAATCTGGCAGCAGAGTAGTGTGTATATCTCAATTTTTACAGCAGTGTTAAGGAATGCTTCTTTGCCCACTGCATGCTCATATTTGTAGGCACTGCTCCTTGCCCACACTATGAGGTCACACAAATCATTGGTCACAACATGTGCAAGTATCATAGATTTCTTTGTATTCATGATAGGAGGTCCATACTTCTGCAAGATGTTTCAGCTGATCAAGGACTTTCAATGACTGGCACAAATTGATGACATTTATAATGTACAAAGCGATCCCTCTTTTCTTCAAAAAATGAAATGTAGTCCTCTGCATGGGCTAAGTGAAATAAAGCAGCATTAAACCAGCTATTTCACCACATTGTAATTGGAACGAGTATAATACATGGACTTTTTTCTTTGTCCTCTAAGTGCATATGGAAATTAACTTTATGTGCAGAGCAGGTCATTTACTTTTTCAGGGTTTTTACTCCACAGCAACCAATGTTTAACAGGTGAGCAGCACATATTGCACGCACAACATTCTGAAACAACAGCTTAATGCTCTGCTCCCAGGCGTTTTTCATATACGTTAAGTATCAGGAGGTAGCCGTGTTAGTCTGTATCCACAAAAACAACAAGGAGTCTGGTGGCACCTAAAAGATTTAATCTTTTCTGTGTTTCAGTGTAGCAACATGCTTACAGTGTTGCTAAGAAAGGCAGCTGAAACATAAATTATGTGATGTGTTTTTAATAGTTATGTGAATTATGTAACATAAATGAATTTGTTACATAGTTCCCGGAGTTATGAAAAACATGTTTTTCTAGTAGTCAAGTTTAATTTACTTCATTCCAGTGGTTCCTAAATGCTTTGGTAAGATGATCCACCAACTGTATGTTGCCTCTGTTTTTTGAAACCCACCAGGGTCCAGATTTGTGCATGTGTGTGGGGAGGCAATAGGCCATCGTCCTTCTTCTCCTCACCTGGCCAAGGGGGAAGTGACCACTTGCAGCATTGCCTTCACCAGTGGTGGCTCATGTATAGAGGATTTTGGCACTGCCCTACCAGAGTAGGCAGATGCACAGATTTTTACATACATTTTTCACTGACCTGTGGTTCATGCACAGGCTGCACTGTCAGGGTCTCAGAGGAAGCGAAGCAATGGAGGTTTCTTGTGGGGTTTGGGGCACTGGATTCACCACCCAAACCACAGGCTGTGGTAACTGTAGAACACTCTAAAGTGTTGCGCTCTAACTGCCTTATGTAGTCCACGTTGGCAAACTAGGTACTTTTTAGTTGGCATCAGCAGACTACCTGGAGCAGTTAGAGTAGGAGTCAGCAACCTGTGGCACGCGTGCCGATTTTTACTGGCACTCTGCTGCCAGCCGGGGTCCCGGCCGCCGGCCCTGCTTAGCCCGCTGCCTGCCTGGATGAACGGAACAGACTAGATTTACCCTCATGATAGAAAGTTCCATCATGCAAGTGAAGCAAAATTGTAGACCATGTCTTTGTCCCAGATCTTTAGGCAATCTTTTAGATATTCTGGCCCAGGCCATTCAGTATCTTGAAGCGAAGGACTATGACTGTGAATTTGACTTAATAGTCTACAGGAAGCCAGTATAGAGGATAGGTTTCACGTGTCTCCAGTAGCCGGTGTTTGCTGAGACACATTGCAAGGTCCTGCACTAGTTGGAGTATCCTAAGCAGTGATGGCTTCATGCTCAAGTGTAGTGCATTGCTGTTGTCTAGGCAAGAGGTAAAGGGGTGAATAACTGAGGACAAGTCATCATCCACTAGGATGGGAAGTTTAGTGTCTGTGAGGAATCCAAGAGCGCTCTTAAAACTATATACTGAATTAACCAATTGTCATTGTCTGCCTTGAACCAAAGGACACTTCTCCACAGCTGCAAATTTTTCAAAATGCTTTCCTATACCCACCATCATAACCTCTCTCTTGATTGGGTTCAGGGTTAAGCTTTAACCAGCTATTCTTCATCCATGAGCTGATCTCATCCAACCACTGGGCCATCTTAGTGGTAGTGATACGGTCATACATGGTGAAGAATAGGTAGAGATGTGTCTCATCTGCATATTGCTGTCACTTGAATCCACACTATCTGACCAGTTCACCTAATAATAATAATATCGAGTTCTTATATAGTGCTTTTCATCAGTACATCTCCAAGTGCCTTACAAAGGAGGTCAGTATCATTAGATACAGCCATCTGTAAAATGGAGACTCTACCTAGCATCTGCACGAGGATGTTAAATAGTACCAGAGTGAGAACTGATCCTTGTGTGACTCCACAAGTTGGAGATCCAGCAGGAGATGTGGTTTTCCATCACTACTCATTGGCTGTATCCCTCCAGGAAGGACTCAAACTATTTTAGCACATTACCCTGGATTCCTGCCACCCTCTCTCAGATGAGCCAACAGTATCTCATGGTGACAGTGCTGGATGCTACAGAGGTGCCCAGGAGGATGAGAATGGATGCCTGCCTTTTATCCATTGACAGCAGAAGATCATCAGTGCCACTAAAGTGGCTTCTGTTCCATGTCCTGGCCTGAATCTAGATTAAAGTTATTATCCTAGACCTGGCACAATTAGGCCAATTTCAAGTTCATCTTTCTCCAGCTTCTCTAGGAGATTGCTCAGGAATGGAAGGTTTGACAGTGGGTGGTAGTTGGCTAGAACCAATGTATCCAGGGTGGATTTCTGCAGTGTTAGTCAGACTATTCAGTGTTTGAAGGAAGCAGTTGGATATTTCAGTCATGAGTGGCACCAGTTGCTCATGACTCTCTTTTACAAGCTAGGAAGGACATGAGTCGGATTCACAGATTTTGGGACAAGACTCCTTTAGGTTGTACAGAACTTCTTAATTAGTGAATGTACTAAACACCAGGAATATGGGCAGGTTGTTGGTGGGTACAGGTGAGGCAGATCAAGCTGTTTGAAAACCCTTCCACCAAAATGTGCTGTGTGACCTTTTCAGCAAAGTAGGATAATAGTTCTCTGCAGTATTTGGTACTCTGTTTGGATATAGGCTGTAGGCACTCAGGATTGAGGAAGCCGTTTCCCACCCTGAACAGCAATTTGTGCCAGGATTTATCAGATTCAGTGGCGGCTGAGAAGAAGGTTCTCTTGGCCTCTAATACACGCTCTGCACAGACTTGGAGAATTTGTTAAATTTCATCCTGTCTGTATCAGCTTCTTTCCACTTTACTATCAACACTCAAGTTTTCCCGGCACCTGGTGTCAGAAAACCAGGCAATCTGCATGGGTAATGGAGATGAAGGGTCACTTGGAGGCCTGCATGTCAAGGATCAAGGCTAGCGCAATGATGATGATTCACCAGATCCTCAATTCCTCAACCTGTGAAGTGCTGCTGTCCTTTAACATGCTTTGGAACTTGATGGAATCCATGAATCTTCATGGTCAAATGAAGATCATGTTGTTTTCTTGCTGCTAACAACCAGAATCCTGCGGGCAGTGAAACTATCAAAAGTTATGTTGATATCTCACTGCAACTGCTGCTTCAAAAATTATGAGCAGCAGCAAGAATTTCAATAATTAACCAGAGTGAATGACCAAAAAAAGGTAATGGAGACTTAGGAAAGTGGTAGAATTGAGGAGGGAGTCCGAAGCAGTCTCCACTAAAGAGCCTTGAGGTTTGTAGGGGAAAGGGAGAAAAGACCGAAATCTTCCTTTCCCTTCCAACAATTGGTGTGGTGGGAAGATTCAATTTTACCGGACATCTACTAGGTCAAATCTGATATAGTAAAGGAGTCCCCGAACAGGGTCCCAGGACAGGACCCTGACAAATCACAGTACCCTTCCCAGAAGTTGGGGATGGTACTAGGTTGATTTCTCACCAAATCATCGCACCTGGATCTCAGAGGTGGTCATCTCACCCTTCCTATCTACTTATAGCTTGTAGGTGTCTACTAAATTTTAGTTCCTGCATAGTAAACTTCTCCCCCATTCCTCAAGTTAATAATGTATTATTAGTTGCACTTAATCTATTCTGAATTAAAAAAAAGAAAAGAAAAATAAAAGATTTTTTTTAAGTGGAGCTAACATACTTTCTTGAGGGAATTTTAGGTTGCTCAGAAACTAATACCACCAAAAAAGATCACAGAATGACCAATAAAACCAGATATAAAAGCAAATGAAAGCATTTTAGAGCGAGACTGTCTACATATCAAATAACGAGCACATCTTCACTCAGTGATTGCTGAACAACATCCCTACCTATCCCCATTTTCTTAACATTTTACATATGGTCACATTGTTAAAGGAAGAACAAACAAAATTCATTTCTACAGAAGCTGCTCATGAAATCTGAATACATAATCATAAAAAGAGACCTATGGGTGGGTAAGGGCATCACTGCAAAGAATACACAAAATACATTTGAACATTTTCCATGGCAACCTGTTTTTATTATCCAGGGACACTTAAAAATATATACTTTACGTATGCTCAGGTTTTTACGTGGCCATACAAAATATCAATTATGTGCATAATATTCTCATTTCAAAAAATATTAATGGAATAAATAATTTTTCCTTTTCATAGAGTAATTATGGAACAGCAACGTAACATGTAATAGTAAACTCATTTGTTCTATCCCTGCTACAAACCCTATAAAGTTTTATTAATATTGGCTTTACGATGACACAAAGGAACTGTGCCTCTTGTATTTTAATTTTATCAGCTCATGGCTGGAAAAAGCTATCAATGAAGCTTATCTATGGGGTAGTAAAGTTCTTCTGAATGTGTAATTATCTAAAAATACTATGTTTTGAAAGTGTGTGTGTGTAAATAGACCTAGTTTGACTGAGGAAAAAACAGGAATTAGAGCAGGCACAGGGATAAATCTAGTCATATGCACTGGTTTCTAGTTTAGATCATATGTAGCACAAGAAGAAGAACAGGAGTACTTGTGGCACCTTAGAGACTAACAAATTTATTAGAGCATAAGCTTTCGTGGACTACAGCCCACTTCTTCGGATGCATCCGAAGAAGTGGGCTGTAGTCCACGAAAGCTTATGCTCTAATAAATTTGTTAGTCTCTAAGGTGCCACAAGTACTCCTGTTCTTCTTTTTGCGGATACAGACTAACACGGCTGTTACTCTGAAACTTGTAGCACAAGAGTAGTTTGGACTGGAAAACAGGAAAAGGCCTGTCTGAACATCAAAGGCTGCATCTCTCCAACTTCTAAACTGTTCTCTGATATTAATAAGCAAGTATGAACTCCAAGTTCCAAGGCACAAAGCCCTAATCTTTTGGCCTGTAGACAGCAATTCCCTAAACCAACGTTTTAGAAATTTGGGAATGGAGGTCTTCCTAGAGCTAGATCATACATAAAATGTATGTAAGGTAAAAATGCTCAAGTCAATTCTGTGTTCCAACTTTAAACCAAACATATGCAGTATTTTGTAGCCATGTTGATCCCAGGATATTGTGCATCTAATATTGTTAATAGTAATTTATGGCTGCTTGTCAGTTAAGCCATAGGAAATGTCATTGGGGGTTGTATAATATTCATTCTACTTCACTATTAGGTTTGGCCACCCACAACCTGGCTGTGACAGACAGATGTTAGTCATTTAATGGACTACGGGAAGGTGCTCAGATATTACAGTAATGAGCATGGTATAAGAACCTACATAGAATAGAATAGCAGTGAAATTCTAAATAGTTTGTAGCTTGACAAAGTTGTAACTTGTGAACAGCAGTTTGTCACTGGAGCTAGCTGTTTGCAAGCTCAGGTTAGTACTGCATTGATTTACAGTAGGTTCTCTGCTTGGAACTAATGTTTGTAGCCATGAGAGCTAGTAACCTTTTAAAAATGAAAGCTGAAATTCTGTGGAAATTGATTCAGGCCCCCATGCTTGCCTGTGAAAGATTGGAGTGGTTGTACAAATATGTTTTCATGCCTGAGGTGTCCAATTAACTCTGCCTTTGTTATTCTTTCCTTCTCACACCCACACCCACACCCACACCCACACCCACACCCACACCCCGTGGATCATTTTTTCATGGTTTCTCTTTCCTGTGTCTCTTTTCAACTCTCAACCTGTTTTCCCTTATTTAGTATTTTTGTTCTTCCTTTATTTTAAGTTGACTAGTTTGCACATTGACTGCTGCTCTGAGATCAGTGCAGCTGAATAAATGCAGTCTTTTGAGCTTTGTTTCTCCTTTGATCAGATGTATCTATTGAGGTCTTAGCATCGATTTGTAAGGCTCATATCTTCATCTTAATAGATTCTTGGATTTGTTGCATTGAAGAATAACATTCTTATAGCTGCAAATATTAAGGTTTCTCATCATTTAATATAAAATCAAATGGTATCATTCTTTTCTGTTTTCTCTGAAAGATATTTTTTATCCTTGTAAAACTCATCTGTACCAGTTTGAACTAAACTTTCCAATAAATTTCATTTTTGGGATTCAGTTTTTCCATGCTTGATTTCAGGCTGAAAAGATGTCTTTTTCAGGAAGTTTAAGAACAACTGACAATGGAGGTTAGAATGAAAACATCCGCTCAGTCTTAACTAGAGAATTCACCAAACACAAGTGGTCGTACATATTCTTGTTATTCTACAACATGGATGTTTTCCACAGACTTATTATTTTTTCCTTTTCCAACTACTGATCAGGTTCAGTTTTCTGTATGGGTTAGAAATCTGACAGGATCACTGTCCATGGTGGTATGACTGCAGGGAAATGATTCTTGGGGCTTGTCTGCACAGTGCTTTGGTTTGCACCAGAAGGGTGTAAATTTTAGTCTGCACTAGCATATTGTGAACTAACTGGCCCGTGTAGACCCTGCTGATGTGCTCTAAAAGTTCTCTAGTGCACATTAATGTAGTCCTATTTATTTTTTCCTCCTTAACCACTTACCCACTACCCCACTAGAGCCACCCTATTCCCCAACATGGAGCCTGGGGTGAAGATTCTCTCTGGGAGCTGTTGTAAACTAGAAGGGAGAGAGAAGCAACCTTTCCTTGAGCCTGTAAAGTTGAGTATTGGCAATAGCAGGGAGAGGCTGGAAAGTAGCCTTCCCCCTTAGCTGGATGTTGCAGGGCTCAGGGTAGCAGGAAGAAGGGGAGAGGCTAGGAAGAAGCCCCCAAACTCTGAATGGTTGTGTGGTGCTATTACCTGTAAAAATGGCACTGCTGAGGAGAGGAAAGGGGATTGGGGGAAGAGACTCAGTAGCTTGTGCCCAGTCAGGCACAAACTAACTCTCTCTCTCTCTCTCTCTCTGGCTGTGTTCATTTGAGCTCCTGGCCCCTTTGAGCTGAAGCAGGTAGGCAGCTGTGGGGTAGAGGAGAATGTTCTGGAGGACAGAATGGCCCAATGGCTGTATATTTGACACCCCCGTTTAAGAGCTAAACTTAATTTGTGCAGGTTTTGAAAGACTGACGGCCTTCTAGTGTCATCAGTGACTGACCAGATCTTCTCTGTTGTATGCAGTGTAGTTGTATCTGTGTCAGTCCCATGATACTAAACAAGGTGGCTTAGCTAATATCTTTTATTGGACCAACTTCTGTTACACTGAGAGTACCTTTCCCAGACCTGAAGAAGAACTCTCTTTGGCTGGAAAACTTCTCTCTCTCACCAACAGAAGTTGGACCAATAAAAGATATTACTTTCTCAGCCCCGCTTCTCCCCTCCCCCCCCCCCCCCAGAGGTGATTTACGCCTCTACCGGCTGCTCTGGGTGCCCAAACCTACCTGTCTGCACTGCCAGGGAGTGGGTGGATGACTGCTCTTGTAGCTTCCCCATCAGAAGTAATTTTTCTGCAGGTAAGCAGAATTCCCCAGGAGTATATCATGGAGAAGCCAGATGATACCCTACATTGGATCATGCACCTAGAGTCTGAATAAATATTCAGAAATAATGTGGTCTTCCTCTTAACAGACAGAGAAAATGAAGGTCGCAGCTCAAGAGTTCATGAATTCTAGAAAACCTCTGGTTCAAATTTGAATGCCTCTTCTGGGAATGCTGGTATTGTGTATAAAGGTACCCCTCTACCCCAATATAACACAACCCGATATAACACGAATTCGGATATAACGCGGTAAAACAGTGCTCCGAGGGGGCGGGGCTGTGCACTCAGGCAGATCAAAGCAAGTTCGATATAACACGGTTTATAACATAAGATTTTTGGCTCCCGAGGACAGCGTTCTATCGGGGTAGAGGTGTATATCTGCACTGCAGCTGTACCATTGTAGAGCAGAAGTATAGACATTTCCTACATTGATAGAAGGTGTTTTTCTGTCAATATAGCTAATCCACCTCTCTAAGAGGCGGTAGTTTGTCAATGGAAGAATTCTTCCCTCAACCTAGCTGCATCTACACTAGGGATTAGGTCAATTTAACTACGTCACACAGTGCCCAAAATTTTTCATAGCCCTGGGTGGTGTAGCTAGGGTTGATCTAATTTTTAAGTGTAGACCAGCTCTCAAAAATCTTTCCATGGGGCAGACTTCATATAGGAATTCTTCAATTTCCTCCTTATGTTACCATCACAAACACCATGCAATCCAAATGTCAAGATTGAGGTAGCACAGGGGAAGCTATTTTGCATTGTTTTGCTCTCCAGCCAGTTTATGCCTTCTGCCTCTGATTAACAAATTAGTTTGTCCCCTAAGTTGCAAATACTGAAATCTCATAATAGAGGATATGTGAATACTGTTAATGGAAGAAAAGAAAATTTCAGGTAAGAACAGATAACTGTTCTTTCTCTCTCTCCATACTCTCTACTTATGTAGGAGGGTCAGGAGATTTTTTTTAACCCTCACCTGAGAGAGATGTCTGTTTTGGCTTATTTTCCTCTGTAAGACATAGCAGCTTATCCAAGTGTGATGGTTCTTGCTCAGTTAAACAGAAATCTCAGGAATGTTTCCTTTGTAGTAAAACAGAACCAGCAGAGCAAGATTAGTGCATTCCGCCCGTCCTTCCTGGTAGCCAGAGATCTTCATGCCATTGGCTGAGCATGGAAGCCGCTTAGGGAAGACTTTGTGACCAAAGTAACTTCCCCCCCAATGACGAGGGGTCCTGAAGACAGTATAAGCAGAATGGAAAAACCTTAAGGCCAGTCTCAAAATATGGAGACACACCTGTATATTGCTATGTTTTTTCCCATATTAAAGTATTTGAATATAAATTAATTCCACATGTCTATCACAGGACAGATAGTACTATAGGTTGTACCTCTCTAGTCTGGCACTCTCTGGTCCAGCAACATCCATGGTCTGACATTATTTTATTTTATGTTTTTTATGCTTTATCTACTTATTTCCTTGTGCCAATACAGTAAAATTGTGTAACACTAACCCTTTGCCATGAAGAGAACCAGTAAGCCTTGGCTAGGTGGTGTTGCAAACATTGTTCTGTTTATTTGTCTCGGCGAGATAAAAATTAAGAGACCCGCTTGCTACAATATTGACCTTCCATGGTTCACCAAATTCTCTCTGTTCAGGTCCTGAGGGTGCCAGACTAGAGAGTTTCAACCTGTACGGTAAAAAGGGGATGGGATAGTGGACTAGAGTTGTCATAGAAATGTAGGGCAGGAAGGGACCACGAGACATCATCAAGTCCAGACACTTGCGCTGAGGTAGACTCAAGTACACCTAGCCCATCCTTGACTAGTGTTTGTCTATCCTGTTTTTAAAAACCTATCATGACAGGAATCCTACTATCTCCCTTGAAAGCTTATTCCAATGTTTAAATATCTTTATAGTTAGAAAGTTTTTTCCTAATAACTAACCTAAATCTGACTTGTTGCAGATGAAGCCCATTAGTTCTTGTCCTACCTTCTGTGGACATGGAGAATGATTGATCACCATCCTCTTTATAACTACCCTTAATGTATTTGAAGACTGTTGTCAGCTGCCCCCTCAGACTTCTTTCTTCAAGACTAAACCTGTCCAGTTGTTTAACCTTTCCTCATAGGTCAGATTTTCTAAACCTCTTATTGTTTTTGTTGCTCTCCTCTGGACTGTCTCAGATTTGTCCATCTATTTCTTAAAGTGTGCTGCCCAGAATTGGACACAGTACTCCAGCTGAGGCCTCACCAGTGCCAAGTAGAGCAGGATAGTTACCTCCTGTGTCTGATATTAGAAGAGGTTCAGAGAAGGGCAACTAAAATGATTAGGCATTAGAAAAGGTTCAGCGAAGGGCAACTAAAATGATTAGGGGTTTGGAACGGGTCCCAAGAGGAAAGATTAAAAAGGCTAGCACTTTTCAGCTTGGAAAAGAGGAGACTAAAGGGGGATATGATAGAGGTATATAAAATCATGAGTGATGTGGAGAAAGTAAATAAGGAAGTCTTATTTACTTGTTCCCATAATATAAGAACTAGGGGCCACCAAATGAAATTAATGGGCAGCAGGTTTAAAACAAATAAAAGAAAGTTCTTCTTCACATAGCGCACAGTCAGCTTGTGGAACTCGTTGCCTGAGGAGGTTGTGAAGGCTAGGACTATAACAGGGTTTAAAAGAGAACTGGATAAATTAATGGAGGTTAAGTCCATAAATGGCTATTAGCTAGGGTGACCAGATGTCCCGATTTTATAGGGACAGTCCTGATTTTTGGGTCTTTTTTTTATATAGGCTCCTATTACCCCCCACCCCCGTCCCAATTTTTCACATTTGCTGTCTGGTCACTCTACTATTAGCCAGGATGGGTAAGGAATGGTGTCCCTAGCCACTGTTTGTCAGAGGGTGGAGATGGATGGCAGGACAGAGATCACTTGATCATTACCTGTTAGGTTCATTCCCTCTGGGGCACCTGGCATTGGCCACTGTCGGTAGACAGGATACTGGGCTAGATGGACCTTTGGTCTGACCCAGTACGGCCATTCTTACGTTCTTATATATAGCACTCCTATTAATACATCCCAGAATGATATTAGCCATTTTTGCACCTGCATTGTATTGTTGATTTCATATTCAATTTGTGATCGATTTTAGCTCCCAGATCCTTTTCAGCAGTACTACTACCTCGGCAGTTACTCCCCATTTTTTATTTGTCCATCTGATTTTTCCTTCCTAAGTATAGTACTTTGCATTTGTCTTTTATTGAATTTCATCCTGTTGAATTCAGATCAGTTCTCCAATTTATCAAGGTCATTTAGAATTCGAATCCTGTCTTTTAAAGTGCTAGCAGTCTCTCCCAGCTTGGTGTCGTCCACATATTTTATAAACCTCCACTCCATTATCCAAATCATTAATGAATATATTGAATAGCACTTGTTCCAGGACAGACTCCTGTGGGACCCCACTAGATATGTCCTCCCAATTTAACAGCAAACTATTGATATCTGCTCTTTGAGTACAGTCAACCAGTTGTGCAGTCCCCTACCTTATTGTAGTTTCAGATTCTAGACCACATTTCCCTGGCTGGCTTATGAGAATGTCATGTGGGACAGTGTCAAAAGCCTTACTAAAATCAAGATCTATTACATCTGTAGCTTCCCTCTATTCACTAGGCCAGTAGTCCTGTCACAGAAGGAAATTAGGTTGGTTTGGCATGATTTGTTCTTGACAAATCTACGTTGGCTTTTACTTACAATACTAATATCCTGTAGGTGCTTACAAATTGATCATTTAATAATTTGTTCCAGTGTCTTTCCAGGTAATGAAGTTAAGCTATCTAGTGTATAATTCCCCTGGTCCTCTTTGTTTTCCTTTTTAAATATGTTTATGATGCTTGCCCCTCTCCAATTGTCTGAGACTTCATCCGTCCTCCATGAGTTCTTGATGATGATTAACAGTTCTGTGATTGCTTCAGCTAGTTCCTTAAGTGTCCTAGGGTGGATTTCATCAAGTATTGCTGACTTTAATACATCTAACCTATCTAAATATTATTTAGCCTGTTCTTTCCCTATTATTTTGCATTCCTTCCCCTTTGTTAATATTAATTGTGCTGAGAATCTGGTCACCATTAACCTTTTTAGTGAAGACTGAAGCAAAATAGGTATTAAACACCTCAGTCTTCTTGATGTCATGAGTTATTACCTCCCCTCCCTTCATCTTTCTCTTGCTTTTAATGCATTTAAATAACCTCTTCTTATTGCCTTTTATGTCCCTTTCTAGGTGAACTCATTTTGTGTCTTAACCTTTCTGATTTTGTCCCACATTCTTGTGCTAGTCTTTTGAATTCATTCTTAGGAATTTATCCATGCTTGCACTTTCTGTAGGATTCTTTTTTGGGGGAGGAAGCGGGGTCATTAAAGAACTCCTGTTGGGGTTGTATTGGCCTCTTACTGTTTTTTTCTATCTTTTCTTTGTCTTGGGATAGTTTGCTGTTGTGCTTTTTATATTGTGTCTCTGAGAAACTGCCAGCTCTCCGGAACTCATTTATCCCTTACATTTTCTTCCATGGCACCTTACCTACCAGTTCTCTGAGTATGTTGCATTCTGCTTTTTTGAAGTCTTTATTCTGCTGCTTTCACCCCTTAGAATCATAAAATTTATCATTTCATGATCACTTTCACCCAAATTGACTTCCATCTTCAGATTCTCAACAAGTTCTACCCTGTTAGTAAGAACTAAATTTACAATAGCTGGCCTCCTATTACTTCTCCACCTTCTGAAACAAAAAGTTGTCCCCAATACATTCCAAGAATTTAGACATTTATGTTTTACCATATTACTTTTCTAACATATCTGGGTAGTTAGTTTCCCGTTACTACTAGGTCTTTTGTTTTGGATATATCTATTATTTGTTCTAAAATGCCTCATCCACTTCTTTCTCCTGATTTGGTGGTCTATATTAAACCCCTACAGTGACATTGTCCCTGTTTTTCTCCCCTTTTATCTTCATCCAGAGACGTTCAACTGGTGTGTCTCTCATCTTCTTCTGAACCTCAGAACAGGTGTATATATTCTTGATGTATAATCCAACACCTCTTCCCTCTTTTCCTTCTGTTTCCTTCCTGAGCAGTCTATACCCATTTATACCAGTATTCCAGTCATGAGATTTATCTCACCAAGTCTCTCTGATGTCAGTTAAGTCATAATTTAGCTTATGTATTAATATTCCAGTTCTTTCTATTTGTATGTAAATTCAAGGAGTATGGGAAATAAACATCTAAGATGTGGAGAGCAGATCCCCCCAACGTTTTCCCTGTTGGTGCTTCTATAACCCTATTGCAATTTTCCATTCCTCCCCCCTACCCCAAGCATTTAACCCTCTGTTAAGGTCACCTCTTTTTATACCTGTCTGTAGGCCTTTGAACCTAGTTTAAAGCCCTCTTCACTAGGCTGGTGAGTTGGTATCCAAAGATATTCTTCCTCTTCTTGATCAGCTGGACACCCCCCCTCCCCCCATCTCTTTCTAGCATGCTCCTCTTGAGAACACCATGGTCAAGGAACCCAAAGCCCTAATATTGTCATCAGTATTATGTAATATCTGACAACAGCCTGCAGTGAGTGACCAGATCTAAACTGAGCTGGTTGTAGGTATAAATCATTAAGTAATGATGCTACTATTGCAGAGCAAGATTAAGATTTTCTTTAAAGGACTTTTAAATGAAATTCTTTGTTTTCATTAAGCACCTTTCTACATGAACTAAACACTTCATTGCAAGATCTTTCTCAGTGTCTTTCTCCATACATTTGGACATATGGGCCAGACTTTTTCAAAAGTATGTATGTACATTTACTGGTGTGCTTAACTGTGAATACAGTTTTTCCTGTGGCTGCATGTATATAATGGGTAATTGCATATGCATGAATACCTGTGTGTCTAAACCAAAGAAAACTGCCATCTTTTAGGATGTTAAGTGATGACTGAAATTTCTTAGTTTCTTAGTTTATTTGACACACATACTATATACAATGTAAATTATTTCAAAAATACATGGTTAAGGCTAAGATTTTGTCAAGGATATTTTTAGTAAAAGTCACAGACAGGTCACAGGCAATAAAGAAAAATTCACGGAAGCCCGTGATTTGTCCCTGACTTTTTTACTAAAAATATCCTCAGAGCTCCTGGGCCCCCTCGGCCGGGAGCTGCAGGGGGGAGGGCCCCCGCCAAGCTCCCAGCCAACGGCTGAATTCATATAGGTTACTGGGGTGTTTAATATATTTGTTAATGACCTGGAAAGCATGGTGAATTGTGAGGCAGCAAAACTTGTAGATGACACAAAGTTATTTAGTTTATTCAGGGCCAGAGAAGACTGTGAGGAACTCCAGAGAGAGCTAAATAAGCTAGGTGAATGGGCAACACAACGACAAATTAAAGTCAGTTTGCATTTATTGAAACTAACACACAGTGGAGGTTCTAAATTAACTGTATCAACTCAAGGAAGGGACCTAGGCACCATTGTAGGCAGTTCAGTGAGAACCTCTGCTCAGTGCAGCTACAGTCAATAAAACAAACACAAAGTTAGGTTGCATAAGGAATGATATGGTGAATAATATAGTGTATATTATGCTGCCTGTATATAAAAAAGTGGTGTGGCCTCATCAGAATTCTATGTAATAGTACTTGGGGGCCCACTTCAAAAAGGATATTACAGAAGTATAGATGGTTCAGAGACAAGGACATGGGAAAAACTCACATGGAGAGCGATTGAAAAGATAGGCATTGGTTAGCTTAGAAAGGATATGAATAAGATGGGACATAATGACAGTATATAAAATAGTGATGGTATAGGGAAGGTGGATCAGGAACTTCTGTTCTCATTGTATCATAACACAGGAACAAGGGGAAGTTAATGAAATTAAAAGGTGGAAAAGTCAAAGCAGATGAAGATACGTTTTCACATGAGTAATTAAATGTGGAACTCGCTGCCACAGGAAATTATTGGAGCTGGGAACTTAAAATTGAAAAAGTGATTGAATATTCATATGGATATCTGGAATATCCACAGTTGACCTAATGGCAACGAACATTTTGGAGTGTATATTAAACCTTATGCTTTGGAACTATGCCAATGTCTAATTATTAGAGAGCAGGATGAGACCTAATTGGGGTGGGAGAGATCGGTTCTGGGTGTCCCTAAACTTCCAACTGCCAGAAACTGGGACTTGGTGATGGGTTGGATCATTCAAAATTGCCATGTTCTGTTCTTTCCCTCTGAAGCATCTGGCACTGGCCACTGTTAGAGAGGACAGCATAATGGAGCATTGGTCGGACCCAGAGTGGCCATTCTTATGTTCTTATTCACAGCTGCTTATTGCAGAGTTCTTGCACTTGCCTCTAAATAATCTCGTGCTGGCCACTGTCGGAGGGACTTCAGGTCTGATCCAGCTCTGTGCTGTCTCCTGCTAGAGTGTGATTGGTCAACATATGACTTTCTTTACACTACGAGATACAGACCTAAATTTAGGCTGGCAGGAAAATTAGGGCACAACTGGGTGCTCCCATCGCAGTACTGGTTCTCATTGAATTCAAACTTAAATATAAATCTTGGTCCTGATAGTCTTCAGTGGACTTGAGCCTAGCCTCTCTCTAAAGCTACCTTACTCATCATGATCAAGAGTGTCTGTCTGCAACTGCTGTGATTCTCAAGAAAGAAGAAACTTTCATTTGACAAGAATGAGATTTGAGAGCAAGAGTCAGAATCGTCTCTGCAGCTGGCCCACTGATTCTGAACTCCATTCGGCAAGAGCTGATTTTGACCTGATTTTTGATTTTGTATCTTTAATCGCAAATCTTGTTGCCTTCAGAACAAAATATAACTACCGTCTCTTTGGTAGAGTTTTCCTATTTTGATGATAAAATTCTCCTTCCTGTCTTATAAAACAGAGTACTAAGCAAATGTCATATTTATACTGCCTGTTGTAGTAATAACTTTGGTGCTTAGATAGTACAGTAATACCTGCTTAGAAACAAAACAGACAGTGTTGGGTTTTAAAGTATCACTTTGGCTTTATGAAAAAAGCCATGGCATTATCAAACTTGTGTTTAATAGTGAAGGAATTACGGTCATACAAAACCTTTCCCAAGAATTTTAAAATCCTTAATACAGTACACTGTCAAAGTTCATTGCATTAGTCAAAATAGAATAAAATCTTACATACTCTCTGAAATTTTGGGGCTGCATGTGCTTTCCCTGAACTTCAGGAATCTCATTTCCCCATAGTTGTGTTCATGACCTTCCTCTGCTGCAGTGCCTGTGAATTGTTGTCATGTGGTATTGATTAGATTGGGTCCATCTGTGACTGCTGTTCCCACCAATATTAATTTATGCAAATATATCAGTCCCTATTGTTGTGCCCCTCTTCCACTTGTCTGCTTATCCTCTTGCATCTTCGAATAATCCTAGATTGTGAGGTTTCTGGGGCTTGATAATCTGTTTTACACGTTTGTACAATACCTAGCATGATGGTTCCAGATCCTTGATATGAGATTCTGGCCACTACAACAAAGAAATAATAAAAACAGTAACTAAACAGTGTGCTTTTATTCCAGAAAGTGTAGTTTGTTTTTGTGTTTTCAGAAAACATATCTATGATGCATTTAAAAACAAATTTCTATTAAATGTACACTTTTTAAAATATTCCATATCTTTAGTTGGGAGGGATGCAATTCTGTTTCAGAAATCACCTTAAATTCAGTGACCTTCAGAAAGTCTAGAATGTAATATTTTCAGTTTGATCACTGAGATTCTCTATCAGATTCAAACTTGTGATTAGGTTAAGTTTATAAACTGACTTTGTAGCTCCTTAACTGTGACACTCATTCAAATGTCTTGCCAATTCCTATATTTTAACATAGACCTCTGTTTAACATGTTAAAAAAATTCACAGCGATGGCCTGGTAGAGAAGGTGCATAAAAATTTTAGATGACAAATATTTCCTTAATTTTGTTTTCGGTTCTGATATGAGACAATTTGGGTCAAAGCATATGTTCATAAGTGAGAATTGATTAGAAGGATAAACTAGAGTGTGTGCAGATCTACAGTAGAAAAAATAAGTCATTCTGCTGATGGTTTCTTATGAAAATCCAACCTGGAGATTAGCTATTTCTCTGTTATTTCTCCGCTTTTTCTGTTATAGTGAAGTCTTTGTATGAATTCCATTTGAGATGCTCTGTATGTGTGGTGTGTGAAGTTCTAATTGTGCATAATGTAATGACGGTATTAAGATTGTACATTCCATTTTCAGTTATTTCAGGTATGTCTGTAATTGCTTGTCTTTTAAAAAAGTTAAACACAAGTTTAAAACATTTCAAGAAAAGTCCTCATACATAATTCTTGAGTCATTCATTCATTTGTATGCTGTTTCAACATAGGAAATAGTCATGTACTCTAATGTGTTTATCACAGCAAGGTTTCTAGATAAAGGAGAGATTCTCATTAGAGTAGGTCAATGCAAGTAAAACAGTCAAATAGTTCAACTAATACTATGTTTTTAATAAAGTGAAGCTAATAAAGCAATGTAAATTACCAATATTAAGAATTGTTTGGTTCTGATCTACTCAGCAGTTAAGTCTCCAAAGAAAAGCTCTTTATGTAGATTAGATCAAAGGGAAAGTAGTATAGCCAATTAGATGGTTTGCTCTGTAAGACAAATATTGTTGTTGAAAGCTCAAAGTAGCTTGATTATCACTTCAAAAGTTTTTTTCTCTTACTTAATTGGCCTCTCAGAGTTGGTAAGACAACTCCCACCTGTTCATGCTCGCTGTATGTGTGTATATATATCTCCTCAATATATGTTTCACTCTATATGCATCCAAAGAAGTGGGCTGTAGTCCACGAAAGCTTATGCTCTAATAAATTTGTTAGTTTCTAAGGTACCACAAGTACTCCTGTTCTTTTTGCAAAGTAGATCAGTAGTTCAGACAGGTGTGGTTTCCTCAGAAGGTTTACTATATTATTTGTATTACAGTAGTGCCTAGGAGCCCTAATCATGGACCAGGTATGCTAGGGATTGTACAAGCACAGAACAAAAATGCTATCTCTGCTCCAAGAACTTACAATCCATTATTATAGCTTTATTCTGCAGTTTCTTGTTTGTATTTAGGGGATAACACAGGGACCTTTGAGTTTTCTCAGAACCAGAGAAAGTTATATTACTGTGTCAGATCCCTGAGACTAGAGCACTCTCTGTCTTACAGTTGAAACAGGCACAAAAGTAGTCGTCTGATTCGGTAGCTAACAGTATCAGAAAGGGAAGGCTACCTTTTGTTTTAACAACAAGGAAATGTAATGAGGGTAGGTTAGCTTCTCACCAGTTTATTGCTGTTGCACTTCAGAGGTCCCCGTCATCTTTCATGTTAACTTCTGGCTAGTAGGCCTCTGGTAAGACAGTGAACCCATTCCTAAGCAAAGGAGAATAGCTTGCACATACGAGTTTTGAAAACATTCTCCCTATGCATTTGTGTTTTAGGACAGCTCCTTTTGATGAGTGGGGGCTGTATCTGAGGTACCCCTTGAGTACCTGACTCAAGTGTGCACCACTGATTCTACCCCAGCCCCTGATGAAGCATAGCTGATTGCTTGGAAAATTAAGAATGCATGTGGATTTTACAGCAGTTTGATTATTTAACAGAGAGCTCAACTTAATCTTAACAATGTTTTGGCAAAGATCACCCTATAATATTGCCTGCACTGGGTGGAAAAACTTCCAACAGCAGCTCCTCAGCCCAAGCACAGTACAGGCTGAGGGTAAAAATGTGCACAGCATTTCAAAGAAATGTCCCAAAGCCAGCACTCAAACTCACACCCATTAGATGGTACATGGGTTCAAGGTCTAATTGTCTGTTGCCCTGAGCCACCCAAGTGCTTCTGAGATAAACTGTGCTTCTGCACACTGCTGGTTCCCATTGTACAGTGCAGCAATCTTACAGTGCATGTGCAAATCCACTGTCTGTAATATCAAAACAACAAGGAGTCTGGTGGCACCTTAAAGACTAACAGATTTATTTGGGCATAAGCTTTCGTGAGTTAAAACCTCACTTCTTCGGATGCATCCGAAGAAGTGAGGTTTTAACTCACGAAAGCTTATGCCCAAATAAATCTGTTAGTCTTTAAGGTGCCACCAGACTCCTTGTTGTTTTTGTAGATACAGACTAACACGGCTACCCCCTGATACTTGTCTGTAATATGGATCCCAGGTTCAACCCTAGCTAACTTTTAAAATCTTGCTTCCACAATGTGGATCTGGATGCTGGACACTTGCTTAGATCAAATGCAATCTGATGATATCATTTTGGGGGGAAGGGGCCTGACATAATTTGAGCCACGGTGTGCATAGAGAGGTTATAAAAAAACAGAAAATTTTACTGACAGGTCTTTCTCCCCCTTGCTGCATCTCAGGAACCCCTGGAACAAACTATTCCAAATTTGCACCACTCAATATACTCCAGAGCCTAATGATGATCTGAATATGCATTTGGATGTTAGAGCACTTAGAAATATCTGCTGTTAAACAATAAGTTCATCTCAAGTTTAGCTGCTACCCTACGGTAATAAAACTACTCTGAAAATTTTCTGCCTTTTTCATGATTTCAAGAACTGTGCATTATGCATCTGTTTCTCTCATCATCTTTGGCAACTACTGTAAATTATTGGTAAAACGGTAGCTCTTATTGAGAGATATTGAGACATCAGAACGTTGACAATAGTCAACACTAGGTCTCTGTCCAGTGCGTATCTGCTCACTGAATGGTTGTGTTGAATGTGCCAGAATCTAAGGCAGTCATAAATTCTTGGCTGTAAGAGGCAATGTATCATAGAGGTCCTCCATGATACAGCCAGGTGTGTTCAGAGCATCTCAGTAGTTCCTAATTCATAAATATTTAAATAAAGTTTGCTAATATTTTCCAGTTACAACTGTGAGCAATTATTGTTACATGGGCTAAAATATATATACATCCGTTGTGCTGGGATTTATAAGTCTTTGTCAAAGTATGAGTGGTTCCCCTCGTATTGTTATACCAATAAAAACTAGCAGGATCTTATTAAAGGGGACAAGATAAAGATGCCACATTTATTATAACAATTTGATTTATGACCAATAACTAATATCTTAATCCTTATACACACACATTATATCTAATACCTATATACACACCCACACACCCACCCATCAGATGTTCTGCAGCTTCTGCATAGTTACCAGTCCTGCTTGAGTCTGTGGCTTGGGTTCGTAGCTTGTGGCGGCTAACTGGCCAGGAAAGCCGGCACAAGGACGAGCTGGGTCTCTGTTGGGCATGCACCGATGCCCTTCCATGTTGGCAGCAGAATGTTACCCTCCGCCAAAGTTTTCCATCTCACCCATCCTTTTTGTAGGCTTTAGTTTGAATCCAGAGTCTATAGGTCTTGCTGTGTCACGCTGCCTCTGGGTTTGGTGATCGATCACCCGTCAATTGCAGACATGACTTTCAGCCTGGGACCGGGCTTTGATCTTCCTTCTATTGTACCTTTTCTTTTTAGGGTGGATTCTTCTTACTTTGTTAGGCCTCTTCTCTGCATCTTCAGCCCTTGCTGTTTGAACTCTATTTAATCAGGACAGGCTGGGGCTGGAGGTTAATTCCATCATCCATACATACCTCATTCACACATCTAAACTAAACTAATAAGATTACAGCAGGGTTTGCAAAAATGAAGGTTGCAGCAAGCCCTTACAAAATGGAGTAAGCGTTTTAAAATGGGGTTTGAATTACAATATGGCAAACAGTGAACAGAAGTTACAATACTGAAACAGTGCAAGTCTCAGTGATTTAAGCAGGAATTGGATTGATAGTGAAACTTACAAAGGCAGCTGACTGAACAGCTATGGCTCTTAATAAGCATCTTAACTGTTAATTAGCCAGTTATTGGGGTAACCGGTTTTATGAATGAATAGTGTTTCATTCATAAAGCTTTACTTATGAAGTTACATTAATAAAGTGAACAATTAAAAACAATTTCATTTATCAGTTCTACAGTATGGCAAGTAGAGGAAAGCAAACTAATGTTGATGTTCGTAGTGCCTGGGGGTCAAAGGCTAGTCCTACATGGATGCATTCTTTGATGCAGGGCTGGCAACTGTCCCTTTATGTTCCCAGGGTATTCACCCTAGCAGCTGATATGTCAGGAATGGTTGGATCTCCACCCCACTGGCTTGGCATCAAGCCCCTTTTCTGCCAAAGCATGACAGTGTGGTCCTTGCTGAGGCCTCAGCAACAGGTGAAAGTATAGACATGACAGAAGGAAGTTCTGGCAGTGAATGAGCTGCTGAATGCAGAACCCTGAGAGAGAGAGAGAGAGACAATTTCAAAAGATAGGAGTTTGTTGTATCCTATCAATAGGGCCCTGGCTGTGAAAAACGTGTTGTGGACTGTGAAATCTGGCTAGTGTAGGGGAGGGACAGGGTTAGGAGCTCTCCAGCCAGGGGCTCCCACCATGCGCTGGGGTCTAGCTGCTAGTCCTGGCCTGAAATGGGGAGGGATGGGACTTCCTCTTCCCCTGTGGGAACTGCTCCCAGAGCCAGGTCAGACCCACCTCCAGGAAACTCCCCTGGCTGCAGGAAGCTCTGCTCTGGCTGGGCGCAAAGCTCTGAAGGGCAGCACAGAAGTGAGGGTGGCTGTCGGCCCCTGACCCAGGCGAGAGCCTGGGGCTCCAGCTGTCAGCTCCTGTCCCAGGTGGGAGGCTGCTGGGAAAACCAGGACATGTGGTAACCCACTCCCTATACCCTGCAATCCTCACTTCTGTGCTGCTGCTGACAGTGGCACTGGTTTTAGAACTGGGCATCCAGCTAGCAGTAACTGCTCTCTGGCTGCCCAGCTCTGAAGGCAGTGCCCTTACCATCAGCAGCATAGAAATAAGGGTGGCAATCCCATGAGCCCCTTACAATAGCCTTGCATCAGGAACCCCACGTTTGCAACACATTGAAATTTCAGATATAAACATCTGAAACCGTGAAATTGATCATTTAAAAAAATCCTCTGACATTGAAATTGACCAAAATGGACAATGAATTTGGTAGGGCCAATGGTCTACAGAAGACTTGTTATCATAGGCAATCCCTCGATTTGAGGATGATCTCTACGATGGATTTACATATGGGTCCTGAGGTGACTCAGGAGGCCGATCCTGGAACCACAGATCTGTCTGCTGTAGGTACAGGCATTTCCTGGCGGGCCAGCTGCCTGCTGGGAACATTCTCTGTCTTCAGCTTCAAGGGCCAGGCACTTCTCGAAGTGGGCCCCTGCCTGATGGAGGATGTGGCGCCAAGTAGCTTGCTCCTCTCAGCTTGTGATGTCCACATCAGTTTTCTTGAGATACACTTTCCGTGTGTCTTCCTATAGGTAAAGGGTTGGGAGAGTGGGATTCTGCAGCAATTTTGTGCTCCATGGTTATTTCTTCTACAGAAGCAAAAATGTCTTTGGTGTAGTTTCTCTATAGCAGCTATCCCTTAGACTAAATATTTTGGGGTGGGAACTTTTAATACCTGTACGGACTGAAAAAATATACTGGGATGTACATTTATCGCAGTGGTTCTATTTACCATTGTGGGCCACATCCAATACTACCTTTGTGGCCCTGAGGATATCACATGGGTCGCAAATGTGTGCTGATTGGGTTGCGGGTTGAGACCAACTAGTCTAAACAATCCTTGCATTACCTACGTCAAGCACAGATAGTCAGAGCTTCTTTCCCAAAGGAACCTGTCCTAAGCAGTTACACCTGATCGGTATGCAGGCCTAAAGCAAAATGTTTTCAAAGCACATTTAATCCAGTGGTAATAAATAGAGCTCTGTGCGGATACAAAATGTTTATCTTCATCTGAGCCGCGATCCCCAAACATGGTCTGCGGATATCTGCAGATTTGCAGGGCTCTAGTAGTAAGAAGTCTCCTTATCTGACATTTTTGAGGAATTTTGTATATGGTAGAGGTCAGAAGTCTAATTGCTATGAGGAGGATGCTTGGGCTATTCCTGGGGGAATTCTTCGCCACTGTGTGGGCACAGAATTCATATCCCCCGCAGATTTCTTTGCTTCCCTGCAGAAGAATGACTTCTGATGGGGAAGCAAAGGGAAGCTGCCAGAGCAGTCACACAGTCCTCCCCAGCAATATGGGTGAATTGTTTTGGGTGCCCAGAGCAGCTGATAAAGAGGTAAATCACTGCAGCGGAATGAGGGAGGGAGCTCGGGGTGTCCCAGCTGGTGGTTCCTAACTTGGCTCAGCTGCTAGTCCTGGCTGGGCTGGGGGTGGGGGATGATGGGACTTCCTTGTCCCCGCTAGGAGGATCTGGGTCAGACCTGCCCCCAGAAACCTTCCTTCCCCCTCCCTCACTGCACATACCCTTCCCCCTGCTTCCTGTCCCCATTGCTCCTCAGACGCAGGAAGAGGGTTCACTGTACAGGGAGCTGTTCCCCATCGGCCAAGCCCCTATGAATCCAGACCCCCCACTGAGCATCACCCCTCTGCACCTGAACTCCCCACGGAGCCCCTCCCCCCTGAATCCGGACCCACACCTGCACCTACCGGACCGCCACCTAGGGTGACCAGATGTCCCAATTTTATAGGGACAGTCCCAATTTTTGGGTCTTTTTCTTATATAGGCTCCTATTATCCCCCACCTGATTTTTCACACTTGCTGTCTGGTCACCGTACCTCCACCACACTGAGCCCCCTTCAGAGTCCAATTCCCCCTGCACCTGGAACCCCCCCAACGATACCCTGTGTATCCAGATCCATCCTGCACCTGACCCATACTTTGGTGATAGCACCCAGATTGCTGCACAGGGCTGGGCAGGCATGCAAGACGCTGTTGCTCTTGCTTGCTATCTTGCCATGCCTGGTGTGGAGGGCAGGGCCCCAGGGTGTTTTTGGGGCAGCCTCAGCCCTTGGACTGTGTCAGGGGTGGATGCAGCCTCACTGCCAAGTCTGTGTCTCGGAAGAGGGTTGGGGGGTTGATGGACCCTGCGCTGAGTACCTCTTCCTTGGTACAAGTGCTCTGGCACCGTCAGCACGAGCTCTGGTGCCGAATAAGGACAAAGACTCATGGCACCATCCTGGCTCCACTCGTGATTCATATGCCACATGTAGGCACCATCCTCAATCGCCTGTGCCGCAGAATAAGAGGCTGGAGAGGGGTCGTTCTCCCCCTGCTAGGCCTAAGGAGCCAGCCGTTGTGAGACCCGAGTTGGGTCACACTACTTCGATCCACCACTGGTGACGGTCATGTTGACTCCTGGCCACGTGGAAGGGCGGTTGAGTTTAGACCCTCCTCGTTTGCCGAGGCCGAGCCGGGAGCTGCATGTCCCTTTGACTCCGGAGGCATTCGAGGAAGCCCAAGAACTACTCCCCCTCTCAGCACTGTTCTCCCATCCTAGACAGGGCAGGTCGCCAGTACTGGTTGCTCCCCGTGCACCTTCAAGGGGAAAGCCCGTCATGATGCCCCGCTGATCTCCAACCCTGGTGCGCCACTCTCCAGCAACGGAATAGACCGAGCAACCACGCCGGTACCAGAGCCCTCGGTGCGAACAGTCGGTGCCTAGAAATACCGCTCCTCCGTGGTCCTTTTTCAGACACCTCGGAGTTGGAATCAGACTCCTATCGGTCCTGTAGGAGTAGGAGCAGATGGTCCGCATCAACCTGGACCGGCATCTTTACCCGGCACTATAGCCAGTGCAATGGCAGCCCCCAGCACAATGACCCTTTTGGACTCCCTGGGCTTTTCATCAAAGCCAAGATCTGAGCCAAGGGCAATGTCGGTGGCCTCAGCCACGTTCGTACCCCCTCCAACACTGTCTGCATCGTCAGGATCAGGGGTAGCCCCATTGCCACACGGCACCTCCATCCCGATGCCTCCGGCACCAGCGCAGCCTGCACTGGCCCCAGTTGTTTTGGCTCCAGCATCTCCAACACCGATCTCCGGCACTGACGGCAGCTCCAGCATTGATGATGGCCTCAGCACCGATGACGCTTGCGGCACCAGCTTCGGTGTATGCAGTTCCGACACCAAGGGGCGCAACACCATCCGCGTCAGTACCGGCTCAAGAAATCCAGGTGTCGCCGGACCCCTTGGGTGCGGAAGGAAGGAAGCAGCCACCGCTTATGGGAGTCTCTTCCTTGTCCTCACCGGGTGAGGTGCTGTTGGGCATTGCTACGGCCTCTGCCCTGGAGGACAGCAGGGTGCTACAGCAATTGCTGCGACGGGCATTCAGGCGGAGGAGGTAGTGGAAGATGTAGATCCAATGGTAGACATCCTTGCCCCCTCCGGACTTGCACGTATTGCGCAGCCTCTCATAAAGACCGTCTCTAACATCACAAAAACTTTGTGTCAGACCCCAGCTTCATTGACCCCTACGGCTAACCGCAACTCACCCCCCCCACCTGATTATCTCATGGTACATACTGCTAGCCAACGTGAACGCAAGGGCTTCCAGGGACCCTCCCCGAAGAATTGGGATGCAAAACGACTCGACCTTTATGGGAAAAAGGTCTATTCCACTGGCGGATTGCAGCTCCACATCTCTAATCAGCAGGCCATTGTCAGCAAGTACTGCTACAACACATGTGGGGCAATGGCAAAGTTTGCAGAGCTGATGCCGCAGGACTCCCACGACAAGTTTTCGGCTCTGGTGGAGGAGGGGAAGCTCATTTTGTGAGCTTTGCTTCAAGCCGCACTGGACTGAGCAGATGCGGCTACCCGTGTGATGGCTATGGGCATAGCCATGAGACGGGGTTCCAGGTCTCGGGCCTGCCATTTTCAGGATCTCCCATTCGATGGTTTGATTCTCTTTTCTGAGAAAACGGACAAAAGGCTGCATAGCCTAAAAGACTTGAGAGCCACTCTCAAATCATTGGGCCTCCATACTCCCGCTATGCAGCGGAAGCATTTTAGACTGCAACCTTCTCCGTGCTTGTACCAGCAGAACCGTCAGGATAGTTCCTGGAGGAGGAACAAGAGTGGCAGGAAAAGGCCGCACCCATCCTCAGGCGAAAGCTCTGGTCAACCCAAACCACCTTCCGGCCCCAAATCAGCCTTTTGAAGGTGCGGTTGAAGACGGCGCACCAGAACAAAAACTGGATCTACCCCGCCTTATCTTTTCCTCCAGACTGTCCCCTTCCTACTGTGCATGGTCCCATATCGCTTCGGACCACTGGGTGCTCCGCATGGTAGAGAGGGGATACTCCATCCAATTCTGTGCCCTCCCGCCCTTCCACCCCACTTCCCCATCCCTCTTCAGGGACCCCTCTCATGAGCAACTTCTTATACAGGAGGTGCACTCATTCCTTTCACTAGGAGCAATGGAAGAGGTTCCTCAGGAACAGAAGGGCAGGGGTTTCTATTCTCTGTATTTCCTAATACCGAAAGTCAAGGGCGGGCTTAGGCCGCTAGACCTGTGAGAACTCAACAAATTGGTGAAGAAGCTCAATTTCCGCATGGTCTCTTTGGCCTCTATCATCCCTTCATTGAATCCAGGAGACTGGTGTGCCACCCTCGACTTGAAGGATGTGTACTTTCACATAACAATAATTCAGTCCCACAGAAAATACCTCAGGTGAACAACACCCACTACTAGTTCACAGCGCTCCCGTTCGGCGTGTCAGTGGCACCTCGAGTATTCACCAAGTACATGGCAGTCGTGACCATGTTCCTCCACAGGTGACAGTTACAAGTGTTCCTGTACCTTGACAACTGGCTGATCAAGGGCCGATCCAGGACACAAGTAGAGACGCAGGTTGCCTTCATAAGAGCTGCTTCTGACGAACTGGGCCTGCTACTGAATGAGGGGAAATCACCGCTGTCCCCAGTTCAGAGAATAGAATTTGTAGGGTCGGTACTGGACTCGACACATGCCAGGGCATTCCTTGCAGAAGCGAGTTTTCGAGCCCTGGGCGACATTATTCAGGGTCTCAGACAGTTCCCCACCACCACAGCAGGGAACTGCCTGAAACTTCTAGAACACGTGGCAGCTTGTACCTACGTAGTACAGCATGCCAGACTCTGACTTTGACCTCTTCAGTCATGTCTGGTATCCGTGTATCGGCCAGCCCAGGACAGTTTGGACAGGATTGTAACCCTGCCTCACTGGGTTCTCAACTCCCTTCTGTGGTGGATTGACCCACAGGTAGTATGTGCAGGGGTCCCTTTCACCAGCCCTCAGCCATCCCTCTTGCTAGTGACGGATGAGTCAAAGTTGGGCTGGGGGGCACATTTGGGAGATCAGAACACAAGGCCTCCGGTCTCAGGTGGATCTCGCTCTCCACATCAATGTCAGAGAGCTGAGAGCGGTATGCCTTGCATGCCAGACTTTCCGAGCACACATAGCAGGGAGATGTGTATCAGTCACAACAGACAACACCACGGTGATATTTTATATCAACAAACGGGGGTTGCATACTTGTCTCCCCAGTGCCAGGAAGCCATCATGCTGTGGGACTTCTGTGTAGAATACACCGGCAAGCACGGTATCTCTCTGGAGTACAGAACGAGTTGGCGGACCATCTCAGCAGGTCACGCCCGGACATCATGAACTCAATCTTCCATCAGTCGGGTTTTCCCCAGATAGACCTGTTCGCCACGCGATGCAACAGGAAGTGTCAGCAGTTCTGCTCCTTCCTGATTCACAGCCTGGGCTCCATCGTGGATGCATTCCTCCTCGCATGGGGAGGCCGTCTCCTATACGCGTTCCCGCCCATCCCTCTCATTCACAAGGTGCTCCTCAAGATACGGAGGGAAGAAGCTTCAGTGATTCTGATAGCGCCAGCCTGGTCCTGCCAACACTGGTACACATCGCTCCTGCAAAAGCTTATGTTGTATTTAATGTCTTAATACAATTAAAAACTAATTATTCTTCTGTATCACATGGTTAGAAAACATTGTTCTATTTGTAATAGTGGAATTGCCATACAGGTTATCAAGAGGGAGTAAACAGATTATTTTATGTAATATCTCCATCAACCACAATGGGTGTTTAGCAATAGCGTGCACCCTTTCTCTCTCTCCCTCTCTCTCTCTCTTTCCCCCCGAGGTAGTTTTTTGCATTACTGAAATTTAAAACTTGTATAAAAGAAATGTGACTAATTTATTGGATTATATCAAATAGAATATAGTTAAATTTAAGTAAATCTGAATGATAATTCCATTTATCTTTGTATATGATGTTGTGATCTGGAATTAATATAGAGGGGTTTTATCATATTATTAAGTACTTGTTTATATGTTTGTATTACAGTAGTGCCTATCAGTGTTATTCATAGACAAAGACCTCATTTTGTTAGGCAGTTTACACACACAGAACAAAAAGATGGTTTCTGTCCCAAAGAGCTTGCAATCTAAGTATAGGACCAGAGACAATAGATGGATGCAGACAGATGGGGGAGTACAAGGCAGCAAGGAAACTGTATTGGTCAGTATGGTTAGCAGTGGTCTCTGCATACCAATGGCCTATCCGTTGTCAGTGTTTTTTATAGGCATCATGGAAAGGGTGAGTTTTAAGGAAGGATTTGAAGGAGTATAATGGAGAAAGCATGAAGATTGTTGCTTGAAAAATTACCAAGTGGGAATGGAGGCTGGCCTTATGGGCTGATCAGAGGTGGGGATTGACTTCTTGATACTGAGTGAGAAATGATGGGTTGAAAGTGAAGACAAGTAGCTTATCTTCAATGTGATAGAAAAAGGGGAGTCGCTGATGGCATACAAAGAGAAGGAGGGGTGACCTAGCCAAAGTGATAGGTTAAGAAAATAGTCTTTGCAGAAGCCTTCTAAATGGATAGAAGGGACGAGATTGTTTGTCCAGGGCGAAAAAAAGAATGTCGTAGTCAGTGACTAAAAGGTGAGGAGACTGGACAAGAGTTTTAACTATGTGAATGGATAGGAAAGTCCATATCTTAGAGAGGTTATGCAGAAAGACTCTACAAGATTTAGACATAGACTGAATATGAAGATCCATAGAGAAGTCCAGGTCAAAGGCCATGCCCAGGTTATGGTCTGACGGACAGACAGGATGGCAGTGCTGTCCACAGTGATGGAGAAAGGAGTTGGCAGGTATGGGGTTTGTGGAGGGAAGATTAAGAACTCTATTTTAGCCAAGTTGAGCTTGAAGTGACAGCAAGCTATCCATGAGGATGTCAGAGAGACAGGTTGAAACTTCAGTGTGGACAGGAGGAGACAGGTCTGAAATAGAGATAGATTTGAGAGTCTTCAGCATATATATATTAGCTGAATTGTTGTTTATTGATGAGATTATCCAAAGATAAGGTGTAGAGGGAGAAAAGAAGGGGGACCCAGGATAGAGTCTAAGGACTCTCCACAGAAAGTTGGAGGAAGGGGATAAGGAGGATTCAACTTGTCCTTCTATCCTAGGGTCTTAAAACAAGGTAGTTAAAACCTATTGGCTAATACATTTTTAAAATACACATTTTATCCTACTGTGTAGACAGGCCTTGAAGAAAGGCACGGGAGGAGAGTAAATAGGAGCTTGTCAGATATAGCAGGGCCAGGGCTTGTATCTGTCAGGGAAAGCGGGTCAAAATACTCCCTACCTCTTTACCAAAAAACCCCAAAACTTTGCCCCATGTTGTGTTAGTATCGACCCATATTTTTACCTCTTTAAAAATGGTGGGGTCAGGAAAAAGTGAAGACAACCACCCTTTGTAATTTGTCCAAGATATCACAACAGATTTGTGGCAGAGGCAGGACCAGAAACACTCTTGTACTTTAACCCACTAGATCTTGCTGCTACTTTTGTGTTATCTATATAAATAAAATTTCCTTCCAGCTTCTAGGAAGGACAAGTGATTTGTGATGCTATGCCAGAGTGACTGTTGTCAGTATAGGATGTGAGGATAATACTGGGAGGCTTGGTAGACAAACGGATTTTTTTTTTTAATTTGTTTTATCTGCTTCACTTAAAGCTGGGTTCCACAGTTCCAGGAAAAAGAAACAGCAATATTTTCATATCAACTTTTTAAGCAGTGGCACATTTAATAACTGAGGAGCCACTTCATTATCATTCAAAATGGCATAGTCGGAAAAGAATTATCTATAGTTAAATACAAAAATGTATTTCTAATTGTCAGCTCTATAAACTCAGTCTGGGCTTTGAAAGTCAAGCGGGGTTCTTGCCTTCTTATGCATTACCAGTACTAAAGGTCTTGTAGTCTAAATTAGATCCTCAGGATCTATGGTTCTGTCTTTCTATCTTCTGTGTTATATTTATATGCCCTTTATTACTGTGGTATCTGAGTGCTTCACACTCTAATATGTTTATCCTCACAATACCACTGTGAAGTGGGGAAAAACTGTTATCCCCATTTTACAGATAGCGAATTAAGGCACAGAGTAACTGTAACTTGCCCAATTGTCACACTGGACATCCGTGGCAGAGTGGCAATGAACCTGTGTCTTAGACTAACGTAGTAGCCACTGGACCATCCTTCCTCAAAGTTTATACCTTTTGCAACATCTTTGCCTCCAAACTGTGCCTTTACTTAAAACTGTACAACCCCATTCATTCAGTAGGATTGCACAGGCATAATTAATTGGAATTTAGTAAACAATTTTGTTGACAATGCACAAGAGTGAATGGTGTCTAGCTCAGTTTCTGCTAGTTGTGCTAACAGGAATAAAAAGCAATGCACATTTATTTTTTGTCACTTATGTAAACAGAGATGACTCTGAATACACACAAGTTACAGATCTGTTGAGTAAATAATCTTGGGCACAAAACTCGGACCCTCACCCCCTCTCTGGCCCATTTACACTAAGTAAAAGGGCCAGAGTGGCATAAAGGAACACTAAAAGCCTTGTATCTGGCTGGGGAAGGATTCTGCTATAGGTGTTGCAGAAGTCAAAGATAAGATTGCCTTTTTGGGCCCTCTTCATTAACTCTTGCATAGGGGGTGGGGCAGAGCTGGAGCCATAGCACTTCAACCTATAGGGCAACCCCAGGCAACTGGCATGACTTAAAGTAGTGCTGCCTAAATTACACTGGAGCAGGATTGGGAGAGTGAAAAAGTGGCTTAGACCTACCATAGCCACACCTCTCCTCTGCCTGGGCTACACATTTTTTGCTGAGCCTAAGGTTTATTCTGTGCTTTTGGCCATATTTGTGAGAACTTTTAAAGAGTTGACTTAACAGTATCAAGTTCAAAATATCTGTAAAAGTCATACGTCTATTCTGCAGCGTGTCCTAACCAGGAAGTTATGTTAATGCTAATAATTAGGCAGTAAAATAACTGTGGATGGTATTGCATCCTTTTAGAAAGCATTATTTAGCAATTATGAATGAAAGTAGAAAGTGGATTAAGTCTTTTTTTCCCTTTTCTTTAACTCTTAGATGGTAGTAAAAACCTTCATGGACATGGACCAGGACTCAGAAGATGAGAAACAGCAGTATCTCCCTTTAGCCTTGCATCTTGCATCTGAATTCTTCCTCAGGAATCCCAACAAAGATGTGCGTCTCCTTGTAGCATGTTGCTTGGCTGATATATTCCGAATCTATGCTCCAGAAGCGCCATATACATCCCATGATAAACTTAAGGTAAAATATTCTTTTAAAAGAAGCCTTTTTCCCCATCTAATTCTCTTGCAGTTGAACATACAATCAAAGGATCCATCAAAGACTTTATTATATTACCAAGTTTTTGAATATACTGACACTTAGATTTATTAGAGACATTAATTTAGTACATTCAGTGAAATTAATTTGAATGAACTCATAGCTGTCAGAGGATTATTATGTATGTTTTTACATTTTATTTTATCCTTTTTGTTTTACAGGACATATTCTTGTTTATTACAAGACAGTTAAAAGGCTTGGAGGATACTAAGAGCCCCCAATTTAACCGATACTTTTACTTATTAGAGGTAATATAATTATTGGAACTTTTAATAGACCATGTCTGCCCCATAACCCTATGAAGTGTAATCAGACTTTCCCTGTTTGTGACAGCCTGTTTAGGAATTCTTTGACATGCTGTAGAAATTATGATATCATGAATCAGGTAAAAGTTTAATTATTGCTTCTCCTGTGTTATGGCTCAGTTTGACTTATTAACTATGTGCTGAGCACAGTGTTGCCCATAGTTTGAGAAGCAGGATAATATTATTTGTTTTAAATTTTGACTTTTAGTCATGATTAGCCATGTCCATAGGATTTTACATAAAAAATTACCAGAGGTCTGATTCTTTCAGGTGTGTTATTTGCGAGACTTCATTCGCACAACAGGTTTTCCCATGTTAGGAAATTATTTCAAACACAGGTTGAACTGCAAATATGATTATGCTGGTCATTGGGAAATTGATATAAATTTTGGCTAAGCTGATTTAAAAATCTATTTGCAAGACAAAAATGACTATGCTACCATGACTGTGTGTAGAAACCATCTTGTAAAGTTTAAATTAAAAATTGCTTCATGCCATGAGAGAGAAGATAGCATAGATGGATAGCCTACAAGCATGGCTATACTAGTTGAATTTACAAGTTGTATCAATCTGCTTTTGCGCATATGAAATCGGGTTTTCATCATGATTTATTATTTTTATTTGTATTATAGGGCCCCATTGTGCTAAGCTCTAATACAAACACAGAGACAGTCCCTGTCCCAAAGAGCTTGCAGTCTAAGTTGTATAGTGTGACTTTTCTTTTATATTTTAGTTAGCAAAATTTAGACTTGCATGTCTTAGTTAAAGGTTGTAATTCTATTATTGTGACTGTTTTATTATTTTGTTTGTTTTTTATAGAATTTAGCTTGGGTTAAATCTTACAACATCTGCTTTGAGTTGGAAGATTGCAATGAAATTTTTATTCAGCTTTTTAGGACTCTTTTTTCAGTTATCAAGTAAGTTGAATTATTTTAATATATATTATCAAAATATCCTTGGTTTTTGAACCTTTGTCTCTGTAGACTGAGTTCTTCATTCAGTTTGCAAATACTCATAGATTATAATAGAACTAGTTTTCAAAAAGGACATTTTGTGGACAGCAAATAGCAAAACAGTATCTATAATATTTCATTATACATGTGCTCTGTCTAAAAAGCCTAAATTACTTGGTGACACTAGAAAAATATTATCCTGCTCAGATTCAATTATCTTTATTTTGTACGTGTTCTGAGATTTATATGACTGAGTCAGACCAATTGAAGTAATATAGTCAGAGTTCATAAATGTGGAAAATATGGGTCAGTGAAAGGTGAACAATCTTAGTTGTTCATCCATTTATTCTTTAAAATACTGCTAGGACATGAATTTTCTTGGCCCCTTGGGTGTCTGGAAGTTTAATTTTAATCACCTTTTTTATCTTTTTAGCAATAGCCACAACCAGAAGGTACAAATGCACATGCTGGATTTGATGAGTTCTATCATCATGGAGGGTGATGGAGTAACTCAAGAGCTTCTGGACTCCATTCTCATTAACCTCATTCCTGCACACAAGGTCTGCAAAGTAAAATACAGTGACAACATATAAACATGTGTTTCAGCACAACAATGGTATTTGTTTTGTTTCCTTTGTCTTGTTACATTTCCCTATCTTCGGACATTCTGTACCATTCGTCACAGCTGTCTTTTTTCCAGTCTTGCAGCAATGGATTGAAAACTCTCTTTTGGGAACTCATTAATGTCATTCCTAACTATATGTAAAGTTTTCACCACTGACTGACTTAGTCTACATGCTACCTCAAGAGTTGTGCACTGGAAGACCAAGACTAAGACAAATCTCTTGTAGGCTAGTTTAGTATGCTGCTGAACTATCATTTTTAAAACTTACGTTTTAATATTTTATTTTTATTGAAAAGATGTGGCATATTTTGATTGTTATGCAAGTGAATGATGGTAGCAGGGCTTACCCTATCAGGCATCAGGACCTGCTGTTTGCCGTAGTTTACGTTGTCAGTCAAACTCTCCTCAGCGGATGATTTTCCATTAACTCTTCCCTTCTGGATATTGGTTTATTAACAGAACATTTAACTCATAGCAGGACTTCCAACCTTCTTCCATAGTTTCAGTAGTTCTTTCCAGCCTTGTCTCTGAGCTCAGTAGTCTTTCAGTTCTTCAGTATCCATGTAGTCCTCCCTCTGATGCTTCAGAATCTTTTATATAAGCCCTTCCCAGTTGAGGGTTCTTCCCCTTTTAGCCTACCTGCCTACAGGTGTCTTAGGTGAGGCTTCTCCCCCTAGCAGGCTCCTATTGTCTTTCAGGTCTTAGTCCTCAGGCCCTCTGCTTGGGAGCTCTGCAGAGTTATCACAAACCTGTCTTCTCTCCAGCAGGCTCTCTGAACTCTTACTAATACCTAATCTCCAGGTTGAATTTGTAATCTAGTCACATGATCGCCACTTGAATTCTTAGGTCCATCAACTGGAAGGTAACTAAATGAGGTTCAGGTGAGCATAAGGCCAGCCTTGGAACAGGCACACTGGGATTCACATGTATTCTGGGGCCAATGCCCCTATTACATTGACCAATACAATTACCTTGAAGAAATGCCTGTGCTTTTTCATTCCTTTCCATAGATTTTTATCTGTAAATTTCAGCCTTTAGCTGCAGCTAATGAACTGTATCATTGCTGGGCATCCATTGCCAGTTATTGATTAGTTAAATTAAAATTATCAAAAATTATGGAGGCACTAGCTGTGGCTCTGTAATTAAAGTTGAGTTGAGATTTCATATAAAGAAGAGATCCATTCTTTCTGCTATGCATAAGGAATACAGTGCATTCTCCCCAAAATGTACAACACTTAGTCTCTATCCGCCAGACAATTTTTTTAGAGAATTTATAAATAAATCTGTTAATTCATTAATGAGTTAAAATTGCCATATTTAATTATTTTAGGAACTCTGACTTTCAGTATCAGACCTATTATTTTTTCCCAAATGATCTCAGTAAAGAATAAGAGGCTCTTCAAACTTCCCATATAGTTAAAACTCCCTGAAATCTTAAAAAAGCAACGAAGAGTCCTGTGGCACCTTATAGACTAACAGACGTATTGGAGCATGCGTCTGACGAAGTGGGTATTCACCCATGAAAGTTTATGCTCTAATACGTCTGTTAGTCTGTAAGGTGCCACAGGACTCTTCGTTGCTTTTTACAGATCCAGACTAACACGGTTACCCCTCTGATACCTGAAATCTTATGCATAGAACACATTTAAAGATTTTTTTAAGATTCGGTAATTTTTTGCTGCTGTTCTTCATAATTGCCTGTGTGTTCTTCAGCAACAAATTGAAGAAAAATTCTCTTCAGAGAAATCCAGAAAAAACTGCCTTATTCTAAAATGGCTGCCATCTGTTCTCAATGGGACTGTGGCTCTAGAGTAAACTTGCCAAAGATGGCCCCTGCCCTTCATCTGTTCTTCATAGTGCTCCTTTACACCTCATGACTGCACAAGGGGTTACCATGTTCTGTGAGGGCAGTTTGGCTTCACTCCTGCAGGCATAATGAGAAGTGCTCATCATGTGGGTTCATCCTCGTGGAGAATAATGAGATGATGGCCTGTGGCCTCAGTCTTATTCAGAACAATAAGAATTAGCCATTTTGAAAGTGGGCATGTGTTTATAAGTTTGTCTGAAGAAGATTTTATTTTTCATCCTCTCTTGACAGATTAACTTTCAGTTATGAAAAATAACGGCAAAAATGGCAATCCTAAATATATACTTTTAAAAACCATCTTGCGCCAGATTGACTCACGAAGGAGAGCTGGGAGAAGGGTGCAGGGGGATGTGGGGAACAGGATGTGGAAAGCAGGAGGTAGGGGGAAATTGGGGTGTACACTTGGCCTGATCATTGCTGGTTTGCATCAAGAGAGCAGTACAAAACCTTACTTGAGAGGCTAGTATCCTTGGAATGCTTGTGCAGAGTTATGTAACGTAGACAGAGTATACTGGTGAATCTGATCCTAAAAGATAAAATATTTTATTTCAGGTCGATACTATATACCTTCAAATCAGTAGTAGTAATACGTGATAGCAGTCTCATTGGGTTTCTTGTTTACTGTTCATGTATGAAATTATTAATTTTTAAAAATCCAGGAAATTCCCAGGTAAAAATTACATTGATATGGAGTTAAAGCTAAGAGTAGTGTGAGTAATGTAAGGTAAAAAATAATTACTGGAATGTTTTAATTTATTCCCAAATTAAGCATTACAAATCCAGGAAATTTAGAATTAATTTTAAATTCAAATATGTTGAGACATAGAAATGTACAGTTAGGGCATCTAAACAACCATAACTCTGTCCTGTAGTGACATCAGATTTCTTTCATTTTTCTCCCCCTAATGATTTTAAAAGTAATTTCAATCTAATCTGGGGACTACAAACACCATTATGCATTAATCATAACTGCATGCTTATTGCATGTTGTCAAAAGAAATGGAAGCTTAAGGCATTCAGAGAAATTGGAAAGTAGAATTGGGGTATATGCCACACATTAATTTAATATTCTGTAGAAGATATCTAAATGTTTTCTTTTTATTTATAAAATTGTCTATGGGCAATAGATCTACCTATTAAGTAATGCAAGGAAACCAGCTTTATTTTTGTCCATGATTTATTCTGTGAAAAAAAAATCTACAATACTTTTAGCTTTTGATACTCCTGAGTCACATGGCAGTTTTTCCACACCTTGTATAAATGTTGCTACAAGATACATTCTGTGTGTCAGAAAGTCTGCATATTTTAGGCAGTAGTGCAACTTTCCTCACAGGAAACATTATCAAAGGCCTTGTGAAGATAGGGGATGCTTATCCAGTAATTTAAAAATATACTGCAAAATTCTTCTCTCTGATCTAGATCTTCACTGAAGTAATTATGTTCTGCCTTCAGAGAATTCCCTAATTCTGCACATGATTATATTAATTATCTGGCCATAGGTATGTAAATTAGAGGCAAACTAGCACAAAAAGTGTATTTTATTCTCTTGCACAGAGCATTTTATAATACTTCAAAATATATGCAAAGCAACTGAACAATAATAATTCTCTGTTACTACAGAATAAGGGTACTGAAATGGCCAGACTGTTGTTATTTTAATGGAAGTTCTGCTCATGCGCGGAGAGCAGAAATTTTGTATTTCTTTGTTATGTCCCATTGTGCTATGTGTTACAGGCTCGTTCACATGATATAAGATTCTACTTGCAGATCAGTTATTTGTTTCAAAACTTTAGTATTCACATACTTACAAAGCAAATAAATTAAATAGGACAACACTGCAGAAAAAATGGGATACAAATATATTTATACCTGAGCATGAAGTATAGTGCTGTTCCTACATTGCTTCCAGTTTTATTCTTCCTTAATCAGTAAAGAAGACTTAATAAATATAAATGTGATAAATCATTTCAAGAGTGCAAAGTAGTTAATCTTTTTTTTTTTTTTAAATGAGCTCTTACATCATTAATGGTGATTCACTGACTATCAAGGTGATATATGCTGGGCCCACATACATTCAGTTGCTCTGAAAATAGGAGAAAGCACACTATGGTTTTAACTGTATAATGTGTAGCAGATCAATATATTTTTAAGTTTGTAATGTAACTATATAGTAGAAATTTGTTTTTTGATAAAGTAAGATTTTTTGAGTAATAAATTTTATATTGCTTTTCCCTTCTCTAGTGTATAATCTCTAGGGATGCTAAGATTATTTCGTAGTTTAGTGACAATGAGGCATTGTAAGATTGTACATTGGAGTGTGTGTGTGTCCAATTCTTAGAATTGAAGGGATGCTATCAATTTGATTGAAAAACAATCTTTACAGATATAAGGGTGTTTCATCTCTTCTGTTGATTTTTATAGGGTTTCTGGAGTTAGGGAGGGACTGACTTCATTGGGGAACAGTGAACCTGAATAGACGCAAGTGCTGTCAAATACTCAGTAAACAAATGTAAAAGAATGGTGTAAAATAGAGTGTTTTGCTAAGTCTTTCAGTTACAGGTGTTTTTTGTAACAGGTCACAATTTTCAGGCTAATGATTTTCATATAGAGAGTATCCCTTTACATCTAAGTTAACAAAACTCTTTGTATGGGGTCTAGGTAGGTTAAAATTTTTTACTCACTTTTTTAAATTTTGCAAGTAGTCTCCTTTGGCCCTGAAATTTTTCAAGCCTAAACTCAACTCAAAGGTGAACTTTGAAAATTTCAGCTTATCATGGAAACTGAGGGGTATAGTGCCTTTGCTAAATTTGAAAATATTTTGAGTATAGAATTATAATAATTTGGAACATGCCCTGTAGAAAAATCCTTGCAGGTTTACAAGGTTGAAAATTATCCCTCTGCGAAAGACTTGTACAAGGCTGATCCTCTTCACAAAGTTGAATTTTACCACAAGTGTGCACTTGAAAATTAAGTGCTCAAAACACAGCCTTAAGATTTTATGCTAGAACAGTTTTCCACCATATGGCTAATTTGGTGTTTGTTAGTTACCAAAGTGGGAAGGACATGAAATGGAAAAAAAATTAATCCAATATTAAGCATGGCAACTACACTCAATTACAAGTATGGCGAGTTCTTAATGGAGGGGTGAGGGGTGTTTAGCTTCTGGTTAAGTTCTATTTTGAAGTGTCTGAAATGTTTTTAGCATATTCTAAGTCTGGAGCTGCGTAATTAAATTACCATTATGGAGTTTTGGTAGTTTTGAGAATAAGAAGGTTGGCTTTATAAAACCCCTTTCTAAAAACATGTTAGTTCATGGTTTTGGTTAAAAGAAAAAAAATTAAAAGATGCCTTTTAAAGTAAACTGTATCCCTTTTAAGTTTGATTTTTCTCCTTTCTTTATTCCAGAACCTTAATAAACAAGCATTTGATCTTGCAAAAGTCTTGTTGAAAAGGACTGTCCAGACTATTGAACCATGTATCGCCAATGTATGTAACATATGAATTAATATACTCTCTATATAACTCCAGGTACCTACTAATTGTTTGTTTGAAGCAGTCAGTACTATAATAAGTACATTTTGTAACACAATCACAAAATATTATCCTTATTTTCAAATTAAGGTAAATGTTTAAAAAAAAAAAGTTGCTATCTATTAATTTCCATGTTAAAGAAATAGATTTAGGAGTTTGATGCTTTTAGAAGCCTAATAAGTGAAGAAATCAGTTAACTTTAGACCTACCTGCATAAAGTTAAGTATCTAACTCCACATTGTAAAAAGACAAGTGGCCTGACTTTCAAATGTACCAAGCACCCAAGACTTATATTTAAATCAAGGCAGTTGTGAATGCTCCATACGTTTTGAAAATCTGAATTTTTTTTATTTAGTGCCTAGTTTTAGGCTTACATGTATAAAACTGATTTTTTTACTTATTTTAATATGCTGTACATGTTTAAGATATTGATGCTTCAAAAAAGTCTGGGGAAATGCAACACAGTTTAGGCAGTCTTTTTTTATTCTTAGTAGAAATACTCTATTAGCACTTGCAGCATTTCCCCTAGGGTTGCTGACTTTCTGATTGCAGAAAACCGAACACCCTTGCCCCGCCCCTTCGTCGCTCGCTCTCCCCCACCCTGGCTCACTTGCTCATTTTCACTGGGCTGGGGCAGGAGGAGGTGAGGGCTACGGCAGGGGGTGCGGGCCCTGGGATGGGGCTGGGAATGAGGGTTTGGGGTGCAGGAGGGGGCTCAGGGCTGGGACATGGGTTAGGGTGTTTGATGAGGGGGTAAGGGCTCCGGCTGGGGGTGCAGGCTCTGGGGTGGGTCTGGGGCTGAGGGGCTTGGGGTGCAGGAGGGGGCTCTGGGCTGGGGCCAAGGGGTTCAGAGTACAGGATGGGGTGCGGGAAACAGGCTCTGGAAGGTAGTTTGGGTACGGGAGGGGGCTCAGGGCTGGGGCAAGGGGTTGGGTGTGGGAGGGAGTTCAAGGTGCGGGAGGGGGCTCAGGGCTGGGGCAGGTGGTTGGGGCATGGGCTCCCAGCATCGTTTACCTCAGGCGGCTCCTGCAGCGGCTGGCATGTCCCTGTGGACCCCTAGGTGCGGGGGCGGCCAGGGAGGCTCTGCGTGCTTCCCCTGCCCCGAGCGCTGACTCCGCAGCTCCCATTGGCTGGGAACTGTGGAGTTGGCACTCAAGGCAGGGACAGCATGTGGAACCTCTGGGCACCCTGCCAGCTGCTGCCAGGAACCGTGCAGAGCCAGGGCAGGTAGGGAGCCTGCCTTAGCCCTGCTGCGCCACTGACTGGACTTTAAACTGACTGGTCAACAGTGCTGACTGGAGCTACCAGGGTCCCTTTTCGACCGGGCATTCTGGTCGAAAAGCAGATGCCTGGTAACACTAATTTCCCCCTTCTGAGTGTTTTACAAATATTGACTAATCCTGTAGCAGCACTGCGAGGTATGTAAGCATTAGCCACATTTTACAGATGTAGAACCTGCGACAGAGAAATGAAATGACTTCTATCTTATTTTTTCTGATTAGTTGTGGTTTAATCTAAAACAGTTAATTCTGTTTAGTATGTATATAATAAGATTATGTAATCAGTATTGCCAACCCCAAACATTAAAAAAAAAAAAAAAAAAGAGATTTTTAAAAATAATAAAATTTGGGTTCTTTTTATCTGCCTCTTGGTTTTTCAGCACTTAGGGTTCAAGTTTCCTTCCCCTTCCCAAGCAATCATGAGGGCTAGAAATTTAAAAACAAAATTCTTACATAACCTGACTCCAGGAGATGGGATTTAAGAAAAACACCAAATATCACAAGACCCATGATAAACTCATGAGTGTTGACAACACTATAACACCATGCAATTATTTAAGAATGAGTAGAAGCTGATAAAGTCCTTTGGCTTGTTTCAATACTTTTGCATGCTTGGCTATGAAAATTAGGAAGAAAAAAAATCAACTACACCAGTTGATTCCTTAACCTTTTTTAATGAAATTTTGATGGATGATCATGAATTTTAAGTTATCAGTTACTTAGCTGCATATTGATTTTTAGTTTTATTAGGTTATGGAATGTTATGGTTGTTTGTTTTATCATAGGCATTTGCTTTTTAATGTACCAGATTCTCATTAATTAATTAATTATGAAAGTCAGATAAATTGAATTGTAATAAAAATACTGATTTTTTTAGACTTTCTGGGCCCAAAACCGTACCATTGCAGGCAAACGCCTACTGATTTAATAATGGGTGCATTATTGGTCCCATTGTGTTAGAATTAGTGTATGTAGTACACAATCAGTAGAATACTTTAAAAAACCATAAAACTTCAATGAATGGGAAAAGTCTGCAAAGAATAACAGCATTTTTGTTTGTTTGTTTTGTGCTTGTGTGTGTTTTAGTTTTTTAACCAGGTTCTGGTACTGGGAAAATCTTCAGTAAGTGACTTGTCAGAACATGTATTTGATCTGATACAAGAGCTGTTTGCCATAGATCCTCATTTATTGCTGTCCGTCATGCCACAGCTTGAGTTCAAACTGAAGGTAGGATACAGTGAAGTTCTTGAATTTAATACAAGAAAATCAGGAGTATGACGTTGGGAGCCACAGATTTAAGAACTATTTCATTATTTCAGTTGATAACTTGAACACCAGCACTTTTACACTTTGCATTATACGGCTGTTATTTTAATTTGATCAAATAAAGGGGATAGATAGAATTATGTACAGACTTGTTAAAATGGAAAACCTGAAGGTCTTTCTTTAAAAAAAACAAAAAAACAAAAAAACACACATTATTTTCTTCTGTATATACTGTAATAACAATAATGATGAACTCACTTGGTATTGATGTGAATGTCATAAGTATTTGTATTTGGGGTTCTTTTTTAAGTGTTGGTCCCTATGTGTATTTCACTGTTGGTATGTATATGCTCATTGCACCTCAGACCAGAAGATTCTTGCTAATGGTGTCTGTTGGTCCACGCCTGTGCTCTTGCTCCCCTCATGCTCTGATTAGAGAGTATAAGGGGTGGGACAGACCTTGAGGAGACTTCCTCCAGCTCTGAGGCTCCTGGTAGTTGGAGAGTCATGGGTATAGAGGCTCATGGTGGGGAGGGGGCAGGCAGAGAACAAGCACTCCTGTCTCTAGGTGACTTCAAGAGGGCTATCTCTTCCTCAAGAAGGCCCCTGGGAGGAAGTGGGTGTAGGGGCTCACGGGTTGGGGGGCATGCAGCTGGTGGGTGGGAGGCACCTGAGAGGGGAAGAGGAGGGTCAGGTGGGGGTAGCAGGGCATGACCAGTGACCAGTTTTTCTGTGCCTCGGAGGTGGCAACTCTATTTGTAACTTTTAATATACAATGAGGATCATGTTATTGCCTTGTGTGGAGTAGTGGGATGATCTAAAAATGGTTATTTGTGCTGTTAATTTTCAAATCTGCCACCTCTCAGAGCCTGGGTGGTTCCGTTAGCAGAGGTGAGCCCAAAGGGGATTGTGGCATGAAAAAGTTTGGGAACCATTGAGTTAGATTTTGGGCAACCCTCTTCCCCACCTCCAGGGATCCCTCCCTTCCCAGTATGGGACTCCAGTTATGCCCAGGATTCTGGGCTTCAAGAATTGTCTCCTACTCCCGGTTAGTGATGTCAACCAAAGGTGCCTCTAATGCCTTAAAATAGCTCATATGTCCTCTAAATGCAGTATCTCTTGCTCCTTCCTGCCCTGAACCCATCAAGCATGGAAGTTTAGACTTAAGAAACACGACCTGGAGCTTGCAGACCCCTTAGAAATAGTCTGCAGACCCCCTGTGTTTGGCGGACCCCCAGTTGAAAACCACTGCCCTACACCCGCGAGATCAGATGACTCTTAGCATCCAAGAAGCTCGAAAGCTCATTGAGGTCATGGTACCAACCCACAGGCTTCAAAGACTGAGATCATCTCCACATTGGCCAGAAGCAGGCCCACTGGTTACGCGCAAAGAGAGACATGAGCCTAGACCAATATGATCTCCATTACTGGTGAAGGACAGATGACCATCCCATATACCATCGGCATTGACAAGAGAGAGGACTCCACATGGTACCACTGTGGAGGACATCATCATCCTGCCAGATCTGGAATCTCCCATCTTATCAGAACCAGTCTTTACAAGGGAAATCCAGACATTGTCAGTCCACAAAGTTTATGAAAGAAGCCAGTCTCCTACTCCCTCTACCAGTCAGGCTATTTCCTCATTGATGATTCCGACGGCACCACCTTTGAGATGGAGCCCACGTTTTGTTTATTGGGCTATTCTGATATGAAAGAAGGACTGTCATTACTGGCTCCAGCTTGGATAAGCAGACACTAGCACCGAACCATCTAAGAACTTACTCTTTTATATCTTATCTATTAGACCCTACAAGACTATAGTCACTGCTTTGTGAATTCCTTTTTTTGCTAAAACCATTTATAACCACCCCATATAATTGGGGCCTCTTCTCAAAGATTTTTCTCCTATCTTATCAGTTACCTTACAGGTTCCATTTTTCAATTAAATCCAGTGTTTTCAGTTTAGCATGCCATCTTTCAGGGCCTTTCCGTGACTGCTAAACACATTTTACACAAACTGCAAAGCATATATTTTCTTTAGCCAAACTAAATTTAACTCTTTGTATAATCCTACACCATGATGGGTGCAAACCACTATCAGTATAAAATGCTTTCCTTTGGTCTGGCAGCAGCACCTATAATGTTTACAAAGGTGCTTTCAGTAATGGCAGCACACTTCTGGCGCAGCAGTTCTGTAATCTGTCCATACGTAGATTATTGATGGGAAAGTCTCATTGGGAGGTGCATGAACCTCATCTCTGATCAATCTTTGAACATCACTAGGAATCTGCATGAATGTAGAAAAGTCCATTTTAGCTCCAATACAGACCATTAGATTTCATTAAAGATACTGTAGATGTGATCATGGGCAAAACTTACCTCCCTGTGGACAGGTTTCAATCTGTGAACATTCTGATCAACTGGCTCAGAAAGAGCCCCCAAACATGGATTCGGTCATGCCTTATCCTCCAGGTCACGTAACTTCTTGCATCTATATGACACCATTGAGGAGGCTCTGACTTCACAGTCTACAAGAAAATGGTATACGTGCCAAGCAGGCACAGTATGGACAAATTATTTATGTTTCCTCCCAGGGTATGAGACTGTCTAGCTTAGTGGCAGGACAAGGAACAGGTCTGTGTAGTTCCTTTCACTCCACCACCTCCTGAGAAGACATTAATTATGGATATCTCCTTTGTAGGCTGTGGTGCTCATCTGGATGAACACATAGCTCAGGGAACATGCAAGTCCAGGATGTATAAATCTTCTGAAACTGAGAGCAGTCTGAAAGGCCTGCAAGCGATGCAATATTATTCATTCATACCCACGTATTAAGGTGCTGTTAGACAATATGACAAATGTGTTATATGTAAACAAGCAAGGGGGATCAAGATCTATGCCACTTGGCATAGTGGCCTATGCAGCTGGTGTATTTGTCATCAGATTACCTTAGTAGTAGTTCATCTTCTGGGAATACAGAATACCCTAGCGGACAGTCTCAACAGATAATTCTCCATGGAACATGAATGGGAGATCCACAACTCAGTAGTGAAAGACATATTCCTGCAATCGGGATATCTCCCTCTTTGAATCTGTTTGCATTACAGAACTAGAAATGCACAATGTACTGCTCCAGGGGAACACACAGTCAGAACTCCAAGGGATGAGAAATTTGATGGAAGCCATTCTCCCACTCTTGTTCTTACCTCAAATTCTCAGGAAAACCTAGCAGGACAAAATAGTGATTATCCTCATCACTCCCAAGTCCCCAAGACAGTTCTGGTTCCCCCTCCTTCTCTTTCTTTCATCTTGTCCACCAGTCTTTCTCAGACCACCTCACACAGGACAAGGGCAAGATCAGGCATCCAAATCTGAAGCTACTCACAGCTTAGTGGATGGGTGTCAAACTTGTAACAGAAATATCCAACAGCTGTTAAAGCTTCTCATTGCAGGAAGGAATCCACCAGAAGGTATTACTTAGTTGAGTGGAAAAGATTCTCTATTTGGGCTCAGTGTCACCAAATATCTTCAGAGGAGATGGACATTCCCACTATTTTAGACTGACTATTCACCTAGAAAACTGCTGGTCTTTACCTTAGCTCCCTGAAAAGTTTGCTCAGAACTTTCCCTCCAGTAACTAGACCTGCTCTGACATGGGATTTCAACTTGGTCCTTTCAGCTCTAACTAAGCTACCATTTGAAGAACGTAAGAAAGGCCGTACCGGGTCAGACCAAAGGTCCATCTAGCCCAGTATCCTGTCTACCGACAGTGGCCAATGCCAGGTGCCCCAGAGGGAGTGAACCTAACAGGCAATGATCAAGTGATCTCTCTCCTGCCATCCATCTCCATCCTCTGACAGACAGAGGCTAGGGACACCATTCCTTACCCGTCCTGGCTAATAGCCATTAATGGACTTAACCACCATGAATTTATCCAGTTCTCTTTTAAACTCTGTTGTAGTCCTAGCCTTCACAACCTTCTCAGGTAAGGAGTTCTACAAGTTGACTGTGCGCTGCGTGAAGAAGAACTTCCTTTTATTTGTTTTAAACATTTAAACATTGTTTTAAGCATTAGCAACTTGCTTATTTTCCCATTTATCTATGAAGGTAGCCTTCTTGGTGGCCATCACTTCGGCTAGAAAGCTAGGCGAACCTGTGGCCCTTGTGGCCTATGCACGAAGTACCATTTTCCATATGGATAAGGTTTCATGGAGACTGCACCTTAAGTTCATCACCAGTGTAATCTTGGACTTCTATATGAATTAGACTGTATGTTTACCTGTGTTTTTTCCTGTGCCTCAGACCACCAATGAGAAGCAGATATGGACTTGCATTGGGCGTTGGCTTTCTGTCTTCAGAGAACAAAAGCCTTTAGGAGATTACCTAGGCTATTTGTGGTCCTGGCAGAATGCATGAAAAGCCAAGAGATAGCTGAGTGGATTTTGGGCTGCATCTTGCTCTGTTACCAGATATCTGATACACTCTGTACAGTGGAGGAGCAAGCCACTCCTTCAGAGCAAAAGCCACTTTGGTAGCTTTGCTTCAGGAGGTGCCTCACCTTGACATATGTAAAACAGCCATGTGGAGTTCTATTCTTACACGAGACAGTGTCCTGGTGCAAGACTCCTCAGTTGACGCATCCTTTGGGTCCTGCAGTCATCTATCCTCCATCATGAGTATTGCTTATCAATCACCCTCAGTGGAATACACATAGGGACCAGTACTAGAAGAAGAAAGATTACTTGCCTTGTAGTAACTGGAGTTGTTAGAGATGTGTATGTCCTATCTGTATTCCACTACCTGCTCTCCTTCCCCTCTGCTTCGGATCATAGACTTGATTCACAGTAGAGAGTGAACTGGAGAGGTGGTTGGTCCACACCACCACTTCTGCCCATGGATTGGAGAGGAAGAGCACAGGTGCAGATCAAAGGATACTGCAAGAATCTTCCTGCCTTAGGGGCATAGGACGCATATGTACCCAGAGTGCAATACAGATAGGAACTGCACATCTTTAACAACTCATTACTATAAGGTAAGTAACCTTGCTTTTCAACTATAATAGTCTAGCTAGTTAATACTAATTTATTTTTGTTTTATCTAACTGAGCATAAGAAGACTTTTTCAAGAGCAGTATGCAAAATTTTCCGTGGAACTGGATAGGTAGAGAATTTGCTCTTTGTGAGCAAGGACTTTTCATTTAGCGTAGTCAGTAAGAACTTGCAGTTTAACTTTACTATATGGAGGAAAAGTGTGTGGAGAAAGTGGGCTGATAAGTAGACCAAGGGTAGGGAAAACCGATATAAAGTATATGGTATGTTAACAAAATTTTTGTAGCAGACAAGTATTTCTAAGTTACTTATCAGTCTTATAACCAGTTAGAAAGTTACCTGACTTATGAAAATCCTGAGTAACAGCTGGGGAATAGCTTATTCATCCTGTTTTTTTAATTGTTGACATCAAATTTGTCTGTGTTGAAATTGTGAGCACCTTAGGGTAGGTGGTGTGGTTTCTTTTATGTGTTTGGAAAGCACCTACCCCATTGTGGGTACAACTGGAAATAAACATTAAATAATGATAGTCAGAGAATAAGCAGCGAGCTTCTAATGATTTTCAATAGGATTTTGATACCTAACTTCCCTTTGAAAATTGCAGCCTAAATATCTCCCGCTTTGATAATAAACATCTGTTTCACGTCAACATTTAACTTAATAAATGTCTCAAACTTTTCCACATTATATTTGTTAAAATACATTTTAAAATAAAAATAAACTACATCGTTGACTATAAAAAGGACATTTTAAAATTACTGGAGTTATGTAGTACACAAACTACTGCATGTGTATTTTTCTTTCTAAATGAAAGATTACTTGTTTGGACAGCTATCCATCCAATGACTTTTATATGTTTGTTTAATAGGTAACAGTGTGTTTGCTGTTATTTTTGTCTGATGGTCCTAATGTTATGTGACTAGAGTTAAAGAAAATCAGAGTACCATTATAGAGCAAAGAGACAATCTTATTTTTTGCTTGAAAAACAAATTTCAATTTCAGATAATTGAAAACCACCTTGCTTGCTTTATGGCTACCATCCATATGGCTGAAGCTGACTGGATGAGACTCTCCAGAGTGTTAGTGGAGTTGTATAATCTGTCAAATTTTGCTATTGGGTAATACCAGTCTAAAAGTGCAGTTTTTTTTTGTTTTTTTTTTTTTTAGTGCTTAAAAATGTAATATTTTACTTTTGGAAAAAATTTACAGATTTGTTGATATATATATATTTTTTAATGTTCTCTACCAGTTAGTCTGTTTACCGTTTTTTGTCTCTTATTCAGGAAGGTACTTCAGCACATGCCTAACTTTAAGAATGAGTAGTCCTAATTACTTCAAATGGACTGCCTTACATGGATAAAATTAGGCATGTGCTTAAGTACCTTACTGAAGTGTGATCTTTCTGAGTATATTACTCACGCTGATATAAGAAGTCATTGTGTAGGACATATTCAGAGAGGTCTGGATTCCAGCTATATGATAAACCTATAACCTATGTTTGTAATTCATTACTATAATCTATATTATTAAAATCTTCATAAAGTACAAAATAACCAAGTGACATTAACAATGAAAAACAGATTAATGCCTAATTTTAACACTGCTAACCTCCAACTCTTTAAATTTCATTTATCAGAAATTTTATTTAATTAAATTAAAATAAATATTTTAACACGGTAACTTGTTGTGAGGGGATGGAAGGGTGAGGGGAAAGAAGAATTCTGTATTGTAACCAGTACAAATATGAGAAGTCATAATTTCCTTTATAGTTGCATTTGAACAGTTAATGATTTAACGGTTTATCTATTTCTTTTTGGTTTAGAGTAATGATGGAGAAGAGCGTTTGGCTGTTGTTCGACTTCTAGCTAAACTATTTGGCTCTAAAGATTCTGATCTGGCAACACAAAATCGTCCTCTTTGGCAATGCTTTCTTGGACGGTGAGAAGACATACAGACCGACTTCAGAATTTGTATTCTTTACAATTGCTAAGTATTCCTAATAGTGCTGTTAATAAGAAACACTTTTTTCCAGCATTTCTCTGTTTTCAAAAGCTATAGTTAATTTGTTTTTTTTATTTGGGCGGGAAGATTTGTTATGTATTGTATTTGAACTTTCAGAAAGCCTTTGACAAAGTCCCTAACTAAAGGATTTTAAGCATACTAAGCTGTCATAGGATAATAGGGAAGGTCCTCTCTTGGATCAGTAATTGGTTAAAAGACAAGAAACAAAAGATAGGAATAAGTAGTCAGTTTTCAGAACGGAGAGAAGTTAATAGCCTTGTCCTCCAGGGAGCAGTACTGGGACCAGTGCTGTTCAACATATAGTCATAGATGATCTGGAAAGAAGGGTAAATAGCGAGTTGGCAAATTTTGCAGACATTACAAAATGACTCAAGATCGTTAAGTCCAAAGCAGAATGAAAAGCTACAAAGGGATTTCACAAAACTGGGTGACTGGATAACAAAATGGCAGATAAAATTTAGTGTTGATAAAGTAATGCATGTTGGAAAACATAATCCCAACTATACATACAAAATGATGGGGTCTAAATTAGCTGTTACCACTCAAGAAAGAGACCTGGGAGTCATTGTGGATAATTCTCTGAAAACATCTGTTCTTCTTCGAGTGTTTGCTCATGTCGATTCCTTCCTGTGCGTGCCCACATGCACAGTTGTCGGAGACTTTTGCCTTAGCAGAATCTGTAGGGACATCTGTGGCACCCTCTGCAGCGCTGCGTTCATGCATCAGTATGTCAGGTGCCGCCAGTCCTACGCCCTCCCAGGTGGACAGTCAGAGTACCTCTTTCCCTTGCTTCGCAAGTGGTCAGCGGTTTTTTGCTCCTACTCTGAACTGTGTGTTCCAGCTGTAAATAGTTTTGTTTGTAGATAGTTTAGTTAAATACCTGTTAAGTACTGTAGTTAGTCAGTAAGGGTCTTGGTGGGGACTTTGCCCCAGTCTCCCGGTTTAAGACCTATTCTGACTACAACAGGCTTATGCCTGTTAGTGACCTGCATGGTAGCTGTTTGAAGTGCCTGGGGGAATCTGACATAAAAGAGAAGTGTTGCATCTGTAAGAACTTTCGTCCCAGGACACAGAAAGAACACAAAATTCCCTTGAGGGCCCTCCTCATGGAGACCGCTCTTTGTCCAGCCTCGGAGCCGGCCTGGCCAAATACAATGCCCAGTACTTCAGCTTCGGTGCGCAGCACACCCCCGCCACTGGTCCCCTTTGCTGGTACCTAAGAAGAAGGCTAAGAAGAGGGACCTGATGCCGAGCAAGCCAGATCAAGGGGCATTGGGCAAAGCACCCTGCTCGGGCCGCCCGCGCACACTGGAGCTACACCGGGGCTCTGCCCAAGGGAGTACCACCCTTCCGCAGGGACCCACCACCGACTCTAGGGACCCAGGCTGATGGTGCAGCTGACGCACTCTCAATTTCTGGTGACCAGAGAGCAAGAAGCGCTCCCACCGCAATTGGTGCTGTGTGCGGTGATGGAACCTGCTAAGGCTCCTCGTGAGGGCAAGCCCGCCATGAGGGCCTTGCACAAGACAAGCGAGCGCCGTTGGTCTCTGGAACCAAGACAGAGCCTTGTGTTGCCACGCCTTTGGTCTCCGCATCAGCACAGGTCACTGGTTCACCGTTATGGATCGTTGATGCTGCGCTCCTGGTCTCCACCCTTGCACGAGGACTCACCCAGAAAGAGACGCCCCTCATCCCACAGTCAGCACTAGTCGTTTTCGTGCCGATGGTCAATGTCACTGAGACTTCGGGGATGCTCCCCAGCTCAGCGCCGCTCTCCCTACTCCTCGAACTGGTCAGACTGTTCCCAGCACCAGTCACCTGCGGCGACAGTTAGCCGCCAGACCTAGGCCTCGATGTCCCCGCCCTGGTCATCGGAGGAGGAGGAATTCTCCAGTACAGAGAGGGAGTTTAACCCCTCGCCTAGGCAGCAGCATGGTGGTGGAGGAACCAGAGCCCACCCTGAGACCTCCCTCTCCGGTGGGTGACGATGCCCCAGGCCCTCCCCCCGTGGTCCAGTCATCCTCCTCCTCTCCGGACGAGGCAGTGGTGGGGCCCTCCAGGGCTAGTCCACTGGATGACTTCAAGGAGCATCAGGCGCTGCTCTGCTGGGTGGCCACTAACATGGAGCTCAAAGCGGAGGAAATGGCAGAGTTGGTGGACACATTGTTCAACCTGCTCTCGGCGTCCACCCCAGCACAGATCGCACTCCTGGTGCACGAGGGGGTCCTGAATATTGCCCCGCCCTCCATCCTGCTCACTTCCAAGAGGGCGGAAAAGAAGTATTTTGTCCCCGCTAAGAGATTTGAATACTTACACACCCACCCGCCCCCGGGTCGTCAATCATATCGGCAGCCAGTGAAAAGGACCAACAGGGCCTGGCCAGTTCCACCCCCAAAGAATAAAGAGACCAAGAGACCGCACCTATTTGGATGCAAGATTTATTCAATGGCCAGTCTCCAGTTTCGGGTGGCGAACCATCAGGCCCTCTTGGGGCGCTGGAATTCTAACTTGTGGGATTCTCTCCTTAAGTTTAAGGACTCTGTGTCCCAGGAGGTGGCCCAGGAATTTGGGGCTCTGGTGGAGGAAGGTACCGTGGCAGCTCGGTGCTCCCTCCAGATGGCCTGGGCGGCCAATTCAGCTACCAGAGTGGTTGCCTTTGGCGGTGGTCATGCAGCGCAGTTCCAGGCTCCAGACTGCCGGCCTGTCCCAGCAGATGCAGGCCTCTATTCAGGACCTCCCGTTTGACAGGGCTGTTTTCTGACCAAATGGACACAAGACTGCGTGGCCTAATGGACACCCGCGCTACACTCCATGCATCATGGGGACGCATACTCCTCAGCCTGCGTCGCAGCCGTTCCGGCATCCCCCACCACCAAGGCAGTGGCAGCCTCAGTAGGGGCCTGCGAGGAGAAGGGACGCCGGGTTTAACTTCTGCCTCCCTTCATCCGCCCGCTTACTGGCATAGCCTATTCCAGCAAAATACCCTGGGAACCAGAAGCGCTCATTTTGGGGGTGCACTCGGGAACAACGCACCTATCACCTCCCTGGATCTGTCCTGCTTTTTCCTGGACCACCTCCACTCCCTCTGTTCGGCCTGATTGAGGGTCACCTCGGACCGTTGGGTGTTAGATGTAGCATCATCCGGCTATACCCTCTGGTTTACGGCCGCCCTTCCCTCCCACTCCACCTCTTCCCCGTCCTCTTCAGGGACCCTTCTCACGAGCAACTCCTCATTCAGGAGGTGGACAACCTACTGTAGCTGGGTATGGTGGAGGAGGGGAGGTTCCTCAGACAATAAGGGGAAAAGGGGTCTACTCCCGTTATTTCCTAATCCAGAAGGCGACCTTTCTGGACCTGCGACAACTCAACAAATACCTCAAAAAGTCGAAGTTTCACAAGGTATCCCTGGCCTCCATCATTCCCTCCTTAGATCTGGGCAACTGGTATGCCAAAAGATGCTTGTTTCCATATCTCTGTTTTCCCAGGACACAGGCGTTCCTGTGCTTCATGGTGGGCCAGCGCCATTTCCAGTTTATGGCGGTCCCCTTTGGCCTATTCTCGGCCCCCAGGGTCTTTACAAAATGCATGGCCCCTATAGCCGCTTACCTAAGACACGGGGGGTCCCGGTCTATCCTTATCTCGACGATTGGCTCATCAAGGGCAGATTGTGGGATCACGTGAAGAGCAGCCGTGATCTGGTGCATGCCACATGCCGCAACCTAAGCCTGTTAGTAAACGAGATGTCAACCCTCGTATCTGTGCAATGGATAGAATTCATCGGGGTAGTACTTCACGGGGGCAAGGGCGTTCTTCCCAGAGTCCCATTTCCAAGCCATGTCGGAAGTAATCTCCTGTGTGATGGATCATCTGCTCATCACTGCCTGCACCTGCCTAAAGTTGTTTGGTCACGTGGAGGCCCACATATACGTGGTCTGCCACACCCAGCTTCACCTCTGCCCATTGCAGGGATGGTTGGCATTGGTCTGCATCCCCAACAGACATGACCTGGACCCCGTAGTCAAGGTGCTGCACACCATCCGAGTATCCCTGGCGTGGTGGCTGGATCCTGTGCCAATCCTTCAGGGAATTCCCGTTGCGGCCCCATCCCTATTGCTGACTCTGGTGTCTGATACCTCGGATGGGGAGCCCACTTGGGAGAGCTCAGTACTCAAGGCCGCTGGTCATGGGTCAGCTGCTCCCTCCATTTAATTGTCAGGGAGTTCAGGGTGGTTTGCCTGGGCTGCCAGGCTTTTCGATCCCAGTTGCAGGGCAAGGTGGTTCATGTCCTGACAACATCATGACTGCAATGTTTTATATCAGTAAGTAAGGTGGAGCCAGGCCCTCAGCCCTTTGCCAAGAAGCATTCCAACTCTGGGACTTCTGTGTGCAGCATGCCCTTCATCTTGTGTCAGCACACCTCCCCAGAGCTGGGAACGTTCTGGTGGATCACCTCAGCAGGACCTTCTCGTCTTGCCACGAGTGGTCTCTCCACCCCGAGATGGTTGACAAGATTTTCTGAAAGTGGGGGTCTCCCCAGGTGGACCTGTTTGCGACTTGCCAGAACACGAAGTGCCCCCGGTTCTGCTCATTCTGGGGGCTTGACAGGGATTCCAGGTCAGATGCCTTTCTGCTTCCCTGGTGGGAGCTCTGATGTACACTTTCCTGCTGGTGCTGTTGCTCCACAAGGTCCTCATGAAGGTTAAGCAGGACAGGGCCAAGGTCATACTTATCGCCCTGGCTTGGCCTCGCCAGCATTGGTTCAGTACGCTCCTGGACCTGTCTGTGTTGGCCCCGATGCCGCTGCTCCACAGGCCAGATTTCCTATCACAGAATCAGGGCAGGCTCTTGCACCCAAACCTGGTGGTGCGGCACCTGACAGCTCGGTTGCTCCATGGCTGAATTCTGAGGAGCAGGAGTGCTCAACCCGAGTCCAGCAGGTCCTGCTGGGAAGCAGGAAGCCCTCCACTAGGGCCACTTATCTGGCCAAACGGAAAATTTTACGTGCTGGGCTTTGACCTGAGGGATTAGGCTTGCGCAGGCTTTGCTGCATCTGATCCTGGACTGCCTCGTGCATCTTAAATTTCAGGGGTGGTTCCTTTCATCTATTAAGGTCCACTTGGCTGCTGTAATGGCCTTTCACCTTCCGTTCCAGGGCAGGTCGGTCTGCATGCATGGCATGACGGTCCAGTTCCTGAAGAGTCCGGAGCGACTACCCTTGAGCCTGGGATCCTGTCCCTCCATGGGACCTTAACGCTCTTGGTGTCCTGTTCTCTTCTTCTGCTCTCCTGGAAGGTGGTGTTCTTGGTGGCGATAACTTCTGCCTGGAGGGTTTCCAAGATTAGGGCGCTCACTTCAGAACCGCTGTATACCGTGTTCTTCAAGGACAAGGTCCAGCTGCAGCCACACCCGGCTTTCCTGCCCAAGGTGGTTGCCCAGTTTCCCATGAGCCAGGACATATTCTTGCCAGTCTCCTGTCCAAAACCTCATAAGTCTGAGGGGGAGCATAGATTGCATTTCCTGGACATCAGGAGAGTGCTGGCCTTCTACATTGAGAGGACCAGGCCATTTCGTAAATTGACTCAGTTGTTCATCGCTGTGGCAGATAGGATGAAGGGTAGTCCGGTGTCCATCCAGAGAATTTTGTCTTGGATCACTTCCTGCATCCATTTCTGCTATGATCAGGCCAAGGTGCCTCTGCCGGCAATTGTCACCATTCACTCAGCTAGAGCGCAAGCCTCGGCAGTGGCTTTCCGGACCCAAGTGCCCTTTTAGGATATCTGCAAGGCTGCTACCTGGCCGTCCTTTCACAGGTTCACATTGCACTACGCCCTTACCTAACAAGCTTGAGACGATGCTGGCTTCAGTAGAGCAGTGCTGCAAGCCGCACAACCGTGAACTCTGAGCCCAACTCCAGGGATATTACTTGTGAGTCACCTAGAATGGTATTGACGTGAGCAAGCACTCGAAGAAGAAAAAACAGTTACCCACCTTTTCATAACTGTTATTCTTTGAGATATGGTGTTCACGTCCATTTCATTACCCACCCGTTTACCCCTCTGTCAAGAGTTGCCGGCAAGAAGGAACTGAGAGGGCGTAGGGCTGGCACCGCCTGATATACTGCCGCATGAGTGCGGCACTCCAGAGGGTGCCACAGCTGTCCCTACAGATACCGTTAAGGCAAAAGTCTCCGACTATGCACATGGGTGCGCATATACCTAGGGTACATCTATACTTACCTCCGGGTTCGGCGGTAAGCAGTCGATCTTCTGGGATCGATTTATTGCGTCTTGTCTAGATGCGATAAATCGATCCCGGAAGTACTCGCCGTCGACGCCAGTACTCCTGCTCCACGAGAGGAGTATGCGGAGTCAACGGGGGAGCCTGCCTGCTGCATCTGGACCCGCGGTAAGTACCTTGTAGTTCGAACTAAGGTACTTCGACTTCAGCTACGTTATTCACGTAGCTGAAGTTGCGTATCTTAGTTCGAACTGGGGGTTAGTGTGGACCAGCCCCTAGAATAGAATGGACAGGAGCAACATATCTTGAGGAATAACAGTTACGAAAAGGTGGGTAACAGTTATTTCAGTGTGCAGCGAAGGCAGTCAAAAAAGCTAACAATATTAGGAATCATTAGGAAAGGGTTAGAGAAGACAGTAAATATCATAATGATGCTATGTAAATCCAGGGTAAGCCCATACCTTGAATACACCATGCAGTCCTGGTTGCCCCCATCTCAGAAAAGATATATTAGAATTGGAAAAGGTATAGCGAAGGGCAACAAAAATGATAATAAGAACAGGAGTACTTGTGGCACCTTAGAGACTTAGTCTCTAAGGTGCCACAAGTACTCCTGTTCTTCTTTTTGCGGATACAGACTAACACGGCTGTTACTCTGAAAAATGATAATGAAGAAATAGCTTCCATAGAGGAGAGATTAAAAAGACTGGGAAAAAGGATGACAAAAGGGGGTATGATAGAGGTCTATATAAAATCATGAATGATGTGGATAAAATGACATAACACAAGAAACAGGGGTCACCCAGTGAAATTAATAGGCAGCAGTTTAAAATAAACAAAAGGAAGTACTACTTCACACAACACACAGTAAACCTGTGGAACTCATTGCCAGGGGATGTTGTGAAGGCCAAAACTATACCTGGGTTTAAAAAAGAATTAGAAAAGTTCCTGGAGGATAGGTCCATCAATGACTATTAGCCAAGATAGTCAGCTGCATGCTCTGAGTGTCCCTAAGCCTCTAACTGCCAGATGCCAGGACTGGACAACGGGGGGTGGATCACCTATTCTGACAGGATATTGGGTAATGGACCATTGGTCTGACCCAGTATGGTCATTCTGATGTTCTTATGATTTGCATTAAATAGAGTTTTAAAATAGGGAATCTTTGATCCATATAAAGTATTTTAAAACAAAAATAATTGAAAGTTAAGTTGCAAGAGATTGCCCTAAGACCAGGGATTGTGCATTCAAAGATCCAAAAATATAAGAGCCTTGTTTATGATGGTACATTGTTATACCTAAAAGCATCTTTTCAATTTATTTGTTAAATACCTCCGATACAATACTTCACTCTACCTAGACATTTGTATGTTTTTTGTTGGGTTGTGGTGTTTTTGTATTTTTTGCATGGCCACATCCTTTTTAGTAAATAGCAATTTTAAGTGCAACATTATTTTAGAGGGTTCTTATTTTCAACACTCCAAGGCTGTAATCCTGACCCCATTTAAGTGTATTATTGCTATCCTGATACTTTTTGCCCCTCCCCCTTTTTCCCCCCCACAAGAAGCATTTTGAGCTTTACATTTTTTAAAACCTAATGGAGATTGACAAATTCTATTTTATGTATTATCATGTACTCTAAAATTATTTTTATGCAGTTGACGTAACAGTAACACATTCTCAACATACTTATGTGACGATGTAAAGAGAAACATTGATTTTTAAAGATAACCCAAAAACTTAACATGCTTCATTTTCCATCCCTCTAGATTTAATGATATCCATGTCCCTGTGAGGTTAGAAAGTGTGAAATTTGCCAGTCATTGTTTAATGAACCATCCGGATTTAGCAAAAGACCTTACCGGTAAGATGCATAATTTAAAGTTTAAAAAAAATTTTGTCTGAGGGAGGAAATTGTTTCAAGTATATAGCAATATGGTTCTGAAATATGTTAAGACCGGACTTGCCTGTGCTGGATGGGGAGTGCTAAGGCATTCATTTAAGGTTGATTTTCCTGTAGAAGGCAAGAGAGGTTTTTTTAAAAGTAGGCATTTCACATTGGGTATGTTTTGTTGCTAGCTCTATAGAACAAAGATGGTCCAATTATCCTATGTAGAATTAGTTTTAACCTGATCATCTCAAATTTTGATGAAATCTTGGCCCTGACAGAGCAGGTTAACCATTGAGCATGTGGATTGGGATTTTCAGAAGTACTTGGTGTTTCCCTAACTCTGCTTCCATTGATTTACAAAATCCCACCCATGATCTAACGATTAAATTCCTCCTGCAGGCCAGCATTATAGCCAGTTTTAACTTGTGAAAGTTGGAAAGCAGGGATAGAAGAACATAACATAAAGACCAGTTACATCCTTTGGCATATTTTCATTTTTCAGTCCCCTTTTCCCCACCCACCTTTTTTTTAATACCATAATCATGATGTGCTCAGCATGCTCGGTCTCATTTTCAGTGGTGATTAGCACCAATAGATCCCACTGACTTCAGTAGGAACTGAATGCTCAGCACCACTGAAAGTCAGGACACTTACAATTAGATTTTTTTTCCCCCTTAAACCAGATGTTGGAGTAATTGCTGAAGGTGAATGAGCAGATTTTTATAAAGTGAGAAATAGGTCTATATTTTCCTTTTATTTAAAATGGTTCATGTATTTTGGAAATGTGAAATAAGGCATATTGCTAAGACTCAATTTGTGCCCACAGTATTGTGGAATCTCTGGAAAATATTAGTTTTGCCTGTCTTCACCTGCTAGTATTGATGCACCAGACTATGGGTTGGTCTACACTAACACTGTAAGTCAATCTGAGTAACACTAGTTCATTTATGTAAGTTACATAACTGAAGTCGACATAATTTAGGGTGACTTCCAGTGTTGTCTACACTGCACTATGTCGATGAGAGACGTTCTTCCATTGACATAGCTTCCCCCGCTTGGGGAGGTGGAGTACAGATGTCGACAGGAGGGCGCTCTCCCTTTGATTTAGCATGTCTTCACCAGACCTACTAAATCGACTCTGCTGCATCGATCACAGTGGTGTCGATTTAGCCGGTAGTGTAGACCTGGTTTACGTTTTGCTGTTCAGATATCTGTATTCTTCGGCAGGTCTCTTCTCAGGCTATATCTATGTTACAGGAACTATAGTAGCATAGCTACAGTGCCATAGCTGTACCACTTTAATCCTGTGGTGTAGACAAAGACTACAGCAATGAAAGGGGTATTTTCATCATTGTAGGAACTCCACTTCCCTGAGCAGTGGTAGCTAGGTTGGACGGAGAAATGCTTCTGTTGATCTAGCTTCATTTACACCAGGGACTAGATCAGCATAACTGTGTTGCTTAGATGTGGATTTTCCATAGCCCTGAGCACCGTCGATCTAAGATTTAAATGTAGACAAGACCTCATTAATATTCATTGGAAAGATATATTTTAAGTATTTTAGGTAAAAGAATATGTGGGGATCTCAAGGTAAAATTGTTCAAGTTTATACGTGGTCTGATTAGAGAGATGTCGGTTGTGACTCCGCAGTTAAGTTTGCATTGTGATTGACAGGAAACAAATCCTTTAATTTCTATTCACTGTTTCTCTAGAATTTTATAAAAAAGGGATTAAAGGGATTAGTAGGTTGGCTAGTAGTTTAGAGAATACTAACTTTTCACCTTTGGAAACTCTCTGGTTCAGATATGGTTTAAGTTGTAACTGTAAATGAGTTTGATCTCATTAGGGTCTCTATTGGATATTGGCCAGTTCCACGCAGACACTTCGTAATTTGAGCTGTGGTGTGGCCTGTTGAGTCTATATTTGATTTACTCAAGTAGTCCGTAAATACTTGATGACACAATGGCCCTGTAACAATTTTGAAGTAATCATTACAGCGAACACGGCAAAAAAAATTCTTGTTGAAAGGTATCTAACTATGAAGTTATAAAATCAATATAGTCTGTTTAAATAGACAGTTTTAAAGATTTTGATATGTATTTTGAAGAACCAGTATCTGTATGATATACCAGAATAATTCTCAGGGAGTTGTTGCAGAATGTAGTTGCAAATCCTTCCTCTCCCTTCGCGCCCCCCCCTCCCCAAATACTGTAAAGGACTTTTCTACAATTTTTTTTAAATTAATGCATTAAGGCAAAGATAGGATTTTGATGGGAATTTCTATATTTAGGTATTAATGATGCTATTTAAATTGACAGAAGATTACGCTATGACTAAAATAAAATCCTTAATTTAGTCTGTTGTGATGGATCATGCTTCTGTGAAACAATGCTCCCTCAGGGCATTATAGAACAGTGTGTTACAAACATAATATAAAATATTGAGGCACAGTGAGCTGAGTTCAGCCTTAACTCGGAATTTTGTCATTTCTGACTCAAACTAATCTTTAATGATTTACAACATTTTAAACGTATTACTTATATTGTAAACACCTTGGGGCTGAGAATTAGTATATACAGTTTCATTTGCAGTAGATGATATAGTTGTACATTTTGAATGAGGTTTGTGTAGTTTTAATTTTCCTAATAAAGTGTCATTTGTTGTGCATCTGCAACAAAAGCTCTTGAGTATACTTTTCATGGTTACCGTTGTTGTTTTTTTATTGTAATAGAGTACTTGAAGGTTAGATCACATGACCCAGAAGAAGCCATTCGACATGATGTCATTGTTACAATTATAACGGCTGGGAAGAGAGACCTTTCTTTAGTCAATGACCAGCTCCTTGGCTTTGTAAGGGAAAGAACACTAGATAAACGGGTAAGGTATAATACTTCATTTGCAGTAATTGCCACCTTTAAATACAACTGATGAAGAAAAAAATGGCAAAACCAGAATCTTCTGTGCATTGAGGATATGGGTTACAGTTTTGTGCGGTTAATTAGAATGCAGTGGCAAAATTAATTCTCACTAGAAGGCAAACTGTTCAAATGCAGGCAGTGTCTCTGAGCAGGGGCTATATATCAGGGAAATGAGATCATTATTCTGCCAGGAATAATGCGAATTTCACCATCAAGCTCCTCACTAGCCAGAGGTCTGACAGTGTGATTGGCCTAAGGGAGTTGGGCGCCCTCCCAGAAACTTGTCAGTGAAGACTAATTTCAGCTCTAGATGAGGTTTCTTTATGGGATTCATCTCTGAAAAGAGCTTAATGGACTTAAATTCTGGGAAAAATAAAAATTGACAGCTAACTGGAAATGGCTATGAAGCACACATAACTATTTGAGGTAAACAGTAATATAACATGGTGTTTTTAAAAGGCTTTCACTCTGTGTATTTTAGGTGTCTTTCAAAGTGAGTAGGAGACATATAACTTTTGTGAGCTCTCAGCATTCACCAGATTTTTTTTGTACAGCTTTTGTCTTATTCTTTTATATCTGCTTGTGACTACCTCCTCATTTTGAATCTAGTAAGCTTTTGAGGCCTGAACACATGATTTAAACCTCATTTAACTATTCTCCTGCATAAGTACTGATGACAATACTTGCTTTCCATAGTTCATATTCCCCTTGGACAAGCCCCTGTTCTTGACACGTCCATCCATTTGCTTCCATCTGATTCTTTTTGGGCTACTCTTTTTATTCAGCTATTCAACTAGTGTAGATTTTGTAGACTACTGACTTTGTTCTATTTCTTTGGTGTAAGTTGTCTTAGTGCTTCCAGGAGAGGGGAACTGAAAGCTTCTGATCCATGAGAGTCCTCCATGAGAGCTCTTTTTCTAAAGACCCAGCCTGCTTGTAGAAAGGGCACTGCAGAAATGGTTCAAACACTTTCCTCTTCTGTTGAAACAGGCCATTTTATCTTAGAGACTCCAAGTTCAATGGCACCTTCTCATCTCAATTCTCTAGGAAGAGGCTTATTGAAGGAAAGTTTTGGGACAGGCTTTGAAAGTTGGCTCAAGTTCCCATTTGCCCAAACATCTAGGCCAGATAGGGACTTTTCCTTTCCCCAGGAAGAAACTCTTGGGTTAGTCAACTTCAGTGAGTGGCTTTGGGATGAGAAACCAAAGGAACAGACTCCAAGCTCCCTTCTCTCTTTAACCACTTCCCTGAATATCTCCAGTTTTAACTTTTCCTTCACCACTGAAGGAGGACTCAAAAGCATTTTGGGAGCTGACAACCTGCCTGGCTCCTGTTTTAGAGATCCCTTGAATTGAGAAAAAGGGAGAACCCGGTGACTTTTCTATCCTGAATTTAATAGAAAACTGAAGAAGGGCTTTTCTGACAAATAAAGGATTCTTTGGAACCTTATGAAACTGTTGTCTCACCCACTGACAGAAGAAATTAATTGTACCAGGTATCCCAGGAAGGTTTTGACCAAGGTATTTAAATCTCTTTTGAGCTAAATCAAAAGAGCACCTTTCTATCCTTTCCTTCTTTATCATTCTGCTGCCTTTGATGCTGATGATCTCATTCTCCAACTTTTCTCTCTTGGCTTCTTTGACTGTGATCAGCACCCTACTGACTGCTCTTTTAGTTTTTCATATAATAGCTCCTTATCTTCCTTTCTCTCTATAGATTCTTTTCCACACCCATCACTGTGATATCTGAATTGCTCCCTCATCTGACAGCGTTCTCTCAGGATTCTGTCCTCCCTTGTCTGTCGTTAATGCCCTTCTCTGTTCCCAGGGTTTCAACTACTACCTTTGTGCCAGTAATTCCCAAACCTACCAATTTCACATTTCAAGCTGCTTCTGATATCTCCTTTTGATGGATGTTCTACTGACATCTTAAGAATAACCTTTCCAAAGCTGAACTTTTCCAAAATCTTTCCTCCTAATCCTTCTCCTTCACCTTCCTTCTTTCTTCCCAATGACAGCTCAGTCCTTCCTGTCTCCTGTATAGCTGATGAACACACAGCTCAAGATGGGAATGTCTACGTCTACATGTGGAAAATAGTATTTTACTACTTTTTGAAAGATAAATATTTTTGTAATATTTTATTTTCTTCTTAGTTTGTTTTAGTTGCTAGGTAAGTAGGCAAATACCCACAAAGATGTCAGTATTTTATAATTTATGTAATTGATTTTATGTGCATTTGAAAGTTTTCTGTACTAAAATCTGTATATGTCATGCCACCTAGTGGCAAATTCATAGTTTCTTGCCTTTTACCTACATCCAGTGTTACTGATTGTGAATTGCTTTTTGATTTAAGAAATATATGGCAAAACATGGATCTGATTTTTCCCTGTTTATATAGTATAGGCCCTGACTCTTCAACTGATGGTATATGAGCAGACTTCTCTGTTCATGTAGAGCTCCATTAACTTCAGTGGGGTTCTGTGTGGATATAGCAAATTGTCCATGCACTGTCAATTTTAGACTTTAGTTTGTAATGATTTGGCAAGATGAAAGTTCTCTCATCAACTTAACTGAGGTCCTTAGGCTAAATACTGGATTGATTTTTGGTTGTTCCATCTGAAAAAGGAGTTGGTAGAAATAGAAAGTGGTTTGAGAAGCAAAATAGGATTTGAGACGCTTCCATACAACGATGGATTGAAATCAGAATTCATTTTTTAAAAGAAAAACGTAACCTCTTCAGGGTAGGACCACTAGCATAATTGGGGCCTCTGAGCACCACCGCTAATAAATAATACTGAGAGGAAGGCATAAGAGCTTTATAAAATGAGTGGACAGTATGGAGGCAAATAGTTTAGTAAAATTGTAATGAGATTAGACACACTACATGAATAATAGCATCTGCAATTACACTAGATAGGATTAAAAAATTATGAGCACTGTCACAGTTCAGGGGAACTGCACCTGTATTTCCCCTCAGCCATTGCCTTTCTGGGTGGAGACCTCTGTGTCTCTCCCTTATGACTGGGGTATTCCCAGACTGCACAGTTCTCTCTATTTCCCAGCACAGACAGGTTGCCCGAAGGACACCTGATTTGTTTCTCTTCAGAAAGTGATTATCAACAGTTATAACTACTGCAGTTCTTTCTAAGCAGGCCTACTTTATTCTTAAGGTAAAAGGTATGAAAGAAAAAACATTTAAAAGTAACAAAACAGCATAAACATATGGTAATAGGCTTACTAGAATTAACCCCAGCCCTAACATGGATTCTGGAAAGATAAGTCCTTTAACCTCGACCCTGGGGAGTCCTTGTGGTTATCAGTTTATCACAGCTTTAGCTTAGAACAGTCGTACTCATAACCTGTTCAGTTTCACCTTTCAGAGTCTTTGATCTGGAGTTTCCAGGTGTAGGTAATTAGTATACAATGAGTCTCTCTCTCAGGGCATATATTCAAAAGGTTGCCTTCTGAGGGGAGAATTTGCATCCCTCTCACTGCAAAGTACTTACTAGGAATCCTCATTATACCTATTGTTCCAAAAAGACCTTTGAACTTCATGATACCTTCCAGAGATTGCATTAATCTTTTCTTTCTGCTAAAGAATTTCTATACAATCTCACAATAGTACATAAACATTTCCTTTCTAATATAATATGCCCCCAAAGTATTAACCTTAGTTCAGTAAGGTTTAATGAAATTCAGGATATTGTCAGTCTGTCACAAGCACTATGAATTCTCTCATACTTCAGGACTAGCTGAGATGTGGAAGAAATTCTCTCCTAAAGTACAAATTGCACAATTGCAGTTTCATGAACTTCTTTGGGGTAGAGGGAGAGGAAAAGTTGGATCTTTTGAAGCTTCCAGTGTAGATCATTATGTAGGAGACAGTAATACCTAACTAAATGAACCATTGTTCTGTTCTGTTCTGGTTGCTTCCATGAATTAAAGTTGAGTTTACTGCATCTGTCTGTTAACTTTGTCTTTCTCACTTCATTGCATTTAGTATATATTGTGTGTATTTGTGATATTTAATAAACATATTTTTCTTTTAAGTGGCGAGTAAGAAAAGAAGCCATGATGGGACTTGCCCAGCTATACAAGAAGTATTGTCTTCATGCTGAGGCTGGCAAAGATGCTGCAGAGAAAGTGAGCTGGATAAAGGATAAACTTTTGCACATATATTATCAGAATAGCATTGATGACAAGTGAGTCAATTTAAGCCTTCATAAATTTAATTGTATAGCTATAAGAAATATTCTGAAGAACAAAAGTGTATGCTTATCCTGAGGAAGTTGTTAGAAGATACTAATGATGTCCTCATAGCACATTTTAAACATTAGTGCTGCAAGTGTTGCAAATAGATTTGGAATTAATTCAACACTTCCCCTTCCAGCACCCCCGATTAAAGATTATTTGCTCTAAGTTATTTAGGATGATCAGGTTTTTGTATCTAGCCGTAAATTGTAGACTGGGAGCTAGATCTGAGATGATGGTTAGCTTTTTCTTTCTTAAACTCACTGACTACTGCTTAGAAAAAGACTACTTTTGTTTTTCCTATACTCAGCTTTTGTTTTCTTGTGGGGGGTTTTTTGGTCAGTAAAAGTTGCTAAGGCTGACTGCTACAATCCATCATTACCTGTGGCAACCTTAATTCTGCTTTCATAGGTATGCATAATAATACAGTCTTTAATTACATGAGGTACTTTTTTGTTTGTTTGTTTTTTACGGGACCCATGTCTCTTTCAGTGCACAAGATGGGTAGTGTGCAGGGAATAAATCAGTGTTGCCTAGTGAATGAGGTGGTTGTCTGTAGAACCCTTGCCTCACTTGTTGCAAAAATTAGAATTGTGAAATGAATGAGGCAGGGGATGGAAAGAAGAGAAAGTGTGTGTCACATGTCATGGCAACTGCACCTGTATTTTCCCGTCAGTGATTCAGCAAGGGCACCCACTCTTGGCTTTCAGCTCCACAGCAGTTGCCTCTCGTGGGTGGAGAAATGCATCTCTCTGCCTACTGATCTGGATATTCTCAGGTTGAACAGTTCCTGTGCCTTCACTTGCTGTTCCCAGTGCAGACAGGTTGCCCAAAGATACCTTCTTGCTTTCTCTTCAGGGACAGATAACAGTGTAATTGCTACAGATATAAGTTACTATACAGTTTTTTCTAAGCAAGTCTACTTTATTCTTAAGGTAAAGAATATTACAGAGAAAACATATTAAAAACAATAAAAGAACCTATGCTAATAAGCTTACCAGAGTTCATGTAACACTCACATAGGCTCTGGCAAGTGCAGTCTTTTAATACCTCATCCTAGGGGCATCCTTGTGGCTTCAGCTCAGAACAAGCACCCTCATAACCTATTCAGTTCCCTTTTTATAGAGCCTAGGGGTCTTTGAACTGGAGTTTCCAGAAGCAGGTAGGTAGTACACCCTGGGGAGAGAGACCCTTTATATATCTTCAGAAGGTTGGCTTCAGAGAAAGAGAATTTGCATTCCCCTCACCTCAGTGCGTTTCCGAAAGAAATCCACTTTATACGTTTTGTTCCAAAAAGACCTTTGAACTTCCTAATACTTTCCACTGATTTCATTAATCTTGTTTTTCTGCTAAATTCCATACACTCACAATAGTACATAAACATTTGCATTTGCAATACAATGAGCTCCAAAGGTGTTAATCTTACTGAATTAGGGTTAATTTCATTCAGTAAAGTTTATCTTAATTCCATAAGGTTTGTTCAGGATCATACAGGATATTGTCAGTCTTTCACAGAATTTTCTCATGGTTAAGGCAGTTGAATGCCACTGAGGAGATTAGGTTTCTCTTCTTGCCATAGATTCCTTTTGTGATTCTGGGCAAATCATTTAGACCAGCATTTTCCCAGGTGCCCACTAGTTGTATGCTGCTTATTTTCTGACTGCCCAACTTAAAAAAAATTGGGGCTTGATTTGTAGAGATGCTTGATGCTTAGAACTGCAGCTGAAGTCAATGAGAGCTGTGAATTCTCATCCTCTCTGATAGTAGAGCAGTGTGGTTTGGTGGGAGAGCTGTGAATTCTCATCCTCTCTGATAGTAGAGCAGTGTGGTTTGGTGGGATGAACCTGGGGCTCAAAAGGCACTGAGTTCCAATCCTAGCTCTGCCACTGACTTGCTCTTTGGTGGTGTGGTAAATGATTTTGTCTGTCTTGTTTCAGTTTCCCCATCTGTAAATGAATGTAAGAATACTTACCCACAACCCTCAGATTTAGTGCTGTAGGGCTTAACTTAATGCGTATACAGTGCTTTAAGCTTATAGAGTACTATTAAAATACTATGTCCTCTGAAAATCAGGTCCTGTGTGTCTCAGATTAGTGTAGTCTTTTGCAAATTTTGGTAATTTCCTCTGTGTCTCTGTTCCTTTTCTGTGAACACCCTCAAGGCCACCCTGAATGATGAGGATAAAAAGAGTTATTGAACAGCCGTCTCAGTCCTTGAGCACTATCCATTCTGTGCACTGAATAAAACTAGTATGTGATCATGTGTGTATCATCACACACTCACATACGCACAGAATGAAGGTTACACAGACAGCCTTAATTTTGTCACTGCCTAACATTTTAGAGCTTGACTTTGCAACCCTAAAAATGTTCTTTTAATGTATTTTTGGTATGCAGTCTGTATGATTAAAGCTTATCTGTTGTGCAGTGCATGGTTTTGTATGTTAGTTACATATAATCATATAAACTGCAACTACTTTATTGTGAAGTTCTTTAATCAAAGTTTCCATTAAAAAGTTGAGAAATTAAGTTTGCCCACTTTGTTTTCCCTTCAGTCTTTTTTCTTAAGTATATCTTGGTGTATGCTTACCTCCATTTTTTTCAGTGTTATTTGTCCTCAGTTTTTTTTATTATAAATATCAGCAGTTTTAAATATATTATGTTTCTGTTTCTTAAATACTATCCTTACCTTTTGAGACATTTTGCTAATTCTACCTTTTCTTCAGCTTCTTATTGTATTCTTCTTTTGTGTTTTTTACTCTATGGGTGTGCACACTCTTCCTGTTTCTCTTTAAATAAGAATGGTGACAAGGATAGATCCTGAGACTAGTTATTAGAAGAATCTAGAGGGAGAAAGGAGAATATCATGGGTGATTAAGGCCCATTTTTCTTGGCATCTGAAGGAATGGGGGAGAGTTCATCTGGGCATTTTTTTCACACCTTTCCAATAGCAGTAGGAAGGAGACCTGTGGAAGGCAGATAGTTACTACTTTCTTCTACCTATTTAGGTTGGAGAAGGTTCCAGTGCCAGTATAGCATAAAATCATAGAAATTTAGGGCTATAAGGGACCTCAAGAAGTCAGGATCTCTGTGTTTTACAATTAATCTGAACATTATGGATCACTTTGGAAATGTATGGTATTAAAAATTTATTTTAACTTTTTCTCTTTTCTGCAGGTTACTGGTAGAGAAAATCTTTGCTCAGTATCTTGTCCCACACAATTTGGAAACAGAAGAGAGAATGAAATGCTTGTACTATTTATATGCTAGCTTGGATCCAAATGCTGTCAAGTGAGTAGAGGTAGAAAAGTAGGCTGCTTAGATGCTTTTAAAATACAGCTTCCTTTGAATCTTTTCCAGCGTATGCCTTTTGATAGAAAATGATCAGTCTTTATTGCTAGCTCTTAGTCAAAATATTGGTAATGACAAGACTTGATGTTCTTGTTAGTCAAGTAATTTGAGAACTCTAATTCCTCTGGATTTAGACATTAATAGCTGGTGAAATTAACTAACCTGATTTTTATTTATTCAACAGTTTCTTAGATTGGAAACTTCTCTGTGCAAGTACCATGACCTCCATAGTATTTGTACAGCATCTTTCATCCAGATCCCGCACTATGCTATTACCAAATGAACAATACAATAATAAATAATGAATTACCAATACTGTTTGCAACTATAGTTTCAAAGTATTTCAAGTACACATATTATTAAATGCTGATTCCAGATGGATAAATCTGGATACAATAAAACAGGATGCCTTGATGTTAGGGGGTATTTTGATCCAATTTTAATGTTTTCAGTAAATTTTACATCAAGAATAACAAACTCTGACTTCAGTTATTTTGAATAAGATTGGTTACCTGGTTGCAAGATTGAAAGTAATGTGCAAGAAAGTCGTAGTTGAATAAAATTCAAAACATCAATTTAGTAACAATTTTAGGGCTGCAGTATGGCTTTTAAAAGAGTTATAAGGTTTTCAGTATAGGTAGGTAGTATTATGAGACTTCAGTCTATTCAATGTGTAAATTGAACAGAATGCAAATAAATCTGTGGCCTGTGTGAATGTGGAGAATATTATTTCAATTTTTTGTGAGAGAGAGAATGGGGCATTCTGTAATATCTTGTCTATAGCAGGTTGGATATAGGTGGATGGACAGTAGGGAGATGGTTTTGTCTCTGGCTTGTATGTCGTAACTGATACCAAATGTTATAATCTTGGTATATTAGTATGAGGGTAATACAGTGGAGGATTGAGTCTGATGTGAGTTTGTCTTTTGTTGACAAGTTTTGTAGTATAGTGTGACTGATTTGTCCTAGAAGGGAAAAATGTTTGGGAGGACATTGGTTAAAGGATTAATTCAGGTAGAGGGACAGAGCTAGGGTTGGGCTTAGGAACCTTAGCTTCAAATTTTCTACTTTAGAGATTTTAATATTTTTTAACTAAAATATTCTCTTTGAAAAAAAATTCTCTTATAAGAAACAAACTTCATTCTGTTTTAGTTTTTTGGGGGGTGAGGTTGGGAAGTTTCCTTGGTGTGTGGGTGGTTTTTTTTTTTTTTTTTTTTTTTTTTTTTTTTGAGGCTTTGTGGAAGTTGAAAGCTCTGACAAAGATAATGGACCAGGTTCTGGTTTCAGTTTCACCAGTATAAATCTTGAGCAACTCCACTGAAATCAATGGAGATGTTCTGGATTACATTGTTATATATGAAACAAAATCTAGTCCACTATGCTTGAAACTTGTAACCCCAGTTAGTGTAGCATTTGATAGAACACCTTTCTAGTGTCTTACAGATGTTGTACATGTGAAAAATATAAGTTCAGCTAATAATAATAGCATATGCTTTACTAGCTCAATAAAACTAGCGTATTCTTACAGCATTTGAAGGAACGTGATTGTCATTTCTTTTTCCCTCCCCTTCACAGAGCACTGAATGAGATGTGGAAGTGCCAGAATATGCTTAGGAGTCATGTACGAGAATTATTGGATTTGCATAAGCAGCCCACTGTACGGTTTTTAAAAACTTTTGTCATTAGAGCTAATTTACATAGAGCTAATCTTTTTTGTATAATGTGATTATTTTGCTGTTTGGTTTACACTCACAAAATGTTGGTCTTTCATTAAGTAGAAATAAACAGATATTTTAAAAATCACTTTCTGTAAGTAACTGTTTCACCTGTAGGGATCTACAGATTTATCATGATTTTCTGTTGCCAACTAACAACTTCTTAAGGAGTCAAAAAGTCACATGTAACATTTTATTGTCAGTTTCTCACTTCCGCTTAAATCACTATGAAATGGTTTAAATGGACAGTGCTGTAACATCAAAATAATTATAATTTGTTCATGTTAAAGCAGAGTTCAAATGATATTTTAGTAGGATAGGATGTTGCTTGAATTCTCCTTATAGGCTGTATCCTGAAACTGTAGATGAAAATTCATGTTTGGATTATCATAGATTCATAGATTATAGGACTGGAAGGGACCTCGAGAGGTCATCGAGTCCAGTCCCCTGCCCGCATGGCAGGACCAAATACTGTCTAGACCATCCCTGATAGACATTTATCTAACCTACTCTTAAATATCTCCAGAGACGGAGATTCCACAACCTCCCTAGGCAATTTGTTCCAGTGTTTAACCACCCTGACAGTTAGGAACTTTTTCCTAATGTCCAACCTAGACCTCCCTTGCTGCAGTTTAAACCCATTGTTTCTGGTTCTATCCTTAGAGGCTAAGGTGAACAAGTTCTCTCCCTCCTCCTTATGACACCCTTTTAGATACCTGAAAACTGCTATCATGTCCCCTCTCAGTCTTCTCTTTTCCAAACTAAACAAACCCAGTTCTTTCAGCCTTCCTTCATAGGTCATGTTCTCAACACCTTTAATCATTCTTGTTGCTCTTCTTTGGACCCTTTCCAATTTCTCCACATCTTTTTTAAAATGCGGTGCCCAGAACTGGACACAATACTCCAGCTGAGGCCTAACCAGAGCAGAGTAGAGCGGAAGAATGACTTCTCGTGTCTTGCTCATGTTTCAGTGGCTTGTTGTAGTTCTGCCTTATTACAAAAGGCAGAATGTATGCTACATATTAATTTTGCAGTTTTTTTTAGTGTAACACTTGTTATTAATACCATTGTACTTTCTTTTTTGTCTGTTATTCCAAAAAATTAGAATGGATAGGGCTGCAACAAAAGTAGTGACAGATTAAATGAAGTGTGTAATATAGCATATTACCTGTAGGGAACATCACTAATGCTTTTTTTTCTCCCTCCCCCAGTCGGAAGCAAATAGTAGTGCCATGTTTGGAAAGCTGATGACCATAGCAAGTGAGTGTGTTAATTTGTTATGTAAATAGTTATTACAGTATACCTGAAGTTTGCGTGATTACAAATATTGAAATAATTAAATAGTGCTGAGTTACAAGTTGTAGGTTTATCTTATGTTTCAATTTTATTTAATAATATAGAAAACCTTCCAGATCCTGGAAAAGCACAAGATTTTGTGAAGAAATTCAATCAGGTTCTTGGGGATGATGAGAAACTTCGATCTCAGCTCGAGTTGTTAATCAGCCCTACATGTTCATGTAAACAGGCAGATGTCTGTGTGGTAAGGATATGGAACAACTGAATTTTATATGTAACATATTTGGGCTTAACTAGCCATTCAGAAGTGATGGCATCTCAAAGTAACTTAGACCTGGTCTACACAGGGGGAGGGAAGAGGAATCGATCCAAGTTACACAACTTTATTCACGTAGCTGAAGTCGACGTACTTAGATCTACTCACTGCAGTTTCTTCACTTCGGTGAGTCGACTGCTGACGCTCCCCCGTCGACTCCGCCTGCTCCTCTCGCCCTGGTGGAGTACCGGAGTCGACGGGAGAGCACTCGAGGGTCAATTTATTGTGGCATACCCTTAATGTAGTTTTATGTGACCACTTTAGTTTTATATTGCATAAAATGTCTTTTTGGCCAACGTGAATAAAGAGCTCTCAGATACATTTTAGAATCAACAACTCAGTTACTAAGAGTACATTTATTCACTTAATGTTGTTCCTTTTTTGGGTGATGGCAGTCAAACATGATCTCTGTAATAGTCTTTTTGTGATATTCTTTTAAGTCTTGTTTAATGTAGAGCTCCTGTACTTTGTCTTCCAACTCTACTGAAGCGTTTTTATGAATAACATAAACCTTACCTACTTTATAGATTTTTTTTGACTTCCAAGAACATTCCTTTGAAGATTGTATGTGTATTCTGCAATTGTGTTTTTGTCAAGGTGTCTACTCTTTTTCGTCATTTCATGTAAAATAATTGTCCGAGTATAAATTAGATGTCAGATGCTATTTCTTGGGTCTGCTGGTTTGACCATTATTTTTTAACGGAGGCATTTGTAGTCAAGAACATGTGCCTGGACCTCTTGTGAGAGGTTTGCAGTGTTGGATTTGTCACTCAGAGGTCCTAATTTGTTCAATAGTAAGACAGGTGATGCCCTGTATAAATAGTTTCTCTCAACTGTTATTTAAAAGGAGGGCTTCATTTTTTGTTGTCAGTGGCAATACCAACATATACAGAAAAACTTTCAGTATGCTCTTCAGTCCCAATGTACTCACAGACAGTCTGAAAGCTTAGTTGTTATAAAGGACAATAGAGTATTAAGAGAGGAAAGCTTCCTCAGTCCGACTGGTTCCTTTGACATCTTCGCTGAAGCAGCAATTTTTTTACACTTTTAGGAAGCTTAGATACAGTCCTTTTATAATTTTAAGGAGCTAGGTACGTAGGACCAAGAAGTAGATCATGTGGAAGTTTTCCATATTTAAATTTTGACTCTCCAGATTTTGTCCACCTGACGTCCAAGTTGGCAACTTGTCTAGAGCCAGATGGCCTCTGCTGATTTTTTTTTTTCAAGCAGCAATCTCTATCTGTTTATTTTCAATACAGAAATGCCATTGCTCAGAACAGTCACATGCTGAGACCTGTAGTATCTGTATGCCGTACATATATATTAAAGATGGGGGAACTTTTAAAGCACATTGTGAAACTGTAGACCAGACTTTGGCCAATTCTGTTTCAAGTTTACATTTTATTTATCTTGATTTAAAGTATAAGAGAGTGCCTATATGCTCACAAGCTCTAGGCTTCCTGACAGTAATTAAACTTAAAATCCTAACAGTAATTTAAATTTAGTCACAGAAATATCACCTAGCAGCCCTGGAAAGTTAACATACCAGCCAATAGATACCACTGCAGCAGCAGCAAAAGAAAAAAAAAAATCCTACTCAACCAAAAAAATAATTCCCTCATAAAAACACCATCTCCCCCCCAAATAGAGCCTTGGACTTTACAGTGAAATATGAAGATCAACAAATTCAGGCTATTTCAGACAAAGTGGGGGTCAAGTTCCAGAGCGTAGGACCCTCAAAAGAACATCCTGTTTTCTGTCTCCTATCTCTTGTTGCAAGAAAGGAATCAAACTTAAGTGTCTCCACTGGACTCAGCTGTGATAGTATTCCATCAGGAGAGTATATGTCCTATGGATCTCACTCCAGGTGCTCATTCAGCTTGTGCGCAAGATCAGACTCTTTGAATAGCATTGTTTGTTGGGCCTCTCATGCACCAGGCATGTCCTTATGTCCTTCCCCTACCTGAGAGCATTAAAAGTAGAATGGCTACAACCAACCCTCAGTTCCTTCTTACTGCCATCAGTGAAATTTTTCTTTTTGCAATTTCCTCCTCTAATTAGGCAGTTAAGGTCAACTTCCTAACAAATTTCCCCTTTCCTTTAATTTTTAATAACATTTAAAAAAAACTTAATTTCTTAAGTTGTCTGTAGCATTCTGTGCCACTTCTTAACCTAAAATGGTGTTTTTGAAGCCATTAGGCTTCAAACTCTGTCCATCGTATAACAAACTTATTCCTCTGACAGACTATCATAAAGGCTGCATAAAGGTGAGAGACATGTGCTGGACTGCTGCTTGGTTTGCTGTACTTTTTCTACAAAAACAAGTAAATCAAGGGGCCCTTAGCAGAAGTTTTACCTTCTTGAGCAATCAGTGAGAGGAACTTCAGACCTTGGAGAATGGGCATCAATCTCCAAAATGGAGCTCATCACTTCTAAGTCCCAATCAGCCAGTGACCCTGTTAGCCAGCATGCAACACCTAAGGGCAGTACTAGCAAAGGAACTGTGACACCATTGGACAATGATCTGAGACCAGCAAAAACTATCTCGGTACTGGCTACAACGCCAGCACTGAAAACTGATGCTGCTCCTCACCAGACAAGGGATATCAGAACACCAAGATAAACATGATTCTTGACACTCATCTCTCTTTCCGTAAGGAGAGGCATAAACCTTCACTCTCATCCCAGGAACGGAGCACTAATCCCACTTCTGTGATGGGGCAAATGACACTGGCACAGCTTCTAGCTTGGTAGCAAAGAGACTGAGTGCCTACATCTAACACCGTTAGCGACTGACAAGCACCAGGGTTGGCATTGGTAGTAGTATTTGCCCCAACAATAAAACATTTTAAAGGTGCCAGTCAACATGATGTTGGAGAAGGTTGCTATGTCTCTGGCACCAATCTTGGCCCTGGTGGCACTACACTGAGCACCGGTGTACATTCCAGAGCTCACATTACTAGTGCCACCTCAAAGATCCAGCGGCACCATTGAAGGATGTCTACTCATTTCTCCCCTCCTCAGGACACCCCTTCTCCCCTCCATTTGCACAGATCAGTAGAGGGGTTTCACTCTTCAAATCAGGAATATTCACTTCAGAGCTTCAATCATCCCTCCTTGAAGCTCTTAAGCTAGCTGTGCTCTTTTTCTGAACTCTCTCTCAACCCTGGGTTCTAAACCATCCCTTGCCTTTGATCTGTCTTACATTTATAACTCCCAGGGTTACACCAAACTCGTTACACCAAATTAGGGTGCACCTGGACTGGAACAGCAGAACTGGCTCCAGTTTCATCTAAGGGGCCAACTACCCCGTTGCACACACAGTAAGACGTCACTTCAGACTTCTAAGCCACTTGTCATTGTGCACACACCACCAACTGGGCTTCACCTACGTCCTTTACAAGGCTGGCTAAGGTCGATGTACCATCACAGGAGACATCAAATGAACATGCATATCGTGGTTCCAGCTCACATTCTGTCATCACTGAGCTAGTGGTCAAATCCCAAGAATGTTCAGAAGGGAGTACTACCCCCTTCTCCACATCTCTTCCTACAAAAGACACTGATCACAGATGCGTCAGGGACAGGGATTGAGGTGCACAACTAGACCACCTCCAGATACAAGGAATGTGTTCTTAAAAGGACATGACTCTACTCTATACATAAATGGTCTAGAATTATGAGTGATCAGATTAGCTTGCATAACATTCCTTCCTGTTTTAAAGAATTCCATTATGCATATTCTCATGGATGACACATCTGCGATGTATTATGTAAACAAGCCAGGAGATGCCTGCTTGTCACACCTATGCCGGGAGGCAATCAAGTTATGGACATGTTGTTGACACCATGAGATAACTCCAACAGCTCTCCCAGGAGCCATCAGCAACTGAGCAGACTTCCTAGGCTTCAGCTTCCAGTCACTGGATCTTGTTACACCTTTATCTGCCAGAGTAAAGAGGAGACCTTTATTATAAAATTTCTGTTATCTGTTTAGGTACTTCTCTTTGATAAGCTAAATAGAATGAGCTCCTTGAATGTCTCATCATAGGGCATGTTGTCTAATCCTTTAGTCATTCTCACAGCTGTTCTCTGAACCCTCTACAATTTATTAACTTCCTTCTTGAATTGTAGACACCAGAACTGGATGCTGTATAACAGTAGTGGTTGTACCAGTGCCAAATACAGAGGTAATGTAACCTCTCTCCTCCTACTAGATATTTCCTGTTTTATACATCCAAAGATCAAAGTAGCCCTTCTGACCACAAGTGTCGCACTGGGAGCTCATGTTCAGCTGATTACCCACTATAATGCTCAAGCATTTTTCAGAGTCACTACTTTCCAGGATAGAGCCCCCCAGTCCTGTAAGCATGGCCTGTATCCTCCTCATTAGCTGTATGGATATACATTTAGCCATATTAAAATGTATATTATTTGCTTGCACCCAGCTTACCAAATGATCCAGATCACTCTATATTAGTGACCTGTCATCCTCATTATTTACCATGCCTCCAATCTTTGTGCCATCTTCGAAATTTATCAGTATTTTATGTTTTCTTCCAAATCATTGATAAAAATGTTGACTAGCATAGATAGGGCCAAGAACCAATCCCTGTGGGACCCCACTGAAGCATATCCGCTGGATGATGAAGATATCCTGTTTAGTTACATTTTGAGCCCTATAATTTAGCTAGTTTTTAATGTAATTTAATGTTTGCCATGTTGATTTTGTATAGTTCTGGTTTCTAATCAAAATATCATACAGTCAAAATGCCATACAGAAGTCTAAGGGATCAGTACTATTACGTTTGTCAACCAAATTGTAATCGTGTCATAAAAAAATAAAATTAATTTGACTAAACTCATTTTGATTGGCACAAATTATATTACTCACATTTAATTCTTCATTAATAGAGTTCTATAACATACGTTCTGTTTATTTTGTCTGGGATCAAAGTCAGGTTGATAGGTCTATAGTCACCCAGGTCATCCTATTTACCCTTTTAAAATTTGTTTGCAGTGTTGTTATAGCCATGTTGGTCCCAGGATATTAGAGAGACGAGGTGGGTGTGGCAGTATTTTTCATTGGACAATGTTCTGCTGGTGATGGAGACAAAGATGTTGAGCTACACAGAGCTCTTCTTCAGGTCTGGGAAAAGTACACAGTGTCACAGCTAAATACAAGGTGAAACAGATGTTTGGCATAAGAAGTTAATACATATTCCAAGAGTTCGTTCAAGGTAATGTGGCCCATTAGAATCTCTGCAGCCATAGGACAAAATAGGCAGAGTTTTAGTGGGTTACAGATTGGTCTTTATTAAGACCATGATTTTTAGTGTCTAGCATAGTTATCAGTTTAAGCTCCAAGGCTTGTCTTTTGAAGGTGTTTTGTGCAGATTATCTTGGAGGAGGAGGACTGAGGTCAAATATGGAGTGATTGTTTTTTTGAAAAGTGTTCCCCACAGGAGATAATGTGGTTTTGTCTTGTATCATTTTTCTGCGTGAATTCATTTGAGAGTGTAGTGTGTGTTGTTTCATCCATGTAGTTGTCGTTGGGATATTTAGTGCAGTGAATAAGGGACATCACGTTGTGATAGGTATGTGTAAGACCCCTGGATCTTGAAGGGGGAATTGTTGGGGGTGTTTATCACCATAGCAGTGGAGATGTGTCTACAGGTTTTACATCTGTTGTTCTGGCAGGGTCTGGTGCCACTTTGAGTTGGTGTATCCTGGGTGGGGGGAACTTGCTTCTGATGATGAGCTTGGCAAGTTTGGGGGTTTGTTTGAAGGCCAGAAGTGGGGGTTTGGGAAAGATTTCTTTCGGGATGTGGTCCCCATCAAGTATGGGTTGTAATTTGTTTAACGATACCCCATCTGGGTTCCAGAGAAGGGTGGTAGGTGACAACTAGGGGTTGTCATCAGATGTTTAGCTGCGTGTGTGTTTTCCCTCTGTGCTGTCCCAGCTCTGCACAAATAGCTGGCACAGCAGATCTCAAGTGAACCACCCAATGACCACAAAATCCATTAAGGTGCGAAGATGTTTGGTCAGGTTTATTGTCAACAAAGCACGGTCCTAGCTCCCCAGATCAATGTCTACAGTTACACTAGCACATGTATGCCGGACAATGGATGCAGCTCAGTCAGTGGCGGGACTTTCCACTGCCTCCTTGGCTGGACGAAGACACTCACTCTGAGATACATCTTTATGCACCAATACAAACAGGTTATGTACTCTGACGTATTAGGGTGCCACCCATTGCCTTGTACCTGTAGGTTCGATCAAAACATCTGTCTTCATCATGCTGTCATTCTGACCTTATCCTTATGATGGGTCAGCATGTTCCTGTTATCTTTGGGGAATGTGCTGGTATTGAGGTGTTCTGTTACCACCCTTCTGGAATGTGCTTGCTTGAGTGCTTTGTACCTTGCATCACTTAGGAATATGTGTTTTTGCATTATGAGCCCTATGCTTGCCAAATTCTGTGAGCAGGGCCTGCCTCTTGCTCCCGACCTGACTGTGCTTTATGTCAGCAAAGTTTTGACCACTTTAGTTCAGGCCGCAGGCCTCTAATACAAGGACTTTTGTCTCAGGTTCTCTTCTTAACTACAGGGATATGTGGCTGGAGAGTTCATTTTTTCTGTATTGAAGCAGGTTGTCTTGGGGTATTTGTGTGGCTCATTCCATGATGCCATCTACTTCTCTGATGGAGTGTCCTTGTTCGGAGAAGGCAGTTTTGAGCGTGCTAAGATCTGTATCCCAGTCTTTCTCCTCAGAACATATTCTGTGGTATATGAGTGTGTGGCTGTAGATAACAGATTTCTTGGTGTATTTGGGGTGGTTACTGGATCTGTGACGGCAAGTATGGTCATCCATGGGCTTCTTGTGTATGTCTGAAGGGTTCCATTGTTGAATCTGATTATAGTTTACAGGAAATTGATGCTGGTGTGAGTGTGTTGTAGAGAGAGTTTGTTAGAATTCTTAAATGTGGACAACCTAGCACAATCTTGACCCATCGATTATATTTTGTTCAGTTCCATTAAAGTCCACCTTACATCAATTTCAGCATGCCACTCTCCTCCCCCCATGCAGTCTTGTTAAGTTTTCTCTGACCCGACTATATCCAGATTTTTAAAGAGGTTACTCAGTACTTACCCCACCAGTTCAAGAACCTCCTCCAAACTGGGATCCTTGCATCCCTCTACTGGCTCCTCGTCTCTATCACATCAAACGTAAGCTGTTCGTCTTCACTTTTAGTGCCTTTCATGGCCTGTGCTCACCCTATCTATCCTCTCATTCACTGTCAAGATGTCAACTTCCTCTTCCAGTTGGCCCAAGATGCCAGCCTACATGTCCCTCTAATTAAAGTTCAAACAAGCACCTTTGTTTTTTCGCCCATGCTGCCCCTTACACTTTAAAGAAATTCCCCATCAGCATCTGCAAAACTAACTCATTATCTTCCTTCAAATGCCTCCTTAAAATTCTTCTTTGCTGTGATGCTTACTAAAAAGTTAACAGCAGTTAGGCTGCTGGTGTACTGAAACCACTGTCTGCCATACTGAGCAATACTGTCTCCTTGGGTATGTCTACACTGCAGTTAAACACCTGCAACTGGCTCAGGTCAGCTTGTTTGGGTTCTCAGGGTTGTAAAATTGCAGTGTAGACTATCTGGCTCAGGCTGAAGCCTGAGCTCTGGGACACAACAATGGAGGAGGGTCCCTGAGCCCAAACATCTATACTGCAATTTTACAGCCATGCAGCCTGAGCCCCATGAGCCCAAGTCAGCTGATATGGGCCAGCCTCTGGTGTTAAATTGCAGTGTGGACATATGCATTATTTTCTTGTACTTCCATCTGTCTGTGCTCCCTTAACTCTCCAGCCTGGGCTGTCTCTCACAATGCGTTGCTTGTGACAAGCCACGAACCCTTCCAGGCACTATCACTTAGCACAGCAGCATGTGGAGCTCCAAACCCAGCTAAATTATGTGAATGCTCCCTGAGCCACTCATGACTCACACAGAGAAAGGCACCAGCGAATCTCCCAAGTCCCCAGCCTTGTACCTCCGGAATATACCATCTTACCCTGGATAGAAGCCTGACCAATGTAAGTTTATTACCCAGTCTGCCCCTCCCTCGATGTAGAGACGATGCACACTAGCCTTTGTAAACTGAGCTGAGATTTCCCAAGCACTTCAAGCAAAACACACTGTTTTCGGCAAAATATAAAACAGGGTTATTAACTTCAAAAAGATAGATTTTAAATGGTTATAAGTGATGGGCACAAAAGATCAGAGATAGTTACCAAAGAAAATAAAAGGTAAGCACACAGTCTAAATCTTAAACCTTATTCGATTAGGCAGTATTTGGATCAAGCAGCTTTCTTCACCCCACTGGATATTGCAGGTAGGTTACAGTTCTCAGTACACAGGCTTCCCCTTTAAGCTTGGTACCAGTCTCCTCAGTCCAAATCTTTGTTTTCCCAGCATCCCATCTTATGTAGGGGAGGAGAAAGGCAAAAGCATGATGCCACTGTCCCGTATTTTATATCCTCAGTTCATGTGCCTGGAAAACATAAGTCCCAACATGTCCTGGTGGGCTTTGCTGAGTCACGGAGATAGGGTGACCAGATAGCAAGTCTGAAAGTCTGAAAAATCGGCACAGGGGTGGGAGATAATAGGCACCTACATAAGAAAAAGCCCTGAATATGAGGACTGCCCCTATAAAATCAGGATATCCAGTCTCCCTACATGGAGTTGAGCAATCTCCCATTGTGTAAGGCTTGTGAAGCTCTCTTTACAACATTGTAAGTCCCTTGCTTATCACTCCCCTGCTGATTAAGGGTTGTTTAATGCCCTCTTGAGAGAGTATCACCTTCTTTGTTGTCGCGGAAGAACTAGCACTGGAAGACTCTCAAACTTACAACATATTTCAGTAATGATCATACAACAAAATCTCCTAATTTCATATACACTAATGATAGACGTGTTTTGACAGAATGATGGGTTTCAGCAGATTGTGACTTTTCATATGATATCTTACATGGCACACTTTGTATGAAATATATCATAATTATATGATGGGTGAATATGGGGTTCCAGGGTGTTTCTTTGAGGTACAGAGTGCCACAGTAAGTAACCGTTTTTTCTTAGGTAGTGGGATGAAGTGCTTAAGCCATTGGTTATTTGCATAAAAGATACTGGGTCAGATTTATAAAGGTATTTAGGCACCTACGGGTGCAGATAGGAACCTATGTGGCATTACAAAAGTGCATAGATGCCTAACTCCCATCACTCCCATTAAAAGTCCATGGTAGCCACAGCCCATCCTTTTCAATGATTGTATGAACTGTGAAGCTAGTTTGTGAAGAATTGACTTTTGTTCAGCATTATTTCTACAAATACAAAATGTATAACACTTCAGAAATAATTAAAATTAGTGTAATGATTTTTGCTTGTAATATAACACTTTTTTCTTTTTGTAGCGGGAGATAGCCCGGAAGCTTGCAAATCCCAAGCAGCCAACAAATCCTTTCCTGGAGATGGTCAAATTTCTTTTGGAAAGAATTGCCCCAGTGCACATTGACTCAGAAGCCATTAGGTAGGCTGGAAGATTATACTGACCCATTACTGACTTTAAAGAGGATGTTAATACTAGGATTATCTTCCATATTAATTTACATCTGGTACAGAAGTATCTATCTGCATTTTTAAAAATTGTTTATATAGTTGTCTTCATTTCCATCAGTCTAGAAAACTTGACTTAATTTCTGCTATTTTTTTTTTTTTTTTTTTTAAGGCTTAGTAGTGCAAATTGTAGAAACATTAATATAAAAGATGGTATTGGTAAATTGACTATTTGGAGGCCTTATTTGAGGATGACAGGCATATATAACTTCCATATAGCTAACACTGGACACAGAATGCTATCTAATAATTGAATCAATTACTTTATCTTTGTGGGTTTGAGGAGGAGAATTTTGGGGTTCCTTTTGTGACTTACCTGGCAGCCTGATTATGTAAGTGAGCTAATACTACCAACTCAGTTTGTCACCAAAATAAAGGCTTTGGGCAACAGGTGTGTTGAGGGGAGGTGGGATCATTTACCAAACTATTATATATGTGTTTTCATATTCTTTTGATTTAACTGAAATGGCTTTTTAAATAAAATATTTCCCAGAAAAATCAGGAACCTATAAGCATAACATCTTTTTATTAGTCCATGAGAACCAGGAAGTAAAGGATTTTAAAACTGACCAATCTAGTTCATTGCCAAAACTAAATGAAGCTAATCTGAAAATTCTTTGTCATAATAATCTATGGTGTCTCTGTTAATGCACATAATCAAGTTTAATAATATATCTTTATTTAACATTTCTTATTTTAGCGCACTAGTAAAGCTGATGAATAAATCTATAGAGGGAACAGCTGATGATGAAGAGGAGGGTGTAAGTCCTGATACTGCTATTCGTGCAGGACTTGAACTTCTCAAGGTATTCTACAGCAATGTAGATTAGTTTTCTTACACTGTATGGTAATGGAGTCCCCAAACAGCTTCAATAAATTACCCACTTCTTGTAAACAGTCAAAAAGTCACCACATCTTGGAATTTGGTTTTATTAAGAAGAAGAGTAATACAAAAATACCATTATGTAATCTCCAGCCTAAGCCCCATTTCTAAGTGTGGCCTGTCTGTCTCAGACCTTAGCTTCCTCACCACAGAGGGAAGCTCACATTTACTTCATATTTAGAGCAGAATCTAATAAACTACATCTGGTATGTTAGCAACCGGCAACAGCCTGCAGAGATCCAATGCCTGCTAAAAGGGATGCAGCAGGAAAATCCTGCCCCTCTGTTACATACTTTTCCCTTTCACACCTTTCTCCCAAAAAGCTATTTTTAGTCTTCATAATGCAAATGCTAAATATTGCAGCAAAATTTGTTTAATATGAAGATTATATGTGATTCCTCCTGAATTCTCCTGTCTTTAAAAAGAGTTGCATCCTCCAGTGACTTCTAGAGAGGCTAAAGGAATTAGTCACTGTGTTATCATCAGCACTTTCTAGTCTAATCCATGAGACCATCCCCTATTGTCTACAAGACACTGAACAGTTTTCCAATTGCACCCCTATTAAGGTAGCAAATAGTGTACCAGTCAGTTGTAGTGGGGCCTCAGCTTTTCCACCTGCAGAGGAACTGCAGCTGATGGTTGTGACCAGGAGTCCCTATGGATCCAGTTGATGCAAACAGATTCTACACCAGGGGCGGGCAAACTTTTTGGCCTGAGGGCCACATCGGGGTTCCGAAATTGTATGGAGGGCTGGTTGGGGAGGCTGTGCCTCCCCAAACAGCCAGGCGTGGCCCGGCCCCCACCCTCTATCTGGCCCACCCCTCCCCATTCCCTGTCCCCTGACAGCCCCCCCAGGACTCCTGCCCCATTCATCCCTCCCTGTCCCCTAACTGCCCCCCACTGCCCCAGCCAACCCCTCCTCTCATTCCTGACTGCCCCTGGAACCCCTGCCCCATCCAACCACCCCTTCTCCCTGACCGCCCCCGGCACCCCTGCCCCTGACTGCCCCCTGCCGCCCCATCCAATCCCCCTTCTTCCTGACTGCCCCTCCCCCTGGGACTCCTGCCCCCATTCAACTCCCCTGTTCCCCGCCCAGTGACCGTTCCGACCCCTGTCCACACCCCCATCCCCTGACCACCACCCTGAACTCCCCTGCCCTCTATCCAACGCCCTGTTCCCTGCCCCCTTACCACACTGCCCAGAGCACCAGGACAGGCAGCTGTGCTGCCCAGCTGAGCCAGCCACGCCACCGCGCAGCCCAGAGCACCACCTCAGGCCGTGGCTCTGCAGCTGTGCTACCCAGCAAGAGGTCGCAGCTCTGTCGAACAGAGTATTGCGCCAGCGGTGCAGTGAGCTGCGGGGGAGGGGGCTAGCCTCCTGGGCCAGGAGCTCAAGGGCCGGGCAGGAAGTTCCCGCGGGCCGTACTTTGCCCACCTCTGCTCTATATCTACAGTAGCTCAAGTCAGACAAGTCTTTCTGCATCCTGCCTGGTTACCATTCCTCTTGTTACCTACATGGGCCCAGTACATTCCCTTGACCCTGTGTAAGACCTGACTTCCCCCAGGATCTCAGGTGTCATAGTTCCATATAGAAGCTTAGGCAGGAGGGGCTGCTGGAACCAGTGGCAGCATAGCAATACAGTGGCGATGAACAGGATACCAATGCCTAAATAGAATGAAGGAAAATCCTGGCTGGAGGAGACAATCTTGGAACCAGCAGCTGGACCCTGCTGGAGCTTCCTGCTGGAACTATAGTTTCCTTGATCTCTTCTGGAGCCTTTGTGCTGCTGGGACGGCTTACCAGATGGAAGATCTCACTGGGAAGAAATTATCCAGAGAGTAGCAAAAACAAAATTTCACCTCTAAGCATGACCAGAGGGGAGTAAAGCAGAAGAGAGGAACTAAGTGGAGGAGGCACATTCTGGTTTACCCCTCACATTAGGGAGCCAAGCACCCCAAAAGATCTTAAATCTCCAAAAAAAGTGCCTTTAAAGGGGGCGGGGGGGAGGGAAATGCTTAAGAAAAAGGAATTTTGAATATCAATACTACTTTATAAGCACAAACCTAATTCTACACTCAAAAGGTTGTTGGTGAATTTTCTTGGATGGTGTGTTAGAAGATCTGTAAGTTATACAAATTGGCTCTATATTTAGCATTCATGAGTTATGATGATGTAATGTAGAATTTTGTTCTTCATTAAACTCATATATTTCACTTTTGAAGGAGTCTTTTGAATTTCAGAGGTTTAGACCTGAAAAGTGATTTTGAGAGGAAGGATTTCGCATTGTGTTTAATAAGATAGCAATATTTACCAACTTTTTCCAACTTCAGCTATTATAAAATATTATGGCACACAATATTTTGTAATAATACATTAGTTATTTACATAGCATCAATAGTGCTGTAGGCACTTTATAAGGCAGGTAAGAACCTGTCTCATACCTTTCACTGAAAAGTTTACTGTATTCATATGGTTTGAGGGCAGGGGAACAAATATTTTATTTATTCATATTTTGGGTCATTTACAATAAGACTGTACAATTACATTGTTTTAGCACATATAGGTACATTTCTTAATACGGAATTAACAGTATTAACCAATATCCTGTATATTGACCAGATAGTGTTATATAATTAACTACTATTTAGATTGTACAATGTCTGTTAGCATTATCTAACACAATATGGGGAATGGTAGGTGACAATAGCACTGTGACTGAACAGAGAATTTTAGCATGCACCTGTACAGTTACGGTTTTGGATTATTTCTTAATGCAGCTTAATGCAACATAAAGGTTTTTAGTTGTTGAGTGTTAATATTCCTCTAAGAAGGAAACTAAGGAGGTAAAGGTCTTTCAGAAGAAGAAAGTTTTGAGGAAGGACTTGAAGAAGAGTGTGGTAGCATGACAGATAAACGCATATGGGAGCCATCTGGAAGAAATCCAAGGGGGATGGACACTAATGGGGAAATTAGTCATGCAGCTTATGTGGAGTGAGTGGTACATGGTGTATAGCTGAAAGAACACTAGAGAAATAAGCCAGTACCAAGGTTTGTAGGGCAAGAATAGAGTGTTTTTTTTTCAAGTAGTGTCCCTCTGGGTGCTCCACCTCAGGACAAGAAGCAATGGGCTTATATTGCCTCAAGGGAGGTTTAGGTTGGACATCAGGAAAAACTTCCTAACTGTTAGGGTAGTTAAGCACTGGAACATATTGCCATGGGAGGTTGTGGAATCTCTGTCATTGGAGGTATTTAAGAACAGGTTAGACAAGCACCTGTTAGGAATGGTCTAGTTGTTACTTAGTCCTGCCTTGAGTGCAGAGGACTGGACTAGATGACTATTGAAGTTCCTTCCAGTTCTACACTTCTATGTTTCTATGTATGTGCACTGTGTACTTTTGATCAGAGATTTTTGTCACACACGTCCACAGGTCTCTGCTTGTGCCCTGGATATTCCTGTGCTTTGATATGAGGGGGGTGGGGAAAGAGCGTGGTAGACTCATGCCACTCCAGTTCCTTCTCAGTCAACTGTGGCTTAAGATGGTGTGTCACAACATCCGTTAGCTAGCTACTTCTCTTGCTTAATATATTTTTATTCCTTTGCAGTGAGTATCGGAATTCCCTCTTTTTTATTCCCTTCTTTCATTTGGTTGATTTGGGCCTTTATTTTTTCTCTGTCCTTGAGTTATGGGTTACACCCAAGACCCCAAGCTTCAAACTCTGCCAGACCTGCCACAGGTGTTTTCCCTGCATGACGGACGCTCGAGCTGTCTCTGCTGCTTGGGAGAGACTCCTATCCCCCCCAAATGTAAGATCTGCTCAGGATTTAAAAGTAGATGTAAAAAACTGAGGGAGGACAGGCTAAAACTCCTGTTGATGTGGAACATTCTCTGAGATCTCTGGGGTCTGAGTCACTCCCTTCTCCCCTGCCCCTGCATCTAATTCGGTTACTCATGGAGCCCTTGGGGACTGTCACTGCTGACGCCTTAGAACTTCCCAGACCATCAATAAAGAAGAGATCCCATTCCCTGGAACAGGATAAGAGAAGGGGAAAGACACCCTTTTGGTCTGGATCTCAGGAGACCTCACATCCCTACACAGGTTATTGCTAAGGTCCCCATCTCTTCCAGTATGGAGACCCTGGCACCAGCTAGGGAAACTACACCGTGTACCAAAAAGCTGTCTGTTAACCCACGGAGGCACCAAAGCCGGCACCAGACCCAATGCCTCCAAAGCACAAGGACTTTAAGGTTAAACTGAAGTAGTCATCGGTACCACCTTCCTCTGCCAGCAGAGACACGTACATGGATCGCACTCCAGTACCACCCAACATACTAACTCCTGAGGGTCAGTGTTCGGAATTGTTGGTACCATCTAGTCTTCTTTGCCATAAGGATCTTCAGATCCTTGAAAAACCTGAGTCATCGTTGTTCCAGGTTACTGAGAGCTACTCCCCACTAGTACAGACTTACCTTCCAGAATTGATGTACTGTCTGGTACCAACACTGTCACTGGTTCCTCACAAATCCATTGAGGGTACCAAGAGGAACTTCCAACATATTCTCTGATACCATCTAACCAAGACTTGACCTCCGGTACCCACTCAACGAATAGTACTGCACTGTTTGCCCCTTGGATGGACATGGGAGTGACACCTCATCTGATTGAGATGTCCATACAAGGCTCCCCTACTTTACTATTCCAGCCTCCTTCTCTTGCAGTGCACCCGGAGGAAGCCCTTGCAGAACACACACCCAGCAAATCGGGTAAGGACAACCCTGTGGTCCTTCCCCCTTCCTCTTTCCATCTCAGTGGGCTTATTGGAACCCAGGGGCCCCTTGTGGCAACCAGCTTTACAGGATTCCATCTCTTAAGAGGATGTGTCAAAAGCATCAGCTTCACAGGAGTAACTTGCAGAGGAAGAAGAACCACTACTTTACCTCAAATCCTCCTCCTTGCCAGATGCAGTTGTTATGCCTCCCCCACCATCTTAGAATGACCATTTCAAGACCTTAACAAACAGATAGCAGAGACCTTGCAAATTCTATTAGAGTCGATGCAGGAACCCCAACATGACTTGTTGGACATCCTCCATATATCGCCTCAGGGCAAAATTGCCTTGCCTGTCAATGATGTGTTACTGGCCCCAGCCTGTATGGTATCAGCCTGTATCAGTCCTCAACCACTATACTACCTATGTGTAAACAGACTGACAAAAAAAAATACTATATTCTGCTTGGAGTATTTTTTTCTACTACCCAACACCTAAATCCCAGTGGTTGAAGCTGTTAATGAGCAAAAGAGGCAACATAGATCCCGTTCAGCGCCATCAGACACGGAGCTGAAATAGCTAGATCTTCTGAGCTATTCTGAGCTCCTTGTAATTTCTAGTAGCCAATTACTAATTGCTGTGATGGCAAAATATTATTTTATAAACTATTTAAAGTTCTCATTTTTTCTGATCTGCTACAGGACCAGAGGGAACAATTTCAAGCTCTCATAACAGATGCCCAGACAATTGCCAAAGCATCTCTCCAGGCCTCACTTGATGCAGCCTGTACAGCTGCATGTTCCATGGCTATGGCACTGGTAATGCGCCAAGCTTTTTGGCTGCAGTCTTTCTGGCCTCCAGGGGGGAGGTATAAAACTGTTTGGGACCTCCCCTTTTGAGGGACCCAAATTGTTCAATGTTCCTATAGATTGATACCTTCATTCACTTTAGGACTCCTGGGCGACACTACAATCTTTGCATCTATGCATCTGCATCAAAGAGAAAATACAGTAGATCACAGTCAGTGCAATGCTCTCACCCAGTCCTCTACGAGTCCGCCTGATTGGCTGAACTTCCCCAAAAGAAGCTCAAGTATGCTAAGAAAGGGCCATACTCTGCAGTGACTTCCAAGTTGCCTACATCCTCAAAACAACCTTTTTGACTTGTTAGTTGAGGGTCATGAGCTCTCTCTTGCTCCAGATCCTGCTCTGTACCTATCTCCCCTCCACCTTTATGGGGATGATCTCTCCCATTTTCTGCCTCCCTGGGAGCTCATCACCTGAGACAGATGGATTCTGGAGTTGTCCATGGGTTATGCCATGCAGTTGAGGAGCACCCTCTCCCTGTCCCTCTTTATGGAGTGCTCTCATGAGGGTCTCTTGAGGCAAGAGGTAACAATCCCTCCCAAGCCTGGGGGTGATTGAATCTGTTCCACTGGACTTTCCTTTCCTTGTCAGGAAAGGGTTCTGTTCCTGGTACTTCTTGTTTCCAAATGAAAACGGAGGATGGAAACCAGTTCTGGATCTTGGAACTTTGAACAGCTTTGTCCACCCTCAACAGTTCAGAAAGATAATCCTAGCAACAATAATTCCCTCCCTGGATTCAGGAGATTGGTTTGTCTCCCTTGACCTTCAGGATGTTTGTTTTCATATAACCACCCATCTCTCCACAGTTGTTTCCTACATTTTGTCGTGGGTAAGGACTGCTACTAGTATCACATCCTACTCTTTGGCCTCTTCGCTACCCCTAGAGTCTTTTACCAAAGTCCTCTTAGCAGTCTCAGCCCATCTTTGCCGGATGAGAATACCTGGATGATTGGCTCCTGAAAGATCACTCATTTCTCAAGGTGTAGATAGCAACCCACAGAGCCATATCACTGTTCTGTTCCCTGGGCCTCTGCCTCAATATAGAAAAGTGTGCACTCATGTCCACTCAACCTGGAGACTTCATCAGGGCTACTCTGGACTCCTCCACTGCCAGAGCATACTTACCTATGGAAAGGTTTGCCGTAATATCCAATCTCATTTCTACAGTACAACAGAGCCTGACAACCACTTCAAGGGCTTGATTGCAACTCCTGGGCCATAGGGCAGCTTGTACGTTTGTGACACCCTTAGCAAGATACATTCCAATGTCTTCAAGCCTGGCTGAGAACCATCTACACCCCCAACAAGCACAGTTTATCAAAGCAGGTGTCCATACCTCAGAGGGTCCTCGATTCTCTAAGTTGGTGGAAGGATCCACAAAAAGTATGTGAGGGAGTTCCATTCTTGCAGGTTCTTCCCACAAGGATCATCACTACAGACACCTGCCTGATAGGCTTGGGCGCACAATTTCAGAACTTCACAGCTCAAGGCAAATGGACCCCTCAAGAGGTGATCTTCCACATCAGCATACTAGAGCTGAGAGTTGTTCTTGTTGCTTATCAGCACTTTCTACCCCACATCACGGGCCACCCAATCAGAATAATGCTGGACAGCAGAGCAGCAATATATTATATCAATCAACAAGGAGGAGCAAGATCCCAGTCCTTATCTGTAACACTGTAAAACTGGTGCATATCATGCCCCATACAGGTCTCAGCGGTTTATTTCAAGGACTTCAGAACACAATGGCAGACTTGCTCAGCAGACATTTCCATCTGCAGGTGCTGAATGAGGAATTCCGAAGGATGTGTCTTTTTTGGGGTAATCTGGAGATGTATGGTGTTGCAAAGAAATCTAATACAAACTGTGGACAATTCTGTTCAAGGGAAAGAGTACAGCTGCAACTCAACTGGTGAGACCCTAGTCTTCCATTGGCCTCATGTATTGCTATATGCTTATCCCTGGATGTCTTCACTGCCTAAAGTCCTAAACAAATTGAAACGGGAGATATAAGTAGCCATCCTCATAGCACTGTAGTGGCTGAGATAGGTGTCGTTCCCAGAGCTGGTGCTCATGTCTTGATAACCTGAAATTGAAATTAATGGAGATATCCCATCTCCTAGAACTGGAAGGGACCTTGAAAGGTCATCGAGTCCAGCCCCCTGCCTTCATTAGCAGGACCAAGTACTGATTTTGCCCTAGATCCCCAAGTGGCCGCCTCAAGGATTGAACTCACAACCCTGGGTTTAGCAGGCCAATGCTCAAACCACTGAGCTATACCTTCTTTCTGCCTTGCCCTGACAGTGGATATCCTTACTTAGGAGTTGGAATCCATCACCCACCCCAACCTCTGGGCACTTCACTTCACGACCTACCTACTAGTTGGCTTTCTGGTATAGATCAAGATTGCTCCACAGAGGTACAAACAGGACTGCTTAATAGTAAGAAATCCTTGACAAGCAAATCTTGCCTACTGAGGTGGAAACACTTCCAGGCTTGGAGCAACCATTGATCTATGCCTCCTCTCAAGTCCTGCCTGACACACACATTCTCCATTACTCACTACATTTAAAAACTGCAGGATTATCAATGAGCTCAATCAAGGTTCACCTAGCTGCCCGAACAGCCATTCATCCCTCCATCAAGGGATTTTCAGACTTGACACTCTCGACCACTGCAAGGTTTATTAAAGGTCTGTTCAACCTTTTTCCTCCTGTCAAGGAACCTACTTCACTATGAGACCTCAACTTAGTGCTAAGTGCTCTGAGGAAACACCTGTTTGAACCTATGGGAAACTTCCCGCCTTCATTTGTCTCTTTAGCTCTTGTTCCTCATAGCCATCATTTTGGCCAGGAGAACAGGGGAGCTAGTGGCACAAGACACACCCTCACTTCCTAACTAAAACTTCTGGACCTGTATGAGAGACTGGGTCTCAGAGTGAAATAGGACAAGTCCACCCTGGTATTCACACAAATTATAGAGTTTATTGGAGCAAGGCTGGATGTGATGTCACCAAGGGCGTACCTACCAGACAACAGTTTCTTAGCCATCGACAGGCTTATATAGCAAATCTGGATGAGCCCCAGGATGTCCATTTGGTCTTGCCTGGCCCTGTTGGGTAATATGCCTGCAAGTAGTCATGGGACCCCATTTACAAGGCTCCACCTCAGATACCTGCAAGTGTGGCTCAGTCTGTTTACGCTCTGGGCGGACACAGCCTCCACTTTCTAGTTTCAATTCCTCAAAGGGTCTTGGACTCCCTGGACTGGTGAGTGGACAGGAAAAAGGTGTGTGGGTGGGGTGGAAAGAGGACCCTGTTCATTTCCTTGCTCATAGTGAGGATTGTGCCACAGACACATCCCTAGTATGTTGGGGGGGCCCACATAGAGGGGCAGGTGACCCAAGAGACATTGTCCTCTTGGGAATCTATGCTTGACCTCAATGTGCTCGAGTTGACCTGCAAGCTGTTGCCCCCTCACTTCATGGCCAGTCAGTCCAGGTGCTGTTAAACACCACGATGGCAGAGAGACAAGGTGGGTGAGGTAATATCTTTTATAGGTATTGTCTACAACATGATGGCAGTCTACTACATCAGCAAGCAGGGAAGGGGTATATTTCCCGCAACTCTGGACTTGTGCATAGCTCTTCAAATTGCCCTGATTGCCATCCATCTCCCAGGGGTTCAGAATACCCTGGCAGACTCCCTCAGGAGATCTTTCTCCAGAGAGCACAAGTGGGACTTTTGTGGTCATGTGATCACAGGCTGGTTTCTCCCAATGTGAACTAAAAGTGAGAGGAGTCCTGCTCCGAAGTGGTGTTTGCAGCCTGGGCTCTCTGAGTGACACCTTCCTCATGCAATGGTCAGGGATCCTGAGATATGTGTTTCCCCTGATCCCTTTGTTTCCCCGGTTACTAAGGAAGATCAAGCAGGACAAGGCGCAGGTTATTTTCATAGGGCTGGGTTGGGCCCGTCAGTTCTGGTAACCCACACTGTTGTAGCTATCAGCCTGGCCTTCCCTGGTTCAAGACCTCTTGGCACAGGATTACAGCAGGATTCGCCATCCCAACTCATCCACGCTACACATGAGGGTATAGATTTGGATGGATTTTGAACCTAGAGAGGCCTGCTCAGGGCCCTACTGAGTAGAAGTAGGAAGAATGCTACCAGTACGTGCTACTACACAGAATGGAAGAGGTTTGCAATCTGGTGTGGTCAATAGGGACTTTTCTTTCTGTGATCTGGGGTGTCAGTTGTGGTAGACTACCAATTCTCTTTAAAATCCTTGGGACTCTCTCTCAGCTACCTTAGGGTCCACCTAGCAACCATCAGTGTGTTCCACCCACCAGTGGGCACCTACTATATGTTCTCATATCTAGTCACATCCTGGTTCCTGAAGGGCTTACTTAGGATCTTCCCTCCAATGGTGAATCCCATGCCAGCCTGAGACTTAAATTTGGTCTTATCAACTCTTGACAGGGGTACTGTCTGAGCCATCTTGCTCCTTGCTACACCTTTCCATGAAGGTAGCATTCCTGATTATAATCATGTCAGCCAGGAGGATAGGTGAATTAGGGGGACTCATGGGAGAGCATTGATACACATTATCTTCCACAAGGACAAGTTGTTCCTGAAACTGTTCCCGAGGTTTGTCCGTAAGGTGGTATCAGACTTTCACATCAATCAAAGCACCCCACTTCCCTGTATTATAACCTAAGCCAGATGCCAGGAGAGAAGAGACGAAGTGGTGCTGTCTGGATGTGTGTAGGGCCCTTGCCTTTTATCTGCAAAGGATAAAGGCATTCCAGAAGTCTCCTAGACTTTTCCTCTTGTTTGCAGAGAGGATGACAAAGAGGCCTTTTCGTCAAGAGTCTGTCAAAGTGGATCTCGGGCTGCATAGTGCTCTGTTACGAATTGAACAGTGTCTCTTTGGAGGCAGTGTGAAAACACACTCACGAGCCCAGGCATCCTCAGTCGCCTATTTAGGGAAGTCTGTATTAACATCTACAGAGCAGCAACATGGAGCTCTGTGCATACCTTCATGAGACATTATGCCCTGGTGCAATCAGCTGCCTCAGAGGCGTCCATGGGCAGGGCAGTTCTGCATGGTACAGGGCTCTGGACACCCACCACTTCTGGAGGAGGAAAACTTCCTGTGTATCACCTGAAGTGCAGTAAGTTATAGAGAAAAGCACTCAAAGAAGGAAAGGTTATTCACCTTATAGTAACTGGAGTTCTTTGAGATGTATTGTTCCTAAGCGTAGTGCACTACCTGTCCCTTTTCCCTGTGTCCTCGGGTCCTTTTGTTGGGGTACAGGGGGGGGAGAAGGAACTGAAATGACGGCAGTCTATCAGTCCTCAGTGTGGAGCATGTTGAAAGCAGGGACTCTTGCATGGCCCGAATGGACACTGCTAGAAAAATGTTGGGAGTCTTGGGCATGGAGCACATGCACAACCTGAAGTGCACTGCACATAGGGACAACATAATCTCGAAGAACTCCATTTACTACAAGGTGAGTAATCTTTCCTTTCTTGGCTCTATGGTAAGATACTCTTTCAAAGAATTTCTTTACATCTGATGTCTATATGTGTGTAAAAACAACGAGGAGTCCGGTGGCACCTTAAAGAATAACATTTATTTGGGCATAAGCTTTCGTGGGTAAAAAAACCCACTTCTTCAGATACATGGAGTGAAAATTACAGATGCAGGCATAAATATACTGACACATGACGAGAAGGGAGTTATCTTACAAGTGGAGAACCAGTGTTGACAGGGCCAATTCAATCAGGGTGGATGCGGTCCATTCCCAATAATTGAGGAGGAGGTGTCAATACCAAGAGAGGGAAAATTGCCTTTGTAGTGAACCAACCACTCCCAGTCCCTATTCAAGCCCAAATTAATGGTGTTAAATTTGCAAATGAATTGTAGCTCAGAAGTTTCTCTTTGAAGTCTGTTTTTGAAGTTTTTTTGTTGAAGTATGGCTACTTTTAAATCTGTTATAGAATGTCCAAGGAGATTGAAGTGTTCTCCTACTGGCTTTTGTATGTTACCATTCCTGACATCTGATTTGTGTCCATTTATTCTTTTATGTAGAGACTGCCTGGTTCGGCCAATGTACATGGCAAAGGGGCATTGCTGGCACATGATGGCATATACCACATTAGTAGATGTGCAGGTGAATGAGTTCCTGATGGTGTGGCTCACGTGGTTGGGTCCTCTGATGATGTCGCTAGAGTACCTATGGGGACAGAGTAGGCAACAGGGTTTGTTACAGGGATTGATTCCTGGGTTGGTGTTTCTGTGGTGTGGTGTGTAGTTGCTGGTGAGCTTCAGGTTCGGGGGCTGTCTGTAAGCAAGGACAGTGAGAGGTCTGCGAGAATAAGAGATCATTTTCCAGAATAGGTTGTAGATCGTTGATGATGTGCTGGAGAGGTTTTAGCTGGGGGCTGTACATGATGGCCAGTGATGTTCTGTTATTTTCCTTGTTGGGCCTGTCCTGTAGTGTATGTAGTATATGTGTATAGTGTGCAACTCTTATCCTGGAAGCCCAGCTCAGATTAATCCAAAGGTATACAGTACTTGTATCCTATTGGACATCCATTTGACTATTTTCCCCCTTCCTAACACACGTTTTCTGAATTCCTGTATTCTTAGAGTAGTTTTGCCTTGTGATAGCTACTTGTTCTCCCTGTGGCCAGTTTTGAATCCCTGCAGGTTTGGGAAAACATTATTAGGTAGGTAATTCCTTTACAAGATGTGCTTGAATGTTTGTGACTTAGATTAAAATGGATATCAGTTAAACCTGGTCATTCTTTTTGTACCCAATTATTTAAGATTCTGGAAAAATTACACTTTTGAGATTTCTCAAAATGAGCGGAAAGAGTTGCTTACATAGGTTGAGCTATAAAACAAGTTCTAAGTACTATAATAATGTCTTGAATAAATATGTTCAAATATTTAAAAATCCAATTTTTAAAAAAAAAAGTAATGGATGGGGAGCCCTGAAAAACAAAATGTTAGTTAATGTATTTTAAGATGCATCTTAAGATGTGTTACAAGAAGCACCTTATATGAAATGGCATAAACATGCTACTGTTATTTCTCATAAAGAAACATAAGTGGAAATCATTTTGTTTGTTGGTAATCCATTATGCATGTGCAAAAACATTTTTTGGTTTTGCTATGTATCTACAGGTTTTGTCTTTCACACATCCTACCTCGTTCCACTCTGCAGAGACATATGAGTCTCTCCTGCAGTGCCTCAGGATGGAAGATGATAAGGTAGCTGAGGCAGCTATTCAGATTTTCAGAAACACAGGCCACAAAATAGAAACAGACCTGCCGCAGATAAGATCGTGAGTGTATTTCTTCACATACTGGTAGTGCCTTTAACACTTAAAAGTCTGTCCCCTCCTTTAGCGTATTCACCGTGTTGCTACTAAAATAATCTTCCTTTCCTGTTGCTGTGAACTTGTATGCCTTTTACCCCACCACCTTGATCCCTTCACTGGTTCCCTGTCTCTTTTCACATTTAAACTCCTTGTCCTCACTTTATTTGTATGTATTTGTTGTAGGTTTAATATAAATACATTATTAAAAAAACTCCTTAAAATATACACTTAAAAAGCAGGATGTAGTCTACCTCCCATTTTAAAATACCAGCAACAGCAAAGATATCATAAAGATTTAATTTAATCTCCGAACATTATTTCTACCCAATGGTTTCCTTCACGCAGCCTCTCCCATTTTTTTGAGAAATGGAGAAAAGGTGACCCCTGAAAGTTAAAAACTCTGGTTATTATGGACCAAGTTGGAAACCACTTCCAAAGATATGGGATATTCTAACAGAAACAATGAGGAGTCTAGTGGCACCTTAAAGATTAACACATTTATTTGGACATAAGCTTTCGTGGGTAAAAAACCCATTTCTTCAACAAAGAACACCTACTATCTGTGAGTCGTGGGTTCCATCTCAGGTGCTTCTGCTAACTATAACTGCCCGAGACATGAGGGGAAAGAGGCAATTTCTTCAGCAGTTTTCAAGCCATGTAGGGCTCTGTAAATCAAAACCAACAACTAAAATCAATCTGGAAATCAGTAGGCAGCCAGTGCAGATCATAAGGCATAGGTTTCGAGTGCTTGTGGAAGGAAACACTGTCTCGCAATCTAGCCGCCAAATTCTGCAGTGGGGAAAGCAGGGGGCCTGAAATAAGGTATGCCAGCAGGTTTGCCAGCATAAACTGCATCCACACTAGGCATGCTTTGCCAGTATAGTATACCCAGTATAGCTATACTGACAAAGTGCTCCTAGTATAGACCTGACCTTAGGGTTTGACACCTCCAGAACATGCTGTGCTCCCATTGAGGCAGATAGCTATGACTTGAATTTGAGCAATTTTATCCGACATGAAGAAATTCCCTCAACTGGAGAAACTTTATTCATCAACTGAGCAAAAAATTCCTCAGATTAACCAAGCAAACTAAATAAGATTATTCAGATATAATGGTGGAAGCAAAGAACCATTTCTTTGCCTCTCTCGCAACCACAAGATGGGAGTTATAAAAATCTTTGTTGCAATCTGTCAGATTTGAGTCTAGATTTGCATCACCGCCATTCTGGCCATCTTCTCTTTTGCTTTGGTTGTTGCAGGCCCTCTATAAATTAAGGTGACCTGTGAGGCAGAAACTGTGGAAAAGAGTCCCAGAGGGCACTTCATTGATGATTGAGGACCAGAGTATTACAATAATTCACCAGTCCATCAATAGTCTGTCTGAGGAAAGGAGTTCTCCCTCAGACCCTTTTGGAACTCCTCAGGTCCCTCTAGTTCAGTAGTTCTCAAACTTTTGTACTGGTGACCCCTTTTACATAGCAAGCCTCTGAGTGTGACACACACACACACCCCCATATAAATTAAAACACTTTTTTATATATTTAACACCATTATAAATGCTGGATGCAAAGCGCGGTTTCGGGTGGAGGCTGACAGCTCGTGACCTCCCCCTCCCCCCATGTAACACCTGAGGGGTCCCGACCCCCAGTTTGAGAACCCCTGCTCTAGTTTCTGAGAGAAGACTATCAAAACAGGTCCCTAGTCCAGACAAGGGAGGTGAGCCCTAACTCGAAATCAAACGAGCCAAAGATCAGTCTGTGACATGGGGATAACATTGAGAATCTCCACCTCCACTGCAATCCCAAACACCAAACTAAGTATTTGCCTAACTATGATTTGTGCCCAGAACCATCTGGGATAGCTCCTTGGTGACCATGAAATCCTGGGTTTTTCAGATGACTCATTGTCTATGTGGATGTTAAAGTTACCAAGCACTATTGGCCTTGACCACTCCAGTGCCACCATAGTGAGGAACCTCAGCAGATCCCAAAAGGACTTCATTGTACAATGGAGTGATTGATACGCAAGGGTCAGTTCCAACTTAACTGTATCTCTGGACTCACACATAAGGTGGAGCTAACTTACCCCCTGCCAAGTCCCTCACTCTCATCAGAGAGGGTAGAATCCTATTTCTCATATAGCTACAGAAAAAGGCAAAGGACTCTTTACCCACCTCCACAGCACTGTTACCCTTGCCACATACCAGACACACACAATACGCACACATTTTTAATCCACCTCATCAGCAAATAGCATGCTCCCTGACCCCAGAATCTCGGCTGGGCGGGGTCCCTAGGGTTTCTCCTAGAGCCCCTGCTTGTGAAGTCTGGGTTGAGGTCACAATGGCAAGAGTCACTTTCAAGGCACTGCATGACCCTTTTCTGGATTCAGCCCTACTCCTTGTATTGTGCTTTATGCTCTGCCCACTCTTCTCACCTTGATGTTCTCTTTGTTTCCTTCTCCCACTCATTTTTGTGCCCTGGTTTCATGCTGCTCTTTGTGTGGAATGACCTCCTTTTGACAGTGCATGTTGTCCTCAGTCTCAGCTTTAAAATCTTTACTCAGAGCCCACTACTTTTATCTAGCTGTACACAATCAACCTCTAATCAACATGTATTTCAGAACTTCATTTGTTGCAATACTAGTCTGTCCATTTTTTCATCTATTCACTACTGTTTCCAAAGATTATATGATTTCTATTGTAATTTTTTTGTGGCAGAGATAGGGTCTCTATTTTCTGTAAAGCACAATACGAAGTTATGGCGCTATATCAATATTTAAATAACATGATTTTTCTAAGACCGCTGCTAATTTCAGTACTATCACAAGAGAGTACGGCCATCTGATACCGCCTTCTTGGAAATCTGGTGTAATCCTCATTTATATCGGCGAGTTCACAATTAATTTGAATCCTGCACTATCTTGTTTCCTTATTCACTTAATTAAACCTACCATGGAAGACTTAGCTAGTTAAGAGGGAGTCATTCAGACAGACACCAGCTTGGAATACTCTGTTCACATTGTTAACATACTTTAGCATTCTTCCAGTTTTCCTACTTTAAGTAAAAAAAAACAAACCTGAGACTTCATTGTTCCAATTCTGTGAACACTGCTTCAATCTGTTCTTGCTACCTCTGCTTCTGTAGAGAATGTATGGACTTTATTAGTGAAAAGTGAATGGCAAATAATCTATTTACTGGTGAAGTATATTGTGCTTTACAATAGACTTTCATTTTTTAACATATGATTCAATTTCTAGATGAGGGTCAGTTGTTTACATGCATTTGTCTCATTATCCTTCCTGAACAGCTTTCAAAAGAGAGCTTGATGCTGAAGATTTTAATTCTGTGATCAGGGACCTGCATTGGTGAAGAGTTCAGCCAGCAAATATTACTGGAATTAATTTTTTGTTCATTATAAATATTTTATTTTGAAATATTGTGTTTAATTTTTGCAGGACATTAATTCCTATTTTGCATCAGAAAGCAAAGAGAGGTACTCCTCACCAAGCAAAACAGGCTGTCCACTGTATACATGCCATATTCTCAAATAAAGAAGTGCAACTTGCACAGATCTTTGAGGTATGTTTGCCAAATTTGGTATAATGTTTTTATTGAATTTTGTTAAAATAATTTGCATCTTTTCACTTTTAGAGTTGCAATTAAGAAAACTAACTTAATCTTGATTACCGTAGAATCCATGCATAATTCAGGAGCTGGAAGACTGAATTGAACCCTTAGTGCTGGAACTCTGTGCTTAAGCTGTTTCTAGTAAAACTTAGGAGAGAGTGCAAATACATGCTCTTCCCCTACCCCCAGTGACACTGAGTAACACTTCTAGCATACACAGAGAAAATATCCCTTCTTAGTATTCTGGCAACTATTATGATGAAAGGGAAATGCACGTCACTTATGCTTTGATAGAAGGCTCTGTTCACAGATGTTTTCTAGCTTTGCCTCCTAAAGCTCTCCACCTAATTGTGGTCAGGCTAGTTACTTCTGTTCACAATGTAACTGGATTTATTTTAAAATATTAAATTTCCATGTAGCTGAGTTATCTGATTTTCTTTTTGTCTTTAGCCACTGCACAAGGCCACCCATCCTAAAAATAGCTAATATGTTCAAAGTCTGAGTAGTAGTTCTACTGAATAGGTTAGAATAGAATGGAACCATTTTATGTCTTGTGTAGTCCAGCATGCTATATGAACTGTAATATCTAAACAAGTGGACTAATTTACAGGAGTGCTGAGCTCCTATTTACTACTTTGAGATCTTAGGTCCTCTAGAAGATGAAGCTACTTAATTAGACACAACTTCAGGTACCAATATTTGAAAATTTGGGCCTAAAAGAATGATACTGAGCCATTTCACTTGGGATGCTATGAAAAATTCTATTGCTGATCTGACATTCCTAGTAACGCACAAAACTTCCATTGGGTTGCAAGAAATGCAGAATCAGGTCTTGTCTATACAGGGACACTCAGGAAAGTTAATCTGAATTAACTAATGACTATTTAAGCTGCATTAAACACATGTGGACACTCTCATTCAGAATTGAAATGTGCTTAATTTGGTTTAGCTTAACTCACCAAAGATAAATTGAAATAAGGACATCTTAATTCTGAAAGAGAGTGTCCACATGGGTTTACAGTGGTTTAACTACTGCACTTTCAGTTCAGAGTTAATTCAGATTAATTTTCCTGAGTGTCCCTGTGTATACAAGCCCTCAGGTCCCTAGTTAGTAAAAAAAAAAATTAAAAAGGTAATCTTTTATCACTAATATAATTTCACACACTATAAATTCTGTAATTAATATAGCTATTTTCACTATCCTATAAATTACAGCGGGAAATGTTTCATAGACAAAAAGTTGTCTTGGTTTCATGAAATGATGTCATTTGGGAGGCAAGTGCAGTTAATCAGCAGTCCAGTAATGAAATAAGTTAGTTCATTAAGCTGTTCAGGCATTCACACTCAACAATTTATAATTCATTTTGAATGGAAATTTTTCTTCTCCCAGCCTCTTAGTAGAAGTTTGAATGCTGATGTTCCAGAGCAACTTATAACTCCATTAGTCTCTTTGGGCCACATTTCTATGTTAGCTCCAGACCAGTTTGCTTCTCCAATGAAATCTGTGGTTGCAAATTTCATCGTGAAAGATCTCCTCATGAATGATAGGGTAAGATTTATTTTTTAAGTCCTTACTTTTCTGTTTTTCTTATGATTGAGTCTCTGTAAGCTATACAGCTGTTAAGTTTTTGTGATTAGGCCAATGAACCTTTAATGTTCACTATGGGTATGTCTACACTACGAAATTAGGTCGATTTAATAGAAGTCGATTTTTTAGAAATCAATTTGATATGGTTGATTGTGTGTGTCCCCACTAAGTGCCTGAAGTCAGCAGTGTGCGTCCACAGTACCTAGGTTAGCATCAACTTTCGGAGCATTCCACTGTGGTAGCTATCCCACAGTTCCCGCAGTCTCCGCTGCCCATTGGAATTCTGGGTTGAGCTCCCAATGCCTGATGGAGCAAAAACATTGTCGCGGGTGGTTCTGGGTACATGTAATCAGGCCCCCCTCCCTCTGTGAAAGCAACGGCAAAAAATCGTTTCTCGCCTTTCTTCCTGGGTTACCCATGCAGACGATATACCACAGCAAGCATGGAGCCCACTCAGCTCACTGTCACCATATGTCTCCTGGGTGCTGCTGGCAGACGTGGTACTGCAGTGCTACACAGCAGCATCCCCTTGCCTTGCCTTGTGGATGGCACACGGTGCAATACAACTGCTAGCTGTTTTTGTCGTCCTGTGGGTGCTCCTGGCCAACCTCAGTTAGGTTCGTCGGAGCGCTTGGGCAGACATGGGTGCTCCTGGCTGGCCTTGGTGAGGTCGGTTGGAGGTGCCTAGACAAAAATGGGAATGACTCCAGGTCATTCTCTTCTTTAAGTTTCGTCTAATGGAGATTCAGTCCTGCCTGGAATATCATGCCAGCTGGAGGCTTCTGCCTCAGGCTACTCTTCCAATCGGCAGCACCACACAGTCGCACCTACCCGAGCCTACCCCTTGCTCCCATGGCTCATGAAGCCTGGACAGAAGTAAGGAGCAGTTCAACTATAGGCTGAGCAAGTGAATAATGGTGATAGAATGTGCCTTTGGATGTTTAAAAGCTCGCTGGCGCAGTTACTGACTCGGTTAGACCTCAGCGAAACCAATATTCCCATCGTTATTACTGCTTGCTGTGTGCTCCACAATATCTGTGAAAGTAAGGGAGAGATGTTTATGGTGGGGTGGGAGGTTGAGGCAAATCGCCTGGCCGCTGATTATGCACAGCCAGGCACCAGGGCAGTTAGAAAAGCACAGCAGGGTGCGCTGTGCATCAGAGAAACGTTGAAAACCAGTTTCATGACTGGCCAGGCAACGGTGTGAAAGTTCTGTTTGTTTCTCCTTGATGAAAACCCGCCCCTTGGTTCACTCTACTTCCCTGTAAGCCAGCTGCCCTCTCCTCCCCCCCTTTGATCTCTGCTTGCAGAGGCAATAAAGTCATTGTTGTTTCAAATTCATGCATTCTTTATTAATTCGTCACACAAATGGAGGGATAACTGCCAAGGTAACCTGGGAGGGGTGAGGCAGTTGTAGGGGCACCCTCTAGAATGGCATGCAGCTCATCATAGAAGCGGCATGTCTGGGGCTCTGACCCAGAGCGGCCCTTTGCCTCTCTGGTTCTTTGGTAGGCTTCATGCAGCACTACTGCAGGTCCCTGTTATAACCTCTGTCCTTCATGCCCTTGGAGATTTTTTTAAATATACCGGCATTTCATCTGTTGGAACGGAGTTCAGATAGCATGGATTCGTCTCCCCATATAACAATCAGATGCAGTACCTCCCATTTGGTCCATGCTGGAGCTCTTTTGTGATTCTGGGACGCCGTGGTCACCTGTGCTGATCAGCTTGCTACGCTGGCCAAACAAGAAATGAAATTCAAAAGTTCGCAGGGCTTTTCCTGTCTACCTGGCCAGTGCATCTAAGTTGAGAGTGCTGTCCAGAGCGGTCACAGTGGAGCACTCTGGGATAGCTCCCAGAGGCCAATACTGTCGAATTGCATCCACACTACCCCAAATTTGATCCAGCAGGGTCGATTTCAGCACTAATCCCCTCATCGGGAAGGAGTACAGAAATCGATTTTAAGAGCCCTTTAAGTCGACAAAAATGGCTTCGTCGTGCGGACGGGTGCAGCGTTAAATCGATCTAACATTGCTAAATTTGACCTAAACTCGTAGTGTAAACCAGGGCTAAGGATATGTCTACACTGCCAAAAAAACCTGCCGCACCAAGTCTCGGAGTCATGGGGTTCAGGCTGTGGGTCTAAAAATAGTAATGTAGACTTTCCCACTCAGTCTGGAGCCTGGACTCCGAAACCCAGCAAGGTGGGAGGGTCTTGGAGCCTGGGCTCCAGCCTGAGTAGGAATGTTTTAGCCCTGCAGTTCAAGCCCCATGAGCCCGAGTCAATGGACCTGGGCTCTGACACTTGGTGCTATGGGTTTTTCTTTGCAGTATAGTCATACCCTAACTGTCTAATATGTTGATATCATATGTAAAAGATGATACATATGGTAGTTAATCTAATCATTATAATCTTTGTTTTAATTTTTTACATGTTTTTGTTTGTGAATCCATCTTTAAACTTGTATAAATGTCTGTAGTCAACAGGTGAGAAAAATGGGAAATTGTGGTCCCCAGATGAAGAGGTTTCCCCAGAAGTTCTAGCAAAGGTGAATATTTTTTTCGTATTAAGATGTGCACAATATTTGAAATAAGAGTTTAGTTACTTGATAGCGTATCACTGACATCTCTAAACACTACCAATAGAGAACGTTAAAAGAAATATTACCAATTAATTTTGGTAACAGTTGTCTTTTAGAATAGCCTAAAAACATATTAAATAGCTTAATTTCTGCTAAACTAAAATTTGAGAGAGATAAGGTGGGGGAGGTCATATCTTTTATTGGACCAACTTCTGTTGGTCAGCGAGAGACAAGCTTTCAAGCTCCACAGAGCTCTTCTTGAGGTCTGGGAAAGGTATTATGATTTGTCACAACTAAATACAAGGTCAAACAGATAGTTTAGCATAAGTAGTTAGCACATATTCTAAGGCAGGGATAGTCAATAGGCAGACTGTGGTCCAAATCCGGACTGCCAAATTGGACCGCAGGGGCAGAGGTGATGTGTGGTCACGTTCTTTCCCCCAATTTCTCCTGATGCCTCTGAAGGATATGCCCAGAAGCGAGGAGGCAGCACCTGCCCTTGGCAGCAGTGCTCTCCAGCAGCAGGGAAGGTGAAACAGCCTCATGTTGGGAGGAGGAGGAAGAGCTTAGACAGCTGCCCTGCTGCTTCCTCCCTCCTCCCCCCCCCCCCCCCATGCTACAGGGACACGTGGAGAGTGCTGCTGCCAGGGGGAATGCTATTTCCTCGCAGTCCCTGGAGCCTCCCTCCCTCCTAGCAGTCCCCAGAGGCTTCTCCAGCCCCTTCATCCACCCACTTCCCTGCTCTAACCGGCCTCTTTCCCTACCCAGTCCGCCTCCAATCACCCATTTCTGCCACATCCTAGCCTCCCCCCATCTCACTGGGGCTGTTATTTGGAGTCTCTTTTTGGTCCCTCCTGCTACCCGGAGCCTCCTTCCTGCCCCTCTGCTATTTCAGCCCCCAAAGGGGCATTGCACCGCTAGCTGGATCATAGTCCAACAGCTTCACCTCCTGGCTCTGAGCTCAAAAGTACTCACACACACTCACACCCTACTTTGCTGCCCAGATCCCAGCCCATACCCATTCCTCTTCCCCCTGTCCCATCTCTACTAGTTGGCTCAAATGGGGACAAAGAGAAACACTTGAAGGGGGCAAATAGCAATGCCAGGTGGCTCTGGCCCGCCCCGTGCATCCTGGTTTCAGTTTAAGGAAATAAGGTCACCTAACACTGAGCAGGGTGGGCGGGAGCTTGGGGAGACAATTGGGGAGTTAGGGGAGGGAAGCTGGGGGGGTGAGCTTGGCCTTGATTATACGTTGACCAAGAAATTTGGACGTTGACAAAAAATAATTGACTACCCCTGTTATAAGGGACCAATCAAAGTGAAGTGGCCCATTAACACCTCTGTAGTCATAGGGCATAAAGGGGGTGGCCTTGGGGCTCTGAACTTTAGCCACCAGATGGGGCTTGGGGCTTCAGCCGCTGGGGTGAGGGGGAGCTTGGTGATCCAGCTTCAGCTACCGGGGGTGGGGGGGAGGGAATGGGAGATGGGGGAGGAAGGAGGCGGGGAGGTGGGTCTTGGTACACCAGGCTTCAGCCCTGCAGGGTGCACTGGGGCTCAAAGCTTTAGCCCTGGGGGGAGTGCTGGGGCTTGGGGTTCCCCGTGGCTCTGCTCCTGGTTTCAAGCCCGCAGGGAGTACCAGTGCTCTGGGCTTCAGCCCCACGGTTCCAGTTTCAGCCTCACAAGGGGTGCCGGGACTCATGGCATTAGTCCTGGGGGGAGCGCTGGGGTTCTGGGCTGTCTACGGCTCTGCTCCTAGTTTCAGTCCTTCGGGGGCGCCAGGACTTGGGGTGCTGGCTTCAGCCCCATAGGGAGCGCTGGGTCTTGGGGCTCTGGGCTTCAGCCCTGCAGGGAGCGCTGGGACGTGGGGCTCCAGGCTTCAGCCCCTCAGGTTGCTCTGGGGCTTGGGTATTTGGGCTTCAACCAGCAGGAAGCACTGAGGCTCCGGCTTCAGCTGGGACTCAGGGCTTTAGCCCTAGGGGGGAACGCTGGGGTTTGGGGCTCCCCGTTGCTCCACTCCCACTTTCAGCCCAGTGGGGGCACCGGGACTCAGGGGGCCAAGCTTCAGCTGTGGAGCCCTGTGGCCCCCTGAAACTGGCTCATGTACCCCTGGTTGAGAACTGCTGCCTTGGAATATGTGCTAGCTATTTAGGCTAAATTATCTGTTTTATCTTGTATTTAGCTATGACACTCTGAGTACCTTTCACAAACCAGAAGAAGAGCTTTGTAGATCGAAAGCTTGTCTCTCTCACCAACAGAAGTTGGGCCAATAAAAAAAGATTTCCTCACCCACCTAGTCACTCTAATACCCTGGGACCGACATGGCTAGAACAACGCTTCTTAAAACTAAAACTTTGTCACTGCTTATAGTATTGTAGCTTATGTGGCCATAGAAATACACACTGTTGCAATGTCAGTGGAAATTGTGCAGTGAGGTGTTCTGTCCTATCTTCTGGGTATTCAGTATTCTGAATATTAAGCTTTACTTTGTTTTATGCAGAGATTCAAATTACTAGTTCTTCTGGTTATAAAGGTATCCTGTAAACTGATGCACTGTCATATTACTGAATCTATAGGCAGACCAAGCTGAAATAACAACAGAGTGTGATGAACTCCTTTCACCTAGGGTTACCATATTTCAACAATCAAAAAAGAGGATGGGAGGAGCCCCGCCCCGTCCTGTCCTAGCCCCACCCCTGCCCCTTCCACTCCCTCCCACTTCCTGCCCCCTCAGAACCCCCAACCCTCCCCCCCACTCCTTGTCCCCTGACTGCCCCCCAGGACTCCACCCCCTCCCTAAGCCTCCCTGCCTCTTGTCCCCTGACTGCCTCCTCCTGAGACCTTCCTCACATCCTAACTGGCCCCCTAGGACCCTACCCCCCTACCTGTCCCCTGACTGCCCCAACCCTTATCCACACCCCCACCCCCTGACAGCCCCCCCCAGAACTCCTGACCCATCTAAACCCCTCTGCTCCCTGTCCCCTGACTGCCCCCTCCTGGGACCCCTGCTCCTAACTGCCCTCCAGAACCCCACCCCCCACCTAAGCCTCCCTGTTCCTTATCCCCTAACTGCCCCTTCCTAAGACCCCTCTCCCTAACTGCCCCCCAGGACCCTACCCCCTACCTGTACCCTGACTGCCCAAAACCTTATCCACCCTCCCCCAGAAAGTCCGCCCCGAACTCCCCCCCCCCCGCTCCTTGTCCCCTGACTGCCCCCTCCTGGGACCCCTGCTCCTAACTGCCCTCCAGAACCCCACCCCCTACCTAAGCCTCCCTGTTCCTTGTCCCCTAACTGCCCCCTCCTGAGACCCCCCCACCTGTACCCTGACTACCCAAAACCCTACACCCCCAACCCCCAGACAGCCCCCCCCCAGAACTCCCTGACCCATTCAACCCTCCCCCCTGCCCCCCCCCGAACCTCCCTGCCGCTTCTCTGCCCCCCGGCCCCCTTACTGTGCTGCAGAGCAGCGCGCTCGACAGCGGGGGAGGGGAGCAGGCTCGGAGCTCCAGACGAACAGCCAGCGATCTGTGAGTGCAGGGAGGGAGGGAGAGGAGGGGAGTGGTGTCAAGTTTCAGGAGGGAGGAGGGGGAAATGCAAGCAGGGCTCTGGCTCTGGCTTTTGGAGCACCGGCTGCTTTGTAAGCGCGCGCACGCTCTGCATGGGGGGGGGGGGGAGGGAGAGGAGGGGAAGTCCGGACATTGACAAATTCCCCCCGGACGCTATTTTTAACCCGAAAAAGCCGGACATGTCCGGGGGAATCCGGACGAATGGTAACCCTATTTCACCCATCTTTACAGGATATTTAGTGTGAACCTAATTATAACTAAGGTTAAGATTCTGTCACGGGTATTTTTAATAGAAGTCAGGGACATGTTGTGGGTAATAAAAAATGCACGGAAGCGCATGAAGAGTCGACTTTTACTAAAAATACCTGGGAGGGGGAGAGAGACTAACAGTTGGGGAGCGCTGCCTGGAGCTGACCTCTGGCAGCTGCTGCTGCTCCAACCCAGGCTGCTGCTTCAACCCTGGGACCGACCACTGCTCCGGCGGCCCCAGGCCTGGGAGATGCTCGAGCCCTGCCATTGTGGAAGAAGTCCCGGAGGTCATGACCTCTCTGACAGAATCGTAGTTTTAATTATGACCATTTCAGAAGTGAATGTCTGGTTAATGGGTAGCAACTTTTTTTATTGGTAGACTTTTTTATGAGGTATAGGAAGAGTCCCTACATCTAACCCCACCTCTATGTCTATGATATTTTCCATTTTCATGCAGTAAAATATAATCTATATTCCTCTGATTTCTTCTACTCTTTGATAGGATTGTCTTTTTTGCTGCTATTATCAAATGTTCAGTAGAATCATCCAGAAACCATTTTGCACCTCTTCATTTATTTCCACTCAACTTCTGTATCAAGTTCATCTTCACCTCTAAGGCTTTGGAAATTTCTCCCAATGTCTACAGAACATCTCTCCTTTCTTACTATTCCACTTCAAAGTCTCTTTGCTTTATCCCAATCTCCTTGTCTGTCTTCCCTCTGTATTCTTCTCTCAGTTCATTTTTTCTTCCATGCTGCATCCCCATCCCAATATGCCATGAGTTTATCCATTCTTTGCTTGAATACCTGCTTCTAAAACCCTTTTTCAAGCAAGGAACTACATCCACTTTTCCAGATGAATAAAAAGTTTACTACTTCATTTTTTTCCTTTTTAAAGTCTGCATTTTATTGAGCAGTAGCCTATACAGATTATAATTTGATTACAGTAGATTTTGGTGTTTTATTTACCTTAGTTGCTATTAAAATTACCAATTTGTTTTCATGTGTTCATCTTTAATAGGTGCAAGCAATTAAACTTTTGGTACGCTGGCTCTTGGGTATGAAAAACAACCAGTCTAAATCTGCAAATTCAACACTCCGGTTATTATCAGCTATGTTGGTCAGTGAAGGAGACTTAACAGAGCAGAAGAGAATCAGGTCAAATTATGTTCTTTTCTTTTTCAGACTCTTCCATCTATTTTGTTGTAGAATTTCAGTGAATATTATGAATTTAGGGTTTTTTCAATAGCTGAGGAAGGATTTTTGGCAGGATTTTACAAGGCGTGCAGAGAACAGGATAATGGGGCAATGTAAAACAGCTGGTTAGGGAGTATAATTATAGTTGCTGAATGGCATATATATAAAAAGTATGTGTGTTGCTACCCCTAATCTAAATTTAATAGCAATCTAATCGGAACCCTGTAGACATCTTGATGCTTATTAGAAAAGACCTCTGGGAACATCTTTCCATTATTAGGATTGATTGATGAGCTTTAATATGTTTAAGACCCTGGCAGCTTCTGTTGGAGCTCCCAAGGATGGGATCACTTCATACCTCCAATCAAATAGACCATAAATGGAGAAACGGAGGAAAGGGAAGGAAATCACTGGAACAAAAATATTACAGATTCCACTCTTCCAGAATATTTTTTTGTAATTTTGTTTTTTTGTAGTAACTAAACTCTCATTTAAAAAAAAAATAGCCCTTTTGATTGTGAAGAAACATTGATTAAAGAATACTCTGCACTTCTATAAAGCCTTTCTTCAAAGGATCTCAGAGACCTTTGCAAATATTAATTAATCCTGACAACATACTTGTGAGATAGGATTCCTGTTTTATAGATGTTTTGTCTGGTGCCTTGTTTATTCAGCTAGTCATTAGCAGAGATAGGAAATGGTGTCAGTGCATGGGTTCTATCTTAATTATGATGGTTACTTCTCCGTTAAGCCAGCCTTGCAGAAAGATATATTCAGACAGACAACAGCAACAAAATGCTAGTTCCACCCCCTCAGTTAACTTCAAAGCCTAAATATACATTTCTATGTACATGGTAATTTCGAAGGGCTCTCTGATACCATGATTACGTGCCCCTATATAAAAGTCTAGATGGGATAAAACCATTTAAATTCATAAATTTGGAAATCTAAGTAACAAACTACAAATGTGGTATCTTTCCTCCAGCCTTGAGGATAGCCATATGTGTACTTTTTACTGTTGCTAGAGGTTTCTGTTACAGAAGGCCCCATCTTGCCAGGAAATCCACATTGACAGACCCCCATTGACTTCAGTAGATTGGAATCCACCTTCATGATTTTTGTTTGGTTGGTGGTTTGTTTTTTTTTTTTTTTTTTTTTTGCAAGATCAGACCTAAGTCATTGTCAGGAGTGATAGGTTTGCCCTGGATCATTGCAGTCCCAAGTCTTTTACAGAACTGAAGTGGAAACCAAAGACTTACAATTTGAACATTTGGAACATTGTATGCCTAGACATTTATAACTTTTTAATGTAGAATTTAATGTTAGGTGACAAAAAGTTGTATGTTATAGAAAAACTTTATCTGATCATTTGGTTCTGGGATTCAGAGCCACCAGTCCAGACTAACCTCTTTGTTTTTTACTGAGCCCATCAATCAGTGTGCCAATGACCAGATAATTTTGTTGGGAACTCCTTCCCTTTTATGGTAGTCCAAGTCTCCACTTTCTGTTGAGAGCTCCCTCTTCTGATTCAAGGGAAGAAAAAATTGAAGGAAGTGAAAGTTGTCAGCAGGTGTGAGAAAGAACTGTTAAACTCTACAATCAACTAATATTGTTCTAGGATGAAAAGAGGAGTATTTTACTTAGGAGCATATAATCTTCTGGCAAGTTACAGCAAACAAGTAACTAAAAAACAAACCCTGGAAAATACCAACAATAAGCTTGAAATACTAGATATTACACAGTGGAAAAAATAATATAAAAATTAAACCTGCAGTGTCACCCTTTTGGAGTCAGTATAGCAGATGATGCCATGAAAATCAAAAACTTAAACTAATTGATTCTTTGAACTTCTTATCAAGCTGAAATAATATTTTAAGGAGAAAAGAGTCATCTTCATATGATTTCTTCCTAACGAGGTTAGTTTAGATTAAGAGCCTAAAACCATATTGCTGACAGCTGGTTTACAGAGGTTCTTATTCACAATTTTTTAATTTAGTGGTTTTGTAAAAGAAGGAGAAAAAATACATAAAAAATTTGAGTATAATGATTTTTCTTTTATGTTTTTGTAGTAAATCAGATATGTCTCGTCTCCGACTGGCTGCTGGTAGTGCCATAATGAAGCTTGCACAGGAACCTTGTTACCATGAAATAATTACCCCAGAGCAGTTCCAGCTCTGTGCACTTGTCATTAATGTAAGTAACTGCTCTTGAATTATGAAGTGATGGTTAACAAGACTATATTGCATCCTCACCACAGAGCTCTTGTTGATGCTAATATTTGATGTTTCCCTTTCTGCAGTGCAGCTTTAAAAAAAAAAAAGTTCTGAACACTTCAAATATCACATTATGTCTAGTCATCTTTTTAAAGTATGTCCCCTAACTACCCAGTTTTAGATTTTTCTGTTACGTTTAAGGGCTAAGATTTTTGTAGTTGCACTGTTTTGTGTTTTTGCTACTACAGGATGAGTGTTATCAAGTGAGACAGATATTTGCTCAGAAGTTGCATAAGGCACTTGTGAAGTTACTGCTCCCATTGGAATACATGGCAATCTTTGCCTTGTGTGCCAAAGACCCTGTGAAAGAGAGAAGAGCACATGCCAGACAGTGTTTGCTCAAAAATATCAGTATACGAAGAGAGTATATTAAGCAGAACCCTATGGCTAATGGTGAGTACTGTGTTAAAATGTATTCAGAGTGTAAACTTTGAAGACTAAACTTTATGAGAAGCTTTTAAAAAATTAAGTAAATGATCTTGTCTAGCATTTTGCACAAAAGTATGTTTTCATGGTGATTTTTTTCTGGTTCTTATGGAGCTAGTGCAACAAATTTAATTAACTTATTTTGTCTAGCAGTTCCCTTATCCTCTTTATAAAGTATTTTTCTGTACTCTACCAATAATTATATTTTTGAATACAAGTTGTTACCTTTTTAGTTAAGATAGCTGTTCAAATCAGTTTTTTTCTTCTACAAAAATAAAACTGTCAAGTTCTGACTTGTTTGGTTTTTCTTTTTGTAATAAGATGAAACAGCTTTACAGTATTCTTGATGCATTAAAACTTGCAAGCTAATATGTGGATGTATCAAAACTTAGCATTGCATATTCATGTAAAAACAAATTAACTGAAATTCTGGGGTTCTTATTCTCTCTGCATGTATATTTAAGTTGCTTATATGTTTATTATTCCAGAAAAGCTGTTATCTCTGCTGCCTGAATATGTGGTACCATATATGATTCATTTACTGGCGCACGATCCAGATTTCACAAAACCTCAGGATGTTGATCAGCTTCGTGATATCAAAGAGTAAGTATCAAGTCAGTCCAGAATAATTGAGACTAGAATAATTTTTCTGTGTTTGAAAATGTGAAGATGAAGCCATCACTCTTATTATGAAGGAGAACTATCAATAAAGGCATTCTATAGATCTGTTTTCTTAGAAGTGAATAACTGATCTTGGAACGAAAGCAACAGCTTTCTGTTCAGCACTGTGTTCTGAAAGCTGAAATAGCAAAAGACGTTTCTTCACAAGTATAATAATTTAATAAATGTTTTAGGTTTTTTAAATGAAATTGATCATTTTAGATCCACTCACTCAGGCATATTTAATCCCTGGAAAATGATACAAGGACAGCCATCTTCCGTGCACAGTGTTACAGACTGTAGATAACTTTTTATGCTGCTTGAAGAACTCTGCTTTGTAGAAACTGAATATTTTGTAATAGGACATTGTTTGTTCTGATTCTCAGTTCTATTTCACAGTATTCTGTTTCCTAGGAGTATTTGTAGTATTCCCAGAAAAGTTGACACCATTAGAGTTACTATGTAATGTGCATGAAAACACTTAAAATTGGTATTTCAAAAATTATTTAAATTGTACATACAAAATTATTAATTTTACTAGGTGTCTGACACTTAAATTGAGAAAAATAATGACACTGGGAGATTGATGCTACTTCATCCTTCACTTACACAGTTGTGTGTGTCTATGTGTAACTTGCTAGCATCCTACGATCACCCATTGCCCTGAGATTCCTGCTGTACTTAAGTAAGGCAGGCTGACTGCATCTTAGTATTGTTAGCATAATTTGTTATACATCATGACCTCATTTATCATCTTCACAGGTTCCTACTCTGTACCTTCTGCATCATCCCATATACCTGAAATAGCCTTTCTATTTCTTTTGAAATACACCATGCTTCCTCTGTCTCTCTTCAAGGAACTTTTCAAAACACACGTATTCCATTAAGTATTCCAGCTCTAATGGCTGCTCCCCGCACCCCTGTGGGTACGTTTTGCTTTTTCCTTGGGTTTTCATTTTGTGCCTTGAGACTTTAAGACCTTTAGGACAAAGGCCTGTTATCTTTCTGGCACTGACCTTCTACTGTAAAGCATGGTATAACTATGTGGTGCTATAGAAATAATAAGCAATAAATGACTAGTATAAATAGCCCAATCCACCCATTTCCTCTTCAGTCTTTTTTGAATCTTTCACCTAGACATGTGTAGGGTGCCTCAGTCTAAACCTGACTTCTGAGTTGCCTGACTCTGTGCAGAAAACAGAGGCAGCTGAAGACTGTCCTACCACAAGCTCTGCTTTTTATCCAAGACTTGCCTGCCTCTGGCAGCAGCTGAAAGCATTCCCATTTTCTGGAATGTACTTTCTCACCACAGATCCTGAATAATAGTGAAGATTTTAATTATTGGCTGTTTAAAAGTACTCCTCCAAGGGAGTATTAATTTGTGCACAAAGCTTTTCTAGGACTCCCTCTTAGAGCACTCTTACATGAATTCTCTTCCCACACAGTTCCTCACAGAGTAGCTGAACAAAAAAATTGACCACTCCAAAAAAAGAAAAACTCCATTCTTCTTTGAGTACCTATGGGTACTCCACTTAAGGAGGGAATGTGCCCCACATGCCTTTGATTGGACACTTTTGGTACCAGTGCCCATTCGGTCTGCACATGCGTCCTAGCTATATACATGTACCGAGGGCATATAGAACTGTGGCAGACAAATCACCCTCAGTTCCTTCTCAACCACTTCAGCCTGAGAGAGAGTGGCTAGTGTTGCCTGGTTCTTTAGCTAGCTTACTCTTTCTTAGTTTTAGTTAGTTAATTAGGTTAGCAACTAGGTTTTGTTTTGTTTTTTTAGTTGTCTCGTTTTCCCCCCCCCGAAACTCCTAATCTCTTCTTTTCTTCTCCTCATCACCACCCAGGCTATCTCCTTCCCTTTGAAGGTACATTTTCTTCCTTGGGACCTGCTTAAATTCTGAGAGTGTAAACGTTGCCTCACTTGATTGGAGTCTTTCCCAGTTAGTGACAGCCACTCTCACTGTATCACTGCTTAGAGAATACTCACATTCCATCTATATGCAAGATAGGCTCAATGTTCGAGAGTAGGTCTAGGAAGAATAGGGAGATAAAGTTTCATCTCTTCATGATCTGAGCAGACACTTCTGTCGGGATCATGAGAGGGAACTCAACAACTATACTCAGATATTTCTCACCAGGGGCTTCTCAGAAATAAATCTTCTTGCCACCGCCGCCAACAAGAAGCATAAAGCTTGTTTGAGAGGTTATCTAGGTTGTCACTTCCTGTTGTATACCTATCCTCTGACACCTCTCATCCACAGAGTCTTAAACAATACCAAGCAGGACAAAGCCAAAGTCATTTTAATTACACCAACTTTGCCAAGACAGGTTCCCATATCTAATTTGTCTCTCATCTCACCCTATCACCAGTCTTCCATTAGCACCTGACCTTCTCACTCAAGAGTCTGGAAACATTCTTCACTCTAGTCTCAGCATTCTGTGACTCAAGGCTTTGTTCCTGGTTGGCTCTCAAGGTACAGCTCTGTTGCTGTAGAGAGATTCAGAAGATACTGTTGAATAGCTCAAAAGATTCAAGTGGGAAGACTTGCCTACAAAAATGGAAGAGATTCTACCACTAGGGTACCCAGCAATACCTGTTTCTTGTCGAATCTCCCCTCTTTGAGATTCTAGAGTATCTTTTCAGTTTGATGAGCACAGACCTCTCTGAACTCTACTAAAGTTCACCTGACAGCTGTCATGATGTTCCATTCCCCTGTGGAAGGGTTCTTGGTATTAGCTCATCCTACGACTTCTAGGTTCATCAAAGGATTATCTAACCTTTTTCTGCCTGTCAGGGAACCCACCCCAGCATGGGATTTGAATTTGGCCTCAACTGTCTGAGGACACCTCCCTTTGAGCTGTTGGTCAGGTGCTCAGTTTCACAGTTATGCCTGACAATGGCATTCTTGGTGACTGTCATCTCCACTTAAAGAATCTTTGAGCTAGGAGCTTTGAAGGCTGATCCTACTCAGGTTTTTTTTTTAAAGATAAAGGTCTCTCTCTGACCACATCCCCAATTTTTACCAAAGTTGACCTCAGATTTTCCTATCAATTAGATACTTCATCTGCCAGTCCTACAGCTTAAACCATCTGTCTAGGTAGGAAGCTGCTCCTCATATCTTGGATGTTAGGAGATGGTTAGCCTGGGAGTTGGTCAGAATTTTAGGGTGTCTCCCAGATTCTCTTTCTTTCGCAGACAGAGATAAAGGGGTTCTGGTGTCCACCCAAAGACTCTCCAAATGGATTTCGGGTTGTATTCTCTCCTGCTACAAAGCTGCTGATGTTGAGCATTGTCTTAGAGGTATATCCCATTCCACAAGATCTCAGTCTACCTCTGTGGCCCTACTGAAAGATGTACCTGTTACAGAAAACTGCAAAGCTGCCACATGTGCTTACAGCCATACTTATTCAAAGCACTGTGCCTTAGTGCAGGCATCTCAGGCAGATGCTGCCTTTGGGACTGCTGTCCTGCTGATGGTCTTAGACGAGGGGTAGTCAATTATTTTTTGTCAAAGTCCATATTTGGTCAAGGTATAATCAAGGTCCAGACCCGCACCCAGCTGTCCTTCCCTAACCCCTCGATCGCCCCCTAAATTCCCCAATCGCCCGCCAGTTCCCTACTTGGAGAGTAGAATGAACTTATTTCCCTACACTGAAAACGGGACATACAGAGCTGGCCTGAGCAACCTGCTGTTACCGCTCACTCTCCACCCCCAAACGTTTCTCCGTGCCCCCAATTGAGCCAAGTAGCAGAGATGGGAAAGGGGGGAAGAGGAATGGGCTGGGCTCTGGGCAGCAAATCAGGGTGCGTGTGAGAGTACTTTTGAGCTCGGAGCCAGGAGGTGAAGCTATTGAACTATGATCCAGTTAGCAATGCGATGTCCCTTTGGGGGCTGGGATAGCAGAGGGGCAGGAAGGAAGCTCCAGGCAGTGGGAGGGACCAAGGAGACTCCAGATAGCAGCCCTGGGGAAATGGGGAAAGGCCGGGATCTGTGTTCCTTGTAAGCTGTGTGCTTGGGCGGCCATGCAGGAGAAATTTAAGTGCCCATGCGCACAGCCGGCAGCATGTGGTCAGGTGCCCTTCCCGCCATGTTTCTCTGTGCTGCAGCTGCTCCCAGGAACCTCCTGCTGGCTGTGGGGAGGGTAGTGGGGGCTGGCAAGGGAGGGAGCTGATGTCAGAGTGTCCCCCTGCTCCTCTACCCCATCTCTGCAGAGCAGGGTAGAGGGGACAGCCTGGCTCAGGAGGTCTCGGAGCTTTGGAGGTCTGAATGGCGAGTGTCTAAGTGCCTTTCTTAAAGAGACAGTGCACTGTTTCTGAGATTTCCCCAGCAGCTAGCACGCTAGTGCTCTCTCTCTCTCTCTGCCCATGTACCCCATCTCCACAGAGCAGGGGAGGGGAGACAACAGGGTTCAGGACAGAGCAGGAGAGCTTTTAGTAAGTGTCTTAAAGAGACAGCTCATGGCTTTCCCCAGCAGCTAGCGCACACACTGTCTGTCTCGCGCGCGCTCTCTCTCTCTCTCTGTGTGCACATGTCTCACACACACCCTCTGTCTCTTTCACACTCAACTCCCAACACATACTTGTATTGTTGTTGTTGGTACTTTTTGGTACTTCCTGCAATGCAATGCACATCTATTCTCTGTAATTTTATTCTTTCAAAGTGTTATTTTAGTGTTTTGACTGGTCTATGCATTTCATAAGTTTTATTTCTCTTACACTTAAATTTAATTCTTTGAGTAGTGAGTTCTAAAATGCCTAATCTATCCTGGATGGAGTAATTATTCCTATTGTAACTTTTTAAAAATATATATTCTGGGTTCTAGTCATGGCTGTGGGAGAGGAGTGTTGGATAGTGGCTAATGCAGAGGTTACCAGCTGGATAGGCAAGCACTCTAATTTGGCTTGTTTATTCTGAAAGGCAATGTGGCTGAGACTTGGGTCTACCATATTATAAACCTAGGTTCTATTTTCATCCCTTCCGGATGTTACCTTGTGCAGCCCCTCAGTTAACTTACTTTAAATTGCTGAGGGAGGCATTGATGCTTGCCTGCCTTCTAGTGTAGGAGTAAGAATTATTGTTCAATAATAAGGCTTGTGAAAAGCTTCTTGGCTATCAGATCAGTGCACTTTGCCGAAAGGTACTTTGTGGGAGAGTGTCTCTCTGTCACCTAGGAGGAATATTGCCTATGTTTGTGATACGATGGAACAGGCAGCTGGATTCAACCAAAATGTGAGACATCTGTCTCCATTATTGGGAGCTTCTTCAGGGGTGATGGAACAATTTTTAGAGTCAGAGTGCTAAAAACCATTGAATAGAACTGTAAACCCTGAATATGGTGAAAACCATGTATTTGTTTGCTATTACTACTTCCAGACCCCCAGCACTGGTAGTTCCAGTGCCCCTGGTTTGCTTGTTACATCAGCTCTCTGTTAAATATCCTTTCTTTTGCATGATAGTGATAAAAGGATATATACAACAAGGAGAAATTGTCAGTAATCCATCTTCTTTCTTCCCTTCATTTTCTCTGATATTTTTTTATTTTGTGAGGTTAGTTCATGGAAGTGAACTAATTAAGGAGAAAGTGAATGAGTTGGACTTTTTATATAGGCCTTGATTGAGTCTTTTCCACACAAACAGTTACCATAAAATTCATTTTTCATGCTTCTTTAATCTAGAGTTCACGCAGGGCTTGATCCAAAGCCCATTAAAGTCAATCCAGAATAGTTAGTTAATTTTGTGGTACAGGTATTTCTGTGTAGTTTCAAGTTAACTTGACATTTTAAGATCTGTAAATATATGTGTGTGTGTTCTAAACTGGGTTGGTGGTATTAAAAGACCTATAAATTCAAGCATGAACCACACACGGAATTTAAAACATATATGCCATTTACAGATTTTTAAATGTCAAGTTTACTTGAAACTATACTGAAATACCCCTGTGCTCTCCACACACACACACACACACACACACACACACACACACACACACACACACACACACACACACACACACACACACACACACACACACACACACACACACACACACACACACACACACACACACACACACAGTTTACCCACAGTTTCTTAAGACTCTGCTGTTATAGCTGATAGATCTAATAGAAGAACGTTTTAAAGATGTTGCTATTCCTGCTCCACATATGGAGATCACAATATCAAACATGGTATTTAGTTACTTGTGTTTCATTAGGTGCCTGTGGTTCATGCTTGAAGTTTTAATGACAAAGAATGAGAACAACAGCCATGCCTTCATGAAAAAGATGGCAGAAAACATCAAGCTTACCCGGGATGCTCAGTCTCCTGATGAGCCTAAGGCCAATGAAGTAAGAAATATGATTCACTTGAGGAGTGGTGGTTGAGAGCAGAAAGGTTTCACCATCAGATGTACAAGACGACACACAAGATGTTAGAAAGCGCAAAACCAGAAATGTTTATTGTGCTCTAGAGAGAACGTTAGTTGTAAGCAATGTACATATGTTACTTATCTCCAGGTTTAAAAAAAAATTGTTGATTTTAGCAGTGCACAGCAGTAAGCTAAGTTGAATAAATTGCATTTGTTAAATATTGTCTCCTATTCAGTGTTAATTGTTTCACTACAGCCCTGAACTTTTAGTTGCATGTAGATGTTAGACAGTTTCTTCTCTGTGGAAATAATTTAACATGTATAACTACTATGAATGTCTACTGTTGGAGTAAGAAACTGATTGGTGTGTTTGAATGAGCAATAGCCATCAGATGTGCTTTATATGTCTAAGATATTTTTCATTATTCATTCAGAAGTATTTTATAGAAAATAAACTGGGAACTACAGAGAGGGGCAAGGTGTGATGAGGAGCGAAGCATGCTGTTAATTCTTTAAGAGTAAAATATGTTCTTAATAGCTGATACAGAATTATTTTTGCTCATTGATTATACATTTTAAGAGTACATTCTTGCTACTCTTACGAAAATTATAAATAATATCTAAAACACGGTTTCCCTTTTTTTCCCCTCAGAAACTCTATACAGTATGTGATGTAGCACTGTGTGTAATCAACAGCAAGAGTGCTTTATGTAATGCAGATTCACCAAAGGACCCCGTATTGCCAACCAAATTTTTTACGCAACCTGAAAAGGTAATTTCGTTAATTCATTTTCTGGGAAGAGTAATACAAATACTTTGTGACTTAACTTTCCAGGCTATATCATAATTTAAAATACAGATTTGGGAGGAAAGCTTGTATTTGTTATAAAAAGTATCTGCTTATATAGCACAAATTGTATGCTAAGCCATCTGTCCATCTTGAGCAGTTGCAGCTAAAGTTGTTCGTTACCAGGTGATAGTTATTTAAAATACTGATGGTTTAACTGACATTGACAGGACATTGTATTAAGGAGTTGTGCACCTGCCAGGAGGGAGAAATGAAAAATCCAAAACACAAAGAGAAAGAAATGGAATTCAAAGCTGGCAAAAAAGTATAGAGAGAAAACTGATAGATCAGTGATTACATTTTAAAACATCCTACATATATTTAATTCTGATAATTGTTTGCTATAGTGCATTTAATTTAAAAAAAAAAAATCCTTTTAATATAATCTTTAGCCTCTTGGGATTTAAGATTTCCTTGGGCAACCTCATTGTCACCAGTAGAACCCTGTATCACACTGTCATAATCAGGACATAAATTGCTGAAGTAGAGTAAAATGAATTCTACAGGATAGATTTTAATTTCTGGTTGTGCAAGAGAATACATCTTAAATTTTCCAGTATCATAAACAGAGACCCCTTCCAGAGCCTGATATTTCAAAAGTTAAATGATGTAACTTGGTAGTTTACTTACATCATTATGGAGTATCAAATACTATAGTGATGCAGGCCAAGTGAGCATGTAGATCAAACTTTTGGGCCTGAGGGCCGCATCGGGTTTTGTAAATTGTATGGAGGGCCGGTTAGGGGAGGGGGTTGTGGCCCGGCCCCCGCCTCCTATCTGCCCCCCCTCCCAGGACTCCTGCCCCATCCAACCCCCCGTTCCCTGACGGCCCCCCTCCCCGGGACCCCTGCCCCATCCACACACCCCCACTCCCTGTCCCCTGACCACCCCTGCTGCCCCATCCAACCCCTCCTCTCATTCCTGATGTACCCCTGCCCCCATTCAACCCCCTGTTCCACCCAACCCCTATCCACACCCCCTGACCACCACCCCGAACTCCTCTGCCCTCTATCCAACCCCCCCTTGCTCTGTGTCCCCTTACCGCGCTGCCTGGAGCACCGGTGGCTGGCGGTGCTACAACCGCGCAGCCCGGCTGGAGCCAGCCACACCGTCGCCGCCGCCACCATGCAGCACGGAGACCGGTCAGGCCGGGCTCTGCAGTTGCGCTGCCCCAGGAGCTCACAGCCCTGCTGCCCAGAGCACTGGATGATTTAGTTGGGGATTAGTCCTGCTTTGAGCAGGGGGTTGGACTAGATGACCTCCTGAGGTCCCTTCCAACTCTGATATTCTATGATTGCACCAGCGGCGGAGCGAGCGAGCTGAGGCTGAGGGGGAGGAGCCGGGGCTAGCATCCCGGGCCAGGTGCTCAGGGGCTGGGCAGGATGGTCCCGCGGGCTGTAGTTTGGCCACCTCTGATGTAGATAGATAGATTTGCATTATGATTGACTAGGTTGATACCTATATATTCACAATCAAAATGAAATAAGATTACAACTTTCAGTTTATAAAAAACACTTCTCTTTGGTCTTCCGAAACAAATAATAATGCTACACACAACATATACAACAGGGAAATCATTTTTGCTTACCTTCAAGTTAATACAAAAAATTGGGAATCTGGAATTGAAGTGCGTGACTGCTGAATACAAACTGTGCAGTTCTGAATACAATTTTTTTGTGCTTTATTAGATTAAATCTGTCACTAGGAAGCTATATAAAATCTTAAGTATAGTTTCTGAAAATTGGAAAGGCCTCAAGACTGTTTGATGACAGCAGCTTACGTGACAAAATAAATCATTCACACTGACATAAAAATAAAACATTAAAATAGAGAAGACAAATGCAGATTTAATTACTATCCTTTTTTCACGCAGGACTTCTGTAATGACAGGAATTATATTACAGAAGAGACAAGGGTTCTTCTTTTAACGGGAAAGGTACTGTATGTTAATTTATTGTAATAACTTTTGATTGCACATGATATATAGCGATTAATAGGCATTCTAGTTTTTCATTTTCAGAGAAATCACTATAGCAGTTCAAAAAGTGTATTACCAAGTTTGCAATTTTAATTATTAATAGTTATACATAGGTGCAAGAATTGTAAATTGCTAGAAGGCTCAACAAATGCCTTTAATTTGATACTATTTTCAGAGGGGAGCAGGGAACAGGGCTTGCTTGCTATCTTTGCATTGTCCATCCTTGCACTGACAAAAATCTGTGGGAGGAAAAATAGTAATTTATCATATAATTACAAGTTGCCTCATAATTTGTACACACAAGGGTGCAGAAGCAAGGTTGAAAATGCTTAATTTTGGCATTTACTAGTTTTGGAGGCCTTGATTTTGTAACCTTGTAAAATGCAAAGATCTTGAGAACAGCATAGTTCACACATTTCTCATTTAAACTTCATTTGCATTTGCTACTTTACATACTCTCTTCCATGTAGCTATAGAGTACTACATAATTTACCTTAAATTTTGTTTAGAGTCCGAAACAATGGTTTTATAGTATTTGTGTACATGATAGAGTTATGAAACACTGCCTACATTTATAACTTAAATAGTTTTCAAATTTGATTACTGAAATGTTAATATTTGAAACAAATTTTCACTGGTTGTATAAACTTAGGGTTACCATACGTCCGGATTTTCCCGGACATGTCCGGCTTTTGGGGGCTCAAATCCCCGTCCGGGGGGAAATCCCCAAAAGCCAGGCATGTCCGGGAAAATCGGGAGGGAGGGAGGGCTCAGCTGGGGCCTCTTTGGCTGGGGTCGGCGGGGCCGGGCCGGGGTCGCGGGGCCAGGCCGGGGGCCGGGCCGGGGTCGCGGGGCCAGGCCGGGCGCGCGGGGCCGGGCCAGGGTCCAGGGGCGCAGTGCCGGGCCAGGGGCCAGGCCGGGCCAGGAGCCGGGGGTGCAGTGCCGGGCCGGGCCGGGCGCCGGGCCCGTGGGTCCGGGGTCGCGGGGCCGGGAACCAGAGGCCGGCAGTGCTGGGCGGGCCGGGGGTGGTCGGCCGGGGGCCGGGGCTGGCACCCCAGGGCCCGATCCGACCCAAACTGAAGCGGCCGGGGGGCCAGCCTGGGCCGCGCCTCCTCCCCCCACACTCCCCCTTACCTGCTTCAGGCTTCCCGCGAATCAAATGTTCGCGGGAAGCAGGGTAGGGGGCGGAGTTGGGGCGTGGGCGGGGCTGGGGGCGGGGCCCTGTGGAGTGTCCTCCATTTGGAGGCACAAAATATGGTAACCCTAATAAACTGAGCCCTTCAATTCTTTGATAGTAGTCATTCATCTAATTGAATCTTCTGGAAACAGCATTGTAGCTAGCAACTCTTGCTAAATAGGGGACGTATTTTTCTCACTAATGCAGCTCTAAACACAGTAGCAGGCCTGGTTTATTTTCTGTTGCTTAAGTTATTTAACTATTACTATTGTACCAAACCTCTGAAAAAATTAACATTTATTCAGTGCCCTAACATTTTAATGTTCAAGTTTATTTCACTTTCTCTCAGTTCAAATTTCAGATAGATAAATGGTATATTATTTTTATGATAAAACACACAACTCTAACTTTCAAGTAAACTTAGTGCACTATTTGTTCCAGGGCAGTGTAACTACCGGTCCATGTGCTTAGTGTAACAAGCTATTTTTATGCAGGACATTAGCATGTTATCATGCCACTGTCTCAGCCACTGGCCCTGTGTGCACTCAGTATAAAAATAAACATCCTGTCTTTCAGCTTTGCCCTGGTTGCCTCCTAATAGTTTAGTTGCCTCCCTGCCACTAGAGGCTAAAATTCTGCTGGTCAGATGGCTGCCCAGCATCTGTGACATGGTTTTCCTGCTTGGTTTCCTGTAAAATTAACCCTCAACTCCAGAGCAGTATGGAGAGAATATTTTTATTTAACGTGGTCTAGAAGGAAACCTGAAAACTCACTGGAGAAGCAGCTTTATGCCAACCATACTATAAAGAAAATGCCCTAGCTTCCCACAGAGTATATGGTCCACCTCCTTTTCCTATTTAGGCACCCTGAACAAATAGATTACCAGCAGGCCCATCGAAACCAAAAATACCAACCATGCACCAGAAGTCCCCAAAAGACATGATATAGAGCAATTGATATTTTACATTAGCTTTCCTTACGCTGAATTAGGAGTGTTCAGATTTCCCATTTTCTTGGACCATGAACCTAATCCTACCCTTCTGCTGGGAAAGTTTGTATTTATTTGCCCACAACTTGTCTTCTACAGATTGTGAGTTTCTTCTGCTTTGTTTGTGTAGTTATAGCAGAATGCTGCCACCTTCATAAGGTTTTTTGGGGCCCCCCAGTAAGATATTAGCAGCCTATGGCCATTTGCATGCCTGATATGCAAAGTTCCCTGAATAATATTTTTTTTATAAAATCAAGCGGAATGGAACGTAGCAATTGACGACAGCTGTTGTGTTAGGAAAGACCTCCCACAAATGCCTTTTATTGCATGTTGCTACTTATGATGGGAATTATGGCTGCAAGTGGAAGGGGTTATTTAGTATAATAGTTGTAAAGTTAATCCTCACTATACCATAGAAAATATTTTAAAAAATTGTTAGTGTGTTTTTAAAATTCTTGTTTGTATACCTTTAATAAAAGCTTGACTAAATCTCTGTGCGTTTTAGCCAAAACCAACTGGTGTATTAGGTGCAGTAAACAAACCATTATCTGCAACTGGAAGGAGACCTTATATTAGAAGCACAGGATCAGAGACTGGAAGCAATATTAGTGTAAACTCAGAGCTGAGCTCTCCTGCAGGAAACAGATCAAGGTACATGATGTTTGTTTGTTTGTTTGCAGCTATTTACTTCATTTAACACTATATACTCCTGTGTTTGGGAAATAAGTGTTTTGTTTGTATGCCATTGTACTGTGCTGAATTTGAACAATCAGGAAATGATACTTCGCATTTTTTTATTCCTATAACCCAGGGTTCTTTATGGGCACCCTTGTGATCCTTTTTTTTAAAATAGCCAGGATAATTGACACATTGAGAGATTGTGAACTGCGCAGTATCATACAGCAAGTCAGTGACGTAGACAGGAATAGAATCTAAATCTAACTCCCTGCCCTGTTTTCAATCAATTAAACCACAGATGCATCTCTATATAATTGATCTTGTACCATGTACATGACCATGGAATCTGAGCACCTCGAGACAACACTTATCAATCTCACTAAACTAAGAGAATTTTCTTTCTTGTGTACACTGTGCGCATTAGCTATAATAAAGACAATTTAGATCCAGATGGATTGCAAATGTATTTTGATGTCATGTGATTGAACACTCTAGCTACTTGTTTTTAATATTTTTCCATCTGAAAATATATTAATAAACCACTAACAAGAACATTGTTGTGTAATTAGATTCTACAACCCACATGTTTCTAATATGAAAGAATTAAGATTAATCACGTAGCTTAATAAACAATAAATATAATTTCTCTTCACCTTTTAATGACTGTAGTGTCCCAGTTAAAACAAAGAGTTTTGCTGAGTAAGCACATTTAAGTCGATATGTAGTTTAATAGAGACTAAAACAAAATGATATAAATAAATGTTGCTTATAATATGTGACAGGAAAATGCTTTATTTTCTAAAGTATATAGGGCCAGATTTTGAAAGGTAGTGAAGTGCCTAACTTCCATTGATTTTTAAAAATCTGCCCGAGAGAGAGAGAGCTTGCACTTTGAAATTTTAAGGTTGAGTTTAGCTTGTTTCATAGTTGATGAACTTGATAGGCTAAATGATTAAAGAAAGAAAGTCGAGTACAACCAAAGGTTCAGTTGTTTCATAAAATTGAAGTGTAGTACCACTTCTGTATCAATTTGGAATGTGTCCCTCAGCTAGGGCAAAGCTTGGGTGGTCCTGGGGTACACACAGTAATGACTCTGAATATTCTTACTACAGTATGTTTTGTGAAAAATCTCCCCTCCTGGAACAGCGGTGTGCAAGTTCCTGGTTCTGATTAATATATTTGTTCCTATCTTCCAAACTGGTGACATCACACTTGAATGAAAGTTAATACTTGCCTGTAGGGGAAACATTCTGATAAGGGAAATATAAAAGTGAAGGCAAGTGATTTTTTTCGACTTTAGTCTGCGCTCCTGCCTGTCTGCGTTGTTAAGAATTAAAAAATAGTTGCATACATGATTGTTCTTAATTCCTCTAACAGGGAACAGAGTTCAGATATATCAGAAACTGGGGTCAGTGAAAATGATGAAAATCCAGTGAGGATTATTTCAGTCACGCCAGCAAAGACAGAACCTGTGAAAAACAAGGTAGATTTTATATTTTTAAAGGTGAACACTATCTTTATAGCTAATCTGGCATAGAAATTCATTTAGTATATACCAGCATTTCCTAGATTGTCTCTGAAAGAATTGATGCCTCATCTCATTCAATGTAATTATCTCATTTTCTTTGTCAGACCATAAAAAGACAGCACATTTTCAGAACAACTAATGATTTTTTTCAGACAAATGGATAGATGGCATGTATTGTCAAACAGTATAGACTAGAGTTCTTCATATTTTATGAAATACCAATGGGGGAGTGGAAGGGAGTACAATGGAACCTTCCTGTTTCCCATCTTTTTTTTTCAGTTTGTTCACTGTTTTAATATTTTAAGTTAAGATTATATCCAGTGTGTTTGACTATTTACATTTGATAGATCTGCTTGATCTGTTAAACATGTGGTCAGAGATTGCACTCAGTTTAATAAAATCACAATTTGCGATTCTTGAGAGGAGAAAGGAATATGCACAACAGCACAAGAGTTAAGTAAAGAGTATTCTTCCCAGCATTACATTTCTTTGTATCTACTGCATTGTGCCACAACCAAAATAGCATTTAAACTTTGATTTTTTTAAATATTTTATTTCCTTGAGCTTTTTTTAAAGAAAAAAAAAACCTTTCTCATAGAATAATTTAAAAAAAAAAATCTAAGGTCAGTGTTGCCTGCCCAGAACTGGGCCCCGAGATGGCAAACGGGTTCGTTGCCCGGTGTGCTTGGCACCAATAAAGACACCGAGGGGAGAAAGCAAGCCAAGTTTATTTCAGAGCTCTGAAATGGCACTAGGAGACCAGCATGTCTCAAATCCAGTGCAACAAATACAAACAACTTTTACCTTTTATACTTCAAACTGTTTCTGTGTAAGCCTTTGTTCTGTTACTCCCTCTTACCCCTCCCACCCCTCCCTTCTGTAGCAGTTACAATTAGAAAAGTTCCCATTCGTCTGCTTATCTTTTGGCCTTGCAAGGCCTGTTTACAGCAGCTGCCTCCTAGAAAAGCTGACCCTTCCATTTCTGCTTCAGCATGTAAGCAGTTAGCATAGAAGTAGGTGAGAGTTCACAAGATGGAGTCACTGTGGTTCAGGTAGGCCCAGAGCAGAAGAGCTTCATCGGCACTTTTGGCCTTCCACTCTCCCGAGTTACCTGGTAGCTATGCCTAGTGACACCAACATCAGTACTACGTTTTTGTAATTATTGAGAAGGGAATGGATAGTGCTAATTTTATGATGTAATACATATATTCATCCAGTCTGTCAAGTAAATATTTAGGTAAAGATGAAAGCAGGCATTTCAAGTGCATATTGTGGAAGGAGGCTAATCTTTATGTAGACAAGGTTGAAGATACTGTCATGTAAGATCATTTATGACATCCTACCCGCACCTTCTCCAAAACTGAAAACAATCTTTCTGAAATTTCACAATCGTAAGTTTTTTGTCAGGGTGGAATTTTTCTGTAAAGTTGAGACAAATTGGACAAGGCATATGGGAGACATGACAGTTCAAAAAAGTAAATGTTCCCACTTTTTGAAAAAATGTCTTTGGTTGAGATTTTCAAAGCTATACGGTATTTAGGTACACCGCTCCCATTGAAATCACAGGGAGTTGTGTAACTAAATTAAATAGCTGGATTTGGAAATCTCAACCCTTACTCATTTGCTTCGTCATGATTCCAAGATGTCTTGCTCAAGGGAACACCAAATTTATTCTAAGCTGTTGGCCCTGGTGAGAACTTCAAGATAATTTAGTTATTAAAGACAGTTTGTGATCCTGTGTCCACATGTCTATTTTTTTAATTGAGGTGATCTACACCAACTGAAAGTTAGCTTCCTAACCTGTAAGGAATGTATTTTACAGAAACATATACTAGGAAGCCTGCATCCATACGCAAGTGTGAGGAGGGAAGAGTAGGTTTATAGCCAAGAATACCTGAATTCCATTCCCAGTGCTCCCATTGCTTGACCTTAAAATGTTCCAGTTATGTAGCTCTTGACTGCTAAGGAAAACTAACTAGGATTACCCAAATTATACAAATAGTGACTAGCTCAAAGGTCACTACGAATAAAATATTGCCTAAGGGGAAAAATAGTTCCCAAGATGTATATGTTTTTTTTCCACACGTGCATTTTATAGAATCTGTTTAATCTCTACCCTTTCTTTCTGGTAATACATTTTGAATCATTTGTAATCATGCTGAATTATTTCCCTATATAATATACATTATATATATAATTATTGTTACTTAGCAGTTTTTAGGGAGCTTTCAAGAACAACTTATATATAACCATTATGACCAAAATATAGAAAATTAAAGTTCTTCCCAGGCACTACCAAAATGCCTCATATGAGACTATTTAAAAAAAAAAAAAAAAAACACCCAGGAAAAAATAGAAAAGACTCTTACCATGAAGTTTGTTTAGCCATTTTTAAAGTAATAATGGAACGTCTAACAAGAGAGAAATCCTAGTTTCAGACACCGCATCTATCTTATGATGAATGGTTTTAATGGATGTGTTTTAAATTACATGAGACGATCAGGTGCCACATTGATAAATGCCATATATACGTTTTTTAAATAGCTAAACAAAAACCTTTTAATTTTTCATTCTTTAAAAAAAGGAGGCAGGGAAATTAGCACTGTTTTCATGTGTCTGAAAAACCCTTGGAAATATATGGGTTTATGAGTTTTATTACTCTATAGCAGTGGTTTTCAACCTGGGGTCTGCAGATTTCCAAAGGGATCTGCACCTCAATTCAAAATTTTTTAGGGGTCTGCAAATGAAAAAAGATTGAAAACCACTGCTCTGTAGCAAAGTAAAGACTAGCAGATATTTCATGATGCCAAATTAATATCAAATGGAAGCAATGTCAGCCCAGCAAACAGCCAGATGGTTGCTCTGATTTAAAAATAATTAAATGCTGATTTCTGATTGGCTGAACCATAGACCGAGTCTGTTTCCTAAAACAGCAATAATTCAGCCTTTTAATAATGGTTATTTTACAAGCATCTAAGGTACATTCCTGATGAACAACCTTTTTTTTAACCAATTGCATGTTTACAACTTTTGTAGATGAACTAGTGTATACAGCCCTTGGCAAACTCAAAATGTTATATTAATATGTGACAGATTCACAAAAACATATAATCTGTATTACTTAGTAGAAAGTAAAGAGATGGTGGCAGAATTATGAACTTGGCGATGAAGTTCTTTTATAGGTGCCATTTTAAGTTCTGGTGGCATCAGAGTAATTTTTCTTTTTGTCTCTGGTATTGAGTAATTAATAGTACTTGTACTGCATAAATAAGGAGACGCAAAACCATCACAATATTTTTGATAATCTGAAGTTCAGACTTGTGTGTTCTATTCATAAGCTATCTGCTAAAAATGGCCCCAGCTACAGGGACCATTCAGCTCTACTTGTATTTTTACCCATATGAATAACTACAGGTTTTCAAGGTACAGAGGAAATAATGTAAATAATTTCACTGGGTCTGTTGCCATGGTAGAGCCATGATGTTAACAGTCATCATCTTAAGTATGCTCCTTGAATACTCCTCTCTCCTCCTCCATGTGAGATTTGCTGGAGAAGTGCTGGCAACTGTTCCAGAGGCCACTGATTAGATGGCCACTCACCACTTCTCCCCTTCACCCATGGATCCATTGCACAGCCCTGCCGTATGTAAGAGAAAAAACATCCCCACATGCACACAGGCATTGCTCCTTGTTCCTAGTGAACTTGGCAAAACATGTGAGGATGGGAGATTCCCCGCATTTCCAGTTTCCATCCCCCTCACTTCCCCCAAAACCTATTTTTTTGTCATGGAGTGGGTTCTGGAAGGGGTTTTATTTATTTTATTGTATTTTATTACTACTATTACTATCACAGCATTACTGGAGGTTGGGCTCAGAAATCCATCTACTAAAGTAAACCCCCTTTTTGCTGCACTAAAGTCTTGTTTCACCGGAGACATTACTTACTGCCCCTCTAGTAGATCTCCTATTGATGGGCAAAGAGCCTGTGAAGGAGCATGCTTTGTAGGGCCATGGTGAGAAGTGAGAGTGTTATAGTCCTACCATGATCTTAGTTACTTTCAAAATACAAAGAAGGTACTCTGAGACTGAAAGAAAGTGCATTGTATCATACATTATAAGTTTCATGTATTAAATTTATTGCAAGCAAACTATGCCAAACTATGGTATGTTTTTTCACTAGAACCAAGCCTACCCGCTGGGTGGGTGTTTGTATGATTTGTTGCATATCTGCTTCAGAAATTTATCCTTTTGTCTGAGGTAGATAACAGTTTTGGCTTGGCTTTTGGGGATCTTGTTTTTGCTAAGTAGGAATTTTTCTTTTCTTTTCCAGGAGATTCATTCTGATCAGGCTACACAAGGAAACATTAGCACTGAACGTGGAAAAAAAAGAACGGCAGTGGCAGCTGGATCAGAAAACATTCATCAAAAAACAGAAGAAAAAAAAGCAGATGAATCAGGACCACCAGCCCCTCCCAAACCTAGGAGAGGGCGTCCACCAAAGTCTGAATCTCAGGGCACCACAGTAAAAAATGATGAAACAAATAAACCATCTGGCAGGGGAAGGAAAAGGGCAGCAGTCAGTCAAGAGAGTTCAGGGGGTTTAGAGGCAGGTAATGCCAAAGCACCAAAACAGCAAGACATAGCAAAAAAAGCAGCACCAGCACAGAGACAAATTGATCTACAAAGGTAAAAATAGCATCTTTCCTACCTCCAAGATATATCCTGAGCTTTAGAAGTAATGTGTTCAACAAATGGTTAAACACTCTAACCAAAACATTTACTAATAACCAGCATCATGGCTCAGCACATTGCATTGTGAAATATATTTTTTCCTGGTGTATCTCAAGACTAAACCTATGTATATGCTATGAGAACAAGGTTCAGATCACTGAATATGGTATATCAGATGAGAAACCATATCCTCTTTTTGTACAATATTATTTCTTGAATGTGGTGCTTCTATTGGCATCATCAGCATCACTATGTCAAAGAGCTAAGAGTGTTGGAGTTGGGATTTTTCACTCCATTTACTAATGCAAATATACATGTGCTCTAACTCAGGACCCTGCTCTGGTCAGTTGACTAACAAAAGTTAAAAGCACTGTATCTTTGATGAATGAAATAATTTTTTTAAAAACATTTGGGGTTTGATGCTTGTTTACTCCATGTCCTTTCTTGAAACAATCACCTGTCTAAAAATATAAAAAAGCAAATGGATAACAGAAATTGAAACTGTGCATTCAGCTATTAGTCTTTGGTACAGCCCTTTTTCATTCTCTGTATACATGCTTTGATTTATGCATTCACTGAATGGTCTTTACATTTGAAACCCAACTTCATACACCAGAACTAGACATTCAAAAAATCTGAAGAATTGGCTTAGCACAACCTTGGATGCCTATCTCCAAACATGTTTTAAATGTGAGAACCTTTAAAATGCAAAAACATGCCAAGTAAATTAATGTGCTCAAAAAACCCTCAACTTAACCTGAAATAAGTATTTGAGTAGGTCTGTTAGTAATTTACACAACAAGCTCTTTTTAAAGAGCTTGCAGAGTTCATAGATTAAAAATAATTTAAAAGTGGAAAAAATAGAGCAAGAAATTAATTTTTAATAAGGAAGAGGCTGCATCTTGAAAGCAGTCCAAAAATCACCTGGGCATGATTGTAATCATTATTGATATGAGATGTCATATCAGAATAGAGGAAATCATGTCTGTGACGGCATCAACCTAGGAAGTGAAGGGATTGCCGCTGAGACTCTCGTTTCTAGTTTTCAACTAAATTCTGTCTATATAGGACAGAATGAGATCTTCCCCAGCCTTCCCATCTCACAGCAAGACTGATACAGATAATAGGCTCCCAAACCCACAAAGGGTCATATTAGCATACAGTCAAAAAGAATCTGTATTTTACACTTTTCCTTGAAATTCTGTGGTATTTAATTTTGTACATACTTAAACAAGCCATGCAGTATGTATAAACTCAGCGATTCCTAAAGGAATGTCAAAACAGTGTTAACATTTTTCAGAAGCCAGGTGCTGGGAAGTGATGGAGATTCACTCTTGGAGATAGAATCAAGTCCAGGATATTCATCAAATGATATGGATCTTTTTAAAGCCTGTGAGAGCAGCCAGGAAGACAATGAGGATACAGAGCTAGCAGAGGGAGGCTTCCTTAAGGTGCAGCAGGGATTTATACAGGGCTATTTTATATTTTTATTGTAGTTTGTGCAGTAGAGAAGCAAGGAATCCCATTTTCCTGCTATAAAAATCACCTTTGAGTGTGAGACATATCACAAAATCTTAGCTTTTTAGACTATAAGTAATTATTTGTGGATATCAGAAAAAGTATTTGCTGGGTTAATTGCTTTTAGATAAGAGTTCAGTGAATAGGCTTGAATTCTTAAAGCATTTGTTTTAAGTTACTCTCCCCATTCTGCTGCATTTATTCAGCCTGATTCAACAAGAGAAAATGCTATTCAATTATAGAAATTAAAGAATATATCTATCTTCATTCAGGTTTCTGTATCACAACTTTTGGTTAAAACATGAAAATACCCAGTAGGGAAATGCAGACTTATTGAACCATGCTGAGCTAGTTCAGAAAGAGATACAATATAGTGCTGGAAGATTAGAAGCACAAGTGAAGAGTCAAGCATATTGTTGAAACTTAAATGTACGCATTGGTGAGGGTGGCTTTTATGGTTCAGAAGTAACTGAATTTTCTTTACCCAAATATTTAACTCTTCTTTTCTTTTCTCCTCTATAAGGTAAAAAGAAAGCTTACTCGAAAAGGGAGGAAATGAAAGCCAAATAAAGGCAAGCTCCAAGCTTCTGCAAAAACTAAGATTCTGAAATTTCCTGTACAGGAACTGAAATTACTTCAAAACACACAGCTTTCAGCTCTGAAAACAGAAGGAAAACTATGCTTCCCTTTTACATGAAATTTAATCCTTCTAATGGAAATGTAAAGCAGAAACTCTTGAGAAAGAGGCTAAAAGCATCTGTACTTATTTCCCCAGAGACTTTTTTTTATGAAAAGTCAATAATTAAGCAAATTGCTTAACACTTGGTTCCAGTTTCTGCATATCTGGAGTTTAAAAGTGTTTTACTCCATTAATTTTCATGCTGCATTTTTTTTTTAAAGAAAGTCAAAGGAAGTCCTTTTACTGACATCAAAAATTTGTGATTTTAGAGCCAGTTTATTCCCATGTTTCACAAGAAAAAGTAGAAGTCTACTGAATGGAAACAAGAGTAGAGGAAAATCACAAGAAAAATTTCTTTGCTTTACTTTTGGAGACTGTTTTATGTATAATTCTTTCCGCCTGCCTACTTTTCTGCAAAAATAAGATGTACAGATTTTAGTTCCCTGCTATGAAAAGTCATGTGGTGGCAATTTTATAAATGTTGCTTTCTGATTTTTATCAGAGTGGGAAAATAATCACTTAAAATTATTATTGATTTGCAAGTAGACATTTCATTTTTTAATTTTTCCTCCATTTTAGTTTAATATAATTTGCAATAAATGTACATATTGATGTTTGTTTTATAAAAACATATATCACTTTTAAGTGTTTTTACTCCAGCAGTTCTGTTGGAATATTCGAAATTTTAAGGGAGTAAAGACAGTCCAGCATTTGATTTTATAATGTTTGTCACCAGATTTTTATTATTGATGTAAAAAAGTCAATTTTTAAAAATAGTTGGACTTTGGCAGCTTTGTAAGGAAAGTTGGAAATGTTTAGGATTGCTCTCAATTTTAAGCATTGTGCTGATTGGAAGTAAGTCTGTTTTGCATTTTGTCTTCCTGTCCAGGCTCATTTTTAATGTTTATTTTAGAAGACTGTTGCATCAATATTATGTTTCCTGGCATCGTTCAGCATAGATACAGTGTACACTTTTATGTACACGTGATCATATTTAAGTTTGTTGCATAAAATAAACGCTTCTAGGTGTCATATGGTGGTCCTTTTTTCATTCCCCCTAAATATAATTATTGTGTATCTGTACACAGTAACATTGCATTTGAGCAAATAGGCTGTGTGCTGGCAAGTAGGTAGTAAATTTGCATCTGAAAAGACTGTTTGATCTGTTTTTTGTAAATTCATTTTTCCTGCCTAGAGGATAAGCACTGGACTGCAACTCAGGAGAACTGGGCTCTATTCCTGGTTCTGCCATTGGCCTGCTGGGTGACCTTGAGGAAGTCGCAGCACACCTCTGTGCCTCAGTTTCCCCATTTGTAAAATGAGGGTAGTGTTACTTCTTTTGTAAGTGTTTTGAGATTTACTTATGAAAAAACACAGTATAAGAGCTAGGTATACAATATATTCTTTGCTATTGATGCACTGGTTGGGGAATGCTTTCTGTCCTAAATTGGTGAAGTGTTGCTGTATGTTGTTAAACTATTATCTTTTTCTAGTCCCAGAGTGGCAGTGCTTCATTGGTGGATAAAATTTTGTGTTTATCTTCACACAGAGCAATAGCTACATCTTGGGGCTTCTAGAGCAATATGAGAATCTCTGGCATTAAAAGAGTCTTATAAACATATTATATTAAAGGGACATTGTCAAGTTAGAAGTCATATAATAGTTAAACATTTATTTATCCTGTATCAAGAGATACTGAAAGAATTTTAGAAATCTGTTCTACTCTTCAGCATACATACTGTTTACTTTTGACACGTAAGTCAGTTTTACCCGGGTTCTTATTCTAAAGTTCAAATAAACTCTTTAGGATGACTTTTTGTTTACAATTTAAAACATTTCTATAACAAGTAGGTTTTGGACACTTTTTAAAAAAAAATTACAAAACCTAGATTTTGGTTATAAACTACAGTCTCTTATAGTGTCCCTTTTACAGTTATTTGGAATCAGAACTTTCTGTACTTTTATAAATGTGTAAATCAAAATGATTAGTCTGAAAAGTTTAGAGATTTTAGAAAATGGATGATTAAAACTTCTCTGTTCTTTTTGCTCAGTGTAAATGTATACAGCCACTCGCAAACTCAGTGTGTTGGAATAATATGTCAAGGGAACATTTTTGTAAATTAACTTTGAATTTACTGTTGTACACAGTAAGCTAAGTTTTACTTGATTGTTGATCAAGCAATTGCCGTTTTGTTCCTGATTTTCTCTAATCTTGAACTTTTGTCAAGTATTTATTGAAGATCTCTTAACTGTTATAGCCTCAGATTTATTGAGGGTAGCCTCAGTGTTGTGTTTTTTTTCCTTGAGATACATCAGCAATTTTTTTTTTTCCTGAAGAGCCTTTAGAAATTTATTTTAAAACGTAAAAAATCCCATGTTATATTCTCTGGGACCAAATGTGACGGGACTTGGTTTTCCACTTCTTTGCTACAGCCAGGAATACTTTCATAGCAAAATCATTGAAGCTGCAACAGCTTCCTCTTTCAAACCTAGTATTGTCCCCCACGCTGGTGAAGGATGATTGTCTTCTACGCAAAGTGATCCACAAAAAGAATTAATTTTCTATTCCGGCTCCAACCACTGGCATTCACAGAGACACAGCTAGAAACAGACTGCAATTCTTTACTTCAGAGTACAACGATGACATGTACCGGTAAGCATAATTGGGGGAGTTTTGACTTACCCCCTTATCTCTAAAGAATAAAAAGCTTACTTTCTCTTGCTTCTGTGTTCAAATGGTTCATGACTGCCTTAGAGGAGAAAGCTAGAATCCTTTTCTTTCCAGTCTCCCTGGCCAACAGTAGGTTATACCTCAGCTCCACTTCAAGCGGTGCACTTGTCAGCCTCCCTCCCCATTCAGTATGGATGACACCAATAGGAGGCTAATATTGGAGAATTGGGAGCAAATATCCAAGTCAAAAGTTTCAAAGATGGAGGACGAAGGGAAATTCAGATATCTTTGAAAAGCTTAAGTACAAAAGGAAAACTACTTCTCATTCCTTCTCACTCACCTTTTTTAGGGGAAGGGGTGGGTGGAGGGGTGTGGTAAGTGGCAGTTTACCAGTGTGTGTGTGTGTGTCACACATTTTCTAAGGGGACTGGAAAATTCCTGTGTCTGACTTCCCACCCAGAAGACTAAATGTTTTTTTCCACGAACACATGTAGAATCATAGTTCTTTAGAAATTCCTATGGGAAGTGAAGAGGTCAAACTCTGTAAGTGGTACTTATTGACCACAACTTCCACTAAGGAATTGAATAGTACACCCTTTTGTGGCATTTGTCCTCTTCTTTCATATGGCAACTTGAATGGCAGTATTAAAGGTTGATGTCCACTCTGTGGCTTCCAGTGACATAGAATTAATCAAGGCTGTCTCTCTGGAGAATGATCTTAGAGGGCAGCAGTTCACTAGCTGTTCCATGGTTTGGATGTCTTCTCCACATTCGCATATCTGGCTGTCCTTCATTTTCCTTTTATGTAGTAATTGCAACACCTGTGTGAGGTCCTAATGCAGTTCGCTGTGATCCATATCTTACATGACATGGTAAATCCAGGTGGTTGGTCTGTAGCATCCGTAATCAGGTCTTGATTCTTGACCCTGTTATTTTCTTCTGCCATATCTCTTTGGGTGACAGTCCTGTGGTTTGAAGTGCTTTGTAAAGCAGTCACCTCAATAGGCAATATGTTAAGTTTGATACCTTTCAAAGGAACAAAGCTGTCTGTCTTGGTGTTGAAGGAGGATGCTACCACAGCAACCTGTATTAAAGACACTTTCATAGCTGAGGAGAGGAAATTTTCTCCCAAAGATATGACCAATAAAGGTCCAGAGCATTTTTATGGCAGAAGTGAGAGGTATTCCTCCTGGTCTCACCTGCTTCTCAAGTACAACCATCACAAGAATCCACCCAAGATACTGATGGCATGCCACAAGACAAGGGAGACTTGGCTGTTTCTAATACCTAATGACATCCTGAGAAGGCAAGTTCAATGAGGAACTAGTCTGTGCACTGTCAAATCACAGCTTCATAGTAAGTCACAAAATAAGCAGCTTCATACCTGTTTAGTCCCCATAACACATGGGAGCAGTAAAAATAATTTACAAAGGCAGGCTTCCTCTCCCGAGAGAGATCACCAGAGTCAGGACTTGATGGGTTATTCATTCATAATATGGGTACCCCACAGGATGTGATTGCTGTGCAAATACCCCCTGCAAGCCTATACAGAAATTCACGATCTTTTAATAGGAACTGCCACAGAGAAATCTAGAGACATTACTGCTCTCTAACAAGAAAAGTTGGAAAAAATCTGGCATGGTGGAAGTGGGAGTCCTCCCTGATAAGCACCTTTTTGTAACATCATCAAGAGATTTTAGTACATCTTTACAGGGCTCATGGTCATCACAAAAATCCCCCTACAGCAGCAACAGATTGGAGCTCAGGGCAATTGTTCTAGCAACGCTACAGTTAATCCACTGTTCAGACATAAAATCTGTTAATGTTGAACTGTCACATCAGAATTATATGTGAACAAGCCAGGAGAATCTGGAGCAAATACCTCCTGAATGAGAGTGCAAGGTCCCAATGTAACATGTTCCCTATACCACATATCAGTGAAGACTGCCTTTGTAGTAACTGTTACATCAGCTCAAAGGGTAGGGGAGATTCAGTCTCTCATGGCAGGTTCCCCTTAAATAGTGTTTCATTAGGACACTTATGGACAAGCCTTATCCCAGGTTACTTCCCAGAATTGTTTCAGAGTTCCATATGAACCAATTCATTCAACTACCATTTTTTTCTCCAGCCCCACTCACCCCCAGGGGGAAGCTAAATTTTAAACACACTCAATGCAGTCAGAGCATTATTAAATTACCTTAATGGTACAAAAATGGAGGAACGCACCTATACTGTTCACCCTTTGCTGAAAGGGTTAAAGGTCAGGCAGTGTCCTCACAGAGATTGACAGCTGTGTATAGAGGAGTTTGCCAGGTTAGTTCCATGTAATCACATTAAAGTTCATTCCACTAGAGCTCAAGCTGCCTCTGCTGCCTGTGTGAAGAATGCCTATTCCTGAAATAAGGCTGTCCTGCAATCATTGTTTAAGTAGGACTCCTAGTACCCACCTCCATGCAGGCAGACAACTGCTTGTTAGTCACGAAGAGCAGAATCCATGTGGACAATCACTCACAGAAGAAAGAATGGTTACCTTATAATAACTGGTTCTTCAAGATGTATTGTCCACATGGGTTCCACGACCCGACCTTCTTCCTGCTACAAGCCCTACTCCAATGGGATTCTGTATTGCGAAGGAACTGAGGGACAGTTGGGCCTGTTCCACCTTTAAGATCTCAGATGGAGATTTGTGAAGACATCTGGGATGCAGGTATTGCCCCAGCAGACACTGCTGGCCATGCACACCTGGATTGGAATTCATGTAGACAACAAATATTTAAAAGAACCACAGTTACTCTTGGGTAAGTAATCATTCTTTACCCTGCTGCTGTCATGTGGATAAACAGAGGGCTTCATTCATTGCAGCTCTCAGGCCAACACCTTTTAACAGCATTAATCCACACAATTTTTAAAAAGATAGTTTATTGGCATATGGCAATATGGAAAATATGCAAACTAGCTCATTTAAATAAAGTGTCACATGGAGCGCCATGAAACTTGGTAGTTATGCAAAACCTTCACTCCTTTCCAAGTTGTACTCTTTCCTCTGCCAACTGTCCAGATAGAAGAACAAGTTCACTCACATTCTCTGTTGATATCACAAACCATTTTTTAAACTGCAGATGACAGACAAAATGGGACACAGCAAAAAATAATGCTGTTACCCAATCAGGAATCTAGACCTTACAGAATGCAGAAGAAAAAATGGCCAGTCAACTCCCTTCCAAAGAAGCAGAATTGCTCCCACTTTGACCTTTTTATTGGCTAAGTACTGACTGAAATTTCTGAAACCCAGACAGGGTCTTAAATCTCCTTTCTTTGGTGTCAGAAATACATGGAATAAAATCCGTTCCTACTCTTTCACTGGTGGAATGGACTCAGTGTTTTTTTTTTCCAGTGTGGAATGGATATTCAGCACAAGTTCCTCCTGGTACTACTGAACAGGTCTGTGCTTTAGAAGGGGCAATTTGATAGGCATACCGGATAATAGATTTTGTAACTTTTGTACAAAGCTATAGTTCTTTATATCTGAGGGGACGTTTGAGACCATGGGATACAGAAGCCTTTTTAATGTCATTCCACTGCTTCCCTCAAGATCTTCTGCAATGAAAACTGACCTTTCAAAAGCCTTGTGGGTGGGGGTGGGTGGGAATTTAGGGCTCTAATTCTTTGGGGATTCAGAGGCCTTAGTCTGTATATAGGTGTAGACTTGACTCTTGCCTATGAAAGATCTATTTGATTATCTTATTCTTAGTCAGTAAAAACTCTAATATTTGCCCGATTAGATTCCCAAATGTATGCTGCATCTTCTAAAGAAGTGATGCTCAGATTGAGGCTTGAAAGCCACAAGTTGCTCTGTAATGTATCTCCTCTCGCTCTTTGCAGCACATATTAAAACACTGTGATTTAAATAACTAGTTAAATTATTAACCAATAAGTTGCTTTTACTATATTGTTAACCAACTGTAGTTGATAAAATAATATTTGGTCAATCATTTTGCTGTGAGAATGTGTGTGTGTGAATGAAACAATGAATTCACACTATCGTGGCTCTTTTGGGTAATGCTAATTTGGCTCCTGAACCCCTGAGGTCCGAGTATCACTGTCCCAAAGGAAACCATATCATGTATCTACAAATGCAGATGTGCACACACTTCCATCTCACACCTTTTGCCACAGGTATCTAAAACCACTTTCACTTTATGCCAGATTGTTGCTAATTCATCTCATTAGTAATGTTAATACTTCATTAGATGACTGATAGTGTTGGTGTGCACGAAATAGCTGCCATATTTCACTCAGTGTGGTTGCAGTTCTTGCGATGTTTGAAATACTTTGTGTATCTTGAGTTGGATAAAAAACACCGTAGTGATTCTGAGTTAAAGTTGAAAGAAAAAGCCCATCGTAAACCCTATTTTATTTTACTCCCTCTCACAAAAAAATTCCTTCTTTTGCACACATGTAATCTTTTCTAAAGTAAATTTTTCTCTTTCTTGACCAAAGGCTAAAACAGATGTTATCATGCAAAGCTGATTTGGGGATTGGTTTTGTTTGTACATGTGCAGATTCCTGAACATTTGAAAGGTCTTATTTATTTTGGCAGTGTCAGTTTTTAGCCCTTTATAGATCAACTTTTAGAAAAACAAAATGTTAAATTTGTCATGTGCATGTTCCCCTCTATGTCCTCTACTGAATGTTGGAACAGACTAGTTTAAGAATGCAAAAATTGTTAAGTTGTTTTGAGCTAGCGTCTGTGGTTAAAGTCACAAGTAGTAATTTCCCTTTGTACCGTGGTGTTGCTTTAGATTTCAGTGGTGGTTTTCAGGAATCCTAAGGTAAGGCAGCTAAGTGTTTACATTTGACTAATGTATTGAATCTTAGAAAACTGGCTAAACCCCAAGTGGGTGATACCTGCTAATTGGCTGATTCTTTAGGGTTTGTGGGTGGCTAGGAAACATTCTCTCATTTGTTCCTTTCAATCATCTGGAGCCTTAAAAGTTATCCTCAGTCATGCAGTACAAACAGGTCAATTTAAATTTTCATCTGGCAACACCAACTCATTTGAAAATGTGGTGGTTTAGGAGCCTTTTTACCTAGTGGGAAGACTTTATAGTCAGCTACTGGGCTGATCAAGTTAGTCTAGTAATACAAGAGGTTGTTCCAAATTATCTTTTTTCTTTGAAGATCATGCCTCCATGTGTAATTTTTCTTTGGTTTCCAGTAGGTCAAGAGCATATTCAGTTCATAGCAACATCATGCAGCACCAGAAGAAGTGTGCTGAGAGAGGTAAGGCAGCAGCCTTCATGATGGTGAGAAATACACCCCCCCGCCCCCTTGCAGGGCAGGGACAGAGATTCTGCTCAGCGTACAGAAACCTAAGCTGGGGAAGCATAGTGCTTCCAAAAACAAAAGAGGGGAAGTACATAGAGCAGGGCTTGGTTTTCTTTTGTTGTTGTGTAGCCTGGTACTGTGTCACTCAAATCAGATTCCAGAAGGATCTATTGAGGTGAGGGGCTCTCAGGCAGGCTATGCAGGGAGATACACCATTGTCCCTCTGGTTCTAGAACAATTCCGCTGTCCACCCTCTCTTTCTCACTCTGTATGTGTATGACCTAATTCTGCAGGTAAACATTACCTCTGGTGCTACTGTGCCATCAGTCTAATTGCAAGGATTCTATCTGGGGAACGGAGTCCCTAGCCTCAAAACAATGAACAAGGAATTTGATTTGAATAAGGAAACCAGTATTATCCCTGAAGCTACTCCGTCTCCGCTTCACTGCACAGCTTCTGACTACTGTCTTCCCCAGCTCCTCCTGCCCAGTTTCCTGCTATACATTTAGAAGAACAGTGTGTGTGTGTGTGTGTGTGTGTGTGTGTCTTTCTGGCTCTTCTGCAAGTTTTAAACTATTCTAGCTTGCATTTTAGGACCTGGTGTCCCCCATTTTTCCTTTCCAGTAGGTCACGCTACAAATGTTAATAAAACAAAACACTTCACTCCCTGTCACAAGCAGTTACACATTGTCCGATGAGCAGTGCTCAGTCTCTTGGTCATAGGGAGTTAAGTTCCTGGGGATAGCTGCTTTCCCCTTTGTCTTTTTCGTCAGCTTTAGTTTATCTTCTTGAATAAGATGGAGGAAGGGGAGGATTCCAACTTTGAGCCTCATTTCAGCCCCTCCCCTCTGCTTGAGGAGGGAGTCTGCCCTTTGCTGTAGCTGGACCCTGCATTTCAAACGGATTTCAATTTTGGACTTCTCACAAGGGCACTTCAGGCTGAGACGTCTTGTTCTCGTTCCTGTTTCTGCCTCCTCATTCAGGTCAGTCTGGACTTTGTAGCTTCTGGAACCTATTCCCTACTTCAAGTCTTCCTTGGAAAGGGAGTCCTCCATCCCATTCACAGAGCCCAACAGTGTAGATTTGGACTTTGCCCATCCATGCATTATGTCAAAGTTGTCTAGTCTGTCGGTTAGGATTACAGTCCTACAGCATATAGCCTGGTTGGCAACTGCCTAAGAACTTTATTCTATACAAGTATGAACAACGGAGTTTCTAAGTACTTCAGGGAAACTGGTAATTTGTAAGATGACCCAATGGGCAAGCCAGTTTGCAAGGCCAAAGGCACTCTGTAAGAATGTAGCAAATTTTAGAAAGTTATTTTATCATTTCAGTGAATTACCTTTGCAGCTTTGCCTTAAGATGAAGACGACATAGTCTGCTGTATCCCCAGGAGGGCCAAAGTCTGCAATAATTTCTTTCAGCCGCTCAGAGGAACCTGAGTATTGCAAGTACATAACCAAAGCTTTCTCCAAGATGATTGCTGACTGTCACAGCAGGACGCAGCCAATTTCTTTTGCTGTTCCCATACTTGCGATACTTTTCCCATTACCATTCCAAAGAGGTCCCATGTGCATTCTTGCTTCTTGAGGCTTGTTCTTATTTTTCTTCTTGTCTGATTCTAGAAAGGTGTCTCAGTCAATTATCTCCAGGTCTGTGCTTCAGCTCTGCCATTTCTCAAGGAGACAAAGGCACAACTGCAAACAAGCCCAGTGAAAAGGAAATCCAGGAAGAAAAGTAAAAAGCCAGTATGTCTCCATCAAGAGCTCTTTAATACACTAAAAATGAAAAAGGAATCCTACAAAAAGTGGAAACTTGGATGAATTGCTAAAGAGGAGTACAAAAGAATAGCCAAAGTATATAAGGACAAAGTCAGAAAGGCTAAGGCACAAAATGAGTTACAGCTATCAAGGGCCATAAAAGGCAATAACAAGAGGTCCTTTAAATACATTAGGAGCAAGAGAAAGATAAAGGAAAGTGTAGGTCCACTACTTAAAGGGGAAGGAGAGCTAATAAATGGATGACATCAAGAAGGCTGAGGTATTCAATGCCTATTTTGCTTCAGCCATCACTAAAAAGGTTAATGGTGACCAGAGAATCAACACAATTAATGTTAACTAGGGCTGTCAAGTGATTAAAAAATTGTGATTAATTATGCTGTTAAATAATAATAGAATACCATTTATTTACATTTTGGATGTTTTCTACATTTTCAAATATATTGATTTCAATTACAACACAGAATACGAATATTTACATGCCAGATGCGCTAAAGATTCATATGTCTCTTCATGTTTCAGCCATCATTCCAGAGGACATGTTTCCATGCTGATGATGCTCGTTAAAAAAAATAATGCATTAATTAAATTTGTGACTGAACTCCTTGGGGGAGAATTGTATGTCTCCTGCTTGGTTTTACCCGCATTCATAGACCAGTCAGCCTACCTTCAATACCTGGAAAGATACTGGAACAAATTATTAAACAATCTATTTCTAAGAATCTACACGGTAACGAGGTAATAAGTAATAGCCAGCAATGGACTTGTCAAGAACAAATCATGCCAAACCAACCTAATTTACTTCTTTGACAGGATTACTAGCCAAGTGGATGCGAGGAAGCAGTAACCATAATATATCTTGATTTTTAGTAAGGTTTTTGACACAGTCCAGAAAATGCAATCTAGATTAAATTACTATAAAATGGGTGCAAACTGGTTGAAAGACTGTACTCAAAGAGTAATCAGTGGTTTGCTGTCAAACTGGTATGGATGTATGTAGTGGGCGTGGGTCCAGTACTATTCAATATTTTCATTAATGTCTTGGATAATGGAGTCTAGAGATTGCAAGCACTTTGGAGGGGATAGGTTTAGAATTCAAAATGACCTTGACAAATTAGAGAATTGGTCTGAAAGGGAAGAGATGGTACTCAGTAAACATAAGTGTAGTACTTTGCATGGAGGAAGGAAAAATCAAATGCACAACAACAAAATCAGGAATAACTGGCTAGGTGGTAGTACTGCTAACAGGATATGGGAGTTATAACAGATCACAAATTGAACGTGAATCAACAGAGTGATGCCGTTGCAAAAAAGGCTAGCAGAATTCTGGGGTGTATAAGCAGGAGTGTCGCATGTAAGATATGGGAGGTAATTGTCCTGCTTTATTGGGCTCTGACAATACTGGAATATTGTGTCTAATTTTGCGCACCACGGATGAAGAAACGTGAATAAATTGGAGTGTCCAGAGGAAAGCAATAAAAATGATAAAAGGTTTAGAAAACCTGACCTATGAGGAAAGGTTAAAAAAACTGGGCATGTTTAGTCTTGAGAAAATAAGACTTGGGGAGGACCTGATAAGTCTTCAAATGTATTAAAGGCTGTTATAAAGAGGATTGTGATCAATTGTTCTCCATATCCACTAAAGGTCTGACAAGAAGTAATGGGCTTAATCTGCAGCAAGGGAGATTTAGGTCAGATACTAGAAAAACTTTCTAACTATAACGGTAGTTAACTTCTAGAATAGGCTTCCAAGGGAGGTCGTAGCATTCCTGTCATTGGAGGTTTTTAAAAATAATTAGACAAACACCTGTCTGGGATGATCTAGGTTTACTTTGTCCTGCCTCAGTTCAGTGGTCGAGGTCCCTTCCAGCCCTACATTATTATGAGTCAAAAGTAGAGAAAGAGGACTGGAAACCAATGTTCAAGTAATTCTTTGTTCCCTTCTTTTGCAGAGACCTGAACACCAAGCAAAGATGCGTCAAGTTGGAGCTATCCTTTGTTTCCAAGGGCAAGTAGAACCTCCTTCTAGCTTCTGAAACTACAAACTACCTTAGATAGGATCTGTGAAGCGCCTTCCTGAAAAGCTCTGATTGTCTAGAGGTGGGGAGGGCATGTTCCCCCTAAGGTCCTAGCACCAGCCCACCTCCCACTGTTATTGGGTCCAATATTGACTGCATGTTCTGCAGTGGACAGAAGGACTGTCTCTCCAGAACAAAGACAAGCAACTCATGGTAGGCTGACTCCCACCGGAGGGGAGGGATGTCACTCCAAAAGAAAGACTTGGACCGTGACCACTTGCTTGGCTTTTGGCCAGTCAGTTGGCAGAGGGATGATGGCTGGAAAAAGCTATTGGGGCTGTGTGGAGTTTCACTTTGTGCTACAAGAGAAAAAGCAATGGGCAGAGAACAGTATGGACGGGAGCCACAGCACACAACTGGGAAGCTGAGACGAACCCAGCAACAAGGACTCATCACTCTGAGCTCACAGCAGAGACTATGGCAAAGGAGCTGGAAAGTACCTTTGTCCAGGACTGAGACACTGGAGGTTGGATTCCCAGGTCATGGAGCATTCAGCTGTATATTTAGACACTAGGTACGGTGTACTATGGTATGTATAACTGCCATTAGGGCTCTCCTCCTGGAATCAGCCCTCATACTGACTGAGGTCTTGCCCTTGCTTTGTTGTTGATGGCAGTATCCATTCGAGGGGTTAACTCCTGCCTCTCCACCGGGCGGGGGGGGGGGGTTTGGGTTTAGTCAGGGGCAAAGGCATTGTCCCAGGGATGTAGTCTAGAATTTGGGAACCACCCTACCCACCTCTAGGTACCCTCACTTGTCAAGAGACAGTAAGTTATCTTAAAATAGACTTTTTCCAAGAGCAGGTACAATAGCTTGGAGAGTGCAGGAACTGCTAATGCCCCTTACCTCTGGGAGTGTTTTTTTTTTTTCCCCAAGACAAAGTTGGTTAATTGATGCCTCCTTGAGTTTTATTCCAGTGATGCAATTGGAGTTTCATATTATTTAACCTGTTGTTTCTTTCACTCTGTGTTCCAGTCTCTATTACAGCACAGGAACTCTCTCTGCCTGGATTCAGTTGAGTTATGAAATTTTCTCTCACATTTGGAGTTTTCAAAAAGTTACGTTTGTTTGCTTCAGAGTGTGTAACAAAGACCATCCTGACCACAGAATTTTAGATTAATGCCCCATTGGTCTACGACCTGGCAAAACCGCTACCTCCATTTTCTGTGAGGCAGGCCAACTTCAGGGCACAGAACACAAACTTAATTTGATAGCCCCCAGTTATCTTTTCACACTTTCAATATGGCATTACCAGTTGGATCCATCCTGATCTGTTGACATTGTTTGATTGAGAAGTGATCTCAGTGCAAAGGTAAGGTAAGCCCATCTTGTTTGGCTCATGCCCCATTCACTACCTGTAATTACAGGGGATGGAAGGATCACACTAGAAGATTAGTCACTGGTAATGATTCTCTCATAGTCCTCATCCATCCTCCACTTCAGGCTTTTGGCTTGACATTTGTTCTCTTATCTATTATTCTGTATTAGAGTGGGAGGATCAGTGTTTATAAATTAGGCTTGGTAAATGTTTTTTTGCCTCTTTGCTTCTGGTCAGTGAAGCCAGACTGCTGGGAGAAGAGAGGACTCTGGCAAACAAAATTACTTGTGAGTAACTTTCCCTTAGTAATCTTTGGGTATATTTTGAAGTGCTTTGATAGAGTAGACGCATTGATTTTTATAATAGAATGTGATCCTTTTCAAAATTTGAAATTTGTTTCCATATGATAGTTGGTGTTATCCTTTCTATTGTTTGCTATATTCTGTAGTTCATCAACAGCTTAACCTCCAGTAGGTATTTTTTACATTTCTACTTTATAACGAGCCATCATTTTGCCATGACTGTTGTAGAAATGTTGAACTTTGTACCTATACATTTTCCAGTTTACATTCAAAAGCAGTAAGTATAACTTATGGGGATAATATTTGTGTATGATCTTATATATAAACCTCAATACCCACTTTATTTGAACAGACTGATGATTACCAGCAGCAGTGTATTGAGAGACTTTCTAGCTAGGACAATGAGCGTGTAGCTGTGGCCTACTTCAGTAAATTAAATACAGCTTTGTTCTTGTAATTCTCATTGAGGATGGGCATAACCTTCTGAGGACCGTGGAGCAGCCCAGCAGCAGAGGCAAACGACAATAGCAGGTTGTTGCCCATGTTTGCTGTGGATGTGTGAGGAACCACCAGTATATGTATGTGGACAGGGATGGTGGCCCAAGCCTCTGTTGCCAGAAGCTGGGAATGAGGGATAGGGGATGGATCACTTGATGATTACATGTTCTGTTCATTCCCTCCAGGACATCTGGCACTGGCCACTGTCAGAAGACAGGATACTGGGCTAGATGGACCTTTGGTCTGACTCAGTATGGCTGTTCTTTTGTTCTATAGCATCCGTGTGCTCTGTCAGAGCCAATTTCCAGTATGCTGCACAATAAAAAGGACAGGCACAAAGAATATCCTTCTCCTGTCTCCAACAAACTTTGGGTCTAATCACTTACTTTAACAGGCTTCCTTACATAATGCCTGGACCAGTACTTGGATTGGAAATGGTGTCCTAAATGGAAATTATTGGTCTAGCTCAGATGTGGGCAAACTACAGCCTGCTGTCTCCACTCTCCCTCAGCTCACTGTGCTCTAGAGTGCACCGCTGCTAGTCCTGGTGCTCTGAGCAGCTTGGGAAGAGGGGTTGGATGGGTCAGGGGAGGCACAGCCTTCCCTATCTGGCCCTCTATACAGTTTCGGAACCCTGATGTGGCCCTCAGGCCAATAAGTTTGCTCACCCCTGGTCTAGCTCGAAGTGATGGGGGAGAGAGGTCACTGTATGAGAATGGCTTGAACTTTTGAAAAACTTATCCCAAGTCCCCTTGCCTTTCAGACTTTTAAGTGCCTCTCTTGTTTTTGAAAATATACTTTAGATCCTGTATTTCTGAGGTGATTTTCAAAATGTTACCCTTGTTCTTCCTCCAACATGGCTGGGATGGGTTCTGTTTGCTCCTTCAAGGGGGAAGGTGTCCCCTTATCCTTATGCCTCTCTGCATAACAATGCCATCATTCTCTACAGGCACAGCCAGTGGATGAAAGATGACTTAATTCAGATCCAGCTCCAAGAGTGAGAAGATGCATCTTGCATGAGAGTGACCCTGGAAGTGTGCTTTACAGCACATTTGGCAAGAGCTATGGCTAAATACCAGCAACTGGTACATTTACCTCTGTGATTGGATTGTAACATATGAACATTATACACTTCACTCAACAAGGACCAAAACTCTTCCCTTCCATGCCAGCTTTACTACCCTCTTCAGTTACGCAAATATGACAGTATAGCCAACCACCTTTGCACTACATAGCTGAATTAGACTCCTGGAATATTACTTTACTAATCTGGCACTACAGTAACTCAAGCCCTTGGTGCAGAATCTTGAAATAATTTACAAGACCCAACCCATTCCATCTTCACCTGTTCATCTTAACCTTTGGGGCTATAACAAAAACAAAGGAACAGCCAGCTGACCAACAGAGGAACCTCTGTGAACAATCAAGATACATGAGTTCATTAGTACGAGGTTAGCCTTTGTATACCAGTGCTGCAGAACGGACTTAGTGGGAAGGGAAGAGCTCTATTTTATGTTTGTGACTGGCTGGCTGTTTTACTCCTTGGTAGCATTGTGAATTAACTCTTATGTAACTGGTAATAGTTTTATTATACTTTAATGGAAAAGTAAAAGATTGATCAGATCTTTCATACAGCTGAAAGATGAAGCAGCCAGCCCTTCATCTCTTTAACATCCATAGGTAGAGGATGGTTTTAGCTAGTGGAGGTCCTGTCACATTTTTCCATGTACAGAACTGAATACAGCTTACCCAAACTGAACCACCCACCTATAAGATGATTACTACTAATCCATGGTTTAGTTGTATGTCTGTTGGAAAAAGCCCAGAAAAGTTTTTTTTGAGAAGTTAGCTATTTCGTTCCTCCAGAACAATGTGCCATCACTGTTTTTAATGGAATGGTTGCAGGAAAGTCAAAAACGTAGTTACCACAGCTATATTATTCTAGGCTTCATCAGGTCCTAGCTGGAGTGTACATGCATTTTTCCTGATCTTGTTTTCACCACCTTACACAGACTTATCTTTCTTAAAGGCTTACACATTTCTTGTTCAACATCAAAGTTACCTTGAACTTCATTCTCCCTCTTTACGTGGTGCACTGCCTCCCAGTCCATCTCAGATTGAGGAAGAAGTGTTACCAGAAAATCAGATGAAAACTGTTTTCAGGGAAACATGCATTTATTGTTAAGCATTCCCAGTGAAAATCAACATCTTTTAAAATGTGTATTTATTTAAAAAATCATTTGTGTACAAAAGTGTTGTGTAGTTTTTATTCTCAAGACAAAAAACACTGATGCTTCATTCCAGCCCATTCCCACTCCGCCTTTACAGGAAGTTAAATGCTCAGTAACAAACCTCCTCCAGTATTCTTTATTGTTAACTTTAAAAAAAAAAATCAAAATTTGAGATGGAAAAGGTATCTGACAAGTGGGATTCTTCAACACTTGAAATCAGATTCCTATGATAACAGCCTCCTTCAGCATGAGCAGCTGTTGCAAATTGTAAGAGGGATAATACAGCACTTTCATAGTACATTTCCTCATCTGAGAGTTAGGTATTTCAACTTACAGTTTCAGTGAATGGTTCAGCCTCATAAGCAATTGGCTATTTTTTATGCTGCCCACCAGCACGTGAAGAGGGAACATCACAGTACAGTGCAAATGATTTGCAACAATTGGCCCATTGGTAACAAATCTGAAAAGTAAAGTTGCTGAGGTTGCCTACAGACCATTATAGTTGAAATAACCAAATGAGAAGCAACATATACCTTGCACATCTAATGATGAATCAGCTGATGAAGCTGTAACAGTAAAAGTGGGAAGATCATCATATATGTTTTTACTGAAATATGTTTAATATGGATCAGCAATCTAATTGAAGACAGACAAATGATAAACCCTTTTGTCACCAAAGCAACAGTTGGAAAATTAGGCTATTAACAGTGAAAACATCTACATGCTCTTCCCAGAAAAGCTTTAGGTCATGCTGCAGTAAAAAGCAAGGAAAAAATGAAAATTCTTAACTATCCTCTGCTTAGCCAATTGCTCTCACATGTTCTACAAAACCATCCATGAGCACATCCATTAAGAGTCTTTGGCTTTCTCTACACAAACATTTAGTTCTCAGCAAGCTGGAATATAAAGTATATCCTGTACTAACAGTTCCTTACAGTACTTGGAGCTATGCTGCTTTGAAACTGAAGTAACTCAAAGCACAGTAAGGAACTGTTAGTATGGGATATCTTTATACCCCAGCTTGCTGAGAACTAAATGTCTGTGTAGAGAAGCCCTTCCACTCTAACATCACAACCATCTAGCTATTCAAAATATAGCAAGCATAGTCCTGGTCCCATTTGTCCCCTTTGAACAGGTGTTAATACTTACTTTCACTGCTAAAATATTTTATTTAACATTAGCCCCTCCTGGGCCTGTCTCCAACAATAAGCCAGGCTCGGTTTGTTGCTTCCACAGGAAGCAAGCAGTGGGCATGCACACAGTGAAGCCTCCCCTTGCTCTGAAAGCTGACCTCTTTACATTAATGGTACACAGCCACCACAGTAAACAAGAGCTCTTACTTGAAATCACATTTGTTTTCGGTTAAATAAGTGATCTGTACTCTCTCACGTGGCAGGCCTGACTTCCAGCTGTTTTATGAAGGTTAATTTTGCATAGTTTAAGTGTTTCCATTATCCACATCACATAATGTAGATCTGCTGTTTCAAGATAAGTCTCTTTTTGGCTAATTAATTTCTCCTTCAGACCCAAAATGCATACATCAGTGTTCCCAATCCTAATTTATTTGAAAGAAAAGTTAAATACAATGGAAATCAGGGGAAAAAACTTATGTCCAACAAAATTTGTAGTACCTAATTCCATAAATAAATACTGCCTGACTGATTATAGTCAAGGCCCCATGTACTCTGTGACAAGCTGGACCTAAATTCTGCTATAAGGCCCCTAATTTGGGCAGTACTCTGGGACTGGAAATTTGTGGCAAATTCAGGTAAATCAGAAAATGGAGCCTTTTACTTAAATGTGGTGTAACAGCAGTAGTGTCCCTTTTATATTAAATCAATTTTATATTGTACATAAGTTTTAATTTCCCAATATATATCAGTTTGTCATATTGAGAACTTAGAAGTTGTCGAGTTTTTGGCAACTAGATAGGATATAAATGGAACTTTTGGCATCCATGAGGGAATTGAAGCTATTGGCAAGAGGAAAGGCAACTTTTCTTTGCCTCCAAATAAGGTCAGAGGCTATTTTAAAATTTGTGGGGGGCAAGAAGAGACTGGAATTTCTTGTTCACCAACAACAATATCCAAGAACAATTGATAAACCACATTAACTAGATATTGCTGCTAAAATGTTCATCAGTGAAATTTAGCTGACATTTAGATAGTCACTAAGTTACAGCATTAATACCTATTGAGATAAATGGGACTGTTCAGACATCACAGTTATTGTTTTAAGCTGTCTGCTTGCAGACTAAGGAAGACAACAAAGCATCAATTTACATTTGGAAACTATTAGTAGCCATAATGCCTAGATGTTTTTAAACTAAGTGTAAATGTGCTGCACAAATCTGCAGCAGGAGTAGATTGTATAGCAATGCCACAGTCATGAATGCACAGGGCCCTGAATATAGAGATGTTCAGTCATAAAAAACTGAACTACAATTTAGTCTTTACAAAGTCACTATGTTAAACACCCAAACAGTAAGAGATTCCTAGGGTTCAGCCCTGGCTTCAGTTACACTAATCTGGTACAACATAACCTTATATTCAACTCTGATAGTTACCTAAGAATAGAAAAATGTTCCTTACAAAGGATTCAAATTCATAGGGACCTGAAGTTATGAATGTTTGCTTAATATTGGGTCACTTCTCCTTCCCCATCCAGCTCAAGACACTGCCTTGCTACTAGCATCTGAGCTGGCACTGAGTCAAGTACCTTAGGCTTGGTCTACACTGGGGTGGGGGATCGTTCTAGGAAACGCCACTTCAGCTACAAGAATAGCGTAGCTGAAGTCGACATTTCCTAGATCGAACTAAGTTTACTTACTGCGGGTCCACGCGGTGCAGGCAAGCTCCCCCGTCGACAGCGCTTCCTCCTCTCAGCGAGCAGGAGTTCTGCAGTCGACAGGGGAGCACTTCTGGGATCGATTTATCACGTCCAGATGAGACGCAATAAATCGATCCCAGAAGATCGATCTCTACCCGCCGAATCAGGCGGGTAGTGTGGACCTAGCCTTAGTTACTAATTCCATGGGAGGGGAGAGTGGAAAGAAAGGACACACTGGCATCTGAACAGAACTGTATTAGGAGGACAGTTTTGCAATACCACAAAGAAAATGAGGTACTGGGTGAAGGAAATAGCAGGAGAAAATGCAGGATGGGGAATTGTTTCAGTGATGAAGTAAAGCAATCCCCCCTTTTTTCTTCTCTCACCACCCACCCCCTCCCCTCCCTTATATGTTTGGAAAACTTTGCTCTGGTTATCATTTGAAATGTGCTCACAGTTGTCTCTAAGAGACTAATCCTATAATCAAAATGACAGGTCCAGAACCTATCATTATTAAGTTTTATGTCCCCTAATGATTTCCAAGTTCCTCCCTTTGATAAATAAATAGCAGCAAAGAACAAGGGAAAGAAGTAGTCAGCCATTTACACTTACCACCAGGGTAAAAACATGTAAATGATATGATCAAAATGTTCTTATCAAGCTACATAACAGAAAAAGACAGTAACTTGAGATTTTAACACAAATGGCAAAATTGCCATAATTTTCTACTGTTTCTAGCTATAACCTAACAAACCAGTTGAGCAGTAGCAGCTTTTTAATTGTTAACAAAAATAAATAAATATCAAGGAAAGACAAAAAAAAATCTTGCTTCCTTTGGCATCTCTGAAAATGACTTACACTACTGCAAGAAAATTCAAGAAATATGATCAATGAATAAAAACTTAGAAAGCAGTACAGAAAGACTATAGCAACTGGGTTTAGTATTGCACGGATATGAGTTAAAAATTTACTGTCTGTGTCCTGCAAGTGTTTTTAAAGTATGAACACAGATAGAATACTGCAGGGAGTAACCCTGCATTAGTTAGGTGTTTTCCATCTCTATTTTCTAGTTCTGTTCCCCCGTCTACTTTGCTCCAGATATTTAACAAACAGTTTAATAATATTCCCCGTTGCTGCCAGTATCATTTACAAACCTGATCTTCTATGAATTATGACACTTACAGCTCATTTTATAGTTCAAGCAAAATTAATATACACTGGTTAGACTATTGCTTAAGAGAAGATAGTCACGGAAAAGCCGCCTTTTATGGTACACTATCATCCACAATCCCCAGTCTCTACTCAGTTTCTTTTCTCTCTATTTTAGCTGAAAGTTTCATGTCTGATGCATTTTCAGAAGTATCCAACTGTATCCATAAAGACATTACAACTTTCTTTAGATGGATGTACTAGTGTTTGAAGTTGCAAACTAATAATTTTCAAGCTTTTAAACTCAGGATGAAATGTAATTTTAATACGAATAGAAAGACTGAGTATGTACAAGCGAAGGTAATTTCAGTTTTCGTTTATCAGAAACATCAATCCAAAAGAAAGTTAAACTGAGAACACACTTCTACTTCTATGTGCATTTGAAGTATGTACAGTAAAAATACCAACACAGCCTCCATGTATCAACTAGGGAAAAATGCAAACGAGTGAATTTTTAAAGTACCTGGTAAGCAATCCTTATACTGAAGCTCAAAGTAAAGCTAGAAAGCTGTTGCAAAAAACAGCTGATTGCATCATAGCAAGTACTCGAAGAAAAAAATTTCAATATATTTTTTTTTTAATTCTCAGTATACTAGAGAATCTGTTGTTCTTCCCCCAAATCCAGTGAGTTCATATTATCCAAATTTATTGAAGGAGTTCTGACTTCTATATTACACACACACACACACACACACACACAAAAAAAGCAGCGCCACTTTTTTGTGCTATGTCCAAACATACCAAACCTTTATATGATTGTGTAGCAAGTATGATGGTTAAACACATTTACTGGTTATTGAAAATATACTATTTAAAGTGGCAACTAAGCTACTGTTAATGGCACCCAGACCCACAGATTATGGAAAGGAATCCAGAATGATATTTTAGGTTTGTGTTGTTGGGGAGGGCAGATAAGCAGATTTCCCAGTCACCTGACTAAGAAAGAGGTTCTGAACAGGTCACCATTTTGAACTTTGGGTAAATCTTGAAACGGCTTTCAGGAAAAAAGTTAACAAGAACATTCAAGTACTTAAATGGTGCTCTCTTCAGCTACCCTATCTAAAATGTCTAGTAAAGTACAAGCATGCAAATATAGGTCAATCCACAGGCACATAGGATCCATGTTAAAAACAGTAAGATAGCTGTGGTGAGTGACACCAACAATTTTGATGACTTTGACACTCAAAAATGTTATCCGAATAATTAAATCAAAATCCTGAAGCAAATTCCTGCTAGGCTTGGTCACACTGCTAAACACTAAAGTAGGCATGTTTTCCCCCCTGCTGTTTTAGCTGAGCTCAAAGAATTTTTACAATATTTAGTAAGAAAAAATTAAAGTATTTCCCCTTTTAAATTTACACAGACGTTTAATTAGCTTTATTTACAGAGCGGTTTTTCAGTCTCCAATAGTGCTTAGATAGCATCGTCAGGCAAGAGTGCCAGTTTTAAAAGAGAATCTATATAGAATCCTAAAAATAACAGATGGTGATGCTCCTCAGAAAGGGAAAGCTGGACTACAGAAGCAGCTCTTTACATGGCTCAGTTACTCAGAAGTAATTCTGTTGCAGTCTCTACATCCCATGATTTTGAAGACAAGGCCACTATTACTGCATTCTGTGAAGACAAAATAAAGGAAGTGAAATTTTTCAGGGTGTAAAGCTGCTCTTCACATAAACCCAGCTGTAGCACTGAAGGTCAGACTGAAGACTTTACACATTTATCAAGGTCTATATTTGCTAAATTACCAGTCGATACAGTCTCAACTGAAAATTTTTACCATTAAAAGCTTAGAAAAATCTATTCATTTAATTATAAAATGAAAATTACTAAATTACAATGTCTTATGTACTAATAAAGTATGTTAAACATCCAATCATCACCAAGAAGAACAACAGTCAGCAAAATAAAGTGATCAGATTTACTGATGCTATGAAAGTAACAAACCTTTTATAATAATTTGAACTATAGCTCATATTACATATATGGCTGCCCTGCTCCTAACTTGTAAAGAAAAGAAAAAAGTACACATATATACACACACATACTTACCCTATCAAAGCCCATAGCACAAAGGTTTTCTATTTTTTTCGTGTATTCTGGACTAGAAACTGGTGCTCCAGCATACACATGTGCCCAAAGTCGAGCTGTCTGTTTGAACATTTCTGGGTTTTGTTTGTACTATACAAAAAGAGAAAAAAGTGAATCCATATAACTATTCAGCAAAGTCCAATTAAAAGGCTAGTTGACTTTGGCAAATTCCATTCTATAATTCCTTCTATATATAGTATCTTCAAATCTTGTAATAAGTAGTAGTTCCAAAATGAAATTTGGAGTTTTTGGTTAGTTGTTGAGGATTCAAACCGACACAAACATTACTCACAAGTATCAGGTAACAATGAGTTTGCATTTATATTTTGATATATTTTACATGTCAATCCAATTCTGCTCAGTTACTGACAAAGCCAGAGTAACTACACTGATGTTTGTCCAGATACACAATATGCATAACCAGTGTAGCTGAGAGCAGAAACTAACTCATTGTGTTGTAATGTTCACTGAATTGCACACTCACTATATTTCTGACAGTGTTCCCCCCAATTATTTGGGGGGGGACTATCTTTTTTTAGAACCTTCATTACTGAGAAAGGGTCTGCAATGAGGGTTGCCATTTTACTACTGGACTTCCTCCTGGGAAGTAGGTATATTGATATCATTTGTGACAAAAAAAAAAAAAAAAAGAGCTGAGAAACAGATGGTCACATGGAAATGGCTGAAGACCTGCCATGGTTTTAAAGGAAGGTTTACTTACTAGAAAAATTGTGTGGAAGATGTCAGTAGTATTTTACACTAATACTGCCAAAAAACAAATTTTCTAATAAGTAATAGAACTTTACCCTAAAACAACAGTGAAAGTTTCCAGCCTGTGTCAGGCATTCAAAAACTGAGGTATGCTTCATTTGTCACAAATTACATTTTCAAATCAGCAAGATAGGAGCTTCCTGTTTTAGTAATCCTTATATTTAATAACAGTTTTTTAAAATTGGAGATTTACATACTTTTACAGCAAGTTTAAATCGCATTGTTTTGAAATAAAAATCTCCCTTCAATTCCACCTTCTTAAAGGTGTACATTTTTTAGGGTCCTGAATTATGTGATCATTGCGACAGTGCTTGGAAAACGTTGTCCACATATGGTTTAAAGATAGAGAGGTATAGACCTGGGGCATATCCTGAAGGACACTGAAATGTATGGTTATTGTTTTGAACGTCTTTTTTTTATACAAGGAAACATCAGACATTTTAAATCTGTAACATTGTCATGAAATTAGTACTACACTTTTGGGGGGGGTATTTATATTACAATAAGTTATATGTACCGTGGTACCACCTAGGATAGTGGCTCTCAATCTTTCCAGATTACTGTACCCCCTGCAGGAATCTGATTTGTCTTGCATACCCCCAAGTTTCATTTCACTTACAAACTACTTGCTTACAAAATCAGACATAAAAATACAAACGTGTCACAGCACATTATTACTGAAAAATTGCTTACTCTCTCATTTTTATCATATAATTATAAAAAATCAATTGGAATATAAATATTGTATTTACATTTCAGTGTACAGTATATAAAGCAGTATAAACAAGTCATTTATGAAATTTTAGTGTGTACTGATTCGCTAGTGCTTTTTACGTAGCCTGTTGTAAAACAAGGCAAGTATCTAGAGGAGTTGATGTACCTTCTTGAAGACCTCTGCGTACCCCCAAGAGTGTGTACACCACTGGCCTAGGAGACCAGTCATGGACCAGAACCCCATTGTGCTAGGCACGGTACACCACCTCCCCCAAAAAAGTGTGTCCCTGCCCCAAAGAGGTTACAATCTGTGTCATTCGTATCATCTCAAAATGAATTATACATTACAATAATTTACAAAGCAATGCTCCTTAAAAAATGCAATGGTAACAGATGAAGATGACTACATTAAGGTTGGGGGAAGTCCCCTAAAATGGAAGCCATCCATTTCATGGAGTGGCCAATAAATAGCACTGTTTTGTCATTACAACTGAAGGAAAGTTTAAACAAACCAAATGTTCACAAAAAAAGTTTATTCTTTTAAAAAATAAATACTTAACTATTAATAGCATCCTAAAGTTTTTGCCTGTTCCTTCCCTGAGATCCAAAAATAAATCCATGAAGGTTTCTTTTCAGCTATATTTTAAAATACACCTCTACCCTGATTTAATGCTGTCCTCAGGAGCCAAAAAAATCTTACCGCGTTATAGGTGAAACCGGGTTATATCGAACTTGCTTTGATCCGCCAGAGTGCGCAGCCCCGCCCCCCTGGAGCACTGCCTTACCGCGTTATATCCGAATTCATGTTATATCGGGCTGCGTTCTATCAGGGTAGAGGTGTAATATTTCAGAACACTATTAGTTCATTTGTTTGCTTTCTAGGCTTCATTTTGAGAAGAGGAAAAGTTTAAAATTGTTTAATGGAGAATTTTTGCATAACAACCTTATTCAAGTCTAGGGCCTTGGCTACACTGGCGCTGTACAGCGCTGCACCTTGCTGCGCTCAGGGGTGTGAAAACACCCCTCCCCCCGAGTACAGCGCTGCAAAGCACCAGTGTAATCAGCGCCTGCAGCGCTGCACGCTATTCCCCTCGGAGAGGTGGAGTACATACAGCGCTGCGAGAGAGCTCTCGCAGCACTGGCGGTGCAACTACACTTGCGCTTCGCAGCGCTGAGAAGTCCCGAGTGTAGCCAAGGCCTATGTTTTAGTGCTTCAGGAACATGCACAAGTGTCTGTAGTTACTGGTAAATATCTGGTAACGGATTGAATGACTGAGAAATTTAGCAGGGAAAATTTGCATACACCTCTGCATCTAGATCCTTAGATTGCTGTACTACCACTTAAATGAGCTGCAAAGTTCTAAAACTAGACTTGGTTGTGGACATTTCTTGGCTTTAAATCCCATCATCTGCAGGAGGTGTAGCTGGAACCCTATATCTATTACATGGAAACATGGTACTTCAACACGTGCAAATAAATTCATGAATTTAAAATGTTTATGAGAATACATGCAGTGTAGTTGTAGCCATGTCAGTCCCAGGATATTAGAGAGACAAGATGAATATCTTTTATTGGATTAAATTCTGTTGGTGAGAGAGACAAACTTTCAAGTCACACAGAGCTCTCCTTCAGGTACTCCCAATGTACAGCTAACTGCAAGATGGAACAGCTTGTTTAGCCTGCATAGTTAAACACATTCTCAGGGACCATTCAAGATAGAGTGACCCATTAACACCTGATACAGTCCTCCTCCTCAAAGAAACCTGCACAACACTTTCAAAAGACAAGCCTGGGAGCTTAAATTCATAACTCTACTAGAGACTAGAAATCATGGACTGAACAGAGACACTAGATTTATGGCTTATTACAACAAGCTGCAACTCATTAACTCCCTCTTTGTCCTATGACAGCAGAGATGTTAACATGCTACTTCACCTTGAATGGTCCCTTAGAATGTGTGCTAATTACTTATGCTAAATGATCTGTTCCACCTTGTATTTAGCTGTGACACTGGAAGTACTTTTCCCAGACCAGAAGAAGAGCTCTGTGTGGCTCAAAAGCTTGAATCTTTCACCAACAGAAGTTGGTCCCATAAAAGATATTACCTCACCCATCTTGTCTCTGTGAAAATGACATTCCAACAAGTGTGTGCAGAATTATCCTTGTGAATGTTTAATCTGAAAATATATAAAATATATTGCATATATGTATTTATATTGTATAACAAATTATATTTAAATTAGTTTCTTTGCTAACTTTTATTCTTTGGCAACCTTTCAGAAGTGCTGTGCCAAGTCTTCATTTATTCACTCTAATTTAAGGTTTCACGTGCCAGTAATACATTTTAACGTTTTTAGAAAGTCTCTTTCTATAAGTCTATAATATATAACTAAACTATTGTTGTATGTAAAGTAAATAAGGTTTTTAAAATGTTTAAGCAGCTTCATTTAAAATTAAATTAAAATGCAGAGCCCCCCGGACCTGTGGCCAGGACCCAGGCAGTGTGAGTGCTACTGAAAATCAGCTCGCGTGCCGCCTTTGGCACACATGCCATAGGTTTCCTACCCCTGCTTTACACTAACACATTAGTGACAGCTGCATGTAAAAACACCAACTGTTGTAATTAAGAGCTAAATCTGTATACCTTTGCAAAACCCAGTAAAATTACCTGACGATCTTTGCAGGGAGTGGGGGCATCGAAATCCTCCCTACGACAGCAGAGCCACAGAATCACTGGGCGCCCCCACCATAAAACCCTGGTGTGAAGTGGCACAGAGCATTGCTCCTCAGCACTCAGTGGTTTAGCCCAAAAGGAGAACTTTTGGCAAAAGGTACAAAGGTTTTTCATTTCTGAAGAGAAATACCTCTTCACCATCAATATTGCTAGCAGATTTTTAGACTGCCCTTATAAATCCCACTGTCAGTATGTAGGGAGGGAAATAATATTTCAGTTGTCATTGCTGTAGCAATACAGTTTTTATTTTAAACGGGGAAAAAGACACCAATGTGAGAGCAAGGATGAATGTACACTTAGCAAGAAAACTACTAGTGCAGCCATGCTTTATATAAAATATCTGGTGGCTTTGCTTGTCTTTGCAACAATTCAGGCATGCACACAGCAACTCGGGCTCTGAGAGAACTGCTTGGGTGCATTCATTCACACAGCAAGCATTACAACATGGTTATATCAGTGCTTTCTAAGACGTCTGCACCTGCTACTGAGAGCAGGAACTTTGGCGTAGTTTCTGAAACAGCTTCTCCCAGGTAGTGAAGCACTGATCTCAGTTTGGTCTGTCTGCTTTTCTCTGAAAGTCAGTTTGGCATAGTAGGGAACTACTGTAAATCTTTCAAAAACCTGCTAGCTTAGAGAGACAAGTCAGATAAGGCAGGGGTTCTCAAACTGGGGGTCAGGGGATCACCAGGTTTTTACATGGGGGAATCGCGAGCTGTCAGCCTCCACCCCAAACTCCACTTTGCCTCCAGCATTTATAACGGTGTTAAATATATTAAAATGTGTTTTTAATTTATAAGGGGGGGGGTCATACTCAGAGGCTTGCTATGTGAAAGGGATTGCCAGTACAAAAGTTTCAGAACCACTGAGATAGGGGGACCTAACTAGAGCTGGGCAAAATTTAGTGGCATCACAATGTTTTGCCAAAACTGTCTTGGTAAAAAAAGTTATCTGAAAATGTTCAGTTTTGATATTTTCAATTGTTTGCTTCACATTTTGTAAATTGTATTTTAAAAGTAAAAGAAATGCTCAAACTAAACAAAATCTTTTGTTCAATCCGCAACAATTTCTTTGATTTTTTGGAATTGCCAATGAACCAAAAAGACCATTATTTACTCAGCTGTCGTCCTGGCACCCTTACACTTCCTGTCCAGAATTTCAACAGTATGACTTCACACCTTTAAACATACTCTACAGCAGGGGGTCTCAAACTTCATTGCCCTGAAACCGCCTTCTGACAACAAAAATTACTACACAACTTCGGGGGGGTGGGGGGGGTGGGTGCCAAAGCCTGAGCCCCACCGCCCCTGGCAAGGGGCCAAAGCTGAAGCTCAAGGGCTTCAGCCCCAGGCAGAGTACCTGTAACCTGAGCCCTGCAGCCCTCAGGCTTTGGCCCCGGGCCCCAGCAAGTCTTAAGCCAGCATTGGTGACCCTATTAAAACAGGGTCACGACCCACTTTGGGTCCCAACCCACAGTTTGAGAACCCCTGCTCTATAGGATGTACACATGTAAGTCGGATGTACAAGCTTACTAGATACTGGAAGCACTCCGCTTTTTTCCTTTGCCACTATGAAGTACACAGGGGCCTTCACCTTTTACCCTCTTTGACTTACAGAAGCAATGTTTGGGGCTTTGTTCAACAAAAGTTAACAATGTTCACTTGTGGATTGATTGTACCTAGTTTTCAACAAATTTTTAAATGGCCGCACAGGAGTTCTAGTAAAATACATTACACTAAGATTATTTTCAAGCTAATGCTACTTTCTGTCTCTGTATACTGGGCCAGCCAGTTTTACAAGCCAACTACAATTCTATTAATATCAATTAGGTTATTAATTAAAACAGTTAATTTGAGAGTCTGCAAACATCAAATACATAGGATGCTTCCTTCATAACTCTTTAGATTTAAGATAAAAAAATTGTAATTCAATGTAACTTTTCATTATGTTGTTTACTCTTTGCATTTCTCTCAGAATAAATAAGGAAAAATAAACAAAAATGAAACTTGATTTTATTATAACCAGTATCACTTCCAGGTTCTCAATGCTGCACTGTCGGGGTTGCAAAAATAGCAAAGGAGCAGGGTTTTTTTTTTTTTTTTAAACAGTTTGTCATTTGGCCTTAATATCTATAAAAGCTGTTTTCTCCAAAACCTAAATTTGGAATGAAATTATTAATAGACAAGGTCCCTTTAAGAGGAAGATAATTAATAAAAGGTTTTTGTTTGACGTAGTTCACTGAACATCTTACCTGATTTGCCACTACTGCATCTTGTGGATCGTCTGGTTCTGCAGCTGCCAACAGTGCTTGCAATGATAACAACACTGTCCTTAGAGTCATTGCTGCTGCCCTAAAATTGAAGTTTGAAAATGGCTTTACTGAAATCTGGGTCTTTTTTTACTTATGTTTGATGTGCTCTACTAATACCATACAAAGGGAACAAAAATAGTTGGAACCACAAGCACGAGTAACTTGGAAGTGCAGCAATTGACAATGGGATACCATTCATTTTTTTTTTTAAGAGTTCTTAATGCGTATTTTAACACTCTCCCTTCTTAACAACACCTTCTTAGAAATCTGGAACTAACATTTCCCGGTTTAATAGTTTGTCCTTTTTCATTTTGCAAAAGATTACGTTTCTGATTAAATAAAAGCCAACTCAAGTCTGCCTCCTTTTCTTCCTTGCCATCAGCATTGCTCTGGGAATTAGATTGGTTACTCAATGTGTGCTCCCTCTGCTGGCTTTCGGTGTCTGTAGCAAAATGGCTAAATGATGTACAAACTTACAAAAGTAGAGGCTTATTTGTTTTTAACTTTTTAGTTACAAATGGATAAATTTTATAAATAATTCACAAACTAATTTTTTCCATCACATAACACTGTTAACACAGTCTAAATTTTAGTGGCCATTTAATTTATAAAGAAAAGTTTCCCCAATTTTAATCAATTAATTTTGTAAATGTATTTTAAAAGTAGCTATAAAGATCATATTAACTGAAGAGTACTAGCATAACTTTTCTTCATGTCAGGCTGAGGGCATTACCACAATTTTAACAAAAATGTAAAACATTAGGATGGAAAAACACTCCTTAAGTCACCAGGCAGATTTGGGCCTTGATCCTGCAATAAGATCCTGGCCAAGAGACTTGCAGCTGCAAAGAGCCCTACAGAGGTAAATGGTGCTCTAGAAGTGCAGATATTTGACCACAGAAATCTCACTGTGGGATGAGGCCCTTATTCAACTCAAATTCTATGTGCATTTAGAGTCAGAGGCTTCAGGAATTTATGTTGAATCCCAGACAAAACGCTGAGTTAAAATTATAAATAACCATAATCAAATCACTCAAATCTCATTTGAAAATGTTTATAAAAAAACAGAAGTTTGAAAAATCTGGAAAATTATATTAAAGATTTCACAGTTCAGCTTTACTCTGACCCGATTCCCATCCCTCGATTTACCTAGAGATTCAGGTATACAAGATGTATATGCAACAGCTGTCATCTTGGTCAACATACTGGATATTAAACCAGGTACCCCAAAGAGCTAAAAGCATGAGTTTCTACAGCTTCAGTTGAAAAGTCAAGCTGTATAGCTGGGGGCTGTAGTAGACACTCACTGTGGATTAGGCTAGGGAGAGAGGTGGACATGACACACAATTTTGGGGTTGATGGCACAGATGTGATGAGTTGGAAGCAGTTTACAGATCTATATTTCCAGTAGAAAAGTTCACGATGTGTTGTGCATAATGGAAAAACAAACAAAGTATTGTGGCATGACAATGTGACTGGATGCAAAGAGACTGTTGGTAGACAGACAAAATATAGGTGCCAGTACAATGTCAGAGTTAAGGTTGTTTGTGGAACCTTAACTATGTATTTCCACGTATTGGTAACTTCCTCAAAGATTTTGCCTGGGAATTTCTTTAACATTATAGAAAACTGATAATCCTCCCTCCACTTCCATGAGGAACTATGGTATTTTTTTCTCCATCAAAATGTAAATGATTACATCCAAAGTGACAGCTGTTTAAATTAGCATATCTTGTCTCCTGCTTGGTAGTATTACACCCTAGTTTTTCACAGCTACATGTGCCACCTTCTCAAAGTCCCTCAAGCTGACTTTGCAGACTTTATTAACTCTGCAGAGGCTCTAAGCTTTGAAAGATTAACTACAGTCTAAACTCCTACAAAGGTAGTCATGCAGCCTTCCTGCTTTCACAAAAGTGAAAATTCTCATTTTCAAACTCCCACTTTTCTCAAATATTTAGGCAGATTTTTCCAAAAATTTCAGACTGTTTCACTTCTAGCAAAATGCCATATTTGATGTTACAGGTAGAATTGTTTTTACTTATTATTCTAAAGTAAATTGGAGATTGACTGGCAAGATTAAAAAACAAACAGGCTTATAATGAATATTTAGTTACTAAAGCAGCTCTTTAACCTTGCTATGAAATCTTTACTATACAGAAAGTTTAATCAAATCATAATACAAAATATCTGAATTTTTTTCTTCAAACCCCATGATGGCACAAAACTGAGTACCTAAGCATTAAAGTATACATGAAAACACTTTTATACTTCAATGTGTTGTCAGGGGCAAACAGCATATGAACATTTTGCAGAAAAAGTCTATAAAATCATAATGTAGCCTATCAAGAGTAGATTTTGGATTGAATTGATCTAGAGTATGGATTGATGACAAATGTAAAATTCACTGCAGTATAAGTTTCTATTTACTACAATGCTTTTTCTATTAAATGAATATTTGATGAACATGCTGAATGTTTGCCTGCAGCTCTAAATAGAAAAAAAAAGTTTTTCAATTTGTAAAACACTTAGATGTCACTGAACGCTAATCCTTTTTGTCTTTGTATTTGAATGAATATCATCACAGTTTTTGCACTTAAACAGATTTATGCAAGGAATTTTAGAAGCTGTAATCAATCAGCTTTGTATATACTATAAAATCTAGCTAAAGCTCTATTTCTCAGTCAAACAGCATTTTTACTACATTATTTCCATTTACTATAATTTTATTTATGCAAGAGGGACTTTACAAGAAGATCTAGCACCAGTAATTGGTTTCATGATTACTTTGCCTGAACTAAAAAAAAGTTATTCTGCATTGCCCTTTATGGAAGTCGTCTCAAACTAATGGAGAAGGAAATTAATGATGTGTCAATGCAAATATTTAAACTGGGAATGCAAGTCAGGAGACCTTGGTTTTCAGCACAGCTATGCCACTGATAAGTCTCTTCATTTATCTGAGCCTCAATTCCTAACTTCCATCTCACAGGAATAAAGATGATACATATATACCTCACTAGAGTATTGGGAGGCATAATTTGGTTTGTAATGCAGAAAGAGATCCTTGGACAAAAGGTGGTGGGTGTATACATAGTATAGTGTGTGAGCTGAAGCAGAGTTCAGAAACTCCTAATTGCAGCTTCTGCTAAACGCACTACACCACGCTGTCTATGATGTTAAGAGACTGTCAGACCCAAAGAGCGCTCGGTCAAGTCTGTCAGATATTGAATGAACTTCTCATAAAGTGTGTTGGGACTTGATGGACTTCTGACATTTCAATTTCTAAGGTGAGCAATGCCACAAATAAACACCTCATCCAATCAAATATAGTCCTAGGCGCTAGCTCTCAAAGGACTCTTGAATTTTACAAATCTGAAGTTTATAGGCAAACTGATTCAGCTACATATTCAAAAAAAATTAACTAGTTTAAAATGCAATTTCAGCTATTTTCAAAGTCTCATCTCTCAGCCGTGCTTCTCCACAATAAAAACATTGGAAAATAAGATGAGGAATGGTTACAAAACTGGTGATATTCAATACAAACACTTTACACTGACATAAAACCTTCCACTCTCAGGATATCAACATGCTTTATGAAGACTGATATAGCCTCAACACCCGTAAGAAAAAATTTTCATCTCTATGCTTTAGTTTCCATATCTGTGAAATAAAGCTAAATAACCTCCAAACAAGAAGTTTGTGGGACAGCTTAAAATAGAATTCTTGCTTCCTGATTCCCTTAATTACAGGGCACTTTTTTCGTCCTCTTAGCCATCTAAAGAAAAGAGAGAAAAGAGATGGCTGCTCACAAATATATTGATGGAGATTAGAAAGAGTCAGGATCAGCTGCTCTCATTAGCAAAGAAGAGCAGAACAAGTAGTTATGGATATAATTTATAAAAGGGAAAGCTTAAGTTGGTGGTTAGAAACAACTTTAAGAAGAATGGTTAGATAATGAAGTGAGCTGCAAAACTTGATTGTGAAGTCACCATCATGGGAGATATTTAAGGCTGGACACCTATTAGGAATTATTTGAGAATAATATAGTTGCTTCTGCCGTGATGCTAAGAGACAGACCAGATAGCCCACCGAAAAGCTCTTCCAACCTAAACAACATTAGGATGCTCAGTATCTTATTTATAAAGGCTAATGATAGATATAAAGTCCACATCAAACAACATGACTGAAAACTCAACATTAGACTGCCCAAGAAAGCTTACCACAAAGACCATTACAGCATACAGTACTTTTATATTCCCACTAGAATATTCCTGCTGTGAAATAACCACAATAAATATCTGCAGCCTTAACAGATGTTCCAGATAGTCATATAAAGTTGTCTTTAGTGCCAATTAAGGAGCAATATCAGATAAATTAATTTTTCTTTAAGCCTAAAGTTTCTCACAGTAGTAAAACAGAATATTAGCCTGAAACATCAACATGTTATATGGTGAGACTGCTTGACAGATCTCTTGAATAGATCACCATTAAAGTACCTCTACCTGCAAGAGGTTATTTAACAAGCTTGCATTCAAAGCTGAAGTAAAAGGAGTATTTACAAATTCACAAAGAGCATGAGCATCCACGGCTGCAGAGAATTTCAGCTTCAAAAACTTACCACAGAGAAATTTATTAATTTGTTTATTAGACTTACTACAAGATCATTCAAAGAAGCTATTTCGCAAGCTGCAAAAAATCTCCTGCCAACAGGAAATTTAGTATTGAAGTTAATAACACAACACTACGTTAATCATGTTTATTAGAATATTGAAAGCCATTATCCCAGAAAAACAATACAACTATACAAAGATATTCAACTATTTGAAGTTGTACCAGCCACAAATACAACTAATGAAAATGACCCCAGTGTTACAATTCAGAGCAACTACCTTTGTATTTATCCTCAAATGACCCAGCAAGGGCACCTCCTCTCAAGCTTCCAGCTCCCCAGACACTGCCTTCTGGGTGGAGACCCACATCTCTCTCCCTTCTGACCGGGGTATTTCCAGGCTACACAGTTCCCTGCCTTCACTGTGTCATTCCTAGCACAGACAAGATGCCCAAGGACACCTGCTTGCCTTCTCTTCAGAGATGGTTAATAGGTATAATTGCTACAATTATAAGGCACAATAGGACTTCCTATGCAAGCCTACTTTACTCTTAAGATAAAAAGTATTACAGAAAAAACATTACAAACAATAAAAGAACCTACACATATGCTAATAATAGGGTTGCCAGCTGTCTGGTTTTCGACCAGAACACCCGGTCAAAAAGGGACCCTGGCAGCTCTGGTCAACACTGTTGACTGGGCCATTAAAAGTCCAGTTGGTACAGGGCTGGCAGGCTCCCTATCTGGCCCCCAGGAAGCTCCCGGCATGTCACTCCGACTCCTAGGCATAGGGGCAGCCAAGGGGGCTCTGCACGCTGCCCCCGCCCCAAGTACCAGCTCCGCAGCTCCCATTGGTCGGGAAATGCAGGGGCGGCACCTGTGGGCAGGAACAGTGTGCAGAGCCGCCTGGCCATGCCTCAGCCTAGGAGCCAGAGGGCCATGTCGGCCGCTTCCTGGGAGCTGCCTGAGGAAAGTGCTGCCTGGAGCCCACACTCCAACCCCCTGCCCCAGCCCACAGCCCCCCTCCTGCACCCCAAGTCCCTCATCCCCACACCAGAACCCTCACTCCTCCTGTACCCCAACCCCCTGCCCCAGCCTGGAGCTCCCTCCCGCATCCTGAAACCCTCATTTCTGGCCCCAGCCCAGAACCCATACTCCCTCCCACATCCCAAACCCCTCGACCCCATCCCAGAGCCAGCACCCCCAGCTGGAGCCTTCACCCCCTCCCACACCCTATCCCCTGCCCCAGCCCGGTGAAAATGAGCAAGTGAGGGTGGGGGATGGAGTGAGCGTGGGGCTGGGCCTCGGAGAAGGGGCGGGGCAATGGTGTTCAGTTTTATGTGAATAGAAAGCTGGCAACCCTAGCTAATAAGTTTATTACACACTACCCCAACTCTAACATGGGCTCTGGCAGGAGCATTTCTTCAACACCTCAGACCCAATGTTTCCTTTGTGGTCACAAGTTCATTACAGCCTCAGCTCAGAACCAGCCCTCAATCTTATGGAAACTCACCATGCCCAGCTCTTCCAACCCTCCCCTAAAGATTGGGGCCCTCCTTCAACCAAGCATCCTGTCCATTTGCGGGATCAGGAAGGCAGCCAAGAGTCAGTTTAAAACCAGGGTTTCTGGATAGTCTTTGTCTGTTGGTCCCTGGTGAATCCAGTCTGAATTAGTATATGCAAACTTTTTCAGGGACGTGACTTCAAAGGGTTAATAATGGAGGATGTACATTAACATCTGCCTTCCTACCAGGAAAAGTACCTACAAGGCCACAACACAAACAATTCCATTTTTAATACAATGTACTCCAAAAGAATTAACCCTAAATCAGTAAGGCTTAAGTTAATTCAATAAAGTTTATCTTAATTCCATAAGATTTGTTCAAAGAATTACAGGATATTGCCAGTTTGTCACATTCAGTTTATCCCCCCCCAAAAAACAAAGGAAAAAAAATCAAGTCATTTAGACCCAAATTCTGCCCTCATATACAGTTGTAATTCCTACAGGCCTCAAATGTCACAGATGTGCGTCAGAGTTTGACCCCAGTTTTAATTATAGTGGCAACAATAGGAATATTTAGTAAGACCATTACAAGTTAAAGTTATGCTTCAAAATCAGATTTTGTAATTCTTTTCAAATATCTGACAAGAAAAACTTATGAACTATAACTCCCAGAACCAAGTGCATAAAACATTCAAGCCTGGTAGCTGTCCATTCTACCTTTAATACTGAGTGCAATCCATTTAAAACATCAAGTTATTTATCAAGAATTTTGTGTGTGTGTCATTTTTAAATGCAGTCTTTCATCCCACTCACATAAGTAAATGTATTGTGGTATTTCTCAGTCTAAGTATAGTTAAATCAGCAAATGTCACTCTAAAGTTAAATTCTGCAGTACAGTAAACAATTTTTTTTTTTAAACACAACAGTGTCACTATTCACACTGGTCCAGCAACCACTTTCATGAGGTAGATTGTATTCCTATGTAGCCACAGAACTCTTTTAACCTTATGCCAGGCTATTTAAAAAAAAAAGAAAGGATTGGGTGGAGTTCACCCACCAACAGAGCCTACCTATAACCACATAGGTAACCTGTAAGCCTATCTTTTCCCCTCCAGCCAGCAAGGAGCCAGAATCACTAAAAAAGCATTCCCACCACTCTCAAGCAACTGCCTCTGACTTGAAATACTATGAGTAGACTCAGTAAGAAGCTACATTCAGTCTTATGTGGCCACTACAACATAAATCTTTGTACAGCAGTAATGGAAAATAGAAATAAAAAGAAAAAGACTTTCTGGAAGATTCTTCCGCAACTGTTCCAATCCAAACAACAACAGATAGCTATTAAGAGCAATATTGTTACAGTAGCACCTACATGCCCCAATAGAAATTGGTGCCCTACTGTGATGGACACCATACAATCATATAGTGAGAGGCTGTCCAGGCCCTAAATGACTTTCAATGTAAACAGAAACATCATACTAAGAACAGAAGAAAAAAATATTTTACAGATGGGGATCTGAGGCACAGAGATTAAGTCAGTTGCCCAACATCCAGTATTGCCAATGTCAAGTGTTCAACTATCACAAGTCAGGTCTCAAAAAAAACATGAAATTTTAAAAATAATAAATGTTTGGTTCTTTATCTGCCTTCTGTTTCTGACCCTTTATGTTTCACCTTTTTCAGCTTTTATCTGCAGTGATGATGGACAGAAACTTATCTTACTTTTAAATTAAAGGTGAAATTCTCAGGTAATCATTTAACTCCTGAAGCTGGGACCAAGAAAAAAAAACACCACCAAATATTGCAAGATTTGTAGTAAAATTTCAAGAACTGACAACACTGATTAGGTCACAGAGGGTGTGTGGCAGAAATGGAAATTGGAGTCAGGAGACCAAGGTTCAATGTCAGTGCATTAGCCATAAAGGCAAACCTTTTCCTAATTAAGAAGAACATATTCCAAGTATGGGGAGATACCCATAAAAGCCTACACCTTTCAAGAAATGAAGATGAGGCACTGTCAAAGACAAATGTCAAAACACCAAGATTTATTTCATGATAGGAAAAATAAGCACAACTTCTGTTAAGGAAAATTCCTGCATCTCAATTTTCAGTGGGAGATGTTGGCTGTTCAGCACTTTTGCAAAACTGACACACATTTAAGTGCTTAAACATAGTCACAGACTAACATTTAGGATGCTTATTTTTTAAAATACTGGCTTTGATATTTTGAGTATGTCAGCAAAATAGTGGATAAATGAGAACCAGAAGACAATCTATCTGGACTTTAAAAAATATTTGACAATCTCCCTTCCCCACGAGGCTACTGAAACTACTGTAATTAGTAATTCGTTTTTACCACCAAGAAAGAGATCTTTGTGTCACTATGTATAGTCCCCTGAAAACTTCCACTCAATGTGCATAGCAGTCAAAAAGGCTAACTGTATCTTAAGAACTATTAGGAAAGGGATAGAAAATAGGACAAAATATCATAATGCCACTATATCGATCCATTGTGCACTCAGACCCTGAATACCATATCCACTTCTGGTTGTGCCATCTCAAAAAGGATATAGTGAAATTAGAAAAGGTTCAGAAAAGGGCAACAAAAATGATATATGGAATGCCTTCCACATGAGGAGAGACTAAAAAAAGATTAGGGCTCTTCAGTTTATGACTGAAAGAGGTATGATACAAATCTATAAAACTATGAATGATGTAGAAAAAGTGAATAAAGAAGTGGCATTTACCTTTTCAGATACCAGGGGTCACCTGGTGAAATTAATAGGCAGCAGGTTTAATACCAACAAAAAGGATGTACTTTTTCACACAGTGCACACCTAAACTGCTGAACTCATTGCCATGGATATTATGATGACCAAAAGTATTTGGGTTCAAAAAAGAACTGGTTAAGTTCATGGAGGATAGGTCCATCAACGGCTATTAGCCACAATAGTCAGGGACACAACCCCATGCTCGGGGCAACCCTAAACCTCTGACTACCAGAAGCCAGGAGAGGAAGATGGGTGGATCACTTCATAATTGCCCTGTTCTGAACATTCCCCCAGAACCTCCAGTACAGGCTACTGTCGGAGATAGGACATTGGGCAAGATGCGCCATGGTCTGGCAGCTCTTTAGTTCTTACATACTTTCTGTCAGAATTAGGAATCAACTTTGAGATCGAAAAATTAGGAAAAAATGGTCCCAAATAATACAAAAGTCTCTTAATGTCAGCAGATCAAAATACAGCTGTAAAACACTAAATGATACCACAGTACACTGCCCCACAACTTGTTAAATGTTATGGTAACCCACTTCATGTGTATTGTGTGTCCCTCTCTGCACCTGATCCACAAAGGATAGAATGTTACATCCCCCAACTACAGAGCCAAGCTCTTTAGCTCAAGCTTTCAGCTATGGAGGTCCATGGTTTGATCCCTGGCCAAGATGGCAGCCATAATGTAAGTGAGGACTGAAAACATGACCTTGACAAACTCATTATCTGCGAATCGGAGGGGGGGATGCATAACACACTGACCAATGGGTTACATGTGCTATTCATAAATCTATATGTACAGGTATAATATTGCACATTAACTTAAACAGAAGATGACAGGGTAATAGTCAAAAATAATTTAGAAGTTAAAATGTAACAAACGCACCTTTTTAAAAAACCTAGAAGAGTTCAGTATTTATGCCATGGATTACTCGCAGATACATTCCACATATTTTGGCAATTAGAATTTTTTCAAAAGTATACTGATGAATAAAATGTCAGGAGTGGACCAGGAAGTAAAAGGCAAGTGTCCTATTCCACTTTTACATTTCTCCAAATGCCTTACAAGTAAGCGTTGGCTAGTGAATAATCAACAGTGTTAATGTAATACACAATATTAGGATATAACTCTTTTCTGTCCATTTCTTTTGCTTCCTGCTTTCTTGTTGCTTCCCACTACTTTTCAATTTCTGAAGTTTCCACTTCATGCCCTACTGCTGCTAATCTAAAGTTTCCACTCCAAATATTGCCATCCACCCTATAGTACCTCTCTCTGCTCTAAGCCAAGTACTAGCAAAGTAGCAGAATGCAGGTAAGTATTTTAATTTGCTGTGCTGCTTGCACCTACGCTGGCCATCAGGTGAGGAGGGAGAGCAACAAGAGAACCCCACAGTGAAGGATTTGTAATATTTGTTACTGAAGGGATTGGTGGGGCACTTGTGCATAAAGGGATTACGAACAGCACAAATTAGCAAGTATTTATACATGAAATTAGACATTCATCTTCTACCTATGTGCCTTAAAATACCTGAGCTTTTCTCCTCTTTTCTCTTTTTTGGAAGGAGTACCTTCATAAGGATACTATCTGCAACTCAAAATACTACACTTCTACTCTGATAGAACGCGACCCGTTATAACACGAATTCAGATATAACGCGGTAAGGCAACGGGGAGCCCTGGGCCTTTAAAGCGCCACCCGAGCCCCGCTGCTTTACCGTCTTATATCCGAATTCGTGTGGAGGCCCATGCCCTTTAAATCACCACCCGAGCCTGGCTGCCAGAGCCCCAGGGCTCCAGCAGCCGGGCTCAGGCAGTGATTTAAAGGGCCAGAGGCTCCGGCCGCTGCGGGGAGCCCCAGGCCCTTTAAATCCCCGCCCAAGCCCCGCTGCCAGAGCGCTGGCGATGATTTAAAGGGCCCGGGGCTCCCCAGAGCAGCTGGAGCACTGGGCCCTTTAAATCACCGCCGGGGAAGCCGGTCCAGTCCGGCATGGCATAACGGACCGAACCTGATATAACACGGTCTCACCTATAAGGCGGTGAGATTTTTTGGCCCCCGAGGACCGCGTTATATTGGGGTAGAGGTGTATATGGAAGTATTTATAAGTCTTAAAAATATGCTTGAAACTTTGGGGCCATACTATAGAAACTACAGATGTCAAGTGAAGAGCAGTATGTGATTTTGCCTGTTCTCCAGGATAGGTCTTCACTTTAAGGGTATGTCTACACTACCCGCCAGATCGGCGGGCAGTGATCTATCCAGCTGGGATCGATTTATTGCGTCTAGTCTAGACACAGTAAATCGACCCCCGAGCGCTCTCCCGTCGACTCCTGTACTCCAGTGCCGCGAGAGGCACAGGCAGAGTCGACGGGGGAGCGGCAGCAGTCAACTCATGCGGTGAAGACACCACGGTAAGTCGATCTAAGTACGTCGACTTGAGCTACATTATTCACATAGCTGAAGTTGCGTCACTTAGATCGATTCCTCCCCCCCGCCCCCGCCCCAGTGTAGACCAGGGCTTAGTGTTCAAATCTGTGAACTGTATGGAGTATCTTACCATTGATCTTTCAGGATATCCAAACAAATGGCCCCAGTGACCGAGCTAATGTTAGGATGCCATATTTTGGTGATAAACCGCACCTAGAATATAAAATAAGATTTTTTTAAATATAGCTATTAAATTATTCTACAAAAGGCAAGACATTCAAAATACCTTTTAAAAAATTAGAACTATCACATACAGTCAGTTATTTGAATTAATCTTGGAAAGAAAAAGTACTAATTTAAGATAGCCCTGGGGCACAGTAGAACACAAGATATCCATGAAATAGCATATGCCACCAGGCTTCACTATAGTACATTTTTGTGGGGAATCTTTTGTCAGGAATTTTGCTCCATCTAGAGAGAACAGGATCCCAGGGCTAGGACACAAGGCCCTCTTTCCAATTTTACACTGAGGCCATTCCCCAACTTCCCTTAGATACATCGAGCTCATTCTCTCCTCACCACCACAAAGCAACTCTGCTTTAAGGCCTTCTCTACACCATTCTCAGTGTGTCAGTGTACAAACTTTAGACAAGAGCATATTAGCTCTGTCTTCAGAGAACAGAAAATATGGAGAGAGTTTGAGAATGGAGCCATTTATTAACAGCTCATGTCTGTAAATCACTTTGAAGATATAAAGAGCCACGTAAGTGCTAAGTATTATTCTTTATTTACTATGGGAAATTAATGGCTGACAAAGTACATTCTGGACAGGATATCGAAGCTTCAGAGGAGAGAGAGTTGTGAACACTAGCATAAAGCACTATGCACTAGCAACTGTAGACTATACAGAGCCCCACTCAGACCAGCCTGCCTTCCAACTCTGCAGAAAAGGACTATGAGCACATATTTAATAAGGAACTGCAAAACCATATTCCTAGGATTAACAATAAGGCTGAGCACCTGTGCACCGAGAGAGCCAAGCAGTTCTTCTACAAATGTTGGAAACAGAGGCTACCAAGCCCCAGAGCAGCAGTTACTAAGCTGTGGTCAACAAACTCCTGGGGGTGCTGCGTCCACTCCTTGTTTCAACTCCAGCCAAAACACACGTGGAAAGAAAGAGCCACCAACAGTGGAAGTTTCCATTTTATAAAATGACCCTTCCTCCTCCATCCATTCTCACTCCAGACCCAAAAAAAGCAATCCACAGTACCAGAGCTAGAAGACGCCCGCCCAGGAAAGCCATCAAACCCTCCATATATGTGCCAGAGTGAAGCGATCCAAGATCCAGTTCAAAAAGGTGCTTTAGGGACTGAGAGAGGGAGCCAAACAAGGAGCTAGGTTTGGGGAGGGGGCAGGTTTTAAGGAATCGGATGGCTGGGTCAGGAGCCACTGATTCCAGGGACCTGGCTAGAAGGCAGGAGTACAGAGTTGGGAGAAGGAGCTGGTAGAAGCATGAGACCTGCGGAAAGCACCAAGAAGCAGGGTTTTTAAGGTTTGTAAAGGTAGGGAAGGAGGAAGAAATCAGGGCCTAGACAGAAGGTCTGGGCAGGAGGGATCCAGGAAATTTAAATGGAGACAATGAATTGGTGTATGTAAAGGGAGAGGAGACAGAATTTTAGAACTTTAGAGTTCTACCATGACAACCTGCCAGCAAGATGAATATAAGATGGTGCCCTGTGCCTTTAAGGGCCGGAGGCTTAGGGTGATCCAGCCCTGGGCAATTATCAAACCCAGCTGGAAAGGAGTAAATGATTATAAAAGCTAGCAAGTGGCTGCAGATACAGACAATCACCTTGCAGCAGTCCCTGAGGAACAAAGTCTTTAGGCGGTAAGCCATGTGCATCATAGCTGGGTAGAAAGTTTTGTTTTCCCTTTTGAGTTTGTGGTCATTTGGACTACTATTAAAGACTAATTTGATGTGGGTGGTGAAGAAGCTAATGTTTCATAAGCTGGAGAATGTGGACACGATGATCAGCCCTACTACAAGGGGAGAGTATAGTCAGTTGCAGATTTAAAAGGGGAAACAGCCATGGTGCCACACAGCTTCCCCAGGCCATGAGGGGGTGCAGGGACAGCCCACACTGCTACAGTTCAATGGCAACAACATGTTGAGAAGACCAGACTCAAAGCCCCAGCAACATGTAAGAGGAAAAGAGCTACCATTGCTATAAGGTATTGTCTAAGGGCCCTTTTTGAGGGCTTTAAATCCGCTTCCAGCTACTTGGGTGTCCAATAAATTTGAAGCCCACATACCCTCTGGCTGCTGGAAGACAGGACTGCACTCTCAATGTGTTGATATTTGTACTCCCATCCTTCACCCCAGAATCTCTTAACTATTGTCAGGAAGGCTTCTGTTATTCTTTCCTTTTTTCGGGAAGTTTTCCTCCTTTGCAAACAGCTCCAAACCTAAGTCTGATGATCATCATTTTCCAAAATGGCAACTGAATGAAAGTGAACTGATTCCTATTCATTCCATTGTAATAGCTGTAGTAAGACTGCCCTGCATGTGATGTTCACTTAAGTCACAGCAGAACCAAAAAACAGCCATCTATAGTTTAGTTATTACTATAGACCTGGAATGTTCAAGCCAAATATAACATACGGAGTTCAAGGAACGTGTTACTTCTTTACTAGAAGCATATAATATGGGCCTATTATAGCTTTTCTTAAAAAGACTATTCAACCCTTCATTTTGAATATGAACAATCCACTCCAAATCAAATAAGAGCAATCTTCAAGCTGGTTTATCAGAGATTCTTGACAGGAAGTGATTAAGGAGCTGCATGTTTGCTCCACTTCTGCCTCTATCCAGAAAGCATTAGAAAATAGAAAACAAGGACTCTGAAAAAATAAAGAAATACTGAAGAGGAAGTCTACTAAACAGAAATACGACAGATGACATGACATTAAGAAAGACATCCACAAAAATGTTTACAGTACCTTAGGAGGATTGAAGGGATATGTTTCTGGAATTTTTATCTCTAGTTGATATCTCCCTCCTGCAAAAATCAAAACACAAGTGAAAGATTATACTGATTTCAAGAGTGTTAACGTACTATGAGCTCAAAAGAAAGTGAAACAAATGTGATTCTAAATTTACCCTTACATGGATGCTGTCAAGTAATATAATCATATCCAAAAGAAGCTAATCTAGTGAGAAATATCTTCCAACTTTTAAACACACATACACACACATAATTATGCACATACATAAATTCAGCTTATTAATGTCATATTCCCACATTTTATACAAACCTAATACCTATTTCCAAGATATTCAATTTGTTATTAATCTTCAATTTCCATTTTTTCCTTGTTGGAACACCTCTGTTTCATATTAGTCAAACAGACCTTCAATTTAAAAAATCAGAATACCTAAGAAAGTAGATACTAAAATAAAAATAAATTGTATCCGATGTAATGATGCCCAGTATTAATATGAAACACACACTAAAGAATTATCCATTTCACTCTGACACTTAACACCCTCAATTCTCTCTCTTCAAAATACTAAATCAAAATTAGTTCAATTTAAGTTTAAATTATTTAGAGCTTGAGGATGTTCCACTGTGTAACTTAAGAAAGGAGTCCACATAGCTTTCAAGTTCTTCAGTATGCTCTGAAAAGAATAACTTCCAACACTTCAATTCACCAGGTGCTATATACTGCTTAACCATTTACTATGGCTCCAATTCTGCAAATACTTATGCATGAGTAATCCCAATGAACTCAACAGGGCTACTAACATGTGTTTGCATGATTGGGACACATAATAAGGGGAGTCAAAGGCCATGTCTACACTACAAGTAGACAAGTTACATTGACATACAGCAGTCATAGTTAGAATATTGCTTGTGCGCTTGCAGACTTATCACCTTGCATCGATGCAGCATGTGCTTACCAGGAATGCTTGTGTCAATGCAGTGCAGTGCACCATGGGTAGGTATCCCAGTGTGCAACCTGCACTGTTCAGTGTAATGTCTTTTGGGTAGTTGTGGCAATGCATGGTGGAACAAATATCGCCGTGGTGACTTGGAACAATGGCTCAACTTCCCATAAGTCAATGTTCTCCATCCCATAATATCTCTGTGCCATAATTTTTGTGCCTAATTTCAAATTTCCACGAACTGATGGGGGACTTGTCCCTGTCTGCCATCTCTGACAGCAGCGTATGAGCCTACACAGCTCTGCACTATTATCACGAGCATGGCAACCACAGGATGCACGATCCTCCAGTATTTGTGGAGCCGCAAGAAGAACCTATGGAGAACATGACGATTTCCAAGCGGTCAGTTTGCTGTGGGACATAGCGAGAACCAATTCAAGGTTGCTGGTGGCATTTAAGAAGCAGCTACAGATGGTGGAGTGCCCCTGCTGGTCTCCAAGAAACGACTAATGACTTGGGGGTCACATCGTAATACAGGCTGTGGATGATGAGCAGTGGCTGGATCTGTGTGCCAACCTTGCCCCAGACATCAAGCGCAGGGACACCAAATAGAGCTGCACTGACAGTGGAGAAGCGAGTGGCGATCACACTTTGGAAACCTGCCATACCAGATTGCTACCAGTCAATGGGAATTCATTCTGGAGTTGGAAAAGCCATAGTGGAGACTGTTGTCATGGAAATGTGCAGGGCCATTAATTGTCTCCTGCTACACAGGACTGAGACTGTTGGCAATGTGCAAGATGTAGTGTATGGATTTGCAGCTCTGGGGTTCCCAAACTGCAGTGTAGCAATAGGCAGCATGGACAAGTGCAGAGTGGGATTCTGAGGATGGAAAAATCCCATGCACTGCTACAGACTAGGGACCGAATGGCTAGGCAGCGGTTCTGCAGAGAAGGATCTAGGAGTTACAGTGGACGAGAAGCTGGATATAAGTCAACAGTGTGCCCTTGTTGCCAAGAAGGCTAACGGCATTTTGGGCTGTATAAGTAGGGGCATTGCCAGCAGATCGAGGGACGTGATCATTCCCCTCTATTTGACATTGGTGAGGCCTCATTTGGAGTACTGTGTCCTGTTTTGGGTCCCACACTACAAGAAGGATGTGGAAAAATTGGAAAGAGTCCAGCGGAGGGCAACAAAAATGATTAGGGGGCTGGAACACATGTCTTATGAGGAGAGGCTGAGGGAACTGGGATTGTTTAGTCTGCAGAAGAGAAGAATGAGGAGGGGATTTGATAGTTGCTTTCAACTACCTGAAAGGGAGTGCCAAAGAGGATGGATCTAGACTGTTACCAGTGGTACCAGATGACAGAGCAAGGAGTAATGGTCTCAAGTTGCAGTGGGGGAGGTTTAGGTTGGATATTAGGAAAAACTTTTTCCCTAGGAGGGTGGTGAAGCACTGGAATGGGTTACCTAGGGAGGTGGTGGAATCTCCTTCCTTAGGTGTTTTTAAGGTCAGGCTTGACAAAGCCGTGGCTGGGATGATTTAGTTGGGGATTGGTCCTGCTTTGAGAAGGGGGTTGGACTAGATGACCTCCTGAGGTCCCTTCCAACCATGATATTCTATGATTCTATGAATATTTCCACAGCTGGTTAAGAGTTGCACAGCCTGTTCTCCCCACAGGCCCAGGAGATCCAATTTCTCCTGTCTACTCTAGGCAGGAGCGCATTTGAATCGTGTACCCACATAGCTGGACATTTGCATGCAACAATGGATTGCTGTTATGTGTGGTAGATCAGCTGGACATTCAGGAAAAGGCACTTTAAAAATTTGCAGATGTTTTAAAGGAGGGGGCTACCAGTCTACGTGACATCTGAGCAGTGGAGCTCACGATTATGATTAAAGGTCAGTGTCTGTTATTGAGAAACAGCTGCTGAAAAACTGTAACGGCCGACACTTGCACTACATTGACCTCCATACGTCAACCATGGTTGTACGCTACTCGGGGAGGTGGTGTTAGTATGTTGGCATAATGGGGCACTTATATCAGTGAGAGACACATTTCAGTATAGATACATACATAACTAGGTCAACCCAAGGCAGCTTATGTCAACCTAACTTTGTAGTGTAGCCCAGGCCTTAGACATCCAAACTTTTGCTATAATATGGTACCCTGCTAGAAACATTTCTACAAGCATTCACTATTTCAGTATTATAGTACCTATTCCTAATACCACCTCCTTTGGGGGAGTTAACCATTTCTTATTCCAAAGATATTGTTAGTAACATTTATAATCCTCTACAATATTTCTGTATTTTCAGACAATACCAACTTATCTACATTCTCTATTTGCAATTTCTCCAGCACTGCTTGCCTGGAAGTAATTTCATGGACCACAGCACTGCAAGAGATTAATAGAATCTATATAACAATTTATATTGAGTTTTAATCAAGTTGCGGGCCACAGCACTGTTCCTTGTATACATTATTCTCTCATTCCATTCTTGTTCTTCTATTTGGAAGTCAAAAGCTTTTCCTCCCATTTATCCTTACCAGTTTACTTTGTAAAATTTTATATATTCTAGCTATAATTCCTTCCCAATGAGGGTTCAGGAGTAGTCTATATGGCCCTGATCCTGCAAATTATCTGCACAAGCAGAGTTGCTTCTATTCTACAGGGGTCTGCTTGGATGGAGTAAACTGCAGGATCAGAGTCTAAATCAGTTATTCTATGCCCTGTCTTTTTTCCTGTGGGAAAACTACATTACTAATAAGGAGAAATTACAGAGTCCATCTGCCTGTTTCTTACATTATTAAGGATAATAAATTCTCCATTCTCAAAGATGTTACTGTCAAATTTTTTGGCACTTTCTGCACAGTGCCTTTCCAACTATAGAAACGCTCTGAAGCAAACTATAAATTCACTAACTGGAGTTACTTTATATGTAATAGAAAAATTGGAATAAAAGCCCATATTTCTAATATTGTCTAGGGTTACCATATTTCAGCGAGCAAAAAAGAGGACGGGAGAAGCCCCGCCCTAGCCCCGCCCCTGCCCCTCCCACTTCCCGCCCCCCCTGACCTCCCAACCCTCCCCCCGTTCCTTGTCCCCTGACTACCCCCTCCTGGGACCCCTGCCCCTAACTGCCCCCCAGGACTATCTAAGCCTCCCTGCCTCTTGTCCCCTGACTGCCCCAACCTTTATCCACACCCCCACCCCCAGACAGACCCCTGGGACTCCCACGCCCCATCCAACCACTCCCCACCCCCTGACAGCCCCCCCCAGAACTCCCAACCCATCTAAACCCCTCTGCTCCCTGTCCCGACTGCTCCGATCCCTCTCCCCACTCCTGCCCCCTGACAGTTCCCCCCCAGAACTCCCAACCCATCTAAACCCCTCTGCTCCCTGTCCCCTGACTGCTCCGATCCCTCTCCGCACTCCTGCCCCCTGACAGCCCCCCCCCAGAACTCCCAACCCATCTAAACCCCTCTGCTCCCTGTCCCCTGACTGCTCCGATCCCTCTCCCCACTCCTGCCCCCTGACAGCTCCCCCCCAGAACTCCCAGCCCCCTACCCCCCCGCTCCTTGTCCCCTGACTGCCCCCTCCTGGGACCCCTGCTCCTAACTTCCCTCCAGAACCCCACCCCCTACCTAAGACTCCCTGTTCCTTGTCCCCTAACTGCCCCCTCCTAAGACCCCCCCCCCAACTGCCCACCAGGACCCTACCCCCTACCTGTACCCTGACTGCCCAAAACTTTCTCCACTCCCCCCAAAAAGCCCCCCCTCGTTTCTTGACTGCCCCCTCCAGAACCTCCCTGCCCCTTCTCCTGCCCCCCTTACCCTGCTGCTCAGAACAGGGTGTTGGGCTCTGTGCGAGCCGGACACGTGGCTAAGCTCCCCAGCACAACAAAACCCGGTCCCTGGCCCTGCACAACAAAACCCGGTCCCTGGCCCGGACCGGGTTGCAGGGGAGAGCTGCCCTTGTATCAGCACAAAGTGCTCTCGCTCCCGTTTTGCTACGCTGCATGGCAGTAACCGCTCCCAGTTGCAAAAGGGGAGGGCTGCACTTTGTGCTGAGACACTTGCTCAGAATGCAGGGCGGAGCTCCTCTCCAGCTGCTCCGGAGTCCAGCCCGGGACTTTCCTGCAGCCCTCCCAGCCGCTCCAGGGGAGGGGGGAAATCCCGGACATTGTGAGTGCTTTACAAATTCCCCCCGGACGCTATTTTTAGCACAAAAAGGAGGACATGTCCGGGTAAATCCGGACGAATGGTAACCCTAATATTGTCATCATTAAGGAATTTACATATATGTTTTTACTCACACCTGCAGAAGAGGACTAAGATTTCAACTGAATTTTTTTTCATCCATCTGAATTCAAATAAAAAAAACCTATATTTAAGTCACCAGCTATAATTCAAACAAAAATGGAAGACAACATAGTTGGGATTTTAGGCCTAACTCAGCAATGCCTTCCTCCTACAGAACAGAGATGATACCACACTATTCCTAACACTTTACTGGCATAATTAGTACACTTATTTTTAAAAACTAATACAGAAAGTGAGACAAATGTTGAAAATGGGAAAGGGTGTGAAATATGTAAACACTGGGGAAGGGCTTACAAACTGGCAGACAAAAATTAACTGATTGTTACAAACTAAAGAGCAAAAGTAATGAGATGGCAAATTAGGCTATGACAAGGAAACAAAGTATTTAAAAACTGAAAACAGGAATAAGAAAGTGTGCATGGTCTGTCTTGACTGTTAACTCTTTGGGGAAAGGTTTTATATTTTTGTAAAGCACCTAGCACAACGGTGCTGGAGGGAAGTTTGTCTGAAACACCCCAATCTATTAGTGGGTGTAGATCTTGCTGGTAAAGATTAAGGGTTCTGCTGAGTCATTATCCCACACAAATATAAGGGAGGTAGGAGTGGCTCTTTGGAAAGAGGATCTAAGGAATAGGCTTAGCAGTCAAACCTGGGGAGGTTTAAAATGAACTTAAGGCATATTTAAAAAAAACTTCAGAAACAGGTGAGTTTGAACTCAAAATAGTATGTACACTATGTTTGTAAGGCAGACTGGAAAAGGCAACAGGTGACATACTATATAAAGAGCAATAAGATGAAGTACAAACCAAAGCCACATTGGCTAAAATACTAAAATAAGTCAGGGGGGAGGGCGGAAATGCTTGCCAAATTACTCTTGCGTCTCTGTACCTGTTGTTTCTTTATGTTGACCACAGGCTGTGAGGCAAAGTTGGCCAACGATTCCAGCACAGTAAGTTTGATTTGCGTCTCAAAACATGAACTCAAAATACAAATGAAGGGAATAGGCAGACACAGGCAAGACCTATATATATATATATATATATATATATATATATATATATATATATGGGCTGATTTTCAAGCAAAGCAATCTGAGAAGGCAGCGCAAAGTTCCCTCTGTAGGATTGTTAAGAAGATTGCTGCTGGATTTCAACATCCAAAAATGCTCTTAAGGTTTTTGCTGCTCCATACCATTTTGTCTGGATTTCAAATCAATATACAGATATTACAGCAGACGTTGCAAATGTAATTTAAAGGCAAGATTCATTCCCTTCAAGGACAGGGACTATCACAATTTTGGGTAATATGTTCTAGTCTGCCATACAAATAAAGGATCCACCTGAAGTTTATAACCCCAATACCTAAATCAGTAGGGGACAATAAACTAATACTGTTTATACATCACCATGGGCATGCATGGCATTTACATACAAAAATAAATTACAGATCCCTGCTCCAAAGAGCTTACAAACTAAATTAACTTTTATACAAATTTATCTAGATAAAAGGTTAACTTTATTTGCTCACTAATTATTGTTACATCTGTCTTGGAATGCAATAGATTGTAATATAAATGTAACTTCTGTATGTACCTCAATATTTCTGCTGAAACTGTTTGATAAGTTCTTAAAGCAATATTCAAAAGCCTTGCTTTTTCTATTATAGTAACTACTCGCTTAATGTTGTAGTTATGTTCCTGAAAAATGCAACTTTAAGCAAAACAATGTTAAGCGAATCCAATTTCCCCATAAGAATTAATGTAAATGGGGGGGGTTAGGTTCCAGGGAAATGTTTTTCACCAGACAAAACTTTATATATATATATACACACACATACACACACACATACACATACACACACACAATTTAATACTGTACACAGCAATGATGATTGTGAAGCCTGGTTGAGGTGGTGAAGTCAGAGGGTAGGATATTTCCCAGGGAATGCCTTATGCTAAATGATGAAGTAGTACTCGGCTGAGCCCTCAAGGGTTAGCACATTGTTGTTAATGTAGCCTCACAATCTACAAGACAGCACAAATGGAGGGTGGGGAGACAGCATGGCAGACAGAGAGACACACCCTCTGAGAGCGAGAGAGAGAGATGCGCATTGCCCCTTTAAGTAGGCTGACCGCACTCTAAGTACATTGCCTTTTTAAGTAGATCAGCAAGCTCCCTCTGTCCTGAGCCCTGTCGTGTGTCCACCCCCACTCTATAGGGATGGGGTAAGCGGGGTGCAGGAGCAGGGGGACACCCTGACATTAGCCCTCCCTTCCCCCCGCCCCATGCACAGCAAGCAGGAGGCTCCAAGGAACAGCTCCAAGGCAGAGAGCAGGAGCAGCACATGGCAGTGGGGGGAGGGACAGATGAACTGCCGATAACTGATAGCCTGCTGGGCAGCTGCTGCACAGGGCACTTAGGGGAGCAGGGAGCTGATAGGGGAGCTGCAGGTCCACCATGGTTCCAAGCCCCCACCAGCCAGCTCCAATGGGCTGCTCTTTCTGCAAGCAGTGCACAAAGCAGGCAGCTGCCAAACAATGTTACAAGGGAGCGTTGCACAACTTTAAACGAGCATGTTCTCTAATTGATCAGCAACGAAACAACGTTAACCGGGACGACTTTAAGTGAGGAGTTACTGTACACAGATATTAGGAAGTCCTACACTTAAAGCCCAGACCAAACCTCAAGTCTAATGTTACTAGATTTACTGTACTCACTCACCTGATATAAATCAAATACATACACTAAGAAATGAAATTACTATTATTGTGGTTCACCAGTCTCTCATTAAAGAGGTTTAAAAAAAAATAAACAAAACATTAATACACCTGCTTTTAGACTACCACTTTAGAACATTTTTAGAGTGTCATCTACGGACAAGCAGAACACATCAGCCATTAATCTGGATTTCCAGAACTCTTGCTATCTACTTTTTTGTAAAGTGACTGGAAGCTGTACCAATTCAGGCTGTGATCTTTTAAACATTATGCAAGCTAAGTACAGTTGAAGCTGGTCAATAATTTGGTGGGAAACCTTTAAAAAAAAAAAAAAGGAAGATGATGAAGCAAGTGTGTGTTGGCAATTCATTAGATGGCAAGCTTCCTTTGGATCCAGTATTAAACTAATACACCAATATGGCCTATGGAGCACTTTTCTATAGGAATTTACCACTTTCAGAAACATAAAACCTCCTTACCATTTGTGGTTATTTAAAAAAAAAAAAAGTCATAAAGCACTTCTCCTTAAGATTAACCTGATATTCACCTGCAGTTTCAACTACATATTCTTCATTGTTTACCCAAAACAGTAGTGCAATGTTACTGTTTTGTCTATATCCATTTATAGACCTATATGTCTATATACATAATCTTAATAAATGCATAAAACTATGTTAAAAGAACATTCAGCTTGAAAACTCAAGCATTCAAAAGTTAGGAAATGCCAGAATTAAAGTTGCTCATGTAATCTTAATTTGACCGCCTTATAAATACACACTATAATACAATCCAATTACATGATCGTGCTATTTTTTTCAATCGACATAATTCCTGCCTTATTCAGTGACCAGAAAAGTATGGTGCTCACTGAATAAGTAGTTATTCAATATTTTTTAAACTCATCAATGTGTCCATGCCTTATACACCTCACATCATCCAAACCTTGCACTAAATACGGAATTACTCATTTCCTCCTGGTGTTTCTATAGTGCCCTCATCCTGGTATCCACGTGCTTCACAAGCACTAATAAGTTTGTCTTCACAATACCCAGATGAGATAAGGGAGCATTATCACCATTTTACAGACTGGGAACTGAGACACAGAGATTAAGCCCAAAATCATCATATGGGCCCCGTAATTTTGGATACCCAGTTTCAGACACCAACGGCCTGATTTTTCAGGGTTCTCAGCATTTTTACAGCATGTTTATACAGTCAAAGCACAGATACTGCTGACTTTGGTTTCAGCTGCAAGTGCTTTGCCCTTCTACAAAACAGGCCCAAAGTATCAATTTGGGCATCCAGAAAGTGAGGGATACACAACTAGTAGTCAACTGTGAAAAGTTTGGTTTAAGTGGCTTGCCCAGCATCACATAGGAACTCTGTGGCAAAGAATCCAATTCTCCATGCTGGTATTCAGCTGTTTTAACTATGAGATATCCTTTCTCTTCCTGCAGTCCTTTGCCTCAGTCGCTACAAAACTTCTAAATTCTAGAACAAATGGGTCCTACAGGCCACAGCCTCAATCACAAAACAACCCTGATGGATTTCCTGAGCACCATCCATTCTGTATACTGATATGGTAGGATCCTGTAGGGGGAAAAAAGTATATTATCATGTTATTAAACACTATCACAGTGCATACACACAAGGAAGATGAATTATGTGGCTGTACAAGCAACCTTCATTCTGCCATTTCCTAACTTCGGAGTGCTTGACTTTGCAACTTAACATTCTTTTAACATAACAAAAATCTTAAAGTTTTTGAAAAAACAAATACCATTAAGTGAAATGATATTGACCCTCATGTGAGTCACTTACAGTGCTAGAATCTTTGGAACCATAGCACAGACACTTGTACAACTTCAGCTAACAGCGTAACTGGTAGCAAAAACAGGCTATTATCCTCTGTGGACCAACCACTGCAGGAGGGATGAGACATTTCACTAATGGGTTTCACCGCTATTTGCTTGGGAGCAGAGGAATGTTGGGACTCAGGTTACTCCTGCTTCCAGTTACAGTCTGGTGCCAAAGCAGCACCCACCAGCAAGGAGAAGTAAGCACAGAGAAAGTCCTCCTAAATACTGGGTTAAAGCATGCTCAGAGATAGCATATTCCGAGACTTCTGCTGCCAGCCTCTAACAAACCTCTACTGAGCATGTATGAACAGCAATTTTCAGAGACTTATAAATCCACTAAATTTGGGAAGATTTTCACAAGGACGATAAAAAGCAGATGTCTGACTACAGAATGACACCCCTATCAAATTTCAAGTCCCTGCTTCAAATCTTGGTGGTACCAGAGCTTCTCAATGAAGGTTTGTAAGAAGTTTTTAACATTGGCAAAAGGGCTTACTTTCCCATAACCTTGCTTTTTTGGAAACAGCTGAACTGCTTTTGCTGAAACTTTTCCAGAGTTTAGCCTGAGACAGACAATCGGCATAGAAAATTTTGGCACATACAGTTAAAGTTCAGCAAAGCTACTGAAAACAGGGTCTTCTGACAAATATCAAGCAAACCCTAACTTTAGGAGTCACTGCCAGCTCCACCTGAATTATACACACACATTACAAATGTAAAGATAATTGAGCAATTTGGGACTGCTAGGTGAAATCCCATTTTCAGTTATATCTGGAACAAAATCTTTTTTTTTTTATGGTCTGATAAACTATATACTTGGTTGTGATTCATAACACAGGAAAACTAGAGAATAGGCTATATGATTTTCAGGATAATTGTAAACACCAGTCTACTACTGAAGATCCCCCAATGGAAAATTAAATAGAGGGATCTATGGAAACAGGTAGACCTCCAAATTTCTTCTAATGGAGAGGTGCCTCTCCTGTCAAGTTGAAAAAAATATAAAATACCTTTAAAAAAAAACAACACATATATTCTCTACAACAGCACTTTGTAACCCATGTTGGACAATTACTCTATTCTGTACTCTAGGTTTCTCCAGGCCTAGAATACACATTTGCTTCCAGATCCCAGAGACAGTTACAAACTTACATATCCCTACCAAGCATGATAACTGTATCTTGCATCACGGAACTAAACATCCTTCTTACTATATCTTTTACAATTCTGTTGCACAGCCCAAACTGCAGCTTAGTCCTTGCAAGTTGCATGGTAAAGTCTGTTATGCTACAGACTAAACAAATTTACATATAATCACATGAAAAAGTAACTGATACTTTTTCAAAGTTTAAATTTAAATATTTAATTTAAAACCACATAAATTAATGGCTCGTTTCAAAATATGTAGCGCTTTATTTCTTTTTATTTTGTAAATTGACTTTATAAACAAAGCAACCCAAGACATATTATTTGAAGTGCACAATGATTTCATAAGCAAAAACATTACTTGCCTTCATATGGTGTGTCCGGAGGTCCTGCTATTTCTCCTCTTAATTCTGTAAAATTCTCATCTACAAGATCTACTTTAATTTGATTTTTGCTCGTCTTAAAAATAAACAGAGAAAAACAGTTATGAGTAAGTTATGTTTGATACACACCTTCCCCAAAAATATTCAATTTTTAGAACAGATTTCTAAAAACAACCCATTTCAGATAGCTATGTTGCAGTTAATATAACTGTATGCAGCATTACAGTTCTCCAAAGTAGTATTTATAGAGCCTCTCACATAGACAATGGTATTCAGGAGTATCTGAAATTACTTTTAATTTACTAGATTTAAAGTGGACAGTAACTCTCTAAATAGCTATTTAGTCTGAATACCTTAAACAAGACAAGAAAAAAAAACTCAGTCAGAAATTTTAACTTGATGATGCTTAATATATCACTTGGAAGTGTATTGTTCTGTTTAAAGCAATCACTACCTTCACTGGAATACAGCAAGACCTCTCAAAAATAGCATACTGACCTATTTTTTTAAAACAATACAATATCCTAAATATTAACATTTAAGGAAGTCTTGTTAAAAAGCATTTTTTCCACAGACTTCAGCGTTTCTCAAATGTGGCCACCAGAGGCTTTTCTTGCGGCCACAGCCACCCAGGCAGTGATTGGAGGGCCAAGCATTTGCCTCTTCCCTGGGTCTGCAAGTCAGTGGTCAGGCCCTGCCCTCCTCCACCCCCCCACTTCCCCCCAGCCACAAATGCTGGGGGAGTAGACAGCTGGTGTCAGTTCTCCACCTTCCCATGGGCAATGGGGCTCAAGCTTCGGGCTTTAGCCCTGGGGTGGCAGGTGGCACGCTTTGGCCATGTGGTGGCAGGCTCCAGCCACTGGGCTTCAGGCTCACCATCCCACTCATTGCCTCTGGCCCCCGCTGCCTCCCCCGCCCCATGACCCATCCATCCCATCACCCCTGCCCCCCCATGCCTCCCTACCCACCTACCCATCCAAGGCTTAATTTGTCCCCCGGATTGCCAGGGCTGAGTAAGTCTGCTGTGAAAAGTGATACTTGTATGTTTGTTAATATCATTTTTCACTGCCTCCCAGCTAGCTAACAAGTCTGCTGCTGCGAAAAGTGATCTTAATATACATATATCACTTTTCACAGAAGCAGACTTACTAACTAGCAATTTATTAAAAAACAGAAACCAAAAAGGCAAAAGGAACAACAAAAAGACAAGAATATCAAAAACACCTTATTTGTGTTTCTATTCTGTTTAGAATAGTAAATAAATTAGTAAAGAATAGAGACAACTGTACATTGTTGTTGTTACGGAGTCTGCAAAAAAACCCTACATAAATAAATTACAATGATTTGGACAGGTATATGTGCATATTTATTTGTTTTTCCTAAAGCTAATTAAGTTTTTTTGGAAAAACTGTCACACCAGCAAGAGTTGGTGGCCACACTTTGAGGCCACCAAAAATTTGTTGCAAGAACCCCTGCTCTCAGACAACATTTAGGTGCAGGAGCTACTGGCTATTTGTCACCTCCTTCCCGACTTCACACTTCCCAAGACAAATTTGTATGTTTCACAGAATCATTTATTAAAAGAGTTTAACCAAAAATACACATTCTATTCAAATTTGTCTTTCATCCCAGAAAGGAGCAGGAATAAAATGTATACTTGTGTTCCAAAAAAAAAATTCTTTTAACAAAACAACTACCTATGGAAAGATATACACCTACATTATTTACAGGTGAAATACTAGAGGGCCGCACACTTTGTTGCTTCTATTGGCTGAGCTCTCTGCATACACCCTGGGCTCTTTGCATCCCGCCATTTCCCCCCACAAGCTGTGTGCCACTCTCCCATTCCTGTCTATTTCAGAGACTCCTGCAACCTCCACCCTTCCCTTTTCCCCATTTCAGGATCTCTGTGAACACCCCCTTTCCTTTCACTATTCTTATTTCTTCTTTTTGTCTGGAAGACAAGTCATTTCAGATGTTAACATTTTAAACTATATTGAAAGGATGGGCAAAGTTATGCTGTAAAGTATTAATAGCTGCAGGTTCTTTGATCTATAGATAATTACAGAGCTGGTGGAAGCTGCTGGATCTGCTAACCAGATGCAAGGGGCTCCATGTGACCATTTCCCCCTTCCAATTTTCCAAATCTCACCAAAATTAATACTCTTCTGCCCACTGATGTCTAGACAATTTCCTGATTTTTGGAGTTGATCAGATGTGATAACCTTTGAACTCCACAACAAACAAACATTAGGATAATTGATATTAAGATATAATTTTTTTGAGCCAACATGCAGTTTCCAAACTAAGAAATGCAACAGATTTTATGCCTTTCTTCTATTTACAAATATTCCTATTTAGAACTTAAAACGGGTATGATGGTGACACCAGCTGCAGCGCCATAGCAGAGGCTGAGTTTTCATTTCAAAAGAAGGAATTCAATCACTTCTGTATGGAAGAATACAATACATCTTTCCCAAAATAACTACTCTGTGTATTTAAATATTTAATGAATTTAACAGATTTACTTGTAAATTCTTAAATTGTTTACAAGTTACAATTAATTTTAAACACATGCTATAAAAATTTAGCACTCTGTGTCAGATCTTTTATCATCCAAAATCATCTCAGCTCAGGCATTATTTACACAAAAATGGCAATGAGGTAACTGTTGAACAGATCTGATAAATTCCTAACAATTTCTTTTAATAAACTAAGGATAATATTTTCCATTAATCTTCATAAATGAAATGAAAGTTTCTCCTTCAGCAGAGATTGAATAGTGGTTTCCTTCAAAGAAACTTGAATCGCCCTCTTTTAAATTAGCTGCCACCTCCTATGATTCTGAAAAGATTTGACTCAGGCTGCCCTTAGTAAAGTTGGCCTTCTCAAAATACCTGCCAACTCTCATTTGTTCTCAAAGAAGACACAGACGGCCCTTAGCAAGGATTACTACTGCCTCCATTTACCTGCTTCTCTGTCTCTTGACAGCCTAGGGGACCATCATCTTCCCTAAGGATTGTCTAGTTAAATATCTAGACAAAAACTGTTTAGTTCTAGATTAATATTCATCTGTTTCTTTGGCTGACAATTTGTATTTAATATTTTCCAGTTCATTTATCTTTGACAGAGACAATCTGTATAATCACATTTAACACTATGGTTAAGATAGTGCAACAAAAGGAAATGAACTGTTTCAGAATGTACTATTTTAAATGTCCACATTTTGAAGCTCAGAGACCATTTGATGACTTTCTATGCCCCAATCACCTCTAAAATCTTTGTTAGAAAACCCTGGGATTCAAATTAGATACTTGAAAAGAGCCACCCTTAATCAATCAGTGTGTTATGATCACTGTAACAATGTTTTTGTGCTCCAACTGCTAGTTTACCACCAACATTTAACCAATACAATGGATTTCTAAGGACTACTTCCACATACAAACATTCTAAACAAGCACTTCAAAGGATCCCTATGGAAAGTCTCAAACAAATTTAATTCTTCTATTTGTTAGAGACCATCTCCACACAATTTTTTCAGGGCCCTTGCGTAGTTAATTAATTATGGCAGATTTCATCCCACAGCTGTGCTCACATGAATCTGTGATGCTGCTACACAAACATGTTTTGCAAATCTATAAAGAGTTAGTCACATTAGCACACTAGGTTCAGCTCTAATCAAAAGAGGAAGTCTCAGTGCTTCTCAAATGGGAACAGACAAAATGCTATGGAAGAATATTTCCTTTTCCAGCTTCCAAAGTAATATTATATTCAATGGAGAGTAAAAATAGTCCACACTAAAAATTAGTAACCTCTTTGAAAAAATGATGCTGAATTATATCCCATATTTACATAAGAATCAGGCCCAGACTGTGTTAACTGATCAGAATTCATTAATAGGATCCAGACATGATCTGAATTGCCCACAGAAATACAGCAAGATTTTATATCATCCCTGCTTTACAACCATAATTTGTTAGCAGGGTGTGAATCTAACAGAAATGTAATTTTACAAAAAATAAAGACACATTTGTGTTTTGACATACAATAAATTATGGATACATCTTGGTTAGAAGGACATATACAATTATATCAATCTATATTTGACAAACTCAGAATATAGTACACTTTTTCCAGACTTAAATTATTGATCTACTGTAGTATCAAGAAAACTCTTAAGAGTTCAGCATAAGCATTGTAACAATTCTTACAATACTTGTGTCCCTACAATATTGTAATTCCCCAAAACTACTTCTGCAGATATTCTATAGCATTAATCTGAACTAAACAAAACCTAAACTTAACACAATTTAAACAAATCAGTCCTTGCTGCGGCTAGAGTTGATCAAAACAAAAACAAAAACCCCAACAACAAGAAAACATTTTGGGTCAACTCCAAAGCAGAAACAAAGTCAGTGTCTTTAAAAAGATGTATTAATCTTATGCCAAATTATTGACAGAAGATGAAAGGGGGAAAAGCCATGAAATGCAAGTTCTGCAACACTTGCCACTAACACAAAAACATACTAATACAATGGGATTATGTTCAATAATATATTGCTCCCCTAAACATTTCTCTTTCCTCCCTCCCCAGACACACACACACATCATTTTTTTAAAGTGCTGAATGAAAACTATATATTCACACACTTAAAGCCCATACTTCAAGAAATTTTACTAGCAAGTTTCCTTCAGACCAAACCTACATCCCAAAGCCTAAAAACATAGATGTACCACGAAAGTGCTGACAAACTTAATACATCTCTATCTCAATATAATGCTGTCCTCGGGAGCCAAAAAATCTTACCGCGTTATAGGTGAAACCGTGTTATATCAAACTTGTTTTGATCCACCGGAGTGTGCTTCCCCCGCCCCCCGGGAACACTGCTTTACCGTGTTCTATCCGAATTTGTGTTGTATCGGGTCGCGTTATATCGGGGTAGAGGTGTAATTACAAATAGCTATTAAAACATAGGGAAAACTAATGGATCAACAACTTTGAGACACTTGTAGTGTTTCTACTTTGTTTGTAAGTGGCCTATATAAGTAATTTTTAACAGTACATTTCCAAGCTCTAACACGATATCAGAAATAACTAGTGTTAAATGTCAGAGCAAGCCCAATGTGGTGTGCCTGGTGATCAGCATTAGCAAGAACACACAAATGTTTAGCTCATGAAGTATAACTGAGCAATTCCACCATGTAAAAGCCCACCAGCAGAACCAGTGGTGACATTATACCTGGTTGTACTGAGTTTACAAAAATTTGTATTACGAAGTTTATAAGATTTTTAATTACAATGAGAATTTGCATTAATTAATACCCATTTTGGACATTAAAGTTGACTGGAAAAAACCTGCACATCAGCCATGCCCCTATATAACATATTACAAGTTTATTACTGGATGATGACAACACGCAGAAAAGTAGAACGGTGTGGGTTGAGCTAGAACTGATCTTCCATTTATTTTTAAATAACTACTGTTTGCCAAGAGTGACATAAAAGTTCAACATTATGCTACTCTTGTTCCCAGGGCAACAAACTCATTTAAAATTCACACGAAGGTCAAAATTCTGCCCTAATTGTCCAAATTGTCCAACATGCTTTGATATGATAATGAAGAACATCTACTCAATAGTAAAGAATGACAAATTTTTAAGATAGTGTACAGATTTAACTATGTCTTCCATTGAGGTCAAAACAAGTTCTGTAACTCACCTAAATCTTTTCATGCTACTTTGAACATTCATGCCAAACATCGGTGTACATATATGGAGCACACAAAGTAACTAAGTGCTTGTCTACAGATGAAGGTAGGGTGTGAATCTGAAAAACTTTTCCTGAAAAACTCCATCTATAGAAATGCCCCTAACTCTACAGAACTACAGTTTTTCATTTAAACAAAACTGCTATTTGCTATTTCCAGGTTCCGTGCATAACATTTTTTCTCCATGTCTTTTTAAACAGAGGTATCTTTCACTAGAAATGACACTTTTCTTCATATTTACTTTTTTTTTTTTTTGCTTTACAGTAAGTGCCTACTAGAAAAATTTTTAGGCACACACACATATATGAACATAAACTATATATGAGTTATCTATATAAACATGCATGGCCACAATAAAATCAGCTGGGCTTTAAAATTTGGCAATGCCTTAGTTCTCGAAGAGTACAGCCTTTGAACATTTTGGGGGAAAATTTAAAAATAAGGTAAGTGACAAACATGTTTAGAGGGTACCTGCTAAGATTTCAGCAGAACTTAGTGAATATGGTCTGAAAAGTTTCCCCAATATCATCTGCTCACCCAAGGATGAAAAATACCAGTTCCTCACTATCATCATAGCCCCACTCTCACTCGCCCAAAACAGGCACTTTAGATTAGTTTTTGTTTGCTCCTCACCAAGTGAGGAACCTCTGCGCCGCACCACTCTTCTACCACTTAAAGGACACTCCTTATGCAGCACACCACATTCCTGGGTGCACAGGAAACCACTGGACACTCATCTCTTCATCTTCATTTGGACACACCTGCTCCTTCCCCTTCCTTCCAAGGAAAGCAACAGATGCACTAGAGCCTTTGCCTTTTGCCACATACATAAGATATAAGTTTAACAAGAAAAATAGGAATAAAACATGCTAAGATATATACAACATTGCTAAATGTGCTGTTCTTCACTTGTAATAAGAAAACTGCAGGTTGAATGAAAGTAATGACCCAGTAATTTCTATGAAAAATATATCTTCCTTTTTTTCTATCTTCCAAAAAAGAAAGTTTGTTAGATCATAAGTAGTGCAGTAACTCCTCACTTAACGTTGTAGTTATGTTCCTGAAAATGTGACTTTAAACGAAACTATGTTAAGCGAATCCAATTTCCCCATAAGAATTAATGTAAATAGGGGGGGTTAGATTCCAGGGAATATTTTTTTTTGGCCAGACAAAAGGCATTATATACATTTTAAACAATTTTAAACAAGCAATTTAATACAGGTATTAAACAGGCTGACACCCGCCCGCCCCATCAGCCCCCCTATACCCCTTCACCCAGTGCCTCCCGCCCGCTGGCAGACCCCGCGGATCAGTGCCTTCCCCCTGTCTCCTGAACGTCGCAAACCAGCTGATTGCTGCAGGCAGGAGGTGGGGGAAGCATGGGGAAGGCGCTGATCCGCGGGGTCCGCCAGCAGGCACTGGGGGAGAGGCATAGGGAAACTGATAGGGAGGCTGCCAGCTGTGGACAAAGCAGGTGGCCAAACGACGTTATAGCGGAGCATTGCACAACTTTAAACAAGCATGTTCTGTAACGGAGCAGGGACGTAACATCGAAACAACGTTAAGCGAGAGGACATTAAGTGGGGAGTTACTGTACTTCCATCAGGTAAGCTGTTTCAAGAAAGATCTAAAATTTGATTATACTAAAAACTGCCAGGTCTTAGAGAAGGAAGTTTAGTTTCTGTGAACATCCAACAACATGGCACCCTGCTTATGGCCTCGAAGTCTCAGGTTCAGAGAACCTTTCATAAATTGATGACTATTAAAAACAGTTTCCTATAAGGATGCTCTCCCTTCTTATAATATTTTCTTTTACAGCCAGAAGAAGGATAACATTTAAGTCAAATGCTGAGTAAAAGATGCTTCTCTTTAGTTTGAAGCCTCTGTACGTAGTCATGGTAGTGAGTTGTACATGATGCAATATTAAAATTAATACTGTGGAACCCCCTTTATCCAATCTAATTGGGACTTAGGCCAGATTAGATAAAAATTCAGATAATCCGAAGAATAGGCAAAGAGCTTTAGCCCTGAGCCCCGTCACCTGGGGTTGACAGCCCAAGCCCCACTATCCAGGGCTGAAAGCCCCACTTCAGTTAGTACAGAGAGCCAGATAATGGAGCCTTGGATAAACGGAGTTCTACTGTATTGTATTTTTATTTTCTCTGTTAATTTGGACTAAAACCTGGCATGCTAATGTTTCAAGAAAACATGAAAGTGTGTGTGTGGGGGGGGGGGGAAGAATCCATCACTCCCATTAGATATAAAATCTACCAATACGCTGTTCAATATTATACAAGCCTCGGGAGACAGTCATAGCCTCAAGTACAATTAAGTTTAGTCTACTACAGTCACATACATATTGTACCTTGCTGCCACTAAGACTTGAGGCAATGTAAGCAGGTTGCTGGAGGCTAGTTTTGAAAGACTTTGTGAAATAAATGTTTTTTTCAGAACCATTTACTAAAGGATGTGAGCAAAGGAAGACTGTTCCAAGCATAAGGGGTGGCATGGAGTATGGCATGAAGACAAACATAAGGATTCAAAAAACAGTTATAAGGGAGACTTGGAAGGAGCCTAGAGAGGAACAAAGGAAATGAAAAAATGACAGAAGTTTAAAATATTAGTAGAAATCTTAGTTCTCCTGTCCCATTCAAGTTGTTCCTTTAATAAATCCTTATTCAATCTGGATCCTAGCTATCAAAGACTGTCTCTCTCCTTACGCAAAGGGCTGTGTGTACCTTGAGGGTTTGTCTCCACTTACAGTGCAGCTGTGCCACTATAGCCCTTACTGAAGGCACTACCTCTGCCAACGGGAGAACTTCTCCTAACAGTATAGGTACTCCACCTCCCCCTGAGGCAGTACTACATCAATGAGAGAAGCCCTCCCATCGACACAGCACTGTCTACACCAGGGGTTAGGTCAGTTTACATCGTTCAGATTTGTGGAAAATCCCCACACCTGAGTGATGTAGTTATACGGACATACAGTTGTAGTGTAGACCAGGGCTGACACACAACGGGACCAAGTTCTGTGAAAACCTAAGTTCCCTGTAAGCTGCATGGCTGCGCAGCAGCCTATTTAATACCACGCAGGTGCCCAGGGAACCGCCCGACCAGGACCTGCCCAGCTTGGGGCGCCTATCCCACGGCCCCTGCCCCGGAGCTGCTGTGGCAGGGAGACACACCTCTCCCCTCCCAGCCCCAGAGATGATATGGGGAGAGAGTGCTGTGGAGAGTCCTCTCTCCCTGCCATAGCCCCAGAGCACCCTCCTGCACCCCAAACCTCTCATCCCCAGCCCAGAACCCACACCCCCAGCTGGAGCACTCACCCCCTGGCTCCCCAACGCTCTGCCCCAGACCTGAGCCCCTCATCCCCGGCCCCACCCTGGAGCCCTCACCCTACCCTCGCATCCCAAACCTCTGCCCCAGCCCTGAGGCCATCATCCCCAACCCCACATCCCCAGCCGGAGGCCTCACACCCCTGCACTCCAACTCTCTGCCCCAGCCCTCTCCCACACACTGCACCCCTCGGCCCCACCATATGAATTTTGTTGTGTGTACCAATATGAAAGTTATGTGTCACACATCACCTCCATATTAGTGCGCATAACAAAATTCATTCCGCACATGTGTGGGAAAAATTAGAGGGGACACTGGCTGACAACCTGTAAATTCTGAGCTCTGGTCTGTGCTACACAGTTAGGTCAAAACAAGGCAGCTAACTCTCTAAGGCCTGGTCTACACTACGAGTTTAGGTCGACTTTAGCAGCGTTAAACCGAATTAAGCCTGGACACGTCCACACAACGAAGCCCTTTCTTTTGACTTAAAGGGTCCTTTAAACCGGTTTCTTTACACCACCTCCGACGAGGGGATTAGCGATAAAACCGGCCTTTGCGGGTCGGAATTGGGGTAGTGTGGACGGAAATCGACGTTATTGGCCTCCGGGAGCTATCCCACAGTGCTTCATTGTGACCGCTCTGGACAGCACTCTCAACTCAGATGCACTGACCAGGTAGACAGGAAAAGACCCGCGAATGTTTGAATTTCATTTCCTGTTTGCTCAGCGTGGAGAGCACAGGTGACCACGCAGAGCTCATCAGCACAGGTAACCGTGATGGAGTCCCAGGATCGCAAAAGAGCTCCAGCATGGACCGAACGGGAGGTACGAGATCTGCTCGCCATATGGGGAGATGAAGCAGTGATAGCTGAACTCCGTAGCAGTAAAAGAAATGGAAAAGTATTAGAAAAGATCTCCAAGGCCATGAAGGACCGAGGCCATAACAGGGACACACAGCAGTGCCGCGTGAAAATTAAGGAGCTACGGCAAGCTTACCACAAAGCCAGAGAAGCAAACGGAAGGTCCGGGGCAGAGCCGCAAACTTGCCGCTACTACGCGGAGCTGCATGCGATCCTAGGGGGTGCAGCCACCACTACCCCAACCGTGTGCTATGACTCTCTCACTGGAGAAACACACAGGGAAGACAGTTCGGGGAACGAGGAAGATGACGATGGAGGTACTGTAGGTAGCTCACAGCAGCAAGGAAGCGGAGAAACCGGTTTCCCCAACAGCCAGGATATGTTTGTGACCCTGGACCTGGAACCAGTAACCCCCGAACTCACCCAAGACCCTCAGGGCACACAGGAGACCTCTGGTGAGTGTAACTTTGTAACTATTTGTAAACATTACAAAAAAAAAGCAAGCGTGTTTAATGATTAATTTGCCCTGGCAATCGCGGCCAGTACATCTACTGGAAAAGTCTGTTAACGTGTATGGGGATGGAGCGGAAATCCTCCAGGGACATCTCCAGAAAGCTCTCCTGGTTGAAATGGGGTGATTTTATTAAGGGGACATTCAGAGGCGCCCGTTCCTGCTCTTCTGACCAGAAATGTTCCCCGCTGTTAACCACGCGGTGGGGGGAGGGGTGAAGTGATCATCCCAGAGAATCGTGTGTGTGTGGGGGGGTGGTTTACTTGTGTTTGTGCCGCATGTTAACCGGGAAACCGCAGCCCCCTCCTTTTACATTGAAACCCCATTTTAAATGGACAGCCCAATTCATCCTTGATATGGGAAATGCGCTGCTGTTTGCAACCTTTCCCGCATGTTAAGAAGGTTAAAAAAGACAAAACACTGTGGCCTACCATGGCTGCCTGCAAGCCGAAATATGAGACCTTGTAATGAAAGAGTGTACCCATTGTTCTCTAAAATGTGTCTTTTTTAACCACCTCTCCCTTCTCCTCCACCAGCTGCAAATGTTTCTCCTTCGCAGAGGCTCGTGAACATTAGAAAGAGAAAACGTAGGACGAGGGACGATATGTTCACGGAGCTGCAGATGTCCTCCCATGCTGATAGAGCACAGCAGAATGCGTGGAGGCAGTCAATGTCGGAGATGAGAAAAGCCCAATATGAACGAGAGGAGAGGTGGCGGGCTGAATCGCGGGATGAACAGAGCAAGTGGCGGGCTGAAGACGATAGGTGGCGTCAGCTTGCAGACAGACGGCAAGAGGCAATGCTCCGTCTGGTGGAGCATCAAACTGATATGCTCAAGCGTATGGTTGAGTTGCAGGAAAGGCAGCAGGAGCAGAGACCGCCGCTACAGCCCCTGTGTAACCAACAGCCCTCCTCCCCAAGTTCCATAGCCTCCTCACCAAGACGCCCAAGAACACGGTGGGGGGGCCTCCGTCCACCCAGTCACTCCACCCCAGATGATCGCCCAAGCATCAGAAGGCTGGCATTCAATAAGAGTTAAAGTTTTAAAATGCAGTGTGTCCTTTTCCATCCCTCCTCCCCCACCCATCCCAGGCTACCTTGGCAATTATCCCCCTACTTCTGTGAGGAACTAATAAAGAATGCATGAATGTGAAAAAACAATGACTTTATTGCCTCTGCAAGCGGGAGGGGACGGTGGGGTGGGGTGGTTGGTTTACAGGGAAGTAGAGTGAACTGGGTCGGGGCGGGGGGGTTGGAGGGTTCATCAAGGAGAAACAAACAGAAGTTTCACACAGTAGCCTGGCCAGTCACAAAACTCGTTTTCAAAGCTTCTCTGATGCGCACCGCGCCCTGCTGTGCTCCTCTAACCGCCCTGGTGTCTGGCTGCGCGTAATCAGCGGCCAGGCGAGTTGCCTCAACCTCCCACCCCGCCATAAATGTCTCCCCCTTACTCTCACAGATATTGTGGAGCGCACAGCAAGCAGCAATAACAATGGGGATATTCTTTTCGCTGAGGTCTGAACGAGTCAGTAAGCTGCGCCAGCGCGCTTTTAAACATCCAAATGCACATTCCACCACCATTCGGCACTTGCTCAGCCTGTAGTTGAACAGGTCCTGACTACTGTCCAGGCTGCCTGTGTACGGCTTCATGAGCCATGGCATTAAGGGGTAGGCTGGGTCCCCAAGGATCACGATAGGCATTTCAACATCCCCAACGGTCACTTTCTGGTCCGGGAAGAAAGTCCCTTCCTCCAGCTTTCGAAACAGAGCAGAGTTCCTGAAGACGCGAGCATCATGTACCTTTCCCGGCCATCCCACGTTGATGTTGGTGAAACGTCCCTTGTGATCCACCAGGGCTTGCAGCAGCATTGAAAAGTACCCCTTGCGGTTTACGTAGTCGGTGGCTTGGTGCTCCGGTGACAAGATAGGAATATGGGTTCCATCTATGGCCCCGCCACAGTTTGGGAATCCCATTTCAGCAAAACCATCCACTATTGACTGCACGTTGCCCAGAGTCACTACCCTTGCTATCACCAGGTCTTTCATTGCCCTGGCAAATTGGATCACAGCAGCCCCCACCGTAGATTTGCCCACTCCAAATTGATTCCCGACTGACCAGTAGCTGTCTGGCGTTGCAACTTCCACAGGGCTATCGCCACTCGCTTCTCAACTGTGAGGGCTGCTCTCATCTTGGTATCCTGGCGTTTCAGGGCAGGGGAAAGCAAGTCACAAAGTTCCATGAAAGTGCCCTTACGCATGCGAAAGTTTCGCAGCCACTGGGAATCGTCCCATACCTGCAGCACGATACGGTCCCACCAGTCTGTGCTTGTTTCCCGGACCCAGAATCGGCGTTCCACGGCATGAACCTGCCCCAGTGACACCATGATTTCCACATTGCTGGGGCCTGTGCCTTGTGAGAGGTCTATGTCCATGTCAATTTCCTCATCACTCTCGTCGCCGCGCTGCAATCGCCTCCTCGCCTGGTCCGGGTTTCGCCTTGGCATGTCCTGGCTCTGCATATACTCCAGGACAATGCGCGTGGTGTTCATAGTGCTCATAATTGCCGCGGTGATCTGAGCGGGCTCCATGATCCCAGTGCTAGCTATGGCGCCTGGTCTGAAAAAAGGCGCGAAAGTAGTATCTGAAGGAGGGAGGGCGGGAGGGAGGGAGGGCCGAGTGACGACATGGCGTACAAGTACAGGAACAGGGAGAAACACAAACAACTGTCACACAGAATGGTCCCCCCAAAGATTAAACTGAAAACCGTGGGCTTAGCAGGCCATTGATTTCACGGAGGAAGGGGAAGCAAATGAATACAGAACAAATCTATTTTTTACATCTTAAGCTGGCAGCCGACGGTGCAGCATGAGTGATAGCCTCTCCAGTATGATGACGACGGATACCAATCATAATATACCATCATCTGCCAAAAGGCAAGGGGCTGCTGCTGTGTAGCAATGCAGCCCCACATCTGCCAGCCCCACGTCCGCCAGCACCCAGCATCGCCCTCGGCCTCTTCTGGGTGCTTAGCAGACAATACTGGGCAATTGGCAGGAAATAGTATATTACGACTGGTAACCATCATCATCGAAACAGTAGCATGTCTGCCCAGGTGGCCATGATTGACAGCCACACCAGTACGACGACGATGGGTACCAGTCATAATATACCATCGCCTGGCAAGGGGCTGGTGCAATGCAGCCCTACGGCTGCCAGCCCCATGGCTATCACTCATGCTACACCGTCTACCACCAAAAGGCAGTTAGCAGCTGCTGCTGTGTAGCAGCTGCAGTCCCACGTCTGCCGGCACCCAGAGGACATATGGTGACGGTGAGCTCAGCTGAGCTGAGCGGGCTCCATGCTTGCCGTGGTATGTCGTCTGCACAGGTAACCCAGGTAAAAAGGCGCGAATCTATTGTCTGCCGTTGCTGTGACGAGGGGGGAGGGGCCTGACGACATGTACCCAGAACCGCCCGCGACACTGTTTTGCATCATCCGGGCATTGGGATCTCAACCCAGAATTCAAAGAAAAGGCACGAAAGGCGCTTCTCGGCTCTCTGAGCTGTGGCGCAAACGTAGTATCTGACTGACTAGGGGAAGGAGGGAGGGCGGGCCGAGTGATGACATGGCGTACAGGTACAGGGAATTAAAATCAAGAAAGGTGGCTGTGCATCAGGGAGAAACACAAACAACTGTCACACAGAATGGTCCCCCCAAAGATTAAACTGAAAACCCTGGGCTTAGCAGGCCGTTGATTTGACGGAGGGAGGGGGAAGCAAATGAATACAGAGCAAATCTATTTTTTACATCTTAAGACGACGGTGCAGCGTGACTGATAGCCCTCGGCATCTTTCTGGGTGCTTGGCAGCAAATACGGGGCGGTGTATGACGATGGTCTTTAGGCCTATTGCACAATCGGCTGCTCAGGGAAGACTCTGCTAACGTACGATGACCCGACTTGTAATAGGACGGCTAACAGTCGTAATACACCATTTACTGCCAAAAGGCAAGCCCCACGGCTGCCAGCACCCAGATCGCCGATGAAGGTTACCAGTCTACTGCACCGTCTACCGCCAAAAGGCAGTTAGCAGCTGCTGCTGTGTAGCAATGCAGTCCCACCCTCTGTCGGCACCCAGAGGACAAATGGTGACGGTGAGCTCAGCTGAGCTGAGCGGGCTCCATGTTGTCTGCACAGGTAACCCAGGTAAAAAGGCGCGAATCTATTGTCTGCCGTTGCTGTGACGGGGGAGGGAGGGGCCTGACGACATGTACCCAGAACCGCCCGCGACACTGTTTTGCATCATCCGGGCATTGGGATCTCAACCCAGAATTCCAAGGGGCGGCGGAGACTGCAGGAACTGTGGGATAGCTACCCATAATGCAATGCTCCGGAAGTCGACGCTAGCCTTGTACTGTGGACGCGGTCCGCCGACTAGAGCACCTAGAGCATTTTATTGTGTGGACACACACAATCGGCTGTATACAACCGATTTCAATAAAACCGGCTTCTATAAATTCGAACTAATTTCGTAGTGTAGACATACCCTAAGCATCTACACTAAAATGTCACTCCTGCCAATATAACTCACCCACTACACCGACTTAACTTCACCTCCACGTGAGGCGTAGCATTTAGGTCAACATAGTTAGGTCGATGCAGTTTCAGTGCAGACACTGCATTACTTACATTGACTTCAGTGGCTTCCAGGAGGTGTCCCACGATGCCCCACCTTGACTGCTCTGGTACCCATTTTGAACTCTGCAGTCCAGCAGCCAGGTACACATCCCTCCCCGTTAAAACACCACAAAATGTTCAAATTGCATTTCCTGTTTGCTTGGCTTGGAGAGCACTGCCCAGCTGACCACACGGCAGACACGCTCTTGCTGGAGTACGCAGGAGGTGCTGGATCTCCTGGGAGTGTGAAGAGAAGACGCTGTATAGGCACAGCTCTGATCCAGCCATGGAAACCTTGATATCTATGAGGAGTTTGCTTGGGGCATGGAGGAGAAGGGCTACAAGAAGGACCTGCAGCAGTCCCTCGTGAAAGCCAAGGAGCTGCAGCAGACATACTAGAAGGCAAGGAAGGCTAACAGTCGATCTGGTACAGAGCACAGACATGTCACTTTTACAAAAAGCTGCATGCCATCCTCAGCGGAGACCCCACCACCATTGCCAAGAGACCACGGATACTTAGGGGGAGCAGGAGTCACAGACCCCCAATGCAAACAGTGATGAGGAGGATGGGGAAAAGGCCACTGGGGGAGCCAGTAGCGCAGCAAGCCAGGACCTGTTTTTTTACTCCTGGACAGTCCAGCCAGTCCCTACAGTCCAGCATGAAAAAGCCTGATGCAGGGTAAGGAACCTCTGGTAAGTATGCAGGTTTTTTTTAAATTGCAGGGAAACATCTGTTGATTTACTCTTTTTTAACTTATGCTAGAAGAGGTAGTGAAAGAACCAATAGAGCTACAGTTGCTATTTGCTTCTCCTTCCCCCTGTACAGTTAGGCAGAAGAGACCCTGCAGAACAGTTTGTTTATGTGAACTAGGATGTCCCGTGAACCCTCCATAGAGATCTTGAGGAAATTTTCCTGGAGCTAGTCTGCCATCTTCTGCCGAAGGTTTCTGGGGAGGGCTGCCTTATTTCTTCCACCACCGTATGACACTTTCCCATGGCACTCAGCAATTACTTCAGCAGGCACCACTACAGCACATAGGCTAGCAGCATATGGCCCTGTCCTGCAGGACTTGTTCTCTTTCAGCCTTGGTTATCCTCAGGAGTGAGATACCAACTAAAATTACTACTGCCTGTGGAAAACAGTGCCAGTATTCAGTTCAATTGCCCTATACCAGTGGTTCTCAACCTATTTACCAGTGAGCCACATATGCAGCTGTGTTATGTGGGCCACATCCACACAATACATGGCCCTGCGGTCATATGGGCTGCAGCTATATGCTGATTGGGCCGCAAGCAGCCCATGGGCCACAGATTGAGAACCATTGCGCTATACACATATACTCATACGTGTGAGCTAGTCCCCCCACCTTATGATCCCAACTCACACCTTCCCCCCCAGCCATACCCACCATCGCTGGGACTACTGCCGTGCTCTATGAATCCCACAGAGAAGTGAGAACATGCTGCTTGCAAGTTATGTGGGTCAAGGGGAGTGAGTTCAGTATATCAAGTTTCCATTTATCTTGTGAATACACTCACAATAGTACCTCAGTGCATTGTATCTTTTGCAGCTGGAAATATGGCCTTGAGGGTCTCTCTATCCACATCAACGAAGCAGCTCAGCCAGATAAGGAGAAGAACGAAGAGGACATGTTCCAAGAGATCCTGCAAGCCTCTGCTGCTTTGGATACCGAGCACAGGACTTGGAGGATCACCCCCGCAGACAGCATGGACAGGGACAGAGACAGAGCGGACAGGAAAAACGCATAGGCAAAAGAGAGAGACATGCAGCAGGAGATGCTAGCACTTCTCAGGCAGCTGAAAAGCATGCTGGAGACTCTAATTGACATCAGGTTCAACAGTTCCGTGCTCGCCTCCCTCTGCACCCCAGAGAGAATTGGATTCCAGGACCTCCCTACAACCCCCCACATTCCACATGGCATCCAGGGCTGCTGCACTATCCCTACCACTCGCCCAGGGAAGAGTACAGGCTATCACAGCTGCACATACACCAACCATGTCTCTCGCACATCAGTGTATGTGTTTGTGAAATGGAAATGATTGTTTTTTCCCCTTCAAATGTTCTTTTCCCCGTATTTATAAAGTTTCATTCAGTTATAAATGTGTCTGTTGGCATGGGTTTGGAATAAAAGTTTATTTATTGAAACTTAATTGATCGTTCTTAGTTCACAACATATGCTGGCTGGGGCTGACATCATTCACAGATAATAGTAATAGGTGTATTTGCAATGTTATATTACTACACTCTCAGCACTCATCTCAAGGTTCATACCGGGGGTACAAAAAAGCAATGCCTGGCAGAGCACACTACAGCAGCACACATTACCGTGGCTAACTATTAAAATGGTCTTTCAAAGCCTCCCAGAGCCAAACAGCTCTATGTTGAGCTCTTCCTTTAGCCCTGGTATCTGGCTACTCAAAATCTGCAGACAGCCATTCCACCTCCACCCTGGCAGAAACTCTTCCCCCTTTGCTTCACAGATATTATGCAGGACACAGCAGGCAGCTATAATCACTGGGATTTTTTTCACTGAGGTCCAATCTCATGAGTAGATAGTGCCAGCGACCTTTCAAATGGCCAAAGCGCACTCAACTGTCATTCTGCATATGCTGAGCCTGCACTTGAAGTGCTCCTTGGTGCTGTCAAGGTGGCAAGTGTACAGCTTCATGAGCCACCGAAGTAAGGGGTAGGCTGGGTCTCCCAGGATCACTACTGGCATTTCAACATCCCCAATGGTAATCTTGTGCTCTGTGAAGAAAGTCCCTGCTTGCATCTTTCTGAACAGGTCTGTGTTCTTAAAGATGCTTGCATCGTGAACCTTCCCTGACCAGCCCACGTTGATGTCAGTAAAACATCCTCAGTGATCCACAAGCACTTGCAGTATCATAGAAAAGTAGCTCTTTCTGTTGATGTACTCTGTGGCAACATGGTCTGGTGCCAAAATAGGGATATGCATGCCCACTGCTGCAAAACCATCCACTATGTCCTGCATATTGCCCAGAGGCACAGTCCTGCACAGCAAGACGCGATTAATGACACTACACTCTTGCATCACAGCAACCCCTGTGGGTGGATTTCCCCAACTCCAGTGTCTCAATGAGTGGATTAGACCAGGGGTCTCAAAACACATGGCCCAGGGGCCACATGTGGCCTGCGGGGTTATTTTCTGCGACCCGCGAGCTCCTCACAGCCCCACCGCCCTCCCCCAGCGTTTACCTAGAGCAGCTCCGGCCCAACGTGCACTGGGGGCAGTGCCTGCCTGCCCTGCCCCGCGCTGTTCTGGGAAGCTGACAGAATCTGGGGAAGGAAGGGCGCCGGGGTGTGTGTGGCTGTTGCTTCAGGCACCGCCCCCAGCAGCTCCCATTGGCCGTGAATGGGGAACCGCGGGCAGCGTTGGGGTGGGGATTTCAGGGTAGGGGTTGGAATGCGGGTAGGGAAGGGGTGGGAAGAGGCGGGGCAGGGGTGGGGCAGGAGTGGGGCCTCGTGGAAGGCGTGGAGTGGGGGCGGTGTCAGTAAATGGGGCCCTCGGGCCAATGTACTAGTCCTCATGTGGCCCTCGTGGTCATTTGAGTTTGAGACCCCTGGTAGACGATGGTGTAGGTAGGAGGGGTTTAGATTTATTAAGAACTGGGGAAATTTTGGGGAAAGAGGACGCCTATATAGGAAGGATGGGTTACATCTAAATCAAAATGGAACAAGACTGCTGGCATTTGAAATTAAAAAGGTTGTAGAGCAGTTTTTAAACTAAGGGCTGGGGGAAAGCTTACAGATGCAGAGGGGCACATGGTTCGGACAGCGACATCCCTTAGGAGAGGATCTATTAATGGAGATTCTTTATGTCCTAGAGAGGATGGAAGATGATAAAATACAGGTAGGATCTTATGAGAAACAGTCAAATGAAAAAAAGTACCATTCAATTACATCATGTAATGATAGAGAACCAGAAAGTGACAAGTTTTTAAAGTGCTTATATACCAATACTAGAAGTCCAAATAATAAGATGGGTGAACTAGAGTGCCTAATTTTAAATGAGGATATTGATATAATAGCTATCGCAGAAACTTGGTGGAATGAGGATAATCAATGGGACACAGTAATATCAGGGTACAAAATATTTCAGAAGGAGAGAACAGGTTGTGTTGGTGTGGGAGTGGCACTATATGTGAAAAAGCGTAGAATCAAATGAAGTAAAAATCTTAAATGAGCCAAATTGTACCATAGAATCCCTATGGATAGTAATTACATGCTCTAACAACAACAACATAGCAGTAGGGATATATTACCGATCACCTGACCAGGATGGGGATAGTCACTGTGAAATGCTCAGGGAGATTAGAGAGGCTATTAAAATAAAACACTCAATAATAATGGAGGATTTCAACTATCCCCATACTGACTAGGTACATGTCACCTCATGATGGGATGCAGAGATAAAAAGATAGAGGTTCTTGACACCTTAAATGACTGCTTTTTGGAGCAACTAATCCTGGAACCCACAAAAGGAGAGGCAATTTTTAGGACTAAATTAAGTGGAGCACGGATCTGGTCCAAGAGGTGAATATAGCTGGACCGCTTGGTAATAGTGACCGTAATATAATTAAATTTAACATCCCTGTGGCAGGGAAATCACCACAGCAGCCCAACACTGTAGCATTTAATTTCAGAAAGGAGGACTACACAAAAATGAGGAAGTTAAACAGAAATTAAAAGGTACAGTGCCAAAAGTGAAATTCCTGCAAGCTGCATAGAAACTTTTTAAAGACACCATAATAGAGGCTCAACTTAAATGTATACCCTGGATTAAAAAAACACAGTAAGAGAACCAAAAAAGTGCCAGCGTGGCTAAACAACAAAGTAAAAGAAGCAGTGAGAGGCAAAAAAGCATCCTTTCAAAAGTGGGAGTTAAATCCTAGTGAGGGAAATAGAAAGGAGCATAAACTCTGGCAAATTAAATATAAAAATATAATTAGGAAGGCCAAAAAAGAATTTGAAGAACAGCTAGCCAAAGACTCAAAAAGTAATAGCAACATTTTTTTAAGTACATCAGAAGCAAGGAAGCCTCCTAAACAACCAGTGGGGCCACTGGACAATCAAGATGCTAAAGGAGCACTCAAGGACGATAAGGCCATTGTGGAGAAACTAAATGACTTCTCTGCATCAGTCTTCATGGCTGAGGATGTGAGGGAGATTCCCAAACCTGAGCCATTCTTTTTAGGTAACAATCTGAGGAACTGTCCCAGATTGAGGTGTCATTAGAGGAGGTTTTGGAACAAATTGATAAACTAAACAGTAATAAGTCACCAGGACCAGATGGTATTCACCCAAGAGTTCTGAAGGAACTCAAATGTGAAACTGCAGAACTATTAACTGTAGTCTGTAACCTTAAATCAGCTTCTGTATCAAATGACTGGAGAATAGCTAATGTGATGCCGATTTTTAAAAAGGACTTCAGAGGTGATCCCGGCAATTACAGGCCAGTAAGCCTGATTTCAGTATCGGGCAAACTGGTTGAAACTATAGTACAGAACAAAATTGTCAGACACACAGATGAATATAATTTGTTGGGGAAGAGTCAACATAGGTTTTGTAAAGAGAAATCATGCCTCACCAATCTACTATAAATCTCCGAGTGGGTCAATAAGCATGTGGACAAGGGGGTTCCAGTGGATATAATGTACTTAGATTTTCAGAAAGCCTTTGACAAGGTCCCTCACCAAAGGCTCTTATAGCAAAGTAAGCTGTCATGGGATAAGAGGGAATGTCCGCTGATGGATTGGTAACTGGTTAAAAGATAGGAAACAAAGAGTAGGAATAAATGGTCAGTTTTCAGAATGAAGAGAGGCAAATAGTGGTGTCCCCCAGGGGTCTGTATTGGGACCAGTCCTATTCAATATATTCATAAATGATCTGGAAAAATGGGTAAACAGTGAGGTGGCAAAATTTGCAGATGATACAAAATTGCTCAACTTAGTTAAGTCCATAGCAGACAGCGAAGAGCTACAAAGGGATCTCTCAAAACTGGGTGACTGGGCAACAAAATAGCAGATGAAATTCAATGTTGATAAATGCAAAGTAATGCACATTGGAAAGCATAATTCCAACTATACATATAAAATATGGGGTCTAAACCCGTTCTGTCATTCCCAGGGGCACCTGGCATTGGCCACTGTCGGAAGACAGGATACTGGGCTAGATGGACCTTTGGTCTGACCCAATATGGCCATTTTTATGTTCTTATGTTAACTAACACATGCTAATTAACAAACACATGTTGAACTGATGAAGTTAAAGCATAGGGGGAACCTAAGGCTTACCTTTACCAGTTAACACATTTAAAACTATAACTTAATTTATTGACACTAAGATTTTAACGTGTGTTAGTTAACATATGTGCTAAACATACCCCTTGTCTTCCTAGTGAAGAAAGGACCTGTATGAAGGACACCACTGCTATAAAACAGACCAAACAGTTTTTTCATTCTTATGGTTTTCTCAATTTTCACATAATTAATCTCAGCCCAAAGGAGATTTTTTTTTACAGGAAGCTTCAAAAAGTAAGATTAAAATTTTACAGTTATGAAAGCATAGAAGAGTACATGCCTTTCTTGGAAAAAATAAGTGAGATTCCTTTCACACTTCAACAAAAAACAGCTCAGTCAGTAAATGGAATGTCATTTTTACTAATATATATGATACTAACAGAATATTTGAATGCACAGAATTAAGATGCAAACAAGGGTGTTCAAAAACATTAAGAAAAATAGAGTACTTGCATGGCCAGACCATTATTTTAAAATTTCTTATAATTTTAATTATGAACTAAATTTCTATTAATTTCCTAGGCAAGTGTAATTATAGAAAACTCAGTCCACAGCAACTTTAATTTTAATAACCAATGTACTTTCAGGTATCTGCAACAAAACACACCTTAATTTTTGTTTAAACAAGATTCTACACACACACACACACACACAATTTAAAAAGCTCAATCAAATTTACTGAAACTGTTCCATGTAAAAAAAAGTTAGATTTGGGCTAATAAAGAGAGGTTTTAGTCCAAAAGGGAAGTTGTTGAAACCATTATGAAGAAGTAAAAATAGGTGTTTAGAACAGGATGGCCTCAATGTGTTGAGTGTTGCGATATTACTATTACAAAATGTGTTGCTCCGATTACTCAAAGAGCGAATTAGTTTAATGAAATTTCAGAAAAGAGAGCTAAGCAGCACACACTTCTTCCTACCTTGGAATCTTATGCCTGGTCTATGCTGAAAAGATTTACTGGTATAATTATTTTGGCTAAGGGTCTGACTTTTTGACCAAAATAATTACGGGTAAAAGCATTTATATCAGTATAGTTATCCCCCTTCCAGTACAGGACCAGCCGTACAGGTATAAAGCACCTTTATAGAAACATAATTATGTCCACACTGGGTTGGGGGGGGGGGGGTAGAGGAGGTTTACATTACTTTAACTATACTGCCATAGTTAAACTGTTACAACTTCCTAACATGGATAAACCCTTGCAAACATGTTTTGGTAGGCATCACTAAACATTGAGAACCTGAACACCATTTGAGTGACAAAAGCATGCTAAATGCTCTACAGGACACAGTGCAAGGGTTCTCTGCACTGAGGAGTTTACAACATAAATCATACAGAAAACAATAGACACACAAAGCCCAGATGAAGGAGCAACTTCACAGGGGTGTAAGATTGTATTTTTGTTTTGATTTTATACACCCTTTTCTCTTTGATGCTATAAAACTGAAAAGCTTCACAGACAAACTGTGTTTTAATGAGAAATGTTAATTACCCACTATATGTGCAAATACACAAGATTATTGGTTACTTCAGACCTGATCCAGCAGTCAATTCCACAAGTTAATTCCCACTTTTGGTCACTAGTAGTTCTACATGTGAGGAGATTGCAGGATTACCCTTGTTTCAAAAGATTATACTCCTTCCTTCTCACCCACACAGTCTAAGTCAAGACACATTTAACTTCACTTTTAAATAAAAAGAAAACTAACTATAAACTTCTAACATGGAAGGATCTATACTATCCGCTTAAGTAAAATAAAGGAATTACTGATTTGGGATATTTTTAAACAATTATAAATGTTATTTTACAATTTGGCCATACATTAATTTGATTTTTTTTTTTTTAGTATGTAGACTCACTTATCAACCATATTAACTGTATTTTAGTTCACAAAATAGATTTTACTCCCCAAATTAAAAATATTCCTAAATCGGAGATTACAGAACAAATTTAGTCAGTCAGTTACAAGTGCAAAAAATAGACTGGGAACCTAGAGAGCACTGTACAATATTATCAAAATTAATGAACTTTATTACATAACCTTAAGCAAAATTGTTTACTTCTCTCCATAAAAAGGAGAGAAGTTTTATTCAAGAACTCTGTCAAAAAGTAAGACTCTCAGCACATTAGCTATGAAATATAATTAAATGTATTTAAGTATACTCAACTTTTCTTAGGCTACTATTGTTGGTGACTATTGTTCTAAAAAAATTAAAAAATTACATGGACAGTGTAACAAGTCCTTAAAGATTATGAAAACAGGCTAGAAACTGGTTAACTCTTGACTATAAACTTAAAAATTACATAGTAAAGTAATACTAATTTAACAATCAGAAGGCAAAGTAATTTAAAAAACTTGTTAGCACAGTTTGACATTAGGGTCCCAACTACTGCAAATGACATCACTTTTTTTTTTAAAGCAAAATTCCCATCAGCAGCAGTATCTACATCTAACTATAATATATCTATTTTCAAATACATTTCAGTTCAATGTGATGAAAAGTGTTACTCTTTTGGAAATTTCAGGCTGCTAGGTTACGTCAGATTCAACTAGAGGGTCACACACTTCATTGCTTATGTAGGTGGAACTGTACATCTAGCAGGGTCCTTCACCTCCACTATGACGAGGCCCCTCACCCGTGTCGCCATTTGGTCATTCAGAATACAGGGGTAAGAGTCATGGCAAGGGGCATGCTGGCCAGATCAGGGGATGAAAGGCTTCCAAGCATCCTGATTTCCATTAAAATCAGGCCCAGTATCTCCTTTTGGTGCTCTAGGCAAAGGAAGTTCTCTAGTACCCTAACCCCACCCTCATCCCTAACCCTGAGATCCCAACCTCATGCTCATCTCCATAGAAACTTTACTTCCCTCCCCACTGTCCTCTATGAGGTCGGTGTGTCACCACTGTATCTTGAATTTAGTGAGCCTGATTTTAGTGGCTCTTCCAATTTTCCCCGAAATCAATAGGGTTCTGCCCATTGATATCAAAACATTTCCCTGAATGTTTGCAACTGATCAGCTGCAGTTTTCAAAAGTTATCACATTACATATATACTGGCAGAAATGCCATCAAGTTGAGTGGTGGACCTCACTTCATTTGTCCTATTATCCTGATTCCTTGGTCAACCCACAGGTTTAGTCAAATGGTCATGCACATGTTTAATGATATTTTACATAAAAGTGTTCTGAATACTTACAGGTCATAATGAAATACTACATTAGTGTAAACACTATTAATAGGAACATTAACACACTATCCAATTATTCTATTAGCATTTGCATGAGAAAAATATTGATTTTAATAGTGAATACAGCACACTTGATTCAAAGGTCTTGAGGAGCAGCCATAAAATTCAGATAAACATGTTTAGGATGAAAATGTGAGTTAACAAGCAGGTTTTTAAAAGAGTACTCTTAGTTCTGGAGCACAATCTTCTGAAACCCTGCTAGTAAGTTCCTCTGCTTTGAGCAAGCTATTGAACACCAGCTTACTGTAGTGCAGTCCCTTTAAAAGCCAGCTGATACTGCAGGATGATTTTGCATCTCATCCAGTACCACCTGCGGGACATACACCCCAGCTTCCTGAATTCCATTTAACTCATGTTTGGGTATTGTACACTAAAGAGTCATAACATGCTATTAACTTTGTTTATGACAAATTGTTTGTTTATGTAATCAACGTGGGCAGAGCTTGAAAAATCTACTTATGATTAAAGAGTAGAAAATTCCCTTCATAAGTGGGGGGTGAGGCAAAGAAGCACTCCAACCAATAATTTCTGTAAAATTTAAAGATTGTCTTTACTATGACAAGTGATGGTCAAAGACAGACATTGTAGCATTCAATATCTACTCTCACTCTATGATTCTAGTCCAAAAGACAGCTCAATATAAAAGCAAAGATATGTTCTTCCAACTGCTAACAATAAGAATTCAACCTGGGATCTGAAAATTAAGCATGGTTCCTTCTGGCTCATAACAATGGAAAATTCTGAAATCAGAGCAGAGATCCTAATCCGGCAAACTCATAAAGTCTGTCTAAATGAGAAAGCTTTATCAGTTATACCAACATAATTATACCAACCATGTGAGGACACTTGTTCTGGAACATACGTGGGTTTTTTGGTTAGCATACACCCTTTCTCAAATGCCAAATCAACCATAAAAAGGCACTCCCATACTGGAATAAGAGCATCTACTTTATACCAGGGCTTTATAACAGTATCCGTTTAAAATTCACACCTCAGGTTATAGCCAAAAAATGTTAGCATGTAGACACGGCCTAACTTTATTCGTGCAAGTAGTTCCCTTGTGCTCACCAACTGCACACTGATTTCAATAGGACTACTCATATGAATCAAGTTAAGTGCATGTGTTGGCAGGAACATTATTGGTTCTGTTCATTAACAATTCTGTTGCTGATGTACAAGTCACAGTAGAAGCTACCTCACTCTTTCGTAGCTATATTGGTCCTGCAGTGCTAACAGGAGCAAAAAGCAGCAATGTGCTATTTTTAGTCACTTTTCCAGAGTAGAACTGAATCTTAAGCTTCTATCTGCCAACCTGACAGGATGTCCCGGGATGTCCTGCTCATCCACCTGGGCACTAATGATATTGTCAGGTAGGCCCCTGCACAGTGACTGCACAGCTCTGGGAGCAAGGGTGATGTTCTTGTCCATCCTTCCCATTCTCAGTTAGGCCCCAAGCAGGGACACCAACTCACCAATTTAGTGAGGAGGGCTTTAAATCAGGTTCAAAGGGGTCAAGTGATAAAAGCCCACAGGCAGGTATAAAAATGGTGACCTTAGCAGAAGGGTCACAGGACCAACAAGAGGGAAACAGTGAGGGAATCTGCTCAACATCTTGAACGCCTATACAGAAATGCAAGGAGTAAGGGAAATAAACAGGAAGAACTGGAAGTATTAATACATAAGTTATTACTTAACTGGCAGGGCTAAATCTCATGACTAGAATATTGGCATAGAGCAGGGATGGCCAACCTGTAGCTCCCGAGCCACATGCGGCTCTTCAGAAGTTAATATGCAACTTCTTGTATAGGCACCTACTCTGGGGCTGGAGCCACCAGCACCAACTTTCCAATGTGCCAGGGGGTGCTTGCAGCTCAACCCCTGGCTCTGCCATAGGCCCTGCCCCCACTCCACCCCTTCCCACCCCCCCGCCCCGGGGCCTGCTGTACTCTCGCTCCTCCCCCCCAGAGCCTCCTGCATGCCACAAACCAGCTGATTGGGAGGTGTGGAGAGGGAGGGGGAGGTGCTGATCGTCGGGGCTGCCAGTGGGTGGGAGGCGCTGGGAGCGGGGTGGAGAGCTGATGGGGGGCTGCTGACATGTTACTGTGGCTCTTTGGCAACGTACATTGGTAAATTCTGGCTCCTTCTCAGGCTCAGGTTGGCCACCCCTGGCATAGAGAATTATTCCATGTTCAGAAAGAACAGGCAGGGGGGAAAAGGAGGTGGTGTTGGGTTATACACCAAGAATACAGACATTTGTTGTGAGATTCAGAAGAAGGTAAGAGGCAGACCAGTTGAAAGTCTCTGGGTGAAGAGGCAATATCCTGGTTGGGGTCTACTACAGACCACCAAATCAGGTGGAGGAAGTGGATGAGGCATTTCTAGAACAAACAACAGAAATATCCAAAACACAAGTCCTAGTAATAATGGGGAACTTTACCCAGACACCCGCTGGAAAAGTAACATGGCAAAACAAAAGATGTCCAATAAGTCATAGGAATATATTGGGGGAAACTTCTTGTTTCAGAAGTAACCGGGGGAAGAAGGGGGCAGCCAGTTTAGACTTGATTCCGACTAACAGGGAGGAACTGGTTGCAAATATGAAGGCTGAAGGCAATTTGGATTAAAGTGATCACGAAACGATAAATTTCACGAATCTAAGGGCAGGTCTACATTACCGGTTAAGTCGATATAAAAAGTCACCCCCCTGAGTAACGCAAATTACAACAACCTAAGCGTTGTCCATACTGGCGCTATGTTGGCAGGAGAGTGTCTCCCACTGACATTACCGCAACTCTGTAAGAGGTGGAAGATATTATGCCGATAGGAGAGAGCTCTCCCATCGGCATACAGCATCTTCACCAGGCATGCTACTGCAGCGCAGCTGTGCCAATGTAGTGCTTCTAGTATAGACTAGCCCTAAGAATAAACAATGAGTGAGAGCAGAATAAGGATAATGGACTTCAAAAAAGCAGACTATAACAAACTCAGGGAACTGATAGGTAAGTCCCATGGGAAGAAAACCTAAGGGAAAAAAGTACAGGAGAGCTGGCAGTTCCTGAAAATGACAATATTAAAGGTGCAACAGAAAACTATCCTGATGCGAAGGGAAGATAGGAAAAATAGTAAGAAGCGAATATGGTTGCATCAGGATCTGAAAATCAAAAAAGAATCCTACAAAAAGAAGAAACAGACAAATTATTACATTTGAATATAAAAGAATATCACAAGCATGTAGGGACAAAAACAAAATGAGTTACAACTACCCAGGGACATAAAGGGCAATAAAAAGAGGTTCTGTAAATACATTAGGAGCATGAGAAAAACTAAGTAAAGTGTAGGTCCTCTATTTAGCAGAAAGAAGAGCTAACAACAGACAACAGCAAGAAGGCTGAGGTATGATGCCTATTTGGCTACGGTCTTCACTAAAAAGGTTAATGAAGACCAGATACTCAATACAATTAGTATGAACAACAAAAGGGAAAGAATTCAAGCCAAAATAGGGAAAGAACATGTTAAAGAATATTTAGCTGAGTTAGATGTACTTAAGTAGGCAGGACCAGATGAAATTCATCCTAGGGTGCTTAATGAATGAGCTGAAACAATCTCTGAACTGTTAGCAATTATCTTTGTTAATTTAGGGAGGACGGAGTGAGGTCCCAGAGGAGTAGAGAAGGGCAAGTCTAGTACCTATCTTTAAAGAGGGGAACAAAGAGGACCAGGGGAATTATAGACCTGTCAGCCTAACTTCAATACCTGGAAAGATACTGAACTAATTATTAAACAATCAATTTGGAAACACCTAAAGGATAACAGGGTAATAAGCAATAGCCAAACATGAATTTGTCAAGAAGAAATCATGTCAGACCATTTCCTTACTAAATAGGGTTGCTGGCCTAACAGATAAGGGGAAGCTGTAGATGTGATATATCTTGATTTCAGTAAGACTTTTGACATAGTCTCCATGATGTTCTCATAAGCCAACTAGGGGAAGTGTGGTCTAGATGAAAATAATACATGGCGGGTGAACAGCTAGTTGAAAGACCATACTCAAAGGATCATTATCAATGGTATGTTCTCAAACTGGGGTCTGAAATTAACAAGATGAAATTCAATAAAGACAACTGAAAAGAACCACAAGAACTGGGAAGAAAAAATTAAATGCAAAACTGCAAAATAGAGAATAACTGGCTAGAAAGTAGGACTACTGAAAAGGATCAGAGGGTTACAGTGGATCACAAATTAAATATGAGCCAACAATGTGATACAGTTACAAAAAAACTAATATTCTGGGTTGTATTAACAGGGGTGTCATTTGCAAGACACAGGAGACAATTGTCCAACTCTACTCAGTGCTGGTGAGGCCTCAGCTGGAGTACTGTGTCCAGTTCTGAGCATGACACTTTAAGAAAGATGTGGCCACACTGGAGTCCAGAGAAGAGCAATTAATATAATAAAAGTTTAGAAAACATGACCTATGAGTTAAAAAAATGAGCAAATTTAGTTTTCAGAAAAGATGCCTGGGGGGCACCTGATAACAGTCTTCAAATGTGTTAAAGGCGGTTATAAAGAGAACAATGATCAAAATTGTTCACTGAAGGTAGGACAAGAAGTAATGGGCTTAATCAGCGGCAAGGAAGATTTAGGTTAGATATTAGGAAAAATTTTGTAACTATAAGGATAGTTAAGTACTGGGATAGGCTTCCAAGGGATGTTGTAGAATCCCCATCATGGGAGGCTTTAAAGAACAGGTTAGACAGACACCTGTCAGGGGCGGTCTAGGTAATCTAGTCTTGCATCAGCGCAGAGGGCTGGACTAGATGACCTCTCTACGTCCTTCCAGCCTTACATTTCAATATAACATTTCTATCAATGATGATTGAAAATGTTATGGTAGTCCAAATATGAATATATAAGTAATGCAGTGCGGTCTTTCTGAGCCTAAAGACAACATGAGCCAGTGCTTTGGAAGCTGCTCATAGCTTCCCCAGTTAAGTTAACTCCGGTCAGTTTCACAATTGCTATTTAGAAACTGTGGGCAAGATTCATCAGGACGTTATGAGCAGAGGCAAACACTGAAGCTATTCACTGGGCAACAGAACCGTAAAAGCGGAAGGGAGGTATATAGTACTAGAGACCTCACATTCCTTACAGCAGTTACTTTCCCCTTTCCTCTATATCCCCCCACCAAAAAAAACAGAAGCCTCCAAGAAGGAACGGGGCAAAAAAGCTCTCTACCTTTCAGCAACCAGAGTGAGGAAAGTGATGTTTCAAGTTCATCACGTATGGATTATCTATACTTGAAAGATATTGCAGATTAAGGTAGACTGAATTTAAAGCACAATAGCTTTTCTGAAAATAGCTCCCCGTGTGAACATTTATTCCAGAATAACCATGTCCACATGGGGAGCTATTCCAGTTAGTTTCCTGGTGCAGCCAAGCCCCTACTAACTAGAGGCTGACACAAAACATTGGAACCAGGTAGAAAACCCAGCAACTTCCCAGTTGCTAGTAGGATGCTGAGCTTCTCTCCAGCTCCTGGACCTTACTGGAAGTCCCATCACATTGTTTCTATCAGCCTGACTTATAGGTAACTAGTAAATGGTTAAAGTTAGATACAGAAACTATATTACCATTGTGCATTTTCATGTAATCATGAAAAGCCTAAATTGGATTTGCTAGAGGCAGCACTTCTTGTCAATGGTAGACAAGAAATACTGTTTATTTTTAGATATATAAGGAATAAACTTGAAAACTAAGTGAAGTAGTCCCTGTGGCTGATGTGGGGCAGGGAGACACAGGCAGAGACTGTTTGGAAAAAAAAATCAAGACCTTCTTTTCAAGAGCTAGAGACATCTTTCATCCACTGTACTTCCACTACTGGCACTAGGAGAAGCTTATTCCTCCATCAAAAGTACTCTCCCTTTACTGGCTCCTCAGCCAGCCTCCATCACTTGTCCAGAGAAAAAGAACCAAGAACTAAAGTAAATCTTGTCATTAAAACAATATGCCAGCTCTTGATAGTGCTAGTAGCTCCTGCACTGAGTAAAGGTGCTGTTTCTCTTGAACAGTCTGTAGTTTTTCACCCTCCTCTCCATTTTCATCAGTTCTCATTTCCTGTGTTTGTCTAATTTAGATTGCAAACTCCTCAATGCTGGGACTCTGTCTTACTTCTGTAAAGCATATACATCTATAACACTACATAAAAATATTAGATCAGTGGTGGGCAACCTGCGGCCTGACAGGGTAATCCGCTGGCGGGCCATGAGACAGTTTGTTTGCATTTACCGTCCACAGGCACAGCTGTTCGCAGCTTCCAGTTGCTGCGGTTCGCCATTCCCTGACAATTGGAGCAGTGGGAAGCAGCGGCCAGTCCGTGCCACTTCTCGCAACTCCCATTGTCCGGGAATGGCGAACTGTGGCCACTGGAAGCTGCAAACAGCTGTGCCTGCGAACAATCAATGTAAACAAACTGTCTCACGGCCCACCAGAGGATTACCTTGACGGGCCGCATGCGGCCCATGGGCCGAAGGTTGCCCACCACTGTATTAGATCATAAGAGATTCATGTTGAACTAAACCTGGTCCTCAAAGTGTCTCTCCAAGTGATCAGCTTATTTTTCAACACATACTCCCCACTGAGAATCTTCCTCCACCACAAGCTAAATCCTTAGAGATGGACAGGAGGGAAGGGGTGATTCAATTACCTGTTGCACTGTTCCAGCAAGGCTACACTGAAATTATGTAAGATGCCTAATCTACTCGGCTCCCCATCAGAGCTATCTATCATATATGTCAAGTGGAAGAAAATTGGGCCTGTACCCTTATTTGCTTCTTCATGACGTTTAAAGGCAACCTAAAAAAAATTTGCGCAAAATATATTTTTGTGATATTAGAAATTCTGAAAGTCTACCTTGTAAAACTAATGTGATGGAGAAGTAGTGAAATAACATCACAAGAGAATAGACTGAAAGCTGAGCAACTGATCCTTTTCTAGATTAAGATTTAAAGTGTGATATTAGTTAACACGTGCTAACACATTATAAAGTTATAGTGCAGACAAACTATATTGCCTTTAACAACTACTAAACTGTTCAAGTTAAAAACTGTGAAAGCTGACTCAATGAGGTTTTAACTTGACCAGTTTAATACATGTTAAACGCAGCTTGTGCCTTGTCTATATTAGAATTTTTAATTACATTTGTTAGCACATAAGCCAACATGTACTAACATAATACTCTAAATCCTAGTCTGAATAAAGGCAGAGAGAGGACAAGTCTTCCACTGTTTAAAACTCATTTTTGGTCATACCTGTTTAATTCAAATACACTAGGTTAAAAGGATGTCTGCTAAAAATTCAACATCCCACTCCTTTAGTTCAGGTGTGAGAACTCAAAATAAACTAATAGGCAAGAACAAAAAATATTTTTTTAAAAAGCATTCCAGGTCCTCACACAAAATAAGCAAAAGAGAGCACAAAATCAATTTAAAAAAATCCTTGGCCCATCAACTTTAAGACAGGAAGTAAAAGCAGGTGGGGGAGGGGGGGAGGGAATTATCTTAAAGATACACCCAAATTAGCATTTCTAGACCAAAAAACAGGGCATTAGATATGAAAAGTATGGCTAGGAAATATACATTTTATAAATCTTTCATTCATCTCAGATTGAAAATTGGCCTGTATCTTATTGTAAAGATCTATGAATTGCAGAAGAAATTGAGTATTTGCCCCATCCTCTTCTAAAACTGCCTCTGGCTGGCTCCCACTTAGCTAGGCCCAGAATTCATTCTGGGAAGAACATAAATGGAAAACTCTGTATGTTCTCTCTCCAGAATGCAATATGGGAGCAAATGCCATTTGGTGGCATTTATAGGGAAACAGATTGAGTGCCAGTTTTCATGTTCAGCTAAAGCTCAGCACACCACTCCAAGAATGCTTAAGTGCAGATAAGATCAGCAACTTCTCCTTGATGCAAGACAATTTTATTTTAAAAGTAACATTTTAGCTATATGATTTGTGACAACCATTTTTTTTTAAAGTCTGAGATTCAGATTGTCAATGCACAACTCACTTTATATTAAAAAAAAAAAAAGGTTACCTAGCCTCAGCAGTTTCCTCCCTGGACCAGTAATATCTAGTCATCCCTCCATTCTCCTCCTCATATTGAATGTTTTCACACTACAGCTGAAAAAAAAGTTTACTCAGACTTTGAAAAATCAAGCCAAGGTATTCCCAATACAAGTATCCAGAATCAGTTTGCCATTATATTAAACATCCACAATTACATAAATGAACTATGTATTCAGAATACCAGCAGAAAGTGTGTAATGTAAACAGTGATTACTGTATATATGTATTGATAGTTTAACTAATAGTAATAGCTGAATACTGGAAAAGAGGCACTGCTCTGTTACATGTTTAATTTAAAAGATGAAGGAATCCTACAAAAGTAAGGGTTGTATCAAAATTCAGTCAACGGGGGGGTGGGGGGGGAATGTATTGTAATTTTTTAAATCTTCAATGCACTAAATACCTCCAGCACATATATTAATTAACTAGGAACGGAAAACAAAATTGCTCCCTGATCCCAAGCTTTTTTATAAGAAAAGTCAAAGATCGGACTATGTTTATATCACTGTTGCATATATTAAGGTTTCTCTTTTCTAAATAATGCCAGGGCAAAATTTGGAGTGTTCAGTGAGTGCTTTCTAATACAAAGGCATATGCAATCAACTTTAAGCTGTATTGTTCAGAGAAAGTAAACACTATGGGCTACTCTAATTTCAGCACACGAATACACAGCTGATCACTCACGATCACTTCTAATTTAGTATTTGGGTTCTGTAATCATTGTGCACTAGAACTCACATTAAAATCAATTTGAGTATCACATTGCACAACAGCTCTAGAAATTAAGCTTTAAGATTTTCTGGAAAATAGTTTATTTTGAGTTGCATAACAACAACATTGTTAGCACACTACATTCAAAAGCACATCAACTACAGCAACACTAAACATGTTTTCTGTAAGGAACACAAATCCTCAGGAAGTTACTAGCATCTTGGTTTTCCGAATATGAATGTGCCTGATCTGTACAGAGTCTAAAACCATCAGTTTTCAGAGTCAAACTGCACATTAATATTTCACAGGCATACAACATGCCTCATCATCCTTGTGAGTATGATAGTGACGACACAGCCATCAAAACCGATCTGGCCGACAGTTACCAATAAAGATCTACAGACACAGTGAAAACAGCTCTGATACAATCACTATCAATCCTATTACACAGTCCCTGGAAATAAACTGAAAGTTCTTTATCACTTCCCTAAAAGAAGCTCGTTTCTTTTCCCAATTACTGTTTCAGGGACGATTACATCTGATAAACGGGGCATCAGATAACTGGGATATCAGGGGGTGGGAGGGTTACAGCCCTGCACACCCGGGTGACATAACCTGCTATAAAAGGAAGCCCCTGGACTAAGGAAACCTAGGAAAATAGGCTTTTACTTGAATTCATTAAAAAAAAAAAAACACGTTTCATTCTCTGCAGTTTCAGTCACACGCCGACCAGGGAGCTGGATGAAATGCACTCGAGTCATTACCCGCCCCATCTGTCTCTGCCCCACCGCCTCTCAAAGAGCCCATGGGAAAGCCTCTCCCCAGTGCCCCTGCCGCGAAATACAGGGATCACCAGCTGTGTCAGTGGGGAGCCGCCGCCCCGCACCCGCGCGCGGCCCGCCTTGGTATTAGGATCCCCTGAGCCTCCCTTTTGGGCCAGACCAACCCCAGGCTGGGTGGGGGAGGGGGCGCTTTACCCGGGGGTTTCCCGGCCTTGCCCAGGCAGCTCGCTCGCTGCCCAGCCGCACTTCCTACCCCTTCCAGGCCGGGCCTCTGGGTCCTTCTCCCCGGCCCCACCCCACCAGACTCCCGCTGCCCGCGGCGGGGGAGGACTCCCCTCATCCCTCATCCCCGGGAGTCGCCGTTACCCTCCCCCTCTGCCGAGAGGCTGGGACAGACCCTCCCCCAGCCGCGGGAGGAGGAGGGGCGGGCGGGCACACCGCCGGGGAAGGGGGGAGCCTCTGACCTCCTCGCTCTTCAACACCTCCTTGAACTCCCGCTTGATCCTCTGCACCGCGATGTTGGCCATCTCCGCAGCCGGCACCCACTCGCCGCTGCCTCCGAGCCGGGCCCAGCGAGCTCCGCCGCTCCCGCTGGATAATTCCCGGCCCCACCAAAATGGCGCCCGCGCCGAGCATGCGCGCTGCGGCCCCCGGCGCCGCCGCTCAGGCGGGGCCACGGCAGCGTGTGCGGCGGAGATGCAGGGAGCAGAGCGGAGCGGCCCCTGAGCTAGGGCGGGAACTAGCGGGCGGGGGCGCGCTGGGGTCTGCTGGTGGGGGGAAGGGACTGCGAGAGGCTGCCCCCCCCCCCCCCGTCCCTGAGGGGAGGCTAGTCCCCCTCCCCCGCCGGTCCTGAGGAGACACCAGTCTCCCAGCTCCCTCTGCCGCTTGGTCCCCGGCCCTGTCACACGAGGAGCCGCTTTCAATGCAGAGCTCGGGGCTCAGCTAAAGCGCGACGTCCCTGCGGTGACACCTCCTCACAATCCACGGGTCAGAGCTAGGGTCGCTGTGTTGTGATGAAGCAGCTGTGTCATCCCCACTTAGGTGTTATACACAAATCCCTTCAGCCGCTTCGGGGGCCTTTCGAGCTCGCCTGGGAAAGGGGTGGGCTAACATGCGTCCTAGCTTCCCCTCAGAGCCTGGCGTGGACGGGGCGAGGTAGACGCGGGGCTGAGCGGGCTCGAGGCTCGCCGCCCCTTGGGGCTGGAGCGCTGGGGAAGGACTCGGGAGGCTACAGAGAGGAATGCTGGGGAAGGGCCATTTAGCGCCCTGCCCTCCGAACAGAGATTGTGACCCCAAGGGGGCCGCCTATTCCTAGGCGCCTTCCAGTGAGAGCTCAGGGGAGATGCCTGACCTGTGGTGGAGGCTCTCTGGAAGAAGTAGGAATGGTGTATGGGCCTTTCCAGGGAGGGGGCAGCCTGTAGGTCCCTCTACAAAAATAACCATGCCCTGAAAACCTGCCTGGCTTGCCTATAGAACCCTGTGAAAGAGGGGCTTTGGGGACTCAGCCCAGGATTTTGAGTGGAGCTGGTAATCCCAGAGAAAGCTGTATTTTGTTTACTTCTGTTGGTTTTGCTACAAGACTCCAAGAAGACAGAGTAAGGGACGAACATGCCAGTCCAGTCCGGTGGACCATAGTACTGTGAAACTATGCCTCAGAAGGGGTGGACTGTGTTTTCGCCAGAGGGCTAAATTAATATGCTGACAAAGGGGATATGGAGCAGGAGCTGACGCAGTGGCTACACCTGATGATAGAAAGATAGGCCACTGTTATAACAACAAAATATGAGGGTAGGTCTGGAGAACAGCCCACCTAAGACGTGATCTCACTCTCAGGAGTGTTGTTCACATGGGTATTAAAGTCTCCCAAGGAAATGAATGAGTTTCACAGAATAAGTTGGACAGCAACTCTTTTAGTAGTATAGGAAGCCAAGGACAGATATGTCACTTCCTGGATGATGCACAATGTGAATGTTGTACCCTGACAATTAGAGAATGATTCTCTAGTCTCAGTGATGCTACAAGGAATGGTTTCTTTAGAACTGACTCCAAACTCGCTCATAACATGGCCGTCATCTGTGTGTGCTTTTATTTTTTTGTTTCCAGCAGCACACACAATGTGTTCAGTACTGCACAAAAACTAAAGGCACAGTCCCTGTTGATGAAAGTGTGTGCAGCAAAATACTTGTTAAATATGGTTTCTTTTTGTGTGCCCTCTTCCTCTGTGATGTGCGTGACTGATGCATAGCATAATGGTCTGTTTTCTTCAAGCTGTATTGCACCAAGTGCATGCTTAGATGCATCTGTTTATAGAGTCAGCTCTTTTTTAAGATCAAATACCTTGCTTTTGACACAATTGGAGAATGGTATTTTACAAAACAAGCTTTTAGTTTTTATTTTGCAGGAGAAGGATCTTGCAGTTAAGACACTGGCCTATAGGAAATCTGGCTTGATTCCTTTCTGTCTCAGACTTCTTGTGTGACCTTGGGCAAGTATCTTCATGACTCAGTTCCCCATCTATAAAATGAGGATAATAATGCTTCTCTACCTCACTAGTGTCTTGTGAAGATAAATTAATTAATGTTTATGAAGTGCTAGGGTACTACCTAGATGAGTGCAATAGAAAAGCCTATAAATAAACTAAATTAGCATCCCGGTTTTAAATGCATCTGCCTTTTCCCACTAATCCACAGTAGTAAGAAGCTGCATTTTTAATTTTCAAACTTTGCTCTGTAGGGAGCAGAGAAAACATTCACTCCACAAGTTGTCTGAAGTCTTTCTGTTTTTCCCATGAGATTGCCAGTACTTTCTGGGTGCTGGAAATCCAGTAATATCCATAATAATGTAAATGGCAGTGGATTTTGTCTGTTTTGTGTATGGAATGCTCATTTCCATTTGATCATGTACAATTCCCATAGTGTAAACAAACTGATCAAATTAATTCAGATTACTATAGAACCTTTTTATAACACCCTCCATTTAATTTGCTGCACTCCTTATCCCTATTTTCCTCATCTTCCCCCATCCTTTATTCATTCTCCCTCTCATCTCTACTCCAGACTCACCTGAGTCTCACCATAAGCTTTTCCTGTTCCTGCTCTCAGTTCTCCTAAAGGGGAAATAGGAAAGAATAAAGATGCTGAATTTAGTGGCATTCTGAAGGTTTGGTTGTGCTAAGGTTATTGCAAGAGGGGAATTTGTAGGATTAAATTATGGCTTTTCTGACTACCTGTTTTTAATGCCTTGTCCCTTCAATTTTCCCATTTTATTCTAGTCAGATTAATGGGAATTTTGCTATTACGACTTCTTAGAGTTAATTTAGAATTATTCAAGTTGTTCCTTGGGTTCAGAACATGAAAAAATGCATTTTTATGACAACTTTCCAGTGTGCAACTTTAGGCCCTGATCCTACAAATGCTTGTGCACATGCTTAATTTCAAATACATGAGTAGTCTCATTGGAAATAAAGTTAAATACATAAATAAATGTTTGCAGAATTGGGTTATTAAGGACTCAGTTTTCTAGTAGAGTCTGCATGGATGTCCACTCACAAGTCAGTACGTTTAAGGGCCATCTATGTTTATTCCTTTGCAAGCTTAGCCCTTAAAATGTTATTTCCACTTTTCTAATCTCACTAATACAAAGTTGTTGAAAACAGCTTAACATTTCTTCTCTTCCTTCTGACACTTTGGGGGTTAAGTGATAAGTAAAGGCGACCTTCAAAGGATTTATTTTAAAAATTCTGTTTGCCTTTTTTGCTTCTTTATGATATATAGTGAGGCCTGACATCCCCCTCCCCCCCCCCGCCCCTTCTTGCTTTTTAGCTTGGAAATATCAGAAATGTCAAATCCAGTCTTCCCTGGTTTTGTTAGCAGACTTCCTGTAAGAGGGAGGGATGCCTCAGGAGATACATACTGGGACTTCACACACTTTAGTAGAAGGAAGAAGTGTTGACTCTGTAATGAAGACATAGAACAGGTCTAGGCTACAAATTTTTGCCAGCATAGCTATGTTGTTCAGGGGTCTGATGAGATGTGACTTGTGACTGACATGGCTATGCTGGCAATGTAAACAGTTATACCTCTAAAACTGTGTTTTTGACAGTATAGCTTATTTCACTTGTGGAGGGGGAAGCTGGAATAAACTATACTGGCAAAAGCACAGCTTGGCAGTATGTAGGGTGACCAGACAGCAAATGTGAAAAATCGGGACAAGGGTGGGGGGTAATAGGAGCCTATATAAGAAAAAGACCCCAAAATCGGGACTGTCCCTATAAAATCGGGACATCTGGTCACCCTAAGCTGCATCCACACTAAGTGCATTGCTGATGTAAGTATCAGGCACTCCGAATGTAGACCTAGCCATGGTTTGATTTTTGTATTGTTAATCCTTGTGAGCCATCCAGAGATGGAATAGTATTACTGGACACAGTAGGGCTTTTATACAGCATGGTATGTTCATTTTATATCAAAAGTTATTTAAAATCTTTATTAAAAACAAATGATAAAACACAAAATCCAAGATGGGTGCAGAATCCTCAAGCTCTTCTTTATAATCCTTATCCCTCATCTTCTCTTTTTTATATATATTAAGCTCTTTAGGCCAGAGGCTGCCTTCCTATTTGTGTGTAAAACATCTAGCACATTTTTGGGTACTGTAAAAATAGTAATTTACAATAATCATGCAGTCAAGTCTATCAAATGGAGTTCCTCCTATGGCAGCTTCTGTTTCAGATAAATCTTAATCAGCTTGGCAACTTTGTGACTCAAGTGATTCAAAGATCTAGAGTCAATAGAGTATTAGCTTTATCACAAAAATAACTGGTTCTACAAGTCTACCCAGTTTAAGCTGTCATCAGAACTTTCCTGTTGTTCCTCCTATAGGTTGCAATATCCTGGTTTGTGTACAAGTGTAACACTGCCCTCTACCGGATGGAACATGTCAGATGTACCTGCTCATGTAAATCAGATCCTTCTATTGACTGAGCTACAGTAGCACTGCTACTACTAAGCCATCCAGTCTGTTTTGTGAGACAATTCAGAGAGAACTACAGGAGTCTTGCAGTCGGAGAAAAATCAAAAGAAAAAGGATTATTTGATTTTCACCATGTGGAAGTGTACCATACAGTACTACTAGCTACACTTATTCTAAATAGTATCTATTTCCTGTCCTTACTGGCTTGATTATATATTCATACAAATATGGTTAGTGTATAATTGATATGATGAGCCAAATTGATCTGGTGAACTCAACTGACTGAGCCTAGTTACACAAGAGATTAATTTAGCCACTGAGTTTACACCAAATAACAACCTGCAACTTAAACAGGAAATTATAGTAAATTCTTTGCATAAGGATTATTTATAACTCATTTACTAGGATGAATAATAGTAGCACACTGCTACTATTTACATGTTGAGCATAACTGCAAGTTTTTATTAGAAAATGCACTCTCATCTAGATCTTTCATCATTTGGCTACCTCCCTGACTTTTGCTTCTAAATCAATCTGTCACACATGAAAACCAACAATATCAAGCAGCATTATTGTTTTCTTAAAGGTTTATTTTCCTGCCATTCGGGGGGATAGAAACTGACTCCTACCATTGTAACAGAAATTACGGATACTGACTTCTTTCTACCAACAATATGACCAAAAAAAGACAGCTGCCTTCTTAGGGATCCTTTAAGAAGTCAAAGCAAACTTTAAATATTAATTATCAGAGGGGTAGCCATGTTAGTCTGAATCTGTAAAAAGCAACAGAAGGTCCTGTGGCACCTTTGAGACTAACAGAAGTATTGGGAGCATAAGCTTTCGTGGGTAAGAACCTCACTTCTTCAGATGCAAGTAAGGTTCTTACCAGAGGCAGATTTCCGTTACTTGCATCTGAAGAAGTGAGGTTCTTACCCACGAAAGCTTATGCTCCCAATACTTCTGTTAGTCTCAAAGGTGCCACAGGACCTTCTGTTGCTTTTTAAATATTAATGATACATTTCAGGACCTGAAAGAACTAAAAGTTGTATAGATACTGAAGTAATGATGGGAGAGAAGTGAGGATTTGGCCATTATCACAAAACATAAATTCACCATAATCCATTGGTGCTGTATTACATACCATTTGGAAACATTATTCACCACTGTGAGATAAGTATTTGTACTGGTATAAGTATTTTCTGCATTGCTAGTATTACCATCTAATAATTTTTAAAACTTATATAGTGTGTTACATTTTCAACGCCTTGTGATGCTTAATAAGTTAATGTTACAATCTCCCTATGGGATACATAGGTGGTCTCATTTTATCCCCTCCTAGCATCCTTTAGTAGAGTCCAGTAGGATGCATTGGGGGTGTGACTTGAAAGCACTGTGCTCAGGCAATCCCTGCTCCTTCTAAAGCATGTGAAGTCACAAAATATATCTCTTGAGACATCCCTTCCTCTCACAATAAGTCCTTAGGGGTGCTCTGTTTTGCTGTCTTGCCCTGTTGTTAATGATGTTGCATATGTCCTCTTCCCCTGCTGGTACTGGTTCTGCACACCAGAAAAGCTAGCTCAGAGAAGTTAAGAGCCTAGTTTTGCAAGGCATGGAATTGAAGATGCTCAGTACCTCACATGATTAGGCCTCAAATGATTTGCCAAATGTCACACACTAAGTCAGCAGCAGAGCCAGAGTTAGAAATAAGGAATATCTGGCTCTTTGCTTTATGATTGTTCCATTACATCACCTTACTTCTCTGTTTAAAAATAACTTTTTGTATTTTCCAACTGCCCTGAAGCGTGCTGTCTGCCTTACAAAGCAAGTAAAGACATGGTCCCTGGTTAACAGGACACAGTTAGGGTAATAAGAGAGGAGGGGAGGGAAGGACAAGGATGAGAATTATAAGATGATATGGCTATTCAGTCAGGCACAGGGGTCATGGATCAGTGTTCACATCGCACTCCCCATCAGTACCTGGCCCAAGCTGGGGCTGCTAATGATCCAACTAGCGGACCAGATTCAGTGATGAATCCTAGTGACATGCCACCTGAGGCACATTGCACATCCTCTAAGAAGAAGAAATCAGGCAAATACACATCTTAACGGTTCTGTTGTTGGTTTTTGTTTACCTTTCCTGCCCCTCATCCATCATAGGCAAAATGGCAAAAGTGATTTTTTTAGGAGGGATTGAAATGAAATTAGGGAGGTAGGGTGATCAGATGTCCCGATTTTATAGGGACAGTCCTGATATTTGGACCTTTTTCTTATATAGTCACCAATTGCCCCCTACCCCCATTTTTCACACTTGCTATCTGGTCACCCTAGAGGGAGGTGACTTAGCCAACAGGTTTGGAGGGCAGTATTCAAGCATAAGGGACAGCCTGAAAGAAGACACAAAGACATTTGTAAGAGAAAGGATATCAAGGCTGAAATCAATTAGTGTGGGAGTGATGTGCAAAGGACCCACAAATCATAAATGTAGGTAGGGGTTGTGCCATATCATCCTTGAAGACTAGAAGTTAGAATTTAATGTGCAGTGTAGTGGGTAGCCCGTGATGTCTCACTGAGGAGAGTGACACAATGGAAAAGACAGATGGTTTGGCAGCAGTATTTTGGATGAACTGGTTGGGGTTGAAGTTAGGGTGCATTACAGAGTGCTGTAGAGTAAGAATGTGGACGTGAGACTGGAATAGCAAATGATGCTATAGTTCAGAATTGAAGAGCATTGGTAGATCTGCCTGGGAATCCAAAGAATCTGTTTTCAGATAATAGATGCAATCACAACATAGTCACATTCACACAACACTGGAACTAGATCCTTGGTCCATCAGCAGCTAAATCAGATTTCTATTCCTTAAACTTAAAGGAGAGCCATACGTATATATTAACAGATGTAAGACACTGTGTATGCAACAGCAAAGAACTTCCCCCAGCAAAGAATTTATAATTTAAAGGCATAAATAAGTACAATACAAATAGTAATGAACAACATGGTATATGGATGTGAATGTGCAGGTAGACTTCACAGAATATGTGGAATTCTTAAGTGACTTGAAGGAAAAGACAGTGTATTCCAGGGGATCAAACATCATCTAGTGTTGTGAAACCCTCTATGGGATTCTATATCCTGTAATGCACAAAGATCTGAATTAAAGATGTTGCCACAGTCCTAACTTAGAATTTTCCTTAAAAAATACTTTAAAAAAATCTAGAAATATACTAGTTTTGTTCAGTCTACTAATCTTTTAATGTTTTAAATTTCAGAAGCACTTCCCACTCTTAATTTAATTTTAAATTACAGCTGGCATTTCTGAGCCTGTTTCTAGTGGCAGCCATCTTGCTAAAAAGGCAATATAATATGTGATGGTAGGAATCAATCTTCATCTGGTGTAAATCTTTTGTAATATCAAGTAAATCTTTTAGGTCTGCAATGTAAATTTACAAAAACATGGAAAAATGTATGTTGTTTTTTATAAATTAGTAAAGTCTTGGATCTTGTTGCTTACATTAAGATTGGCTCATCCCGAAAGTGACATGGAGGAATCTAAAAAAAGTTGTTGGGAACACTGATTACATTTATGTATGTTAATAGTAGCCTAGAACATCTGTATTTTGGAAAATGGGACAGTCGTGTATAAAAATTCTCCATTGATCTTATTGTGTTGGCTAAACAGAGTAGTAATATAGGGCCAAATCATGAATTCTTTCTCAGGCAAAACTCTTGTTAAAATTAATGGGAGTTTTGTCTCAAAACAAACTAAAAACCTAGCCAAGAATTCAGAATTTGACTACAGGGTTATTGGTTTTTGTTGTGGGTTTTGTTCTAACACTATATTAAGAATACATTTAGAATTGTGTGCGTATGTATCTGTCACATACATCTTCTAGTGCAGGGGTGGGCAAACTTTTTGGCCTGTGGGCCACATCTGGATGGGGAAATTACATGCAGAGCCATGAATGTAGGGCTGGGGATTGGGGTGTGGGAGGGAGGGGCTGTGGGAAGGGGTGCGGTGTGCAGGAAGGGGCAAAGGGTTGGGGCAGAGGAGGGGTGCGGGGTGTACGAGGGGGGCTCAGGGAAGGGGGTTGGGGCGCAGAAGGGGGTGCACAGTGTGGGAGGGGGCTCAGGGCAGTGGTGCAGAGAGGGGTGTGGAGTGCAGGAGGGGGCTCAGAGCTGGGGGTTGGGGTGCAGGTGGGGTGCAGGAGTTTGGGGTGCAGGCTCCGGCCCAGCGCTGCTTACCTGGAGCGGCTCCGGGGTGGCAGTGGTGTGCACCGGGACCAGGGCAGGCTCCTTGCCTGCCTGTCTGCCCTGGCCCTGGCCCCGGCCCCAGCCCTGCGCCGCTCCAGGAAGCAGATGGCAAACGAGGCCCCTGGGGGAGGGAGGGCAGCGCGCGGCCAATGGGAGCTTTGGGGGAGGTACCTACAGGCAAGGGCAACGCACGGAGCCCTCTGCTTCCCCTCCCCCAGGGGCCACAGGGACATGGTGCCAGCTGCTTCTGGGAGCGGTGCAGGGCCGGCGGTGCCATGGGGGTGGCAATCCCACGGGACAGATCCAAAGCCCTGAGGGGCCGGATCCGGCCCACAGGCCATAGTTTGCCCACCCTTGTTCTAGTGGCTGCTACTTGTGGCTGCAAACACAGTAAATAGCTTTACAGAAGAAATAGTGATATGTTGCTGTGTATTTTGTTTAAAGATTTTGAATGGTGCTTGGCACTGGGGCAACTTAAAACAACTGTTATTTTGTATCTGCAGTCAGAATTCACACTTCAGAGCCTGAATTTTAGTGGAATTGAGTTCTATAGCTAAGAGCCAAATAACTCAAAAAACATACAATCCATGAACCCTTTTGCAAGCTCAAAAACAGGGAATGTCCTGGTGAGTAAGAAAGCAGAACATCTTATACAAAGTGGGAGTTATGCCAAATAAGCCTTACACAGCAAGTACAAAAATATTAAAATGAACCCTTTACTAGATACAGAAGAAATTCTTTTAGCATAAAGATAGGATAGGCAGACTTAATCCATATAGCCAATACGACTTTTGAAGCTTGTACGAATAGAAAAGAATTAACCGGAAAACCTACAGACAAAAATTACAATAGTTAGTTCTTGATGTGATAAAAGCATTGATTAAAATGTCAACCACCTTGTGGTCTGATATTTTCTGTCAAGTATTAGCAGTGTTGAAAGAGGAACTAGACTATGAGTTGTTTCAACTTCTCTGACTTTTGAAGGTAAAATTTACAACCCCTCTGCATTAAAACTGTCTATTTCAAACAAGTTTCAGAGTAACAGCCGTGTTAGTCTGTATCCGCAAAAAGGAGAACAGGAGTACTTGTGGCACCTTAGAGACTAACAAATTTATTAGAGCATAAGCTTTCGTGGACTACAGCCCACTTCTTCGGATGCATATAGAATGGAACATATAATGAGGAGATATATATACACACATACAGAGAGCATAAACAGGTGGGAGTTGTCTTACCAACTCTGAGAGGCCAATTAATTAAGAGGAAAAAAAACTTTTGAAGTGATAATCAAGCTAGCCAAGTACAGACAGTGTGATAAGAAGTGTGAGAGTACTTACAAGGGGAGATAGAGTCAACGTTTGTAATGGCTCAGCCATTCCCAGTCCTTATTCAAACCGGAGTTGATTGTGTCTAGTTTGCATATCAATTCTAGCTCTGCAGTCTCTCTTTGGAGTCTGTTTTTGAAGTTTTTCTGTTGTAATATAGCCACCCGCAGGTCTGTCACTGAATGACCAGACAGGTTAAAGTGTTCTCCCACTGGTTTTTGAGTATTTTGATTCCTGATGTCAGATTTGTGTCCATTAATTCTTTTGCGTAGAGACTGTCCGGTTTGGCCAATGTACATGGCAGAGGGGTGTCTCGAAGATAGCTGGGAGTGCTGGTAGTGTAGGATCTTAGGACAGAGTCAGGCTTGTCTGGTTATGTAGACTCTGTCCTAAGACCCTACGCTACCAGCACTCCCAGCTATCTTCGAGACACCACTGACTTCCTGAGGAAACTACAATCCATCGGTGATCTTCCAGAAAACACCATCCTGGCCACTATGGACGTAGAAGCCCTGTACACCAATATTCCACACAAAGATGGACTACAAGCTATCAGGAACAGTATCCCTGATAATGTCACAGCTAACCTGGTGGCTGAACTTTGTGATTTTGTCCTCACCCACAACTATTTCACATTTGGGGACAATATATACCTTCAAGTCAGCGGCACTGCTATGGGTACCCGCATGGCCCCACAATATGCCAACATTTTTATGGCTGACTTAGAACAACGCTTCCTTAGCTTCCTTAGCTCTCGTCCCCTAACGCCCCTACTCTACTTGCGCTACATTGATGACATCTTCATCATCTGGACCCATGGAAAAGAAGCCCTTGAGGAATTTCACCATGATTTCAATAATTTCCATCCCACCATCAACCTCAGCCTAGATCAATCCACACAAGCGGTCCATTTCCTGGACACTACTGTGCTAATAAGCGATGGTCACATCAATACCACCCTATACCGGAAACCTACTGACCGCTACACTTACCTACATGCCTCCAGCTTCCATCCAGGACACACCACACGATCCATTGTCTACAGCCAAGCTCTAAGATATAACCGCATTTGCTCCAATCCCTCGGATAGAGACAAGCACCTACAAGATCTCTATCAAGCATTCTTAAAACTACAATACCCACCTGCTGAAGTGAAAAAACAGATTGACAGAGCCAGACGAGTACCCAGAAGTCACCTCCTACAAGACAGGCCCAACAAAGAAAATAACAGAACACCACTAGCTGTCACCTTCAGCCCCCAACTAAAACCTCTCCAGCGCATCATCAGAGATCTACAACCTATCCTGAAAGATGATCCTTTACTCTCACAGATCTTGGGAGACAGACCTGGCCTCGCTTACAGACAACCCCCCAACCTAAAGCAAATACTCACCAGCAACCACACATCACTGACCAAAACCACTAACCCAGGAACCTATCCTTGTAACAAACCCCGATGCCAACTCTGTCCACATATCTATTCAAGTGACATCATCATAGGACCTAATCACATCAGCCATACCATCAGGGGCTCGTTCACCTGCACATCTACCAATGTGATATATGCCATCATGTGCCAGCAATGCCCCTCTGCCATGTACATTGGCCAAACCGGACAGTCTCTACGCAAAAGAATTAATGGACACAAATCTGACATCAGGAATCAAAATACTCAAAAACCAGTGGGAGAACACTTTAACCTGTCTGGTCATTCAGTGACAGACCTGCGGGTGGCTATATTACAACAGAAAAACTTCAAAAACAGACTCCAAAGAGAGACTGCAGAGCTAGAATTGATATGCAAACTAGACACAATCAACTCCGGTTTGAATAAGGACTGGGAATGGCTGAGCCATTACAAACGTTGACTCTATCTCCCCTTGTAAGTACTCTCACACTTCTTATCACACTGTCTGTACTCGGCTAGCTTGATTATCACTTCAAAAGTTTTTTTTCCTCTTAATTAATTGGCCTCTCAGAGTTGGTAAGACAACTCCCACCTGTTTATGCTCTCTGTATGTGTGTATATATATCTCCTCATTATATGTTCCATTCTATATGCATCCGAAGAAGTGGGCTGTAGTCCACGAAAGCTTATGCTCTAATAAATTTGTTAGTCTCTAAGGTGCCACAAGTACTCCTGTTCTTCTTATTTCAAACAAAGCTCTTTTCAAATATAGTTTACTTATTTTTAGCCCATGTCTCTGACCACTTTCTTCCTGAGTCCTTTGGTTTATCACTGATTCAGTTCAAATATCTTATCCACATGTTCTCATGGTATCCCTTGTACATCCTGAAGACTTCTAACATATCCCCTCTTAAACACCTTTTCTCCAGTTAGAACAATCCTTGTTCTTATAGCATTGTTGCATAGGTTATCCTCCTAATCTCAGGACCCTGAAAGAGGCATCAGAGGAGATTACTAAACCAATAACAAGTTTTTAACAGTTACTTGAAGAGAGGGGAGATACTATGAAAGAATTGGAGATAAGCAAAAGAAAACATAATCCTAATCTTTGAGGAGAGAGAATAGGGAGGAGCAAGTAACTGTCTCATCAGTGGCAGGCCAAATTGTAGACATTAATTAGGGATGAGATCACAAATAGGATTTATATATTTCTGTTTAAAACAATATTGCAAGTCTGGTGTTAAGATCAAGTCCTATCATTATTACTCCTGGGAGAATTCTGTGCCAAAAAAATTAAATTCTGCACACAATATTTTAAAATTTTGCATTTTTTTGTCAAAACAATGCAATATAATCCAGCTAGTTCCAATTATTTTGGTAATTTATTTAAACTACAATACAATGGATGGAGAATGAGAGTGGGGAGCATTGGAGGAAATCATCAACCCCCCTCTATCTAATAGTAATGTAGCTAGTGTTGACCCTTTACTTCTAATTATTAGTCAACAAATAATATGCAGCTGTATGCTCAGTGTTACATCATAGGCAACTGAAGAGCAAGTGATGGCTGGTGACTCAAACTCACAATTTATACTGGCTACTGACCACCTCCCAAAAGGTCAGTAGTAAACCGTTCATGGAGCATATTTTGTTAGGAAATTTTTTCAGTACAAAAATTTAGACCAATTCTAATCACTAAAGCACCATAAGCATTTATAAGGCCTTACTGTCCTGTATAATAAGGCTCCTTTCCACCACTCTGGCAACATAAAGGAGCCTTAAAATGTTTATACCTGTTTTATACTCCTGGGGAAATTCACAAAGAACAATGGGAACAATTCACTAAGCAGGCAGGCTGCTACATTCTCCTCTGTCAGAGGGAACAGAGCCTGCCCTATGCCTACATCTTCAGAAATACACCAACGCCCTGCCCCTCCACACCGAGCATGCTGCAATAGTGAGCGAGAGGGACAGTCTCTCTCTCTCTCTCACACACACACACACACATGTGACTACTCAGCCCCTCCCTCCAGGCGGTGATTTACATCTCTGCCAGTTGCTCTGGGTGCCTAAACCGACCCGTCTGCCTGCTGCTGTTATTTTTCTGCAGGTAAGCAAAGAAATCTGTGGCCACCATGAATTCTGTGGACGCACAGTGATGCAAAATTCCCCCAGGAGTACATTATGTAAGCGGGGGAATGGTCCCACTATTCGGGGGAACTTTCCTGGCTTATACACTTCCCTGGTGAAACTGGCTAGTGAAAGGATCTGAGTCCTTGCTCCCACTCCCTTTACCCAAATGCCTGCCTGACCTTAAGGAGTTACTTTCCACTCTCTTGTGGTCACTTAGGACAGGGGCTAGTGTGTCCCCACTCCGGGGTACTCTCTCCGCTCTGGAAGCTTCACTGACACACTGATCATTGCATATTGTTCAAGCAAATACAATTTATTAAACAGCAATCCATTTTAAAAATAAGGGAAAAATGGGAAAGGTTAAAGGAAAATACATAACCCTGCTCTGTGGCATGGGGATATCATAAACAGCAGTTTCTGGACTATAAGGGAAGTTCATAGTCTGTCCCTCACATGGCCCAGGCCTCCTTTTCGGGCCCTGACTGTGCTGCAGGAATGCCACGGATTGGACACTTGCTCAGGCTCTGGGCACATGCCCTCAGGCTCTAGGTGGCAGGACCCCTCCCAGTGTCGGCCCCCCTGTTGGGGTTATGATCCCTGCCCCCCAAGTCTGGCCTGCCAGGCCTTTTCACTGGGAGCATCTCCCTGCATTGGGCCCTCTGCCCAGGGTTCCCCTCGCTCTTCCCAGATGCTCACTGCTCCGGCTCCAGCACTGCTGCTGGTGCTCTGCCTCCACCTCCTGGGCTGCTCCTCTGGCCAGCGCAGCTCTGCTCCCCAGTTCAGCTCAGGCTCCTGCTCTCTCCTTAGCTTGGCCCTGTTCTGGCCCAGGCAGTTCCAACTCACACGGAGACTGGGACCCCTGGAGTTCTAACTTCCTCATTAGCCTGCCGGCCATGTCAATCAGGCTGACCTGGAGCTTTGACCTCGCCCCATTGTCCTTGAGGGCTGTCAGGGTCCTGGTTTCCCATCAACCCTTCCCCTTTTTTTTTGGTACTGGGAGCTAGCCAACCAAACCCCCCCACTAAGTTTTAATAAGGGGCCAACAGTCCCCTTACAAATAAATATTAGATCTATCTATAATGCTGTGATAGCTGAGCTCCTGATCAAGATTGAAAAAGTCTGACATTTTTTAAATTTTCAAGTTTCTTGTAATTGTCATGCAAATAAATTTTAAGATTTCAGTTATAGATGGCTATATAATTACAATACTCTTTTCTAACATTATTCAATATTTTCTGTTGAAATAGGAAAATTCTCACTGAGCAAAAACAAATACTATGATCATACTGCAAAGCCAACAATAACTGAACTTCTGATGTTTTGTTATGCATAATGCCTGTTGCATTCATTTAGATATAATATATGTGCCAATAGTGTTAACAAAACCCATCACTGTCCAACATTAAACAGTGTTAAATAAGATCCCGGGTTTGTTGTACAGAGACCTCAGCCTGCTCAGTACCATGGTGCAAACACCATTAAAAATCCGTTTAACATTTATTAAAAAATACAGACGCTCCACGACTTACACAAGCGTTCCGTTCCAGAATGCCTTGTGTAAGTCAAATTTTGCATAAGTCGGGAAGGTATACCTGACAATTACGCAAAAAAAAAAAAAAAAAAAAAAAGCTTACGGAACTTTTCCCGTAAGTGCGGATTTGCATAAGTCGGGTTTGTGTAACCCAGGGAGCGTCTATACAGAAAACAAAACAGTTAAAGCATTTATAATCTAAAATATTCCTTGTTCCCTTTTCCTTTAGCTGAAGAGAGCTTTTTAAGAAGGGAAAAAAAAAAAAACATTCTTGACAGTCTTTTAGATGGCACTAAAGGGAGTAACTGTCCTTTTGGATGAAAGAAAGGACGTTCTTTGATATGGGCTAGAGTTGCTGCTGCTAAAGTCCAATCCTGTTTCATCCCAGATGGTGTTTGGGATTCAGCTGGAGCACCTGTAGAGGTGGTGAAGTCATCTGGGTCCCTCTCAGGCCCAGTCTGGTCAGGACATCTCTCAGGATGATGAAGGCCCTGGTTCTCAGGAGACAGTGGGGTGGCAGCCGCAGCCATGATGGTGAAGTTTGCTCCAATAGCCAATTTTTCTCCTCAAAGTCTTTTTCTTTAAGGACCCTGTTACACGGCTCAAAATCCACCACTGGATTGGTGCCTCCTCCTGGTACTCTGAGGATTAGCTCAAGGCCAATACCCGCTCCCCTCCAATCCATAGTTTTCACGCTGTCACTCTGTCTCCGCTGTTCTCCTGAAGCCTCAGGAACCACAGTGTCCTCTTCGTGACTCAGCCCTCCGGCCATGTCACTATCTGTGTTCCCCTATTTCTGAGGAGTTTAGCTATTCAGGAGTCGTAGGCAGTCCTCTTGCTCACTACTTCAGTGCCTCTTGCCTGGTGGCTGGTAGGGAAACCCAGGCCTGCCCTCTCCTTCGGGTTCTACCCCAGAGACCCTCAGCTCAGCAGTCTGGGACTTCTCTCTCTGGCCTCACTACTCTATCCCTGAGTTTCTTCCTACTGCTAGGTCCCTTTTTCTTCCTGAGCCTACCAATTCTCCAAAGCCTCATCCCTCTTTTAGGGTTGCCAGGTGTCCGTTTTTTGACTGGAGTGCACAGCACAGCTGACCAGGCCACTAAAAGTCTGGCTAGTGCAGAGCTAGCAGGTTCTGTGCCCGGCTCCGCGCGGCTCCCAGGAAGCAGCTGGCATGTCCCTCTGGCTGCTAGGTTTAGGGGCAGCCAGGGGAGTTCCATGCGCTGCCCCTGCCTGCAGGCACCGCTCCAAGTACTGACTCTGCAGCTCTTATTGGCTGGGAACAATGGCCAATGGGAGCTGTGGGGGCAGCGCCTGTGGGCAGGAGGGAGCTCCCTGGCTGCCCCTCTGCCTAGGAGCCACAGGGACATGTCGCCACTTCCTGGGACCTGGGCGGCCTTCCTCCATCCCCGAGAAATGCCGGGCCTCCTAAGGTCAGCGCCACCCGGAGCCTACACCCCAAACCCCCTCCCACACCCTAACCCCTTGTCCCAGCTCGGAACCCTCTCTCGCACCCAAACTTCCTCCCAGAGCCTGCACCCCAACCCCCAGCCCTGAGCCCTCTCCCCTTCGCCAAAATCCTCAGCCGCAGCCTGGAGATCCCTCCTGCACTCCAGACCTCTCGTCCCCGGCCCTACCCCAAAGCCTGCACCCCCCAGCCAGAGCCCTCACCCCCTCTGCATCCCACCCCCTGCCCCAGCCCGGTGCTCCCTCCCACACTCCAAACTCCTCAGCCTCAACTCGGAGACCCCGCCTACTCCCCAAACTTCTAATCCCCAGCCCCATCCCAAAGGCCACACCTCCAGCTTGAGCCCTCACCCCACCCCACCCCCGCATCCCAACCCCCTGCCAGTGCTGCCTCCCACACCCCAACCCTCTGCCCCATCCCTGAGCATCCCTCCCGTATTCCAAACCCCTCGGCCACAACCCAGAGACCCCTCTTGCTCCCTAAACCCCAGCCCCACCCCAAAGCCCACATCCCCAGCCGGAGCCCTCACCACCCCCACATCACAACCTCCTGCCCCAGCCCAGTGAAAATGAGCAAGGATGGGGGAGAGCAAGTGATGGAAGGAGGGAGTGAGCAGGCTAGGGGGTGGGGCCTCGGAGAAGGGCAGGACCTCAGGGAAGGGATAGGGCAGAGCAAAGTGTTCCATTTTCTTCTATTAGAAAGTTGGCAACCCTGCCCTCTTCCCAGGGAGTGACTGCAATTTCCGCTCACTCCCCCGTCTCCTGGGAGTGTCTGCCTTTTCCCAGCAGCCCCTTCTCTTTCAACTCCTGGGCTTTATAGGCCCCGCCTATTCCTGTCTAGCTGAGCCTCCTTAATCAGCTACCTAATGGGTTAATTAGCTCATCTGGCCTGCATTCAAACCTGCAGGGTGAGTGTGGGGTAGTCACCCCATCACAGACCCACGAAGGGAATGGTGGGTGGAATAGTCCATCCCCTCATTATTTTGTCTGCCAATTAGGCCTAGCTTCTGACACACCAATTTTGGTTTGCTAATTTCTGGTTCCACATTTTTCTTGTTTACCAAGCATGAGCTTAAAGTTTTATCAGTAGGCCTTTTTGTTTGGACTAATTCAGTTTTTGTGTCTCCCTTTCGTACACTTTTCCATCAACATTTGTTGTTCTAGGTTATTGTGACATCGTATGAATAAGGCTGCGAGTCTTTCACAGAGGTCACGGATTCCGGGACCTCCATGACTTCTGCAGCGGCTGGTGCGGCTGACCCCAGGGCCACCGGAGCTCGGACAGCCCCAGGCAGCTGGTCCCAGGTGCTGCCCTGGAGCAGCAGCCAAGGAGCAGAAATGGTGGGGCCCCGGGCTGCCCCCTGCCTGGAGCAGCAGCAGTGGTGGGGCGCCACCCCCTGCTCTGAGCAGCAATGGTGGCAGGGTCCCAGGCCCCCCCCCCCCACACCCAGAGCAGCAGTAGTGGTGGGGTGCGGCCCCCTGCCCAGGACAGCATCGGCTGCAGGGCCCCAGGTTGCCCAGTCTGGAGCAGCAGCAGCAGCAATGGGACCCTGGGCCGCCCACCCCCCAGCAGCAGGATCGGCAAGGCCCCAGAGCATCCCCCCAGCAGTGGAGGGGCTCCACAGTGCCCCCCCCCCAAGCAGCATCTCCAGGAGTGCCCCCCCCAGATTTAGTTAGGGGTGTTTTTAGTAAAAGTTATGGACAGGTCACAGGCAGTGTCTCTTTGTTTATTGACTGTGACCTGTCCATGATTTTTACTAAAAATACCCGTGACTAAATCATAGCTTTTTACTGTGAACTTGTAAATTATGGTAAATTTGTAGGCCCATTTATTGCAAAAGGCCCATTATACTTACTGGATAGCTTATATTTTTGAGTTTATTTACTTCAGCTTGGTATCAGTGTCACTGTGGTGGGGAGGGAAGGTCTGTTGTATGCAGTACACAATGTTAGTTACTCCTGGGGGAATTTTGCACCACTGCGTGTGTGCATAATTAATGAGCCGTGCATACTTTTAATTTTTTGCGCAGAAAAAAGCTTCTGCTGAAAAGTTGCTGCAATGCCACCTTTTGCCCACCAAAGGGCACTGTGGCGCTAGAACACAGCAGCAGCTCCCAACAGAAAATCTCTTCTGTAGTTCCTCCTTTTTCCCACCAGAGGGTGCTGTGGCAATAGAACACAGCAGCTGCTCCCAGCCAGCTAGGGAAGAGAAAAAGCCTGCAGAGCCTTCTCCACAGTGCCTGTCAGGCCATGTCAGGAGACAAGGACTACGGGGAGACAGACAGTGTGGGGTGCTGGGGGTTCAGACAGAGGGGGTGCAGGGCCACATGGGAAAGGGGGAATGGGTGTCTGAGTGGGGGTGGAGGGACACTTGTGCCTGACTGAATGGGAGAGGCTAGGGATCAGCCAGGGTCTGCATGGGGGAAGCTCCCTAACAGTCCCTTCCCCTCCCCCCCCCAAAAAAAAAACAACAACCTGTTCCATACTTTTCCCACCCATACCCAACAACCCTCCAAATTCACACCCAGGGTCCTTCCCAGCAATTATTTCCCTCTCCCTCAGCTCCTTGCACTGCTTCTGGGGGTGCAGGAAATACATTTCTGTATTGTAGTTTAAATTAATTATTACTCAGAGAGCTGTATTAACATGCCTAGTAAGGAATCTATTTGTCAAAAAACATTTTCTGAATCTTTTTTGTTGTCTGTATTGTTCCAGACATACTTGCTAACAGATATTTTGAAATAAATGATCAAAAATAATTGAAACTGGTGTGATTATATTGTGTTATTTTGACAAATAAAATATGCAGAATTGTGCAGAATTTTAAAATATTGTGTGCAGAATTTTTTATTTTTGCTGCAGATTTTTTTATTTTTGGTACAGTAGTCCCCCAGCAGTACTAGTTAATGATTGGGCTGTCTGTCAGGTAGCAGTCTATTGTCTCCAGAGGGCTGAAAGGAGTGGGTCATCTGTGGCTTCTCCACCCCCTTTCTCTTCAGTGTTGCTAAACTCACACATTTGGGGGGGATACACTCTTATATGCAGCACAAGCTTTATGATTAATAAAACCCCAAGCAAGAGTGAAGACACAGCTTGCTGGGATGGAAATGTGAATTCTCCACTAGTTCTCAGTGTGTGTGTGGGAGTCTCTCTGTGTAATCAGTTACTGTATGCCTCTTCCTCTGGTTCCATTTATGAAAAGGGGCATCAAGCCATGAATTGCTTAGCCTATGCTAGATCCTGAAAATTGAGAGGCCCTAAAGTAGTTGCTTTCCTTGTGTGTATCACTAACTATACACATACTGGGGATTTAAGGGCAGTGCTTTGCTCAAAAATGATATCACTTTGCACCCCTGGGATATGTAAATATTTTGAGCCAGATTCACTAGTATGCACTGTGATGCAAAGCAGCTCCAGTGATGCAAAGAATTTAGATACTAGCATAGAAAGTACACTTACAAAGTTTGCAGACGATACCAAGATGGGAGGGGTTGCAAGTGCTTTGGAAGATAGGATTAAAATTCAAAATAATCTGGACAAACTGGAGAAATGGTCTGAAGGAAATAGGATGAAATTCAATAAGGACAAATGCAAAATACTCCACTTAGGAAGGAACAATCATTTGCACACATAAAATGGGAAATGACTGCCTAGAAAGGAGTACTGCGGAAAGGGATCTGGGGGTCATAGTGGATCACAAGCTAAATCTGAGTCAACAGTGTAACGCTGTTGCAAAAAAAGCAAACATCATTCTGGGATGTATTAGCAGGAGTATTGTAAGCAAGACCTGAGAAGTAATTCTTACGCTCTACTCTGCACCGATTAGGCCTCAACTGGAGTACTGTGACCAACTCTGGACACCACATTTCAGGAAAGATGTGGACAAATTGGAGAAAGTCCATAAAAGAGTGACAAAAATTATTGAAGTTGTAGAAAACATGACCTATGAGGGAAGATTAAAAAATTGGGTTTGTTTAGTCTGGAGAAGAGAAGACTGAGAGAGGACATGATAACAGTTTTCAAGTACATAAAAGGCAGTTACAAGGAGGAGGGAGAAAATTTGTTCTTCTTAACCTCTGACGATAGGACAAGAAGCAATGGGCTTAAATTGCAGCAAGGGTGGTTTAGGTTGGACATTAGGAAAAACTTCCTAACTGTCAGAGTGGTTAAGCACTGGAATAAATTGCCTAGGGAGGTTGTGGAATCTCCATCATTGGGGATTTTTAAGAGCAGGTTGGACAAACACCTGTCAGGTATGGTCTAGATAATACTTAGTCCTGCCTTGAGTGCAGGGGACTGGACTAGATGACCTCTCGAGGTCCCTTCCAGTTCTATGATTCTATAAGACATAAACCCAGTTTAATTGGTCAGTTACATTTAAATTGGGATTATATATATTTGGCCCTTTGATAGGTCATATATAAAAATGTTACATGGTATGCCTGACACTGGGCAGGTAACATTCACAATCCAGGATTTCAGATTATTGGTGTAGGCAGTTTTTGGCCATGTAAATACAATTAGGTGCTGTGTGTCACCTTGTGGTGAATTAAACGATTGGGGTGGGGGGATTTCTTACCCCAGTGTCGTTTAGTGCCTCTCAGGAGATCCAGCTGTGTGTTTCAAATAAGACCTTCATAGCCCTACTCACCAGCTGTCTGTTTGTGCCCGTGGAAATCGCCCTGGTCTCATGATGGCCTGAGACACTAGCCCCTCACCAGTGAAGGATGCTGTGTCTGGCGCCGCTGCATCCTGGCTTTGCCTGCATGCTGGGGACACCCCCCCGTCTGCATGCAGTGGGCAGTGCCAGGCGCTCCGCACCGCCCAGTTAGACGTGAGAGCAAAGAGAGGGAGGCCGGGAAAGCTCTTCCCCCGTCTCTGAGCCGGCAGATCCGGGTCTCGTGGTTTAGACTGACGTGGTCAATCGAATCAAAACAGAAGGGGAAAGGTTCCGCAGGGCTGGTTCCTAGAGCTGAGCCGCGGCTGCTTCTGCCTGTCGAGCAGCCAGAGCGAGAAGGCGGCGGCGGCAGCAACAGACACGGCACTAATCTCCACGGCTAGGTGAGTGTCTGCCTCCCCGTGCACCGTGTCTGCAGGTTTGAGCTGTTTCCACATTCACGGTAGGGTTTGGGGGTGACGGGGGGAGAGGGGCGCAGGGAGACTGCCCCTTCCAGCTGTGTTACTGTGCAGAGCCAGATTCTGTCAAAAAAGTTTCAGAGGAACCCCTCCCTTCAACCCTTATTTACCCTGAGATCTGAGAGACTGGAAAAGCCTTTCAGGGAAAGGGGTAAAAGCCCCAACGTTGGAGATGCTGAAAACTAGACTGGACAATAACAACACTGCACTTACAATAACAACGTTGCACTGACCCCAAGGCCAGGGGTTAGTTGGATCCGGTGAGGCTTTGTGAGCTCTCCTTTAAATTTGATCTGTGATTTAAAGCCTGTTGAAGTACAGAAAAATCTCTTGACTTCTCTTACACAGACATCTATAGATGTCAAGAAAAGATGCACTGCTAACTGTCTGAGAGATCTTGGGTTTTTTTGGGTGGGGGGGAACCCTAGTGAAACATCTCTACCCTTTATAGTTGGAAATGTAATTTAATTTAATGTTTTTACATGCAAAGTTGTTAATATCTCTCAGGCAGTGCATGACAGTCTGGGTTCAAATAATATTTTGTTAGCTAAATCAGTTTTGTATTCACTCTTTGGCAATGTAACTATTGAAATTTTGGGTGAATTTTTTTTAAAAAATAAGTTATTCGTGGACAGACAGGTAAACCACGGTATGTAGGTATGAGCTATTATGCTTTCTGAAAAAGCACACACTACTAAGTGGGAGAAATCAGACTATATTTTGCAAGCCATATTATTGGCAAAAAGATATAGTGTTATATTATCAACCAGTTTGTATAGGTGTTCGGAATCTTTGATTCTGCTCAGTGCTTATTCACAGTGCTATAGTGGCATGTGTTTATTATACTAAAGTAGGAACCTATTTCAGAACACACAGGTACCATATATGATTATTTGTATATTCATAACCATTATGAGGTCAAATTCATAGAGAGGTGCTGGCCTGAAACTCACCCAGTGACTTCAGTAGGAGTTCTGAGGGCTTAGTAGGTGCTCAGCACCTCTAGATTTGATCTGTGCCTCAGATTTTAAGTGCCCTCAGATTTTGGATATTTAATTTGAGTTACTGAAAACTAGCAGCCATTTTTTAAAATATTGGCTTTAATGCATGTTGTGATCACTGATGAAGGACCCAGTCTTGCAAGGAGGAACAAGTACTGATGGGTTGTCCCCTTCTAAGAGCTTTTTGCCGTAATGGGGCCTTACTGACCTTGGTCATTTCTATAAACAGTGCTTCACAAAAGCAGATCTCATTTGAAAGACCTCAAAATAAAAAACAAACAAACTAATTTTGATTCCTTGTTACATACAGTTACAGGAAATAAATCCTAGATAATCCCATTGAATTCTCCATATTCTCCTGACCTGTTCAGATTCAAGAAATCTGCCTAAATTGATTGTCAGTAATAATAATAATTAAAGTTTGACCTTGTAGTATATTCATGACAATCTTAAGAATGTGGTCTGAATAGTGAAAGCAAATGACAACAGAGAGAGTGTATATATTCTAATGGTTAGAGGTGAGGGCAATGAGTTAAATCCTGATTGCCATTCCTTCCCTTGCCACTGCTGACTTGGGAAAGTCAGTTAATGGTTTTGGTTTTTATTTTATCCTTAGGCAATATATGGGAATAACAATTCTAGCCCACTTCAAAGTGGTGGTGTGTGGATCAATTGATATTTCTGAGGAGATTGAAGATTCTTGTATGAAAGGTGCTATAGAATTGCAAAGTAGTACATATTAGAATTATTGGTCTCCTTACGGATCAGATCAGCTTTGCTTAATTGCTAGTGCACTTCACAGATCCACTGGTCATTCTTTGGCCCTCTTATGAAGCATGAACAACAAAACCCTACCACAGATTTGAGATTGCAGTAGCAGCCACTGAGTGGCTGTAGTGTTTTTTTGTGGCCTAAGTGGCTAATTTCTCCTATTCTTGATTCCCATAGAATCATATTCATTATATTTATTTCTATCTAGTTTCTTATACTGCACTCATCACCATGGTTTTAGAGCACCCGTCCCAACTTTATCTCCTCTGAGTTCACAGCACACAGCCCAGTAATTTGGTCTATGTGCTGGGACCAGTATTGGATCCTGAATCTGAACAAAAATCAGCATGATAAGAATTACTGATGGCATACAGAGTTATTAAAGATGTTGTCAGCATAAATGGCATTTTGCAGTGCAGTTTAGGATTTATTCATCATTTTATAAATGGAGAGATAAGGTCTGTTTTTATAAGGCGGAGTTCTGACTTTGGAGAAAGTTAGCTTATTATTCACTTCTTGTTTGGTGGTTTCTCATTTCCTCCTTTCATATATTTAGACTTGAGAAGTACTGATGTGTGGGATTTATTTGCATAACAGACTTGTCATAAAAAAAAACTGATAGTCATGCTTCAGAGTATATTGTAGCTGATATTTTAGGTACTAAACTACCTCCTTAAATGCCCAGTCTTGCTCCTGCTGAAGTCCATGGCAGCAGAATTGGTCACTAATTTTGTACATCGAGAGTCTCAGTAGGGCCTCAAACCAGAATAGAAGAAGTGGCATGAGCATATCTCTGAATGTGACTGAATTTGATGGAGGAAACTGGTATTTGTTTGGCAATACAAAATATCACAATCTTATTTCTGTGTTTTTACACTGATCTAATAGATTCATAGATTCTAGGACTGGAAGGGACCTCGAGAGGTCATCGAGTCCAGTCCCCTGCCCGCATGGCAGGACCAAATACCGTCTAGACCATCCCTGATAGACATTTATCTAACCTACTCTTAAATATCTCCAGAGATGGAGATTCCACAACCTCCCTAGGCAATTTATTCCAGTGTTTAATAATAATGGAGATATCCCATCTCCTAGAACTGGAAGGGACCTTGAAAGGTCATCGAGTCCAGCCCCCTGCCTTCACTAGCAGGACCAAGTACTGATTTTGCCCCAGATCCCCAAGTGGCCCCCTCAAGGATTGAACTCACAACCCTGGGTTTAGCAGGCCAATGCTCAAACCACTGAGCTATCCCTCCCCCATACCACCCTGACAGTTAGGAACTTTTTCCTAATGTCCAACCTAGACCTCCCTTGCTGCAGTTTAAACCCATTGCTTCTGGCTCTATCCATAGAGGCTAAGGTGAACAGGTTTTCTCCCTCCTCCTTATGACACCCTTTTAAATACCTGAAAACTGCTATCATGTCCCCTCTCAGTCTTCTCTTTTCCAAACTAAACAAACCCAATTCTTTCAGCCTTCCTTCATAGGTCATGTTCTCAAGACCTTTAATCATTCTTGTTGCTCTTCTCTGGACCCTTTCCAATTTCTCCACATCTTTTTTAAAATGCGGTGCCCAGAACTGGACACAATACTCCAGCTGAGGCCTAACCAGAGCAGAGTAGAGCGGAAGAATGATTTCTCGTGTCTTGCTCATAACACACCTGTTAATACATCCCAGAATCATGTTTGCTTTTTTTGCAACAGCATCACACTGTTGACTCATATTTAGCTTGTGGTCCACTATAACCCCTAGATCCCTTTTTGCGGTACTCCTTCCTAGACAGTCTCTTCCCATTCTGTATGTGTGAAACTGATTTTTCCTTCCTAAGTGGAGCACTTTGCATTTGTCTTTATTAAACTTCATCCTGTTTACCTCAGCCCATTTCTCCAATTTGTCCAGATCATTTTGAATTATGACCCTGTCCTCCAAAGCAGTTGCAATCCCTCCCAGTTTGGTATCATCCGCAAACTTAATAAGCGTACTTTCTATGCCAATATCTAAGTCGTTGATGAAGATATTGAACAGCGCCGGTCCCAAAACAGACCCCTGCGGTACCCCACTCGTTATGCCTTTCCAGCAGGATTGGGAACCATTAATAACAACTCTCTGAGTACGGTTATCCAGCCAGTTATGCACCCACCTTATAGTAGCCCCATCTAAATTGTATTTGCCTAGTTTATCGATAAGAATATCATGCGAGACGGTATCAAATGCCTTACTAAAGTCTAGGTATACCACATCCACAGCCTCACCCTTATCCACAAGGCTCATTATCCTATCAAAGAAAGCTATCAGATTGGTTTGACATGATTTGTTCTTCACAAATCCATGCTGGCTGTTCCCTATCACCTTACCACCTTCCAAGTGTTTGCAGATGATTTCCTTAATTACTTGCTCCATTATCTTCCCTGGCACAGAAGTTAAACTAACTGGTCTGTAGTTTCCTGGGTTGTTTTTATTTCCCTTTTTATAGATGGGCACTATATTTGCCCTTTTCCAGTCTTCTGGAATCTCTCCCATCTCCCATGATTTTCCAAATATAATAGCTAGAGGCTCAGATACCTCCTCTATTAGCTCCTTGAGTATTCTAGGATGCATTTCATCAGGCCCTGGTGACTTGCAGGCATCTAACTTTTCTAAGTGATTTTTAACTTGTTCTTTTTTTATTTTATCTGCTAAACCTACCCCCTTCCCATTAACATTCACTATGTTAGGCATTCCTTCAGACTTCTCGGTGAAGACCAAAACGAAGAAGTCATTAAGCATCTCCGCCATTTCCAAGTTTCCTGTTACTGTTTCTCCCTCTTCACTAAGCAGTGGGCCTACCCTGTCTTTGGTCTTCCTCTTGCTTCTAATGTATTGATAAAAAGTCTTCTTGTTTCCCTTTATTCCCGTAGCTAGTTTGAGCTCATTTTGTGCCTTTGCCTTTCTAATCTTGCCCCTGCATTCCTGTGTTGTTTGCCTATATTCATCCTTTGTAATCTGTCCTAGTTTCCATTTTTTATATGACTCCTTTTTATTTTTTAGATCATGCAAGATCTCATGGTTAAGCCAACGTGGTCTTTTGCCACATTTTCTATCTTTCCTAACCAGCGGAATAGCTTGCTTTTGGGCTCTTAATAGTGTCCCTTTGAAAAACTGCCAACTCTCCTCAGTTGTTTTTCCCCTCAGTCTTGATTCCCATGGGACCTTACCTATCAGCTCTCTGAGCTTACCAAAATCTGCCTTCCTGAAATCCATTGTCAGGCTGAGGCTGTACAAGCTCCTGTTAATAGTTCTTAACAGTAAATGCAAAAAATATTTTAACACACTATACATGGAGAAATGTATATTCTAAATATATCTTCAACCCACATTCTAGAGCAAATCAGAGCAAACTGAACATGATTTGCATACACTTAACTCTCAGATAAACCAAAGAATGCATTTCATTCAAACTTTGTAGTCTGCATATTCCATTTCTTAATATTTTCTTTATACAGCTCTTTTTTGCTTTCACGGACTGTTCTTGCATTCTAGTTGTTAATATAGAACCCAATTTTGTAAGGTGCTGAATCCCTCTTCGGAGGTCCTGAGTGCTCTCAAATCTCAAGTCAAATAGCAGTTGAGAGTACTCAGTACCTTACAGGATCTGGCTCGTAGAGTCAGTTCCTCCACTTCCTTTTCAAGTAAGAATTGGATTAACTTCAGCAGCGTGGCTCCCTTCAACGGCAGTTGCCTCATGAAATTTCCCTAGAAGGGGTTCCTCAGAATGTAAGGCAGGGATAGTCAATTAGTTTTTGCTAAAGTCCAGATTTCTTGGTCAAGGTAGAGTCAAGGTCCAGACTCCAGAGAAAATAATGACAATAACAAGTAAATAAAAAGATTTCGGAGTCCATTCAGAAGTATCTGGTAGTCTGGATTTGGCCCGCAGGCCGCCTATTGGCTATCCCTGATGTAAGGGATCCACACTCAGGAGCTTGTACAGCCTCAGCTTGTATTAACTCCTTAGTGACTTCCCCATGGGATTCGATAGAGGTAGAGGGCAGGTTTATGTTTCATGTCCTGGTCCTTCTATACCAGCATTTCTCAAATGCGGCCACCATGGCCACATGCGGCCATCAGAGGCTTTTCTTGTGGCCACAGCCACCTGGGTGGTGATTGGGGGTGGGGGGGCAAGAATTTACCCCTCCCCTGGGTCTGCAAGTACAGGTTGGTACCTGCCCCTGTCTGGAGCCACAAACGCCAGAGGAGCAGACAGCTGGTGTCAGTTCTCCACCTTCCCATGGGCAGTGGGGCTCAGGCTTCTGTCTTCAGCCCTGGGGCGGCAGGCGGCAAGCTTTGTCCATGTGGTGGCAGGCTCCGGCCACTGGGCTTCAGGCTCATCCTCCCCGCCCATCGCCTCTGGCCCCCGTTGCCTCCCCTGGCCCGTGACACATCCACCCCATCACCCCTGGCCCCCAATGCCTCCCTACCCACCTCCCAATCAAAGGTGTAATTTGTCCCCCGGCTTGCCAGGGCTGAGTAAGTCTGCTGTGAAAAGTGATATTTGTATGTTAATATCACATTACTTTTCACAGAATCAGACTTACTAGCTAGCAAGTCTATTAAAAAACAAACAGAAACCAAAAAGCAAAAGGAACAACAACAACAAAAGACAAGAACATGCAGAACACCTTATTATGTTTCTATTCTGTTTAGGTCCAGTAAAGAATAGAGACAACTGTACATTGTTGTTGTTACTGAATCTGCAAAAAAAACTAAATAAATGACAATGATTTGAACATGTATATGTGCATATTTATTTGTTTAACTAATTAAGTAAAAATGGTCATTCTGGCCACCAGTAAGAGTTAGTGGCTGCACTTTGAGGCCACCAAAAAATTTGTTGCGTGAACCCCTGTCTATACCATACCCATTCATTCAGGATCCTTAGCAGTACAGAGGAGCCACCTGGGACAAAAGAGAGTGGTGCTCTGGAGGTGAATGATATTGCCTTTCATGTAAGTTAAGAGATCCTCACACAACTTCCCCTCCAAATGTTGTTCCTGAGGAAGACGATTAGGGTGTTATAAATTTGCATGGATGCTGCACAGACTTCAGTTAAAATAGCTACCTTATATTTTAAAGGTAATGAGACACATTCATATAACTCTGTTGATGTAAATGGAGTTACACCAGGGACGAACTTGGTACTGAGTCCAATCTTGATTCTGGGGCTGCAACAGATATACACTCATTAAAACTTCTGACTGTCTTGCATCAGAGTAAATGTGGTTTAATTCTTACTACAGCTAACACAATTGTCTGATCCAAAGCATTTAACATCTTAAAAGAGAAAAATCCATTCTAGAAAAGAATAAAGCAGCCGTTTAAAGATATAGGGCCAATTTCTCTCTTGATATAAGCGGGTTTAACTCCATTAATTTCCACTGACTACTCTCAACATCTGGTGACCTCTCTGGCACAAACTCAGTCTTTTTGGTGTAATCCACTAAGTCAATTTGTATATTTCTTATTGGTCTGTCATAAAAGCTTTATTTTTTAGTAGGACATTATTTTTAGAAAACTTGAAATATATGATCTCTGCATTTCATATTTAGAAAGCCTAATTAGAAAAAGAACAGTCCAGTCATATGAAGATGTGATATCTCTAAAGACAGCAGTTAGCTGTTTAAATAGTAAACAATAAATAAAACATAAATCTTGTACCTGCCAAACCTTGCTCACATGAATAGGCCTTACTTACCCAATGGAAGCCCATTATAATTGTTGGCGTTCGCTCAGCACCCTTAATAGTCAGGCAACTTATTTAGATGCCTAAATATGAAATTAGGCACCTGTTACACTAATAAAATAATACCAACAGGATCTTATAAGAGGGATGAGGCAAAATGCCAGGTTTATTGTAAATACAAAGAGCAAGAAATCAGGATATGCAATTCAATATTATTTCACTACCATTCCTTATTCATTCACACACACATTCATACAAGTTCTGCAGAGTTGTTATAGTTACCAGCCTAGAGGTTGCTTGTGGCAGAGTACTGGCCAGGTAGCCTGTACACGAGGGTGGAGCCAAGTCCTTGTCAGATGCGCATCCGATGCTCATGGAGGGTGGTTGCAGAACCAGACTCCAAGTCCCTTAGTTTTTGGTTCTGTTCTTATAGGATTTTGTCTTTATACAAAGTCTATGGGAATAGCTTCATCATGCTGATGTTTGTTTGAAGTGATTATCAATCAGCAGGTGGCACATCCCTGATGGCTGAGTGTTATCTTGTTCTTCGGAGTCTTCAGCCCTCCATGGGAGGGGAAGGCGGGGGGCACTTGGATGTATTCCGGCTTGCCCTGCGGGGTCATCCGGTTATCTCCGTGCTACGCATTCTTCAGCCATTGGAGGTCACAGTTATAACTCTTAGGCTGGCACCTTTGATTTGCTAATTATTTATTTGCATCACACATATTCATCCTTTATCTTTAAATCACATCTTACACTTTTGTTTTACTACCTCCTCTTCCTTGACATCCTTATTTTACAATTCTATTTTCCAGATGTGACAGACTTTCATCAGTCTATTTAACCTTTTTAATACAATAGCAGAAAACAAGCAGGATAATAAACGAAGTGGGTAAGGGATTTCTGCAAGACAATTTCAGAGCACAGTTGTTTTTACAACAACTCTTATCACCTCCTCGGATGTGTAATTTTTCACATAGAGATACAGGGAGGATGCTTTTAATTAGCTTGTCCTTGGTGCTTGAGCTTCTATATTCCTTTCTGTTGGCTTGATTTGGTTTGGGGCCTAAAAGGGTATATATCTATACCTATGAAATTACAAATAAATATATATAGTTATTTTTTTTATTTATATATATATTTATAATCTCAATATCTGAACACACCCATGTTCAAAAATTTGTCAAAGCTTTTATGATAGATCTATAGCAAGTATATACATGTTCTTATTCATGGACTACACCATAGTGACTTTGTTCGTGAGGTTGCTGGATGGTTGACCTTCAAGAGATAATGGCAATGGAACCAAATGTGGGCACAAGATAAGTCTCTCATTTCTGTACTGTGTAAAGACTAATGCAAAGCTGTGATGTGTATTTTCAAAGCAACTAACTCTGATCCTGTGCTAAAGCTATATTACAATGACTTATACTAGGTGATGCTATCCATTTTTTTTTTAACCTTTCATTAGTACTGATAATACTTTGCACTCATTGACAACTGCAATTCAGAATATGGCATCCATACTAGCCAGTTAGTCTGCTGAGTAGAGGGGCATCATTCTCTGATAAAAGCTGGGTTTTCTTTTAATTGAACATCAGTGAATAAATCAGGTGTCAAGAAATCCTATTGATTAGCACGGAATTCATGTGGTATACGTATTGATTAAACATAAAGGGGTGGAAGAGTGAGGGGAATGAAACTGGACTGCCAGTCAGAAAGCAACTTGTTCATGACAATAAAGCAAAGTGAACCTTTTTAAAAACAAAAGCAAACATACTCTTATTGATAAACCAGTATTGGTTGGTTCATGTATACTAAGCATTTGACCAATCTCCTACTGAAGTCAATTAAAAGACTCCCATGGGCTCCCTTCAGGTTCAAAGGGGAAACATTTGCTCAGTGGCAAGTTACTAGAAATGTGTCATCTCTGGAGGAAAAAAAACAGATCAAAATATTCCAGAGAATTTCAGCATACTTGTGTACTTGTACAGGACTGGAGTGGGGCTAAGGATTCAGTGTGTGTTTGTACAGTTTAGAGGGTTTATTATGTATTTTATTAACCTAGAGAATTGTTCAAGTATTGAACAAATCTCTTTCTATTAGCAGGCTATATAGCATATTGTTTAGGGCATTAGAACTACAGAATCTGGAGTTGCTGGTTCAAGACAACAGAAAAACTTTACTTTTTATTTATTTTAAAACTGTTTATTCAGTGGAGGAGTAAATAATGGAATTTGTATAGTTTTCTGTATTTTTAACTGCTTCTTTGAGCAAACTAGATATAAGGTAAAAATTTCAAAATGACACTTAAGCTCCTTAGTGCCTAAATCTCCTTTAAAAATAGAACAGAGGCTCCTAAATCGTATAGGCGCTTTTGAAAATTTTACCCATAGGCCATGTCTGCACTACAAAGTTTTGCAGACAAAAGTTATGTTGGCCTACTGCCACTGCAATTAGTATATCACTTGTGCACATGGATACTTTGGCTCCTGGCTTTAGCACAACTTGTATTCACAAGGAGTGCTTGTGTCAATGCACAGCGCAGTGCACCAGGGGTAGGTATCCCAGTTGCAACCCGCTACCGTTCAGCGTAATGTCTTTTGGATAGTTTTGGCAACACATGGTGAGACAGAAATGACACACGCAGTGATGACTGGGAGCAAGGAGGCTTCTACCCCGGGGGCTCCGGCAGCAGGGCTCGGGTGGCAATTTAAAGGGCCTGGGGCTCCGGCTGCTGCTACCACAACGGAGCCCTGGGCCCTTTAAATCTCCGCCTGAGCTCTGAGGTAGTGGCGGCAGCCGGGAGCCCCTGGGGCTGCGTCGGCAATTTAAAGGGCCTGGGATCTGCTCATAGATGTCGAAGTTTCTACAGCTGGTTTGGAGCTCTGCCTACACAGCCTCTTATTCCCACAGGCCCAGGAGATCCAATATCTCCAGTCTGCTCAAGGCAGGAGCGCGTCTGGCAGTTTAGCTAACATGGTCAGCTTTGCAGTTGCACAAAACAGCAGATAGAGGTGTGCTCACCAAATTGGATAACCAGGAATTTCCCAAATTTGCAGGAGTTCTAAAGGCAGGGCTTCTGGTCTGCATGACCCCAGGCAGTGGAGCTAATAATTGTGACCAGAGCAGACTACACAGCCATATGAAAGCGCTGCTGGGGCAGCGCTTCAACATGTCTAGTGAAGACGTACCCTTCGGCATTAAATTCCATGGGAGTTCTTGTCTAAATGATGACTGCAGAATTTGGCCCCACATTTGTTCTCTAAGCCAATCAGAACAGAATAGGTCAATAACTTTACAGTGAACAGCACCCTGTATTGCTTTTGCATCCATCAGGCAAAATGATTAAATCTCTTTTAGTCATTTGATATAATAGAAATAAATTCAGTGTCCTTAGAACTCTGTCACAGTCTCCTACTTTAGAAATAATTGTTGAAGTGAAGCTGAAACATTTATCTAACAGCAGGATGATATTATCTTTGCACAATGTTCTAGTCAATTGACATCTTTCATTAATTAGCTTTTATATCAAGAGATATTTCTTACAGAAGAATTCATCTTTCTAACAGAAGGGTGACCAGCTGCTGACAGTTGGATTTTGCCAATAACTCTATATCAAATAATATAAAATGGGCTTTAAAATGTTTAGATTTCTTTCTGAACCATCACTGGATCTGGCTAATTTGCTCCTTTTCAGCTATTTTGACCACAAGAAATAAGCCACCTACATGTGAATAAGTAAATAAATTTTAAATATAAAAGTGGTTCTTATTTAGTTTCCTCTGTGAATTCAGTGCTAATGAAAGATGCCAAACTGTTAGCCTTGGAGACTGAAATATTCTCTCTCTCTCTCTCTCTCCACAGAATGGGGAATGCCAATAAGTATATCAATTGAAACAATGGTTTTGATATATAGACACTTGTCCTCTAGGGCAGGGGTGAGCAAACTTTTTGTCCCAAGGGCCACATCTAGGTGGGGAAATTGCATGCAGGCCATGAATGTAGGGCTGGGTCAGGGGTTGGGGTGCGGGAGGGAGTGCAGGGTGCAGGAGGGGTGCAGGGTGTATGAGGGGGCTCAGGGCAGGGGGTTGGGGTGCAGAAGGGGGTGCGGGGTATGTGAGGGGACTCGGCAGGGGGTTGGGTGCAGGAGAGGTGTGGCAGGGGGCTGGGATGCAGAAGGGGTGGGGGATGTACAATGGGGCTCAGGGCAGGGGGTTGGGGTTCAGGAGGAGGTGCAGAGTGTAGCTGGGGGCTCAGGGCAGGGAGTTGGGGTGCAGGTGTACAAGGGAGCTCAGGGCAGGGGGTTGGGGCATAGGGGGGGTGCATCAGGAGGTTAGGGTGCAGGAGGAGTGTGGGGTGCAGCAGGGAGATCAGGGCAGGGGTTCAGGGTGCAGAAGGGGGATCAGGACAGGGAGTTGGTGCAGGGTTCAGGAGGAGTTCGGGGTGCGGGCTCTGGCCCGGCGCCACTTACCTGGAGCAGCTCCCAGGTGGCAGTGGTGTGCACCGGGGCTAGGGCAGGCTCCTTGCCTGTCCTATCCCCGTGCCGTTCCTGGAAGCTGCCGGCACCACAACCCTGCGACCCCTGGGGAAGGGGGGGGCAGAGGGCTCTGCGCTCTGCCCTCCCCTGCGGGTACCTCTCTGGAAGCTCCCATTGGCCGCGGTTCCCCGTTCCCAGCCAATGGGAGCTGCAGGGGGCGGTGCCTGGAGGCGGGGGCAGCGCATGGAGCCTTCTGCCCGCCACCCCCACGGGCCTCAGGGACATGGTGCCGGCCACTTCCAGCAGCAGTGCGGGGCCTGCAGCGCCATGGGGGTGGCAATCCCATGGGCCAGATCCAAAGCCCTGATGGGCGGGATCCAGCCTGCAGGCTGTAGTTTGCCCACCCCTGCTCTAGGGGCTGAACTAAGACCTGGTCTACATACTAACTTGTACCAGTTTAGTTATACTGATTAAAAACTCCTGTGGGGACACTCTCTTGTTTCAGTATGAGTGGCTTATTTAATTTTATTTTAAATCTGTTCCTACCAACTTACTCTAAACTGAAATAAGCCCTGCTCAAACCAAAATAGGTGTCCACAGAGTCTTTTGGCACTGCACTTAAATAACACCTTGAGTTAAACAGATGCAACTTGGCAGGTAGACAAGCTTTAAGACTGTCCCGCATCTTGTATAAGATGCCAGACAGCCAGCAAATGGAAGTGCTTTCAATTGCTACAATCTTGGGACCACATCCTGCTCCCATTGAAATCAATGTGAATTTTGCAGATACTGGAACGGGAGGAAGATTGTGACCCTCAGGAGGACATGAGCTGATCTACCATAGAAGTGGAAGATTCCATCTCATTACTTTTCTGAGGCAATCTTGTACCACCCCTTATTTTAAAGTCTATTTTGTAACCCTGAATTGCATTTCACACTCTTTGTGTCTTCTTGATTTTTTTTCCCTCTCCTTCTGCTCGGGACTCTCCTCCCACTCTTTCTGACCTTGTCCACAGTGTGGACTTTCCGAAATTCTTCCATCATTTGCAGCTCCATTGCATTGGTGCAGTGCTGCTGTAGACTGGTTTCCTTCCATGTGCTGCTCAGAGCAGATGTAAATGACATTGTGGTAAAAATCCTAGTGGCCTGACACGATTCACCATTGCTAGAATAACTGGAGATGCACTGGTGCAAGAGAAACCATGGGAGAGCATCAGAAAATCCTCAGTGTAGTTACAGCTTCTGTGCTCAGAACTTCTTTCTCCACTTAGTATTCCCCCTCCTCAACCTGTCCTTGCTCTGGATCCCTTTCCTTAGCCAATGCATATCCCTGAAGTACCTCCAGTACTCCTTCATTGGCTGTATGAGCCCTTTTTTTTTGTTTTTATTTCTGTTCTTATTCTTGTTCTTAAATGTTATCTAAAGTGAATTTGGTGCTTGTGAGAGGTGCCAGATGGACAATCCTGGAAAATGAAGTCCTAATTTACTTACAGATAAAGGGCTTCACAGACAGCAACAGTGCAAACTTCCTCTTCAGTGACCCCAGTCTAGCATGCCTCAAACCTGACTTAAGTAGTTTACTCCCCAGGCCTATAGTATCCTTGGTCTCTTTGATCAGTGTTTATGATGTGTGTGTGTTTTAAGTAGACTTTCCATAAAGAAATGACCGTCTCAGTTTAATTTGCATTGAAAAGTTCAACTGGGATCTGCTTAATTATCCTGAGTAAAGTTTCAGTGCAAAAATAAACTCACCAACTCATCAAACTGCAGAAAGAATTCCAGGGGACATGTGTAGCTGCTTTCAAGTACAGAAACGGCTTTTTCTTCTTGGAATAATGAAGAAAGGAGAGGGGAAGAATTATTTTAAACTTGTAAAAGTGTTGCTATGGCTGAGAATACCCACTGGGTCCTGTAGAAGCCACATAAACCCTTTCTGGGTTGTTGTTTTTTCAGTAGACTACTAAGTTAAGTGGCTAATTTGAATCTGGGAGGAGCAGCAGGAGAAAGCCCTAGCAGGAGCCACATTTGAGCCATGGCAGCACCCATGGCAGGAGCCACTTTTCACATTGAGCAGCAGTGCTGCTGCTCTTCCTTTGTAGCCCAGTCAGCCAGATTTTCTTTTGCCCTAAAAACTCAGCCAGGAGATCCTTAATGTCACCAGTTGAATTTCTAAATAAAGACTGAAACCGCACAGGTAATAGGCCATATGAGGAATGGCCATGAATAGTGCTCTGGAAACCTGTGGCTCTCTGTAGGGCACTAAGTCCTGGTTCATTGAAGGTCATTGGGAGTTCTATTACTTGCTTCAGTGGAACCAAGATCAAGTTGTAAGTGGGGAGAGATGCTGAGAGAGAAAATTGCTTTCCAATAGAAAGGGGGTTAAAAAAATACCGCGGGAAAAAATGCAATGTCTCAGCTTCATATAGTGCAGAGGAATATTTGCTTAAACAGTTTGCCCTAGAATATAAAGGGGAACAACTCATGGAAATATTTTAATTGGTTTTAGGTTCAAAACTTGTTTTTACAAAACCTAAATCTGGACCAAATTTAATCCAAGAATGTCTCTTTGTAAAGGACTTCGGCCCTTATAAAGACGTCAGGGCTGGTCTTGCCTGTTCTGGTGCTCGAACTATCTCCGCCAGCTCCTGAATAAGGAGGGCCATGCCATCTCCCCTTGGGAGAAGTCCTGTGAGAAGACATGACTCTGCCCCTACATTCTGGATCAGTGGTGGGCAACCTGCAGCCACTGGGAGCTGTGGGGGGCTGTGCCTGCGGACGGTCAACGTCAGCAAAATGTCTCGCGTCCCGCAATCAGATTACCCTGATGGGCCGTATGTGGGCCTCGGGTTGCCCACCACTGTTCTGGATCATATTTCTAAAATGTATTGGGGATTATGATGTCTCTTGTGATATATAGTATTGAACCCCTCTACTGCCTCTAGCTCCATTCAGCTATGCTGCCTCTCCCCTCAGCACATTGTCTATTTATCTTTTCTTTCTACATTATTTATATCCACCTTCTTTTTGTGATGCTTCACACCTACTCTCTTCTATCCTCTGATCCTCATTTTGTTACCCTGCCCTCTCCCCTAGTACACATTTTTTAAAAAAAGGTTAGTAAAGAACGGAGTATGTTCTCTCTGATACAGCTCTGCTCTTCTATGATTAATCTGTTGGTAGGAAATTTACAAGCTTTCTGATGCACCAGAGAATAGTGATTCAGAGGCCAGGATTCTCATTAAGGTTGTTGCAGGTGAAGACACCCTGTGGTGGTTTAACACCCTCATCTGATTTCTTTATTTAGGCTACATTTAAAAGAATAAAAGTGCTACATAGAAAGAGAGACACTTACAATAAATTCGTTTGTAATTTTTCTGACTATTAATTATGCTCTAGCTCAACCAGAAGTTATGTGCAGGAAACACTCGGTGCAATTCTGTGGCCTGGATTATGCAGGAGGACAGACTAGATGATCATCATGTTCTCTTCTGGCCTCAATTTTCATGAATTTACGTACATGTAGTACATTTCTGCACAGTTATGAGTGATGTTGTAAGAAGGGAGGGGAGAAGATGAAGACTTCCAAATATATTAGACTTAGGAAGCCATTCATCTTTCTGCTGATGTTTCCTAACTTTGTTTTGTCACATGCTTTTTCTAGAAAATATTTATATTCAGAGGTGGGCTTTACCCAAGACCCTCATCTTGCAGTAAAGTCTTAATGCTGAATTTATGTTATCACTTTAGTTTCTTTGGAAACAGCCAGGATGTTACCAAAACAGCATTATGACTTCACTGACATAACCTCGGTAGAATGACTTAATTGAACAGAAATGTAGTCCATGATTCAGCACATAAGCTTGTGCTCAATTTAAAATCCCTTTGATTTCTATGGGGTAGGCACACATTTAAGAAATTTCCTGAACTGGACACTTAACAGGTACCTGATGGGGTGCGTAGTGTAGAACTGATGAATGAAATTGTTTTTAATTGTTCACTTTATTAATGTAACTTCATAAGTAAAGTTTTATGAATAAAACAATATTCATTCATAAAACCGGTTACCCCAATAACTGGCTAATTAACAATTAAGATGCTTGTTAAGAGCCATAGCTGTTCAGTCAGCTGCCTTTGTAAATTTCGCTATCAATCCAATTCCTGCTTAAATCACTAAGACTTGCACTGTTTCAGTATTGTAACTTCTGTTCACCATTTATTACACTTGCCTACAGTGTAACTTCTGTTCACTGTTTGCCATCCATTATACTTGTCTATATTGTAACTTCTGTTCACTGTTTGCCATATTGTAATTCACACCCCATTTTTAAAACGCTTACTCCATTTTGTAAGTGCTTGCTGCAACCTTCATACTTGCAAACCCTGCTGTAATCTTATTAGTTTAGTTTAGAGGTGTGAATGAGGTATGTATGGATGATGGAATCAACCTCCAGCCCCAGCCTGTCCTGATTAAATAGAGTTCAAACACTAAAGGCTGAAGATGCAGACAAGAGCCCTAACAAAGTAAGAAAAATCCACCCTAAAAAGAAAAGGTACAATAGAAGGAAGATCAAAGCCCGGTCCCAGGCTGAAAGTCATGTCTGCAATTGACGGGTGATCGATCACCAAACCCAGAGGCAGCGTGACACAGCAAGACCTATAGACTCTGGATTCAAACTAAAGCCTACAAAAAGGATGGGTGAGATGGAAAACTTTGGAGGAGGGTAACATTCTGCTGCCAACATGGAAGGGCATCGGTGCATGCCCAACAGAGACCCAGCTCGTCCTTGTGCTGGCTTTCCTGGCCAGTTAGCCGCCACAAGCTACGAACCCAAGCTGCAAACTCAAGCCACAGACTCAAGCAGGACTGGTAACTATGCAGCAGCTGCAGAACATCTGATGGGTGTGTGTGTGTATGTGTGTGTATAGGTATTAGGTATAATGTGTGTGTGTGTATAAGGATTAAGATATTAGTTATTGGTCATAAATCAAATTATCATAATAAATGTGGCATCTTTATCTTGTCCCCTTTAATAAGATCCTGCTAGTTTTTATTGGTATAACAGTAGGAGAGAGGTTCAATCTAATTTTACTCTGGAAAGTGTGCACTTCATATGTAATTTTTTCCTTCTGTTAGTGGAATAGAAGTGACACACAGAATTTTTTAATGATTATGTCTTGTAAAGAGTATACTTCTTAAAGTAACTTCTTTTCCCAAGAGTGAAATAGTGGCTCCAATGAAGTTAATAGAAGTTTTTCCATTGACCTCAAAGGAACCAGTAATTCACTCTCATAGTTCAGTCTTGGTATTGGTACTGTGGTCATAGTCAGTCCCTCTATCTGGTAGTTTCTCCAGATTACAACTCAAGTTGCTGGATAGACCAACACATGTGCTACTTCCACAGTACAAGCTTAGTATGTTACTTTAGACAGTGGGAAGCAGGGCCGGCTTTAAGCCGATTCAGCCGATTCCCCGGAATGGGGCCCCGCGCCTAAGAGGGCCCTGCAATGTCCAGGGCTGCCGGCGGAGTGGGGGGGGGAAAAAAGCCACATCCTGCTTCTCCCCCCTCCCTCCAGCACTTGCGCCACCATATAGCTGATCAGTGCAAGCCTGGGAGGGAGGGGTGAGGAGGAGGAATGCGGCATGCTTGGGGAAGACGCGGGGCCAGGGTGGGGATTTGGGGAGGGATCCAATGGGGCAGGGAGGGGGCGGAGTCGGGGCGGGGCCAGGGTGGAGTTGGAGCAGGGGGAGTGCGAGACAATTCGCGTCCCGGCGTGGGGCCCCGCACCTGCTAAAGCCGGCCCTGGTGGGAAGGGGATATATGGAAGCCATTTGGGTGAAGGGTCAGATTACTTGAAGTAAGGGAGATTTAGGACTTGTAAGATGCTGGGAAGGGAATGTTTTCAGGAAGGGTTGTGTGCCTAAAGGGAAGAGCTAGATGTGAAGACAGGTTGAGTGCAGGTGGGGAGGCGCCGGGCAAGACGTGCCCTGTTTATGCGGAGAAGGATTTTTCTGGGCAATCACGGAAGAGCGGGGAACTTGGCTGATGCACTTGACTGGATTCCGAGCTCACCCCAGGACAGAAGTAAACTCTCTGAATGAGATGCTTCAGACTTGTAATGGCTTGTAATTTTTAGCCCGTTAGCACTTTTCAACAGTGCCAAAACAGCTATAACAAATTGTTTCCTTTGTCTTTAAATAACTTCATTTGTACAGTGGTTTTTATTAAAGCTGATTTCAAAAGCAAAATTAATTAAATGATTTGTTATAGCATTTTGACAGGTGCTTTTAGATATTGTTGCTATCTGAAACCAAATAGCAAGAAGAGGATTAGGAGGACAGTCTCTTCAATCTTCTTACAAAATTCCACAGTAGCATCTGTGTGTAAAGACGAGACTCAGTGATCTAAGGTTAACACTAATGACAACAAATTTGGATAAACCGAAAAGGTTTAAAGCACTGTGGAAAAACTCCAGCATTCCTCCACTGAGTATAATGGTATGAGGGTCCATGGGTCTGGAGCCTAGGGTTGCAGGGTCCTGGGCAACTAAAATCTATGTCACCACTAAGGAACTAGATGTAGTAGCACCCAACAATTACTAGAGGGGTAGACATCACAGGAAGTATTGCCAGAAGAGGCCAGAGCTACAGGACTCTGCAGCCGCCTGATGCACACCAACTATTTAAACCAGGAAGTTACCCCAAAGAGCCAGCTGAGCAACAACACAGACTCTGGCTTGCTACTGCTATAGACATCGTCACTTGCTCTTTACTCCTGCCTTTGACTCCGGCCTAGGTACCCATCTCCTGCTCGGCTTGGTAACTAATCTCGACTCCTGCCCTTCAGCCCCAGCCCAATGGACACTACAGGTCCAGCTGTCTAAACCCCAGCCATTACCAGTGCGCTGTGTCTAGAGCTACATTCACCCAAAGAGCTTCTAGCAGGAAAGGAGCAGTACAATTGCAACACACATTGACAGGCAACAGAACAGTTTCCAGTGGTGGAAATATTAAACCAGTGTTATACACTGGCCTAGAGGATGTCAGATCATACCTCCCTGTAGTGGCAGGCCCTAGGAAAGAGAAGAGCCTGCTACTTACTCAAAGTTAATGGAGTTATTTTGGTAGCTCAGGGAGTCAAGGTTTGTGTTTTTGGTGCTGGAGGTGCAGAGTTTGAGCTGTTCTAATATCTGCACTGTCTGTCTAGGCACATATGCAACCACTGTGTATTCTAGCTGCAATGGGTGTTTCTTTGAAAACCTGAATTGTAAAAGATTTTTTTAAAATTTCATTTTCTTCCCAAGTAAATATGTAGAGCCCTGCAAATCCGCAGATATCCGCTTTATATCCACAGAGCATTTTTGTGGATTGTGGATCGGTTGCAGATAAAATTTTATATCCACACAGGGCTCTATAAATATGTACATACTGACCTTTTACCATTAGCGCTAATCGCTGGAATTATGGAGCCACACCTGAGAGCTTCGAGCATATGGAGAATGTACAAAGCTTCCTGCTTGCTTTGGCACAGGAAGTTCACTCTTGTAACAAGCAAGATGATTTCTGTGAAATGGAAAAAGTATATTTTGTCTCCCACTGTTCACCAGCTGCAAACTGTTTACTCAGGAGAGGTGTTGCTGAGCTGGAAAAGAATATATAGTCATTGCTGAAGCTGGGAAGTAATTTAAGGAAGAGAAGACTCCATAGGTAGAGAGAATCAGAGAATCAATCGATTTGTGTTCATAAAGATTGTTTTATTGATAGTGCGATATATCAAGTATAATACACAGCTGCAGGACGGTTATTGGATGAGATAATGAAAGGGAAAACATCAATTCACAACAATTAATGTGATAGCTGAGAATGCTAATTGTTAAATCATAAAAAACTAGAAATATGCTCCAATATATTATTTCTTCCTGTAATTTCAGATAGTTGCTCAAGTCTGGCGATAATGGTAGTTTTTCACATCTGGCTAAAATAATTGAAGATCCACCTCCATTTTGCCCCGAGGACTATATAATAACCTCAGCTGTGTGACAGCAATACATTTCAATTTCAGTAGTAATTATTTTATGATTGTTTCTAATGTCCTGCCTAAACTGCAAAACTGTAGTGTTAAAGGATTGTGTTACATGGTATGTAACACAGTTTAATCCCATCTACACATGCAGTTGTGTATATCAAATGTTATAAGATGGCTGAGAGATAGTATGTTACAACAAGACCCTGCTATGAAATAACATTTGCTGTGTAGAAAGACCCTTAAACTATGCAATCACATTGTTCTGTTAAATGTTCTATACACTGCTAAGTCCTCTCTATCCTAGGGTTTGAAACAGTGTTATTACCTTTCTCGCAAGTATAATCCAATTTGAACTCTGTATTTGATGTCCCTTACGGTAGGTTGCAAAAGAAAAAAGGTTGGTTTCTGTGCCCCTTTTTCTGTTTTCTGATAAATTACCTAAAAAAAATATTTTCAGTCCTCTTTAAATAAGCTATTTTTTACCTTTAGAAATATCAGTCAAGTGTGTGTGATTTTTTTTTTCACTAATTCTGCTAGAGTACTTGTAGTATACAAATTGTAGATTTACTGTCATTAAAGTGCGGGGGGATGTGAGATCTTTAACAAACATACCTTTCTTCCAATTGCTTATCGGTGGTTTGAGTTAAACAGTGAGTAACAATAACAAGGAAAAACAAAAAGAATTTCTAACAGAATAAAAATAACTCTCCTGTCATTTAACTAGTTTCTATTTGCTTGATATCTCTGTCATAATTCTTCTAGGTTTTAAATTGTGCAAAGAGTCATCTAGGAAAAACAAAAAAGACAAAGAACTGGATATCTAATGGTAGGAGAGGGAGGCATGCAGCTGGAAAAACCTTTTTGGAGAGGAAAAAAAAATACAAGCCTTCTTTATACACCATAAGGAAGCAAAAAAGGGCACAACCCTTCTCTCTCTCATTCCTTAGCGTCTTTATAGATGATCTACCGTATTTACAAAAGGCAGAGTTGCTGTGACTCATAGTGGAGAGGGATATATGACAGAACTGGGTGTAGGGATGGGTAGGAACTGACATAAGATAAAGCCAATTCTGATTAGTGTGAGGTAAATGGAAAATACATTGTGCAATTCTGTAACAGGATTTTGATACCAAGTATGGCCAAAGAACACACATTGGAGCCAAGATATACTATTGGATTATATGCTCCCATGAGTCTAGCTGGTAGAGACTGCTGAGCAGATGTGCTTGATTCAGCACATCTTCTGGTTACCCTTATTACATGGCTTCCAACTTGCGGACTAACACTATTCATATGAGGCTGTGATGATGCCCTACTGCCAGAGGAAAGGTTGCAGCTGCTTTCTGCTTCTATAGCCTCCAAACTTGATTGTTTCACCTTAGGGGCCCTGCGCGGCCAGCACAAACCCAAGCTGAATCTAGCTATGCGAGTACTAGGTTAACAATGATGTTTTGACCACAAGTATTCTGCAGAACTGATCTGAAGATTCTTACATTGTGTTAGTAGAGAGAGAAAGCAATTCTGATTTGACTGCAGGAATGGAAACTTACGGGCAATCTGTCCCCCATTATTGCCATTAAACCACTGAGAAGACTATTGATAAATGATAAAAATACACTTGTAGAACCACTGGAGTGTATGGTGGAGACCTGGTTTTAACAAGTGAATAAACTAGAATGGATTCCCCACTGTTTCCTATTATAATTTCTTTGAACTCTGAATCAGTATCACTAGCTGAATTACCTTCTTTGATCTAAAATTAGTGTGTGAGGCGCTTTCTTAAAATAGCTCCAACTACATCCTTCTCCATCCTCCTTCTGCCTGTTTCCATTAGATGGCAAGGGTCATTGTGTCTCCCAATAGTAAATAAGTTACAGGGTCTTAATTTTTATTCCTTGCATATACTAGAATGTTGATCTAGGGGAGAATTTTATAAGTGTCTAATAAAGGGCTTAGGACTACAAGTCCCACTGATTTTCAAGGGGAATTGTGCTCCTAAATCTCTTAGGTGGTTTTTAAAATCTTCCCTCTAGAGCAGACGTGGGCAAACTAAGGCCCCACGGGCCATATCCTAGACCCCGGTCCCTCCCCCGCCTCCCCTCTCCCCCGCAGCCATGCCGCCGCACGTGCCGCGCTCTGGCCCGCCGCTCCTGCTGGGCAGCGTGGGGAGTGCAGCTGGCTCTGGCCAGGTGTCGCAGCTGCGAGCTCCTGCTGCTGGTAACGGGACAGGGAGCAGGGGGTTCTGGGTGGCAGACAGGGAGGAGGGGGCGGTTGGATGGGGCGGAGGTTCTGGGGGTGGTGGTCAGGGGATTGGGAACAGGGAGGGTTGGGAGTGGGAGTCCTGGGGGGCCTGTCAGGGGATGTGGATAGGGGTCGGGAGGGCAGTCAGGGAATAGGGGGGGGGGGGCGGTGGTTGGATAAGGGGGTGGGATCCCGGGGGGCAGTTAGGGGCGGGGGGTCCCAGGAGGGAGTAGTCAGGGGATTAGGAGCAGAGGGTGGTTGGATAGGAGGTGGAAGTCCCAGGGGGGCTGTCAGGGGGCAGGGGTGTGGATAAGGGGCAGGGCAGTCAGGGGACAGGGAGCAGGGGGGTTGGATGGGTTGGCAGTTCTGAGGGGGGCAGTCAGGGGGCGGGAAATGGGAGGGGGCAGGGACCAGGCTGTTCTGGGGAGGCACAGTCTTCCCTACCCGGCCCTCCATACAGTTGCACAACCCCGATGTGGCCCTCGGGCCAAAAAGTTTGCCCACCCCTGCTCTAGTGAATTCTTTCAGTGGTATGACAGTACTGAAATTTGTCCAGTTCTAACTTGAACCATATTGTTCTCAAACCTATTTTGGAACCCCTATGCATGGCATGACCCCTTTTGGAGCACCATGTGTGGCATGACCTTTTTGGGATGCAATGTCTTGCTTGATAATCTTCTGAAACCAATCATAACCAAGGATTTACTTCTGACACTACTGAATTTAACAGGGAGAGATTCTTTACTATACTTTAATATACTTTACTTTATACTTTAATGTAATTAACTACTACAGTGATGGGATAAGAACCTGGATGGAGATTAAAAGTATTCTGTTCTTGCTTTTCAGTTCATATGTGGAATAGACTTTTTTGTCTTAATCATCTACATAATTCTTTTTTGCCCCATATTTCTGCCCCAGTCTCCTCCAGTAGGAGTTGTGGGAACTCAGCACATTTCAAATTTAAACCATTTATTCTTGCAAGGAACTCCCACTAATGTAGTGGAAGGAATGAGTATGGAACATTTAATAAATAGAAATTTTGCAGTTAACCAACTCACTGTGCAGCTCAGAGAGCGATTTTACCTTTGTAGTTTTGTCTGTGAAGGGATCTTTCATAATGGCCTGTGGGAAATCCAGATTGCACACAAAACTTAGTAAAAACATTTGGACCTCTGATTAAGGGTTTACCAGACAACACTTAAAAAAAAAAAAAAAAACCCACTACCTCCTACTCTACTTTTTGATTTGTTAAGTAATCAAACATGCCAGTTTTCTCTGTTCATTCTGCCAAAAGGAATATTATTGGATTACTAAATTTTGTTTTGTTTTTTCCGCTTGGACTAAATGAAGTGAAATTTGATGCATTACTCTCTGTAAAATAAGGTCAATTGAAAAAGAGTTGATTGTCCTTTTTATTATTGTTCTTTCTAGGTGTTCACAGCCAAGTTTAGATTTCTCCGCATAATCATGGCAGAAGGTGGATTTGATCCCTGTGAATGCATTTGCTCGCATGAACATGCAATGAGAAGGCTGATCAATCTGGTGAGGCTAACATGAGGACGCTGCTTTTTTTTTTTTCCCCCAGTGCTGACTGTAGCAATTTTATAATCACAGTTAAATAGGCTGCTGCCGCCACATGTTCTATTGTGTGTGCATTTAGAATGACATCTTCTGGATTTTTAGCATGGTTTTAATTTAAATGTTTACAAATCGCAGATGAAGATGATACCTTTCTGTTTAAGATATTTACCAGGGTTGCAGTTGAACAGCATATACTATAGCTGCACAGCTACCTTCTGTATCCATTGACTTGTGTCTGTCAGTATAAAACCTAAGGCCCCAGTTCTGCAAACACTTGGACTTCATAGGATGACACACATGTAAAGTTTCTCACATGCACAACATTTGCAGGATTAAGTTCTAAATTTGGAAGACCAAGACTGTAAAAATAAAATAGTTGAGAGGCAGAACCTAGAAACTGTGTGTTTTTTCCAGCTCTGCCACTGACTTGCTGAGTAACCTTGGGCAAGTTGTTTTACCTGTCAGTGACTTAATTTCTGATCTGTAAAATGGGAATAATTATTCTTTCACCCATATTTGTAATGTACTTGAAGATCTGTGGAAGAAAACAATTTCATAAACATTTGTTCTAAATATTGACAGGTGTGAACTGTGTCCAGCTAGGGAAATATGGTTACAAGTTTAAATATAATTTGGCTTTTTTAAATATTTTAAGATTAGACTTATGCGCGCACCTACAGCCTCTTCCTTTAGAGTAGACTACTTCCCCTTTTTTACTTTTGCAGGTTTATTTTATTTCAATTCCTGCCTTAGGGCTGGAATTAATGCCTTTTTGAGGTAGTGAGCACCCTCAACTGCTATTGAACCCAATGGGAGTGGACAGTAGTTGGCACCTTGCAAGATCAGATCCTTTTTCCAGTGCTGTACTACCAATATTTTAACAAGGGCCCACAACAAATATTTCCCCCCTTAGTTTGCGACTAACTCCGTGTTCCAAGGGTATGTATGGCTAGGAATGAGGAATCTATTAATTTGTTTTCCCATTTAAACAAAATCACTTTCTCCTACCCACAATCAAGAAAGGAGGCAACAAGCTTATATTAAACTGCATTTTGAAAGGAGTATTCATACCTTAGACTTTGTTCCTGAAAGTATACTGAGTCTATTGGTGGTGTTGCTCAGTGATCAACTTCCGAACTGGGAATGGAGTTTGGGATGAAGATTTTGTCAGGAGGAAGGGGTAACCTCACATGGTAAAATACGTTTGGTGCAATCTGGTCCATTTTAAAAGACAAAACATTTGCTTTTAAATATTTGTAAGGGTCATGCTTGGCACAGATAGTTCAGCAATATCCAGAAAGAGAGCAAGTCAGAGGCAAGGAAATCTCCTACACTTGATCAGGGACAGAATTTTAGCAGGACGCTCAGACTAACCCCAAGAATCCCATCCAGCATATTGCTTCAATAAGAGCCTTTTTTATGAGTTACCAGGGCCATCCTTAGGTATATGCAGCATACGCGGCTGCGTAGGGCACCCGAAAATGTGGGGCACCCCTGGGTTTAGGATATGTCTTCACTAGCAACGTTAAAGCGCTGTTGTGGCAGCACCAGCGCTGGGAGAGAGCTCTCCCAGTAATGTAAAAAACCCATGTCCACAAGGGGAGTAGCTCCCAGCGCTGGTGCACTGTCTACACTAGCACTTTATAGCACTGCAACTTTCTTGCTCAGAGGTGTGAAAAAACACACCCCTGAGTGCTGCAAGTTTCAGTACTGTAAAGTGCCAATGTAGATAAGGCCTTAGTGTCCACCCTCCCACCTCTTCCTATCCCTGTTCTGACCCTTCCTGCAGGCTCCCACCACAGCTGGCTGTTGCAGCCTGGTGAGTCTTCCTCCAGAGGGGATTTAGTACTTAAAAGTGAAAAAGGCTTCCAGCCTGCCAGACCTATTACCACATTGAAACTGTTAAAGAGCCATTCAAGTGGTAATTAAGCCATTTAACAGGCATTTGCCAACCCCCAGGTATATACTGTCAGTTTCTGAATTTACTGATAAAGGGTTAGTCTGCACTGGCAATACTAAAAAACCCACCTCCACGAGGCTAGTCTACACTGGCGCTTTACAGCAGTGAAACTTGTTGTGCTGGGGAGGAGGGAGTGGAGGGAGGGGTGTTTTTTCACCCCCCTGAGCGAGAAAGCTGCAGCGCTGTAAATTGCCAGTGTAAACAAGCCCAAAAACAGTTGTGCATGACTGCAATATTTACTCAGAACCTGTTAGTCTACAGGACCTTAGTTTAAAATTTGCTTTAAAAATATTTCATTAGTGAGTTGGTGAAGATTATAAAATCACATCTCTAAAAAATCCTTGCATAGATTTTTAGATGCACAATCTGAGTATTCACCTTTAGCCTTAAATGCTTGGATCTTCAGACATATCGTTTTTTTAAATAAATCCTTCAAAAGACCACCCTTATCTAAAATACACATGCAAGCCCGGGCTGCCATCGGGCATAGGAACACCAGTTTAATAATACTACATAGGGCCCCATAAATCCTAAGGACGGCCCTGTGAGTTACTCTTCTATGGCCCAGTCCTGCATAGTTGAAATAAATGGAACTTTTGCCAATAGCTTCAAAATGACCAGGAGCGGGCCCAAGGGACTCATTTTTTGGAGTTCTGGGTGCCTAATGCCTCTGAAAATCACGGCCTAATTGAATGCAGTTGTTAACTCCCTCAACTAATTTGAAGCCAGTGGGAGCTGAGGGTACTCAGTATTTTACAGGAGACATTCAGTATCTTGTAGGATTGGACCCTCAGTGTGAAAGCTTTTTATCGTGGAAAGATACCCAAATTCACTGAGTTATTTCTGGTTTTTCTGTGTTGTAGTCACAAAATGTCTGGCTGTACGGCATTTGTCTTAATTCTTGAAAATGTGCAATATACCTTATTAGCGTCCATAGGTGTATTTACAGAGACATTACAAAGATTCCCAGGCAAACACTACATTAAAATGGAATTAAGATTGGGAGTACATGTGGTGAAGTCCCAAACCATTCAGTTATGAATGTTTCAGACACCTCTGGCCATTCAGATTTGCCCTTTACTCTTAACCCAGACCATTTTAGAATCTTATTATATACATTGGTGTAGTCTGAAATAGTATCCAACATACCTACGTGTCTTGGCAGATAGGTCTGGTGCAAACAGCACAAAATTTAAAAAAGGTGATTTAAAATAGAACTACACTCCTTGTTGCAAATACTTTTTAAAGTTTTTAAAGATGTCACAGCACTTAAACCTAATTTAAACAACCACTTAAGCAGCCAGCAAAGACTGCTTACTTATCTGTAATTAAAAGTGGATCAGAATTGCATGCATCACATTTGCGATATCTGGAGATAGTCTCTTAAGGTGCGGAAACTTGTACAAGTTTCATTATAACTTCTTGCACTGGATTCTGTGATAGCACCTCTCACATCTGCTAGCCTGGAACACTTTTCTCAGCCAGCCTCGTGGGACAGTAGCAGTGCTGTCTCATGCTTCTGCTCACATCCTTCTCCCAAGCATTTACAAATCTGGACCCACTCTCTTCTCCATGTAAAAATCTGTGGATGCACAGGACTCCCAGCCAGTGCTTTGGCTTTGAATACTGGATTGCTTTCAGCATCTTTGAAAATTGATTTAAGAGAAACCTTTTAAAAAACCAGTAAAGAGTTGTTAGCGGAATATGGATACGTTTCCACACATCACTTTTGAGTCCAGGGAAAACTGGGGTGAGTAAGGTGTCAGTGCATATAAGTTCCATTCTTACCACCTAGGACAGTCTTTTGTGCTTAGTTATTGCTCTCTACTTTCAGTTCAAAAGCATAACTAAATTAAGACTTAGGAAGTGCGGAGTCCTATGGTAGTAGTTCTATAATTTCGATGTCAATAGGTATTGCTGCTCCAGTTAATGTACCTGCTTGCTGTATTGCAAACTAAGGATACCTTGGAGCACAGCCACAGTAAACTTTAAGGATTAATACCTCTTACCATGTTATGTGTTTCTTGTTTTTATAGCAAATATCAACCCTACAAAATTAATGGAAAATAACATCTCCAAAATCCCATTTGCCTCAATACATTTATTAGTCAGTGGCAACTTATGAAGATAATGACTGTGTTCAGCTCTTCTTTGACTACCATGAACCATGCTTTTAGTAGATATTCCAGCTAAGACAGAGTGAATTGAATCAAGTGATTAAATGTCAAGCCGGTCAACCAAGCAGCTAATACCAGTGTTTACAATTATTGGATGTTGTCATACACACAGGGCTACAATTACATTTTCATCCCCTCTTTGTTGAATTAAAAAAATTAAAAATTATCTATTTTGTTCTTGTCTGTATTTTTGCAAGGTTTTATATATATATAGGAATAGATTCTTCTGATGTTGTAGAAGATTTTAAGGCCAAATAATATCTAGCTCTTAGACTGTGCTTTCCATCACTAGATCTCAAAGTGCTTTACAAAAGAGGTCAGTATCATTATCTCCATTTTTGGGAAAGTGAGGCACAGAGAGGGGAGTGACTTTCCCACCTCAGGTGTGTCTATTTACCTGGTTTTGCGTGCTTGAAGAGGGAAAAGGCAGGTGGCTTTCTGCCCCTTCTCTACTGCCTCCAAATTCTGGTGGCAGCCTGGGTCTTGTTTGGCTTTCAGCATAAGTTTTAGAGCATTCTCAGGGTTGTTCTACCTTATGCTGGCCTATATGGTCCCTATGGGGCTGTTCTGGCAGGATTGATAGAGCACATTGCCCTTGTACGCTAGCTTGCTCCCAACACACTACCTGTGCCAACGGAGTTAAGAGCAGGTAAGGTAGAGCTAGCTGTGTGGACTTCATGCTACTCAGGGATTACCATATCCAAGCCCTCTTTAAGTCGGCTTTCCATTGGTGCAAAGGGGACAGAGCAGAGGCCAAGATCTGCAAAAGAATATATTTCTATTTATACTCCTTAGAAGGAGACCAGAGGTTGGGGGAAGCTGAAGAAAAATTAAGGAAGCATTTTCCTTTCCCTTCCTGTGGACCTGCAGGAAGCAACAAGCGCCAATGACGCTTAGGAAGCTTGTCAGACCACCTCACAAACCTTAGGAGGCTTTATGGGGTCACCCCTGACTCTCACTGAGCCTTAGACTCATTAGGGACCTACATCCTCCTCTAAGCGTTAGGTGGCTCAGAATGACCACACAAGCGCTAACGAGCAATCTCAGGCTCTGTCTACACTTCAAGTGCTGCAACAGCACAACTGTAGCCGTGCCACTGCAGCGCTGTAGTGAAGACACTTGCTACAGTGATGCACATATTTTTTTCCGTAGCTTTAGTAAATCTGTCCCCTGAAGAGGCAATAGCTAGGTAGGTGTAAGAATTCTTCCATCGACCTCGCTGTGTCTACGGGGATTAGGTTGACCTAACTGAGTCAGGCAAGGAGTGAAATTATTCACAGCCATGAGCAATGTAGCCAGGTCAACCTAAACTTTAGGTGTAGACCAGGCCTAATATTCACAGAGAGGATGTCATTAGCCATCTTTGACTATGGGGTTGGGACCCTGGTGACCCTCCTAAGGTAGTGTGAGCCACAAGGGAACAACAGAGGGCCTGAACCCGCAAGGTGCTGGGTGCCCCCTGAGTGCTCTCTGTTTGCATTGACTTCCAGCCCTCTTGAGTTCAGTTGGATTAAGGGTTCTGTCACCTTGCAGGAGTGAGCCCATAAAATGTATAATGAAAATAGTGGTAGCTAAGTGATATCTAAAACAAGCAGAATACATGTGAACAAATCCAGTCAGTTCTAGATCAAACAGTCCAAGTGGAGGCAGATTTCTAAGCAGGTAAAAGTGAATTATAGCTGTGTCTGTCTCAGGGAGACCACTTTTCCCATAAGAGAGTTTAATTTGAAAGTTCAAGACAGCTGTCATTCTTTCCATCTCCCAATTCTGAGCCTTACACTATGCTGATTAAATAGTAATAATCGTAATTTCTCTGTGATCACTCATGACTACCCCGAGTTGAAATGTGTTTACATTGTTTGACCACTTTATTAAAAGTAGAAGAGAGACTATTGATTGTACATTGAAAATTTCAGTAACTCTGTGTCCTAGGAGTAGTTATAATCTGTATGTTATATTGTGGCAGGACTGTTTTTGATCATCTGAACCTTTGTCTGCCTCTTTTCCTTTTACTGATAAAAAGAAATCATACTGTATCTCTAAAAAAAGAAGAACAGGAGTACTTGTGGCACCTTAGAGACTAACAAATTTATTAGAGCATAAGCTTTCGTGGACTACAGCCCACTTCTTCGGATGCATATAGAAGTGGGCTGTAGTCCACGAAAGCTTATGCTCTAATAAATTTGTTAGTCTCTAAGGTGCCACAAGTACTCCTGTTCTTCTTTTTGCGGATACAGACTAACACGGCTGTTACTCTGATACTGTATCTCTAGTGCCACCAAGTGACTACTCAGTCAGTTAAACTATGGGTCATTATGGTTTTGATCCTTCAAAACCATCTGCCTGGAAATGCAGCTGTAGGTGTCACCCCGTGTGGGTCACTTTGCAGAATAGAGCCCTTCCATTATGTGGTCCAAAAAACATGCATGTTCTTTGTTTGCATGTTAGACATAAGTCTGGTAGTTCCCTCTCAAGATCTGCTTTTGTTGTTCAATGTTATCCGAGGCAGTCTTATTATTATGATCATTTCTGGTCTCTCCGATTTGTTGTCTATTATTCCGTGCAGCCAGAGGCATTGTGGGACTCCCTGCTAGGTTCAGCTTGAATGATGGAGGTGTGAAGGTCTCTTCCCCTGACTTTTGTATTGATACCTTGCTCTGCTGCTTCACTCCTTTCTGTGTTCACTAACAGCAGGGTACTGGTGACATCCTAATCTCCCAGCAAAGCAATACAATATAGGCTATGAAGTTGGGGGGAGGAGAAAAGGGGGACTGGTATGACTGAGGGGAGAGATAAAGGGAGGAGCAATTCCTTGCCTGGAAGACAACCATCTCCTCTCTGCTGAACTGTTTCTCTTCTGCATTCCCCTCCATATTATTTCTGACCCTTCAATAATAAAATGAGCATAATGTTTCTGTGACAGGTTCCCCCCAGGGTGCCACTTGGGACTGGGGTGCCACTGAGCCCGCCTGACCCACCAGCCTGGGTTCCCTTCACACTGTACTGCTATGCAGCCTGTCAAGCCCTTCCCCAGGCTTCAGACTGCACTTTACCAGCACACATACAGATAGGGACACACCCACACACATGCTGAGATCAGCTCTGCATGGGAAGGCTCAGCTAAGGAACTGCCAGTACTCAAGTGCACACCCCCTCTGGAGGGTAAACTCAAAATTATACCATCTTGTGCTGCACAGAGAACTGTACAGCACAAGCTCATAAAATTTTCCCCCTCCCTCAATGTGAAGAGAGATATGCAACAGCTTTCTGCCCCAAGTATGGTTTCCAAACACTGGTTTTAGACAAAACAAAAACAAGTTAATTAACTACAAAAGATAAATTTGAAGTGATAGCAAACAGATCAAAGCAGATTACTGAGCAAATAAAACAAACACTCAAACTAAGCTTAAGGTACTAAGGAAAATTTTCACCCTAAATGTTGTTTTAGGCAGATTGCAGAGATTCTTAAAAACCAGCTGCACTGGCCTGCAGCTTGAAACTTCAGATATTTCATCCACAGGCTAGACACCCTTCCAGCCTGGGCTCAGGAATTCTCTTCCCCTCAGTCTTATGTTTCTTAGATGTTTCCAGCAGTCATCCTGGGCGGGGATTCAGTGAAGAATGAACCTCGATTATGTCACTCTCCTGCCTTAAATAGGTTTTACATATGGCGGCAATCCTTTGTCTTCCAGTGTGATTCCCACCCCCAGCCAGTGGAAAAATACTAATTTTATCATGGAGTCTAGTGTCAGGTGACTTGATCCATGAACCTTGCAGCCATAACTCAGTCTATTTGCAGTGTCCAAGGAAGGCTTTCCAGGAAGGTGGGAGATTAGCATCTTCAAAGACCTATTGTTTTTCCCAATAGCCCTTTCCAGTCAGCAATCTAGACCAATTGCCATCTGTCTAGTTGGCGTTCCCCAGGTATAAACACATTGGTAATAGGTGCATAGACAATATTCCTAACTTCATATACAAAAATGATACATGCATACAAATATGATAATCATATTCAGTAAATCATAACCTTTCCAATGATATCTCACATGCCCCATCGTGCATAAAATACATCTTAGTTATGCCATTATTGTATTATAACAATATTTCTATAAATAATATGGGGCGTAGTGTCACAATTTCCTCCTCTGATCACCACCATTCCCCCTCCTCCTACCTGGATGGTATGATGATGGTTCTAGATTCTGAGGTATGCTTTAAAATCCAAGTATTCTGTCCCAAAAGGCGCCAAACACCCCCCCCTCTCTTGTTGTCAATGGGAGAGTGTGATGGGTTGGATCACAGAAACCCCCTTGGGGCTGCCAACTGATGTGCCAAGACTACTTCTGCCCCTGCTTTCCTGCCCTGGCAGCTTGGGACTTCAGTGCCCTGCCTGGTTTGAGCCAGACCAGCTAGTCTGCTGCAGACCCAAACCCAGGTCTGAACCTCAAGCTGCAGACTTAACTGAAAGCAACTTAAGAAGTGTTCCTGTCTTTAACACTCAAATGCCCAACTCCCAATGGGGTCCAAACCCAAATAAATCCGTTTTACTCTATATAAAGCTTATGCAGGGTAAACTCATAAATTGTTTGCCCTCTATAACACTGATAGAGAGATATGCACAGCTGTTTGCCCCTCCCCCCCAGGTATTAATACATACTCTGGGTTAATTAATAAGTAAAAAGTGATTTTATTAAATACAAAAAGTAGGATTTTAAGTGGTTCCAAGTAATACCAGACAGAACAAAGTGAATTACCAAGCAAAATAAAATAAAACATGCAAGCCTATGCCTAATCCAGTAAGAAAACTGAATACAGATAAAATCTCACCCTCAGAGATGTTTCAATAAGCTTCTATCACAGACTGGACGCCTTCCTAGTCTGGGCACAATCCTTTCCCCTGGTACAGCCCTTGTTCTAGCTCAGGGGGTAGCTAGGGAATTTCTCATGATTGCAGCCCCCTTTGTTCTGTTCCACCCCCTTATATAGCTTTGGTACAAGGCAGGAAACTTTTATGTCTCTGGGTCCCCCCTTCCTCCCCTACTCAATGGAAAAACACCAGGTTAAAGATGGATTCCAGTTCAGGTGACATGATCACATGTCACTGTAAGACTTCATTACCCACTTGCCAGCACACACATATACAGGAAGACTTACAAGTAAAACAGAACCATCTACAGACAATTGTCCTGGTTAATGGGAGGCATCAAGTTTCCAAACCACCATTAATGGCCTACATTTTGCATAATTACAATAGGCACTCAGAGTTATATGTAATATTTCTAGTTTCAGATACAAGAATGATACATTTATACAAAGAGGATGAACACACTCAGTAGATTATAAGCTTTGTAATGATACCTTACAAGAGACCTTTTGCATGAAGCATATTCCAGTTACATTATATTCACACTCATTAGCATATTTTCATAAAATCATATGGAGTGCAACGTCACAGAGAGGATTGGACTCCATTTTTTTTTACTCTGTCCTCATACCTCCAACTATTATTCTATCCTCATCTTTCCACTTGCTTAAAGCGTATGTGGGAGCGTGGGGTGTTTTAGTTTCTCTTTGCCTATTTCTCCCAAGGAAGCTAATTTTATTTAAGGAACAATTTAATTCCATCAATACGCTCTCCCTCTCTTTCTCATTTATCTTGCCCAGCTTGTAGGTGTCCGTTTCTGCATCTTTAAATATGAACTTGATGGATAGTACTAGGATTCAGTTTGCAACCTGGCTTGTACTCTGTGCTGGCCTATCAGACTGGCAGCAATTTATTTATCATGTTGTTTACTAAATTATTAATATCCTTTTGACAGAACAGATGCGGCTGCCCAACTAAACTAAAGCAGTGACTTCGTTATCCAGAAGCATCAGATTGCAATCAAGAGCATGCCATGCTGTTCTCATATTCTAGCATAATTGGAAAAACGTGAAGTTTATGATTGGGACAACAGAAAATTTTTGCCACAGTGCAGAGATTTTGCTTTTCTTGCAGAAAATGTTCACCCAGTATTAGCCATAATAATATATGCCTATCTCATAGAACTGGAAAGGACCTTGAAAGGTCATCAAGTCCAGTCCCCTGCCTTCACTAGCAGGACCAAGTACTGTCTCTGACCGTTCCCCTTCATCCCTAAATGACCCCCTCAAGGATTGAACTCACAACCCTGGGTTTAGCAGGCCAATGCTCAAACCACATTAAGGGGAGCAGCTACTGAGACCGTTTTATTATTGTATTGTGATAGCACTCAAAGGCCCCAAGTTTTGCGGTTTCATTGTGCTAAGAACTGTACAAACTCCTAGCAAAACTTAATACCTCTTGTAATAGGAGTAGTGGGACACATCCAGGTTTTTAGCATGCTTCTTGGACACAGTTAAAACATGGTAAGGATCTGTCTACACTCCAAGTTGAAACCTGCTTTAACTTTAACAGCTGGATTTTAACACTGCTGCATTAGCAGCGTGGACTGGGACTAAGAGAGGTGCATTTGGAAAAATGTAAGGAGTTGCTTGAAACATTAATCAGAGGGGTTCTTGTCTTCTGAACTGGTTGGTTTTACAAAGCCAAAAATATTCACTTGAGTCAGAGGGGAGGGGTGGGATCTTCCCACCTGATCTAGAAATACCTGCCTCTTCTTCCCACTCACCATGCCCTGGGGTTCCCATTTTAAATATTTCAATAGGTGGGTCATGTCCTCTTGTAATTCAACAACGGGGTAGGGAGTCATTTTTAAATCTTTGGTACCTTCACACTCCAAAATCTGCTTAAAATAAAGCAAACCCCAAAACTGACAGAGGAACTCTTCTTGTATGTTTGGATGGTGTTTTAGCTCATTTAGCCCTGGAAAGGGACATTTTAAAAAATGTACTTGGAAGGCGATAAAAAGGACATTATTAGGTTTAAAAAATATTTTTTACCTGTATTACCAGTAAGGCTTTAGATTATTGAAATTGAAAATTTGAAACTCTAACTTCTTCTTCACCCTTTCGGTTGGTTCCATTTTACCTTTAACTCAATTTGGACAATAAAACGTTTCTGGTTCTTATGTACTAGTACAATGCTGCAACATTGGGGTGGCAGACACTAAACAGGAAACCTCTAAATCCAAACACAAAACACTGACATGAAAGAAAATAATAAAAGCACTTCTATTAATATTTGGTTTTGTAAGTTCTCCTTCTCCCAGCTCCTTCCTTTTTAAACAAAGCCTAACTGCTTAAACCCTAAACTATCTGACAGTGTCCTTTTTAGGGGCTTGATCCAAAGCCCGCTTTAATCAATAGAAAGATTCCCATGGACTTCAGTGGGCTGTGTATCAGGCCCTATGATTAAGATGCTAATCCTGAACTGAATTTATGTTTTTGAGAACGTGGAAGTCTCTCCACGGGAAAACAAATAAAAACAACACTAATATTCATTAATATTTTTATACCTTTTGAGCATAAAATGTTCTCCTATTTTAGAATTAACATCTGACTGTCCTCAAATCAAAACCACACCTCTCCCAGCACCATATCATTGAGATTCTCTTTCAGTTGAACTGCAGCTGAGCTACTTTATCTTCCTTTTCTAACTGAAGAATGGAATTCATTGGTGAAATCTGTATTTTAAAATAGAAACATTAGTTTCATTTTTAAATATTGTTATCCCGTAAACCTTCACCCACAACTCCCCACCCCTTCAGACCAAAAAATGTAAGTACAGAAACTGTTCACAGACTCTGAGAATTGCTCCTCTTTCACATACGATACTTGAAATATATAATATTCAGAATTTCTAATAGTTACTGTGTCCCCTATGGAAGCAGTTAGCAGGAAATAGGCAGAGTTGGTAAGAGAAGAGGCATTCTGGTTCCAGTAAGAAGTTTTTTTAGCTTCCCCACTATTTAACTTACATATGCCTCCTGTAAGATATAGTGGAGTCTCTTTTTCTTTCATTTAGACCAGTGGTTCCCAAACTTGTTCCGCCACTTGTGCAGGGAAAGCCTCTGGCAGGCCGGGCCGGTTTGTGTACCTGCCGCGTCCGCAGGTTCGGCCGATCGCGGCTCCCAGTGGCCGCGGTTCGCTGCTCCAGGCCAATGGGAGCTGCTGGAAGCGGCGGCCAGTACGTTCCTTAGCCTGTGCCGCTTCCTGCAGCTCCCATTGGCCTGGAGCAGCAAACCGTGGCCACTGGGAGCCGCGATCGGCCGAACCTGCGGACGCAGCAGGTACACAAACCGGCCCGGCCTGCTAGAGGCTTTCCCTGCACAAGTGGCGGAACACGTTTGGGAACCACTGATTTAGACTAATTTAATGACCACAAGGGATAGGACTTGTATAGGGTTATACGGAATTAGAGCCAATCCTCCAGTTTAAACTGAGCAAAACCTGTTTTTCTTTACACCAATTAATTTCAAATAATCTGCTACTTTCTATCACAAGAGAACAATTTTTTTGCAAGTCACTTCATTGTTTTAAACAAACAAGTTACATAGCTCCATCGGTTATGTAGCCACATTTGAACTCACATTGAACAGGTTGCTGGAGTTTTTCACAAACTTGTGGGCAGTAAGGGAAAGAGGACATATACAATGTTCCAATAACAATTATAGGAGTGTGCATGATCTGTAGCTTCTTAAGAACTGATTCACGATGTGGGTAATCTTTTTTAGATAGGACCTTAAGCAACTCATGCGTCTTTAAAAAGAAAAACTCAAATGAAAGACTCAAATACTTTGATTTTTTTGTTGCTCAATATGGATATAGCAGAGACTGTTAAAAAGTGAACTTCCTGTGGGTAGGGATTCATGTGAATCTATAAATTTGCATTACTATGTATTGTTTCCCATAGAGATTCATTTCACACAGCTCATAAGAAATATGCACTTTTTAGCACTTATCTCTTGCAAACAGGTGTTTCAGAACACAGTCTGAAATTTTTAAAGCTGCCTAAAGGACTTGGCATGTAAAACTGCCCAAAACTAAGGCTAGGTCTACACTACCATGGTAAGTTGACCTACACTACGCAACACCAGCTACGTGAATAACGTAGCTGGAGTCGATGTATCTTAGGTCGAGTTACTATGGGGTCTACACCGCGGGGGGTCAATGGGAGAAAATCTCCCATCAATTTACCTTACTCTTCTCATCGGGGGTAGAGTACAGGGGTCGACTGGAGAGCGATTTGCTGTCGATTTGGCGGGTCTACACTAGACCCGCTAAATCAACTGCCAGTGGATTGATCTCAGAGCGTCGATCCCAGCTGTAATGTAGACCTGCCCTAAATGAGTATTGTGTGGCCAGATCTTCTGAAAATCAGCCAGAGTATTATGACATCTTTACTCTTTAAGGGTTTATTAGTATATTTGTTTATGGATAAAACCGACCTTGTCCATGTATTCAACAAGAAAATATTTTTCAGTTATGTGTCACAATTTTTCTAGTGCAGTGGTTTTCAACCTGTGGTCCATGGACCCCTGAGGGTCTGCAGACTATGTCTGAGATTTCCAAAGGGGTCCATACCTCTATTAAAAAATGTGTAGGGGTCCGCACATGAAAAAAGGTTGAAAATCACTCTTCTAGTGACACTTACTTTAAGATAGATCAGTTACTTTGAATATTTCTGCCACTTGGCACTTCTATAGCTCCTTACATCAAAGGGCCTTAAAGTGTCTTTCAAATCTTAATGAATAAGCTTCACATGGTGGTTAAAATACCAATGGTCAGCCTGCACTAGAGCGGCCACCATTGCTACTGCTGCTGGCACTGAATTAGTGGTACAATGGAAAGAAATGGAGGGAGGGGGAAGTGCTAAAAACCATTTTAAGAACAGTGTAAAAACTATTCTGAACTGGGTAGGGTGTAACAAGGCCTGGATTAGTGCTTAGAGCAGGAGTAGATGACACCGTGTTCAAAACACCCATGGCCTTTAGCCGCTGTCTACACTAGACAGAGGAGCTGCCTGGGTGGTAGCAACGCTGGGAGATGTTAAAGGGGAAAGAGCTAGAATAGACAGGTGTTGACTGATATTTGTAAAAGTGGCCTCCCTTATTTGATTTTGCTTTGAGCTTCCCTCTGATACTGTTTCCATGTGAGCGGTAGCTAGATTAAGGGATGGCTTCAGTGGGAGCTTTTAAGTGCACAATAGCTGCAGGTGAGACTCATATGTAGGAAGGGGTGTGCATGGTTAGGAGGAGTCTCCATAAAATGTCTGCAGATTAGGTAAACCAGAATAAAAATCCTCACATATTTTATTGTAATTTTCCACAGATTTCTTCTGTGCCCTGTATCAAAGTTGTGAATTTTGCTTACACCGTTGTCTTTATGTGGCAAGTAATTGGTACTACAGGTCCATGTTTATAACCATTGGGTAAAATTTTCAGAAGCGGCTAAGTCCCCCTAGAAGCCTAAATCCTATTGAATTTAAATGGGATTTAAGAGCGAAAGTGACCTAGGCACTTTTGAAAATTTTACCTATTTCTTTTTGCGTAACCATCAAAAAAAGATCTTTATTACAAGTACATGAAGAAATTGTTTGTTGTTGTTTATATGGGGAGGGTTTTGTGTATATTAAAGAATGTATGATGCATGCTAGTGAGTCTGTATTGGGGGAGGGATAGCTCAGTGGTTTGAGCATTGGCCTGCTAAACCCAGGGTTGTGAGTTCAATCCTTAAGGGGGCCACTTAGGGATCTGCAGCAAAATCAGTACTTGGTCCTGCTAGTGAAGGCAGGGGGCTGGACTGAATGACCTTTCAAGGTCCCTTCCAGTTCTAGGAGATAGGATATCTCCATTATAAAAAAATATAAAAATGTATTATGTCTCAAAGGTCAAATTGTATATCTTTTGTCCATTTAATATGCTGGGATTGACCCACGAGTGCTGACCACCTGCAAACCCCATGGCCTCCAGTAGGGATTGTAAATGTTTAGCCCCGCCCTAAATCAAGCCCTTTTATGAATGGAATTTATCCACATCATTCACCTCTTTAAACCATAGGTTCACCAATGTCCAATCCTTACAGTCCAGAATATTTCAGTAACAAAATATTCTAAGTCAGTATAATTTGGTAAGAGAAGTTCATCCTCTTATAAGGATGATCTGCAAAGGTTTGTAATAAAAATTGGGCTTGTGCCCTTCTTTGTGATATGTAAAGAAGGCCTGGAAGTAGGTTTGGTTTGCAGTGTTGTTTCTGGGGGTGAGGGTGTCTTCTATTCGATTTTTTTTTCTGCCTGTTTATTAACCATAGAAACATCAGGAAAGTTAATTTTGGTTTTCCCTGGTTTTGCTGGAGGCCTTCTTGACAGTCTCATAGCATGTTTATTATGAGCTCGTAACACCTTCATTGAAGGAAGTGTTGTGATAAATCTTTAGTAAAGGTTTCCTTTCTCCAAAATGTTCATTAGTCATTGAAGTTAAATAGGCATAAACTGAGTTTTAAATGTTCTGACTAAAAATCTCTTCCTTTCTCAATTGCTCAGCTTTTGCTGTCTTGGCCTTTGTGAAGTGGTGTGCTTTGTATAATACGTTATGTGCTTATAACAAAATGAGTGATTATAGCTGCTACACCAATGTAAGGTAAAACTTGGGGGAAAGTGTGAGACTTCTGCACAAGCTACTAGATTTGTTTAATCATGAACAATTACACTTGTACTATTTAGTGTTTGTGTATGTGTGCCTGTATTGATTAATACCCCAAAGTCATAGTGAGCATCCCATTGTGACAAGAAGAGATAGACGCTCCGATACTGCTATTAAAGCACGTCTTTGAAATTCAACATGGTGATTGTTTTGAGGCCAGAGACCTTTTGTTCATCCCAGGAATTTTTATGCAGATTTGCCTGAGTAAAAATTGCTTCTTGAAAATCACCATTTCCTATCTCCAGCCTGTGTTTTGCGAAATATAATTTTGGTAGTATGTCAGAATCCCTGAACATTCTAAGACCAGGTCCTCATTGCCCCTCGCGACGCCTGGGAAGAGAAAGAACATGGCAGCAGAATAGATGCCCAGTGATCAATCCCTGCCTCTGCGGTCATATCCTGCAAATGTGACATGAACCCCGGAACAGAAATAAACACCAATAATAATGGGGAACCAGGAGAACATGAGTTTAAGACTCATTTATCATTAATGTTAATATTTCCCTTCACACCTTTTATAATTAATCAATATCTCATTTTCCACTGAGAGGTTGCACAAGCAGGAATAGAGCCCAACTCCCTAATAGGCTGGACACAAATCCCATTCTCTTAACCAGGCTGCTTCTCAAAACAAACCTGCGACATCTTTCTGCAGAATTGAAAGGCCAAGGTTCAACCTCTGCTAATGGGGCTGGTGATATAATAGAAAATGTTTCTGCATTTTTTTTTCTAAACCTAACAAACTAGGAAACTGTATACAAAATATACTTTCTTTAAAGAAAGTTATTAGGTTGAAAAATCAAAAATGCAAAAGATGGGAAATGCCAGAATTAAAGTGCAAATGCATTATTTTAGTATGATCACATATTAATAGATGATCACGTGGTATTTTAATGTAGCTTTTTAATCTGATTGTAACAGCACCCATCCATTATGAACCTCACAGTATATACAGGTTTATAAACTTGAACTTAAAAAATGTATTCAGACTTAAAACTTGTGTAACATACCAGGAATGTTGATAATGGAAGCAACAGTATTTTAGTCAGTCACCTTAAAGTACGTTGTATAAATAGTTATTTAAAAACCTCATAAATAACTAGGATTCTTCACATACCAAAAACCTGGTGTGAGGCAGCAATGTAGCAGTTACAATCTTTCTTATCAAAGATCTCTGATGGTTTCAGTTCAAAAATTCAACCTAGTATTCCCTAATATTTTTTAAACTCTGTATAGATCCATTATGTTGAATAAGTTTAAACTATGCAATAATTCAGATCTGTCTTGCTACTTTTGAACAGCTGATCAGGTCCCTTTCCTAACGATGAGGTCTTTCTTTTTATTCATTTCAGTTGAGGCAATCCCAGTCATACTGCACAGACACAGAATGCCTTCAAGAATGTAAGTAACCGTGTTCTAACTGGAAGTGTATGAGATTAGGACTCCTGTGAAAGTCAAAATAAGTAGCAATAATTTAACTAAAATGAGATGTTGTATGGCCTGGATCTTTTTTTCTTTCTTGCAGAGTTGTGGTTTGAATTAATCTTTGTCAGTTTTAAATTAATGTATGTTATGGGCCACATCCTGGGCTGAGCAACCCTGAAACCCATTGGTGTCAATGTGAGTTGCAGGAGTGCAGCACCTTTCTCAATTTGTCCCCAAGTCTAATGGAATTTAGCCTAGTAACTTTCAGGGTTCAAACTTGACCTTCCTTGCACCTGCAAGGACCATGGTACTAAGTGGGATTCACCCCAGGCAGGAGAATCATGGATTTTCCAATACACAGAGGTTGTGCCAGGAGAGGGTGGTTTCAATGTCCACATGTAGCACTATGGGAGCCCTGCCAGCAAAGACTGCAGTGGGACTGTGCTGAATCAATACATCCCCTGAATGCCTGGGTCATGCCCCCTCCATGGCTAGTGCCATTCACTTGTAGGATTGTGCAGTCTCTTTGAATCACTGTGACCCCCCCTCCACTCCAAGAAGAGTTTCCTTCACAGAAGGGCCTCTGCCAGCATCTGCCTGTGGGGGAATCTGATCCATTATGCACCGTATACACGGCAGGGGTTCTCAGGACAACTCTTGCTGGTGGCCGCTCTCACACTTCTTCCTAAAATATTTAATTACCTTTAGGAAAAACAAATAAATATGCACATACACATGTCCAAATCATTGTAATTTATTTATTGCTAGTTAGTAAGTCTGCTGTGAAAAGTGATATTAACAACTTACAAGTATCACTTTTTACAGCAGATTTACTCAGCCCTAGGAAGTCTGGGGACAAATGAAGCCCTGGATGGGAGATCGGGGTAGGCAGCAGGGGCAATTGGGGAGGGCGGGTTGGCTGGGGAAAGCAGCGGGGGGCCAGAGCCTGAAGCCCCACAGCCGGAGCCCAGGGCTAGAGGCCAAAGCCTCACTACCAGAGCCTTCCTCCCCGCTGAAGACCAAATTCTGAGCCCCACCGCCCCCACCAGCTGCCAAACTCTTGCTGGAAGCCCCAGCAACCAACACCAAGGCTGTGCATCCAGGAGCACCAGGGAGGGGGAGGAGCTGCTGCTCCCCCGCCTCCCCCCATCACACCCCAGTAGGCTATGGCCACAAGAAAAGCCCCTGGTGACCGCATTTGAGAAATGCTACACTAAAGTAGAGTGTGATGGCATTTCTCCCTGACTCAGTGGCCATTTCACTAATACAGCAGTGTTGAGGTGTATGTTCGCTTAAAATATGCTGTAAATTTCCTGTAAATAATAAGTGCACACTGACTGGACATCATCATGTTAGCCAAATGGGATCAATTCAGACATGGAAGTGAATCTGTGTGGAGATTCCACTGAAGGTTTTGAGTGGCAGAGTGATCACCGCCTGGTAAAATTGAGCATTATGTAGTTACAGTTTGTAGTCAGGTAATACAAACATTATTGTCTGTGAATGCATTTGGAGGGGGAGTGAGCAGCAGTGTGCCAGGGAAGTGTAGTTAAAACAATAAAGTAAAATTTTCAAGAGCACCTAACTGAGGAGCCTAATTTAGGCTTTGAAAAGCATCTCATTTAGGACCCTAAGGCCCATTTTCTAAAGTAACTTAAGCCTTAGGAGCCTAAGGCCTGGTCTACACTAGGCGTTTATGTCGAAGTTAGCGCCGTTACATCGAATTAACCCTGCACCCGTCCACACCGCGAAGGTATTTAGTTCGACATAGAGGTCTCTTTAATTCGACTTCTGTACTCCTCCCCGACGAGGGGAGTAGCGCTAAATTCGACATGGCCATGTCGAATTAGGCTAGGTGTGGATGGAAATCGACGCTAATAGCTCCGGGAGCTATCCCACAGTGCACCACTCTGTTGACGCTCTGGACAGCAGTACGAGCTCGGATGCTCTGAACTGCCACACAGGAAAAGCCCCGGGAAAATTTGAATTTGAATTCCTTTTCCTGTCTGGCCAGTTTGAATCTCATTTCCTGTCTGGACATCGTGGCGAGCTCAGCAGCACTGGCAACGATGCAGAGCTCTCCAGCAGTGATGGCCGTGCAATCTCAGAATAGAAAGAGGGCCCCAGCATGGACTGATCGGGAAGTCTTGGATCTCATCGCTGTGTGGGGCGATGAGTCCGTGCTTTCCGAGCTGCGATCCAAAAGACGGAATGCAAAGATCTACGAGAAGATCTCTAAAGACATGGCAGAGAGAGGATACAGCCGGGATGTAACACAGTGCCGCGTGAAAATCAAGGAGCTGAGACAAGGCTACCAGAAGACCAAAGAGGCAAACGGACGCTCCGGATCCCATCCCCAGACATCCCGTTTCTACGAGGCACTGCATTCCATCCTCGGTGCGGCCGCCACCACTACCCCACCAGTGACCGTGGACTCTGAGGATGGGATAGTGTCCACGGCTGGATCCTCGGACATGTTAGCGGACGGGGAAGATGAGGAAGGAGATGAGGAGGACGAGGCAGTCGACAGCGCTCACAACGCTGATTTCCCCGACAGCCAGGATCTCTTCATCACCCTTACAGAGATCCCCTACCAACCCTCCCCAGCCGTTACCCCGGACACAGAATCTGGGGAAGGATCAGCCAGTAAGTGTTGTAAAAATCTAAACATTTATTTGTAACAGAACAGGAATATTAACAATTTAAAAAATGGGTTTCTCATGATTAGTTTGATTAGCTTAACGGTTCAGTCATGGGCAGTGCAACTATTGAAAAAAAATCTAGCAATGTCCGGTTTTGCATGATTGTCCTGCCCAAGCCGCTCTACTGGTTAGTCACTGCTACAGCAGCTACAGTAAAATGCGGTCTATATGTCCGGGGATGGAGCAGAAATCCTCCTGTGACATCTCGAGGAAGCTCTCCTGGAGGTAATTGGAAATCCGCTGCATTAGGTTCTTGGGGAGAGCGGCCTTATTGGGTCCTCCGTAGTAGGACACGTTGCCACGCCACGAGACAAGCAAGTACTCTGGAATCATTGCTCTGCACAGCATGGCGGCATACGGCCCTGGTCTTTGGAGGCTTTCCCGGAGCATTCGCTCTTTCTCGCTGTCAGAGATCCTCATGAGGGTGATGTCGCTCATGATGACCTGCTTTGAATGAGGCAGGGGAATGTTAGTGTTGGGACTGCTTTGCCGTTCCTTTACAGAACTGTAACCGCTGGTTTGCAGCCACGCGGTGGAGGCGGGAGAGGGGCAGCCGAAAGGGATCGTTCCCGGGGACAGCCGCGAGGGTGTGGGACAGGAGCAGACTTCCTGCTTGCCGAATTGCTGGCAGCAGGGACCGACATTGATTTCAATGTGAAATGAGGCCATTGCTAATATTAAAGTTTTAAGCTGCCACAAGTCTATGGCTTACCATGTCTGCCTGCAACAGAAATTCCGTTCTCCTGAGAGGCTTCTCAAATGTGCTGTAGAAGACCCCAGGCACTGAATGCGAAGGCCGAGAATTCGACCTTGTGCTGAGTGCGCATGTGATAGGTGCTGTGCATGGTCTTGTTCACAGAGAAAGACTATGTTCTTTGTTCACAACTACATTTATCTTTCTGAGGAATTCACTCCCTTTTTCCCATTCCCACAGCCCCATCTGCGACTGTCTCACAACCTAGCCTGTCATCACACTCCCAGAGGCTAGCGCGGATTAGGCATAAGAAGAAGAGGACACGGGAGGACATGTTCTCGGAGCTTATAGCCTGCTCCAGAGCCCAGGCAGCACAGCAGACCCAGTGGCGGGAGAACTTGACCCGAATGCACCAAGCCAACATGGATCGGGAGGAGAGGTGGCGTCAGGAAGACCAGCAGGCGACTCAAACCCTGCTTGGACTAATGAGGGAGCAAACGGACACGCTCCGGCGCCTTGTGGATGTTCTGCAGGAACGGAGGCAGGAGGACAGAGCCCCGCTGCAGTCCATCTCTAACCGCCCTCCCCCGCCACCAAGTCCCATACTCCCCTCACCCAAAGTGCACAGAAGGAGAGGCGGCAGAGTCCCTGCTAACTCTCACTCCACCCCTGCAGAGAGCTCGAGCAGCAGAAGGCTCTCATTCCCCAAAATTTGACAAGTTCTTTCCTTCCCGCCTGACACAAGCCCCCGTCCAAGTTTCACTTTCCCAGTTCCATGTTTGGTTGATAATAAAAAATACGTTTCTGTTAACTACTGTTTCCATCATGTTCTTTTGGAGGAGGGGGGGATAGGGGGTTGGTAATTCGACAGGACAGTCACCTTTGGCAGGGTATATAGTCGGGGGCAGGCACAGCAGCAGGGCACATACATAGTGCAGTGATGCAGTGACTAGTTACCCTGGTTAGTCTGGGAGGTTGTTTTCATGTTATGTGGTGGGGGGTGGGTTGCTCTGTGACTTTGTGGCAGGGGAGGGCAGTTACAGATCTTAAGCGGCGGTCCTTAGGCAGGATCACAGAGCCACACAGCAGGGGATCTGTAACCGTCCTCCCCCTGCCACAAAGTCACATAGACCCCCCCATACACACAGTCCCTATCAGGAGGGGTGACAGGCTCCGTTGAAACAACCATCCCACCGCAGCGGAGCCTGTCAATCCTTGAGTTTAGAAGCTGCATTCGCGCCACTACAGTACACCCGCTCCGCACCACAGTCTGCGTCCCAGTTTTAAAAAATTCCCGCGAATACAGTATTAAAGAAAACGGTGTGCTTTAACAAAGTAGAACTATTTTTATTTTGAAACGTGTGTTGGAAGTGGGGTGAAGGGGGTATGTAACTGGATAGGATAGTCAACATTAACTGGGTAAAGAAACGGGGGCAGGTTTAGCTTCTCAATACACAAACTTTAAAGTCACAGGTTACCCTGCTCACTCAGGAACTTTGCTTTCAAAGCCTTCCGGATGCACAGCGCTTCCCGCTGGTCTCTTCTAATCGCCCGGCTGTCTGGCTGTGAGTAATCAGCAGCCAGGCTATTTTCCTCAACCTCCCACCCCGCCATAAAGGTCTCCCCCTTGCTCTCACAGAGATTGTGGAGCACACAGCAAGCTGCAATAACAATGGGGATATTGGTTTCGCTGAGATCACAGCGAGTCAGTAAGCTTCTCCATCTCCCCTTGAGACGTCCAAAAGCACACTCCACCACCATTCTGCACTTGCTCAGCCGGTAGTTGAAGAGTTCTTTTTCAGTGTCCAGGGCGCCAGTATAGGGCTTCATGAGCCAGGGCATTAGCGGGTAGGCTGGGTCCCCGAGGATGACTATAGGCATCTCCACATCCCCAAGAGTTATTTTGTGGTCCGGGAAGTAAATACCTTGCTGCAGCCGTCTAAACAGACCAGAGTTCCTGAAAACACGAGCGTCATGAACCTTGCCCGGCCATCCCACGTAGATGTTGGTAAAACGTCCCCTGTGGTCCACCAGTGCTTGCAGCACCATGGAAAAGTATCCCTTTCTGTTAATGTACTGGCTGGCCTGGTGTTCCGGTGCCAGGATAGGGATGTGAGTTCCATCTATGGCCCCACCGCAGTTTGGGAATCCCATCGCTGCGAAGCCATCTATGATGGCCTCCACGTTTCCCAGGGTCACTACCTTTGGCAGCAGTACATCAACGATTGCCTTGGCTACTTGCATCACAACAACCCCCACGGTAGATTTGCCCACCCCAAACTGGTTCGCGACTGACCGGTAGCTGTCTGGCGTTGCAAGCTTCCACAGGGCTATGGCCACTCGCTTCTGGACAGTCAGGGCTGCTCGCATCCGGGTGTCATTGCGCTTCAGGGCAGGGGACAGCAACTCACAAAGTTCCAGGAAAGTTCCCTTCCGCATGCGAAAGTTTCGCAGCCACTGGGATTCATCCCAGACCTGCAGCACTATGCGGTCCCACCACTCAGTGCTTGTTTCCCGTGCCCAGAATCTCCTTTCCACGGCATCAACATGACCCATTGCCACCGTGATGTTCTCGGCGCTGGGTCCCCTGCTTTCTGAGAGGTCTGTGCTACTCTCAGACTTCAGGCCATCACCGCGTTGACGTAGCCTCCTCGCCTGACTTTTCTGCATCTGCCTCAGGGAAAGGTGTATGATAAGTTGCGAGGCGTTGAGAGCGGCCACAACTGCAGTGATGGTTGCAGCAGGCTCCATGCTCGCAGTGCTGTGGCGTCCGCGCTGTCACTGACTAGAAAAGTGCGCGAACTGATTTCCCGCCGGCGCTTTCAGGGAGGGAGGGCGGGAGTGATGGACGGATGACGACAGTTACCCAAAAGCACCCTGGACACATTTTTTTTACCCAGAAGGCATTTGCGGCTCCACCCAGAATTCCAATGGGCAGCGGGGACTCCGGGAACTGTGGGATAGCTGACCACAGTGCACCACTTCCAATGTCGACGCTTTCCCCGTTAGTGTGGACTCACAAAGTCGAATTACTGTCCTTAGTGTGGACACACACGTTCGACTTTGCAATATCGATTCCAAAAATTCGATTTAAGTAAAATCGAACTACTCTCGTAGTGTAGACAAGGCCTAAGTCTGACTGAAAGTCATCTTTGAAAATGGCCTCAGGCTCCTAAATGACTAGATGCCTTAGGAAATTTTACCCCAAAGCTTGTTAATGCATAAAACCTTCAATGACACATATGTCCAGGCAGCATAATGCTCAACCAAGTAGTGGCAAAAAGAACAGGAATACTTGTGGCACCTTAGAGACTAACAAATTTATTTGAGCATAAGCTTTCGTGGGCTACAGCCCACTTCATCGGAAAGCTTATGCTCAAATAAATTTGTTAGTCTCTAAGGTGCCACAAGTACTCCTGTTCTTTTTGCAGATACAGACTAACACGGCTGCTACTCTGAAACCAAGTAGTGCACATACATGCTTGACTAAGCTGCCTGTTTCTGAGGGATGGATTTTTAGCCAGTTGTTTCCACATGCATACCTATCCTGGTGCTACAGGAATAAGCCTATCCTCATTAATTGAATAACGAGCACCTAGTGGGCCTGCTAAAAGACCATCAGGCTCAGTTGGAGGAAGGTGCTGAGAGAGACACAAGTCCTTCTAAGACCACATATACACTACACCTTATGTTGGTGTAACTTACGTTGCTCAAGGATTTGAATAAACCACCCCCTTGAGCGACGTAAGTTATACTGACCTAAGCACTGGTGTAGACCAGGGTTCTCAACCTTTTACTTTCTTAGGACCCCCCCCCCCAACATGCTATAAAAATTCCATGGCCCATCTGTGCCACAACAACTGTTTTTCTGCATATAAAAGTCAGGGCCAGCGTTAGGGGATAGTAAGCAGCACAACTGCCTGGGGCCCCACACTATGGGGGGCCCTGTGAAGCTAAGTTGCTTTGGCTTCGGCTTCAGCCTCAGGTGGTGGGGCTTCGGCTTTCTGCCCTGGGCCCCAGCAAGTCTAATGCCAGCCCTGATTGGCGGACCCTTGAAACCTGATTGTGGCCCCCCAGTGGGCCCCAGACCGCTGGTTCAGAACCACTGGTGTAGACAATTCTCCTGCCAACATAGCTACCACTGCTCATTGGGGCTAGAGTAATTAAGTTGACAGAAGAGCTCTCTCCCATCAGCTTAGAGCATCTGCACTAGCAGCACTACAATGGCACGCAGCTGTATCAGTACAGCTGTGCCGCTGTAAGCTCTGCAGTGTGGACATAGCCTAAGAGAGAGAGGAGCTCCCAGAAACCACAGGCCCCACGGATGAGAGCTATGCAATCCCTGAGTGCAAGGGGAGAGGCTACAGACCAGAGAGGCCAGGACTGAGAACCACAGGACTGCACCTTTAGCAAGTTTGAAGATGACACTAACCTGAGAGGAGTGGTAGATACGCTGGAGGGTAGGGATAGGATACAGAGGGACCTAGACAAATTAGAGAATTGAGCCAAAAGAAATCTGATGAGGTTCAACAAGGACAAGTGAAGAGTCCTGCACTTAGGATGGAAGAATCTCATGCACTGCTACAGACTAGGGACCGAGTGGCTAGGCAGCAGTTCTGCAGAAAAGGACCTAGGGGTTACAGTGAATGAGAAGCTGGATATGAGTCAACAGTGTGCCCTTGTTGCCAAGAAGGCTAACAGCATTTTGGGCTGTATAAGTAGGGGCATTGCCAGCAGATCGAGGGACGTGATCATTCCCCTCTATTCGGCATTGGTGAGGCCTCACCTGGAGTACTGTGTCCTGTTTTGGGCCCCACACTACAAGAAGGATGTAGAAAATTTGGAAAGAGTCCAGCGGAGGGCAACAAAAATGATTAGGGAGCAGGAGCACATGACTTATGAGGAGAGGCTGCAGGAACTGGGATTGTTTAGTCTGCAGAAGAGAAGAATGAGGGGGGGATTTGATAGCTGCTTTCAACTACCTGAAAGGGGGTTCCAAAGAGGATAGATCTAGACTGTTCTCAGTGGTACCGGATGACAGAGCAAGGAGTAATGGTCTCAAGTTGCAGTGGGGGAGGTTTAGGTTGGATATTAGGAAAAACTTTTTCACTAGGATGGTGGTGAAGCACTGGAATGGGTTACCTAGGGAGGTGGTGGAATCTTCTTCCTTAGAGGTTTTTAAGGTCAGGCTTGATGAAGCCCTGGCTGGGATGATTTAGTCGGGGATTGGTCCTGCTTTGAGCAGGGGGTTGGACTAGATGACCTGATGAGGTCCCTTCCAACCCTGATATTCTATAATTCTATGACCCAAGGAGAAGGGCAGTGTAAGACCTGAGCCCAAGGGGACAGACTATATTTGAAGTTTAATAAGTGAAGTTTAATAAGTAGAAGCCTAGCACGGGAATTTTGTCTTAAGTCTGTTTGGACTTTGTGGAGTTCTGAAAGAGTCCTGAGAAAAAGGAAACTGAGGCAGGAAGTGCTTGCGGCACCACACTAGGTCAGCAGGGGATGCTCTGGGGCAGACATACCTCACCACACCTGGGCTCCTATACATGTCTGCACTCTGGCAAGGACAAACATCTGAATATATTAAAGAATTTTTATGGGTTTGCACCTGCAAAGTATGGAGACAAATGTGTCTGAGTAGAAGCTTGCTGAAAATACACATCAAAATGTGTTGTCCTAATAAGAACACCATTCATGTTTACTCTTAAAGCTTATTGTTATGTCCAAGGTTTTATCTTAGTTACAGGATTCAGATAAAACACAGTTGAGTCCTGTCCACATGACAGATACAACTGTGTAGTGCAGTGTCGTAATGGGTCAGGACACAGCTATGTTGTAACCAGGATCTCTGACTCAGTTATGCTTATAGTGCAGATGTGCCATTAGACTTTCCCAGTTGCCATTAAAAGGAATGAAAGAAGGCAAAAGAATCACAGCTTGTACTTTAATGATCATTATTCATATAAAAAGGTACAACAATTTAGATTTATTTGGCCTTTTAGAATGGTTGAGTTACAAATGCTTTGCTTTCTGCAATCACCTGATATTCATGCAAATTGCATATAATCATGGCTTTAAAAATTTACTTACTGTTTGTCCAAAATCAGATATCTGAAGAGTAACTGTCTGCTCAGCAAGAATCAGTGTAAAGTTAGTCCAATCAGATAAGGATTGGAAAAGGACATCTTCTTCTTCCAGCGTGGTGCAGCTGCTTTGCACCATGCCACCACTGTATTCTGGTTGTAAATCTGGCTCAACTGGTCCAGGGAGGATGATCCTAATTTAAAATGATCCTTAGATGGCATTTAGCCTCTTTCACAGGTATGGAATTTTACAATGAGTTGCAAGCAACTTCTGAGAAGGAAAAAGGGGCATGTATGTCAGGGGATAGTGATAGCATGGTCTAGCAGTTTCAGTATTCACCTGCGTTGGGAGTTGTGTTTCTGTCTCTGCCACAGACTTGCTTTGTGACAAGTAACCCATCTATAAAATAAATGGTAATACTTCCTCCTTCCCAATTGGGGATGAGGGGGCATGAGGCTTAGTTCATTAATGTTCGTGAAGCACTTTGAGATCCTTGGGCTGATGGGTATTGTATAGAAGAGCCAAGTTCTATTCTATTATTTTATAATATGCACAGTTTAATTCCAGTGGGGGGTCGCTTTCTGTTAATGACTTAGGATGACATTTTGACTGACTGTTTTTTAATTGGGTAAACAACAAGTGTTGTAAAACTCTCAAGAATCAAATAACAGAATAAACAGATTGAGCCTGGAGAATCTGCTGGAACTGTTGTTTTCTAAGGTGGGTTATGACTATTCTGGGCCCTGCTCCATGAGAACGTCACATCCACCCTCACCCTCCCTCTCAGACAGACAGGCATGAGGCATGACTTTCATTCATTGCCTCCCTGTTCATTCCCCTTAAATCAGGTTGTCATGAGTCTACAGTTGTGATGGATCTAGAATCCCGCTCCTTTTTCCTAAGTCTTGCACCAGCAGCAAGTGACTCGCTAGCTAGCAGCAATCAGCTCGGTACTATGGTTCCTGCCATTTACTGATTCATAGTTCTTCACTGCTGGGCCCAGATCCCAAAATTCTTGCTTTAATTCTCCCCTGACAGTTCATTCTGGTGGTTCATGTTTCCTTCTGGAAAGCCAGCTGCTCATGTTGTTATAGACAAATCCTATGGCTACAGATCATAGAAGTAACTGCTGAGATTTATGTGTGTTTTGGTTTGGGAAACAACAGGGCTGTGGCTCAGTGATGTCATAGGTGTATCATGTTTTTCTGTTGCTACCAACTAAGGAGAGGCAATGACAGAAATCCATGTAAACTCCCTAAACACTGTGGATTATGATTCTTTCTGTGAAATGTATCCTTTAACCCCAAATTTAAGATTTTTTTGGAGCTTGCATCCAGCCAGTGTTTATTTTTACTATCTTTCTTAGGGGTAGGTATCATTAGAGTTCAGCTTGTATTGCAAACTGGACCTGTTCTTCATAGTGGAGGATTTTAACTGAAAGATTTCTTGGGGCGTTGTGTAACTACAAACTAAAGAGGTCATCTTAAAGCCTTTTATATATCTCTTTAGAGTAACAAGGATTCTAATTTATAACTTAGGCAAGGAAGCACATGATACAATAAGGGAGTGCTGCTCAGGATAGTTAGTAATCGTACATTAGCACTTTGAAAATACTGTATAAGGTGCTACACAAACATTAGAAGCTCTATTCCTCTCTCCTAGCTATCTCTCCTTTGCTCTCAGGATCCAGTACAGTGACCAGGGAACTGAGTTTAACCAATGTGCTTAAGCACAGTTTGTAGCTGAACGAGGTTGTAATACAGTTTGGATGGGTCCAAGTGTGTTAGAATCAGGTTCTAGCCAAACTTAGGCTATTCACCAGTTATCCTAACACTATTTGGCCCCATTCCCACTGCATCTCAGATCCCAGTTCAACCTTAATTTCAGTTGTGATTGAACTTGCTTCCTTTACCTATATGCCTTAGTTAGGGAGGGTGTAGGATTCTTCAGAATCTGTTACTCAGGAAATCTCTTAACATAAGTGGAAGGGGAGAAGCCACACTTTACGTAGAGTGGATGAATCATAGCTTTTTGCCTCAATTCACAGATCAAGCGACAGAGCAGTTGCAGCTATTAGGTGAAAGGTAAGATGACATGGACTCACGTGCCTGCAGTATGCAGATGGCACATAGCATTACCTATCTTTCACCAGATAGGATCATACTACTACCAACAAGATGACCCACTGTTTGTATAGGATCAGCTCATGGATGGTTGAAGCGGAACCCGAGAAGAGAAGGATGGTGTTTGTGGGCAAAGGAAAGCACTCTGAGACTTTCCAGCCATGGTAGAGGCTGCTTTAATTGAAGGTGCACACCCATAAATTGGTCATTTCCATCTGTAGTTTAGGAGTGCTCATGAATTCCTTGCTGACACAAAGCTCTCACGTGGCAGCATCTGCAAGGATGCTTTCTACCATCTCCAGTTGTCTAGAAGCTTCTGTCCCATCTTGGCAGATGGTGACCTGTCTCAATTATATATACCTGTATCACCATCCATCTGGACTACAGCAGTAAAGCCATCAATGCTTAGGAATCTCCAGCTGGAACAGAACTCTGCTGCATGTCTCCTTAGCAAGGGTGGCTACTCCAACCACATCAAACCTGTCCTCCATTCTCCACACTGTCTTTGCATAGAACTTCAAGACATGTTCAAGGTCTTGGTCCTTATCGTCAAGGTGCTCAATGCCTTGGCCTTAGAACTTCTAAGTGATAGCTTGAAGTTCCAAGATGAGGACTTTGGTCATAAATTCTGCTTCTCTGGAACAATGGAACTTTCTGCCTTCACTGTGCAGGAGATAGAGCTTTCTTGGGGGTTAATCTGAGACTGTGGAATTTAACTCCCCCAGAAATAAAGGACTATAGCTGGGCTTTTTTTTTTTTTTTTTAAATAGTTTGTTCACCAAAAAATGCAGTTTTGGGTCAACAAACTTCATGAATTTGACACACATTTGCTGAATAGTTTTGGACAAAAAAAATTTGGGGCTAGATATACAAGAGGACTTAGACATGCACTTATACGCACTATCCCAGTGGTTAGGGTATTCATGTGGGAGACCCAGGTTTGAATCCCTGCTCTAGACCAGGGATTTGAACTCAGATCTTCACTCTGCAAGGTGAGTGTCCTAACCACCAGGGCTATAGCATATTCTGGGGTGGGTTTTTCCTTCTCTTTTGTTGAAGCTGTTCCACTTTGTATAAATAATCATGTATTCACTGGGCCAGGTAGAGGAAAAAATGACTCTGTAGCCTGGTGATTATTATAAAAGTCTAAAAATGCCCAGAAAAAAAACAAGAAGTTTTGGGTCCAACAGCATTTTGTTTGACCTGAAATGAACTTGTTATTGACTTTTTAGATTTGTTGAAAATTCTGAAAATATTTGGGGTTGGGTGGAATGAAAAAATTCCCCCCTACCCCTGACTGCCAGAGACTGAAAGATCAGTTAAGTGCCCAGCTCTACTAAAAGTCATCACAGACCTCACCATCTTTCAGTCCAAGTGCAAGGTTCATTTCTTTGACCTGCCTTCTCTAATAGAAACACAAAGCAATGAGTACATTAAATGCGTACACACAGTTCTCCTCCTGCCGAGAGAGAAAAAGAACAAACCATACATGATAGATGCTAGTCACATCGCTTAAGGCACTACTAGAAGGCTATTGGCTCCTGGAGTAATGACGTGGTATAAGGATCTATGCAGAATAGAAGTTGGTCATCTCCTGACCTTTCAATCAAGTTCTTAGAAAATAGACCCTCTCCCTGGTGCTCTTTTGTTGTTTGTCTGTTCACTCAGCTCTTACAGTGCTGACTCCCATTGTTTCTGCATTCTGAGAATATGCCATACTGAGGGAAGGGAAGGAAAGGCAACCAATAGTTAGCAGTGGAGTACTTTGTGTAGTATTTCTTTTCTGCTCTCCCATTGGGAGGAGGTCCCTCCTGGATCTTGAGCCTTGTAGTGTTTAATCTCTGCTTTTGGCAAGGTCAGTGCATGGTCTACCTTGCCCTTTCAATCTGATCTATTAGGCCTTGTCTACCCTACAAAGTTTTGTTGACAAAAGGCAGCTTTTGTCGACAAAACAGTGAATGCATACACACTGCGAGGCAACTTTTGGTGGCAAAAATGCCCTGTTTTGGTGACAAAATACAACCACCCTGACGAGAGACATAAGGCTTTTTCCTTTAAATTTTTGTCAACGAAGTATAGACACCATGCTTGATTTTATTCCTTTAATTGGCCTCCAGTAGGTGTCCCATAAAGCCCGTCACGACTGCTCTGGTCAGCAGTTTGAACTCCAATCCGCCTCCCACCCCCTTAGAAGCCCTGGGAATTTTTGAAATTCCATTTCCTGTTTCGTGGAGAGGTCTCCTCTCATCTTTCCAGGTGACCATGGCAGGTTATCACTGCAGAGCTGCTAGATGTGCTCAGTATATGGGGAGAGGAGGCTGTGCAGTCCCAGCTGCGCTTGAGCCATAGGAATTGTGATACTTACAGGCACATTTCTCAAGGCTTGTGTGAAAAGGGTTACGATCGAGACACGCTGCAGTGCAGAGCTAAGATAAAGGAGCTGAAGCAGGCATACCATAAGGGAGCTGCACCTGAGACCTGCTGGTTCTATAAGGAACTGGGTGTTATCCTCGGTGGTGACCCCACATCCACCGCCAAGATCCCCATGGATACTTGGCGGGACTGGAGGCGGTGGAAAGAGGACCTAACCCAGAGGACAAAGTCATTGATGAAGAGGTGGAGTTAGATGATGATGTGGAGCTCCCAGTAGGGTCACCTGGTGGGGCAGGCAGCCAGGAACTGTTCACCACTCCAGAGGTGTCTAGTCAGTCTCAGCAGTTGTTCTCCAGTGAGCAAGAAGCAGGAGAGGAGACGTCTGGTAAGTGGCTGTGGTTTGTGTAGTGTGGAGGTGGGTTCAGGGTATAGAAATGTACAAGGCTGGCTGTGTTTCTGTGAGCTGGACATCCCATACATTAGCTACACAGGGAAACAGGGTGTTGATGCACGCTGAGATCTCACGGGAATCCTCCAGAGAGCTCTCCAGGAAAGTTTCCTAGAGGTATTGGTAATCCTCTGCCGAGGCTTCCTTGGCTTTGTTCCTTTCCCCATTGTAGGAAAATTTCCCGCACCATTCAGCAATCACTGGTGCAGGGACCAAAGTGTCACACAGGCGAACTGCATAGGAAGCAGCGCGGAAGCCACAAACGTAGTAGATGTACCCTCGTTTCCCTGCTTACCCTTAGCAGTGAGATATCTGCTAGAATGACCCCTGCCCGTGGAAAGTATGTGAGAGTTTTAGGATTTTTTTCCCAGGTCAGCTGCACTACAGCCCTTGCAGAGTGAGTGCCTTTTTCCCCAGGTGGAGCCCCCCTCCCCACCCGGCCAACACTCACCATGCTTTGGGTGTTCACAGAGATGTGTACTTGCCAACGGTCAGTGAGAAAGTGATTGTTATGTTGCAAAAGGTGTATTTTATTGAAATATTTCAATGCTGTGCGTGAATTTAACAATCATCTGTGCATTGTTCCTGAAGATGCATGTGTGTGTCGTGCACCTTCCCGGACTACCCCGCGTTGATGTCAGTGAAATGCCCATGGTGATCCACAAGTGCTTGCAACACCCTGGAGAAGTAACCCTTCCTATTGATGTACTCCATCACAGGTGGTCTGGTGCCAAATTTGGAATATATGTGCCATCTATCGCCCCTTTACAGTTAGGGAACCCCGTTTCTGCAAAGCCATCCACTATTTCATGCACATTTCCCAGCATCATTCTGGTGTCCTTGCGCCGCAGTGCTGGGGTGAGCTCTGCACATAATTCCAGGAAGGTGTCTTTCCACATCCGAAAGTTCTGTAGCCATTGCTCATCATCCCATACCTGCATGATGATACGATCCCACCATTCAGTGCTTGTTTCTCAAGCCCAAAAGCAGCGGTCTACCCTGTGCAGCTGATCTGTAATGCCAAAAGCAATCTGAAATTGCTCCTATCCAATATCATACAGCATGTCAGGCAACTGGGAGTCTTCTTCAGTTAGGAACTTTGCGATTAACTCCACTGCCCTTCACAATGTCTTCATGACAGTTAACAGAACATAGGAGAGCAGTGCGGGATCCATCCCTTCTGACAAAAATGCCGGGGTGCACAGCAAAGAAGGGTCATTGAAAAATTCCACAGAAGAAAGCTGCAAGTCCATGGAGTGCTGGGACAGAAAGCAATGCCTCACGGAACATTGAGCCCGGTCCCAAGATGTGCCGCGATTCATTCCACCTTCCCACAACACCTAGCGACAAAAGGTGTCAAGCTGGACTGTGGGATAGGTACCCACAACATATTGCCCACACTGTCAGTGATAGTGCTCCAACTGTGGACGCACTCTGCTGACAGAGGGAGCAAATGTGAACATGACATTCTGATTTTTATTATGCCGATTTTTTGAGTGTCAACATCAGTTTTGTGACAAAACTTGGTAGTGTAGACAAGGCCTAATTTTTTCATAGATTCTAAGTTCAGAACAGACCATTTTGATTATTTAGTCTCGCCTCCTGTATAACACAGGCCATAGAACCTCCCCAAAATAATGCCTAGCTCATATCTTTTAGAAAAACATCCAATCTTGATTTTAAAATTGCCAGGGATGTAGAATATACCATGACCCTTGGGAAATTATTCCAGTGGTTAATAAATTACCATTTCTTGATCATGGCCACAGAGGCAGGAGAGACTAGAAAGAGATGTGTTCTATAGGAGGCTAACCTGAGAAGGCAGGGCACATCCTTGCAAATCTGAAGATTAGTGACGGGGAGGAGAAGGGAATCAAAGACCATAGGGGGAACTGGAGGGGAGGAAAGAACAGAAAAAGAGGGAGGATCAGAAAACTAAGGGGGGAGAGAAGAGGGAGCTGGCAGATGGTAGTGCAGTAGGTTGGACTCCCTTGACTCTTACAAATGAGCACAAGATGAATAACACTAATTTATTTCAAAGTTTATCAGACTACCTGGAAACAAAGTAGGCAATATTTAAGGAGTAGTCATCTGTGACTGTTAATGTTGCAAGTCAGTACAATGACTCAGAAAGGTAGTCTACAATTTTAGTATGGTGAATGCAGATCAGAACTGATGTAAAGTCTCTTGTGATTCATGGATGAACTTTAAGGGTATAATTCAGATCCTTCACATGGGTGAGAACTCCTATTAAATTAAACAAAATCTTTCTGGGATAGAGCAGATATAGGTAGGATTAATAAACTATTAGGTCAGTTGAAAAGTTCTAATATATCACACTTAACCTCCTCATTTCCCATTTTGAATCAATCCCAACTCTGAAGTATTATAACTTAAATTCTAAAGACTTTGAATCATCTTTGGCCATCCACCATGGGCCATTTACACATGAGGGAACCGGTTACACATAGTAATTTCCCAGCACACTTAAACTATGAGTTGACCTTGCCGTGTACACAGGACCGAACTGTTTTTACCATGTACCCTGCATGTTCTCTAGCCCTGCAACACCAAAGCTATAACCTGATTTAGGGACACAACTAAAATAGGGCTTGTTCTCTGTCTGCTCTGCAAGACCAAGGCATGTTTTAACTGTATCATGGGATGTAATTGGGTCTCCTTATGCCGCCCCTCTGTACCTGAGTGAAATTTACTCAATGGGAATAAAAAGAATGTGAATACAGTCAAAATACATTAACATGGCATTGCTAACATAACTGGGTTTTTGACAATTGAAGTTTGTGAAACTGGTTAGTCAGTTGAGTTTCTGCTGAACATAGCATTAGGGTAACCAGTGCCCCCTCAAATGATATGTGACTTTAGGACCCAAGTTAGCAAAGCATTTAAGTACTTGCTGAACTTTTATGAACGGGGTGGACTTAAGCATGTGCTCAAAGTTAAGCTTGTCCTTACGTGTTTTGATGACTTGTTAATGTATATACATTACAGTATACACTCTTGTAATGAGTAATCTAATCTCTCTGTAATATTCCCTACTGCGCTTTAACACAGTACTGTTTCAAAAGCACTACATTAAAGCAGTGGTGGCTCTCAACCTTTCCAGACTACTGTACCCCTTTCAGGAGTCTGATTTGTCTTGCGTACCCCAAGTTTTACCTCACTTACAGAGACTACTTGCTTACAAAATCAGACATAAAAATACAAAAGTGTCACAGCACACTATTACTGAAAAATTGCTTACTTTCTCACTTTTACCATATAATTATAAAATAAATCAATTGGAATATAAATATTGTATTTACGTTTCAGTGTATCGTATATAGAGCAGTATAAACAAGTCATTGTCTGTATGAAAATTTAGTTTGTACTGACTTTGCTAGTGCTTTTTATGTAGCCTGTTGTAAAACTAGGCAAATACCTAGATGAGTTGATGTACCCCGTGGAAGACATCTGCGTACTCCCAGGGGTATATGCATATCCTTGGTTGAGAACCACTGTGTTAAAGCACACTAGGGAACCTTTAGTGCACACCAACAGGATCTGCATGGATCAATCAATGTGCAATGCATTAGTACACTTTAAAAATCACACCCCTGTAGTCCACACTACTTCTTTGTGTAGACAACCCTTAGGTACAAGTAACCATTTCCAGTTCTTTTCTGGTGTTAATAGGATATACACCAGGGCTTTTTTATTTTTATTTTTTTAGTATCAGGAATGTTTTGTTGGTGTTCATTGGTTAAAACCTAAAATCAGAAGCCCTAGAGGGACCTCAAAGGTCAACTAGTCTACACGTCTGTTCTGAGGCAGGGTTAAGTATTATGTGATGGGGATGTGATGCATAAAGGCCTCCCAAAGTTTCAAATATTGATGCACCAAGCTGATTAATGTTGTTTCACTTGTACAGAACAAGACTGCAAGCTGAATGCTTGCCTGCACAATTATACATGCTGTTCTGAATCAGTAAATTATTTCTTAACTAGCAAACTGAAAGTTACATTTCCTGTTACTATATATTCTCATTTTGCACCTGCTAGATCTCCTTCTGACCCATACCCAGAGTGGCTGACCGTCAAACGCTCATTAGAATGTTTTTTTGTAATTGACATTTATAGTTGAACCCATTCTATGTTAGCAGCTTTTCCAGATTTGAGATGTCTCCATTTCAAAGATTTGAAAAGCAGGAGTTTAATAGCAATTCCTTTAGTTCATAAAATCAAAAGAGTTGTCTCATTGGGTCTGAGAAAGTGCAGCTGAGGTCTAATTTTTCATAATTCATCCCAATTTTTCTGTTATATTTTTGAGTGAATTTTATGTACATGAAGGATATCAGATCGATGCCTCTGGATCATGAAGTCTTGTATTACAGAAGAGCTGTGTTGTGGGCAGCAGTCCTGCAAGCTTCCCCACCATAGCCGATTAGCTTGCCTTAACTCTGTTATGTAGACATCACCTTCATGGATGAGGAAATAGTTCTCTGTGCCCACTGAGCCCGTGGGCTCACTTGAAAATGCCATTAAAGGGGACAACAGTGATAATAGTTTTCTATTGTGAAAACTTGTGCTCAAGGAACTTGACTGACCCCATCCCACTCACTGCAAATATATCATCAAACAGCTATTACTGGTGGTAACTTCCAGCAAACATTGACATAGGCCAGATTTAAACCAGCATGGTAGAGGTGAAAGACTCTATATGTAATTGTCAAAGATAATAGAAATGAGTGGATGCTAAAAACCTGCAAATTTCAAGGCCCTGGTTCTCCCTGTGGATTTTCCCCAGACTTTGTGGTTTTGTACAAAATCTAAACTGTCATAAATAAAATCATCTAGCTTTTCTTGTTCTGAAGATTACCTCCCAATAGCATTGCATTAGTTACCTTCTGATGAGTAATACACAAACTACACCACGTAAAGTCAATGACAATTTTGCTGTTGGATTCAAAAGATATATTATGAGCCTGAAAGAAGGAATTCAGCGTGATGGGATGTTAAATCAAATGCTTAATTAAGGTAATTTTAAATACTAGCATTTCACTACTACTTGTTGCAGAAACGTGCAGCTAATGTGCTAAACCTGGCAACGCTGATCTCAGGAAAAAGGCTGCATATTTTGAATATGCAAATAATCAGATATTTGGGAGACTTTAAATACTTATTTCTCCCTGGTAGTACAACCAGACAACTCCATTCAGGGGAATTTCTCAATTTTGTGGAAATATGCTGTAGTTCCATTTGTTATTTTGTTGCAAATATCAGTATATCAGCTTCCCTTTTTTATCAGGAGGCTGCCTCTGCCTCCTGCAGCACTCTTCTTCACAGAAATTAAGGACCTCCTGCATCCTGACACACCAATATTTTGGTTTTAGGAAGAAAGGGAAGTAGTTTATAGTAGTTATGCCACTCTGTTAGGGAACATGATCTCAGTGACCACCACACAGCTCACATATTGAGTCAAATACTTAAATGAGAAATCTTTGCCACACCAAGCTCATGACTAATGCCAAGACAGACATCTGTTTGCACAATGTTTGCAATACATAATTTTGAATTTCCATCAAATTTAGAAACATCAGTCTCCTTGGAAACAATTGGAGAGCTAAATTAACAGTAAACAATTTATTCTGAGTGGTTTGCAAACTTCTTTTCGCAAGTAGGTATAACGATCCTCTGTGCTTGGGCTGTGATAGCAGGGTTGGAACCTGGACCTTCAGTGTTAAAAGCAAGCTTTTCCCACTAGCTTTATTAGGCAGCAGTTGTAGTAGACTCCTCCACCTATGTAGATCAGCCAGTAGAGGGGAACAAAGACTCATGCTCATCTACTGTGGGTTACACAAAGAACTAGACGCCTTCCTTGTTCTTTCATATACAAGATTGCTTAAGAGCAAGAGGAGGCTAACAACTCTGAATGCTGCATTGGGGTTTGCAGCGTGAATGGCCTATAAAAATGGGCTATGAAAATCATACACCATTCCCCCTACAAGTGTGGAATATTTCACTTATATTGTTATATGTATAATATTATGTTGTTGCTTTGCACTGATATAAGTTGAAAATCATTCTGAACACTGGTCTTTGTATACTCTGCCCCCAGTAACATACTGTGCTCTTTTTATCTGCAACCCATTAAGAGGGAATTTAATTGCAGCTTTAGGAAATTGGCACTTTTTTGTCAACCTTACAAAAAATTGTGAATCTTAAAGCCAAGCAGACAGAATAATCACAGCTGTGAACCAAAACTGTTGTAGTTTGGTCTGATACTTGTGTTGTTTACATTTTCATGCTGATAAAAAGACTCTGCTCCCACACACTTTTATAATTTAGTTTTCTCTGTCTGTAGTGCCAGGACCAAATTCCTCTGGTGATAACGGCATCAGTATTGCCATGATAATGATGGCCTGGGTGGTTATCGCTCTTGTCTTGTTTTTGCTGAGACCAACTAATCTAAGAGGATCCAACATGGCTGGAAAACCAGCCAGTCCACATAATGTAAGTATGTCTGTGTCTTGAAGCAATCTACCTAAAGAATCTAAATAAAATATCTAGATTTAGGAACATTTAAAAGTACACTACATTATATTCATTAGTTTTTCCCCAAAACTGTTTTCCTATGCTTTCTTGGTACCACATTAATATTAAAATGTATATGTTCCCTTCTGCAAAAGTTTCTCAGACTAGAAATAATTAAGTCTTTTGTTTAAAGTGTGATTATATTCTGAAAAATAACTGTAAAAACAGCATCTTTTCAGTGAACAGATCTGCTCCCTCTGCCTATTTTATTGACAAAACTAAGGCTATGTCTACACTGACACTTTTGTCCTTAAAACTTTTGTCACTCAGGGGTGTGAACAAACACTCTCCTGAACGACAAAAGTTTTAATGATGAAAAGCACTGGTGTGGACAGCGCTTTGTCAGTGGGAACCATGCTCCTGGTGAAAAAGCTACCACCCCTCATTGGGGGTGATTTTATTTTTTCACCGGGAGAGCTCTCCTAGCGATAAAGAGCAGCTACACAGTGCACCTTACAAAGACGCAGCTGCAGTGGCACAGCCACACTCTTGTGAAGTGTGCAGTGTAGACATAGTGTAAGTTTTCACTGATTATACTTCTGTGAGTCCTGCAGGGCCAGCACAGCTAAATCACCCTGCCTTAGATTGATCTGGATTCTATTCCTTGTGGTGAACCATAAACTGAAGTGTTATGTTCTGATCAGTAATACCCACTCAAACCCACAAGATGCACAGGAGTAACCGAGGGCCTCAATTTGATCTGCAGAATCTTTATCAAGATGGCAAGAACTGAGATGTGGTTTTAGGATGGTGATTAACACCCCCCCCCCCATTTTTTTTAACTTTACACTGAGCACATATGATGTGGAAATAGTTGAGATGATAAACATGGTGTAAAGGACCAGGGCATAGATGGTCTGACCTAACGGTCATAGGTGGGGTGAGTTCTCCTCATCAGGGCCAGTGGTCACCAGGCAGGAGTTGGAGGACTCACAAGGGCCAGGTTCCATAAGCAAGAGTCAGGGTCAAGCTGGAGTCAGAGGCCAGAGATCAAGCAAAGTCTAGCATTGCCACAGGCCAAACTCTGTGTGGTTACCCAAACAACTTTCTGGGGCAACCCCTGGGGTTAAATAGGACACTTAGCCAATCAGAGGGCTGCAGGGTACTGTCACTCTGGGTCTCTTGGATGGCGCTTCTTGCGGTGCCTACTCTCCATAGTGCTCCTGGCTATAGCTCTGCATGGGCACGGTGGGAATATCAGATGTCCCAGGCTCTGCAGACCCAGGTTCTAATTCCTAGATCCTTACATATGGAATATCACAAAGTCACCCATCAGAGTAGGACTCCACTTCCAAAACAAAACCAAACTGAACATAGACTTACTGAGGCCACCCTTGGCATCTGCTGTACAGACGAGCACACGTGGGATAGAGTGTGCTGTGACGACAACACTGCTGGATTCTGTTGGAAATAATTTTCCTAGTAATTTTATTTTTATCATGACTCAGTTTCCACTGAAGCACTTATTGGTCCAAAGGCCATTAGGCGTTGGTTGCATCCAAAATATCAGTATAAGAATATATGCTCTGATATTCTATGCCCTAGCAACAATTACAGTTATAAGCGTTGGCTGAATACTCACAACAGGTTCAGTCCTGGGAGACACCTTCCCATCATAGCATGGCTCCAGGGGATCAAGGAAAGCTCTGACAAAGAACCTCTAGAAAACTTTGCTTTTTTTATACACTATAACAAACAAGTGATATCATTGCTGATTATCAGAACTTGACTCAGGTCAGATGAAACAGCTTAGGTCTGAACCCTGTCCTCTGCTCTGGTCAAGACAAGATTAGTGATTGGGCCTGTTTCTTCAAGGTTTTCTTATGTTATTTTGCCATATTTCTTTCTAACCACTAAACTAAGCATTGTTTTATAACAAATGAAAAAGACCAATTATTTACTGCACCTGATATCTAATTAGCTATATTTTCTTGATTTCTGTTATCTCAACCCAAACCTTAAATAAGATACGCTGGTATTTTAAAGGTCACTACAAATTTTATACAAACAATCCTCCTTTTTCATTATCTTATTCCTTCTAGGGTTGCCAACCCTCCATGATAGCCCTGGAGTTTCCAGGAATGAAAGATTATGTTGTGATGAAACCTCCAGGAATATGTCCAACCAAAATTGGCAACTCTAATTCTTTCTGGTCACATGCTTTACACCTATCACACATGCTAAAATCCAAACTCAATTTAAAACCATAGTTCACGTAGGCCTAATGTAGGCCTAAACTCCTACATACTCAAATAACTCTCCTTCAGTTGAAGCTGCATCCAGCCAGTTGTCTTCAACCTGGGGGAAGATCAGTGATCCCAGCACACTGTCAAGCTGGGAGGAAAGTAAGCAAACAAATAAGAGTGGAAATGGGACCTTTGGGTCTGTAGTTGGGGGTTGGCAAAATCCACGCTGAAGGGAAAAACAGAATTGTGTCTGTTTGTTATTTACTTTGAATATTGGAGGAGGATTTAAAATCAGGAAGCATGTATCTTCTTTGTATTCATTCTTTTTATGAGTCATGCTTGGTAGACTAGAATTTCCAAATCAGTGCATTTTTTTTTTCCTTTTGTACAACCAGGGACAAGAACCACCAGCCCCACCTGTGGATTAGACCTTGTAATTCTGGAAATGCTCGACAGCTAAAACCTTGCACGACCAAATGAACGCAAGTGATCAGAGTACTAAATCCCATTCAATACTATTTTCCTTTTGCATTTACATAAAGCAGGATGATATTATTTTGATATGGAACAGCTAGTAGCTATTTCACTTTTAAATTAATTCTTGCTTTATATATTACCATTCCTAGTAGGTGATATTTGAATAAACAATAAGGAGCTGCAGGGGGTGGGGTTTTGGTTGTTGTTTTACTGTGGACATTCCACTCATTCTCTTTTTGTTACAATGATTACAATACATAATTTCTTTGCAGTGGTCTCTGGCATAATTGAAGGAAAATTTAAATCCTTGTGCATTTATAGTCATTCAAAGTTATTTTTCAGATTAATTCTCTTTTTTTCCCCTACATATTTTGGAAACTTAGTTGCAAACATTAGCTTGAGTTTTGAATAGAAAAAGTGAAATTACTTTACCTTTACCTTGCTGTTCAGAGCAGCTTTAACTCTTTGGACCGCTAACCTAGTTTTTAGGCTGTTGCAAAAGCATGGTCATCTGCTGTAATGAATGTACATCTATGTGTGTGTGCACGAGTATGAGCCTGAGAATTATCACCATCAAAAACTTGTCTGACGTGTAAGGAATTTACACAAAAGATTATTATCACCAAAATGAAATTAAATACATTCACCAGTAAATGAGCTGTCTGATTCAGTATATTTTTAAAGACAACTAAAACTTGGGCTACTAAATTCTAAAAGAGAATTGTTTACAAACTTTACAAAAAGAAAAATCTAGTGACAAGTATCCATTATAATTTTCTGTCCTGAATATAATCTTATAATAATCAATATCTTAAATTTTTTGCTGCAACACATAACAAGATCAAAATGTTATTAACCAGTCATTAACTTCAGAAAGTTATTGTCACTTACTTACAATTTGGTTTTTACTTATATATTGTAAATATATAAGTAAAAGTAATATATATATTACTTTTGATTCTTATCTGTTCGTTGTTGGTTTGTTCAAAACAGAAATTGCAGGTGAAGATCTACGGCATATATTTTCCCTTTAGTGTGTGTGTGTGTGTGTGTGTGTGTGTGTGTGTGTGCGCGCATATGCATCTTCCGTTTGAACTAGTGAGAGTGACTTTTTTTTAAACATACATTAAATAATTTAAGAAAATTTTAAAGATGTACAGAAAAGTAACACACTATATTTTTCTTATCAATTTGAGAAATTAATGAGAATAATGTAAAGGACAGTTTTGTGACATAACCAGATGGCTATGGAGGTACTTTCCACAAAAGTAAGGAGAACAAATATACGGGGAATTAATGGCCTGATCCTGCAAGCTTTTACTTACATGAGAACTGCTTACTTTTGCAAGTAGCCATAGGAGGTACTCACATGAGTAAAGATTTGCATAACTGGGCCCTGGAAGAATACCATGTTGGATCCCTTTGTTATCAGAGATAGGGTTGTCCTCCTCAGGGTAAATGGCAGGTCATCCAAATTGTCTTGTGAACATACAGTACAGATCTGAAAAATTGCTTTTATAATTTGATGTACATAACTGCACCACTGAACTTCTCTGTAGCAGTATGTTGTGTAATACAGCACCTACAGATAGGGAGCATTAGTAAAATAATAATATTGGGCCAAATTGTCTGTTAGCCTGAGGCAACCTTACTGAAGACAGTGGGATTGCAACAGTGTAATCGAGAGAATTTGTCCCAATATGACTGATGGCAGTATAGGCCACAAACACTGTAAGGATATTACTGGGATACGCTATCAACTGCTAGTTTTTACCTAGTACATCTTTGTTTGGAATAACATTATGAACAGTGTAGGTAATGTGGTATCTTTTTATGGAACCAACAAAAAATACTTACATTGCCTACTATACCTGTGGTTCTCCCCGCCATCCCCCCACCCCAGGAATCAGTGGCCAGGGCCGTCCCTAGGGATATATGGAGCCCAGGGCGGAAGTGACAATCCGTCACTTCCGGGACCAACCCGTCACTTCCAGGACTGACTGCGCTGGCCAATCACGCCGGCCTGTGGGGCCCCCCAAAGTGCGGGCCCAGAGCGGTCGCCCCAATTCACCATACCCTAGGGACACCTCTGTCAATGGCCAAAAGTCTTCAAACTTGGTTGCATTAAGTTAAAAGCCTAACTGGAAGGGGCTTCATTTCAGAGGTACTGAGCAAACCCTGCTCCTGTTGAAGTCAGTATGACTTGCAGGTACTCAGCACCTCTGAAGATCAGACCACTTCTATTTAGATGCCCTAATATGTATATAGAAGGCTTGCTTTGTGCACCCTGCTTTGAAATTTTGGCCAATATATAGTCATAGATGTTTGCACGTTGTAATCTGAGAAATTTTTGATTATGTTCTGTGTTGAATCAACTTTTTTTTTCTTAAAATTTTGCTAGTCAAAATGTTGTCCAAATGGTTTTATACATATGTACTTTCCTTATGTAAATTTCTATTTTAAATTTTCTATGTGAAAGAGAAGCAGTGGAAATGTTGTATAGCAAAATGTTTTGCTACATAGCCAGGCCACTATCCCATGCCAACATGTATCCCTTTTAAATTCTGAGATATTCTCTCCAGTATGTAAACTTCAGACCAATATTACTGCTTAAAGTAAAAGTAGCTATTATAAGGCTGTATTTTGTCACTTTTATTCATGTTATTTTACTCCGTTTGTTCCATTGTAATTAGTTTGACTATTGTCAGAGAATGTTCTAACTGCAGCATCATTAATAAGGGTGGCAGAATCTAGCCCATAATAATAATTTGTGATGAAATAACTGCATCATGATTACAAAACTGAACACTGTAAATTTTAAGAGGAACCCCTTGGAAGAGATTAGTGGGATGTAAAGTTTAAGACCATGATCAATTTTATATTAAAGGTTTGAGGCTCAGCTAATAAGAGACAAGTTGTAGAAATTAAAGAAATAAAGAAGATTGTTTAAGTTTATACCTTCGTTTATAACTTTGTTAAAATAATAGTATTTTAGCATCTGCTTAACACAATTATTATATTCTGAAATGAAAAATCATGTGTGTTCATATAGTGTCTGCAGATCACTTAGCCTTGTAATGTTTGTTACCGAAAGATGAAAAATGATAATGTGATGTACCTGATGTAAATTGGTGGTTTAAAATGTCTGAATCATGCCAAGCAAAAATAATGTCTGTGCCATTTGAGGTTTACTATTAATCTTCTACTGAGTATTTGGAACTGGGATAAAGGGCTTGTACTATGCACTTTTTATTGACAAATAAATTTCAAATCTTAGTAACCTTTTGTTTTTGTCTGAATTTCTTGATAAAATCAAGATTGCACCTATCTAAGAACAACTTTGACTAATTTTAAAGCTCATCTAAAGTGATTTAGCAGTTAAAAAAATAATCAACCAACAAATAGCAACACAAGATTAGATTGTTAATCAGGGCTAATTACAAAAAACAACATTGTCATGCATGGGTTCTAACTTTTGATATGAGCACAGACCTACATACAACCCAAGCTAGTCAGAATAAATGGTAGCAAGTTCAGAGGTTTAAGATACTTTGAGGACCAAGACAGGGATTTCCCCTCTGCCCTTTGCATTGGAACGTTTGGCCCAGAAAGTTAGAAATAGCACAATAAAAGGGGTAACAATAGCAGAGACACAACATAAAATTGTGTTATAGTAGAACCTCAGACTTATGAACAACGTGGAAATGGAGGTTCGTTATAACTCTGAACAAAACTTTATGGTTGTTCTTTCAAAAGTTTACAACTGAACATTGTCTTAATACAGCTTTGAAACTTTACTATGCAGAAGAAAATTGCTACTTTCCCTTTATTTTTTTAGTAGTTTACGTTTAATACAGTACTGTGTAGTATTTGCTTTTTTTCTTTTTCTTTTTTTCTGGTCTTTGCTGCTGCCTGATTGTGTACTTCCGGTTCTAAATGAAGTGTAGAAGTACTGTATAGCAAAATGTTTTGCTACGTAGCCAGGCCACGTATATCTGCAATCATTTTATCATGTATGGTTGTGTGTAAAATTTGGAACAGGAAATATAGTTAAGGAAGTGCATTTATTTTTATAGCTGATATTCTGTCTTTTGAAAATAAACTACATTTTTTCAACTGTCAATCTTTTGAGATGACATATGAGGGGTCCAAAATTAAGATCATAGAGCATTTCTAAATTGGCTGGAAGTAGCACTCTTAAATCTTTAAATGAGTTTATCATGTGTTTAAATCAAAATTTGGTTGACTGATGAGTTCGTAACTCTGGTGTTCGTAACTGAGGTTCTACTGTATAAGTATATTGTCACGTTATTTGAAATCAAAATCTGTTAACTCAGGGGTTCAATACTTTTTCCATCCATGGTTTACTGGAGTGCTCCACTCAAATACCACAGTTTTAAGTGGCTACATTGGATTGTGGGATTTAGGTAGATACAGCCAGAAACTGTTTTTGCATTTTTAGGATGCTGCATGGACTGGGGAAATGTAGGTGGGGCTGGCTGGTGAGAGACTGATACAAATGCTTCCTCTCTTTCTACCCATACAGAATTCAGGTCCTCCAGAGCTGAGCACTGAGGAAAATGTGGAGTGCTGAGGAGATGCTGTGGGCTGGGTGGAGCAAAGAGAGTAGCTGCAGAAGTAAATGACCTGTTCCATCCCTCTGCTTTCTCAGTTTTTGTTGGGTTTTACTAATTACAGGATGTTGGTGCTTTTCTTCTCCCACTAGCAATAGGGTGCAAACCAATGAGCATTGCCTTACCACTGGGGCAGCTCAAACCCCATTAGTCAATAATTCCTGTACTACCTCACCCTAGAAGATAACAAAGGAAATCAAAAATCCAGGAGGGTAATAAGCAATAATTAAACAGAGAGAGGCAATAAATATCCCAGAATGAGAAACAAATTTTGATTTAAACACATGATAAACTCATTTAAAGATTTAAGAGTGCTACTTCCAGCCAATTTAGAAATGCTCTAAGATCTTAATTTTGGACCCCTCATATGTCATCTCAAAAGATTGACAGTTGGAAAAAATATATGAAATTATCTAGCATTATAAAAATCATTTGGAAACAAACAAGGAAAACCACAGAGTTTAACTTACTAAATAAACAGATCAGAAGGAGGTTTTCCAGCTCCTAATACTGGATCAGTTATCAAGCCTGCCAAATAAAGTTCTGGTAGATTGGTCTTTCTCAAAACCAGAAGAATGTTGGATCCTTAGAACAGATAGAATGTTCAGGAGAAATGTATCAAATCTTTGCCATGGTCAATAAAACAGATTGCCCTCAAACATATCCAATAATACTTTGTTTATAGGAACTACGCTGTGTGTGTTTGACAAAGCATTAGGCCAACTAAATTTTTCTCTATCCTCACTAATTTCAACAGTAAACAACCCAAAATTTAACCCACAGAAAAGATAAGGCAACTTTGAAGAACAGGAAAGCTCTTGTCATGGGCCAGATCCACACTTGGTGGAAATCAACATAACTCAATTAACTTCATTTTACACCAGCTGAAGATATGGCCTAATTATATAAAAAAGATAAATTCATGACCTTGCAAAGAATGTCTGATAAATTTCATTGACCAACATTTCCCGTGTCAGTAAATAAGATAAAAATGGGTCAGATCCCGGTACCTGCACCACCCCCATTGTAATTAGATGTAGTCATTACCATCTGTTTCCTATTACATTGCGATTCCCTTTAACAGCTACAACTCTTGCTGCTAGACAAACAGAATTGGCGAAGACATAAAGAACTTGTTTAAACATTTCATTTATTTACCAATTATCCCAATTAACAGGATACACTCTTGTTCTTAAGGAAAAGCTTATTATAAAATGTTTTATGTAATGCTGGTTCAGAGTAGAGCAGCCATTCATCATCAAGAACGACATGCAGCTAGTTTATAAAACAATCCTACTTCATTTACAGCTTCTATTAGATCCTCAAGCTTCATGTGATGTCAGCTGGATCATTAGTGTATTTTGTGCTTCGGACTGTTAAAAAAAAAAAAAAAAGCAAAGAAATATGCTACTACTGTTATGCTGCTTTCAAAGCCATTTCTTTTCTTAAAAAAGCTCTTCAGGGTTACTGTTTGCTGCTAACAGAAAGATGAACAGAAATATTGAATGTAAGAACAGATATTAAAGATAGCAAAGTATGCTCAGTAAGCAGATTTTTTTTTCAATTTTTTATGGAGGATCACAACCATTAGCTGAATTAAAAACAAAAAACACAGACACGAGGTAAATCACAGAGAAGCTGTAGAATCCCATTTAACAACAAACCTTGTGGGTAGAAGGAAAAATTGTGCACTGAAAATTGGCAAGAAAGATATCCAAAGAAGCTCTCTCAGGGGCTGGGCAATACACCAAGGACTGTATTTACTGTAATGTGTTTTTGTATATGAAATAGAGATTACAAGTTGCTTTGTGGTGGAACTTTGGCGGGAAAGGCAGCCAACGGTCAGCATAGAACTGGTTCAGACAGGTTCCAGCAGGGGAGGGGCTGGTTTTACCTCAGAACTTTGGCGCGCTTATGCCTATATAAACTCTGAACACTGGCTGCCTAGCTGCTGTCCATCCTAGAGGCAGCCACGGTACTGTTGTTTTTGCGCGGCGACGTGGACCAGAAGATCAGAAAATAAAGGCAAGGCAAGGAAAGGAAGTCATCAGCATTAAGAACTGTAACTGTGCTTACCTATCTCTGAACCCAACATCATTTTCAGAGAAAGGTACAGAGGTCGTGTTGATCACTCACCCTCAGGTGATCACAGAACCAAGCCTCTCTTTAGCATCAGCACAGCCTGTTGAGCTCCGTTTAAGAAGCGGTTGAGACCCAGGGTCCATCAGTTGCCTGTGACAATGGTGTCATACCATCTACTGCCTATCAACAACTAAAAGCAGTGTAGTATCTGGAGTATTTTTGTTCTGGGTATATTTATTTATTGCCAGGGTACCTACTTGGCTGGGCCTGGATTTTAAACCCAAACTGTCAAACTACAGTTCACTATTGTTTCTTATTAAGTTATTTGTTTAAATAAAAGCTGTTGTCTGTTTACTTTATTCTTCTTCTCTTCTCCTTTTTTTATTCATTTGCACCATGGGATAGGGAGGCACACTATCTTTCCATTCTAACCCCCAGGTGATAGATACCGGATAAAGGTCCAAGATCATGCTAATTAGCTGCAAGGTATAGTTGGCCTATACCATCCTCACCAACATAGTTAACATTGCAGGATTAACATTACCGCATCTAAGTCTGCAGTTTTCCTTGTAGAGAGGGAAAAAATCTGGCTTCATTAGCCACACCAGTTATTCATGCAGCTTGATTTTCCATGTTCTGTGGGTACCTGTCATGGAGACCATAAGTGCGTAGAGACTCATTCTAATCTGTTTTTGTGCTGGATTTATTAAGCCTTCAAATGGGCCTAGCATTGTTACCACTTTATCCAGTTGTAATCCAGCTGAGACATACTAGTAAATCCTTTAGCAGAGGACCATCTTTTTATGATGTGTTTATACACTGGTCCATGACAGAAGCTCCTAGTGCTACAACAATAAATAAAAATGTCATACTTTAAACCTTCCAAACACCAAGGCACAATCATGGGTGGCATGTGAACCGCCCATTTGGGGAGGCTAGCCCCCCGCCCTGCCCCTTCTGCCTGAGGTCCCATCCCTTCTACCTCCTCCCCCGCTGGAGCCCCAAGCCCCCTCTCCCCCCTACCCCCCACCGGTTCACCAGCTAGCCCAGTCACCGGCTCCCCAGCCTTAATCCCGTGCTGTCCCAGCTGGGCTGCCCCAGCCAGCCTGCCCGAGTGCCCCCGGAGCGCCAGGCTGGTCTGCCCGCCCCCTGAGTGCTGGGCAGCCCCAGCACCCACAGCCCTGGAGTGCCAGGCACCCAAGCACTCCTTAACCCCAGAGCGCCGGTCGGCCCAAATGCCAGGCAGCCCGAGCACCGTCCCCAGCCACCCCGAGTCCCAAGCTGCTGGTTGGCCTGCCCTAGCCCCAGACCCAGCCCACTTGAAGAGCAGACTGGGCTGGGGCCCCAGGGGAACAGCAGGAGGCAGGAGAGGGCCTCATCATGGAGCATGGGCGGAGCCATGCCTGGCTGTTTGGGGAGGTTTAGCCTCCCCGTCCTCAATACCCACTGTTACCGTGCCTTTGTGGGTCACAACGGAGAATACCAAATTCAGGACAAACTGCTGAGAAATTGGGCAGACACACCCCAAAACTAGAGGTTATTCTCCCAAGTAAACTTCTGTTTCACCACACTGGCTAACAAGAAGTCATAAAAGCAGCTTCCTTAGGTATTCCAATCCTTGAGTGGTTCTTTACAACCAGTCTCATCAAATAAATGGTTCTTCTGATCCCAAAGGACCAGCCAAACACCCCAGTCAATATATAACTCAGATCTTATCCAAAAATCACGCTGATGCCAGTCCTTTAGTATCTAAAATCTAAAGCTTTATTTATAAAAAGAAAGAAAGAAAGGTGAGAGTTAAAATTGGTTAAAGGAATCAAATACATACATTAATTGCAAAGTTCTTGGTTCAGGCTTGTAGCAGTGATGGAATAAGCGGCTGGCTTAAGTCAAGTCTCTGGCTGCTTCCAAATCATTGGAAGGACTTCAGTCCCTTGGTTAGAATGCTCCCATTAGTATAAGTCCATAGTCCAGAGGCTTGAGCAGGAAAGAGGCAAAATGGAGGTGTTTCCAGGGCCTTTTATAGCTTCTGACATGTGGAGGGAAACCCATTGTTCCAAACAAAACCCTTAGTACAGCTAGTGGAAAATTACAGGATAAAGATTAGAGTTTGGAGTCACAAGGGCAAGTCACATGTCCATGCCCAATTTCACTTAGTCATTGCAGGAAGCCATTACCTATACTTCAGATGGAAAGTCCACAGGAAAGTCCACTCAGTGTAGATGGGCATCTCCCATGGTCCATTGTGAGTTAAGTGTCCTTTTGATGGGCCACTCAATTTGAATAGTCCCTCCAAGATGTGCTGGCTAACTACCTTGTGAGCGTTACTCCAGGAGCAAACCTGAAATCCAGGTATAGAGCCAATACTCATAACTTCAAATACAAAAATGATACATGCATACAGATAGCATAATCATAACCAGCAAATCATAACCTTTTCATAGACATCTTACATGCCACATGCACCAGATTTGTTGTAAATATATAACAGTGGTTGCAACAATGAGCTATATGGTCATATTTTAATCAGATAACGTCACACCCGCCACCATGGGCGCAATCCGGAAAAGATCTCTGCAAATGAGGATCCTTATGCCCACATAGAGTTCAGCTGTTTTCAATAGGACTCTGCATGCGCATGAGTCCATATTTGCATATTCCTCTGCAGGATGGGCCCAGATGTGTAGCAGAGACCTCCAAAATTACTAGCATTTTTTACGAGGTGTGCATGCAACTGGATGGTTATGCCACTGTAAATATAAAATTTACTGCATTAAATATACTGTTTCTCTACATTTGGCTTATCCAGATATTTTTCAATAAAACAAGCAGTCCAAATGTGCAAGATGTTCCCCTCCCTACCGCCCCCCATCAAAGTTATTTAGATCAAAAACTTTTACTTGAGAATGCATCTTTCCTAAGGTTCTCACACCCATCCTCCTGCCTGAGTGATTCTCTCAAGCTTCAGCATGTAGAAGAAAGAAAAGATTATACCACTTTTTCTTTTAGCTTTTTTTAATCATGGACCAAATCCTGCTCACTTTATTCACAAGCTACCTCAAAGTCAACAGGACAATGCAAATGAGTAAAGCCCATATATTGTTAAAAAAAAAGTCATGTAGCAATATGGTTGCTCCTCCAATTGCGGCTGGGTGAAAGAAGGCAGCTCCTCCTGATCTTATATTTTTACTTCCACTGCATTTATTTTAGCATTTAAGATTTCCTGTGTGTTTTATCGACATGGTTGTTATGCCTGCAGTATCTCTCCTGTTGGGAGATTTAGTATGCTTCATGTTCATCAAAGCAATTCTACTGCCAACAGCACTGCTTCTGATGGAATAACTTTGATGTCTTCTAGACTAATGTATATAGTTTTTTTCAAAAGAACATCAGGGAAAAAAAAAGATGTTTACTAAACAATAGATAAGCCCTTCAAATGTAATCATCCCTGGGACGAAGTGTGAATAATTTCTCTGTCTGGTGAGAGATGGATTTAAATAATTTAATTAGGAAGAAGATCATTTGGTAGAAAACAAAGTGCTATCATCAGACAACTAAAGGAGTGGAGGCTTAAAAGGATATTCACATCAGAATTTTCAGGGTGTTTTGCCTCTAAGTTTAAGTGCTTTTTATCCTGTTTTTATTTATTGCTATTTTATATTACAGTAGTGCCCAAAGAACCTAACCAGAATTGGGGCCAAATTGTGCTGGGCACTGTACAAACACAGAAAGATACAGTCCCTAGCCACAAATAACCATATTTGGGCCAGATTTTATCACTATAAAGCATGTTTACTAATCCTTTGTTCGCTATTGTGGCTCTTCTCTGAACCCTCTCTGATTTGTCAATATCCTTCTTGAATTGTGGACACCAGAACTGGTCACACCAGTGCCAAATACAGAGGTAATATAACCTCTCTTCATCCAAGAATCACGGTAGGCCTTTTGGCCACAGCATCGCACAGGAAGCTCATGTTCACCTGATTACCCACCATGACCCCAGAAGTCTTTTTTCTAAGTCATTGCTTCCCAAGATGGAGTCCTCTATCCTGTAAGTATGGGCTGAATTCTTTGTTACTAAATGTAGGACTTCACATTTGGCTGTCTAGAAATGCACATTGTTTGAGCCCAGGTTACCAAGTGATCCCAATCACTCTGTATCAGTGACATGTCCTCTTCCTTATTTACCACTCGCCCAAACTTTGTGTCACCTGCAAACTTTATCATTAATGATTTTGCTTTCTTCCAGGTCTTTGCTAAAAATGTTACATAATACAGCACCAACAACTGATACATTCAGGACTCCACTAGAAATACGCCCACTGAATGATGACTGTCTGTTTACAATTACATTTTGAGCCCTATCATTTAGCCAGTTTTTAATTAATTTAATGTGTGAAATCTTCATTTGATATCGTTCCAGTTTCTTAATCAAAATGTTATGTGCTACCAAGTCAAATGCCTCACAGATATCTAAGTATATTAATCAACACTATTACCTTTATCAACCAAACTTGTCATATCTGAAAAAAAAATCAAGTTAATTTGACAAGACCTATTTTCCATAAATCCATGTGTGTTTTACATTGAGCTAGCTACTGCAATGTAAAATCCTAGTGAGACAAGGCACAGTAGGTTTTACCTAAATCTATCTAATCGAGGTCAACTCCAGTGCTCAAATTATGGGAAAAAAGTAGAGGGGACCTGAATGTCAAGTGGCTTGCTTCAAGCTAAACAGCAGTGAGAAATGTGGTGGACATAAGAAAGAGATGAAGTAACCCCTAAAAGTAGTAAGGGGGACCTCCTCCTAGAATTAGAGCACTAGTCAACTCTATACTCCCACCTGGATTTACCTTGACTAGCCACATGGAGCTTAAAACTACAGCCCCTTTCTCTCCATTAGGATTTTATATGGCAATAGCTATCTCGAGTTAGATATTTCAATGTAAAAACACACTTCTGAAGTTAAAACATAGCCTTACACTATCGCTACTGAAGGACAGGCGGGCTGATGAGTATAGTGTAGGACAGGGGCAGGAAAACTTTTTGGCCTGAGGGCCGCATCGGGTTTCCAAAATTGTATGGAGGGCCGGTTAGCGGAGGCTGTGCCTCCCCAAACAGCCAGGCGTAGCCCGGCCCTGCCCCCTATCTGCCCCCCCCTGCTTCTTGCCCCTGGACAGCCCCCCCGGGACTCCTGCCCCATCTAACCCCCCGTTCCCTGTCCCCTGACCGCCCCCAGAACCCCTGCCGCCCCATCCAATCCCCCCTCCTTCCTGACTGCCCCCCAGGGACCCCTGCCCCAATTCAACCCCCCCTGTTCCCCGCCCTCTGACTGCCCCGCCCCCTATCCACACCCCTGCCCCCTGACCACCACCCCAAACTCCCCTGCCCTTGATCCAACCCCCCTGCTCCCTGCCCCCTTACCATGCTGCCTCGAACACCGGTGGCTGGCAGAGCTACAGCCGCGCCACCCAGAGCACCAGGACAGGCCGCCGCGCCACCCGGCTGGAGCCAGCCATGCCAGCATGCAGCACAAAGCACCCGGTCAAGCCTCAGTTCTGCAGCTGCGCTGCCCCAGGAGCTCTCAGCCCCGCCGCCCAGAGCATTGCGCCAGCGGAGCAAGCTGAGGCTGTGGGGGAGGGGGAACAGCAGGGGAGGGACTGGGTGCTAGCCTCCTAGGGCAGGAGCTCAGGGGCCGGGCAGGAGGGTCCTGCCATAGTTTGCCCACTTCTGGTGTAGGAACAAATAGAGGGCCAGATTCTCCTCTGCCTTGCACTATGTGCAATCACTTACACGTGTTAGATGTAAAATGTTAACATTCTGATTTGGTAGCACTTTACACCAAATTTGCACTCAGTTTGCATAGGTATAAATGATTGCGTCAGGTAAAAGGCAGTAGAGAATTAGCCCTTGTGTGTTCCAAAAAGTGCAACATATAGGTTAGTATGAATGGAATGGAGAAGAGGGAAAGGTAAGAGGTGTTTGTGATACTTACTTAGTTTTTTCACCTCCCAATCACTGTGGTATAAACATACAATTAAATATTCTGAAAGCACATTCTAAATATTGGGGCCTGATTCTCATTTACACAAAAGTCAAGAGCAGCGTACCAGGGCATTCACATAAATAAGAATCAGGCCCTTGGTCTCTGAAGTTCTACTGTGCACCATAACAAGAAAGATCAAAGCAGCATTTATATAAAAGGTCAGTATGTGCAAAGCAGCAAAAAATCTGGCACCCTTACCCATGTACGATAAGTGGTAGTTTGTGCTTTATAACATACACAAAAAACTGAAACAAAAAGTAGTTTTGAGACAGAAAATTTAACATTCTGTTCCAAAAAGTCCTAAATGTTTTTTTTTTCAATTTTTCTTTTTAAATGCACTTTCATCAAAGATTACATGTTTCTGCAAAACATTTTGGTTACAACTTGGCATTTTCCAAAAGAAAAATGTTCCACTGAAAAATTTCCATGCAGCTCTAATACCAGGGTTATAGCTCTTAGACATCTGAGCATACCTCTACTGCTTTCCACTCCTGGCCTCAATAGATTTTTTATATATATATATATATATATATATATATATTACTAAAATGATACATATAAAAGAGAAGAAAAATGTGAGCAAGGTGTAAGTGGGGTGCTCCATTACTTTATAAGGACCACTTCAGTTCAATTTAGATCCAAAATTCATGCTTGGTAAGCACAAGATTTTACAAACTCTAGGACTGCATAATTCCAGTTAAACAATTTTTTGTTCATGTTTAAACATTTTCTTTGGAGAACCCAGACATTACAGTGAAATCCTAGAGAGGATTTAATCCTGAAATAGCCCAAAGTGCTATAAACATACTGTACTCCCCCAACAAAATGCAGCTACCTCTGGTATAAAGTGTGGTATATAGCATGCTGCACAAAGGTGGAAGGAGTGACTTTTGGCCAGAGATACTGAGGCTAACCCCATCTCTCAATAATAGAATAATGGGATCTTTAATGTCCACATACGACAAACAGAACCTCCATTCTTAAAATCTCATCTGAAAGACTTACACATAGTAAACTGCACTGAAGTCTAATTAGGCCTGACAGAATATGAATTTTTTTTATAACTTCAATGGATATCAAGGTTTATTTTTAAACAAATTTCTACATTAATTGATTTAAATTTTCCCAGTTGCACATAATTATGGGTTTTAAGAATTTTTTATTTTTATCAATTTAAATTTTCACAGTTGCAGGAAATTATCAGGGGTCAGATGGGGCTGGGGCCAAACAATAATTTAATGATAGTAGACATTGAGATATAAAAAGTTAAACTTTATTACTAATAAAACACAAATTGTCAACATCACATGTCACAATACACAAAGTAAATATCTTAAATTAAACTGTAATAAATTCTCAAACATATCTATTCCCACTTTGCCTATCTCCAGAGGCGGATTAAGATTTATTGGAGCCCTGGGCACAAATAATATTTGGACCCCCCACACCATGGAGGATCAGGGGTGCCGGAACTGGGGGCATCCATGCCTCCCCCTTTTTAAAAATGGGAGGGCCATGCCTACCTGCTTTTTAACATGGGTGAAGCCTTGGGCAGATGTGGAGTGGTGGCGGCAGGAGCTGTGCTTTGCAACAGGGGAGCTGATAAAGCTACCCCGCTGCGAAGTGCAGGCTCTGCTAACAGCACCAGCCTCTTCCTGGTGGTGGGAGGGCTCAGGTGGACCTTAGCCCCCCCCACACACACACCATGGGGCCCTGCTCCTGCTTTCCCCCCCCCCGAGGCCCCTAAGACTCGTTCAGGGAACCTGGACCACTGTGGGGAGCCCTGGACCCTCCACCTGCCCTGGGTGGCGTGCCCTGGTGGGTAGAGACACAGGCTGGGGGGCTGCTCTTGGGCCCCCCAGCCTCTCCACCCAGAGGAAGTGGAGGGTCTAGTACTCCCCACAGTGGCCCAGGCTCTCTGAGCAGCTCTTACCTTGGCCTGGCTCCAGCTTTCAGCCTGGCCAGGGCCTGCGGGGGAAGTAGAGGAACACGGGATGGGGCATCAGAGGAAGAGGAGGAGCACAGGTGGAGCCACAGTTCCGGTGCTGGTAGCCCACCTCCATTCTACACAGGTTCCGGCTCTCCTGGGCCCCCCAAATTGGCCAGGACTCCTGGGCACAGGCCCTATGGGTCCGTGCGTTAATGCACCCCACCCATCTCTAAATTATATTATTATTGATGGAAATATATTTTCATCCATTTGTATGTGTTAAGTTAATGTTTATTGACATTTACCAGTACAAATCTAACCTTTCTAAGCCTAACTAATTTATCTTACTACTTGAATCTGTACTTGTAGTTACAGGGAGCCTAGGGACTTCAAGATAAACTACAGCTATTTTGCTTCAACAGCGATATTTTTTCTAATAAGTACACCTGCCCGGATGCCCCTGTATAGTTAGAAATTTACACTTGCCAGAGCTATGAATTGAAGAGCTATTTTGTTGCAGTCTTTTTATACATTGTAATTTCTGAGAATTAGCATAGCTATGAAGAAATACAAGGCATAAAAAAACTTCAACAAAATACTTTTTGTAACCCTTGAAAAGTGAGATTGGGCTGGATCCCGGGGTCACTGCAAGGCCTGGTTACAAGGCAAGTCAAATTCCCAGAGCATAGTTGTTTGCCATGATTAGGATAATCCATGCTTTAATACAATTTTATTTGCAACAAGGTCAGGGGCGGCCCGTCCATATAGGTGAACTAGGCGGTCGTCTAGGGTGCCGAGTTAAATGGGGCGCCAAATTCAAGGAAAAAATCAAATAAAATGAAAAAAAAGTGAAAAAGATGAAAAAATACAAATAAAATAAAGAAAAAGACATTATTTCAATTCCTGTGCGCGTACAGAGGGAATATGAATTATAATTAATTTCTCTACACCTCTGATCATTTATTAATATGTCAAATCTTTTATTTACTGCAAAAATAAATAATATTTTAGCGAGATTATTTTTCAATTTGTGACACAGGCCAAGATGACCCACGCCACAATTTTGATATGCAATAACTCAGCCACAATGAAACACATCCGCCAGCGGCAACAGCTACAATGCTAATGAAACCTAACTCGAATATACATCAAGGTTGCATAGCTGGAAATTCATGTAGAGTGGAGATATCGCGAGTTGATACATGTCAAACGGTCATTTTAACACACGTTGCAGGTAGATAGTTAAGAATTGAGCGAATACTATGGAAAATTGTGTTTCTTGGTGCCAAAGAATAAAGAATAATGTCTTTCAGCATTATAAATCCAAAATGTGAGTATCTTTAAGGCTGTATAATGATGAACTTTTCTTCGTTATAACTGGTTCACATGTAATAAATAAGGTCCTTAAAAGAAAAGTAACAGCGTTAACGCATAATAGACTACGAAAGTGATGATGTCACACTCCAAGCGGGTAACCATGAGGAAGGGAATTACTTTCCAAAGAACCGGTGTCGGGTTATAACGTCAAAAAAGGTAATTTTGTTTCAGTGTAAACGCTGAAACTAACTGTTTTAATAAGTAAGTGAGTATATGTTACTAATCATTGAACCTTTAAGCAATGAAAAGGCGTGTTGTGATGGCTGCAATGTGGTTTAAATTGCCAACCATGTGGTGGGTGTGTCAGCCATCCTTAACGCTATAATGCTTACAGTCGGGAGCACAGTACATAACAATATTCAAATGCCCTATGGCAGAAAGAGGAAAAATAAAACCCTCAGGAGATGAGTATCGTAAATGAAAGGCTGAGAAGAAAAGGGACCAAGCAAAACAGCAGGGATCCTTCCTGAAATGTCTTCTCTTTAATCCAAATAAAGATGGAAGCAGTTCGCAGCATCCAGATGAAGGAATTTTACTTGGAGAGGAGGTTAGCTCACATCCGCATGGAAGCAGTTTGGAAACTCAAGATGATGGAAACTTACTTCTAGATGAAGGCAGCTCACAGCATCAGACTAATATGGAAGTGGAGAAAATTTATTCACCTTCAGAGAGACATGCAGAAATTGAAGTAAATGAAGTAGAAGGAAGAAAGGATGAGGAAGTTACAAACAAGTTACAGTATGGGGACCCAGCTTCCTGGCCCAGATGTGATAACAGTGTGCGGCAAATTCTTGTGGAACATGGACCCGAATAAGTTCATGAATTTCCCTTCCCTAAGGATGGAAATAAAAGAAAATTCTCTGCTCAGGATTACAAGAGAAACTTATTAATGGGGAAGAAATTCATCAAAACTGGTTACAATATTCAGTGTTGAAGGACTCTGTGTTTTGCTTTTGCTGCAAGTTGTTTAGAAATCAAGCAATTGGTACATCACTTACTGAAAATGGTTCGAAGGACTGGAAAAACATATCTTCAATTCTCTCTTCACATGAAAGAAGTACAGAACATTTGTAATATTTTCAGAATTGGAAAGAACTTGAATTATGATTGAAAAAAGGAAAAACTATCGATGAAGAAAATGTACGTGTGATCAAGGAAAAAGAAGAATATTGGCAACAAATATTAGAGCATCTGATTGGTGCTCGGTGGGCAAAATTTAGCATTCCACGGCCGCGATAGAAATGAAAAATTATACACTACAGATAATGGAAACTTTTTAAAATTTGTTGAATACCTAGCTTTGTTTGATCCAGTCATGATGGAGCATCTACGTAAAATAACTGATCATGAAACACGGGTTCATTACTTAGGAAAAAATATGCAGAATGAACTGATTCAAATCCTAGCAAATGCCATTAAAAAGAAAATTATAGAAGCTGCCTATTCTGCAAAATACTTTCAATAATACTGGACTGTACACCAGATGTGAGTCATGTTGAACAAATGATGATGATCATTCGTTTGTGGATATGGAAAAGTCTGCAGATGACAATAATGTTGAAGTGCTCATAAAGGAACATTTTTTGGGTTTCGTACCACTGAAGAAGACGACTGGAGCATTTATGAATGAAACTATTCTACAAGAACTTGAAACAATGTCATTATCTGTTGAAAACTTACATAGCCAAGGCTATGATAATGGGAGTAATATGAAGGGTAAAGACAATGGTGTGCAAAGGAGAATGATGGAAACTAATCCTAGGGCCCTTTTTTTTTTTTTCATTCCTTGCAGTGCGCATTCTCTGAATTTGGTTGTCAGTGATGCTGCTAGATGCTGTTTGGAGGCAAGCAGTTTCTTTGACCTGGTGCAACGTGTTTATGTGTTTTTCTCAGGATCAACACACCGTTGGGAGATTGACTCACCATGTGAATTTTATAACTGTGAAACCACTTAGTCAGACAAGATGGGAGAATCTCATTGATGCTTTGAGGCCTCTTCACTATGAACTTCAAAACATTTATGATGCCCTAACTGACATTTCTGATGATACTACCTTTACTGGATCATCTGGCAATATGGCATGTTCAGCTGCAGAAGCTCTTGCAAATGGCCTTTTCAAGTTCAAATTTGTGACTTCACTCATTTTGTGGTATAATATCCTTTTCAAGATTAACCTCGCTTGTAAGCAGCTTCAGGAAAGAACCTGAACATACATTCTGCTAATCAAAAACTGCAGCAAACTAAAAATATTCTGGAGGAATTCAGATGTGATGAAGGGTTCGAAAGAACACTGGTAGATTCTCTCGAACTTGTTGAAGAAATAGACTTTCTGACAGAATTTGAACCAGAGCCAGTTCGCATTTGGCAGCAGTTTTAGTATGAAGGACGAGACACTCCCATTCAGAACCCAAAACAAAGGTTCAAAGTGAATTTCTACTTTGCAGTCCTTGGTACTGCTATTCACTCGGTTGACGAAAGATTTCGACAGATGCAGCAGCTATAGTCAGTATTTGGCTTTCTATATGATATCCACAGCTTGCAAAAGAAAACAGTAAAACAGATAAGAGAATTTCATATAAAACTGGAGCTGGCATTGACTCATGAAAATTCAAAAGACATTGATGCCACAGATTTGTGTAGTGAGCTTCAGACTTTTTCAAGATGACTTAAGAAATATTCCACTCCTGAAGAAGTACTGAAGTTTGTTTGTGAAAATAAATGCAGTTTTCCAAACATTTTTACAGCTCTATGCATTCTTTTAACTTTGCCAATTTCTGTAGCTAGTGGGGAACGTAGCTTCTCAAAGTTAAAATCAATAAAAACATATCTGCGTTCAACAATGGTGCAAGAGAGACTTGTAGGACTTGCCACAATGTCAATAGAGCATGATATAGCTGGAAAACTGGATCTAAAAGAACTAGTGACTGAATTTTCAAAACTTAAAGCAAGAAAAGTCATGTTTTAACAGCACAGAGTGTTTTTTATTTGGAGTGTTTTGTAAATACGGGTTAAAGTTCATTGAAAAGTTTTCTTATTTCTTTCTGTATTGGATGTGGTGATAATAGCAGTTAAAGCAGGATAGCGTAATGGATGATTTTGGATTTGTAATAATAAAAATTATAATTAACATTTTTAATGCATTTTCATTTGAAATCAGACTGAAATATCATCTAGCTGTCGTGTACAAATCTAATCTGAAAATTTCGTGTCTCTATTTTATCTTATTTCAGAAACATTGGTTGGACAGACGGATGGATGGACAAACCAAATAATTAAGCCTCTGTTTAAAAAAAAATGCTTAAAATACATTAAAAGGAAAAAAGGGGCAAAATGTTTCCCAGTTTACCAAAAACCTCAGCCTAGATCTGCCTTGGGGTTTGGGGGTGGGGGCACCAATTGCATGGTTCTCCTAGGGCACCAGTTGCTGGCAGTTAGTCTAGGGCCACCCCTGAGCATGGTCCTGTAACTTTGACCCACTTAACTCTACAAACAAAAAGTGTTAGATCATAGATTCCTCTAGCCATACCAGACAACCAAGTGCTATCACACTTGTAGTGAAAATTGGCACTTACGTGGGCCAAACTGGGTGCAACTCACAGCATTTCATCAATGGGTATGTTTATGTGTGTGAGAGAGGAGCTCATTGATAGAAATTAAAGACATGAATGTTATGCACTAAATTCTGAAGGAGGCCAGCCACAGGGTCATTCTTATCTCTTGTGGGAGTTCCCTAATTTAGGTTCTGCTCCTGGGAGAGTTTGGCCTCCCTCACTCACAAACCTCCCCTACTGGTCAACAGTTTTCATTGTTCCAAACCAGCCTGAAAGTGGGAGATGAGGTTTTTCAGAGGGAGAGAGAGTGCTGTGCAGGGCTTTTACTCCTGGTGTGGATATCTCAAACAGGCCTTTCTCAACTGGGATTGAGTGCAGAGTGTGACCTGTGTTACTAAACGGACTGGGTCCTTCCTTGGGAACTGCAACCTAGAGATCACCCACAGGTGCATGCTGAAGCCAGGTTTGGGGCTGATGGGATGGGGCACAGTCTTTTAAGCCAATGGCTCTTAACTTTTTCAGACTAGTTTACCTCTTTCAGGAATCTAATTTATTTTATGTACCCCAAGTTTCACCTCACTTACAAACTACTTGCTTACAAAATCAGACTTAAAAATACAAGTGTCACAGCAAAATCCTACTGAAAAATTGCTTACTTTCTAATTGTTACCATATAATTATAAATCAATTGGAATAGCAATACTGTACTTACATTTCAGTGTATAGTATATAGAGCAGTATAAGCAAGTCACTGTATGAAATTTTAATTTGTACTGTCTTTTTATGTAGCCTGTTGTAAAACTAGGCAAGGCTGGGTCTACACTACCCGTCTGAATCGGCGGGTAGAAATCGATCTCTCGGGGATCGAATTATCGCGTCTCGTCGGGACGCGACAATCGATCCCCGAATGGACGCGCTTACTCCACCAGCGGAGGTAGGAGTAAGCGCCGTCGACGGGGAGCCGCGGAGGTCGATTTTGCCGCCGTCCTCACAGCGGGGTAAGTCGGCTCCGATACGTCGAATTCAGCTATGCTATTCGCGTAGCTGAATTTGCGTATCTTAAATCGACCCCCCGTAGTGAAGACCTGCCCCAAATATCTAGATGAGTCGATGTAGCTCCTAGAAGACCTCAGCCTACCCCCAATGGTACATGTACCCCTGATTGAGAGCCACTGTTTTAAGCAGCAATTGAAGGGTTTTTGCCCACCATAGCTATTCGGGCCCAGAAAGGCCAACCTCACAGAGGCCACCGCTTCAAAGCGCCCCGCAGTGGCCTCCCTGGGCCCTGAGAGGGGCTATCTGGGAGCTGCTCAAACCATCAAGACTAAAATCCGCTTGCAGCCACCGCTGACTCCAGCCGCCTGTGAGCGCTGGTGAGCCAGCCCGAGAGGCAGGGAGCGGGCCCAGCACCGAGGCCTGTGTGTCTCAGGGAGCTGAGGCTTGGACTCGGCAGAGAGGACAGGCCCCGCTGCAGCGCGGGCGGCGGGAGGCGGAGCTGCTGGCCCAAGGCCGCCGGGGAAGCGGAGCAGAGAGAGAGAGCGCGCAGGTCACCTCCTGCCCCTCTCCCCGCCAGCCAGCTGGGCCCGGGGATCCTGCCGCTCCTCGCCCACCGCCCCAGCCGGTGCTGAGCTGTCCGGCCGGCATTCGCTGGCTGTGGGTGGGCGGGACGCGGGGGAGAGACCCCAGGCTCCCGCCCGCCCCAGCCTGGGTGCGGCTCAGCCCGGTCCCCTCCCCCGGGAAGAGACTCTTTAAATAGCGGCTCGAGCCTGGCTGCTGCCTGGCCAGGCGCTTCTTCCCGTCCCGCCACCAGCCCTCGCTCCGGCTGCATCTTCATCTCCCGCTCGGAGGGACTCGGAGCGCCGGGATCCCTGGCCGCAGGGACTGGAGCGGCCCGCAGCGTTCGCGCTGTATGTATCCGTATCCCCTGCCTTGTAGGGGCGGGATTTTCCTCCCTCTGCCCTCCGAGCCCCAGCGCGCTCGGGATCGTCTTCCTTCGCTCCCTGAAGTGCTGGGTTCTTCCCGTATAGCTTGGGTCATCTCACACAGCAGGACAAAGGGCTGGGTAGGGACCCGTCCTGCCTTGGCCCCGGGGAGCATGGATTAGAGGGGCTCTCTCTGATTTCCCTGTAGGTTACTGTGCCGTTGGTGGTGGTTTTCCTGACCTTTAGCTTCCACGGATCAGAAGCACACAGTGAACTTCCACCCAGGTCTGGGGCATTGCCGGAGTCTTGCTTTGTCCAACTCTTTCAAGGACTGTTGCATTTCTTTAAAAGTTTTCGTAATATCCGTTCTCTACAAGGCTGCCCACAAAAATGTGAAGTGTTAGTATCCTGCTGGCTGGTGACTGTTGAGTCTAAATCTGTTACGCTGTTTCTTTTTTAAAATCTTTTTCTATAACCACATTTTCTCTTCTGTTGTTGAAATTGTACATGCCTAGAACATAGCCCTTGCTCACCTTAAAGACTGAAGTCCTCTTTCTGTTCACAGATGACATACTAGCACTCACTGCAAGCTTTCCACATGCTGTCCTAGAAGAAAGTGTAGTGCTAAGGCCCATTCAATGATCTCGCTACTGAGATGGCTAAGAAGGGTGCCGGTTAGCATTCACCTTATTGTAACATTTCACGTTTTTGTAGGGGTGGGGTACCCTTGTCTAGAATGCACACTACCAGAAGTGATGTAATAGTTGTTAAAATAATTAGTGATTGATAGAAGCCTCTTTTGTCAGCAGTGAGCCAAGTTTAGTTAAAAAGGAAATAGTGTATTCTCATTAATAATGTACTAAGAATTCTTGCCTCTCTAGAGCCAATTTATTGTATATACAGTAATACTTCAGTATATATTTTGGGGAGCGGGAGGAAAGAGGAAGGCAATCTCTACTGCTGTAGTAAAAGTAATGTGATGACCTGGAAAATGACTGATAGCTACCTCCGGTAAGATTTAGGAATTGTAGAGCACAATGGGAAATAGAGCTAAATCATGTCATGATTACAGTGATCCTAAAATACTGAGACAACATGATCCAATATAATTGTGTAGTTTTAAGGGCTCAAGGTTGGCTCCTATGAAAATCAGTGGCAAAACACCTACACATTTAAATGGGAGAAGGATCAGGGTCTATTGTTCATTGTGTTCAAAGAAAGGTGTGATAGATACGCTTTAGAAATTTCTAAAATGAATAAATTAATGAGTTGTGGAAGAAAAGGCTAATTGTGAGAAATTTCACATCAAAGTTAATATAAGCTATATCAATGTTATTTCTAAAATTAATTTTGATAACTAGACTTAGTTGCATGCTATGTCACTGTTCAGCATGGTTGATTTGATAGCTGTATTTTGGTGTATAAATTTTAAAAACTTTGTAAGCATTTATCATTACCATGGTCCAGTCATTGAAGTGGCTGAGCACTATCTAGTCCCAAAGACTTCAATGAGAGGTTGCTCAGTTCCAGACAGAATAGGAACTCTGGTGATTAATTTTGAGAATTGTTACTGTTTGGTTAGCAGTGAGTGGTTTATCATGATTTATCACTGTTGAAATTAACTAAAATTAAAATTAGACTGTGAAGTAAAACTATTATTAAAAGGGTAGACTCAATTTACACTTTAGACCATACAATATTAGTTTTTCTATTAAACAGGAATGATCTTTATGTTTGTCATATTTTTAGTTCCTCTTTTAAGATGGCTATGGAAAATATGTTAGCATTTTTCTAATGATCTATGTATGTCTCATTTCAAAGATGCTAGCAGAATTTCCCTAGCTAGGATTTAAGTCTTTCTGGACACAAGAGACTAACTAGCTCATTTCAATGGCTGCTCAATTGGGATGCTCTTTTTATGATTATACTAATTATGTAAGGAAATGTTTCTGATAGTCTCCTGTTATGCTACCATAGTCAATCAGTGGCTTTTACTGTTTGAATTACTGTACAATGACCATGCCTCTCTCTCTTTTTTTTTTTTTTATCTCGCTCTCTCTTTCCCCCTCTGTCCCCTTCTCCACTAGAGCCACCATGTTTGAAATTAAGAAAATCTGCTGTATTGGTGCAGGCTATGTTGGTGGGCCAACATGTAGTGTCATTGCACATATGTGCCCTAAAATCAAGGTTACGGTTGTTGACGTTAATGAAGCTAGAATCAATGCCTGGAACTCTGATACACTTCCAATTTATGAGGTAAACTTGTGTTTATTATAGCATTTCTGTCTGTAATATAAAGCATTTGCCTCTGCTCATACAGAGTCGTCGTCCCCCCCCCCCCCCCGGCTCTCTTTGACTCCTAATGGCTGTTCTAGGAACATCAAAACTACATGCCTCATTCAAAAATAATGTTCCTTCAACAACTACACATTAAGCATGTGCTGTAAACAAGGGTTTGAAATGACCACTGGCCTCCATGAACTTAGTGCTGTCAGATGCTGGAGCGTGTTTCAGAGGTGACTTACTTAGGTCTTGTGCATCCTGGTCAGGAAAACATATTTACTGTATCCACAAAAAGAACAGGAGTACTTGTGGCACCTTAGAGACTAACAAATTTATTAGAGCATAAGCTTTCGTGGGCTACAACCCACTTCTTCGGATGCAGATAGAGTGAAACATACACTGAGGAGAAATATATACACACATACAGAGAGCATGAACAGGTGGGAGTTGTCTTACCAACTCTGAGAGGCCAATTAAGTAAGAGAAAAAAACTTTTGAAGTGATAATCAAGGTATCCAGTAAATCATACAAAATCATGGTTCTTTTTGGGCCCTGTGTACACTACACTCTTATAGCTGAGTCAGCAGACCAAGTTATGACAAAGTTTTTCTTTTGTTACAACACAGTTCCAATATGTAATGTGGATGGCAATCTGTGTCCCAGAGGGATGCTTTGGACCACAGTTGTTAGGTCACATCCACATTACAAATTGTAACCAAGTTGTAAGTTAGGGGACAGCCAGCCATATTACAGTTATGTCTCCTGACTCTGTAACTGTAATGCAGCTGAGCTCCTAGAAGGGAGAGAACAATTTTCCTGGCTGGTGGAGACAGGGCCTAATTGTGCTATTCACACCTGTGCAAACAGGCCATCAACTTTTAAGGAGGCAGTGAAGAATTCACCACTTTCTCAGTACACCATTGCAAATGGCTGTGAAATGGTGAATCAAACTTTCACCTAGCATACAAGTGATTTAGCAACATACAGGAAAATGAGAAACCATTGTGGGGCTCATTCTGCCACTCTTAAAGTGAGTAGTACCTCACTACACAAGCAGTTTTGCTGATTTTTTGACTGGCATCAGGGTAGCAAAATCTGGTCCTATGCTAGTTGTTCACTGGAATCTGGTGTTCCTTAAAGTTAGGATTTTTGCTAGAGCTTTAGTCCTTCCTATGAGGAGTCAGCTTTTTTTAAACCTGAATGATACCCTGATGATCACCAGGGGTGCCAAGAACTTTTCAACTCCTAACCAGTAACACTTCACATCTTTTTTTGTTTTTTTAGTTATAAAATCATTTTTCAGTAAGCACATACATTAATTTCAGCATCAGAGATCTGTTGATATGTAACATTATCATTGCTTTTTACACTGCAAAAGGATTTCCATTGTAGCTCAGTGGTTTGAGCATTGGCCTGCTAAACCCAGGGTTGTGAGTTCAATCCTTGAGGGGGCCACTTAAGGATTTGGGGTAAAATCAGTACTTGGTCCTGCTAGTGAAGGCAGGGGGCTGGACATGATGACCTTTCAAGGTCCCTTCCAGTTCTAGGAGATGGGATATCTCCATTAATATGTGATTGTCTTGTATACAAATTACCATTTTTAGCACTTGATATTTTACAGTTTTTGCTCATTAAAGAGTAGTTCTCGTCACCCCCCACTCTCCTGTGTTGTTATAAATAACAACATTGACATGAGATGTACTGACCCAGGGCTCAAGATGTACCTGCCCACACTTTTTAATGGAAAAAGCTAATGTTTTTGCTCAACCCTCAAAAGCAAGGAAAGTAGAATTTTGCAAGGCTGCCTTACATTGTTCTTTTGGCCATAATAAGAGAGAAACTTGTTTCTTGTCTTCTGATGTTCCCTCTGATTTTTACCCTTGCTGTAATATCAAATACATGACAAAGTTGGTCTGTTGACCTTTGTTTAAAAAAATCAAAACCATAGCCTTTGCTCTTGTTTCCAGAGCTTGGTTAAAATTTAACTAATGGTAAAATGTATAGCATTCGGATTAGTGGATAAGAATTGTGGAAAGAATTAAGTACAGATCTTAACATGGATGAGCAAATGTTTTGTTTTTTATTAAAACTTAAACTGTTTGAGCAAATTAAAACACAGCTAGTCTCTTCATACCAGAAGCACATCTGTTTCCCAGTAGGATATCTATTGCTTACAAAGAACACCCCAAAATTTGTAAGAATGAGTTCAGACATTTGCAGTTTTTGATCCCCTGACACTTTGTGCTCCACTCCCTTCAACTATCATATAGGAAGATACAAGCTAATCCTTTGGTTTCTACATGAGCAGTCTTTGTACCTGAATCCCAGCAAAAATCACAGCTGGAATGTTAATCTTATTCATAATTGGGTTCTGGTGTTTGTTTGAGATGGCTCAGGTTCTGTGGTAATGATTTTCTACTTGAGTTAATTTTTTATTTCTGTTAGGTCAGATGTCTAGTAAACAGTGAGACAGCAAAAAATGTCTTTGTCTAGGTAAAGTGCAACTTCCCTCTCTTCCCCCAAACAACCTTTACCTTGACGCAGTTACTGAAAAAGGATCTTGTGTCATTCTTTTGATAGTACTTTTATAAGTAGGATTGGGTGAAATTCACAATTCTTTACTATTTTATTTAGAATAGTGGCTTTAGTTTCTGTTGAATAATTCAAACATTTTTGTATGAAGTCCTAATACATGGAGTTTGTTCAGGTATATGAATAACCAGAGGCCCCATGCAAGTGGGGGGAGGCATTGGGGAAGCATCCCAATGCTATGTTTCTGTGTAAGAGAGGGCTATAATTAGTTTGTACTCAGTATGATCCTCTGTGAATCCACACAAGTTTTATTTTCTGACTGATTTAAAATAACTTTTAATAAAGATTAAATTAAAAAAAAATTGAAAATAGAATCTTTGTTGTACTGTGTGCTGCCCGTTTGAATATACTGTTATCTGTTTTAACCAAATTTTGACTATTAAATACTTGCCTGTCTCTCTCTCTCTAGCCAGGGCTAAAAGAAGTGGTAGAGTCCTGCCGAGGAAAGAATCTCTTCTTTTCCACCAGTATTGATGATGCCATTAGAGAGGCTGATTTGGTATTTATTTCTGTAAGTCGTTTCTTTTGCACTTTGATATTTATTATCGTTATTATATTGCTGTGCTCAAATGTGTGGTTGGGGGGTGAGGGAGTTCAATTTTTTTTTTACATATCCTTTATTTTGTTTGAAGAAGTGATGTAGTTTCAGGAAGCATAACAGACTTGTGCTGCACTGTGTGGGTTTTACCAGGCAGGTATGCTTAGCTTGCAGTGAGGATGATAAAACTCTTAAATCTTCTTCCTTTGCTATTATTTATCTCTCTCTATCTGAACAGCGCCCAACAAACTTTTGGACTCTCTATATACAAATAATAAGCTTGTTACTTTACATAGCTGAGTATTTTCTGAAGACACAATACAAAATAAGCCCACAGTTTTGTAACTAGTGTGGACTTCTATTTGTAGCATTCCACTGAAGTTGATGGGACTCGTGCAGAAATAAGAGTCCATTAGCAGGTTTCATTGCAGGATTGGCAATGAAAATTGTATAATACTTATCTGGATATAAAGAGTCTTTAATTTTTTTTTTCAGTACTTTTTAAAATTCAGTTAATTAGTGGAGAGGAGAAGACTGCAGCATTTTTGTTTTGTTTTGTTTTCTTTTTAGATAGTTCCACTCTCTTGAAACACTAGGAAACAGGTCCTATTAAACACAACGCTTGTGGCATTTTGCAGTGTCAAAAGTCATGTACCTAGTTCCATATGCAAAGAACTACATAATAAGCTATGGGGCTGCAGACCATTTATTGTTCTATTCTTCAGGTACTTTACAGAGAGCTGTGATATTGGGAAGAGCTCTTGTTAATAAGCTCTCCTCCATCCCCTGGGAGAATCTTCTGCATGAATCAGTAAAGTCTAATATTAATGCTATGAAATCACTGAGCCTGTAGATTGCCAGCTGAGTTCCTGTCCCTGGCTGGTAAAACATGCTGTGTTGTGTTTTAATTTCAATATTCTTGCCTTCAGCTTGTAACGAGAAGGACCCTCTATGTTCAGTTAAGTGAAATATTGCCCTTCATTGACACTTCCCCCCCACCCTACTCAAGTACAGCAGTTTTCAGGAGCTCTGTGGCTGGTCTGCGCTTAGCTTTTCAGTCAGATGGTTTTGGGGGGGTAGCCTCCCTACTATTAGCATCAGAGGAATCCCTCAGAGTAAAGGGAAATAAGGGGGAATTGAATCTTTGCACGTATTGTAGCTTGAGTTGGGGAGAAGACTAGAAATAGCTCTTTGTGTGTATGGGGAAGCAATTTTGAATAAAGATTGGACTCTGCTGAAGCCTGCAGAGATGCTATGAATAATGTCCCTTGTGTAAATCCTATTTGATGATGAACAGAGCTTAGTGATATTTTTTTACAACTTAGAGTGAGTAATTAATATGTCTGCTAGCTGTTTGTTGATCTGGCAGCCAGTTACTGGCTGAATCAGTAAAACAGAAACTTTCCTGTCCTTGGAGCGTAATCTCATGTATGCAGGAGTTCCAGTATCTTCAGACTTGTGAAAATTTTGTAAAGACTGTAATAACTTTTTCCTTCCCATGAATTTGTAACTAGGTTAACACCCCAACAAAGACATATGGGATGGGAAAAGGCCGGGCAGCTGATCTGAAGTACATTGAAGCATGTGCTAGGCGGATTGTACAGAATTCAAATGGTTATAAGATTGTCACCGAGAAAAGCACAGTCCCAGTACGTGCAGCAGAGAGTATTCGTCGGATATTTGATGCCAATACAAAACCTAATTTGAATTTGCAGGTAAATATCTAGAAGTTGCGGACTAAAGTGTCCCCTCCTCTCCCCCCTCCCCCCAATTCCTTGTTTTACTTCAAACTTTATTTTCCTGTCTGTTTGCAGGTGTTGTCTAACCCAGAATTCCTAGCAGAAGGAACAGCTATCAAGGACCTAAAGAACCCAGACAGAGTGCTGATTGGTGGAGATGAGACTCCAGAGGGACAGAAGGCAGTCCGTGCGCTATGTGCTGTGTATGAGCACTGGGTTCCCAAAGAAAAAATCCTCACAACCAATACTTGGTCATCTGAGCTTTCCAAACTGGTTTGTATCAGTTATGGTGCTATGTCAATCAACAAATTAAATACAAAATATCAGCACTGATATTGGTAAGAATAATCCTCCAAAAGCCGTAGCAACTAGTTATCTGAATGCTTATAAGAGATTCCAGTGCTGCATATCAAAATTGTTTGTTCCCAACTTACTAATAGGCTTTTCTGTATCAGAAAATACCTTATCCCAAATCAATTCTATTTTGGTAATGAAATCATACATATTGGAAACAGCAGAAAATGGTAACGTCAACCAAAAAGCAAATCTAGTGTACACATTGAAGTAATCCCCCTTTTTTTATCTGTACCACACACAAAAAAACCAAACCACACCTCTCCATTGGCTTACAGATATCTTATTTACAGAAGGGAAAACCACCTCTGTGGTGTTTGTGTTTTATTTACAGGCAGCTAATGCTTTCCTTGCCCAGAGAATCAGCAGCATTAACTCAATCAGTGCTCTGTGTGAAGCTACAGGAGCTGATGTTGAAGAGGTAGCAAGAGCCATTGGAATGGACCAAAGAATAGGAAATAAGTTTCTGAAGGCCAGTGTTGGTAAATGAAGAATCTTTTTCTCTTTTTAGACTTGATAGGAGAACTGTCTCTATCCAGCACAATAGCTCAACTGGAAACATTTAAAAATAAGCACTGGTATTCTGAAGTGACTGTTCAATGCACAACAGCTTACAAAAGACCTACTGTCCTGCTATGGTTGATGTAGTGTTTTTTGGTGTTTAATGAAAGAGATTGAGGATTCAGATAATCCTCTTTAGAGTCTCACACTTCCGGTTGGCATGGACTAGCTAGAACACTGAGCATCCATCAGGGAAGAGAGGTTACAATTTCATCCCTCTAGAGCATTCCCTACTGGCTGGTTGATGGGTAGCTTTCTAGTCACTACATAGTCTGTCCACACTCTAGTCAGCAGAGTGAATTCAGTTATCCAGACTTTGGTATTGCAGACTGAGATCTGATATGGAAAGCTATCAGTATGCAAATTCTACAGATCCAGTCTGACTGGCCACATATCCTGAGACTCTGTCTTGGGGGCAAGAAACTTTGTGGAGCATGTCCATTAGCTGGGTCAGTGGGAAAAGATGCAACCCTATTCACATGGCTACATCTCCATACTAAAAGTATTTAATTTTTAAAATTACTTTACCAAATGTTGTCTTTTCTACCAATGTTTATAATAGAGGAATGGCAAAGTAGCAAAATCTGTTATCCAAATATACCCATTTTTCAGATACCTACCTCTCTGGCTTGGTAGAGGGGAGTCTGAGAGTTCTGGATCCTGCCACTCATTATCTTAACCCCTCATCAGCTTTTTTTTGTTCTTTGGCTCCTGACCATGATAGTGAGTGAGAATACAGAACTCTTTTAAAACTAGTTTAAATCTAATCTGTGGGTAGTGGCCCTAAGGGGAAGAAGCAGCAGATCTCTTGAGGTCAGTGGCAAAACTGACAGGATTTTAGGTCCTATTAGCTGCTAAAGTAAATAGGATTGAAGAACAGGATTTGGAAGAATCCTAGGAGTTCAGTTAAAAAGACTGGCAGCCCATCCCTGGAAAACTATTCTTGATATTTTGGTCAATAACTGCCAAACTTGGGGAGTGCCATTTTAGAGTGTCTGTGTTGTGGAGGGGCATAGATTTACTCTTCTCCCCACCTGACTCCCACCCTTGGCCCTTGAGCCCCTATACCCATCTCCTCCTAGGAGCCTCAGCCCTGGAGGGAGCCCCTTTACCATCCCCTCCCTACTAGTGAGCCTCGCCCTCAGGTGATGGGACTGTCCCACTTCCCAGATGGTCCCTGGTGTTGAGAGGAGCCTCTGCGGTTTCGGCAGCCGGTAGATTGGGGCATGGCAGAGTGCATGCAGAGCTGGATCCAGGTGCAGGCCACAGTGTGCTCCTAGTTGTGATACGTGCGGCTGCTAGTTTCAAGATCAATGCACACACGTGCACACAGCAAAAAAAATCTGGCAAATTGCATCTCTTGACCAGCAACCAGCAAGAGTAAGAAACTGGCCAGGCCTATCAAAAAGTGGCCTGCATCAGCTCCCCGGCGTATGCCAGACATAAAGTGATTCCAGTATTGCTAAGTACACTAATCTTTTACTGATGAAGACCATCTGTTGAGTAACCATTTCCTTTCTTTCAGGATTTGGTGGTAGCTGTTTTCAGAAGGATGTTCTGAATTTAGTGTATCTTTGTGAGGCTCTGAACTTGCCTGAAGTAGCTCGCTATTGGCAACAGGTATGAGTCCATCCACTAGCGTAAAACTTATTCAAACAGGGCATGTCACTGTTACCTCTGTAATGAGCCAGTAATTCTTTGGCTTGCAACTTTTCAGCATTGTCTGTGGCAAATTATCGTTTATCCTTCAGTGTGATTGGAACTGAAAATAAAATATACCCTTAACTATAGAGGTAATAAATATTTATTAATAAGTACTTCGTATAGCACCTTCTACCCAAGGTTATTAGAATGCTTTACAAATGTAATAAATGAGAATTCAACACCCCTTCAGGGTGGGCATTACTAACCCTATATTAGACGGAGGGTGTAAATTCAAAGTGTGATTTCAGGCAGACCCATCCAGGCTAGCTTTAAGTGTACTACCATGACTAAGAATAGCAGTGATGATGTGGTGGTTTAGAGTAACCCATGGTTCTGGGTGGGCTTGTACAGCCTGCACTGCCGCAGAAACACTGCTATTTTTAGCCATAGTGGCACAAGTAAAGCTAGTGTGGGTATGTCTAGTGGAACTGCAGTCACACCTCAGATTAGTGTAGTTGTAACCCCTCTGTGCCTTAGGGTAAATGACTTGTCCAGCACAACATAGGAAGTTATAGAGCTGGGAACAGAACCCTGGTCTCCTGACTCCATGCCTGTTGTTTAACCACAATCTATCCTCCTTGTCTCAGTCCAGCATTAATGAAGGCAACTTATTTTAATACACTTCCAAATAACTCTAAAGTTTTTATAGAAAACCCGCCAGAACCCATGTGCTGATTCCAACACTTTGCTGCTGATAACATTGTAAAGACCCTCGCTAGCCAATTACTTGATTAAGCAAAAGACTAACGTATGGGCTGTCAGGTATCCATGTGGATAGTGCATTATATTATCATGTGAGCAAACAGTTTCTAGCTCAGCTACTATTTGTGTGTGTGGTTGCTACAGAACATCATAGGTAAAGAAGGCATTGTCTTGTCATTATCCTGAGTACGAGAAACTGCAGGAGTTAACCACGTTAGCTGGATGATTTTAAGATGAGGAATAGCAATGAAATGGTTGGTTTCAGAATAGCAGCTGTGTAGTCTGTAGCCGCAAAAAGAACAGGAGTCCTTGTGGTACCTTAGAGACTAACAAATTTATTTGAGCATAAGCTTTCGTGGTCTAAAACCCACTTCATCGGATGCGTACAGTGGAAAATACAGTAGATTTATTTATATATATATATTATACTGAGAACATGAAGCAATGGGTGTTACCATACACACTATAACGAGAGTGATCTGTTAAGGTGAGCTATTACCAGCAGGAGAGAGAGAGAACTTTTTGTAGTGGTAATCAAAATGGCCATTTCCAGCAGTTGACAAGAAGGTGTGAGGAGCAGTAGGGGGTGGAAAATAAACATGGGGAAATAGTTTTACTTTGTGTAATGAAATGGTCAACGCTCACCTGGGGCTTCAATTAACATTAAGTTGAGAAGACAGGGACAAATTTACACTTATTGTTTTAGCCTGTCTGGCTCTAAGATCAAGACAAAACAATCCGGTTTCAGTGTGGCAAGTCTGACAAAGATGGAATAAAAACTTTATAAAAAAAAAAAAAAAAAAGTTTAGAGTTGCATTGGTGCAAAATAAAGGTGTTACTTTAAACTGGTGTGAACCTTCATGTGGACACTCTTATTTTGGTTTAAGGGCTGATCTACAAACTTTTTGTATGGCTTTAAATATATCTGTTTTAGAAACAGATGTAGGCCTGGTCTACACTAAAAAGATAGGTCAACCCAGGGGGGCATGAAAATCTGCAGCCCGGAGGAGCGTAGTTAAGCTGACCTAACCCTTGGGGTAGACAGCACTGGGTCAACATAAAAATTCTTCCATTGACCTAACTACCGCCTCTTGGGAAGGGTGGATTACGTATTCCAATGGGAGCGTTTCATGTGTAGACAAGCCCATAGTGAGTGGAAGCCCCCTAGTGTGGTTGCATGCAGCTATACGAATAAAAGGTGTGGTTTATCTTGGTTTAATTTAAATTGATTAGGGACAGGTTTAAGCTACACCAAAATAAACTGCTCTTAATTTAATTTGTGTCCGCATAGTTGCTTGCATTGGTTTAATTAAATTGGTTTAAATAAGCCATACAAGATTGTGTGTAGACAAGGCTTTAGATTCTGGAGGATACAGTGAAGTCTGTAGCGATAAGGCCCAGATGAAATCTTTGAAGGTATTTAGGCACTGAACTTCCATTGGGCCTAAAACATTAATCTTAAACCCTCCTCTTAAGTGCTTTTCTGCCACCTTGCCACCTTTTTTTTTCTTCCCCTGGGGCAAAGAGTGATTTACACACCACGTATAGAAAACCAAATCAGTGCAAGTGATATTTTACTATTAACATCTATTTTCTGAGCAACTTATACCTGATGTGGGCCATATGCCACTGTTCACATCACTTCTAAGTGTAGTTTTGTTCGTTGCAATGAGAATATGCTCACGTTCAGAGTCACAGGGAAGGTTATTGCCTACATTATCTGAGTTATGTATGCTTTTGACCAAACAATCTCTGGAGAACCTGGCTTTCTTACTTGGTCATTGGAGGCAAAGGTCCAAAAAAGACTAGGGATCAAGAGTTAAAATGTTGGGGGAAGGGGGAGAAAAACAGCACTCTAATATGGAGGTAGAGAGTAACCTACATATTGCCTCAAAGTCTTTCTCAAAGAGAAGTATTTTTATCATTAAAGTGCATCACTACCACTTACATCCATGCCAGTCTTTGTGCATTGACATGTTACAGTATGCACTAAATGGGTACTAATACTGCCTGACTGTTGTGTAAAATAGATGTACTACATAATATATATACACAAACCTAGAGGGAAGTGAAGTTTTTGCTGTAATCTGTTGGCATAATGCCCTTATTTTCTAAGCTCATTTACTCCCTGAAAGGTACCACAATGCTCACTCCTATTGTTGTTGCTTTCCATGTCTTGGCCTAAAATAGTGAGCTGTGTGTGTGTGTGTGGGGGGGGGGGGGAATGGGGTTTGGTATTGGTTAAACTACATTGCACAGAAAGAAAAAGTAAAATGGATTATAAAAATGAAATCAACCATTAAGATCTGGGGAAAGCTTCCACACAATGGCGCAACACCTAAAGTTGGGACAAAATTTTCCAAGATCCTTTCTTAAGCAAATGTTCACTGGATGTTTTACTAATGAGGACAGCAGAATTTGGTTCTTGGTAGCTTCTGAATGTTAAATCAATTGAAAACATCCACTGACTTCAATGGGATCAGGATTAAGACTGCTGTTACTGTTTTCTGTTACTGTGATTAAAAAAAGCTGGATCAGTCCTTCGGTTACTCATATTTTTCTTATTAAAAATAGAAATTGCAACCATGTTAATATTTAAAACGTGTACATCTGCCTAAGTTCAGTTTTAACTAAGTGCTTTTATCAGGAGCAGAGGCTTAGCAGTGGCACTCTTTTCCCCAGTAACTATTAACACTGCATTTCTTTGGTCAAGTGTAACCTCATTCATACCACCATATTCTGCATAATTTCAGGTGATAGACATGAATGATTACCAGAGAAGGAGATTTGCTTCTCGTATTATTGACAGCTTGTTTAACACGGTCACTGACAAGAAGATTGCTATTCTAGGATTTGCATTCAAAAAGGATACAGGAGATACAAGGTGACAAAATGCATGAAACTAATTAATGCTGTCATAAGGCATGCTGGAATGACTTATCTAATGTTGCACTCCATCTACACAGCTAAAACAACTGTGTAGATGGGTAAGAGGATCAAATAGATGCCCCTCAATTTGTTTTGGCTGAAATGTGGGGGGGTGGGGGGGAAGGGGGCCAGTGGTGACTGCTGCCCGGGGCTGCAGCCCACGGCTGCTCTGGCCGGCGACCTCTCCAGTTGCTGGCCGCAGAGCCAGCTGCTTGGGCAGCTCTGGGGTCAACCACGCTGGCCCCTGCAGAAGTCACGGAGGTTGCGGAAAGTCACGGAATCCATGACAGACATGGAGCCCTACTTGTAATTACTCAGAACCATAATGCAGGAGGTTTCTGCTGAGTCACCCTAAACTCAGATGCTAGAGTTCTGTATTCACAGGCAGGGAATCTGTAACCCTGTTGCACCCCCATTGAGTGTGGTTTTTGGCCCCATTCAGACTAATTGGCCAAATTGCACATTAAATTGTGACTGAACCAGATTATAGTAATAGATTTAAATATTTTTTTAAACACCGTAAATGAGGGCTTCTTTCTTTGGTGGCTGGGATTAAAATTTTGTTTTTAATCCTTTAAGCTACTCTCTTCTATTATGTTTTTACTGATGATTTACTTTCCTGGGGCCATGTGTTATCACTGGAATTACATTCAATAATTTCAGTTTGAAAGCTTTGGTATTGCTCATTTCTGAGTATTTGTTCATGTTGTTCTAAATAAATCTAAATGTTTGTCTGAAGACTTCCATTAACTGGCTGACTTATTTTCTTAGAGAGTCTTCCAGTATTTACATCAGCAAGTATTTAATGGATGAAGGAGCAAAACTCTATATATATGACCCTAAAGTACCAAGGGAACAGATCATCCTGGATCTCTCACACCCAGGTGTCTCAGAAGATGACCAAGGTGAGGGAATTTTGCTTCTCATAAATTCTATCTTTCTGCTGTGTCACCAGGCAGAATCCATCCAGTGCTCTTGAAATTGCTTTCAGCGTGGCAGAGATGGATGCTCAGTTAAATTATTAAATCAGGAGTTTGCCTCAGTTAAAAAGGCTCACTGTCAAGTTGGTTTTTTAACTTAATTCTTCATAGCCTCTAAAAGGCTTGCATTTGTGAAAGTTACTTCTGTGCAAGTCTGTCCCCTTTGACACATTAATTTTAAAGCTGTGTAAAGAGTGTCTCCTTCAATTCAAAAAGAAAGTGGGAAAGAGGAGGGAGGGAGGGAGGAAGGAGACTACTGTCATTTGACCAGCTCCTTCTCCCCTTCCAGGTTCCTACCTGGTACATGTTCAGTCTTGTGCCTGGCTAGTCTAGAGAAGAACTCATTATAATTTTCTGGAAGCTAATTCCATGGGCTCTTGGGGCTTGTAGTAAATCGCATCCACACTAGGAACACTTTGCTACTATATTATACTGGTATAGCTATACCAACAAAATGCTTCTAGTGCAGACTTGGTCTAAGTCTGTAATGCCCTAATTCTAGAATGCCCTAACAGAAAATAAATAAAAATAAAAAGAGGAGTGGAGGCACACAGAGACCCTGGTATTGGGTACAAGAGGAAATGGGGGGCACACAGAGACCGTGGCATGAAGAAAGAGGGGAGGATGGTACACAGGGAGCTTATGAAGGAATTCATGGAGCCCCTGGTATGTGCAGTGAGCTTGGCCAACAGAAGCCATGTAGTGTGTACGCAGTATTAAATAGTAAATGTGCATGGAGTGTTTGAAAAGCACTGTGCTGCTATTATCACTACTCAATATTGATTATTTTACAATGAGCTCCAACCATGTCTGGATCTAAGTATTGGACAATTACTTCTAATTCCTTAGTGAATTTGCAACAAAACTTTCAAACTTAAGTGCCTAACCTAGGCATTCAAGTAAGTGCCCTGACCTTACAGAGATGTTGTATACCCACTGCTGCTGTTGTCTTCAGAGGCTCTAGGACCTTTACATAAGGGGGAAATGTTCAGGTGTTGTTGACATTGAAAGTTTGTGTTTGAGTAGGACTAGCAGGGAAATTTTCCTATCAGGGAGTACACATCAGAATGCTGCCAGGAAATGGGGAAGCGTAATGCTTCATTTTCCTTTTTTTGTTACAGTGTCTCGTCTGGTCACTATTAGTAAAGATCCATATGAAGCCTGTGATGGCGCTCATGCCCTGGTTATCTGCACTGAGTGGGACATGTTTAAGGTAAAAAGATTTCCCCCCCCCCCCCCCCGTTTTTTAAAGGTAAGAGGAATTCTGACACTTATGCAAATTCTGTGGGTCTTTACAGGAACTGGATTATGAGCGCATTCACAAAAAAATGCTGAAACCAGCTTTCATCTTTGATGGTAGGAGAGTTCTTGATGATCTTCATAATGAGCTACAAGTCATAGGCTTCCAGGTAACTAACTGTTTTTCCTTTTGGAGAAGTATGGTCGAATCACAAGAATCTAGTATGTGAGTTTAATACCTTGCTTTAGAGTTAACCTGTAAAGGTCCTTTTATTAAGCCCATCACTGATTACACTTGTCCTACAATACAGCTCTGGTTGTAAACTGATATTGCTTTAAAATCCAAGCCACATCAGGCTGTTCCATCAACATTCAGTAACACAGACAAATTAGTTTACTAGACGTAGGCTTTGTCTACACTAGGACTTTTGTCAGCAAAACTTTTGTCACTTGGGTGTGAAAAAACACCCTCCAGGCAACACCCCTCACCCCCCTGACCAATATACGTTTCACTGACAAATGTGCCAGTGAGGACAGCGCTATGTCAGCGGTAGACGCTTTCCTGGTGTCATGGTTTCCGCCGCTCATTGGGGGTGGTTTAATTACCACACAGGAGACCTTACAGCAGTGGTATAGATGTACAGCTGTAAGGCCCATAGTGCAGACATGGCCGTAGCTGGTATTCTGGCAGCATCAGAATGATGAATATTAAAATTTGACAGGTTTCAGAGTGGTGGCGGTGTTAGTCTGTATCAGCAAAAAGAACAAGGAGTACTTGTGGCACCTTAAAGACTAACAAATTTATTTGAGCATAAGCTTTTGTGGGTTAAAACCCACTTCATCGGATGCATGCATTGGAAAATACAGTAGGAAGATAAACTTATGCTCAAATAAATTTGTTAGTCTCTAAGGTGCCATAAGTACTCCTCATTCTTTTTATTAAAATTTGAGTGGATGATCTCCTGACACAAGTATTTCATCACTTCAAGGCTCAGTTAAATTCTGAATAAAACATAGAAACCAAATTAGACAAGTGTTTATAGTGGAATGTTTCCTTTAGTAAATGCTGAAGTGCAAACTTATCCATCATTGAGGTCTTTATCTAGCACATTGCTATTTGGTCCACTTTATCATGTGGCTTGGAGAATCAACTATTGTTTCTGTGTGCCCAGCTGTAGTAGTTGGCTTTCTAAGATAAGCAACAGATAAGCTCTTGTTCAAGAGGGGAAAATACACCTCTAATTAGTCAATGTATGGGTCTCTAATCTAGTCCACTCTTGAGCAGAATTATTTGGGCCTAATTCTCCTCTTACACCAGTGTAGATTGGGAACATTTATATTGAAGTCTATGGAATTAAATGGGTGTAAGTGAGAGGCAAATCAGGCTCACCATGTGGAAATGAGGATGCCTGTTTTTTGGATACACAAGTTTCCTGATTAGTTTGTTTGGCTAGTTAAAACAAGTTGGAAACTCTTAGCCTTGCAGAGTTGCATTGGTTGTTTTGTTTTGTTTTTGTTTTGTTTAAAAGCCAAGCACCATTATTCATGTGTTTACAATAGGTCTGTCAAGCGATTAAAAAAAAAATTAATTGTGAGTAATCGCATTGTTAAACAATAATGGAATACCATTTAAATATTTTTGGATGTTTTCTACATTTTCAAATATATTGATTTCAATTAGAAAACAGAATACAAAGTGTACAGTGCTCACTTCGTTTATTTTTGATGACAAATATTTGCACTGTAAAAAACAAAATAAATAGTATTTTTCAATTCACCTCATACAAGTACTGTAGTGCAATCTCTTTATCATGAAAGTTGAACTTACAAATGTAGAATTATGTACATTGTTTTGTTTTTCAATGTAAAACTTTAGCACCTACACGTCCACTCAGTCCTGCTTCAGCCAATCGCTCAGACAAACATCCTTGGTTACAATTTGCAGGAGATAATGCTGCCCGCTTCTTGTTTACAATGTCACCTGAAAGTGAGAACAGGCATTTGCATGGCGCTGTTGTAAATATCTTGCGACGCCGGTTACATGCCAGATGCGCTAAAGATTCATATGTCCCTTCATCTTCAATCACCATTCCATAGGACATACATCCATGCTGATGATGGGTTCTGCTCGATAATGAGCCAAAACAGAGCAGACGGATGCATGTTCATTTTCATCATCTTGAGTCAGATGCCACTAGCAGAAAGTTGATTTTCTTTTTTGGTGGTTCAGGTTCTGTAGTTTCCGCATCTGAGCGTTGCTCTTTTAAGATTTCTGAAAGCACGCTCCACACCTCATGCCTCTCAGATTTCTGAAGGCACTTCTGATTCTTAAACCTTGGGTCGAGTGCTGTGGCTATTTTTAGAAATCTCACATTGGTACCTTCTTTGTGTTTTGTCAAATCTGCAGTGAAAGTGTTCTTAAAATGAGTATGTGCTGGGTCATCATCCGAGACTCCTATAACATTAAATATATGGCAAAATGCGGGTAAAACAGAGCAGGGGACATCCAGTTCTCCCTCAAGGAGTTCAGTCACAAATGTAATTAATGCATTATTTTTTAATGAGCATCATCAGCATGGAAGCATATCCTCTGGAATGGTGTCCAAAGCATGAAGGGGCATACGAATGTTTAGCATATCTGGCACATAAATACCTTGCAATGCCGGCTACAAAAGTGCCATGCGAATGCCTGTTCTCACTTTCAGGTGACATTCTAAATAAGAGGCAGGCAGCAGCATCTCCTGTAAATGTAAACAAACTTGTTTGTCTTCGTGATTGGCTGAACAAGAAGTAGGACTGAGTGGACTTGTAGGCTCTAAAGTCTTATGTTGTTGTTTTTTTGAGAGCAGTTATGTAACAAAAAAAAATCTGTATTTGTAAGTTGCACTTTCATAATCGAGATTGCACTATAGTACTTGTATGAGGTAATTGAAAAATCCTATTTCTTTTATCATTTTTACAGTGCAAATATTTGTAATAAAAATAATATAAAGTGAGCACTGTGCACTTTGTATTCTGTGTTGTAATAAAAATCAATATCTTTGAAAATGTAGAAAAACATCCAAACATATAAATTTCAATTGGTATTCTATTGTTTAACAGTGTGATTAATCGTGATTAATTTTTTTGAGTTAATCAAGTGAGTTAACTGCGATTAATTGACAGCCCTAGTTTTAAATTAAGATTTGAAATACATTTTAGAAACTCTTAAGCACCTACTTCATGTTCCTCCTGTAGGCAGTCTCATTGAAGTCAATGAACATTCACTTGCCTAGCATTAAGCACATACCTAAATATTTCCAGGATTGAGGCGTCTCTTTACTGTAACAATTCTTAAAGGGATTGTTTTGCATGTGGAAAGTGAGAGATCAGTTTTAGTAGACAAACTTCTTTTTTGAATTAGAAATACAACCACTTAATGTGGCTTTTATCCACTGAATGTATATAACAAGTTTAGGCAAAGCCCCCAAGTTTACTGGTTCATAGATTCCTCACAGGCTGACAAGATTCTTTTTGCACAAGCTTTACATAGTATATAAATTTTCTTTCCTCTTCCAGATTGAAACAATTGGGAAGAAAGTGTCCGCAAAAAGAATTCCTTTTGCTCCTTCATGTGAAATTCCAAAGTTCAGCCTGCAAGACCCACCTGTCAAAAAACCCAGAGTATAAGTTTTACTAGGTACTGAAGTATCACAATGGACCAGTGTGAATTTTTTTTAAAGATATTGTTCTTAAATTGTAAAACAATTTTACATTAGAAATGGTAGCCGTGTACCTGGTACATGTGAACCCAAATTTTCTAATCTCTCTCTCTCTTTGAAATATTGTAATTTTTTTTTTCAGTTATTGAAGACTGTACAGGCCTGACTGTTTTAATAATCAATTTTTTATGAACATTTACTTCAGACTGCGAACTTTTGTTTTTAGAAATATTCACAAGCTGCACTTTAAATTTTATAAACAATATAAAGGCCAAAAGTAATTAACAGAATTGTTCTTGCTTTGATCCAGGAATATGTGGTGCTCAGTAATGTCATTGGCGTTGCTGAAGATTTTAATTTGACTCTGGGGTAATTTTGTTGTCTTAGATGCCTGATCTAACTCATGTGAAAATCAGTGGAAAGATTCTAATTGACTTTAATCAGAGTTGGATTGAGCCATTAAATAGAATATTGATCTGGTTTTAACAATGAGATCCTGATTGGGACCTCTGGGCACTGATGCAATATAAATGTTTAGTAATGTGTCAGGGAGCTAGATCCATGTCTGCCATTAATTCGGTGATAGTTCTGCAGTGGGTTTGCAACGACAGTCTGACCTACCAGCTATGTCCTTAATAATTCCTTGGTCTTGGCTCTATTATACATACCGTATAGCATCTGTTGTCAGTTGTAAATTATGGATTTAATTAGATTTTTGGGGCCAAATTTCTCCTCTGTTTCAGTGTTGCCACCCTACTGTCTTAAACAGAGAGAAGCATTTGGCTCTCATGCTTTCTCCTCTTGCTCAGCACTGAGTAAAATAAATGTTTCCGTCCAAGATGATGGATACTCAGTGGTCCTTTTCTCCCCTTCCTGCAACCATATGCGAGCTGGAAACAGATGTTCTTCCCACTGAATCTGCAAGAATTTACCCATGACTCTTCATAAAGTAGTCAGCTTGCTACCTCACTCTGATTACCAGGAATAAGTCTTGTTTGTTTTGATATTTTTTTCTGCTTTAATTTCTACTTTACATTGTCCTAATAGGTCTGTGCTATTAAATACTTTTTAGTAATAAAGTCTGCATTCCATCTGTTTTGTCAGTTCTCGGCTTGGGGGTTTTGACCGACGGATATTGTGAGTTGTTGTCAGGGAGCCCATGAACCCTTCATTTTCTTTATGGCTAGAAGGGCATGGAGGCCTCAAAACCCTAAGTAACATGGGCTCATGGGGTTAAAAAGTGCTTGGCAATTATGAATGTAATACTTGGCTGTGTATATTCTGAAGGTGCAGTATGGAACAATGTGTTTATTGCTGTAAGCGATTGGTGCATATGGCAATAAGATTATGATAATCATTTAACACCTGAAACTTTACACAAACATACTTAATTATCTGCAGTAGGAGCTGAACCAGAAAGGGATTTGGGTGCCAAAGTCTAAAATGTAGATCCTCAAAACCCCTGCTCAGCTGCCTCATCCTGTAGGGGTCCCTAAAGTCCGTGGGCCATGTACACAGTTGCATAAGTCGTGATACCCAGGTGTCACGCTCATGCCTAAGCCCCAGCAGGAACCTCAAAATAGGTATTGCCCCACCTATTGATCCCCCATTTATAGCCTTTAGCCCAGTGGTTAAAGCACTCAACCAGGATGTGGGAAACCCAGGGTCTCCAACCTCTCGGGTGAATGCCCTAACCATTAGACTTTGGGGTACTGGGGGTGCAACAGAGGCTCTCTTAATCCCCCCTGTTTAAGATCTTCCACTTGGTGTGAAATAGTTAATAGTCAGTAGGCCAGGAGAAGAGTGAATAAGCCTATAGGCCACTAGTAAGGGCACACACCTGCGATGTGGAGACTCAAGTCCCTGTTCCAATGACATCCCCTGTGCATGTGTCCTCCCTCCCCACCCCCCAAAAAAAGGCACCTCAGCTGAAGGTGTGCCTCCCTCCAGCCTGGATTTAGGTGCCTTAGTCCCTTTGAATGAAGGGGAGTGTTTAGGGCCTACCTGTTTCCTTGGCATTTCTTATTGGCTCAGTTTGAGCGGCTCCTCGCTGGCTTTTGTGGATCCCACCGTTGGGTACGTGACTCTCCCCATGCATTGTACAGGGAGCGTGGGTGCCTGTTCTGGAGCTCTGGACTCCAGTAAGTGGCAGGGCACAAGTCTCAGTGTTGCAATGCGTAATGTTTTAAGTCCCCTTTGTGGATCTAGTCCTAAAACAAAAACTTTCTGTGGGACAAGCTATGGTTATCATTTCAAGTCTTCCTATGAGGTCAGTCAAAACGAGTCCAATGCCAGCTGTTCTACATCCAGGAATGTTGCAAGTGAACAACAAGCCCATTTTGGGGGGAGATACTAATTCTGCAACCGGGCTGCTGAACAAGGATGTACAGCAAGGATGCTGGATCAAGTGCAGCTGTGAAAGAGTACAGGATTAAGGGCACTAATGACTGACTTCATCCGATTATAAAATATCTAGAACACATCACTCTTTCTAGTTTGCTGTGTTCTCAAACTGATTTCTAAGTCACTGATCCTCCTGCTGGAGTTGAAGTAGTTATATTTTATATTGTTTCTATAACCCTACTAAACAACTGAAATCTGGACTAAATTTTAAAATAACTCAAGAGAATGTGGATTTTTTGATTGCTTTTAGCTTAATGCAAAGGTGTCTCCAATACTCCTATGTTTCCTCCCAAGATTGAAGACACTTTTTACTAATGGAGAAGAGCTGGAGCATCAATTGTGTTTAAAGGAGAACCTCCTTAATTCACACTAATGAAAGGGGTTCACTATTGTGAACTCCTGTAAGTACAATTTTTTAAAAAAAGAACAGAGTACACTTTGTGATGCAATATCTCTGTTTAGTTAGGACCTAGTTCAACTCCTATTAAAGTCAATGGACAGACTCCTATTGAATTCATCGGCAACTGGATCAAGCCCTTATTCTGCCAGCTGTAGGTTTGTTTTTAATTTATACTTTATAGGATAATGTACATTCTGTAATGACGCTCTGGTAGAAAGAGAATCACAGCATCTGCTATTAAAGAGTCAGTGTCAATTTGAAATCTAGACCAAAAAAAAAAAAGTTTAAAAGTAGTTTCAGATACATTCCTGCTTGAATCTTCTGCTCACACTTCCTTTTTAAAAATTATTTCTCTCCCCACTTCTCTATATGAATGACACACACAGACAGGAGAAACTGCAGAATCAAGGCCAGGATTCTCAAGTGATTGCAATGGGAGTTTGGTACCTAATTACTTCTGAGGATCGGGGCTCAAGTGACTCAATGGATAAATAAAATGTTGCTGAGAGTGAAATTTAATTGGAAAAATGCCTTGAATTTTCCCTCATTCTGACCACCTCTACTGACTGTGCTTTCAGATGCACAAAGTAAACTTTAAAATATTACTTTCTCTAATCTTTGTTATGATAATCTTGGGTGTTACTGTAGAAATAGATTTTTTTTTTTTTTTTTTTTTTACAGAAGTCGTTTTTTTTTTTTTTTTTTTGGTCCTCTTGTTGTCCTTTTTAAATATTAGAGCTGGGGCGAGACCATTTTTGTGTGTGTATGAGCTATAAAGCCTGCAGGTCAGCAAGGTGCTACTTTAGTCTCTATTTCAGAATGTTAGAAATTGCTCTTCATCATCCTCTTATACTCTGAATTATTGATAACCCTATCAGAGCCCCGTTAGAGGAAGGACAGGAGTTGGCTTCAGGAGACCAGTGGTCAGTTCCTAGTTCTGTCATGGACTTCTTGGACCCTAGGCAAGTTATTAAGCCTGTTCTGCAAATATATTTACATGTGCTTAACTTTAGGATTGGGGCCTTAATGCCTCAATTCTCCACCTGTGAGAGACCCTTATTTTACAGAGGTTTTGTGAGGAGAAAAAATTAATCTGTGAGGTGCTCAAATAGTGTGGTGATAGGGGGCCTGTCATATGAATTTAGATGGAAAATAGGACCAAAGGTGTTAACATAACTTGGTCACTGTACAACATGAAACTGTGTTACAAAAGGTTCAGAGTTTGATATACTGAGATCTCCGCCTGCTTACTACATTGGGAAATACACTATTAAAAATCCATTAAATTTTTTATTAAAGATAGAGAAAAGAAGGAAAAAACCTTTCACATGCTATAACTGTTAAATATTAAGGCTTTCATTTTAACAACATTCCTTGTTCCCTTTCCCTTTAGCTGGAGAGCTTTTAGAAGGAAAAAAAACCTTACTGGACAGTCGGTTAGATACCGTAATAGTAAAATGGTAATAACTGTTCTTTTGGGGAAAAGAGAAGAAGTTAAGTGAGAGGGGCTGGAGTTGCTGCTGTTGTCCAATCCCCTTTTATCTCAGGTAGTGGTTGGGACTCAGCTGGAGCTGGTATGAGTGGCAATGTCATCTGGTTGCAGAGTAGCAGCCGTGTTAGTCTGTATCCGCAAAAAGAACAGGAGTACTTGTGGCATCTTAGAGACTAACAAATTTATTAGAGCATAAGCTTTCGTGGGCTACAGCCCACTTCTTCGGATGCATATAGAGTGGAACATATATTGAGGAGATATAGGTACACACATACAGAGAGCATGAACAGGTGGGAGTTGTCTTACCAACTCTGAGAGGCCAATTAAGTAAGAGGGGAAAAAAAACTTTTGAAGTGATAATCAAGATAGCCCAGTACAGACAGTTTGATAAGAAGTGTGAGAATATTTACAAGGGGAGAGAGATTCAATGTTTGTAATGGCTCAGCCGTTCCCAGTCCTTATTCAATCCTAAATTGATTGCATCTAGTTTGCATATCAATTCCAGCTCAGCAGTCTCTCGTTGGAGTCTGTTTTTTAAGTTTTTCTGTTGTAAAATAGCCACCCACAGGTCTGTCATTGAATAACCAGACAGGTTAAAGTGTTCTCCCACTGGTTTTTGAGTATTATGATTCCTGATGTCAGATTTGTCCATTAATTCTTTTGCGGAGAGACTGTCCGGTTTGGCCAATGTACATGGCAGAGGGGCATTGCTGGCACATGATGGCATATATCACATTGGTAGATGTGCAGGTGAACGAGCCCCTGATGGTATGGCTGATGTGATTAGGTCCTATGATGATGTCGCTTGAATAGATACGTGGACAGAGTTGGCATCGGGCTTTGTTACAAGAATAGGTTCCTGGGTCAGTGATGTGTGGTTGCCGATGAGTATTTGCTTTAGGTTGGGAGGTTGTCTGTAAGTGAGGACAGGTCTGTCTCCCAAGATCTGTGAGAGTGAGAAATCATCTTTCAGGAAAGGTTGTAGATCTTTGATGATGCACTGGAGAGGTTTTAGTTGGGGGCTGAAGGCGACAGCTAGTGGTCCCCCCTCTGTTTCTGGCCCAGTCTGTACAGCAGTAGCATAGCAAGGATGGGACATTTGGGTGGGCCCCGACTTAGGGTGGGTGGGCAATGACAGGAGGGTAAGTGTAGGAGCGATCGGGGCCACCTCCCCCTCCCTCCAGCCCCTTGGGGAGGGCCAATAGATGCTGTGGCCAGGGGCCCTGGAAAAACTGGGGGCCCTGGAAAAATGTGTGCCCTCTCCCACCATTCCCTCCCCCTCGGGTGCTCGGGGTTTGCCCTGCTCAGCCTGGCACTCCCACTGGAGAGCGGGGTCGGGGGCTTGCCCCGTTCCACCTGGGCAGCACTTCTGTCGGGGAGTGGGGGGTTGCAAGCCCCTGTTCCCCAACCCTGCTCCCTGCGGGAGTGAGGCAAGTGCTGCGGCGGTTTGGGACTGGGGTGGTGGGCCTGGATGATAAATCAACTCAGGCCCACCCGTGGCTACGCCCCTGCTGACATCATTCGGGATCAGGCTGACAAATCCCGGGGTCCCAGGACGTGGTGGGGATGGCAGCCATAATGGTAAAGCTTGCTCCATTAGTCTGTTCTTTCCTACTTTTCTCACAAAAATCTTTTTTAGGAACCCAAAAAAGGAGCGATGGATGGAATAGCCCATTCCCTCATTTATTTTGTCCACAAGTAGGCCTAATATCCAAAATATCAATTTTAAGTCATTAACTTTGGGCTCCATGTCTCCTGTTTTTAATAAGCATAATTTCAGCACAGTCTTGGAATCATATCAACCTGGCCTTTTTGTTTAGATTAATTTAGTTATTCTTTCTCCCTTTTGTACCTTTTCCCTTCAGCATTTGCTATTATAGGTTATTGTAACATCTTATGAACTTTTACATGCATTTTACAGTTGAAGCCACAATTTGGGTAGATTTGTTGACTCATTTATCACAACAGGCCAGATTCTGCTAGGTACAAGCAAGGGACAGTCTCTGCCCAAAGAGCTTATAAACTCACAATGCTTTTAAGATATTTTAGAAACAAAGTTTTAAAAATTGAAAGGGCCATTCTTTTCTGAAATCTTGTTTACATCCTTTTCATAACTCTTATTTTTTCTGTTTGGGCTGAAACTCCTCAGACTTGGTCAAACGATGGCTTTTTAAAAAATATTCAGCAAAATTTCTGGCTTCTGGCAGTGATGACAAAAATCCATTAACTCTCCCCCTCCCCCCACCCGGCTTCCCATGGATGAATTCTTAAATGACTGAATACAAGTGCCTTTTACAATTTTGAAAATATCTTGATTCACAAACTCACTGAAAACAACAAAATTAAAGCATAGTGCATAGCCAGTTGTGACCGGGGTTCCAGGGGGGCCAGCTGTCGTCACTCAAAGAATGGGGCAGATAATGCCCAAAGGTGATGGATATTTTCAATACTTAAATGTGCCAAGCCAGTATAAAACAACTTCTTTATTACCTCACTGGTTGCCCAGAAACCAATAACACAGTTCCCTTAAAGTAACCCAGTCTCAGGCCTCCCGAGTCAAATACGATGATTTCTGAAAATTTTATTTAATCATAATTTATTTTAAAAGAAAAGGGAGAGAGTATGGCTAAAAGATCAGTGTACATACAGACATGAGTTCAATTCTTGAGGTTCAGATACATAGCAGAGATGGTGTGCTTTGTAGTTGCAAAGAGTTCCTTTAGAATTTAGTTAATAGGTTATAATCCAATGTCCAATATCATATCCAGGGTGTGCCAGCTTAACTGGGATCTCATCTTGTGACTCAAACATCCCCTGATGAAGCTTAAGCAGATCTGAGATAAAAAAGGATCAGCACCCAAGGATCTTTTATACAATTTCAGGTTGTCTGACACGTTGGAGTCCATCGGGGAACAATCAGTAATCAGGGCATCTTTGAAGTGGGTCTATCACCAGTACTTAGCTATATGACTTAACATAAGACAATCGCCTGTTCCTCTACCATTCACTGATGATTTGCTATACTTGTCAAAGAGAGATGAATACAGAGATACCCTGTGTTTACACTTCTTTTAAATGTTAGGATGTTCTTTTGATCTTTGAATTATCAGAATACAGCACAGATAGGGATTGTTGATTACATTGTTGACCACTACCCATACATATGTAAATACACAAATACTATCTCCGCACATTTCCTTAAGTGTTGAATCTGAGTCATTTATTTTGCAGGATGTTTAACCCTTTTTGGCCATGCATCAGACAAGTAGTCACTGCAGCAAGTGTAGAGGGATTATTGACCTGCACTCAAAAAGCAATGAATCCAATTCTCCTCTTGCTTATGTTATCTACACCTGGTGTAGCTGCACTGCCTTTAGTGGGGCTGGTTGGGATTTACCTTAATGTAAGTGAGAGGAAGTTCTATGACTCTAACAAGCCTGTTAGATTTCAGGTTAGGATTTTAATGGTGCACAGAAAACTGGTACAGCATCAAAATTTAAGAAAGGTTGGAAATATTTAACCATAAGGGAGTCCTTGTGAAATTGAAACTGGCATGTGGTGAAGTGTTTCTTGAGTTTGTTATATGTAAGTGATCTTTAAATGAGGTATAACTTAGAGATTCTGATTGGTTATCCCATCTCCTAGAACTGGAAGGGACCTTGAAAGGTCATCAAGTCCAGCCCCCTGCCTTCACTAGCAGGACCAAGTACTGATTTTGCCCCAGATCCCTAAGTGGCCCCCTCAAGGATTGAACTCACAACCCTGGGTTTAGCAGGCCAATGCTCAAACCAATGAGCTATCCCTCCCCCCCCCGTGGATATTTAGAGAAGGGATCGTAACTAAAAGAATTTTTTCACTTGATCAGAGCTCAGAGAGTACTGTATAGAGTTATATTAAACTTGCCTGTACTGTATAGCTAACAAAACAAGATTCCCAGTTTATTGGCCTCAAGTGAAATGAGTATTATGCCTTTATAGCCTGGGGTATATACAGAAAACTCTGAACAAGTATGGTGGAAAGGCTTTTCCTAAAGTGGAGTGGCTGAAGAAATTCTGATTTGAGGAGGGGAAGTTTGTCATCCATTATCTTTACTGTGTGTGTGTCCTCAAAAGTTCTGAAATGGATATGTTTTAAATACTAATCTAACGTAACAAGTAATTAATATTAAAAAATTGAAGTACCAAGCCTCTCCATTTAAGAAGCAGGCCTGAGTAAACTTTGTTACAAACAATGTATTAGCAGGGTTCACGGTAGAGATTCAAATTATAAAAGCTGTGTATCAGAAATGGTTGAGTTTGAGCATGAAAAACAAATATCTTAAACCTTCAGATCCACCCGTCACTGATTTCATAAAATACTTCAAACATGAAATAATATTGGAAAAACTTTCCAGCATCATCATTCCTCAGACAATGGGGGAGGGGGGGGAGAAACAGTTTAGTTATTGTGTAATGTCCTTTTTTCATAGCTGGATGATAGCCTTATAGCTAAGTCCTTTTTATATTTCTGGTGTTTATATCAAATACTACTGGTTGAATGAACACACCGCTTGTAACAATTAGCCAAAAGCTACAATGATGAATTTTCATGCAGATTAAAAACCCTATTTACATAACTAATTCTGAAAAAGATAGGAATCTTTAGTTGTTGTATTTTATTGCCTACTAATGAAAATGACTTAATTTCTTGGATGATCAGTTTTTAAATCCTACTAACTTAACACCATACCATCAATGCAATAAATCATGGCTAGATCACCCAGGGAAGGCCATGGAACAGGAGGGCTATGAGTTTCCCATATAAAAGCATGCAACCTTTTATGCTAATTAGCTGAGAAGCAGGGACTTAACCATTTCTAATTTTTAATCCTGGGGGAATGCTGTACCACTGGGTGTGCACAGAATTCATGTCTCTCGCAGATTTCTTTGCTTCTCTGCAGAAAAATGACTTTCTGATAGGGAAGCTGCAAAAATGGTCATGCACCGCTCCCCAGTAGCACAGGTGCGTTGTTTTGGTTATCCGGAGCAGCCAGTGGAGAGGTAAATCAGTGCGAGAGGGGCGGAACTGGGGATGCCCCAGCCAGTGGCTCCTACCCTGTGCCAGGCTTAGCTGCTATTCCTGGCAGGGCTGGGGAGGATGGGACTTCCTCTTCCCCCGCAAGGAACATCCAGGGCAGGGTCAGATCCACCCCCAGAAACCCCTCTGGCTGCAGGAAGCTCCACATCCCCCCCCACTGCTTCCTGCCGCGATTGCTCCTCAGTTGTGGGGGGAGGGGTCACTGTACAGGGAGTTGCTCCCCCGTGTGCCCAACTCCTGTGCATCCAGACCCACCTCATACCCAGCTTTCCCTGCTAAGCCTCATCACCTAACCCCGAACCTCCAGCCACTGAGTCCACATCCAAACCCACACCCCAACAAGCCTCACCCTCTGCAGCTGGAGCCCCCTTGCACCCAGACACCCTGGCTGAGCCCCACCTCCCTGCATCTGGACCCCACCCCAGCACCCAGACTGCTCCCTCACACTTGAACCTCCCCAGTAGGCCCTACTCCACCTGCACCTGGATCACCCTGACTAGCTCCCTGCACCTAGATCCCCACCCCACTGAGCCCCACCAAACCAACACCCAGACCCCTAGCCCCCGCTGAGCTCTCCATACCCAGGCCCCCCCCTGCTGCTGAGCCCTAACCACCTTCACCTGGACCCCTCCTGCAGCGTCCCATTGCTTCTGCACCCAGAACCCCTCCCCGAGTTTTGTTCATCCAGACCCCGCCCCCCCACCAAGCTGTCTGCACCCAGACTGCCCCACACAGAACCCTATCACCCCACACCTGGATCTCCCCACACTAAGCCCCTCCACACTTGGATCCTGCTGGGCTAGGCCTGCCTGTCTACATCTAGTGTGCTTGGCATGGAGAGGCAGGACCCCAGGGTGTTTCTGGGGCAGGTCTGGCCCTTGCACTGGCCGAGTGCATGTCCTAGGGCAGGAGCTGGAGGTGATCTCCCACCACTGTGCAGTCAGGGGCCTGTGCTCCCCACTTCAATGCTGGAACCTCCACATTTATTTATTGACCAATAAAATTTGCAGAATTTCACAGAATTTTAAAATATTGTATGCAGAATGTTTAATTTTTTTGGCACAGAATTCCCTCAGGAGTATAATTTTAGACAGGTTCATTCTTCTCTCATGGGCTCGGTGGAAAGTGAAAATGTGAGGAGGAGGAGGAAAAGACAGGATGTGAAGTGCTAATATAAAAATGTCAACATCTTAGCAAGATTCCATACATTTCAAACTAACAAGTATTGGTCCCCAGTAAATAAAAAATGTAGAGGTGGCACTCCTAGAAGAAGAAAAAAGTCACAACTCCACTGCAGCAGGTGGCAAGATTTTTTTTATTTCAGCATTTAATACACTATACCAGATTTCACAATCCATCCATTTTTGTTTACATATATATGTCATTTCTCTTTATTTTTTCCTCATAATTCCCCTGCTCACCAAATCAGAGTCTCTCTTTTGATACATTCTAAAGCTAAGGCTCTTGATGATTCACTGAACACTAAAGTACCTTGTAGCTGTAATTTTATAGAGACTAAGAAGAACTAGGCGAATTAATGTCAATTGTTTTGTCAAGGGAGCAGTGTTCTAGAAATATTAAGTTCATTCTTCATTCCATGATGTGGGATGCTATATTTTTGGAATTAAATGAACTTATGAAAAAATGAATCTTTAAAGCTGTAGGTGACTTAAAATGGGTCCTCTTCCACCTTCAGATGACCTTTGTCTTCCTTTTCTCTACTAAATTCTTCAAGAAAAATTCACCTAATTAAAATGAAAATTAATACCTATAAATCAGTTTTAGTTGCTTTGGGGATTAAACAGAACAAATAAAACAGTATACATGTAGTCATACTGTGGCCAATGTTCTAGAAAATCCAAACCTACCCAATAGGAATTCTAACAATCACAGCATGAGGCTGGAAGTCAGGACTCCTGGGTTGTCTTCCCCAACTCTGCTAGTGCTTGGTTGTGTGAAAGTTATTTAACATCCTGTGTCTCAGCATATCCAATAATAAAATGGAATTCTCCCTATTTTACACAGTGCTGTGAGGTGTAAGTACTTGAAAGGTGCTCTATATTATTCTGGAGCTGGCATAGAACTGCAACTGGCTCTTTTCTGCTGCCCACGCACAGCAAGAGAATATGGGCCTACATGTTAGTTCAGGTAGTGCTAGCTGTAATTTAGTACATTGAACTTTCTAACAGAAAAATCAGTTATTAAAATGGCTTATTTCTGAAGCCCTGTCAAAAGACACAACAGATGAGGGAGCGCAGTTTTAAAGCCCACTTTGCTCAGAAGCTAATGGCAAAGGTTGCAAATTATACACAACATTTTAAATAAATCCATACCTGGAGCAGTAAGTGTAGTGCTAAATAATAATAGTCTTATAAAATGTGAGTATAAAAGCAGCATCGTAATTGTTCAAGTAATAGCAACCCATTTAAAGGAACTATAAAAGACAATACATTTGCTGTATAAAAAAACAAAGAACCATTATTGTGAGCTTTTGATATAATTACTTTACATCTGTAACTTTACATAATAATTTAACACGGTTCAGTACTTTACCTGCTTTATAGGAGGAGCGCACTAGAGGACCACTAGCTGTGTAATGAAATCCAAGCTCATTTCCCACTTTTTCCCAGTGTTTAAACTTGTCAGGGGTAACATATTCCTCAACCTGGATGGGAAAAAATAATTCTGCTTAGACTATAATAACTTTGAAATGTATAATTAATGTTAATGAACTGGAATGCCAACTCTACATTCAGACAGGATGTGGCAAGATGAAACTCTTTATTACTTTAGGATTTATACATTTCACAATATTCATCAGGCAGGAATTTCTAGCATGGAGCCCATAACAGCCTCACACTGAAGAGCAGATTAACTGTTGAGAAAAGGCAGGTGGGGAGGAGCAAGAATGGCTACCCAATCTGAGGGGAGTCCTCTTCAAACATCCATAGCTGACATATAGTGAGAAGGTGTGTAGATGGGCATGAGACATCATTCTGACAAGGGAAGGGGAACAATGGTATCAGGTGCAGGTCATATTCTGCTTCCAGTAAATTCAAGGCATTTGTACCTTTAGATGACGTTTTGTTGGTTGCATGTATTGTCCTAAGGTCAAACAGTCGACATCTGCCTCACGTAATACTATAAAAAAGAAAAGTGCCTTCTTAGCAGGTGACAGAATCATGATGTATCATCACTGACTAAAAATCGTCTTACCTAAAATACAGTTTTGAGTGCAAGTCACTCCTTAGCTCATTAAATAAGGGATTAAATTCTACCCTCCAATACACAGCATCAGAGGGCATGACTGAAGCGCTAAAGAGAAATTGCAGAATTTAGGTATTAATACTTTAGAACAACAAGATACTTAGTAAATAAAAATAAATATATTAAAAACTGATTTCAAGCAGTTTTACTATCTCCTTAAGAGTGAATGTGGCTGATGTGGCTGTCTCTCTGCGGGATCTGACATTTTTCCTGATACTTCATTAGACTAGGCTAATTTTGGCATTTTGTTGAAGTACAATTTACAACAAATCTGATAATCTCTTGCCATCCCCATAGTTTCCACTGGGGAGTTTCTGCCCACACTGAACCGTGAAGATACAGCTTTTTATTTGATTTGTAAAAAAATGTGTATAGTATTTAAGATATGTATATATATTTTTAAAAGCAATTGATTTTACTCCTCCCTAGCTTGGTCCATGTGCCTCCAGTATCTCATGCCTAGATGTCTACCTAAAAACTCACTTCTTGCATGAGGTCTACAAACTTGATTCCTCTCCTCAGAAGTATTAAAATAGCGATTTTTTTTTAAAGTAATTGACCTGTGCTAAGTATCACCAGCAGACACTTGCTTCTGGTTGTATCCAATACTCTATTACTTGTCTTCATATTACCTGTTTAGACTGTCAGCTTTTGAAGCCTGAATTGTATCTTTTTATTTATTTGTAAAGTACTTTTCACTCCATTAATAAGATCCCGTAATTAAATGCAGGGATGAGAATTCCTCTTCTTGCATTCTGCAGTTTACCTTTAATGTCCATATGTCTCAATTTTTGAGCTTTCATGTTCTAGCTGCATTCATTATTTACTTCCTTTTGGGTAAAAATTATGATGATTATTAGTATATCTAGGTCAGACTCTTAATTTGACACAGTCTGCAACACCAACTGCACATAAAAAGAAAATGCTTCATCTGAGTCCACAGTTACAAGAGGATTGATGCTGAAATTATGCATACAATTCTAATGAAGAAAGAATAAACTGAAGGGGAATTGCCAATATCTTCCACCAGCTCTACATCCTTGGTGGGATATGCTAGTTTTGATGTCTCAGGAAGCACATATGCCTTCTCTGCTAAGATATCAATACAGGGTGGAACTAATTTATACCAAACTTGGATTCAGTGATACTCTGTCATTAAGAACAAATCCAGCCTCCTCCTACCCAGCTGCTGAAAAATGCTGTTCAGTGCAACTAGTGTAGTCTTCTGATCCATGGGAGGGTTGAGGAATCAGGTTCTGTATAGCTCCTTCTCCCCTCCCCTTCTCAATGTCTATCCTAGCTTTAGAGCTGGGTGCTGGATTTGCCCCATAGTGAAGTACAATGAAAAGCATGAATTGTTTCAATTGTTTCAATATTGCAATTACAGTTAGCATGAACATCTGCTTAGAATAAAAATGGTTCTGTGAAGAAACTACTTCACTACTGGTAAATTCTAGGGCTGTCAAGAGATTAAAATAATTAACTGTGATTAATCACGCAATTAAAAAAAATTGCAATTAATCGTGTGATTAAAAAATTAATTGTGCAATTAATCGCACTGTTAAACAAGAATAGAATACCATTTAAAAAATATTTTGGGATGGTTTCTACATTTTCAAATATATTGATTTCAATTACAGCACAATACAAATTATACAGTGCTCACTTTACATTTATTTTTGATTACAAGTATTTGCACTGTAAAAAAAAAAAAGTTTTTTTTTCAATTCACCTAACACAAGTAATGTAGTGCAATCTCTTTATCATGAAAATTGAACTTAAAAATGTAGAATTATGTACAAAAAAATCCTGCATTCAAAAATAAAACAATGTAAAATTTTAGCGCCTGCAAGTCCACTCAGTCCTACTTCTTCTTCAGCCAATTGCTCAAACAAAAAAAGTTTGTTTACATTTGCAGGAGATAATGCTGCCCATTTCTTGTTTACAATGTCACCTGAAAGTGAAAACAGGTATTCTCATGGTGCTGTTTTAGCCGGAGTTGCAAGATATTGACATGCCAGATGCGCTAAAGATTCCTATGTCCCTTCATGCTTCAACCATCATTCCAGAGGATATGCGTCCATGCTGATGACGGGTTCTGCTCAATAACAATCCAAAGCAGTGCAGACCGAGGCATGTTCATTTTCATCATCTGAGTCAGATGCCACCAGCAGAAGGTTTATTTTCTTTTTTGGTGGTTCGGGTTCTGTAGTTTCTGCATCTGAGGGTTGCTTTTTTAAGTCTTCTGAAAACATGCTTCACACCTCGTTCCTCTCCGATTTTGGAAGGCACTTCAGATGTTTAAACCTTGGGTCGAGTGCTGTAGCTATTTTTAGAAATCTCACATTGGTACCTTCTTTGCGTTTTGTCAAATCTGCAGTGAAAATGTTCTTAAAATGAATATGTGCTGGGTTATCATCCGAGACTGCTATAACATGAAATATATGGCAGAATGCAGGTAAAACAGAGCAGGGGACATCCAATTCTCCCTCAAGGAGTTCAGTTACAGATTTAATTAACGCATTATTTTTTTAACGAGCATCATCAGCATGGAACCATGTCCTCTGGAATGGTGTCCAAAGCATGAAGGGGCATACGAATGTTTAGCATATCTGGCATGTAAATACCTTTCAATGCCGGCTACAAAAGTGCCATGCAAATGCCTGTTCTCACTTTCTAGTGACATTGTAAATAAAGAGGGCAGTATTAACTCCTGTAAATGTAAACAAACTTGTCTGTCTTAGCGATTGGCTGAACAAGAAGTAGGACTGAGGGGACTTATAGGCTCTAAAGTTTTACATTATTTTGGTTTTGAGAGCAGTTATGTAACAAAAAAAAATCTGTATTTGTAAGTTGCACTTTCATGATAAAGAGATTGCACTACAATACTTGTATGAGGTAATTGAAAAATACTATTTCTTTTGTTTATCATTTTTAAATGCAAATATTTGTAATAAAAATAATATAAAGTGAGCACTGTACACTTTGTATTCTGTGTTGTAATAAAAATCAACATATTTGAAAATGTAGAAAGACATCCAAAATATTTAATAAATTTCAATTGGTATTCTATTGTTTAACAATGTGATTAAAACTGCAATTAATCATGATTAATTTTATTAATCGCGATTAATTTTTTTGAGTTAATTGCATGAGTTAACTACGATTAATCGATAGCCCTAGTAAATTCACATGTCATATAGCTCCTGCCACTGAGAGGGAAGAAGAGCAAGATCAGACCAACCGGATGGATATATGGGGGTGGTTTGCACACAAAGGAGGTGGGCTAAACCCTAGCTCCAAATATGCTGACACAAATGTGTCTTAGAGGCAGGAGACACTGAATCTTAACTTTCATGCTGCCTGGAAACGCCACAGCGCAGTTGTAGATGGACAGGCCTGCAGCCTGCCCTGGGGTGGAGATGGGGGGGAATTATATGGAATTCATTAATTTCATCCTATACAGGGTTCTACTTTAGGGTTACCATACGTCCTCTTTTTCCCAGACATGTCCAGCTTTTCGGCAGTCAAACCCCCGTCCGGGGGGAATTGCCAAAAAGCTGAACAATGTCCGGGAAAATGGCGGCTCTGCTCCACCCCTGACTCTTCGGCTCTGTTTAAGAGCCAAGCTACCCGAGCGCTATGGGCTTCAGGCAGCCCCTTTGCCTCCGGACCCCAGCCGCCAGCCGGGCACTTCCCCTCCCGGGCTCTGGCGGCGCAGGGTCCGGAGGCACGGGGGCTGCCCGAAGCCGGTAGCGCTCGGGCAGCCCGGCTCTTAAACAGAGCCGAAGAGGAGCAGAGCCTCCAGCCGCGGCGGCTCTGCTCCTCCCCAACTCTTCGGCTCTGTTTAAGAGCCAGGCTGCCCGAGCGCTATCGGCTTCGGGCAGCCCCCATGCCTCCGGACCCTGCACCGCCGGAGCCCGGGAGAGGAAGTGCCCGGCTGGGGGCGCAGGACCGGAGACATAGGGGCTGCCCAAAGCCTGAGCGCTACCGGCTTCACGGTTTGCTGGGCAGCCTCCAGACCCTGCGCCCCTGGCTGGGCGCTTCCCATCCCGGGCTCCAGCTGCGCTGGGGAAGCGCCCGCCGGGGGCGCAGGGTCTGGGGGCTGCCCAGCAAACCCTGAAGCCGGTAGCGCTGGGTCAGCCCTTTCCCCGTGGCTGGGAGTGGGAGGGAGGAGGGGGCGGAGTTAGGGTGGGGAAGGGGCGGAGTTGGGCCGGGCTAGGGGTGGGGGAAATGGGCGGGGCCAGGTCCCGTGGAGGGCCCGTGGAGGGTCCTCTTTTTTTATTTATTAGATATGGTAACCCTATTCTACTTACATTATATTAACCTTTATTTTTCTCAAAAATTAGAGGTAAGTGCAAAAGTTCATATAAGAAGGTAAACTCAGGGAAGAGGAATAATTAAAATAATCTGTGCATGAAAATCAAAAGAGAATTATTCTGCAAACAAGAAAAAATCATTTATGTTACTTATAAAACAAAAAAAGTACAATGAAATAAATAAAACATCCATTACATGTACACATTTGAGATCCTGAAATGATTATGAACATTAAATGATATGAAGACTGATCCAACTCCTACTGAAGTCAATGGAAAGATGCCTATTGTTTTCAATGGCAGCTTGATCAGGCCCTTGCAGCACTCTGATAGTGAAATTATTCCTGTTGATTTGAAAGCAGTATAAACAACAGTTCTTGCAGAGTTTCAATTTTTAAATTGAACGAAACCTTATTGCATAAAAAAGTTAGAAAACAATTTTTCCCAACAGACCAACTTATATGCATGTGCGTCCATTTTAGTTATATTGCAATGCCCATACTTGCAGTTATGTTCCAACATGGTAGAGCTTATACATATACTTAAGTTATGCAACTTACATTTCATTGTTGAATATACTTGTTCATCTGTCTCGCCTAATCCCAGCATAATGGAGGTTTTAGAAATTACATCAGGTTGGACATTCTTAGCATGCTTCAAAACTTGTAAGGACTGCTTAAAATTGGCCCGAGGATCACGTACTTTCCTTTAAAAATATTCATATTGTTTTGACCATAGGAAAACAAAACAAAACACAGATATGCATGAGATAAGGGACATTGGAAAAATCACAGGTGCAAAAAAAATGAGGGGAACTGAGATTTTAGCAACTTTCTAAAATATTTGTCAATTCCTGCAAAACCAAGCTTTCACTTTAAAAAAAATGTTTCCATTACTTTCTCTTGTGATTGATGCAACCAAAGTGCTGCTGCTCTGTGAGCCCAGCTTTGCAGAAAATTGTCTTCAGCTAACCACTAGGGGCCAGATTGTCAACCCCAGTTCCAACCCCCAGCAGTGCAACGGGAATATAATTGGTTCACAGCTGACCAGTTGAGAATATGCCTAATGGAACTGGAGTAAAGTTGACAGAGCTATCATTAATGCCATTCCCCACTTTACACTGCCCCCATTTCCACTGTAGGGGAAATGTCAGGAAAGGGAAGAGGCATAATAGGACACAGAGGGCTAAGTAGGGGGCAGAGGAGAGCTCCACTGCCCTATGAAAATTCTGAGCAGGTATATGTTCCCTAGGGCTGGAACAGTCTGAGAATCCGGGAGCTGGTACTGTGTTTCTGACAGTGGCCCTCCCTGCACTCACTCTTTCCTGTGCTGAGTATATCTTGGTACGAGAGGGAATCTGGCCCAAGGAGTAGCAAAGGTGCTGAAGATACTACAGTGGTAGGACACATATAAGTATCTACTTAGGCCCCAATCCTGCAAGCTGTTCTGTGCAGAACCCCACTGTCTATTTAGATTGTAAGGTCTTTAGGGCGAGGATGGTCTTTTATCAAGTGTTTGTACAAGTTCTAGTATTGAGGCCCTGATGGTTGTAGGGCCAACAAGCTCTATCATATTGCAAAGAAATCAACAATAGTAAAGATGAAACTGTTTTGCTTGTGTTGGGGAACAGCCCTGACAGAGTTGTATTTGAAGTCTACATGAAAATTTAGTTGGAGCCACTTAAGAACAGTCTATGTGGGGAAGTTTTAGTGTACATTAAAAGTGGGAGGTTTAAACATACATTAAAACTGGTTTGCGTAATTCAGTTTACACAGTTTGACCAGCAGTGTGGATATGACCTACCCATATTTAAGCTGAATTTAGACAGTATAGCTGGAGACTTCAGAGTGTGATGATATCACTCTGAATTTCCAAGTTATTAGGAAAAAAGGCCAATGGCTGGGGATATAGAGTTGTACTTGGAGACCCTCCTGTGTGGTAGAAAAACATTGGTCACTCAAAGAAAAGGAGTTGGTTGACTCCACTTTTTAACGTCTATAAAACTTTTAATCTGCTACTTTACAAGATAGGTAGTCCTCTGCTGGTCAAAATCATGTACAACACACGTGCCTATTGAGTGAAGAAAGCAGAAGATTCTGGAAGTTTCACTGGGAGGTGTAACATAACTTTTCTATGAAGACAACTGGACTTGGCTCCCACTGGTGGTACTGAGACATAATGATGATGGAGAAATGCTGTGGGCTATTTGCCAAAGTGTGATAAATACATCCTCATTTTGAAAACATAATTCCATAGTGATAGGCGCTGACTCTGTGGGTGCTCCAGCTGCTCCAATTATGCAGCCAGGTAGGTTTGAATACATGCTAAAAAAAATGTACAGGGACTGACTTACCAAGTAAATTTTCTTTCCTTCCAAAAAGAGGTCCAATGAGCAAATGAAAATGAAAAAAACTAATTTTGTTTTAATGTAATCACATGTATCTTTCTTGTATGCTATCTTTCTTATGAAACAGATCTAGCCTGATGTCTGTTAAAATCACTATTTTTCCTTTCCTGTTTCTTTTATAAGACAAGCTTCTCATTGAAAAATTTACTTAAACAATTATGGTAGATAGAACTGTATTGTCTACTTTTTAATTTTTAACTTTAGATGCTATTTTATTATAAGGTACGTAGGATTTTTACTATTTATAAGTGTAAGTGATATATGTACTAACAATGAGTCGAGTTAAAGGGACCTATAGCTAAGGTTTAATGTTGGTTGATCTAAATATTGCTTTCATAAGAACATTACAGAATACCCTCTAACTGTATACATCCTACTATTTGTTTATATACATAGATCACCTTTAATCACCTCTGTAACTCTGGAACAGTTTCCACATTATGGGCATATACGTCTAGTCCTGACAAAGCAACTTTCTCCACTGCTTTAAGGTCCCCTCGAAAATCAGGGGTTAAACATTCTACTAGAATTTTTGAATTCCTGAAAAACAAAGATTGAAAAATGAACATGCTTGTGGTATTTCTATTATTGATGCTCAAATCAAATATTTCAATAACATGATACTAAAATATCAGAATATTTTAAAAGAAACCAAAATTCAATATTTTTTAAAAACAACTCTAAATCTACAATGTTGATATTTAAATCTACAAAGTAAAGTTAAGTTAGGTAAACATCTAAAACAGTGGAGCACTGAAAATACTTGAGAGTTAGTTTTTACTCTAAACATAGTACAGTAACTCCTCACTTAACGTCCTCCCACTTAACGCTGTTTCAAAGTTACATCGCTGCTCATTTAGGGAACAAGTTCCCTTATAACGTCGTTTGGCTGCCTGCTCTGTCCATTGCTTGTAAGAGTCTGTGTAAGAGCAGCGACTTTACAAGGGAGCATTGCACAAGTTCCTCCCCATCCCTCCCAGTGCTTCCCCCCTGTTTGGTGGCTGCTCCTCCCACTTTCTCCCAGAAAGTCCTAAGCGCGAAGCGCTGGGAGGGAGGGGGAGGAGCGGAGAAGCGCCGCGTCTCCGCTCCTCCCTCTCCCTCCCAGAAAGTTCTATTTGGCGGCGCTTAGGACTTTCTGGGGTGTGGGGAAGAAACAGGGATGTGGCGTGCTACAGAGAGGAGGTGCAATGGGGGTGGGAAGAGGTGGGCCTGGAGTGGAGCGGGGATGGGAAAAGGTGGGCCTGTAGCATCCCCTGGCAAAGTCAGCGCCTGTTTTTCTCAGGGGAAACTGCTGCTGCTGCTGCTACGAAGGTGCTTCCTAGCGTTCTTGCCTGCAGCAGGCTGTGCTGTGTGAGGTAAGCCAGGGGCACTTCCCAACCACAGTACTGTACAGTATATAATGCCTTTTGTCTGCCCCCAAAAAATTTCCTTGGAACCTAACCCCTCGCATTTACATTAAATCTTATGGGAAAATTGGTTTTGTTTAACATTGTTTCCCTTAAAGTTGCATTTTTCAGGAACATAACTACAATGTTAAGTGAGGAGTTACTGTACAGGTGCAACTCCTGCTTTGACTAGTGCACGAAATAAAATGAATGTTGCATAAGTCGAACATAATATCAGAGCCATTTCTATGGTCTACTGAGTCACCAGACTTGCTCAAATTAAGTGCAAGTTACATGTGAACTTCATTTTCTTCATCTTTGCTCCATACTACACTTAGCAAGATTTTTAATAGGATTTGAACATCTGAACTTCTTAATGACGGAGGGGACATCTGACCTAATGGACTGTAAATACTTTGAATTGTTATTTGGGAATCTAATCCAGTTCCCCAATAACTGGAATTTGGCTCCTCCAAGCTGGATGGAGAAGTACTTTGCATCACTATTCAGCAGTGGTTCTCAACCTGCGGCCCAATCAGCACACAGCTGAGGCCCATGTGACATCCTTAGGGCCATACAGGTAGTATATATTGTGTAGATGCAGCCCACAAAACAGAGAGCTGCATACATGGCCCATAGTGGTAAATAGATTGAGAACCACTGCTATACAGAAACACTTCCAGGTAATCAAGGAAGTACTGGTTATAGACTTTGAAGTGAGTCCCTGTAGTCCTCATTACAGGGTACGTATTAGGCAAATGCCCAAGTCAGGCTGCAGGAATTAAATCTACAACCGTCTAACAAAGATGCAAACATGCTACCAAAATGACATGCTGGCACAATGTATAAAGTGGAAAGTAGAAGAAGGTGTAAATGGGAAAGTATAAAGGTGGAATCAGGGTCACAGAGAGAACCTCTTTGTAAAAAATGGCAAAGTTTAGAGGTCAGAGCTGAAAAATAAATCAGATTATCTTTGGAACCCAGTTACAAAGGTTTTTATCTTTTCCCAAACCCATTATTACTGTGCTAGAACCCTATCATTAAAATGTAAACATCCACAAAAAAATGGATAGATGTTTCCCACTGCTCTAAATGTGTGGTCCAAAGAAACAGTTTAGTGCTTAATTTTTAAAAGGAATCTGGGATAAACTGAAATTCAGCAGGAGAACATTCCTGCCTATCTATTTAATCTAACAGTGTTACACAAGCGAGGATGAAAAATCCAGGAGTGGACATATAAGCTCTCCAGGTAAGGACTGCCATTTATTACATGTTTGTACAGCAAATAGCACCATAGAGCCCAGTCTGCTTTTGGCCTCTAGGCACTACCACAACATAAATGCTGAATAATAATTAATAGTAATAAATTAATAATGTACCTTTCCTTCAAGTGTGATACAGTTTTTGCAAAGTGTTCTGCTCCGCCATCTAGAATATCTAGAAACAATGCAATAATTTGGTATTTTTACATTAAAAACAATACTTTTGTGTAATTCTGTGTGGCTTTGATGTTAAGAGTCTAATCTAACCACAAAAATGTAAAGCGATTCTAAATTAAAGCTGAAATTCCACCCTTAACTTACTACTTATGCCTAAATTGTACAATAGGTATGCTACCATACTCTTACAATACCCAGGCTAAGTACGGTTAGTTAGAACAGAGTCAGAACCTTCATTCTAAATCTCCCTGATTATAGATGAGTTTATCTTAGCCCCTTTAACTTTAGCACAGATCTGTATGGTTTAATTTCTTTTTTCTCCCACAGGGGTAGTTTAAAAGAGAAATGTACACAAAAAGAAATTGTTCCTGCTCTTTTATTGAAAGCCATGGTTAGAAACTATTGGTCTTTCAATGGAATACAAAACACTCTTTTTCTGATACAGTCTTTCCACCAAGATAGCAACAGCACAAAAGAACCATTACAACCTTAGTGGCAAGGTAGCAATATTTTTTTTAAATTAGGTTCTACTCAAATAGACTGAATCGGTTCCATAAGGAACTAACGTTTAACCAATTACATAATTGTATGTCTTCTATGTGTATTTTGCCTGCATCAGAAGTAGGGGAGTAAGGATTAGTCAGGAAGAGCATTTTGTAATCTCTGAAAAGTTTCTAAGTCATTCATTCCTTTCATCAATCACATAAAAGTTTAAACCATATACCTCTAATAACCCAAACTGACTGAGGACTCTAAAACTTCTGCATAGTGTGCATGGGAGCTTACACTGGAAGACATTACTGACAACATACTAACCATCTCTGTCTACAGATGTCAATACAACATAATCCAAGCCCCATTCAGCTATAGCTTTTGCTGTATTGTAGGGTTCATTAAGATCCAATGGAGGTGGATTTTTTGCTGTCTTTACTGAACAAAATCTGCATCCTCTTGTACATGTGTCACCCATCAACTGAAATAAGAAAAGATTATGTTAACTTTATATTTTAAACTTTGTATTGTTCTGCTCAGAAACTACTGAATATGCTACTTCAAAGAATCAATTATTAATACTGTTGAAGAGAGAGATTTGTTGTGCACTGTAGCATAATATACATGGGTCACTACACTGGAGATTTCTGTATACCCAAATTTGCTACCAACCGAATATATTTCCTATTGTAAGAAGTGGTTATTGACTTACCATGATAGTTGCTGTAGCAGTAGCATACTCACCCCCTCCCCAGCACTCTCCAATGTTGGGACAACGTGCTTCCTCACACACCTATAATGAAAATGACATTAATAATAATAATAAATTGCATTTCTATAGCACCTTCCACCAAAGGAATTTGTCCTCTCTTCTGAGACAGGTACTGAAATTCTGAGGAGGAAATTAAATCACAGATAGGTTAAGTGAGTTGCCCCAGTCAGTGGAAGAGCTGGGAAGAGAACATATGTCACGTGACACCCAATCTTGTGTCTTAACCCCAACACCATTCTTCTTCTGAACTACACAACTTCCTGAAAACTGCTCATCAAAATAACTGTCAGGGACAGTACTTGGTCCTGCTAGTGGAGGCAGGGGACTGGACTCAATGACCTTTCAAGGTCCCTTCCAGTTCTATGAGATAGGTATATCTCCATATATTAATTTTATAACTGTCAGAATTGCATATTCTAAATTGCATTAATTATGCACATTTTAGATGTAATAAAAAAGTTCATAAAAAATTCACAAGATCTGTGATACATTACAGAACAATCTTTTCCTGAAGAAAAGAATTTTACACTTGTCTTACATCTTCTGTCTCTTTCCATCAGTGGGGAGGCAAATTTAATAGAGAACACAAACATTTCTTGAATTTCTTTTCATGTGAATTATTAATATACAGTCCCAAAAATTATACAAGTGTTTCCACTTAAATTAGACACACTGATAATCTTTTGACTTCTTAGAGGACTTGAGAAACACAACACCATATTTAAGATCATTGCAGGGAAAATGTCCAATGTTCTACTGTTTGTTTCTTCCCTTGTTCTCCATGGGTGAAATTCACCCCTGTGCAAAAGCAGAGGACAAAGCCTATGCATCATATGTTCCCACTAAAGCCACAAAGGCATAAGTGATGCATAGGCTCTTTGCTGCTCCTGAGCAAAGGGGTGAATTTCACATCATGAAAACATTGCTTTCTTCCTAGAAGAAAACGTGTCAGGCATTAGACTTACAGTATGAAGATTTAAACTTCGCAGTGTACTCTTCAGTTTATTATAGTTCTTTCCTATGGGAATCTCAGTTTTTAGCCATGGAGGAAGTCGCAGCCTGAATAATATCAAGCAAATATAAGGATTAATAAATTACTTGCATGTAATCACTTAATTTCATAGATCTACTTTACTTTGTTACAGCCTCTGGGTATGAAAGATTCCTTGAAGCTGGTCACGATTCATAAATGAGCATTAATATATTTCAAAAAAGTACCATACTCCTTATTTCCATCCTCATTTATTAGCTTGCCACCAAGCTAAGATGGAAGTATCCACAATTATAGGGCTTAAGATCACTAACCTTACTGCCATGCTATGTATGGTAATTCAGACATTGGCAATATAATTACACAGCTACTACAAACTCCTAGCAAATTTTGAAGGGGTGGCTCATTTTGGTTTTCACAGCTTTTGAATTTAGTCTTCATGAATCTATCTACATACAAAAACAAAAATAAAAAAACTCCCAACAATTTATCAAAAACACAAATTGGGCATATTGTTCCCACTGATATATATTTATAATTTGTTACTGTTCATGGCACAAACACTCCAATGCCTTCAAGGTATATTGGTGGCTATTTCACCAGCGGAATCATAGCTACTACTGTTCATCGAGAATACTGTTTAAAGTGCATTTTTCAAAGTACACAACCAGTTCAGTATGGATAGCTAAAAACTTTTGGTCAGTGCCATAGAATGGGACATATTCTGCCCTTTGTTACACTGGTGGAACTTCCCTGGCCTTCATGGAGTTTCATGGGTGTAAATAAAAGCAAACTTTGCCGACATAATTTTCTTTACAGGATTAGGGGACAAGGTTTTATTGCAAACTCTTTATTGTTGGAGATGCATCAGCCAGAAAGAATCCAGCTTGTTTTTAAGATTTCAAACTGATTTTGTGTAGCTGGAAGTTAGAAAAAAAATCATCATCTTAAATTGTAAACTTGGCAGAATTGGTCTGGAAATCATTGAGACACTAAACATAAAGCTCCCAAATGTCATTTTACAGTCACTTTTTCAGATTAGAACCAAATTTTATAGATTAACACAGACTGTCATAATAATAAAAGGGGTTATATAAAAGATGGGTGGCTGTTATTCTGTCATTTATTATTTAGTGTACTAAAGCAATTAGCAATTAACACTGGACAAGTTCCAACACAAGTTCTACAGTTACTATATTAAAGTAGGGCAAAACATATATAAGAGCAGATTACATTACTTTTGGATGAGACTTTCAGATATTACCACTGCCTTTACACAGAATGATTCTGGGCATTACCAATTTACAGACTCATTACTTGTTAATAAACCACAAACAACTGTGGTGCAACCTGTCTGTAGCATGAATACATTCAGGGCTAGGTTAAAAAAAATCAAACTCGCCAAAATCATAAGTGATTTATTTAGTTCTGTGAATCTCCAGTAACATTTTATGAATCAAATAAGTGACTCTTTTCCCAGCTATAATTAAAATAGAGCTATGTAAGTGGAACCATTCCCTATGTTTTGGACCAAAAACACTGAAAATAAAAATATATTGCCAATGGTGTCTTAGGTATTCCAATTTTTTACTTGAATTCATTACAGTTAATCTGATCAACTGTGTTGAAATTATTATTAGCTATCTTATCTCCGCATGTTGTGCTTAAAGATTTCATATGGGAAACTAATGCTTTCCCCTCTTCAAATGACCATTCCTTCCAAAATGAAGCATGAAGTAGCCATTCCAGTACCACACAACTTGACAAAAAATTATATGATATACGCAGGTATTTGTGTACAGTAGAATACAAGAGATATCAAGTACTAAACAAAGCATGATAGTACATCAGAGTAGAATGTAATTTCTTAAAGCTACAGTTACCTTTCTCCCTTCTGGCGTTTTAAATTGCCTTTATACTCAGCCCACATGCTCTTATCAGAAAAATCCCCAGACACAAAATCTTGCAAATCAGGTCCATTTTGCAGAAACTCCTTCTTTTCATCTGGCAAAGAACTTGATGCTCTGTACTGGCTACACACATGGCTTTCACACACCTAAACAGAGCAGAACTGTATTACCCTTTTAATCATAAATGTGCTAATATGTATGGGATAACTGATGGTATGCATCTCTTGAGAGCTGATAGGGCTTATATTAGCTTCATACAGAAGGCAAAAAGTTAACAATTTACAGGCCTTACAAGAGTTGTAGAGAACGACTGTGAAAGGTATATTTTTTACCTGTTAATTTAAGGCCAAGTTCCATCCTTGGAAGTTTGTGCTCAACTCTCATTGATTTCAATGGGAGCTATGAACACACATCCAATGGCAGAATTTTGGCTCTTGTTTTCAGGTACAATAATATGCAAATATAGACATAGGCAATCAGCAGATGGAGACCGGAAAATAACATTTTCTGGTCTCAGTCCCTAGAAAGGGGACAGATGCAGCAAAGCCTGTAACTTTCAAAAAGTGAAAATCAAAACAAGGGAAGAAGCTGAACACTTAAATGTGAACAAAGCAATAAGCTTAAATTATTGTATTGCTTGGTTAAGCACATACTAGAGCAAAAAGTGTACAGCACATGCAAGTATAATCTTCAAAAACTTGCAAACGGGAGGGAGCTCCAATACCACTACTGCAACAGGGCAGGTACATTCTTAGAAATGGAGTAACTAAAATTTAGCCGCATTCAAATACACCAGCAGTAACCAGTATAGAAAACACAGAGTGATTTAAAACAAAAGCATAATAAATTACCATATAAAAGATACATCTTCCAAAGAAAGTATCCATAGTAACCTGCACATCAAAATCAATAGTGACGTGGGAAAGCGTGTAGTGTTTTTAAGTTGGTGACCTTCGAGTTCAAAGAGAAAGAATCTCCTTTTTAGGCCTAAAAATTGGAAACTGCCATTGTTCAGTGAGCTCCAACGGCTAAGGGGGAATGGGAGATGTCGCCAAGCAAGCCTCTAGGTGATGCAGTTGGAATGCCTCAGCCACCTTGCCACAAAAGTCTTAAAAGCTCTCAAATCCTTTTGGTGACCCACTATATAGGGCAGATTGTTTGATCTTCTGTGCCCAGTGGCGTTTTTGGAATAATAATCCTTTCGGCTTCAATGCATGCAAGACAGACAGGAAGGAATGCAAAGTTCCACAAGATCTTACTTCAACATTAATTAATATGGATTTGGGTATAAACACTGTCATGTTGATTAAAAACTAACTGAAGGACTGCAAACAAAAAGTGAAAATGAACATGATCAAGTGGTGGGGGAAATGTCTAGTGAGAAACTACAGGGTTTGTTGTTAGGACCCAGTGTTATTTAATAGCATCTGGAAGAGGAGATAAATGGCATCAATGAACACGACTCAAACTGGGCTAAGTCAGAAACCCAGTGGTTTGGGTTTTTCTGGTTGAGGTTTTTTTTTTTTTTTTTTTTTTGAGTTTGCCCTCTTGTCATCCAGAATCTTAATTTCCATTAAAAAAAAAAAATGGTAGCCTTTATGGTTCTGGAGAAAACCCTGAAAACATAAAATGAGTGGTGTAAACCAATGGAACAACGTCTGCCTGAGTCTGCCGGAAACATAAAACAATAGTTCAGAGTGGTCTGAACTGCCCCATTCATCCCAATGCCTGATGATGAGCAGCCCATTTGTCCAGTGATGATAATGTAAATATCAATATCGTGAACATTCACTGTTATCAAAACATATAAGAAAAGCAAAGGTGAATGATAGACCAATACAATCTATTGTGAGTGGTATCTCGTTTTGGAGACACAAATGAACAGCATTTCGGAGGTACCATGATTTTTCACTCCCAATCTGTCTTATAGAGCCAAAAGGCTCAAGGGAAAGAACAGATCCCAGAGATCTAAGATGTCTATACTACAGAGACTATACTAGTATAGCTATGACAGATATGAGGACATAACCCTGTAATGTAGATGCAGCCTACACTGGTGAATTAAGTTAGTTAAGTCAATAGAAGCACTTTTCCATTTACATAGCTGCATCTTCACTGTGGATTAGTAAGAGCTATGATTTTCTAACACTCCTGACCGACACAGCTATGCTGACCTAACGTTTAAGTGCATGCCAAGCCCCAGCCTCACCAAGAGGGCCAATCCTATAGAGCTAGTCCCTCAATTCTTCCTGTCCCAAAGCAGCTGGGGCCATCTCTGCTGTGTTGATGGTATAGGGCTAAGTGGCTTCCTTCATGGCTCTAGTGGCTGCTGCTTCTTTCTCTACTGGAGGACTGACTGCAGATACAAGCAAACATAACTCCATCAGTTACACTCAGATCATATTTTCGAGCTTTCCTTTGCAACCATGTGAGCTAGAAATGTAATTCTAATGAATGCTTAGAGCCAGACATCATTATATAACTCTGCGATCCTGGGCCAGAGGCACAAGCTTATTATGCATAGTGTGTTGGAACTCCTGCAGAAGAGCCTGTCTCAAAAGAGCCTGCAACAATCATATTTTGAACACCTGCTGCGAGAAGCATCTCATTCTGCCATCTCAAGTGACCAGAGCTCAGCTGCGGGTACAGCTTGGGAGTGTCCTGCCACTACCACCAGTCTTTCCTCCCCACAATTCGAGCCCTGTACAGAGGACACTAAACTGGGAGGTCTCACAAACATCAGGGAGGACACAGAAGAAACACAAAGGGATCTATGCAGTAGTGTTGTAGTAGCCAGTCGGTCCCAGGGTACTAGAGAGACAAGGTGGGTAAGGTAATATCTTTTATTGGACCAATCTATTCGGACTAGAAACACAGATAAAATAGAAATGAGATTCAGCTTGGGAAAACGCAAAACACACACACTCAGGAAAAAGAATAACTGAAACAGCCACTCAGTGGGAGAGCGAAGCCTGCAAGCCGGGAGTGACCCCGGCCAACAGCTGAGACGCGGGTTACTAGCCAGGCGATGCTCGGGGTCCGGGGCCGCAGCGCAGAGCCGAGCACTGGTCGCCGAGGGTCGAGCCCAGGTCCCGGTGACACACAGAACCGGGCCGCGGCCGGGGCCGGGGCAGGTCACCCGGAGGGGCCCAGCGGCGCTGCGGGGCCCTGCGCAGGGGGAAGACCCCGGCCCGGGGCAGGAGCTGCCTGGCGAGCGGGACCGGGGCAGGCCGCCCCTCTCGCTCACTCACCCGCCCCTGGGGCCCCAGCACCAGCCGCCTCAGGCTCATCGTGGCGGCGGCTCCACAGCAGCCGCGCTGGAGTAGCGCCATGGCCACCGCCGCCTGCTGTGTCCCTCACCGAGCCCCGAGGGCGAGTCCCGATCGGCCAGATCGGCACTCAGCTGAGCTGCCTGGCCCCAGTCCTCTGTTGCTCGAGCCTTCGTGAGCTCGGCGGTCGATTGCTCCCGCCTCAGAGCCGGGTGGCCGAGCGTGATGACGTCAGGCCTAGACGGAGGGGATACAAGAACGCGATGACGAAAGACGCTCTCCCTTTCCCCTCGGTCTGCAGCGAGGTGAGGAGGGTTCCTATTTTGCGATCTGCTTCCATCCACGGCCCCGGGCCCCTCCCGCGCCCCGACGATGCCGCGCCGGGCACAAGGAGGCTCTAGGGACTGTGCTGGGCGCCCCGGGGATGTGTCTGCTCCCGGGCCGGCGGGCAGAGCCCCAGGCACAGACACCCCCCACCCCCGGTCTCGGGGAAGCTAGGCCGGGGCCCGGCGCTGGTTCTCCCGCCGCCCCCCGGGCCGGGCGGGGGCTGCTGGGTCGGGGCTGCGGCGGCCTCTCGCCGCGCGTGACTCTGAGCCTGCCCCGCCCGCAGTGACCCACGGTCCCTGTTGTGGCGCGTTAAGGGCGGGTGTCCAGGCGCGGGGCAGCCCGCTGGCGCGTTCCGGGCCCCCAGCGTGGCGTGGCCGGGGTGTGGAGCGGCGCAGCGGCCGCTCTCTTGGTCTGTGGGCCCCGGTTCGAAGAGGCTTGGCCGGGCTTAGTGTGGGCTGGGGCTGGCTGGCTGGGAAAGGTGCAGTGCGGTGTCTCTGGTGTCTCTGCTCTCACCCTGTGGTTGTCGTTGTAGAATGAAGACCATTCTCAGCAACCAGACTGTTGACATCCCGGAGAAAGGTACAGTCCTTTGCTTGTTCCACGTAAGCTTTGTATTCTCGCCCTGCAAAAGGTTAACACTTGCTTTCCTTGTCTTCCAGTCGACATTTCTCTGAAGGGCCGGGCAGTTATTGTGAAAGGTCCCAGAGGAACTTTGCGACGGGATTTTAACCACATCAATGTAGAACTCTCCCTCTTGGGAAAGAAGCACAAGAAGGTGAGCATTGCAGGGATATTTTGGGATTATTTTCATATTCGTAGAAAGGATGATCTAGTGTCTAGGGTACTAATGAGGGACTTAAGTTTGTGGCAGACTAGGGACTCAAACCTCCTATGTGATCTTTGGAAAGTCACTTGGCCTTGTTTGTCTGCGTTCTTATATTTTTTAAAAAGTGACTGTAGTACTTTCTTACCTCACAAGTTGTGAGACTAAATACAAGTTTCTAAGATGGCTAGGCACATCCTGGGTGTTTGAGCTAGGGTTAGTATTGATATGCAGTCAGGTATTATGTGTGTCTGTCAGTGGGCATGCTCTTTTTAAATGTTCAGTTTTGGGGCTACAGTTTCGGGGCGGTTTTAGTGTTAAAAATTGTGGAGTAGGTATGTAATTAGAAATGTTGAATTAACGTATTCGTTTACTGAATGACGCTTTTAGATTTCCAAATTAATTTTGTTCGGCTATAGTATTTTATTATTTAAACTGTAACTATGTGTGGTAAGCAAGATTAACCCAGACTTCTGCTGCACTGATAGCTCAGTGCATCTGAGTTAAATTTTCTTGGACATATCATTTAATAGTAGCTGATGTCCCTGGTCTGCTCTTTCAAATTTCTCTTCCAATTCTGCTGAGTGGGCCATGACTTTGGAGGAGCGCTCATTGGTACTCTAGCTATGCACTCATCACCAAGTTCAATTGGTGTTTGGTGGTGATTACAAGGAGGCTAGATAGAAAGCTTGATTCTACTTACTGGGAAGTCATATTTTCAAGTTTCTCTAAACAAGACACACTAAAAACGTTTCCCCAACCTTTTGAGTGAACATTTGCCAAAGTGAGAATTAAAACCTGCTTAAAATGTTTGAGGTGAAGAGTATGGCTCTGGCACATTAGTGCTTAATGTGTAGGGGATGGCTAGGGTGACCAGGCAGCAAATGTGAAAAATCGGGGCAGGGAGTGGGGGGTAATAGGAGCCTATATAAGAAAAAGACCCCAAAATCAGGACTGTCCCTATAAAATCAGGACATCTGGTCATCCTAGGGATGGCATACAATTTTTCATGTATAGATTAAGAAATACCCCATTGGAGGGTTGCCTGGTGATATGGGAAATTGGTTAATGCTTTTGCTAATGAACAAGCACAAAACTTGCCATCACCATAGTTGACAGTGTGGAGAGGTCAAAGATTTGAATGCATATAGAAAAGGAGCTAGCTTCTCACCTAGACAATCCATTCAGGAAAAACTTGATGAAACAATGCCAGGAAGTTTGCTTTGTTACTGCCCTGTGCTTTCTTTGCCTGTTCAATATTTTGCACTTACACAAGTATTTGTCATCTGAGGGTTTTAAAGCACTTTGCATCAGTATTCCTCAAACTCCTTTATACTGTTAAAAGCTCCATTTCACAAATGTGGAAATTGAGGCTTGTGGAGATTAAGTGATTTGCTGAAGGTTATACAAAAAATCAGTTTAATTCCTTATGGGAAACATGTTTGTTAATTTTGAATTGAAACTGAACACTGAACTTTTATTATAGCTACGGGTTGACAAATGGTGGGGTAACAGAAAGGAGCTGGCAACAGTTCGTACAATTTGCAGTCATGTTCAAAACATGATCAAGGGTGTCACATTGGTAAGTTTTATTTTGAAATAGAATATTTGTCACTTGATTCTTAACAATATCAGACAACTTCATTCTTATGAGAATTTTTTTAGCCATGCTAAATGAAAGGTACTGTATACCGTGTGGGTTAGCTATGATCTTGCCTTTGCCAGTGAGATCACTTTAGAGTTAGGAGAGAACATTAAGCATAAACATTAAAGATCTTTGAGGCTTGATGCTTCAAAAGCAACTCCTCTCTGAGTTAAAATACTCTTCAGAAATGATCTAACATTTCATCACATTTGTCAAGTAACTCTTAAATATATCTCCTAGTTTTGGAGTCTTCTAGTTCTGTAACAAAGCGGTTCTCAAACTTCAGTAACCTGAGGACTCCCATTTAAAAATTTACTTCATACTCCCAAGCCCCTCTACTTAGGCTCCACCCTTCCCTTAAGGCCCCACCCCACCTCTTCCTGCCACCGCTCCAACCCTGCTCCCAGTTTGAGAAATGCTGCTGTAACATATTTGAGTTTAATGATGACATTTTTGATTTGGTTACTCCCAGGGCTTTCGTTACAAAATGAGGTCTGTGTATGCTCACTTCCCCATCAACGTAGTTATTCAGGAAAATGGCTCACTTGTGGAAATCCGTAACTTCCTGGGAGAGAAATATATCCGCAGGGTGCGCATGAGACCAGGTAAGTATCATTAGAGGCCTTGTACTTCCGCTAATTGAAGTGGACATCATGCTGTGAATATATGTTTTTGTAACAAACTTGCTTTTAGTAAGATTCATTGCTGTGAACTTTGTAATGGGCATCAGAAGACATATTGTTTATGGCCCAACTTTCAGAAGTGCTAGGTGCTCATAACAGATCGATTTCGATAGAAGTTGATCAATCTCTTAATAAACCCGGATAGATCCAGATCTTTTCTGAGGGTTCCATATTTTGCATTGGCACTCCTGCATATGTAATCTTGATTTTATTGGTTTCCAAGAGACATGCATGACACACTTCTGCTTTTGGCTTTGTTCTAAACATTTTTCATTATCACTTCAAATATTTAATTTAGCAAGACTTAAAAAAACAAAACAAAAAACTAGGAATCTTGATGGAGCTTGTAAAGTTGTAGCTTTATGTAGGGCAGTCGGTGTTCAGTCTCTTTAATGCAGTGACTACAGAAAAATTAACTGCTGTAAGAACTTTACATTTATTTTAAGCATGCATATGAAAAGCTTAGTTTGCAGCCTGTCTGCAGAAATCTTTCAAAAGTACAATTTCAGACAAGTTTATTCATTTGACACATACTCTTATCTGTACCCCATCAGTATGTTGTGTGTTTGTGGCAGTAGGCATTTTGGTTAAGTTTATTGGACAAATGGATGTGTAACCCTAACTGCATTTTATACCTGTAGAGATTAAATATCTGCCATTGGAGGCATTTCAGAATGTTTCTGCTCATGCTCTAAGAGTACAAATTGTTTCAGTTATCTTCCTATAAACTAATCTTACCCATTGTACTACAACTTAATTCACAAAAAATACTTAAGCCTTTGGGATCTTTTTGAAAACACCAGTAGTATTGGTATTAGCAAACAGTGTTTGATTTGACATTTTGACAAGTAGATTAGAGTAAATGAAGTAATCAGCACTTGCTCATATTCAGGATTGTCTAAAGCTTGTGAATTCACAGCCAGATATGAATACGGGCTATAATGGACACTTATTACCTGACAATGGGAGTTGAGTAAATTAGGTTGATCTGTTTGATCACCACTTTGGATGAAAGCATCAAGGTAGATAACTGGTTGCATCTCAGACAACATTAGCAGATACTATAAGGGCTGTGTGTGTGTGTGTGTGTGTGTGTAAATAAAATTAGGCTACCTTATCTTTGTGGTTTATAATGGAATGATAGTGGTGGGTCGCTGAGGACTGTGTGAAGATACAGGAATGTCTTTGGCCTGCATGGAAGATAAGAGGTAAAATTTTGATCATATGGCTGGCCTCACTAATCTCACTTGTGCAGTTCTTGAATTAAAAAAAAAAAAAAAGTAGCAGACATGGCCAAAACTTCTGAAGTGCCTAAGTGGTAACTGAATAATGTTCAGCCAAATTTGGAGCTTAACAGACAAGCTGTAAAACTATCCAAAATGGATACTTAAATTTTCAAACTCTTGTATCTGTTAATGTTACACTTCAGGTAGTGGTTTTGATTTGAGTTGCAGGGTGAGAAGGTCTTAATCAGGTTTATAATGGAAAGCAGCTGAAACTTTGTATGTATAGTGCCTAGCACAAAGCAGGGAGGGGGCAGTCCTAATATTGGCCTCTGGATGCTACTCTAATAAATAATGGGAAGCTAATTCTTGTAATATCCATATTGTCTCTTATGGATCTATAAATGAAGTCAAACAAGATTTCTGAAACAGCGACTGTTTTTTCTTGAATGTCTATAAGTTACATAAAGTGCACCTGCCATACCTCCACAGATAAATATTCAGCTTACTGTGTACTTTCCTTTCTCTTAGGTGTTGCCTGTGCAGTATCTCAAGCCCAGAAGGATGAGTTGATTCTTGAAGGGAATGACATTGAATTGGTATCCAACTCAGGTTTGTATAATAAGTATTGAGGGAGGGAGGGAGATGTATCACTATGCTGTAGTAATAGCCATTTTATTTGCAGGTGTCAGTTTAATCCAGGAACTTTTTTTATATTTTAACACAAAGTATTCCTGAAAAACTTCTTATGGAATTGAAGTGATAGCTCAAATCAACTTTTGTCTCGAAATTAAGTACTACTTATTGTTAAGAATGTAAAAACATAAAGATTATTAGTGCATTTACTTGGTCAGTTATATTGTTTTCCCTATATAGCTTTATTTTGTTGGGTCTTTTATGCAGCATCAGAAAAACATTTAAAAACATGATCGTAAAACTCATATGGGTGAGAGGAGCTGGCACCTGAAAGTTCTAGGCTGCTTTTAGTCATTTCACGTTGGCAGTATCCCTTCTAAGCTATTTCATCTCCTGTTAGTTATGTCATCAGCTGAAATGTTGGAGTGTGTATAAGAATTGGCTGTGTTAGGGCATTGTCCATGCTATGTCTTAAATTTCTTGTTTTTTCTGTAGCTGCCTTGATCCAGCAGGCCACCACAGTCAAGAATAAGGATATCAGAAAATTCTTGGATGGTATCTATGTTTCCGAGAAGGGAACAGTACAACAGGCTGATGAATAAAACTATAATAGGTTGGTATTTTATACAGTAACATTTTGTATTATAATTTCAGAGGTATATGTGTAACTTGATAAATCAGGTCCCTGTCTTAAAGACTTTAGCAGATTTTGGGAATGGAATAATGATAGATATGGGTGGGTGGGGCAGTGGTCTTGAACAGCTAACATATGAAAAGTTGCTGCTAGTAGGGACTTGTCTATAGTTTTGCTGCTTTAAGTATATGGTAGTAATATAGTTAGAGGCAACCCCCAGTATGGTTACATGTAATTATACTGATATAAAAGTGCTTAAACCAGTGTAGTTTATTCTGATTCGGGAAGCAAAATGAGCAATGCTAATATTAAAGCACCTCTATACTAGTACAGATGCATCCACACAAGCTTTTACTGGTATAATTGTCAGTAAAAAATTGCACCCCTGACTGACACAGTTAAATTGGTAAAACTTAAGTGTAGATCAGATCTGGGCTTTGTTCTCCTGGGCATGGTGTATAATGCCATAGCTGAGGTCTTCAAGCAATATTTTGTCACTCTTGAGCCGCTCTTCAGATTCCTTTCTGGTTTGAGGCATTGGAGTGCAGATTCGTTTGAATTTGGTGGTAAGACTTTTTTGCTCCTTAATTTGGTGATGGCACAGAGCAGTGTATTGATAGGAAGATTAGCAGCATATTCGTTGCCTAGTATTTTTGCCATTCTGTAGCTATAAACCCACCAACATGACATCCCTTCACTTGAAGAGTGGATAATATTTTCAACTTTGAATAATTGATGCACTACCCTTTGACTGCTGAGTTTCTTGACACATTTATATTTGTCCTCTAAGTTACCAAACAATGAAACTGGAACACTTTAATATTATGGAAGTAACTTTCAGTTAAGATGGTGCTACAAGGTTTTCATTTGGGATCTTTTCACGAGTCTGCAAAAGAAGTTTATACCACCAACTTTTTCATCCAAATATGGTTATATTTTGTTTGTAAAATATACGTGTCAGGTGGCTGCAAGTCTCAAGTTGCATTTGAAATTAGTGTCATGAGTACCTTCTGCAGCATAAAAGCAAGGGATATGTAAATTGGCTATATCTGTTTTAACTTTAGTATAGTTTTAGTACAGTAATCTTAACTTCAGTAGTAGTGGATTCCACTTGAAACAGACAAAGCCAATTTAAAATATCAACCCTATTATCACCTGCCTTGTAGAAGTCACTTCAACCATGTGCAAGACTTTCTTTTTAGTGCTGCTCTTTTGAGAGAGGGAGAGGATTAGTCACTCTTGAGCCATTGAATTTGACCATTTGCTTTAGTCAACCCAACTGAAAAATGGGTGAAGAAAAGCTACTTACATTGCATCTGAACTGTGTTCCTGCTTAAATGATGAAAATGTGACATGATTCCACGTCCGAGTCCTTGAGTGATACTTAACAAGTGGAACAGTTTTCTATTCTATATATTAGATATGTTTTTAAAATACATTGAGATTTCCACAAACTTTTAGTCTAAGGGAGTTCAGAGGGGGATTGCACTGACATAGTAAAGCTTAAAACTGTATATATTGTTTTATAATTTAGCACTCTTCTTACTTACAGTTGTCTAGATTCCGAAACAAACCACGAGCTGCAAATTGCTACTTACTTACTGTATCAAGTACCAAATGGGAAGTCTAGTGTAAAAACTGAAGACGATGTGTTTTAAAAAATAAAACAAATATTACACATTTTGGCTTCTGTCTTTAAGAGCTGAATAAAAATGGCTATAATTCTGTGTATTTTTATATTAAATTTAAAATGATCTAAAAATACGACTCTTTGGAGAAGCAGTTCCCCAAGTTAGTTTTGCAAGGTGCCATAATATACTGTTGTGTACGTTTTTGCCATCTATTAACAGTGTCCTTAACTCCCCTGGTGTAAAAGAAAGCATCTCAGAGAAATCATTTCAGGATGCGTGGACTGTCCAGTGCGTGTAGTTGAAGTGCTAACTCTGAAACAAAGATTTTTAAATGGTGAAAACTGTTGATCACTTCAGCAAAAGAAGCAAACTGTAATATGTTTATTCTGCACTCCCATTTCATTCTTTCTCTGATTTCAAAGGTTCAGATTACCCTTGACCGTTCCTAAAACCTGCTTCACCACTAGCTTCTTTAGTTAGTTATTATAAACTGAAGACTAAAGATGAGGACAATAGAATAAAATCCAACTTAAATATCAGTAGGGGCTGCACACTTTATGCTCGTGTAGGCCAAGTTCATTGCATGGATCCCTCTATTCCATTCCAAAAACTCCATATATGCTACTATACATACAGAAAAACAGTTTCTCCTTCCTTGGTGTTCACACCTCAGCTACTAGCAGAGTACCTCACCCTCCCTCATTGAACTAACCTCGTTATCTCCACACTGATATATACCTGCCTCTGGAGATTTCCATTACTTGCATCTGAAGAAGTGAGGTTCTTACCCACGAAAGCTTATGCTCCCAGTACTTCTGTTAGTCTCAAAGGTGCCACAGGACCCTCTGTTGCTTTTTACAGATTCAGACTAACAGGGCTACCCCTCTGATACTTGACATTATTAACTTGTTCATATAAGTTTTGAAGAAATACTCCTTGAAAAGAAATGTGGGAATAAATGCAAAGCTCTGCAGTTCTTTGTATGCCACATAGTTAAAATTTAAATGATGCAATCTCTCAAAGTAGTGGAGAAGCCTCAAACCAGTACTCACTGCTGCTTAACTAGAATATCTTTTACAAATATACACAAGTTTAAGTTAAGGCTGCCTATCTCCTGCTTCTCCCTCTGTCCTTGAGCAGAGATCTGTCCTTCCTCTAATTGCTTCCTACATTGAAAAGTGGCATTGCACGCTGTTTGCTATGTCACCAGGATGGACAAAAATACCCCAGCATGTTGTGTGCTCAATCCTTCCACTGATGCATGAAGGTGTACATGCCTTGGCCCTACCTGCTATTGTTGCCCCAGAGATTTGTGGAGTTGCAAGGTTGATCTGGGAGCTTCACTTCACAATGGCTGGTATGCTGCAAACCATGGTCACTCTGATTGATGCAGTGTTCCTGAACAGAATGTGGGTATGATGGTCAGTGTATGCATAAGCTCATGCCTACTGGAAAATGAACTGGTGGTTGGTCCTGATTCCCATCACCTCTAAGTCCCTACCTTTCTCAGGAGGGGAGAGCCCTTCTGGCTATGATATATGCTGGAAGGGGCTTCTCCACCTCCCATTGGCTGAATGGGGCAATAGTGGAGGTGACATGGGGGAGGGAAGAGCCTGGCCCTAGTGCTACATGTTGGAATGTGCCTGACAGGGAGGAGGGGCTTCTCCCTCCTATGGGCCAGATGGGCACATGGCATGCAATTGGGTCTTGGCATACCCCCCCTCAATTTAAAACCTTCCTCGGGGTCTATGTGCCCTTTCGTGTGGATAGCTGGCTGCTGCAATGATTCCTGGGAGGGGCCCTGCTGGAGAACTTAGCCACACTACAGCAGCAGCTGCCAGGGCCAAGTGTGTCACCCCCTCCCCAGTTGCATCCAGGAGTGGCAGGGGTAGGGCCACCGCTATGGGTGAGCAGCTGGAGCTGGGTGGTGGCGGCAACAGCCGCCAGCCAGGCCGCTGAAGGTGGCAGGCACACAGCAGCTGGGCTCACTGCTAGGATTGTACACGCAGCAGCAGGAGGTGAGTGGGGAGCAGGGTTGTGGCTCAGTCAACGGGGGTAGAGGTGTTAGAGGAGCCCTGATTAAGAGAGAACTGGGATAGAGTCCCTGGAATGGCTCTGGGAGCAGGGATGTGGGCTCAGAGGCCAAGATGGGGGAAGGTGACTGGACCACCCAAGGGTGGTCAAATAGCCTCTCTGCAGGAGTGCTCAGGCATCCCAGCCAGCCCTGGGCTGTTGCAGTGAGGGTTGCCAGCATCTCCCTGCAAGGGAGGGGGCCAGCAGCAGGCTTTGTGCACCATGTTCAAAGCTGCAGCTCTGTCCCCACCCAGGGTAGCAGAAAACTGGCCCTGTGAGGTGTGGGAGGGCTACCTTGTCCACAGATGGTGGGTGTGTGTGTGTGGGGGTTAAGTGTGGTAAAAGCCTGTCCCTCAGCTGAGGAGGCAGGTGACTGAAAGTGGCATACACGGGGGGGACGGGACAATGTACCCAAGACAGATCTTTTAACTGAAAGAGAGGGGGCTGATTATTATTATTCTCCTCCCCCCTGCCCCCAAAGTGGTAGCAGGCTACTCATCCTTACACACAGAGGAACACTTAAGAAACCACAAGTTCTTTTCAGAATGGGGGGTGTCATGAGACTTTATCAAACACTCTTAGGGAAAACAATTTGGAAAGGAGAGTATGTGGCTATGTTCACTCTGCAGTATCAGGTGGAGGATAGGGATGAAGAAAATAAGCCTAAGGTGGCTAGCACACTAGAGAATTGGACCCTAGCCTTTTATCCAAAGGCAAGTTTAATATGTGAAAGGAACCCACAAAGTGGTGTCTCTTTTTTCAAATATTTAGCATAGGCACATGCCCTGTATGGGGGTGAGGCACAGTTGAGATGAGGGGTTTAGATGCTGGGTAGCAAAGAACCCAAACTTGCCCTGGGAGCAGAAGGACCCAGAATTATGGTTGGTATATATGACACGATGCTTTTCTATTCAGTACATTTATCCAGACAACAGGCTAGGTCTACCCAAACTGCAGGCTTCCAAAAGGAATATCAAGTTTATTCTATTTCTATTGCAAATTCAAGCAGTGTGAATAAACACATCCCTGACTGACATTGGTATGTTAAAAAAAAAAAAAACCCAATCCTGTAGCTGCAACTCTGCCCACAAAGGACTGCTTTTGGCAGCATAGCTGATATTGTTTGGGGGCTGTGGTGTTCCTACACCACAAGAAAAGCTTCTCTCTGTGTATGCTGCGTCTATCCTAGGGAGCTATGCTGCCAAAGACTCTGTAGCGTAGAAATAGCCTGTGGGTGCTGAAATAATATCTGGGCGCTTTGTCCACTGACCAAATGAGCCAAGAGAAAAAGTAAACCAAAGTGAATAGGGGCATCTCAATCTCTAAACATATAAAATGCTGTTTGTAAGAGACATTGTGAGGTAAATGTAACCTCTATAAACACAAATAAAAGGTTTAGTGAAAATAAGGTAGTTTTGAAAGACACCTATCATAGCCTGTGAAAATGGCATTTTTAATAGAATACACGATTCTTGAGAGAAGACATTTCTAAACAAACTGCTCTCATATTTCTTTATGATAGGCTTTGCAACACTGAGGGCTGCACTGGCAGTTTACTGAGAGTACAGGAGGCTCAGCTAGTTAGCATGTTTTCCAGAAATAAATACATATGACTTATAGTTGTGTGGATATCTATTTTCTGTGATGGATTAATAGATACAGCTTGTTTTAATGTTCCAGTAATAAAAATCTGTACACAACTGACTGATTTTTGTCCCTACCCTGCAGTGTAAAACAAGCAGTAGTTGTATATCATAATGTCTTGTTCCCAACTGGTCCTAGGAGCTATTACCTTAGTTTTGGAACAAAGTATCAAAGTCTAATCTCAACTGCCCCAGTATCAGAGTTAGGCATTTATGTCAATGACGAAGTTAGTCAGATTTATGCCTTTGCAACTAAAACCAGAATCTGGTCCAAACTATTTAATGCTTGGTGCTGAATTTAACTGGAATTTTTTAAAGCTGTCACATTTGCAAACAGCTGCAGATACAAACTTATCAATGACCAAACATATCTGAGTGTCCATCACAAAAATTTCTAGTTTGAAGACATTCACATATAAAAGTGCACATCAGTTCTCACAGCTTAATATCTTTTCAAGTCAAACTAGTTAACAGATCATTCCAAGGCACAAGGAGAAACCATTTAACTTGCTTCAAAAGCTAGATAAAAATCACTGGTACCCGTCAACATCAGTTTTTCTTCTCCCTTGTGTAATTATTTTCCATTCCTCCACTGAATGTTATTTGGTGTGTATAACTGGAGTGACTCACATAGTGCTTCTCAGAAATTGTCCCATTCTCTTTATCCTATGCAGAAAGCAGATGCAGACAGTGATGAATCTAGTTGAGAGTAGCTTTGTGTCCCTTTTTAAATGGGGGACAGATGTGTTGGAAATTTTTTGCTCTATACAGTTTTCTTCTTTTTCTTTTGTGAAAAATTATAATTGTTAGAAGCAGGACAAAAGTGGAGAAAAGACAGCAGCCAAAGAATATCAGAGGCTTCTTCTGTGAGAGAAATAAACAGAAGGTACACTGTGTTTTTTCCTCTGATTGATCACATAGATCACTAGAATACTCTGCAGGAAAGCCATTACTGCTAATCAGGTTGTTGTAAATTTGTATTGAAGACTTGGCTCTTGAATCAGAAGTGAAGAATCCAAATCTGGGTTTTGATTTTTCTTCAGTCAGTTTAAATGCATAATAACCTCTAATCTTCACTTTATCAGTATGATATGCTGAAAAAAAGGAATGAATGTTGATAAATTCTCCTTTTGTATGAAATGAAAAACTATTTAAGATCTCAAATGAACACAACATTTATAAAGTTAAAAATTATAACTGGATTATAAAACAAAATAGTAAAAATAATTATTCATTACTTCAGTGTGCTATATAAATAATCCTAATACTTAATTTGCATGGTTATTCTAATCATCATCAAGGAGATATAGTGAGTAGAATTAGAATTCAGGAGTTCACACTTTACAGTCCTGAGTTTAGTCTACTAGCACCAGATTTTAAAATGTGTTTAGGCACTTAAAGATGCAGATAGGTACTTAATAAGATTCTCAAAACTGCTAGGTGCATAACTCCCCTTCAAATCAAGGAGTTAGACACTTAGTAGGATTTTCAAAAGTACCTATCTGTATCTTTAGGTGCCTAAATACCTTCAAGAATCTGGCCCCATAGAGCCTAATCATGGTTTGGATGAGTGGATTTTGGAAAAAGGAGTCAAAAAAACATTCTGTGAGGGAATCAGCAGCTCTGAAAGATTAGGAATCCCTATACTAGGCTATTATAGTAAAATAGTTTTTACTTACGTGCCAAGCAAAACACAGTTATGTACCTGAGCTGTAACTGTTGTTCATTGAGATGTGGGTGCCAATGTGTATTCCATGCAGGTGTGCATGCACTGAGCGCACCAAAGCCAGAGAACTTTGCCTAACAGTACCTGAATGGGGCACTGCTAGTGCTCTCTGGCCCTTAGCCCCTCTCCAAGCTATTTAAGGCTGGTGCTGCCCCAATACCTGTCAGTCACTTTGCATTGAATGTCAAGAATTGAGACTCTGATGCAGAGGGGATGAAGGGTGGGTTGTGGCATACATATCTGTACACACATCATGAACAAGGGTAACACTACAGGTAAGTAACCATCTTTTCTTCTTTGCGTGGTTGCAGATGTGTATTCCACTCAGGTGACGCATTAGTAGTATCAGAAGGAGGTAGGGCTTGGAATCTACTTAAAGAGCAATTGCAAGAGCGCCTTCCCAAAATTTGCATCTGATCTGGACGCATGGGTGGCGGGTATAAGAGGCGGGGGAGGCTAAGCCTCCCCAAAAAGGATGTGGTGCACCTCCTTCTGGAGGCACGCCACCCTGAGGCCCCGCTCCTGCTCATCCTCTTACTCCGTAGCCCCGCCTGTGCTGCTCCGCTTCCCCCCTACCCCACGCATGCTGCTCCTCTTCCTGCCCCAGCTCTCCCCTTCCCCCGAGGGCTCTCCCCCTCCAGCGGGCAGAGGGCTTGAGGGAGGGAGCGAAAAGGTGCAAGCGGCGGGTGAGGGGGCCTGGGAGGGAGGTGGAGCAGGAGCAGGGCGTGGGGTGGAGCGTGGGCAGGTCCTTGTGGGGAGGAGGCCGAGTGGGGCTGGACCTCAGAGCAGAGCACGGGGCGTGGTCCCCCACTTTTAGGGAGCTTCTGATGCTAGTGCCAAGCCTCCCCAACTGCATTAGTCATGCCCCGACCATGTTTGGACGCAGACATCATAGCATAATATTTGGTTAAAGTATGTATGGAAGACCACATTGCAGTGCTGCAAATGTGCAGTATCAAAAAGTCACTGAGAAAAGAAATCAGTCACTTGAAACTTTGTTGAGTGGTCTCTTAACCTCTGTGGAGGAGGCATCCAAGCTATTCCATAAGTCATTGTGATATACCTTCTCCCTGAAGGACCAGAGAAAGGAGAACATTCTTCTTAGGGGAAGCACCTCAAGCCAGGAGCAACATTCCATGTCCGCTCCAAAGAAGAGTGTGGGGCCGGATGATCTGTGGAGGTCCTCAGTGCCAAAGCGGGCCAGATGGCGTGCTCTAAAAGGTGCTGCTTTAGACTCATCCCTTGCCACCTGTGTGCTCTTTTTAAATCACTTGAAGATGGAGCATCTCTCTTTAACATGCCCTTCTCCCAGGCACAACAAACAGTGTGTGGGGTTCACTATTGGGGATAGCCAACATACACAATGAACTATGTTTAAACCCTGGTGAGGGCATCACCCAGGGTAATTATATATCTATTCTAAGTTCTACAACTAAATCTAAGGGTAATACTAAACTATGCTAACAATGAATGATATACAACAAAGTTCCAGAAAAAAATGAAATAAACAGTGAGGTAGACTACTACATCAAATGCTCCGACTCTAGCCATGGGTGGTGAGAAGGAACTCAGGGGTGTTGGATCAGTGCTCCCCTTAAATAGCCTGGGGAGGGGCAAAGGGCCAGAAGACACAAGAACCACCCCTATGGTACTGCAAGGCAAAGTTTTCCAGGCTTCGATACGCTCATCATGCATGTACTTGAGTGGAACATACATCTGCAACATCTCAAAACAGCACCTAAATTCAAAGTTGCACATTTCCCCTGAAAAAGTTGATTGAATTGTAAGCGCTTTGGAGCAAGGATTACCTGCTCATTGTAACTGTGTACATGGCCTAGCCAAAAGGGGCCCCATCAGGGACTGGGATCTTCAGGCACTACACTCCAATAAAAATAATACACATTCCTAACACCTAAAATTACCCTTAGGAGGTAAAATTATAACTACATTAAAAAACAAAATAGTAAAAATAATTACTTACCTCTTCACCTTTTCATTCATATGTAAGCAGAGAGAAAATCCATAATATTATTTAAATAAGGTAATTTTGTAAGAGTGTTATAAATCATTGAACTTTTGGGCTCTCTTTGAAGAGATATACTCCTACAGTTTGAAAAATAAGAATTTCATGACCACCTGCCTGAGAATTCCCTAAAGGAAAATAGTTATATTTCTTTGTAGGGACTTGGGGATGCACAGGAAAAAATGACATCTAGTAATTGTTCCTAGTTTAGTTTAATCTTTAGAACTGATTTCCTTTACCATGCCCTGGGTTTTAATAGAGACAAGGCAGGTGAGGTAATGTCTTTTACTGAACCAACTTATTGTATATAGTCATTTGTAGGTTTCCATTATTGTAGCTGATCTCAGTGTCCCAGAAGTTGAAAGTGATTATATACAAGAAACCCATGGATCACCACACTTATTTCCACAGATCCAGTAACCACCTCAAATGCACCCAAAAGTCTATTATCTACAGTCACACATTTAGGGTATGTCTACACTACGAAATTAGGTTGATTTTATAGAAGTCGATTTTTAGAAATAGATTTTATATAGTCGATTGCATATGTCCACACTAAGTGCATTAAGTCGGCAGAGTGAGTCCTCACTACCGTGGCTAGCATCGATTTACGGATAGTGGGTAGTTATCCCACAGTTCCCGCAATCTCTGCTGCCCATTGGAATTCTGGGTTAAGCTCCCAATGCCTGATGGGGCAAAAACATTATCGCGGGTGGTTTTGAGTACATGGCGTCAGTCGTCCCCTCCCTCCATGAAAGCAACGGCAGACAATCATTTCTCGTCTTTTTTCCTGGGTTACCCATGTAGACGCCATACCACGGCAAGCATGGAGTCTACACAGCTCACCGTCACGGCTGCTGTTGTGGGCAAGTCTACTGTGGGGGCTGCTGTGATCCAAGTAGCCAATGCAATCAGTGACGTTCTGTTATCAAGGGTAGTGACTCTGGGAAATATGCGGGCCTTTTTAGATTTTAGGTGCATCATATTTCTGTCCTTTGTCGCTGGTGAAGAAGTCTTGCAGCCATACATTCCAGTCCGGTCGGTACTATAACATCCCACAGCACTTCTGTGGTTGACACATGTAACAGCTCCAGGGCTCTTGCTCTTTTGCCTTGGCTGAGGTACCTTGCTCTACCTGGACCTCCAAGCATTCGACACAGAAGCACCTGCAGCAGCTGGCATTGCTACACAGCAGCAGCTCCTTGCCTTTACAGCAGATGGTGCAGTAGGACTGCTAACCGTTGTCATCCACCGCTTCCGCTCCAACTGTGCTCTCCTGCTCCCCAGCGACGAGCTCGGGGGATCCGTACTGGTCCTCCTGGGTGCTGCTGGCAGCAGACGGTGCAGTAGGACTGGTAACCGTCCTCGTCAGACATGTAGCTTGGCCAGGGGCTCTGGGAACGTCTTCCCTGCTCTGCTCCTAGCAACCTCCAGGGCATGGTGTACAGCTCCATCACTTCCCCTGCAATTCTGCTCTCCTGCTCCCCAGCAACGAGCTCGGGGGATCTGTTCATGAAGCTTGGACAGTAGTAAGGAGCAGTTCAATTATAGGTTGAGCAAGTGCAGAATCCACAGTAGAATGTGCCTTTGGACATTTAAAAGCTTGCTGGCGCTGTTGGTCAGACCTCAGCGCAACCAACTTTCCCACTGTTATTGCTGCTTGCTGTGTGCTCCATAATATCTGTGAGAGTAAGGGGGAGACGTTTATGGCGGGGTGGGAGGTTGAGACAAATTGTCTGGCGTCTGATTTTGAGCAGCCAGACACCAGGGCAATTAGAAGAGCACAACAAGGCGTGCTGCGCATCAGAGAGGCTTTGAAAACCAGTTTCATGACTGGCCAGGCTTTGGTGTGTCAGTTGTGTGTGTTTCTCATTGATGCAAACCCGCCCCCTTTGTTGATTTTAATTCCCTGTAAGCCAACCATCCTCCCCACTTCGAAATAAAGTAACTATTGTTTTGAAACCATGCATTCTTTCTTTATTAATTTAAAAAAAAGAGAGAGAGATAACGGACAAGGTAGCCCGGGTGGGGTGGGAGAGGAGGGAAGGACAAGGCCACATTGCTTACTGTAGCCACACTAAAAATCAAACTGTTTGAATGACAGCCTTCTGTTGCTTGGGCCATCCTCTGGAGTGAAGTGACTGGGTGCCCAGAGCCTACCCTCCCCCCGCGTTCTTGGGCATCTGGGTGAGGGAGCTATGGAACATGGGGAGGAGGATAGACGGTTATACAGTGGTGACAGCGGGGGTCTGTGCTCTTGTTGGCTTTCTTGCAGCTCCAACAGACGCTTTATCATGTCCGTTTGCTCCCCCATTTGCCTCAGCATCGGATCCTGCCTCCGCTCTTCGCACTCACTTAATTCTTTCCTGGCCTCTGCCACTGAATGCCTCCATGCATTAAGCTGTGTCCTATCAGTGCGGGAGGACTGCATGAGCTCAGAAATCATGTAATCACAAGTGAGTTTTTTTTGCCTTCTAATCTGCAATAACTTCAGGGATGGAGATGATAGGGGGAGCGTAGAAACATTCTATGCTCTACAATTCTGGGGGGACTGCATGGTCACCTGGGCTGCTGAGTTCGCCACACTGGCCAAACAGGAAATGAAATTCAAAAGTTCCCGGGGCTTTTCCTGTGTACCTGGCTAGTGCATCGGAGTTCAAAGTGCTGTCCAGAGCAGTCACAATGGAACGCTCTGGGATAGCTCCAAGCGGCCAGTACCATCGATTTGCCTCTGCACTATCCCAAATTCGATCCAGCGAAGTCAATTTTAGCTCTATTCCCCTTGCCGGGGAGGAGTACAGAAGTCGATTTTAAGAGCTCTTTAGGTCGACGGAACGGGGTTGGTTGTGTGGACACATTCATTTTTAAATCGACCTAACATGGCTAAATTCGACCTAATCCCGTAGTGTAGACCAGGCCTTAGATACCACAGAATTTGCTCCAAAAAGAACATCTGGGATACACACTTAAAACCACCTTCCCTAAACAAGGACACTCCACCAATGAAGTAGATTGCCTCATGGAACAAGCCATCCAAATAACCTGGGAGAGCCTACTTCAATATCTGGGAGAAAAATACAAACCACTGACTGCATACCCCTAGTTGTCACCTACCACCCCACACTGGAACCAATATGGGGTATCATCAAACAATTGTCCCCACAAAACATGGGTTGCAACATCCTGAAAGTGTAGGTTACTTACTATAACTGGAGGTTCTTCAAGATGTGTGGTCCCTACCTGTATTTCAGACATATGGTATGCATGTGCACCATGTGGCTGAGTCTGATAATTCTTCAAAGCAGTGTCTGTTGGTCCATACACATGCAGTAGCTCTCCTTGTACTCCTGACTGAGGGTATAAGAGGCAGTGAAGGTCGATGCCTCTCCAGTTCCTCTTCTTACCGCTTATCCAACAGGATCTGAAGGAGGATGGGTAGTAGAATACTGATAGGGACCACACATCTTGAAGAACCTCCAGTTACAATAAGTAATCTCCACTACTTCTTTGAGTGCTGCTCCCTATGCATATTCCACATGTGGGTGATTGCAGTGTTCAGACTGGAGGCAGGTGCGAGGAAGCTGGTAGCAAAGATGCCGATCCCACTACTGCATCTTCAGCCGAGGCACAAATTAGAGCATAGTGTGTCACGGACATGTGGATAGAACTCCAGGTGGCTGCCCTGCAGAGGGATGCCAGATAGGGATGCCATGGAGGCAACTTGTGCTCACATGGAGTGAGCTAAACACCCACAGAAGGAGGATTTTTTTGCTATTTTTTGTAGCATTCTAAGATGCATCCTAAAATCCACTTACAAATCCTCTGGGAGAATATGACTTGCCCACGCAATCTCTCTGCTATGATGACAACAAGTCTTGGTGATTTCCTAATGGATTTGATTCTTTGCAGGTAGAACGCCAGGGCACACTGGACATCGACGATGTGAAGACTCATTTTCAGAGGAAGCATGGGGCTTCCAGGAAAAATACAGGTAAGTATCAATTGATTGATGTGGAACTCAGAAACAATCTTGGGGAGAAATTTGGTGTGTAGTCAAAGAGAAACTTTTTCTTTGTGAAACACTGTATAAGGAGAGTCCGCCATGATGGCTCTGAGCTTGCTGACCTTCCTAGCCAACCCTTCCTGGGTTCGAAAGGCAGACTTGTGAGTATTGACAGGATGATGTCAATGTCCCATTGAGGTGTAGGTTTAAGCACTGGTGGGAGGATACTGATCAGAACTTTCATAAATCGTACTGTAGCTGGGTGAGTCAAGACAGAATGTGCTTCCAGAGGAGAGAGGAAGGCACTAATTGCTGTTAGTACTCACAGCAAACTAATAGCGAGACCTGAAGACTTCAGGGACAGGAGATAGTCTAGGACAACTGGGATGCTTAAGGTAACTGGAGAATGTTGATGGAGTTGTGCCCAGGCCAAAAAGCATCTCCATTTGACTAGATAGCAGATTCTAGCAGAATCTTTTCTACTTTGATAAAGGATCACCTGAACGAGGGCTGAGCATGAGTGTTCTATTTCCGACACCCATCCAAACACCAGGGCATGAGGTGGAGTGAGACCAGATTGGGATGCTTAATTTCCCCTCCTTCCTGGGTTAGGAGATCTGGGGATGGGAAGATCATGATTGGTGGGTGGGCAGAAATTGTTAGAAATGCCATGAACCAGAACTGTCTGGTCCAATAGGGTGCTAGGAGAATGATATTGGCTCCGTTAAGATGAATCTTCCCAACCACCAGTGGGAGTAGGGGAATGGGAAGAAAGGCATATCTGAGGCTGTTTGTCCAAGACAGCAGAAGATTGCAATCCTGGGAGTCGCAACCCATGGTTCCTCTAGAACAATATAAGGGGAGCTTTCTGTTCATTTGGGACACAAAGAGGTATCATAGTGGACTACCCCACTGTGTAAATATCTCACGTAGGACTGTGTTGTGAACCTCCCACTCATGGTCTGGCAAGAAGCTTCTGCTTCATTTGTCAGCAAGGGAGTTGTGAACACTGGGAAGGTACGCTGCTTGTATTGTGATGTGGTTCCTGATGAACCAGTTCCAAAGTCTGATGGCTTCCAGGCAGAGGGGACAAGATCTCGCTCCTCCCTGTTTGTTTATATAGATCACCATGGGTGATATTGGCTGTTATTTATACATGGAGTGTGCATATGAGCAAGAAAGGCCTTGCACGCAAAGCAGGCTTCCCTCAGTTCCATATGTTTATATGTAGCCTAGCTTCTTGTGGGGTCCAGGAATCCTGAGCAGTGTGGTTGTCATGTGGGCATCCCACCTCAGGAGGGAGGTGTCTGTTACAATGGTGGCCCTGGACGTGGAAGGGTTGAAGGGAACACTGACCATGGGTTTTCAGGGTTCAGTCACCAAGCGAGGGAGGTGATAACTCTGGTGGGAACCTTGGAGTTGATATGGTCCTTCTTCAGTCAGTAGATTGAATGGAGCCAAGCTTGCAGACACCGCAGCTGGAGTCTGGTAAACGGCATCATGTGGCCTAACAGTGAAAGACTGTGATCTGTGGGTAATACGTGAAATCAGGTTGCTCATTGTATGAAACCTGTCTGCAGGGAGGAATGCTCTCACAGAAACCGAGTCCAACATCACCCCAATAAAGTTTACTGACCTTGTGGGTAACTGGACAATAAAATGGACTTTTCTTTGTTTATGCAAATGCCTAGGGTAGCCAAAAGTTGTAGAGAAACCCTGTCACCGACCTGACCACTTGATGAGGTTGGTCTACCAGGAGTCAATTGTCCAGGTATGGAAATACCATATAGCTCTAGCATCTCACCTGGAAGTGTTTCTGGCCAACTGTAAAATGCAGAAACTTCCTGTGTGATGGGTGAATGTCCACATACAAATACGCGCCCTTCATATGGAGAGTCATGAACTGCATCCCTTTCTGAAGGGAGGGGATTATCAATGCCAGCATAATCATCCGGAATATCAGATTTCGCATAAAGATGTTGAGTTGCCAAAGGTCCAGGATGGGTCTCCACCTTTCATCATTTTTGGGAATTAGGAAATGTGGGAAGTGGAACCCCTTCCTGTGGCAACAAAACGGGATGTGCTCTATTGGCTCTTGGTGTAAAAGAGATTCTGCATCCTGTTGAAGAATTACCTTGTGAGGGTGGTTCCTGAAGGGGGACCAGGAAGGGGGCTTGTGAGGCAGGAAGGAGAGGAACTCTATGGAGTTTCCCTGATGGATAATCTCCAAAACCCAACTGTTCCTAGTGATCTTGTTCCAGTTGTGAGCAAAGAGTGCTAGACAGCCCCCAAAGATGACAGGGGGAAAAGGTGGGTAGCATCAGTGGTGGTCTCGACCAATATGTCAAAAATGGCTCTTGGCCAGTAGTTGGGAGTGAGTAGAGGCTGTGGCAGTAGAGGGGGCCAAGAAGCGAGGCCTCAGAATCCTCTGGCATTTGTGTGGAGGCTCAGCTGGGCACCTGGCCATAAAGGTCAATGGGGGGGGGAAGGGGTGGCCTTGGTCTATAGGACTCCCTCTGGTGTTTCCTCATAGGGGCTAAAGTATAAATCCCCAGGAAATGCAGAGTCAATCTGGAGTCCTTTAGTGAGTAGGGTCTTGTCTGTTTTCTCTTTAAAGAGATTAGACTCGTGAAAGGGGAGGTCCTTGATGGTGTTTTGGACCTACCTAGGAAACCCTGATGCTTGCAGTCAAGAGTCCCTCCTCATGACTGAGCCCTGGCCAAATTTCTGGAAGCTGTGTCTGTTGCATCCACTGCAGCCTGGAAGGCTATTCTTGCCACTATTTTCCCCTCATCTAAAAAAAAGACTGAAATTGGGCCGTGTCCTCCATGGGATGCTTATGTCTGAAGTCTGCATGCCTGAAATAATTATTAAAATTGTATTTCACTAACAGAGCTTGGTCGTTAGCAACACAAAATTACAGGTCTATGGAAGAGAAAGCCTTTTTCCCCAAGAGGTCCTGTCTCTGCGAGTCTTTATCTGCCATGGCCGCCCTTCGATAATGTGACAAAGCTCTTTCTGTAGCCCCTGTACCACCACCACCATGTTGGAGGCAGTATGGGAGAATAAAAATTCAGCTCCTTTAGCAGGAACAAAATATCACCTCTCCGGTGTTTTCAGTGTAGGAGCCCAGTATGCTGGAGTGCAGTGCACCATGCCATTCTGGCCAGTTCTAGTATGGGCTCATTGACCAGCAGGGCTGCCTTACTTGGTCCCTGCAGTTGCAACATGTTCAGGAGCGGGTTTTGAGGGTCTTGGACCTCATCTAATGGGATCCGTAGGTCACTGACAATTCTTTGTAACAGCTCCTAGTACTGCCAGTGGTCATCTGGCAGAGAAGGAGGAGTGACTGCTTTGTCCAGGGATGATGAAGAAACACCCTTTAGAACTGTTGGCACCTGCAGATCCAGTTGCAGCTCTTCCTCTTCGTACATCAAAAGAACTAGTTGGCGAGAGGGAGAGGAGCAGTACAACTCTTGAGAAGTGCCCAGATGTCTGCCATAAGGATCCCATGGATCCCAATCAGGCAAGAAAGAGGGATCAATTGGCTGTGGTACCCATGGACCCCAAGGGAATCAATACAAGCGGTCCTGGGTGGGTGGGGGGGGAGTGTTGTACCCAAAGGAACCGCGAGCATAACCCCTCGACTATCCGTTGGGGCTCAACTGTCTCCACGGAGATACTGGTGCGGCTAGCTCCTCTGACTCATCTGAGACCAAGAACTGTTCCATCGATAGCAGCGGTATCATCGGTACCACAGCACTTCTGCCAGACAGTTGGAGATGGAACAACTCCTGGGACATTGATGTAGACTCCTCTTCTGGAATAATAACATCGCTTACAAGGGCAAAGCTGGAAAGAAGTTGAGACTGTGGACTCTACTCTCATGGTGAGCCCTAGAAGAAGAGTCTTTGGGCTTAGATGTTGAAGGCTCCAGACCAAGGCACAGGTTTGGAGTGACACTGCTGGTCAGTTGAGGCCGATGCACAGTGGGGTGTTCCTAGCTAAGATTGGAGAGTGGACTCATAGCCTCTCCACCACAGGCTTTTATAGGCAAAGCTCTTGGGCTTTTCAAGTTCTGGGTGGGAAGGAGTGAAAGATACTGCACTTTGCAGGACTCCACCTCGCCCAGAGAGTACAGGCATTGTTGATGTTCATCACTGATAAAGAGGGAGTAAGGGCAGGAGATGCAATTCTTGAATCATGGGACTCTGAGCATGATTCTGGAGCTGGGGAGAAGTTCCCTAACCAGAGAGAAAGAAATACTCTATACTATACTGTAAACTTTAACTACTAAGCTAAGAAATATAACTATTTAGAAATATTTTATTTCTTTACAGGTTATACAATGAAGTGAAGGAAGAAACAATTCTGACTCATGCAATGTGGCAGTAAGAAGGAACTGGAGAGGCGCTGACCATCACTGCCTCTTATATCCTCAGTCGAGAGCACGAGGAGAGCTACTGCATGTGTGTGGGCCAGCAGACACTGCTTTGAAGAATTTTCAGACTCGGGTGCATAACGCTTATGTGTTCCCCACCCGTGGAATACACATAGGGACCAGCACTCGAAGAAGAAATCTTTCCCAACCATCCTCTTCTGGTCTTCAAGCAACCCCCCATCTCACCAAGCTCATCATCAGAAACAAGCTCCCCACAGACCAGGACACACACTCAAAGCAGTACGAGGCCCTGCCAGAACAACAGATGCAAAACGTGCAGACATATATACACCACTACAATGATCAATACCCCCCACAACACACCTTTCAAGATCCTTGGGTCCTACCCAGGCCTATCACAACATGTGGTATACATCATTCAGTGTATCAAATGCCCCAACAATAACTATGTGGATGAAGCCAGACTATTGCTATGTTCTCAAAGGAACTCACACAGAAAAATGATAAAAGACAAAACCACCCTATCACCCATAGGCAAACACTTTTCACAAAGTGATCATGGCATATCTGACCTCTCAGTCCTAGCCCTCAAAGGAAACCTGCACAACACCTTCTAAAGATGAGCCTGGGAACTTAAATTCATAACTCTCCTAGATCTTAAAAATCATGGTCTCAACATGGTTTTATGGTTCATTACAACAATTTGTAAGACCCTGCCTGCTAATCCTTAACCACCCACATAATTTTAAGTGGTCTCCTACAGCATGTGTGAATCCGCTATGCTTAACAGTGTCTCAACTTGTATTTTGCTTCGACACTCTGGTTACCTTCCCCAGACCTGAAGAAAAGTTCTGTGAAGCTCAAAAGCTTGTCCCTTTCACCAACTGAAGTTGGACCATTAAAAGATTTACTTCACCTACCTTACATGACTACAACACCACTGCAAACAACTGGTTTATAATATGCAGTTATATTTGAGCAACATTAAGTACAATCTTCTAAAGAGATTTAATCTTTTACGTGAATTAAATAGTTGGATACCAAATAAATACATGGGATTGGAGATGGCAAGTTTTTGGTTCTTCCTTAAAGCAGGGGAGCTTTCTGTGCAGTATGAGCTCTGTAGGCAGTATATATAAATGTCTACAATATAGCCTTGCTTGTAAAAATAAATCTTTCCAGGGAGCTACTGGCACAAGAACATTTCCCCCTTTATTTAGAGATTGTAACTCAGTGTCTGGAATTCGTATAGGACATTAATGAACAAACCAAAAAAATACTCATTATTCCTAAATTCCTTAAAAACTAATATAGCATGGAAATGTTAAATTAATTGTTTTTAAATGTGGATGCCTAACAGCCACCTAAATCTATATTTAACCACCTAAATAAGTGGCCTGATTTTCAGGGGTACTGGGAACTTATGGCTCTTATTGACATTGAAGAGCAAAAATAGACAGCAAAATTAACTTTTTCCAAAAAGTTTAAAATGCTTCTCAAGACAGCCAAAATAAATTAACTATTTTACTAATATTACTTTTCATTGTAAGCCATTGCTCAAGTGGGCACTGGAACATTTTGTAATCACGAATGAAGAGGTGGATTGTGAATGGAAGGGGGAGGTGGACAAAGAGACAATGTCTGTGTTGAAAAATATAGTCCATATCATGAAAATGGCTAAGAACCCCCATTCTAAAATATCTGCATTTATCATCTCACCTTTTAAAACCTCTTGGGTGTATTTTCCTAAGTAATAGTTTCGAAGTTCATCATTAGCCAAAGACTGGTCATCGATCCCATTTGCTGTGATGTAAACATCTATATCACCATAGTTTTTTTTAATCCATTTTAGAACTTTGCGCATCCCCCAGGGCACCACTGCCAAACGAGATGGGGAACTCAGGCATGTGATATCCTGCAGGAATTGAACATCCCGATCAAATTCATACCAGCTCCCATTTTGAAGTTCATGAATCACAAATCTTGTGGTAAAATGATTCAGTGCATAAAAATCAGCTGCACCTTTAACAAGTTTCTTTTCTTCATCTGTGAAATATGGCAAGAAGGAACTTGAGAGGCCTTTTTTGTTTTTAGATACAATGTATTCCCTCATGGCTGCTGGATAATCCCCTGTCTTAAAAATTGGATCTGCAAACCAGGCTATTTCAAATTGAAGAAATCTTTCAGCAGCTTTTAAGTGAGAATCAAAATAGGGATTGGCAGGCTCAGCCCAATCTGAATGCAGAGACAAAGATACTAGTCCATGCTGAAATGATCTATACTGCTTGTCATATATTTGCCAGGCCCTGGCATGTGCTATCAGTAAATTGTGTGCTGCCTGATACGTATCATTGCTGCTGCTATTATAGACATCGCTTAATCTGTTTGGCTCATTTATGGTGATCCAGAGTTTAACCAAGTCACCAAGTTCCTGAAAACACAAAGCTGCATAGTTCTGAAAAGCCTGAACAGTAGACTGATTTAGCCATCCTCCTCTCTGCAACAAAGGACCAGGCAAGCCTAAGTAGGCATGAGTTGGATAGTATAAGGTGACCATACATTTAATGTTGAGTTTCAGTAGCTCACTAATCACACATCTATAATATCTGAGAACTTGTCTATTGATGGTTGACAAATCCCCATTAGGTAAAATTAATGACCAGTCAAGTGCAAATCTGTAATGTGTTACTTTCATTTTTTCCAGGAGATCAAGTTGTTTTTTAATACTGACAAAGTCTGTACACTGAGCTGGTCGGGTTTTCAGCTTCACTCCTTTAACTCGGTGCAAAAGCCCGTCTCCAGTGATGTTCCAGAGATACAGGTTAGGGTCACAGAACTGTGGAGAGGAAGCTACAGATTCTGCCTGTAAAAATGGATGGGAACAAACATATGCAAATTTATTTTAATTAAACAGGTATCTGTTTGTTACATGCATCTCTATATGTAAGACAGAATTAGTTTTATTTGCAAAGCAGTGAAGCGAGAATCCTCATTGCTTTTAGTCCTGGTTTTTATAAATTATAAGTTTACAAGCATATCACTACAGTGCAAGATGGTTTTTTTTGTTAATTCAACCTCACAGCATTCCTGTATAGTAGTTACATCCATTTTTACAAATGGGTAAATGGAGGTATAAAGACAATAATTAATTTGCCCAAGGTCACACAGGGCATCAGTGCTACGTAAAAGCTAAGCATTATCAGTGGAAGACCTAGGACTAGAATCAGAGTCCTGGCTCTCACTTCCCCACTGTTCTAATTCCAATTATAAATAACCATGTAGTTTAATGAATAGTTGATACACATTTATACACCTGTCATTCGCTGACCAGTGTGTTTAATATATAGGATTTGCAATACCATGTGGTGAATTAACAAGGTTTAATCTAAAACTTCTAAAAGTTTTGAAAAGTAAAACCCATCCCTGAAATATGAATTTACTCAGAAGTTTTTATTTTCCTGTGGCTGGTAGTGACTAGGTTAAATTACATTTATTTTGTCTGTATGTATTTTTCTGGGCTAATGTTGTCCAACATGTCATCTTTCCCTATATAATTACAAAACCATGTTACAGCACACCTGCCACATGTCAAATATAGCTATCTATCACATTTAATGTGGAAATAAATATTGTAAGAAAACAGTCTTATCTTATCAGGATGGTGTACACAATATAATGTATTTCTGAATAGAGTTCATACTGAAAGTGCCATATATGCAGAAGATGCTGATTAATTTTTTCATTTGTGTTGTTGCAATATTTTAAACTTATGGTTTATTCATTTTCTACCCTTGCAATGAAGCCTGAGAATCCTTAGACTTCTGGGTTGTATTCCTAGCTGTATCACTGACTTGTTCTGTGGTTTTTGGGCAAGTCACTTAAGTGGTCCTTAGTTTATACATCTATAAAACAGATATTGTTATACTTACCTCACAAGGTTGTTATGAAGCTTAATTTATATTTTTGAAGTGCTTTGAGATACCTGGATGAAGGGTGGTATATACATACTGTGATGCACACTAGGTAGGGTTGCCAATTTTCTAATAGCACAAAACTGAACACTCTAGCCCTGCCCCTTCCCCGACGGCCCCCCCACTGACTACATTCCCCCTCCCTCGGTGGCTTGCTCTCCCCCACCCTCACTCACTTTCACTGAGCTGGGGCAGAGGCTTGGGTTGCGGGCTCTGGGGTGGGGCTGGGGATGAGGGGTTTGGGGTGCAGGAGGGGGCTCCAGGCTGGGGGGTGGGGCCAAGGATTCGAAGTGCGGGAGGGGGCTGCGGGTTGAGGCAGGGGATTGGGGTGCAGGAGGGGGTGAGGGCTCTGGGGTGGGGCTGCGGATAAGGGGTTCAGGGTGCGGGAGGGGGCTCTTGGCTGGGGTAGAGATGCAGGGGGGTGCAGACTCTGGGTTGGGGCCAGGAATGAGGGCTTTAGGGTGCAGGAGGAGGCTCCAGGTTTGGGGGGGAACTGGGGCAGGGGGTTGGGGCACAGGCTTACATCACATGGCTCCCAGTCAGCATGGAGGGGGGAGGGTGTCTAAGGCAAATGGGGTCCAGCATTGCCAAATCCATACTGGCAGATCTAAAGATGACAACACAGGTAGAGCGGAATGACCTGATTTTGGAATTAAGAGATCTATGAGACTATCTAGTTGTGTTTCCATTATGACAGCTTAGTTAGTGGGCATGCTGTTGGCACAGACCTGAATAAGGGATGTATACCCTAGTACAGCTGCTATCCTATCTGACTCTTTATTGGCATATTGGTATAACGGCAATCAGAAAGGAGCCTCAGAAAGCAGAAATGACTTAATCAATGAAGTATTGTTCTTAACTATGGAGATAGTACTATTAGGTATACACAATAGTAGCGTGGATCCCAGCACATGTAAGGATACCTGCCAATTAAATGGCTGATAAAGCATTGAAAAATGCCCTACAAAATGAGGAGGTTGATATAAAGAACCCTCTAAGAACACAAGACTTAAAGTTTGGCTAAGAAAAAAATTAAGGAGGAATGGCAAAAAATAGAAAGAGAAAAATGGACGAAGGTTGTTTGAAATATCTCCTGAACTTGAGGATCATGTTATACTTTACAGCTATGATAGAAGAAGCAAAGTAACTATATTTAGAGTTCTGACCAGTCACTATGACCTGAATGGCTATTTATATCTATTAAACATGCACAAACATGGATTCTGCAAAGCATGCAAAGATTAAAAAAAAACAGTTCCGCATCTGCTATGGCAATGCAGGGCGAGTTATACAGAAAGAAAGATTTCTTTATGAAGAACTGAGATGCCTCAAGGTGAAAGAACATAGTCTGAGAGGATTGGTGAGAGTACTGGCAAAGTGGTGTAGCATTAAATAAGCATTACTGTGCTTTTTTAAGGATACCAGGCAGAGTCAGAGGATATAGATTTGATTATGTGAAAACACTGGTAGGTGATTGTCATAGCCTCACATTCTGAGGCTACTGCACCATAAAATGATAAGAAAAGAAAGATAAATGGGGGCAGACAAGATAGGAGAACAGACTGAACCTAAAAACTCCTGTACAAGAATAATGCAGAATTCCTTGCTGCAAGGAAGGGCTAGCAGCTGGGAAGTGAATAGTAGGAAGTGGTCCAGGGAGATGGCCTCAAGGCACTCCAGGGCAGGGCAGTCCTTACCCATATGCAAACTACGCAGCTGCGTAGGGCACCAGGAAATTTGGGGCCTCGGGGTGAGGATGAGCCACTTGCAGGGGTCCAGAGATGGGCTGAAAACCCTTCCCGTTGTGAGGAAATGGAACTCTACATTTTTGTCTGGACAGAAGGGGACAAACTAAATCAGTGACCTAGCCAGAGGGCTGAGTCACCACCCATCAAAAGGTGGGTTCATACAGTATTGGAGTAGTTGCCGGCTAAGTTCCCTCTAAGCTGAACTGCTGTGCAGCTGCCTATTAAGCCCCGCGCAGGGGCTCAGGGCTGCAGCGGGGAGAGATGCCTCTTCCCGCTGGACCTAGCACAGACCTGCAGCGGTGGGGAGAGGCGCCCCTCCTTGCTGGCCCCAGCGCAGACCTGCCCTGGACTTGCCGCAGCCAGGGGAGAGGAGCCCCTTCCTTGGCCCAGCCCACCCCCATCAGAGCTGCCGCGGCCAGGGAGAGCCGCCTCTCCCTCGCCCTAGTTGCTGCAGTGAAAGAGGGTTGGGGGGAGTCCTCTCTCTCCACAGCAGCCCCGGGGCAGCCTGCACCCCAAAACCCTCATATCCTCGGCCCTCCCTCGAGCCACTCCCCCCAGCCCTCTGCCCCAGCCCTGAGCCCCCTCCTGCATACCTCATCCCTGGCCCCACCCCAGACCCTGCACCCCCAGCCAGAGCCCTCATCCCCCCACACCCCAACTTTCTGCCCCAGCTCTGAGCCCCCTCCCACACACCAAACCCCTTGGCCCTACCCCTACCACATGAATTTTGTTATGTGCACCAATATGAAGGTGATGTGTCACACATCACCTCCACACATCACCTTCATATTGGTGCACATAAAATTCATTCTGCACATGGACATAAAAAATTAGAGGGAACACTGGTTCTTGGCGAGGGGCACTGGAAATGTGGAAGTGGAGTGACCTAGCCACTAGGCAATGCCACTGGTAAGTCCAGCCCCACATCACACGTACATATGTACAAAGTACTATTGTTATTAACTGTTGTATGTAGCAAAAATAACTGTTGTTTACAGTACATTAAGCTTACCTTAAGAACGGACTCCGTGATACCCCAGGAGAAGTCACAGGGAAATTGACTTTGCAAATCTGCAGTAGACTCTTTCAGAAAGAAGCCATTTTTTTGAATTATTTCCTTGTAATACAGTGCAGATGACTTTGGAATCCTTTCTTTCTGTTTACTGTTGAAATCTACATAAAATAATCCACGTCTAGTGCTGTAGGCATGTTGCCATTCAAAGCCATCAAGGAGAGACCAGGCTGTGTAACCAAACACATTTATTCTGTCGTATTTAATAGCTGCATAGGAGAAATAAATAAAAATGTTTTGTATGTTAAAATATTCATTAAAAATGCAGTGTGATTTACAGTATGAGCATGCATTATAACAAAGTAAAGAGAGTGTTGTGTATTATGAAACTGCCTGTTTCTCATCACTCAGATCCACCAACTTCCTGAGTTCCATGGGGGTGCTTGACCCCCGCTCCATCCCGGGGCCCGTCCCCACTCCACCCCATCACCCAAACTCCCACCCCAGCCCCACCTCCTCCTGCCCCTGCTCCACTCCCGCCCAACCTCTCCCCACCCATTCTGCCCCCTCACCCTACCTCTTCCTGCCCCTACTCCTTCCCTTCCCTCCCCAGTGTCTCCTGCACGCCACTGAACAGCTGATCACCAGCAGGCAGGAGGCGCTGGGAGTAGGGGAAGGAGCTGATTGGCGGGGCCTGCCAGTGGGTGGGAGAGTTGTGGCGGGAGGAGCTGATCTGAAGGGCACCCACTATTTTTTTCCGTAGGTGATCCAGCCCCGGAGCACCCACGAATTTGGCACCTATGTGATCACTCATGAAGTATGTGCCCATTCTAACAAGTAGCAAAACCATGGCAACATATACATGCTGTTAAATATCTTAGCTTTTTTTCCCCACTATCAAAGCAATTAGAAAAATATTTTTAAGAAACTAAGGGTATGTCTGCACTAGAAAAGCTGCAGCGGCACAACTGCAGTGCTGCAGCTGTGCTGCTATAGTACAGACACTTACTACAGCAACAGAAGGGTTTCTTCCATCACTGTAGTAAAATCCACCTCTCTGAGAGGTGATAGCTAGGTCAATGGAAGAATTCTGTCAACCTAGCAGTGTCTACAACAGGTAGGGTGACCAGCTGTCCCAATTTTATAGGGACAGTCCCGATATTTGGGGCTTTTTCTTATATAGGCTCCTATTGTGAAAGAAGCTAGATAGATAATTCACAGAATAACAGCACATGCAGTAGCAGTACAGGTTTCTTCACACCATTTTACTGTGCCTCTGAGTGGAGGCACTACAGATATTAGTGAGAGAGCATTTCAGTGTACAGTCTCATTGAGTCCTGGGCCTTCCTGCTACATCTAACAAAAAGATTGCCAGTTAGTTCCAAATGTGTACTCCTGAGGGAATTCTGCACCCAAAAATATAAAAATTTGGCACACAATATTTTAAGATTTTTCAAATTTATGCAAATTTTATTTGTCAGTAAATAAATGTGGAGGCACCAGCACGGCAGTGGGGAGCATAGGCCACTTGCTGACTGGAGGTGGGAGATCATCCTGCAGGCCCTCCTCTCGCCCCGGGGATAGGACTCGGTGGTAAGGCTGCAACCAATCCTGACACAAAGCAAGGGCTGGGCCTGCCCCAGAAACACTCCAGAGCCCAATGGGGAAACAAAGAAATCTGCAGGAGACATGAATTCTGCACACGCACAGTGGCGTAGAATTCCCCCAGGAGTAAATGTGGGGGTGATTTCTCTGATGTGGTCACTAACCTACTGGGAATGGCATGGATACCTCCAGACTAATTTTTCATAGGACACCATACAGCCATCAGATGGTAATGACATCTGTCACTACCAACCTGGGCTAGATTACAACTGGCAATCTGGAAGAAAAGCTCTGTACTCCATTACTAGTTATTTTAGCCTCGCAGTCTACATGTTCTCATTAGTAAATATCACACAAGAACATCATGTATTAATATAAGGATTGGCTGCAAAATAAGGGGTGAAATGATGACCATTGAAATCAATGTGAGTTTTGGCAATGACTCCAGGGGAGCCAGGATTTCATCCAAGGTCTGTAAAGGGGAAGCAAAGCCATGAAAGTCAGGAATTTCAAAATAAAGGCAGGTATTCCATCCTTATCCAACACTACGTTTTGCTCATTTTCTTAGACCAGCATTACACACAGTCTCAACTTTACTTTGATATTGGTGTCCTTTTGTGACATTGTTTCACAACTTTAAGATTAAGAGATTTTTTTCCCTGCATGTTGTTATTAATTTGTATTACTCTGGCACCTACGAGCCCCAGTCATGCACCAGTACTGCACTGTGCTATGCACTGTACAAACACAAAACAAAAACATAGATTGGATTAGGTATAAAACAAGACACAGTTGATCACATACACTGGAGTACAAGGAAATAAAGAGACAAAACTGGTCAACATAATAGGCAGCTTCAGCGTAGACATCATGGTGAAAGAAAATAATGAGGTAGCTTTGTAGAGATTTACAGGGAGCTTCTCCCAAACGTGAGGGACATAGATTCATAGATTCATAGATTATAGGACTGGAAGGGACCTCGAGAGGTCATCGAGTCCAGTCCCCTGCCCGCATGGCAGGACCAAATACTGTCTAGACCATCCCTGATAGACATTTATCTAACCTACTCTTAAATATCTCCAGAGACGGAGATTCCACAACCTCCCTAGGCAATTTGTTCCAGTGTTTAACCACCCTGACAGTTAGGAACTTTTTCCTAATGTCCAACCTAGACGTCCCTTGCTGCAGTTTAAACCCATTGTTTCTGGTTCTATTCTTAGAGGCTAAGGTGAACAAGTTCTCTCCCTCCTCCTTATGACACCCTTTTAGATACCTGAAAACTGCTATCATGTCCCCTCTCAGTCTTCTCTTTTCCAAACTAAACAAACCCAGTTCTTTCAGCCTTCCTTCATAGGTCATGTTCTCAAGACCTTTAATCATTCTTGTTGCTCTTCTTTGGACCCTTTCCAATTTCTCCACATCTTTTTTAAAATGCGGTGCCCAGAACTGGACACAATACTCCAGCTGAGGCCTAACCAGAGCAGAGTAGAGCGGAAGAGTGACTTCTCGTGTCTTGCTCACAACACACCTGTTAATGCATCCCAGAATCATGTTTGCTTTTTTTGCAACAGCATCACACTGTTGACTCATATTTAGCTTGTGGTCCACTATAACCCCTAGATCCCTTTCTGCCGTACTCCTTCCTAGACAGTCTTTTCCCATTCTGTATGTGTGAAATTGATTTTTCCTTCCTAAGTGGAGCACTTTGCATTTGTCTTTGTTAAACTTCATCCTGTTTACCTCAGCCCATTTCTCCAATTTGTCCAGATCATTTTGAATTATGACCCTGTCCTCCAAAGTAGTTGCAATCCCTCCCAGTTTGGTATCATCCGCAAACTTAATAAGCGTACTTTCTATGCCAATATCTAAGTCGTTGATGAAGATATTGAACAGAGCCGGTCCCAATACAGACCCCTGCGGAACCCCACTCGTTACGCCTTTCCAGCAGGATTGGGAACCATTAATAACAACTCTCTGAGTACGGTTATCCAGCCAGTTATGCACCCACCTTATAGTAGCCCCATCTAATTTGTATTTGCCTAGTTTATCGATAAGAATATCATGCGAGACATCATGGGAGAAAGCACAAAGGTGGTTGTTTGAAAATGTAACAAGTGAGTGAGGGAAGCTGGCATCATTGGCCAAGCCGAGATGGGAGTCAACATCTTGATAGTGAATGAGAGATGATAGGTAAGGGGAGATGTGAAGGGTGTTGAAAGTAAAGACAAATAGCTTATGTTTGAATGCCACAAAGAAGGGGGAGCCAGTGAAAGCATCTAAAGACAGGGGTAGGAGAGGCAAAGTGATGGACTAGGAAAATTATTTTTGCAGCTGCATTCTGAACGGATATGAGTTGGGCAAGACTGCATTTGGCAAGGCCAGAAAGAAGGCTGTTGCAATAATCAAGATGATGAGAGCCTGGAGAAGAATTTTAGCTGTGTGGATGGATAGGAAAGGTCATATCACAGAGATGTTATGAAGGAAGAATCAGCAAAATGTAGATACAACCTGGATGTGAGGACCTAGAGAAATCCAAGTTGAAGGGGATGACCAAGTTACAGGCCTCAGTGACAGACAGGATGGTATTGCCTACAGTGATTGAGGAAAGAGAGCGGAAGGAAGGGTTGGTGAGCGGGGGAGAGGGCAGATTAAGAGCTCTGATTTAGTCACGTTGAGCTTTAGCTGACAGCTAGACATCCACGAGGAGATGTCAGAGACAGGCTGAGATTTTAGTTTTGACAGAAAGAGTCAGGATTGAAGTAGAGGTAGATTTATGAGTTGTCAGCATAAAGATGGTAGTTGAATTTGTGTTTGGATGAGATTACACAGAAATAAGATGTAGAGAGGAAAGAGAAGGGGACCAAGAACAGAACCTTGTGGAACCCTGAGATGGTGTGTCCACTCCACAAAACTCGGAGTAGCTTAATGTGGGCCAGAAGGGGTCAATTAGTTTTATATGCTGCACCTGGAGGGGAAATAGGGATTGATAAGGCCTAATGGCAGATGAAGCCCCTTTGGGGGAAGAATTTGAGTCTGGAAGTGAAAGCAAGAAGAGGAGACAAGTGGAGGCAAGTGAAGCATAGAAAGAATCAACATCAATCGACACATCACACTTAATTAGTTTTCCCATCACTCAACCAAAAGGCCATTAAGGAACGCCTCATTCCTCTTCTCACATCCTCATCCTACCACCTGGGACTTATTTAATTATTTAGTTTCATTTGCCTCTTATTTCTCTTTATTGATTCTTTATCTTTAGTAAGTACCTGACAATCAACTTATATTGGAAACATAAGGTTTGTTAAAGGTGATTTACGAACAGATTTAAGCAGAAAAAATATAAAGCATCAATTTTCTAGACATGCTATGCATATAGCACAGCACTGTGTAGGCATGTGTCTATACTGGGAAAAATCAAAGCTGTAAACTTTACTGGTACAGCTCTGACAGTGGTAGAAGATGTAGCGGAAACAAGACTCAGGCATTTTTATCATGCAATTGTGGTGTTAGGCTTCAGCCAAAGGGACAACGTGTGATATCCCTCTTGCTTCATTGACAGGCTTGCCACATACTACCAAATGCTGCATTCCCCACTGTGTCCTGGTACACTATATATTAGCCAAAAGCAACAGAGGGTCCTGTGGCACCTTTAAGACTAACAGAAGTATTGGAGCATAAGCTTTCGTGGGTGAATGCCCACTTCATCAGACGCCAGTTCTCTTGCAATGACGTCTTATATGCAGCATGTATTTTAGTGATTCAAAACATTTTAATTATCTTAGGTTGAAAAATGAAGGGGTACTACATTACTAAAGAAATAAGGTCAAATTCTAATTTCACTTACTTCAGAGGTCCAGTTTCCTTGAACCAGCAGGTATAAAGTATTATCCAGCTTCTTGTATTATGCTGCCATAAGCAGTTATCCCATTACATACTATTGGCTTATATGGGTGCTAATTTTGGGTAAAAATTATCCAGTCTGATCTACCATAGAATAAGTCTTTCATATTATCTCTTGAAACCATAATATATCAGTAAAATACGTATGTGTTCCAGGTGTTATTCACAGTTAGGCAAAAGAGGAGTGTACCTCACAATGAGGCTGTTGTTAAGGAGGCCATTTTATATTCTGAAGTCAAGGTGAGGCACCTTGTATAAACAAACAATTCTCCCCTCTCCCCTCACAATTCCTCAGAACTGGCTATTGTCTGAACATTACCAAGTACTTCTGAAAAGCAGCTCTACAAACTATTCCCATCGCCAGCTCTTCACAGTGAAACCTTTGTAAATGAACACAATCTAGTTCTGCTTACTTGTTTGACCGTGTGTAGACATCCTTCAAAATTTCAGCATAATCACTTTTTTTACTCTAAAGGTTTGCATCTGGACTTTATTTTATTTTTAAATGTCTAAAGACATCAAAAAAGCAACAAAGAGTCCTGTGGCACCTTATAGACTAACAGATGTATTGGAGCATAAGCTTTCGTGGGTGAATACCCACTTCGTCAGACGCATAGGACATCAAGTTACTGGACTAACTTACAAATTTATTGTGCACTTATCAGTTACAGATTAGAAAAGTGTGTGAAACCTGAAATATTTCCCCCCCTAAACCTAATAAACAAATGGATTTAAATTAAATTACAAAATAAAATTTGTTTGCAGACTGAGAACTTGGCTGCTAACAGTGTCTTTCATTGGATAGAGGTCTGTAGTGTTGTTTGGCACCATATGCAAATAAAATAGTCTCCCTCACAAATCAGTGTCTATATCAGTTTGTTTCTAGAAGGATGTCACAAGTACAAGATTATGTACTATGAAATCTGTCGATGGAAGTAATCGTAATGTCAAATTCAGCCATACAAAATTCACTACAAGATCTAGTAGAACAGGAATGTGGCTGAGAGTGAAATATGTTTTGTTCAAACAAGTTTCTTTTGTGATTAGTAATTTATGACAAGCAAATTGTGGATTTTTTAAAACAGAGGCAACATCTCAAAGTCCAGATCTGCACCTGAACTTTGGTACTGTATCTACATGGTACCTATAATAGCTTGAACCACAATGCTGGAGTTTAACATTCTCAAATGTTATGAAAGTTGGGATCTGGATGCACATTTGAACTTTATGATTTGGGGCCATCTTTAAGTTTAATATAGCTGAAAGTTTACCCCAGTATCAAAATTTATCTTTAAAACCATTCTTTCTTTCTTTCTTTCCCCCATGGAATAACACACAATATGTCTTGAACTTTAAAGACTTAGCAAGTTAGCTGCCATACGTTACCGCTAGCACTCCTTCTATGGAAAGGTAAATTCTTGGGTCTGAGTCATTCCATGTTTTTAATGTGGCATGTCACATGCTAAAACAATAGCCAACACAGAGGAATCTGTCTTCAAAAATCTGTGCTACTGTTGCTTATCACAACCAATAGGTGTCACTAACAGAATGAGGAAAAATAGAAAACTGTGTGTGGGGCAGGGGAAACAAATGTTGAATTTGTAGAGGGATTAAGTATTATTATAATTATTTACATGTAATACAAAATGCAAACTTTTAACCTTCAAAACGTTTTCCACTACTTAGGACTTATAAAGTGACACTATCAAGATGAAAATTGTGCATTTAAAATAATAATTTCCGTGTTACATGTTAGAGCTAAAGAATCATTACCATTCTGCCATTTATTTACTTTTTGCATTTTTCTAAGTTTAGATAATGAACCTAGACTTGTCAATTTAACTTTTGCTAGTAGGCATTTTACTGTTTGCTTGTCATGTAGTCAGGGCCGGCTCTAGGATTTTTGCCGCCCAAAGCAAAAACAATTTTGGCCGCCCCCCGCGGTTCTTTAATTACCCCACCCCCGGCCCTGCCTCAACTCCGCCCCTTCCCCAAACCCCCAGCCCTGCCTCCTCCCCCCAGGCTCTCAAGCCTAGGAGGGAGGAAGGGGGAGAAGCGGCGCCCGCGCTGCAGCCACTCGGAGTCTCCCCCACTCCCAGGTTTGAGAGCCTGGGAGGGAGGGGGAGACTCCGAGTGGCCGCGGCATGGGCACCGCTTCTCCCCCTCTCTCCCAGGCTCTCAAGTCTGGGACGGAGGGGGAGCAGCGGCGCGCGAAACGGCCGCTCGGGATCTCCCCCTCCCTCCCAGGTTTGAGAGCCTGGGAGGTAGGGGGAGACTCCGAGTTGCTGCGGCGCGGGCGCCGCTTCTCCCCCTCCCTCCCAGGCTCCCAAGCCTGGGAGGGAAGGGGAGCAGTGGCACGCGAAATGGCCGCTCGGGATCTCCCCCTCCCTCCCAGGTTTGAGAGCCTGGGACGGAGGGGGAGACCCCGAGCCACCGCAGCGGAGGTGAGCTAGGGCGGCCGGGGCACATTTTTAGGGGCGGCATTCTGGCGCTGGCCATGCCGCCCCTAAAAATGTGCCACCCCAAGCACCAACTTGTTTTGCTGGTGCCTAGAGCCGGCCCTGCATGTAGTAACGTTTCCAATGGTACAGGGTAACATGTAAAATAAAAATAACAGGAGTACTTGCGGCACCTTAGAGACTAACAAATGTATCTGAGCATAAGCTTTCGTGGGCTACAGGCCACTTCATCGGATGCATGTAGTGGAAAATACAGCAGGAAGATATATATATACACAGAGAATATGAAACAGTGGGTGTTACTATATACATTCTGCTTATAGTGTGTATAGTAACACCCATTGTTTCATGTTCTCTGTGTGTGTATATATATATCTTCCTGCTGTATTTTCCACTACATGTATCCGATGAAGTGGGCTGTAGCCCACGAAAACTTATGCTCAGATACATTTGTTAGTCTCTAAGGTGCCACAAGTACGCCTGTTCTTTTTGCGGATACAGACTAACACGGCTGCTACTCTGATACCTGTCAAAATAAAAATAGACACTGTTTGAGTTGAAAGAAATGTAACAAAGAAGACTTCCTACTCAGATTGTTTTGTAAAGTGTTCTTTAAACCAAGCCTAAACGTTGGGCCTATGCTCTTTATGGCAGGGAGCATCTTCTGTTCTGTGGTTGTAGGACACTGAGCACAATGGGCCCCAGGCCCATGACTTGGTGCTACTGCAATACAAATAATTACTAACAATACACTTAGTCAACAGTATCTCCTTTAAAGAAACACTGAATGTTTTAAAAGTACTGAATTTGTATACAAACCTTGTAAAACCTTATTAATGAAGTTCTTCATCATGTAGATGGCTGTGGTGTCTTCTGTTTTCACATGGCTGTCAGTGAACCAACCATTCTCTGCAATCAGGATTCTGGGATTGGTGTATTCCAATTTAATCCAATTCAGTACTTCCCTCAAATTGAGTGACAAATTTTGTCCCATTTTAGCTAGTGTGTTTGGGGGTTTAAAATTATTAGGACCAAAGGAAAATGCAAAGAAGTCAGCTGTTCCTTTTATATAGTTTTTCTCAGCCTCAGTAAAATTGGGCAGAAAATAATATAATTTATTTTTCAGTTCTTCTGGGTAATCCCCATCCCCATGAATGGGCTTGGCAAACCATCCTAGCACTCTCTCCATGGACTGCTGACACTTATTAATGTCCAAAGTATCATCTGATTTGTTAGGTTCAATCCAGTGGGATCCCAAGGTTATTGACAAAAACCCCTTCTGATATGGCCGAAAGCGTGTGTTGTAGTTATGCCAAACTTTTGCATGAGCCTAATGAGAAAAAGAAACAAACAAAACACACCATTAAATTTTGATTCTCTAAAAGTCATAAGGCATTTATGTAATAATGTGATTTACAGTGGTCTCTTAGCAACATTAATGAACAGCATAGGTACAGACAGGTAAATTCATTATACTGTTGGAGTATGGTCACTAATCTCAATAATTACTGATATATTTAAAATCTCAAAATTAATGTGTCTTTCTCCTTAGCAAAGGTTACACAAGTTAGGCGTCTCATATTAGTTTTCATGAGACAGCATTATCTGACTACTATCCTATCAACCTGAGGGATACCTGGGTTTGCTGGGCACACAAACCTGTGTGCTCCTCTTGGGATACACTTCAACTGGTCTACTTCACTTAACTGGGCAACAACTCTGTGTATAAGTGCTCACTGATAGGGGGTAAGTTTTGCTCAGTGTATAAGCCTTAATAATTAGAGAAAGGCCCAAGCTGAAAAGTTTGGACTCAGATTTCAACTTTCCCAAAGTTTGGAGGATTTTTGATCCAGGATTTTGGTTCATGCCCATCCCTGCTTTAAGTTTCTGTAATCACAACTTATCTGACAATGCATGAGGCAAAACACAATGCAATTTTTTCCTCATGCGTGTTGGCTCTGCAGTACTGAAAGTAATATCATATTGGTTTTACTAGTAAAGTAACAAGATATGGCTCAGAAGATACATAGGTAGCACTCACAATGGACCAAATACATACTAGTTCTCACAATGGACCAAATATTAAAGTCAGTAGGAGTTTTACTAATGACTTCAATGGCAATCAAATGGCACACTGGGCCAAACCTTAAGTCAATTTTCTGAACGTGATCACATTTGAAAGATGCATATTATGCAGCACATACTAGGATGATCTTAATATGCCATGACAACTCATTCCATGTTCATCATTTAAATAACATATGAATATAATCAAACGTTGTCTATGATCTATGTATGAAAAACCATATATAAGACCTTAGTCCCCATCTCACTCAGATAATACTATGAAAATTATTCAGACAAACAGAGTTTTGGATAAAGGAGGGTCTTTCCAATGGATTTGACATACATGAAGGCATTTGACCTCTACTCAGATAAAGGAGTTTGCCAGATAATTGAGTTTACTTTGTTTCTCAAGTGTGGATCTTTACTTTGGGCTGAAAAAAACTGCACTGTTTACACGCAGAGAAAATACTGACAGATGTGAAACACTTATAGTTCTGAGTTACACCAGCATAATTGGCAAGCAAAATAATGCTGCTTAGAAACAAAGTAATTTTAGATAAACAATGTCAGACATTTGACACTTATTTTGGAACAAAAGACACTGCTAGACTCAAAGTGAGTGGTATGAGAGTCAAATACATGCTTGGGTAAGTTAAAGAACACTGGAGAAAATAGTTTAGTGAAATCTTGTATATCAGCTGCTTTATTGTTGTCCAAGGCCACCATCTCTCTATCATAACATTGATACAAGGTCTATCTTTAGAAACACTGATCAAACTTAACATTAATCTTTGAAATGCATTCAAGAGGCAAAATGGTATTCAAGAGGCAAATTTAAAGATACAGTCTAATATAATGTCAGTGTTCTCTTAAGATTCCAGTTAGAGAATATCACATCTACATTATTCATCGACATCACAAAAACTACTATCACAACTGATGCTAGCTGGCACCCTTGGCAGAGAAGTCAATGTGTGGGTAGGAATATAGACCAAACTACCCTCTTAGGGCTTGTCTAAACTTAAAATGTTACAGGAGCACAGCTCCATCGCTGCAGCTATGCCGCCATAGTACTTCAGTGTAGATGCTACCTAAGCCGACGGGAGGGATTCTCCCGTTAGTGTAGGTAATACATCTCCCCAAATGGCAGTAGCTACGCCAACGGAAAAATTATTCCATTGACCTAGTGCTGTCTACCTGGGGACTAAGGTCGGCTTAACAATGCTGCCTCAAGAATGTGGATTTTTCACAGCCCTAACCAATGTAGTTAAAGTGACCTTATTTTCTAGCATAGACCAGGCCTTACTCTCTTCCAAGTGTCCCTCCAGCTCAGGGTTGGACAGTATGGGAAGGCTTGCTTTGCCATTGACCTATTTAGTTCATGTTTTGTGGCAATTTCCATTGCAGTCAGTCTGACACCTTTTTCAAACACTATCTTCACTCACAGTTATTAATAAAAATGGTTGTTTTTACATCATTTTACAAGAAAATGCCTGCAGAAGTTGGCAGTGTATATTCACTACGGTGAATCATGGCACTATCCATGAAGTTAAGTACATCAGAACAATATAAACACATCTCTAGATGTAGAGATGGAGGGAAAGGGAGTGTTAAAAATAACCCACAGCTAAAATGCAGCGGTTCATGGTAAAATGCAATCATGGAGAATTAATTATATGCATATGATCTTTCAGAAGGCTGGCTAGAAACAAATAAAATGTGCTACTACTATTCAAAAGCTTTGTCTATCCTGGGGATTTCAGCCACTGGTACCAGATACGAGTGTATTTTACTGGTGTTAAACCCCTAATATAGATAGGCAAAACCACTATAAGCCAGGATTTGCACTGGTGCAGCTTTACTCCAATTTCAATCAGGGGTAAACTCCATTGGTATGAATTGCGGCTTAGCCGGCCTCCGCTAGAAGTTTTTACTGGTGCAATGGGGATAGCAGTATCTGCCTACTCGGGAGCTGTTGTGAGGCTTGATTCATTAATATTTGTAAAGCAATTAAAATCCTCCGATAAGTGTATATAAATGCAAAATGGCATTATGGATGGAACCAACTTATTAATCTTGCAGTGCTATGGATTAAACAGAAAATAAATATCAGTTTTAAAAGTTAGATCACACAAAACATTGGCTATTTTGAGTAAATATTGACTAATCTATTTTCAGTTAGAGTTTAATACCTAATCTTTCATTTGCCTTTTAGATCAAGGCTAAACATCAAGGCTAAGTACACAATGGAGGTAACATCAATACTGTGCATTTTATTCTAGGCGCATGTGACATTAATTTCAGCACATTTTCCTGATATGAATGTAGCAAACATACAATGGACTTGAAGTCAAACACAATGCTAAATTAGTTAATATAAACTCATTAAGAATGCTTAGACTACACTAGCCTGTTTAATAAAATAAGGAAAGCAATGCTATATGTGTTCATTTCTTAGCTATACAGATCGCTGTCTGATAATCATGTTCTGTAAGTCCTTTACCATACTGTCTAAGGCCCTGATCCTGCACTGAACCTTGTGCAGGTGCAGGGGGCTGCTCCTGCAAACTCACTATAGGACTGAGGCCTTCATTCATCTATTCCCATATGATTTGTTATGGTTAGGTTATTTTCCTTAAACACTTTGGCAATCAGCAGAGAAGAAAGCATCACTTCTGATGCTAATTTACATTAGTGCACAAAGGCATGAACAGTTTAGAATAAGAATTAGAATGAAAAATACAAGCATGACTTTTTTTTAATCTGTTTAACAAAATAATTCAGTTACTGTGTTTTTTCTTTTTGAAACCGTGAAGAGGCAGAACAAAGAACCTGATTGGATAGGTTATATTTCTGACATTTGTTACCTCTTTTTGATACAACAAGCAACTAGTCTAAGCCTACGTCTACACTACAGACCTTACAGTGGCACAGCTCTACCCCTGTAGCTGTGCTGCTGTAAGGTCCCCTGTGTAGCTGCTCTATGCTGGCGGGAGAGAGCTCTCTCGTAGGCATAATTAAACCACCCCCAACGAACACACCGGAGCTTTTGTCGGTGAAACTTATGTCAGTCGGGGGAGGGGAGGAAGGAGGGAAATCACACCCATGACTGACAAACATTTTGTCAACAACAGTGCTAGTGTAGACAAAACCTGAGTTTCAGGGGTTGTTGGTTGTTCTAATTGGCAGTAGAAATTGACAATAGAGTCTAGTATTTTCTCTGATGCAATCTTGTTTATTTACAAGGAATGTACAAAGTCCTACTTCTGTAAATGCAGGAGGAACTAAAAACAAAAGGTTAATTGGTTTATAGACCCAAGCTTCTTTCAGCCAACATCCCCAACCTAGAACCTCTCTCTCTGTTTCTCCCAGAAATACACTGCTTCCAGATGCTGCTTGGCTTTCCTTTTTTGGTCTCTGAGTCTCTCTCTGGGCATGGCTACACTTGCAAGTTAGAGCGCATTAAAGCAGCCCCGGGCGCCCTAACTCCCAACCCATCCACACTGGCAAGGCACTTAGAGCACCTGGACTCTGGAGCGCTCCTGGTAATCCACCTCCACGAGAAACATAACGCTTGTTGTGCCTCGGCTGAAATGCCCCAGCGTCAGTGTGAACAAGGTGTTGCATTACTGCGCTTTGACTGGCCTCTGGAAACGTCCCATAATCCCCTTAAGTCAAGTGGCCACTCTTGTCATTGTTTTGGAATCGGCTGTAGGAATGCGGATATCCCCTTTCAAAGCTCTGTTTCTGACAGCCGGCATGCTTATCTGCTCTAGGACAAAGCAAGCCATTGGTGTGGAATGTTGCTTGCTGTGAGTGTGCGAGAGAGAGGCGGGAGGAAGGGGGGTCTGAACTTACAAGACAGCATGCTGACACACTCTCAGCACCCCAAAAACCCACTCTCTCTCCCCCCACATATACACAACACACTCCCTGTCGCACTCCACCCCATCCCCCGCATTTGAAAAGCATGTTGCAGCCACTTGAACACTGGAATAGCTACCACAATGAACTGCTCTTTGTGGCGTTGCAAGAGCTGCTAATGTGGCCATGCCAGTGCACTTCCATCTGAAAGTGTAAACACTCGGCAGCGTTTTCCCTGCTGCGGTCACTGAAGGCTGGTTTAACTCCCAGCACTCTACATCCGCAAGTGTAGCCATGCCCTCAGTTACTTGTCTGCACTCCAGCTTGTCTTTTTCACATACACAATCCACACACGCCTACTCAGAACAATAGCAGTGGAACCGTCCACCCACATGGTGCTAGATTATGGGCAGATTTCATTATGCCTTGTATTAGGTTGTGTCTCTTTAACTGTCTCTTACAGCTATACTTAATGAAGAGCGTGTTCACAATGATCAGTTTCAATGAGGTTTAACTTAATACATAACAAGCTCATAACAGTTATAGTATTAGGACTTGTCTACATTGGCAAGTTTCTGTGCAGTAAAGCAGCTTTCTGCAGTCTAACCCCTGAGGTGTATCAAGCCACAAACTGCACAGCTGCAGCACTGTAAAAAAACCACCCCGATGAGACACGTACACCATTCTGCGCAGGGGCTACAGCGCTGTGGTACCAGATACCCTGGTTGATTACAGCCCTGCGATTGGCCTCCGGGAGGTGTCCCACAATGCCTTTTCTCACCTCTCTGGTCATCGGTTTGAACTCTACTGCCCCGACCCTTAAATTCCTTGGGAATTTTGAAAGTCCTCTTCCTGTTTATTCGGTGACGCGTGCAGTGGTCTCAGCACACCTTTCCAGGTGACCATGCCTGCTCCACGCAGCAGGCGATCCCCCACTTGGAGCAATGCCAAGCAGCTGGACCTCATCAGCATGTGGGGAGAGGAGGCTGTCCAGTCCCAGCTGTGCTCTAGCCATAGGAATTATGACAGATTTAACGATGCATGACAGAAAGGGGCCATGACCAGGACACCCTGCAGTGCAGGGTCATAGTGAAGGAACTGCAGAACGCCTTGCACAAGGTACAGGAGGCAAACCACCGCTCCGGTGCTGCGTCCACGAGCTGCTGGTTCTACAAAGAGCTGGACATGATACTCGGGGGGCGACTCCACCTACATTGTGAAGGCCACCATGGATACTTCGGTGGCTTGCATGCCAGTCAAGAGTGGACCAAGCCAGGAGGAGGAAATCTTGGATGAGGCTCCGGAGGGTGATGGGGACCGAGAGGCAGAGGACGACTCGGAGGTCAGAGATGCATCCAACCAGAAGCTCTTCTCTTCCCCGGAGGAGGGTAGCCAGTCACAGCTGTCAGAGCTTGGCAAAGCACAAACAGGAGAGGAGGCCCCTGGTACGTGGCTTTGATTTTGGGAATTGCTGAAGCGAGTTGTTGGGGGCAGGAGGGTTGCAGAAAGCAGGCTTGTGTCTGTATGATGTGCGTACCACCACATGCCTAGTCTGAGCGGCGGAACAGGGTGTTGATTGACTCCCTCATTCCATGGGAATCTGCCTCAGAGATCTCCACGAAACTTTCATGGAGATACTGGGCAATCTGCTGCTGCAGGTTCTTTGGCAGAGCTGCTTTGTTTCTTGCCCCATTAAGGGTAAATTTCTCATGCCACTCTGCCGTCACTGGGGGGGGACGGGGACCATTGCTGCACACAGGCAAGCCGCATAAGGGCCAGGGCAGAAACTGCAGTCTTGGAGAAGACCCTCCCTTGATTTCCTGCTCACTCTCAGCAGCGAGATATCTTCCATAATGAACACAGCCTGTGGAAAATGTGGGGACAGTAATGATTATAAGGCCCCTCCCTACAGTGCTGGCTTATCCCAAGAGCCCCATGTCCAGTGTACAGTACGGTCCTGGAACACTGATTTCCCCTGCCCCTGGGTCTTGTGGCTCATGTGTGCTTGCCTGGGGTCAGCCAGTTAGTGACAGGTATGTGAACAGTGGCTGTGTTTTAAATCACGGAATCAGTGTTGTGTTGCAAACAATTCTGCGTCTGTAAAATGTTGCATTTTGGCTTCTCAGATATGACCTTGGGAGCTCAGCCTCCCTCTTTGTTATCGCCAGCTGAACGGCTGTGCAGAATTAGAAAGCGGACAGGAGGAACTAAAGAGGACTTTCTGCATGATGTCCTGATGCATTCTGCAGCCAAAAAACAAGAATTGAAGTAGTGGCAGGACAGCGAGAAGAGGGACTGAAAGGAAAACGCGGCACGCCAGAATGAAGCCACAGAGCAGCTCTTAAAGGTTATGGAGCACCAAGAGGACACACTCCAGGCACTATTAGCACTGTAAACCGAGTAGCTCCTCGCCCACCCTCCTGCAGCTGCTGTTGCAAAACTCTTTCCCATGCGCCCCACAGACACCGCCAAAACACTCTTATCAATCTCCTGGCTCCAGTCTGTACCCGCTGCATTCCACTCCTGCCTCGTCACAGTTCAGCCCTGTGGACTCCCAGTACCCACTGCACTCAACACTCGTCCCTCTGCAGTTTAGCCCTGCTGAAGTACAGTACTTGCTGCACTGTACTCCAAAGGACAAGGTTGCATATGATACCTAGACATACACAAATCTTTAACCGTCCTGGGACCCCACCTCCTCCTGAGACCATCCCTTCCCACATCCGCCACAGTTCCAATGTGTTTTTTTGTTTGTCTCTCCCCTCTGGTTATTATTTTTTAATAAAAGAATTGTTTTGGTTTGAAAGCAATCTTTATTCCATTAACTGAAAGAAAACAGAGCCTTGCAAAGCAACAGGCAATTTTCTTAAACCTTCACAGTGCATCGTCTGAACCAATCACAACCACCTCCTAGCATTACAAGCACTGTACTCCCGAGCATAGCAACAAATATTAGTGGATTTCAGCTTCAAATTGCTGCCTCAAGGCATCCCTGATCCTTATGGCCCCGTGCTGTGCTCCTCTAATAGCTGTTCTCTGGCTGTTCAAATTCAGCCTCCAGGCGTTGAGCCTCAGTGGTCCAGCCCTGAGTGAAGCTTTCACCTTTCCCTTCATAAATATTATGGAGCATACAGCACGTGGCTATAAGCTTAGGAATATTATCATTGGCCAAGTCCAGTCTCCCATATAGGCAGCGCCAGCAAGCCTTTAAATGGCCAAAAGCACATTCAACAGTCATTCTGCACTTGCTCAGCCTGTTGTTCAACCACTCCTTACTGCTGTCAAGGTGCCCTGTGTATGGCTTCATAATCCACAACATTAAGGGGTAGGCAAGGTCTCCCAGGATCACAATGGGCATTTTGACTTCCCCTATGGTGATCTTCTGGTCTGGGAAGAAAGTTTCTGCTTGCAGCTTCCTGAACAGGCCAGTGTTCCGAAAGATGCGTGCGCCATGCACCTTTCCGGACCAGCCTGCGTTAATGTCCATGAAATGCCCATGGTGATCTACAAGCGCCTAGAGTACCATAGAGAAATACCCCTTCCGATTAATGTACTCGGTGGCTAGATGGTCTGGTGCCAGAATTGGAATATGCGCCCCTCCACAGTTAGGGAACCACATTTGTGCAAAGCCTTCCACAATGTCATGCACGTTGCCCAGAATCACGGTCTTGCAGAACAGGATGCGATTAATGGCCTTGCACACTTCCCTCAACATGTGTACAACGATTGACTTTCCCACTCCGAACTGGTTAGCAACCGATCGGTAGCAGTCTGGAGTAGCCAGCTTTCATAATACAATCGCAACATGCTTCTCCAATGACAAGGCAACTCTCATTCTCGAGTCCTTGCGCCGCAGGGCTGGGGTGAGCTCATCACACAGTCCCATGAATGTGGCTTTCCTCATCTGAAAGTTCTGCAGCCACTGCTCGTCATCCCAGACGTGCATCACAATGTGATCCCACCACTCAGTGTTTGTTTCCCAACCCCAAAAGCGTGTTCCACTGCAGTCAGCACCTCCGTGAATGCCACAAGCAATCTCGTGTCGTAACTACTATGCGTGGCAAGATCAATGTCAAACTCCTCTTGCCTTTGTAGTTTAAGGAATAACTCCACTGTCACTCATGACATGTTAGTGAGAGCGAGCAGAATATTGGTGAACAGTGCAGGATCCATTCCTGCAGACTGAAGAGGCAAAGCGCACAGTACACAAACTGTTGAAAGATGGCGCCAAATGAGGACAGAAGCACGGGGATTGCTGAGATGTGAAGCAATGCATCATGGGACAGGACCCAGGATGCCCTGTGACCCCCTCCATCTTCCCACAACTCTTAGCAGCAGAAGAGGAAGAGATTCATAGATTCATAGATTCTAGGACTGGAAGATTCTAGGATGCTCTGTGGGATAGCTGCCCAGAGTGCACTACTCCAAATACCACTGCAAGGGCCACAAGTGGGAAAATGCTATTGCGCAGGCAGCTGTCAGTGTGAACACACAACAGCGCTCTCTGAGTGGCGCTGTAACTGCTGGCGATGTAACTCTGCCAGCGTAGACATACTGTTAGACTTCATTTTGGAAGAAAGGCAAATGTGTGTCACTTGATGGCAAATTGATTAGATTTCAGTTCAAGGAGCTTTTTGTCAGTGATAGATACTACATGTTCAGTAGTGATAGAACCTTAATCTTGCAAGCTGCACCACATGGCTGAATGCTTGTGTCTTTGTAGAAACCCATTTTAATTAATGGGGCTCTATACAGGTAGAGAGTTCCACCCATTCCAGCACAGCGTGGAGGCTCCGGGCTCTTACTATTAAATGTGTAGTATGTTTAATATGTTCCATTCAAATGATTTCCAAGCAATTTAAGGAAAATAAGTTGAATTAAACGAATCACATGGGAACAGGCGAACTGAATCAGTGCGTTCAAGAACTTACGAAATAGTCTTATCACCAGGGCCGGTGCAACCCATTAGGCTACTTAGGTGGTCGCCTAGGGCTGATTGGCGCCGCAAGTCTGGGAGGCAGGAGAAGTGGAGCAGCGACGGCGTGCTCGGGGAGGAGGCGGAGCAGAGGTGAGCTGGGGCGGGGAGCTGCCGCATGGCTCCCTGGGCTGGGGAGAGCTGCCGCGTGGGGGGGGGGGGGGCACCTCAGGGCGGAGGGGGGGGAGCTGCTGCAGGGGGGGGCGCCTTAGGGTGGAGAACTGCCACAAGGCTCGGGGAGCTGCCTAGGGCGCGAAACATCCTTGCACCCTCCCTGCTTATCACCCAGGGCTCTTAATATTTAAGAAATAAACATACTAACATATTGCTTTTGAAATTAATGGTCTCTTTGTCAGTATCGGAGTCCTCCTTTGTAGGATCAAAGCTTAAGATTGCATTTCTCAATGAAGGAGGCAATATGCTTAGTGGTGTGAGAAGCAGACCAAAACCTTCAGGTTCTGTTCTCTGCTCAGATGATTACCACTCAATTAACTTGGATAAATTACTTAACATTTTTGTGCTTCTGTTTCCTCAACTATAAAATGTAGATAATACTTAAATATTATTATAATTTATTATTTGTATTATGGCACAACCCCATTGGACTGTGCACTGTGCACACAACTATGAAAGACAGACCCTGCCCCAAACAGCTGGCAGTCTGAATAAATAACAGAGATTCTATGAAGCTTAATTTATTGATGTTTGCGTTATTTGATTTTGGTTCTTAGATCACACAGTGACAGGTGCATTAGAAATACTTAAGAGAAGTAAAATTTTTGCAAAACACTGTGAAGTCCTTGAGTGTAAGGTGCTATGTAAGGGCAAATGAGTATTGAATATTGATATTTTAGGTAAGGGAATTTGTTCTGAAGTAGCTTCCCTCTAGAGAACAGGAAGAACTAAAGGATCAAGTGACAATGTATTATAGTTAACTAGGTCCAAATCCCAGTACTACTAAAGTAAATTATAATACTTCCACTGATTGAAGTTGGACCAAATTTTGGCCTCTTGCAGACCTTCCTGAATAAGGGCTCTAGGAAGGAATCTTTGTCCTTCTATTACATATCAGAACACTGGTTGGAAAAAAGAAAAAACAATGTTTTAAAAGAGAAGAAAAAAGGTAATGAAACAAACTGGGTTGTTAAAACTTTAAAAAGTCTTATGCAATTGCATAGCATGTATATATCCACATGTATGTATTATTAGTTTTGTAATATTAACTTCTGCAAACTAAGTGCTAGAAACAAGAGTTTTTAACTATTATAAGACAAGCTCATCAAATGTGCCCTAGATGCCCTGATAACTATTGATGGATTTTGTCCTCAGAGGAGAGAAGTGATTAAATCCCAACGGTCAAATCTGCAAACTTGGCTGTGCTAAAGTTACACACCTAAACAAGTGGCCTGATTTTCAGAGGTGCTTAACACCCACATCTTATTTGATTTCAGTGCAAGCCAACTCAGCACCTCTGAAAGTTCACTGAGATGCCTAAATATGGATTTAGATGCCAAACTGTAGGCACTTATATTTAAATATTTGGCTCCTACTTTTTGAAGATCCCTGTCTTGGCCCACAGAACCCAGGCCAGATTGTGTCTTAATTTGTAATGATCTGGCTGTGGAATTGGTTTCCGGAGTCATCCTTCTGCAACAGAAATGTTTATTTTCCCATTATTTCCCAATTATCTTCTAAATATTTGTTTTTTAATATCAGGTTATATGATGATTGTATATATATCCTATTGCTTATGACAACATCTCTTTGAAAAGAAAATGTCTATTAGATTTTAACAACATTTACATTTGGGTAGAAAAAGAATAGATTACTATTTCACACAGACAAACAAAATCATTGGCACTTAATTTAAAACTATTAATCTGTTGTAGTGTTTCTCCAACAGAGATGCTGGTACCAAGCTCTTCCAGCAAACAGGAGGACCAGATTGCCCTGCCTAGATCCATGCTTGGTGGAGACTCACCACACGCAAACCTCCCTCCTTTCCTGTGGCACTGTATCTAATTCCTGGATCCTGTGGAGGTCTCTCTGGAGCAGGGTGGGAGGGGAGCGGGGGGGAGAGCATTTGGGTGGATATGGTGGAGACGCAAATTATTCCCTCTGTGAAAATTAATTTGGAAAGATAATAAAGCCTGGGGCTTTTCAGTGGAGACTCTTCCAAAAGTCCCAAAGGCAGCAGTGGCTCTGGGAAACTCCTGGTAGCATGGGTGCTGCGAAGGAGTGGGGGGCAAGCTGCCAGGGCACTGAGGCCATGTCTACACTACAAGCACTATAGCAGCACAGCTGCAGTGCTGCAGCAATGCTGCTGCAGAGCTATAGCATAGACACTTCCTACATTGTTGGAAGGGGATTTTCCATTGATGTGGTTAATCCACCTCCCTGAGAGGTGGTAGCTAGGTTGATAGAAGAATTATTCCTTCAACCTAGCCACGTCTACATCGAAGGTTAGGTCAACCTATCCACGGCACTCAGGGCTCTAAATTTTTCACAGCCCTGATACATAGTTAGGTTGATATAATTTTTAAGTGCAGACTAGGTCTGAGCCTCTACATGGATGATCTCTCATGAATTCCTAAGGACAGACCAGGTATGGGGGAGGCCCTGTTGCCTTTTCCACAGAAAGGGTGATGTGAACAGGAGCGGTGCCAGGGTTTTTGCTGCCCTAGGCGGCAGCGCTCCTCCTCTGAGCATTCGGTGGCGGAGGTCCTTCTGCTTCACGTCTTCGGGGCACTTCGGTGATGGGTCCAGGAGCGAGTGCAGGACCCGCCGCCGAATTTCCGCCAAAGACCCGGAGCAGAAGGACCCCCCACCACCGAATTGCCACCAAGGACGGCAAAATGCCGCCCCCTAAATCCTGCCGCCCTAGGCGACTGCCTAGGGTCGCCTAGTGGAAGCGCCAGCCCTGGATGTGAAGTAGGGTCCATGAGAAGATCTTTGTGGAGATTTCCTTACTATGGGTGACCCCTCTCATGATCTTTTCGCAGGAGGAAAGGGTCTGGGTCCAGGAATAATTTTTCTTCTACAATGTTCCCCTCCCCATTGTTACTCAGCAAAAGCAGAACTAACCAGAGAGCACTGGTTCAAAGCAGGAAGGGCAGATAGAACCTACCTTGTATTTTCTGTGATCTCCACCAATCTCAAAGGGAGCAAAAAAGGAGAGCAACAGATGGAATGTTATCAGACCCAGAGAAAAGAGTAACACAGGCCAGCTGAATCCCTGGTATAACTCCATTGGAATCACATTGTTCTGCCTTCTTTACATTTTGCCAGATTAATTGGATTAAAAAAAAAAAGTCAAGGAAATCCATTAACTTTCTCTGCATGGAGTCTTCTTTCCCTACCTTTGTAGAATGGCTCTCTTAGGAGTTAGTTCATAATCTTTGGGTCTCCTTTGTAGGGCTCTTACACATCTCATGATAAGTTAAGGTGAATTATTAATTGATTTTATATTATGCTTTTGTGAAATGTGGTCTCCTTTATCTGCAGAAGGAAGAAGGACCCCGCCCTGACCATCACTGTCCAAGTGGTATAAGATTTTACGTAGCATCTTATTATATTAACAATAACAATTAGGCAGTGGAATAGAGCCTGCTATCTAAGTGGATCCCAAAGTACTTTATAAGCTGTAAATAGCAAATTTGTCATTGATTTCAATGGTAGCAGACTCAGGCCCTCAAAAACAACCAAAATAAAATATTATCCTCTATATAAGAGTGGATATAAGGAAGTGGAAACATGAGTTTGAATTTGAAATTTCCATTTAATTATTTCATTGTGGGCTATTTGCCCCCTCTATAGAAGAAGTTGGGCTTCTGACCCCTAAACTCATGGATCCACTCAGATCTCTTTTTTTTTTTTTGTGACAGCATTATATCGAGGTAGAGATGTAATTTTAAAATAAATCAATTGGAATATAAATACTGTACTTATATTTCAGTATATAAAGCAATATAACAAGTAATTGTCTGTATGAAATTTTAGTTTGTGCTGACTTCGCTAGTGCTTTTTATGTAGCCTGTTGTAAAACTATTCAATTATCTAGATCAGTTGATGTAACCCCTGGAAGACCTCTGCGTACCCACAAGGGTCCATGTGCCCCTGGTTGAGAACCACTGCCCTAAAGTAATAATATAGTGGCCAGATCAGTTTATCCAGAGAATTCTATACCTGTTCTTTCTGATTGACGTACTTCCTGGGTGGATTTGTTAATGTGCTTTGGCTGGCATGGGAATGTATTCCCAACAATGTCCCATCAAATAGATATGTGTTAGCTTTGAACAAAAGTCTTAGTTTATTGTAATTATCTGTGCAGCACTCACCTTTGCATAAATTAATCATAGTTCCCTTTACAAGAGCACTTTTATGTTGTATATAACTTATATACCCTGTGTTGAATCTCACAGAATGACAAAAATGATTTAACAAGCCATAAACCAGAGGTTGTCTGGACTTTGGATTATTTTATCTATTCTCTGAGAGATCTGAAAGCTGCTGAGTGTTTTTCTCCCTCTTGCAGAAGGCTGAAGAAATTTTTCTTATTTGAATTGTGGCAACAAATGTAACTGTCAAATTATGGAAGGTTTGAGAACAGAAAAATAATATTCAGACTTTTGGGTTGGTTTGAGAGATCGATTTCTACCCGCCGATTCCGGCGGGTAGTGAAGACGTAGCCTCAGTGAGTAGTTTAATTAATTTCAATGAGGCTATCTGCCATGTAAGGTATCACTCAAGGTGGGTATGGGTTGCAGAATATGGCTGGCCCGTAATAAATTTAAACAACCCATCGGTGCTATTTTCCACTTTGTGCATTTCTTTAATTAGGAGGCCATAGGACATGGATTTAATTTATTTTCCTTTATTTTAGTATTTTATTTTTTCCCAATTCCACTTTAGTCTTTGTTTTTTAAAAAGTGATGAGTATCTACCTTGTCTAAGTCATATGACCAGGATGGCAACATCATTCACACCACACTCACCTTGTTCTTGTCCTATATTTTCAAAACTGACTAATAATTTTAGGTACTCAACTTGAGATACCTTAAGGACCCTGATTTTCAGAAAATGCTAAGCACTCCTTCTGTGAAAATCAAGCCTTTTTAAGATGTCTTGAATTGGAAAACACAAAATTGATGCAACCTAAAACATGTCACTTCTGAAAATCTTATTTGAATAATATTCATAATATATGGTAGTATTGGGGTGAACTGTAATGGTAATGGTGGGAGACTGTTAGAGTAGGATGGGAATTTGCTGTGGGTTATCTGTAAAATGGGGATAATAATATTGACCTCCTTTGTAAAGTTTGAGATCTATTGATGAAAAGTGCTAAATATGACCTTGACATTTATTTTTTTTATCTTAAATTGTTGTACTTATAATGCATTTTTAAGTTATATCAAGGGCACATAAAGCATGTGGACAGGCATCCTTTTTTACCTTTTCTATATATTGAAATAATCTCGAAGCATGTGCTACTTCCTTTATGGTACTGATGGATGCTATTCTGGACCTCTCCTGCACTTGTTATTTTAAAAATATGACCCACTTTAACTACTTGTAACCTGGTACATTGTCTTCTTCCTCCTAACTTTTGTCCCTTCAATAAACAGTGGCAAAAACTTATATGAAGATGTATACTACAGCAGACAACTTTAGGGTCCAAGCCTGCATCCACTGAAGTCAGTGAGGGTAGGTTTGAGCCCAGAGGGTGTGTAATTCGTGAGAAGACTACTGCTAAATAAAATAACAAAATAAAACTAAAGAGCTGAAAGTAATACAGGGCTAATGTCATTTTAAAATTCTTAAATACTGATAGAGGATGTTTCTTTTCAAACAATAAATACAATTGGTAAGCCTGCTATATCAGTAAATATCAAATATTTTGCAATATGATTTTACCAGGCTGGGATGAATTATTTATATATATAAACTATTACTGGAAGAATTTATTAAATATACAAATATGAAAACTTTGGTTTAAATTAAAATAATAATCAGGACATGTGAGCAACAGCTGTTATTGGACTAAATGGAAAGACTGTGAAAGAAAGCTTCTGAATAACCATACTTTGCAGGCAATAGTAATTGAACTAAAGTAGTAAACTGTTGCTTTAATATATATATAGTGATTGAATGCCTGATGTGACTAGTAAAATAAATATTAAAAACAAAAGAAGACTGTTTCTTAGTATTTCACCAGTCCTAGATCTCTTTTATGCCAATTATACTAGTTTTTCCCCTGCTACTTTCCATATTGGTGCTGGAGCTGTTAAGATTAAACCTGGTTGTACTGTACCTTGATCAGATTGTGTCCTACAGTATAGACAGCTGCTATTTTCCCTCTCTCGCCAGGTGCATGCATACCTGTACCATACCCATGCCAGGCAACTAAATAAGGATTGTGGATTGTAATCCAGTATTTAACGCGGTCCCCAAAAATTTGGAAACAAAAAGCTGCATAGTCGTTGAAGATATCAATTACTGATTCATTTTTCCACCCCCCATATTTTTCTTGCAGTGCCAAAGGCAAGTCCCAGTGGTACAGAGTTACTATGGGCTCAATATTTCTGTGGACTAGAGAGTCAATGAGAGTATTGTAGTAGTGGAGTCCTTTTTCGTTGGCATTTGCTATCACCCCTCTGGGAAACAGCCTTGGCCATGAAATTGAAAACTGATAAAAAGTAACTCCCAAAAAATCCAGAGCTGACAAGTCTTTGTCCAGAAAAGTGTAACTGTTGCTGGAGTCATCTATGTTGGCAGCATCTCTGAAATCTGAGTGAACGAAGTGGTCCCATATTGAGGGTCCCTTTCCATCCTTCCTCCAGCTGCCTTCCACCTGAAATGCTCCAGTGCCTACTCCCCAAAGAAATTTTTTGGGGAAAGTGTCATACAGAAACATCTGAGTGCCATTCACAGGACTGAAGCTAAGGTCCTTTTCCCACACAGATCTTCCTTCTCCGGCAAGCCCGGTAACTGTCCTTATGAAAACAAATGCCCAAAAAGCAACAGATCTCTTCAGTCTTTGGCCACACATTGTGTCCTTCTATAGTGTATGTGTTAAAAGTCAGATTTCTTTCACTGATGCTGGAGAAAATCCATTCATTCCCTAGAGTCCCCTGCTGCACAGCCTGCTTCATTTGCCACTAACTGCTGCAGTGTCTTATCAAAGCTTCAGTAAAAGCTTGTGATTGTAAAAGCCCTGTCAATAATTAGCTTGAACTATGAGACCTAGGATGGGTTACAGAAAGCAGCGTAATTCCAGGGAGGTGGCCTTCTGATAGTCATTGGGACACTTATGTCAGGTTCTTATTGCAGGAAAATAGGTTACCTATAAAATAATATAAATACTTGTGAACCAACTTATAATTATTTTAATGCTATATCACTGAAATGGCAGCATACTAGTAGAGGGGAGACACTGAGAGATTATCAGTTATTTTTGATACAGATAAATTTCAAGGAAATATAAAAGAAATTTTTCAGACTACATTATCCCATTAAGGAGCACACTGTCAATGCTAAACAAACAATACAATAATAACAAGAATAATAATGAACAGAGAAGAGGGCATGTCAATACGTATTTGTTGTTACTTTTGCCAGGGTTACACCTTTTAACTCAATATATTATAACAGGAAAGATTTTTAATTACGATTTGTTAAACTTAAAAAAAAAAAAACTTTTGCCTTTCACTTGGCCAAACTGTCCCCTCACATATTAAGAGCTGCAGGGGGCTTTTTATTTTTTTTTATTTTTTGAGGGGTGAGACTCTCCATGAATTCCTTATGGAGATTTTCCCACACTGTCTACTCAGAGGAAGGCAGTTTGCCCTCCCACAGAAAGGAGTGCACAGTCTGTCCCCAAACCTGGCAGATCCTGGGTGCCACCTCTGTAATCTGTCAGCCCCCCACTGGCTCCACTGGAGTCACACTAGCCCCATGCTATGGGAGCTCTTAGGACTCCCAGAAGGATCTACCTAGAAATGGTGCTGTTTTATGTTTTCTGGGTAAAGTTAGAAGGCCTGGAGGAAGGAAGATGTGCATTCCCCCTGCCCTGCCCAATCATCCGTCTAGCCTTGCCCATTCCATCTCCCCAGTTGTGAGCCTGAATGTGCAGAAAAGGGTCCACTGGGATCAGGTGGGAAATGGTGTTGAGAAGGCTTTTGAGTCCCTCCTTCTGCCTGGAAGGGGGAGATCCAAATATGTCCCATTAACAATACACAAATGCAAAGGAAGTGAATATTTTATCCAATTAAGTGCAGCTGTTCTTACTACCTATATAGGAGTCTGGTATGCAGCTCTACATACAGCTAACATTATTTCCTGTTGCTCTCAACTCAGAACAAGTTAACAGTTAAGTTGTTTCAGTCCTTAGGCAATTTCCTTTGATTATTTTTTTAAATAAAGATAATTACCCAGATGCTCTTTCAGCACTGATTAATTAAAGAATCGTGGTAGACACAATTGGGCCACCACTGTAATGGGTCTGACAAACCAGTAAGACAGTATTTGGTAATATAATGAAGTCTTCGGAAAGCTTTTGATAGAAAATAAAAGAATGTGTATTCATACACTGAATTTATCACTTACACAGGGTCGGCTCCAGGCACCAGCCTGGCAAGCAGGTGCTTGGGGCGGCCACTTCAGAGAGGGGTGGCACGTCCAGCAATTCGGCGGACAGTCCCTCACTCCCGCTCGGAGCGAAGGACCTACCGCTGAATTGCCGCCGCAGATCGTGGCTTTTTTTTTTTTTTTTGGCTGCTTGGGACGGCCAAAACCCTGGAGCCGGCCCTGCACTTACAACAGGACTGATGACATGATTGCTTTTCATAAGGAACTACAGTGCATATATAGATTTAAATAATATTTTCTGAGCAGATCCATCAAAATCAATAGCAACTTGGTTTAACAATGTAGCTCCTTAAACCAAATGGAGATTGAACACAGATTATTCCTAAATGTGACACAGTAGCTAACGTACAAATGTACTATTTATTTATATTTAGGACAAATGTCAACACATCTATATCTGGAGACATGTATGTATTTCTCTGTAACATGTTTATGTGTTTATAAAAACTGCCTCATGATAGCTAATTAATTACACTATTGTAGACACTGTCCACACTAGAGAGTTCTACTGGAGTAGTTAATTAACAGTAGCCATATGGCTAACATAAACCTGTTCAATAGGCCCAGACACAGCACTCATTCTAAATGCATTGTGGGTAACTATTCCACAATTCCCAGAACAGGTCCTGAAAGACGGGGAGTATGGAAATACAGTGGAGAGCAATGCTGGAAAAGTATTGTACCCATTTTTTAAAAAATGTGCACTATATGGGTTAGCACTTTTCATTGTATAAAATAGCAGGTTTTGTAATATTAAATGGCACTGAAATTGCTTTAATATATTATTTATTTTTGTAATTAAAAAGCTTTAAGATTATATATATTGCACTTGATAAATCAGAAAGCCCATATGCATATATGCCAAAGCAGCAGTAGCTCAAAACTACGTAGTAGTCATGAGTACAGGTGACACTGCACTGAGTGACACTGAGGGGGTTGCAGAAGCACTAAGGAACTATGCAGGGAGGAACAGTTGTAACACTGCAGCCAAAAAAGCCCAGCACTCGCGCTGCAACAGCATAGTGACACAATGCAGGATATAAGGATGGTAAGCCTTTCTCCCATCAAGTCCAACTACCACAGTGCTGGCAACGCTTGCACATCAGTGCAAGCAATTTAGTGTGTCTGCACAAGGTGTGTGACGGGGTAACATATACTTACAACCCTAACATTTTCCAGTTTAGACAAGGCTATGGGCTGTTTTTCTTTCATTATTATAGGGGGAATTGGTAGCACTGCCTATTATCAAGACTGTCCAATACTTCCCACTATAAGATCCTGTTTTCAGTTCCTTATAACTTTGCCAAACTATAAACATTGAGGCTGAAATTTTACATGCACAGCATCTACCTTAGGCAGATTCTTTTTGGAAAATCCCAGCCAAAACAGTCCAGTCTTTTCTGAGAATAAGGCTAAAGAAAAATACACTGTTTTTCCCATGTTAAAAAATTCTGGTGATCTTTTCTTTGAGAAGCTCTAGGGCTTCCATGTTTTGGAGCACGGATTTCAACTTGGCAGGGGGAGTGGCCTTTCTATCAGAAATGTACCTTTTGCTACTCCTGTGAAAATCCACCCAAATTGGGCCAAGCTGTAAATTTTTGAAAAAAAATCTCAGTCTGCACATGCTCAATAGAGACTTCTTAAAATTTAGTGGCTAAAATCTCCAAAGATTTCATCCTCTCTGAGCGTGTTCCAGCACCTGTAACTCCTGCAGGTGACCAGACTGTGCATGCATATTTTACAACACTAGCCTAAAATCCTTCATTCATCCTAGTTATATTTTGGTTTCTGGTTTCTAAGAAGCTTATGTTTTCTTCTTCCTAAGAGGGATATTGACTCTGGTAAATAAAATGTAAAATACAATAGTTATTTCCCTTCATGTTCCCTTGTAAGCACTGTTCAGTGTGAATACTGGATTATGTTCCGCTTTTGGAGATGTGCAAATCTAATTGTCACTGTAAAAGAGAAAAAGCTTAAAGCTTTAAATATTCCAGTAATTTTATGCAGTGTGAACTGACAGATATCAGAGATCAATGTGATACTAGTAGAGCTATTGATATTAGCAATATTGGCTTAAAAATATCATCTTTTTGCTACTGTGCAATATGAAGTTTGAAATTAACCCAAAAAGTTGTTGTAATTGTTTTTCTTTACTCTTAAAACAAATGTACTTAAGTGATATGCAAATGAACATGTAGTGCAATAGCTTGTTTGAAACAATTAGCTATAGCTATGTAGGGAAACATGTTACAATGTTGTTTCAAGCTTCTACGGTATTTGAACAGACCACAGTTGATCAGGAGAAAAATGGGGGGAAAAAAAAGCTTAATTGGTGATTGAATCAAACAAATGGCTGATAATCCGAGATGTGATACAATCATTCTGTCTGGATATTCAAATGAAGATAGACAGGGAAAATATTTAAGTTACAAAGTCCTCTTAAAGACAGTGTGATCTTTATGTTAGCATCAGTTGCCTTGATCTCCTACCATCAAGGACGCAGAAAGCAACAAGTCAGTTTATGTAGTGTCCTCTACAATGTAATATATATCAAGGCCCTATTCTTACATTCTTTGCACATCCAAATCTCCTATTGAGTTTGGATCAGCTCCTTACTGAAAACATGACATAGGATGGTGGTGGGTACTATAGAAAATCTAAGATAGATTGTGGATTTACAAAGAATACTAGATAATTTAATTCTGCCTCTAAATGCAAATTCCAGTACTTTACAATAACAACAAGGAGTCTGGTGGCACCTTAAAGACTAACAGATTTATTTGGGCATAAGCTTTTGTGGGTAAAAACCTCACTTCTTCAGATGCATAGAGTGAAAGTTACAGATGCAGACATTATATACTGACACATGGAGAGCAGGGAGTTACTTCGCAAGTAGAGAACCAGTGTTGATGGGGCCAATTCAATCAGGGTGGATGTAGCCCACTCCCAATAATGGATGAGGAGGTGGAAAAGCTGCTTCTGTAATGAGTCAGCCACTCCCAGTCCCTATTCAAGCCCAGATTAATCTAAATCTGTTAGGCCTTGGCTACACTGGCAATTCACAGCGCTGCACTTGCTGCGCTCAGGGGTGTGAAAAAACACCCCCCCTGAGCGCAGCAAGTGCAGCGCTGTAAAGTGCCAGTGTAATCAGCGCCTGCAGCGCTGCACGCTCGCTCGCAGCGCCGCAAGCTATTCCCCTCGGAGAGGTGGAGTACTTGCAGTGCTGCGAGACAGCTCTCGCAGCGCTGGCAGCGCGACTACACTTGTGCTTCACAGCGCTGCCGCGGCAGCGCTGTAAATCCGCAAGTGAAGCCAAGGCCTTAGTCTTTAAGGTGCCACCAGATTCCTTGTTGTTTTTGTAGATACAGACTAACACGGCTACCCCCTGATACTTGAGTACTTTACAATGTGAGAGATATGGATTTCTTACTTTCCAGATAACTCGATATGTTGAATGCTCCCAGAGGAATCATCCAAAAACAACCTATAGAGTATTGGACTCTTGATTATTGAAAATTGATTGGATAAAAACAAATTTCTACCATTATAAGAAATGGAATTCTAATTTCAACATTTTTCAGGAGACACTTCTGTTGTATTTTCTTGTATCCTCGGGATTACAAGAAGTTTCTTTAGGAGATGTTAAAAGCACCCCCCGCATTAGAAAGCAAAAAGATATGTAAGAAATTTAAATTAACAATCAGCTCAAACCTAACTTGAAATGTAGATTTCGTAGAAAACTAAACAAAGTGTTTCTTAAAAATAAAATCTAATGAAAGTTGCTTTTTAAAATTAAAGCAATTCTCATGTAGTGTTTGAAACCTAAGGTTGCAGCATGATACTAGACTATAAGAAAGTGAAAGGACCAGAAATTGATTAATAAAAGTGAAACTGACTAAACTGTTTTCATTTTCCAATATGAGAGAAATACTAATGATTCTCTGTCATTTTTTGCAACAGACGTGGGTAACTCCATCCTCATTTTACAGATGAGGAAGCTGAAGCACAGATAGCCTGATTTTCAGAAGTGATTATTACCCCTGGAAAAAAAACAGGCCATAAGTGACTTGCCAAATGTTAAAAAGCAAACTAGTAAATTAGATTTTTAACCTTTTTCAGTTTATATAGTCTAAAGGTTTAATTTGCTTCATAGGTACTTTTAAAAAATATGATTTTTCACTGTATAATGTCTCTTTAAAGCACAAATCACAGTCTATGACAAGATCAGATGGGAAGCACATTCCTCATTTTACAGCAACTACAAGTATTATGTAATATAAATGAACACCTTTTCATGATTCTGGTGGCATAAGCAAAATATTAAATTCACACACACACACACACACCTTTCTCTATAACCAGAATCAAACCATAACCACTCCAAGACTTTACGCAGCTCTGGTTGTTCATAAAGAGTTAAAATCCTGACTTCCAAGAAATAGGAATGTGTCACCAGTCCACTCGCACATAGTGATCAGCTTAATGTTATTCTAGGCAACTTTATCAAATACAAACAGAGATAACCACGTACTATAATTCTTTAACATTATTTAAACACTTTGTGTGGTTCTATCAAATGTCAGCTACTCTTAATTCTGGTAGCAGGAACATCTGTGGATCAAATCAAGGTCTAATGAGGATTATTATGCATCTACAAATACACAATTAGAAACATTTAAATGTGATACATTTTCCTTTGTATAGTCATCACAATGCCATAGCATACTGGGTAATTTGTATAAAATTACCGAAGAGCAAATTTGATTTGCACTGAGTACATACAGTAATACTTTCTAGTTCTCCTTTGTATTTCTTTAAAAGAAATGTAAATTCACAAGCTATGCTAATATTCAAAATGTACATTCCACGTGATTATGTACATTCATAAAGGAATAACAATCCCTATACAAGACATTGTCAAAACACAAAATCAGAATTAAGGAATTAAACAGGCTAGTAATATGATATCATTAATGTTAAAATATGATCTGTGACAAGGTAGGTAAAGTAATATCTGTTATTGGACCAACTTCTGTTGGTGGAAGGTACAAGATTTCAAACTAAACAGAATTCTTCAGCTCAACACTACAAACAAAATATGTTCTGTCATGTCAGACTAACAGATCCATATCCAAGAAGCATCTTCCATATTTTCCATCTCTAAGTTTTTTAATTTTAGAAGTTCAAAGACCTCACCTTAAACCTGCTGCATAAGTAAAACAGACTTCTTTAATTATAAAATTCCCAAACTAAACAACTGCTTCACTTTGTTTTACCACTCAATCTCTTTATCCAGATACACAATTTGTCTTATCAGTAAAACTCTCAGCCAAATTGTAATGGGCTTAAACAGTTTTAAAAAGCACCAAGGTTGAAGACTGTCTGAGCAGTAACTATAGAATTCTGCATAGAAATCCCCTGGAAAAATAAACTAACCCTCAAATGCTCAGGAAAACATTATTATATGATGCTTGCTGACCTAGAGAAAAAAAGAGATGGAATAATGATTTTGCTTTTATTTAGCACCTCTCATCTAAATGGATCCTAGTTAGCTGATAATACAGGGCATTCTGCCCAGGCAAGGCAAGTCTACAGATTCTACACTATTAATACACACCCAACCTTTAGAATGAAATTTGGCAGTTTTATCTGTAAAAAAACTTCCAACAATATAGAATAGGAAGAGAAAAATATCATATCCACTTTAAATTATATGTGGAATTAAGACAAGCAAAACGTAATTACCCATATTGGAATTTAACCAAGGTACCATGGTAGATTTTCCTGTTCTTGCAAAAAGTGACAGTGGATTTGTAATAAGCACAAGTGATCAGGACTCATCCAAAAGATAACACCTGAAGCAGCACCTGTAAAAGAAACAATTGGGTTTGAACCCTTGTTTGCTTCTGTGTGATATAAAGAAGGTCTGAGAGTTTTTTTCCCTTTAAAAAAAGGTGAGAGTTAGCCTTGTTTTTAACATGATAAATTCAGGTACATTGTAACCTGTTTTTCCTGAAAGACGTAGAAACTAGAGAACCAATAAGTTTATGACATTAGAGAAGTCAAGCAAATGAAACCTGATTGAGATGGGAACTTAATTTTATTTGGACTGTTTAAATAATCTAATTTTTGTTATTGTTTCTAATGCCCATTCAACGCAGTAATCTGAGAAAAAATTGGGAGAAAAATGTCTCTTAAAAATGAGCATCTTTATTAAAGACTTCCTGGTTTTGGTAAAGGTCTCACATATGGATTTTGAGCTCTCTCAGCCTTTAACTGAGGGAACATGGCTTCAGTTGAAGTCTGAGAATTAAAAATCCAAATCTGAAACTTCTAGCAAAACCAAGAAAGACCAGATTTGACATGTCTGATATTTCTAAAGGTAAAAAGCAAGAAAAACAAAACAAAACAAAACAGACCTACTTTCAGGCCTTATTTGATTCTGAAAAACTCTTAAGCACTGCTATTGATTCATTGGTTCAAAATTGACGGACTCACTATGATTGCAGCACCCTGGCTTTTTCTTGGTCTTCCATCCTGGCACTTTTGATGGCCTAACCTTAGTTAATGCATACATTACCTCACTGTGGCATATTGGGGATTAATTAATTAATGTTTGTGAGGTGTTCAAACACTTGGGTGATGGGGGCCCATATAGGATAGACAGATGGAATTGGGCGGAGGGCATAGACAAAGATGGTACAGCTACAGACAAATGAAAATTGCAAAGACTGAAGTAAAAGCAGGAGAAGCTGAAGAAAAGCCTGCCACTGCTTCGGCTGAAAGCAGCTCCTCTACATAGAGTTGGTTCATCAGCACAGCATGACTTCTCAGGAGTCAGGACCCTGCTAGGCCTGAGGTGTAAGTGGGGAGGGATGAGAAGCAGCAAACTCAGGACAGGGTTGAGGCATTTCACTGTTCTGGACTTGGTGATGGTTTTAAACTACATTTCAAATAATGATTTCATTATAACTAGGGTCCTATCAAAGTCACAGCCATGAAATCTGATCTTTTGTGGGCTTTTACCCTATACTATACAGATTTAATGGGGGAGACTAGCATTTCTCAAATTGGGGGTCCTGACACAAAAACGAGTTTCGGGAGGTGGGGGGAGGTGTCACAAGGTTATTGGTGGGGGGTGGGGGGATAGTGATATTGCTAATCTTACTTCTGTGCTGCCTTCCGAACTGGGTGGCTAGAGAGCAGAGGCTGTTGGCCGGGTGCCCTGTTCTGAAGGCAGCACCCCACCAGCAGCAGTAAGGGTGTCAGTACTGCAACCCTCCCTACAATAACCTTACAATCCCCCCAACTCCTTTTTGGATCCAGACCCCTAAAAATGCAACACCATGAAATTTCAGATTTACATAGCTGAAATCATTAAATTTATGATTTTTAAATTCCTATGACTGTAAAATTGACCAAAACGGACCACAAATGTGGCAGGGCCCTATCTATAACGCTACGTGATTGTAAACAAAAGACTTCAACACGTTTCCCAGGCAAACTGAGAGGTAAGGTGCCCAGCAAGAAATCACGCACCTGGACTAGGCATCTGTCACCCTATGTCTGCCACATCCCCTTAAATATCTAACAGGATCCAGTCCCACACCCCTGCCCCTCCACTGTCCAGCCTACCCCCATCCAGTCCCCTCCCCGCCTCCAATCCGCACTCGCCTCAGCCGTCGCGTGAGTGACGTCACCCCCACGCGCCGCGCGTTTGGCGTTGGCGCGAAGGGGGGATGGAGCAGGAGGTTCCCCGCTATTACCCGCTAACGAGCTAAACCACCCCCGGCAACATGGTGAGCGCGGCGGGAGCGGGGTAGCTGGCCCCGACACCCCCTTCTCCCCGGGGAGTGGGTGCCGGAAGCTCTCCCGCTCGGCAGGCCCGTGGGACCCCAGCGCGGTCAGGCGTGGGACCTAGCGCGGTCCGGTTGGGCGGGCTCCCGCACCGCGCCCTGAAACGAGGCTGCGACCCGGCCGGTTGCCCCCCACCGCCCCATCTCCCTTTGCCCCCCTCTCCCCACTGCGTCGGTAAGCTCCCCCAGGCTCCCCGCAGGCCCGCAGCAGTGAGCGGCGTTGCAACGAGTGTCCTGGCGCTTGCTGCTCAAAGCGATGGTTGGGGCAGAGACCTTGCTTATTCCTCTGGGAAACGTGAGGGAGCGCTGCTGCTGCGAGAGGGGGGAAACGTTTCCCTGGGCTGCTAAAGTCAGTTGTGGGGGTTAGTGACTTCTCCTCTGGAAGGGCCTTCTGGCCTTTCTGTGGGTGTTTTAGGGGCGAGTCGTTCTTTCAAACTCCCACCCGCCAAGCTCCACATATTGGAGATATTAAAGTGGATTAAGTTTGTATTCTACATGTGATCCTGTGTGCCCTCCTTAGTGGTGGTGCCCCTCTTAGGACACGGGTTTCAGAGAAGTAGCTGTGTTAGTCTGTATCAGCACAAGTACTCCTCCTTGTCTTAGGACACTGTTAGAGTGCTAGGGTGTCCTGTCTACACACCAACTGGAACCAAAATAAATTATTCTGTTTTAATTCACAATTTTAGGTGTTTCAGTATGTTTGTATATGGGTACTTATTTTGGACTGAGTGCCCTAATTTAATGTGTCAGTCAAAATCAAGTTAAATAGGAGACTTTATCCAAATTAAGGGTGTCTATGTATAGATTTTTGCCTAAGTAACTAAAGATGTGAATTAAAACAGCTTTATTTTGGTTCTAGTTTATGCATATATTTAGCCCCTCTCCCTGCCCGTTACCCATTTATGGTGTTAAGTGAGATCATTCATAATAAAGTCTTGCATCTGAAGAAGTGAGGTTCTTACCCATGAAAACTTATGCTCCCAATACTTCTGTTAGTCTTAAACATGCCACGGGACCCTCTGTTGCTTTTCATAATAAAGTGTTTATCTCTTGATCATATGATCTATCTTAGGCCTGTTCTATGTAATTTGCACTGATTTAACTAAAGCTAGGGTTCTAAAACAATTTAGTCAAACTGGTGCAATTTTTGAGCTGTCTTGCCTGCATAGGGAGATGCAGGAAAGTTAATCCAAATTAAAGAGGTGTATTTGAAGTAGATTAGTTAACCTGCATTAAATCTCCAGATGCTGTTGTTCAGAATTAAAGTGGGTTTAATAGGTATGTCTACATAAGGATAAAATCCTCTAGTGGCCTGGCAGCTGGTTCAGGGGCTAAAAGACTGCTGTGTAGACATTTGGGCTTGGGCTGGAGCACAAGCTCTGGGAGCCTGCAAGGGTTGACATCTAAACAGCAGTTTTTAGCTCTGGAGCATGAGCCTCATGACCTTGAGTAAGCGGACATGGGCCAGCTGTGGGCTTTTTAGTCCCATGTAAATGTCCTATACCCAATGTGGTTTAGTTTATTCGATTCTGGAAATGAATTATGCTAAACCAATTTATGGCCACTTTAATTGTGAATGAGAATGTTTATGCATGGTTAGGATTATTTTTCCTGAATGTTCCTCTGTAGCCAAGCTCTTTGTGGGTGGATAATTAAATTGATATTTAAGACTTTATATATAAGTTTGCGTGTGCCTGAAACTATGTGGGTGCAAATGAGCAGATAACCACTTTTAAACCAATGAAAGTCTAAACTGGGAAGAATCCCTGTGTAACTAAAATTGCTTTTCTAAACTAAAAAATTAAATGGATGAAACTTCTATGGCCTTGTTTTACCACAGAGGTCGTGTCCACTCATATTCTTGTACTCAAATCACCAAAGTTGCAAAGCAAAACTGATTTGGTTCAAATTTCAAACTAAGTGGCCACAATCAGTTTGTTAGCCTCCCATCTCAGCCCTTGAGATTAGCAGGGCTGGAGGGACCTTCACTGTCTTACCCTACAGTCTTGAGATGCAAAACCTCAGTGGATACTTTGTATAATAAGGCTGAGAATTTTCCATTAATTCATTAGCAATAGCACCCCTACTGTGGCAAAAGATTTCTCTGGTGTTTGGGGTGCGGGTTAATTTTTTTTCTTTTTTAAGGTAGTGTGCTATTCAGGGCAGAGGATGGTGTTTAGAAGGTATCCAAAATGGTACTACCATAATCTAAGTCAGTGTTTCCCAAACTTGGGATGCCGCTTGTGTAGGGAAAGCCCCTGACGGGCTGGGCTGGGCCGGTTTGTTTACCTGCCCTGTCTGCAGGTTCTGTAGATCACGGCTTCCACTGGCTGTGGTTCGCTTCTCCAGGCCAATGGGAGCTTCTGGAAGCAGCGGCTTGGCCCGGACCTGCGAACGGGGCAGGTAAACAAACTGGCCCGGCCCAGCCCGCCAGGGGCTTTCCCTACGCAAGCGATGTCCCAAGTTTGGGAAACACTGATCTAAGTTATAAAGCATGATGTGGGCATAGGACTTTGGTATTCTCTGAAAACTTGTTAGTATATATTTATACAGTATTCAGATGCCTTGAGCTTGGAATACTTTTGAAATAATTTTCAGGAGGAAAGAGGTACTATGCAGCCAAACTGGAGTGGGTCATGCCAAGTGAAATTGCAAGGGAGGCTTCATAATTAATTTTTTCATAACTGGAAAAAAATCATACGCTAAATATAAGTCTTAGCTTTACTGTACTGAAGTGTCACACAATGTTAAATAACTATTGCTTGAATTGTAATGAGAAACTGCTTAAGGTTTCAAACTGAGCTCTGCTCTCTTCACAATGAAATTTGTAAGTGTATACTACTTCCCATGGAAGACTGCTACCAGACTTGTGCAGGACTAGAATTAGATATGAAGAGGTCCAAAAGTTGCATTTTAAACTGGCTATTTCCAGCTTTAGTTACCTAATGTTTGCAGTGAGAGGGCACGAACACAAAATAGTTGCATTTTCTGTCCTTTTATTTTAACACCGTACTATAGGAATTGGAACTGGATATAGGATATTAGGAATCCTTCCTTCATAGTTCCTCTGTGAAAATTACCTTTGTGCTTCTCATCTATTTCAGTTTACGCCAGACAAATGTTATACACTTCATCAGTTTAATTTTACTACTGATTGCACTGAAGAAAAGTAACATGCATGAGGCAGTTGGCCCATGAGAGGCAGAGCTTATCCTGTTTCAGCTGCTTGAAGGGAACAAACTATTGAGAACAAGGCAAGAAGAAAACTTCATGGAAATTCTTCCATGAGAGAAAACAGTATTTAAAATAAGGGAAGGGAATCCAATTACTAAGGCCTTGTCTACAATGGGAGTTTGTCATGTGTGGTCAATCACTGTTGCAAGCCCCTCCTGCAAAATAGGCAAACTGCTATAAACTGGAGTTTAGTCCTGGCTTGAAACCTACCTCAGTGCAAGTCAGTGTTTGTTAGCTTTACTTGTCTGTCCTTAGGGTTTGCTCCGGGACAGCCATTTTGGTGGATGTAACTGGGGCTTATTCCTTATGATTATTTTGGGGAAAAAAGATTGGCGAGCTGCCTCTAGGCAAGTGAGGAATCACACCTGACTGTTACCTGTTGGATGGCAGTGGCCTCCACTTATAAGCACAGGAAAAATCCAACACTTAAGCAGTGTTGGTGCTGCTGATGTTATATATCCATCAGAGGGCAAGAGACTCTTTAAAATGTTAGTTTCAGACAGCATTTCAAGAAGTTAGCATGCATATAATGCCAGGTTTTTTCATATACCAATATTAAAATATACAGTATGACGTTTAGAAAAGTATGGTCAATCAGAACATTTCCTTTTTAGGTTGGCATCCTAACTAAAAGGGAAGGAAGTGTTCCATTTTAGGATTAAATTAGAACTAATAAGTAGTTCAGTGGTTTGGACTAGAGATATGGACCAGTCAGACAGTTGTTTTGTTCTGGTTTTACCTGGGTTATGTCTACTCTAACAACATTCTATTTGTATAAGAATACTGGTATACTATACCAGCAAAGCACTCAGAATTGCATCCACACTCTATCTGGAAGCTATGCTTGGTACTGGTGTAGTAAAACCAGTGCTCAGAAGCAAAACAAGCTATCCCAGGAAAACTGCATATTTACTGGTATAATATGGTCTACACTAGGGGCTTCTGCTGAAACAGTCAGGGATCACACCTCTTTATGCTCCTGACATCAGTCTCGTGTAGACCAGGCCTATTGGGGTTGGTTTTTTTGGGTGCTAGTCCCAGATATATATGGCATGAAGTAAGTTCCATTTTGCCTCTCCTATTTTTAGCTTCATATAATGCAAAAATAGTTTTATCCGTACATAGTGATGTCCTTTTCAGGCTAACAGTTTTGGATTTGCCACCTATTACAGTCCAATAGTTTCTAATGAGATTATCTTTTTCCTCTGGAAAAAATGGGATGTCTGAAGAAGAATTTGAAGGCTAATATAGCAATGCTGAAGATGGTAAACAGAGGACACTTGAAGGATATATACAGTCTTTTAGTGTAGTCGCTTTAAGGTAAAGTAAACACTCAAATCTAAGCCTTTATTCAGAAAGTGTGTTCATGTGGCTTATATGCTATTATCTTCAAGCTTTGGCAATTTGCTGAGAAACTAATTTTAAACAATTGAAGAAAGCTACTTCTGTCTTGATATGGGGATCAAAGGATGATTTGCAGCAAGAGAATGGAGCATTGTGTTAACACAGGGAAACAAATTTTGAAGTTAAAAGCCTACAGATAACTGCCTTATGGTCACAAGGTTATTATCAAAAGACAAGCCATAGTGTTTGCATGAACAGTGCTTGATGGATAAATAGAAGATGCTTGTTTGAGTTCACCAGCAATGGAAACAAGAACACTTACCCAGCCATTAAAGACAAATAACCCATTGTCTCTTGTCTGTTAAAAATCATTAGTGTCACTGAGCCATACCTATATACTAAAGAAAGCACCAATGGATTGCAGTTTAGCTGTTTAGCTGTTTTGTAGACTGCTTTGGACACTCCTCTACTAGTGTCACCGCATTACTCATCAGTCTAACATACTGTGGTTATTTTTGGTAGATACCGTCACAGATCCACAAGGTCTGATGTATGCCGTAGCCTGTAACCAGTTCTTTGGGAGTGACCTCTTCAGTGTGCCAGGCCCCAAGGACCCACACAGTTCTAGAGGGGCTGGCCTGAGACTGGGCCAGGGGTGGGCAAACTACAACCTGTGGGCCAAATCTGGCCCGTCAGGGCTTTGGATCCAGCCCGTGGGATTGCCACCCCTGTGGCCCCGCATCGCTTCCGGAAGTTGCTGGCACCACGTCCCTGTGACCCCTGGGGAAGGTGGTGGTGGGGGCAAAGGGCTGCCCTTGCCTGCAGGCAAGCCCCCCCGCCCCCGCAGCTTCCATTAGACGGGAACGGGGAGCCAATGGGAGCTTCGGGCGAGGTACCCAAAGGCGAGGGCAGCGTGCAGAACGCTCTGCTCACCTTCCCCCAGGGGCTGCAGGGATGTGGTGCTGGCCACTTCCGGGAGCGGCGTGCAGGGAGCCTGCCCTGGCCCCAGTGTATGCTGCTGCCACTCCAGGTAAGCGGCGCCAGGCTGGAGCCTGAACCCTCCTGCACCCCAACCCCTTGCCCTGAGCCCCCTGCCGCACCTCACATCCCTCCTGCACCCCAGCCCTGACCCCCCTCATACATCCCACACCCCTCCTCTGCCCCAACCACTTGCCCTGAGCCCCTTCCTGCACACCACACACATTCCCACACTCTGCACTCCCTCCCGCACCCCAACCCCCTGCCCCAGTCCTACATTCATGGCCCTGCATGCAATTTCCCTATCCAGATGTGGCCCTCAGGCCAAAAAGTTTGCCCATCCCTGGACTGGGCCTTCGGGCAGCGGCAATCTCTGTCTCTCTGTGGCGCCTGGCAGCAAATCCTGCTAAACCAGCCCCCCGTGGGAGGCTTGTACTGTACTTCAGCACACAGTGCTCTCACTGCAGAAACATCAGGCAGCCTTTTCAAAACAGGGTAACAATTTATTAGTCACCTAGCATATACCCAAAGTTCTTGGGTTAGCTCAGAGATTAGTTCTACATGGGGATAAAAAAAACCCATGGCTGAGCCAGATCAGTTGGCTCAGGGGCTAAAAATTGCTGTGTGGACTTTTGAGCTTGAGCCCAAGCCTGAACATCTACATAGCAATTTTTGGCCCTGCAAGCCCAACTCGGATGACCATAAAAACAACAAGGAGTCCGGTGGCACCTTAAAGACTAACAGATTTATTTGGGCATAAGCTTTCGTGGGTAAAAAACCTCACTTCTTCAGATGCATGGAGTGAAAGTTACAGATGCACGCATTATATAATGACACATGAAGAGAAGGGAGTACCTCACAAGTGGAGAACTAGTGTTGACAGTGAGTTTTTTACCCACGAGAGCTTATGCCCAAATAAATCTGTTAGTCTTTAAGGTGCCACTGGACTCCTTGTTGTTTTTTGTGGATACAGACTAACACAGCTACCCCCGATACTAGACTCATGGACTTTAAGGTCAGAAGGGACCATTATGATCATCTAGTCTGACCTCCTGCACAACGCAGGCCACAGAATCTCACCTGCCCACTCCTGTAACAAACCCCTAATCTATGTCTGAGTTATTGAAGTCCTCAAATCATGGTTTAAAGACCTCAAGGTGCAGAGAATGCTCCAGCAAGTGACCCGTGCCCCACACTGCAGAGGAAGGCGAAAAACCTCCAGGGACTCTGCCAATCTGCCCTGGAGGAAAATTCCTTCCCGACCCCAAATATGGCGATCAGCTAAATCCTGAGCATGTGGGCAAGACTCACCAGCCAGCACCCAGGAAAGAATTCTCTGTAGTAACTCAGATCCCACTCCATCTAACATCCCATCACAGACCATTGGGCATATTTACTGCTAATAATCAAAGATCAATTAATTGCCAAAATTAGGCTATCCCATCATACCATTCCCTCCATAAACTTATCAAACTTAGTCTTGAAGCCAGATACGTCTTTTGACTCTACTACTCACCTTGGAAGGTTGTTCCAGAACTTCACTCCTCTAATGGTTAGAAACCTTAGTCTAATTTCAAGTCTAAACTTCCTAATGTCTAGTTTATATCCATTTATTCTTGTGTTCACATTGGTACTGAGCTTAAATAATTCCTCTCCCTCCCTGATATTTATCCCTCTGATATATTTATAAAGAGCAATCCTATCTCCCGATAGCCTTGTTTTGGTTAGGCGAAACAAGCCAAGCTCTTTCAGTCTCCTTTCATAAGACTTTCCATTCCTTGGATCATCCTAGTAGCCCTGCTCTGTACCTGTTCCAGTTTGAATTCATCCTTCTTAAACATGGGAGACCAGAACTGCACACAATATTCCAGATGAGGTCTCACCAATGCCTTGTATAATGGTACTAACACCTCCTTATCTTTACTGGAAATACCTCGCCTGATGCATCCCAAGACCGCATTAGCTTTTTTAACGGCCATATCACATTGGTGGCTCATAGTCATCCTGTGATCAACCAATACTCCGAAGTCCTTCTCCTCCTCTGTTACATAATCCGCAAAGGACGCAGTGCCATCCACAGCCTCAGAAACAACTCTGACATTATCATCAAAGGGGCTGACAAAGGAGGTGCTGTAGTCATAATGAATAGGTCGGATTATGAACAAGAGGCTGCCAGGCAACTCTCCAAGACCACGTTCTACAGGCCACTATCCTCTGATCCCACTGAGGAATACCAAAAGAAACTACACCATCTGCTCAAGAAATTCCCAGCTACAGTACGGGAACAAATTTACATGGACACACCCCCCCAGAACCCCAACCAGGGGTATTCTATCTGCTACCCAAGATCCATAAACCCAGAAACCCTGGATGCCCCATTATCTCAGGCATTGGCACTCTTACAGCAGGATTATCTGGCTATTTGGACTCTGTCCTCAGACCCTACGCTACCAGCACTCCCAGTGATCTTCGAGACACCACCGACTTCCTGAGGAAATTACAATGCATTGGTGTTCTTCCTGAAAACACCATTCTGGCCACCATGGATGTAGAAGCACTTTACACCAATATTCCACATGAGGATGGACTACAGGCTGTCAGGAACAGTATCCCTTCTGAGGCCACAGCACGCCTGGTGGCTGAGCTTTGTGACTTTGTCCTCTCCCACAACCACTTCAGATTTGGGGACAACTTATACCTTCAAGTCAGTGGCACTGCTATGGGTATCCGCATGGCCCCACAGTATGCCAACATTTTTATGGCTGACTTAGAACAACGCTTCCTCAGCTCTCGTCCCCTAGTGCCCCTCCTCTACTTGCGTTACATTGATGACATCTTCATCATATGGACCCACGGAAAGGAGGCCCTTGAAGAATTCCACATGGACTTAAACAATTTCCACCCCACCATCAATCTCAGCCTGGACCAGTCCATACAAGAGATCCACTTCCTGGACACTACAGTGCAAATAAGTGATGGTCACATAAACACCACCCTATACCGGAAACGTACTGACCGCTATACGTACCTACATGCCTCCAGCTTCCATCCAAGACACATCACACGATCCATTGTCTACAGCCAAGCCCTAAGATACAACCGAATTTGCTCCAACCCCTCAGACAGAGACAAACACCTACAAGATCTTTATCAAGTATTCGTAAAACTACAATACCCACCTGGGGAAGTGAGGAAACAGATTGACAGAGCAAGACGGGTACCCAGGAATCACCTACTACAGGACAATAACAGAACACTGGCCATCACATACAGCCCCCAGCTAAAACCTCTCCAGCGCATTATCCACGATCTACAACCTATCCTGGAAAATGATCCCTCACTCTCACAGACCTTGGGAGGCAGGCCAGTCCTCGCTTACAGACAACCCCGCAACCTGAAGCAAATACTCACCAGCAACTACACACCACACCACAGAAACACCAACCCAGGAACCAATCCCTGCAGCAAACCTCGTTGCCTACTCTGTCCCCATATCTACTCTGGCGACACCATCAGAGGACCCAACCACATCAGCCACACCATCAAGGGCTCATTCACCTGCATATCCACTAATGTTATATATGCCATCATGTGCCAGAAATGCCCCTCTGCCATGTACATTGGCCAAACCGGACAGTCCCTCCGCAAAAGAATAAATGGACACAAATCGGACATCAGGAATGGTAACATACATAAGCCAGTAAGTGAACACTTCAATCTCCCTGGTCATTCTATTACAGATTTAAAAGTCACTATCATTGAACAAAAAAACTTCAGAAACAGACTTCAAAGAGAAACAGCAGAACTAAAATTCATTTGCAAATTTAACACCATTAATCTGGGCTTGAATAGGGACTGGGAGTGGCTGGCTCATTACAGAAGCAGCTTTTCCTCTCCTGGAATTGACACCTCCTCATCTATTTTTGGGAGTGGACTACATCCACCCTGATTGAATTGGCCCTGTCAACACTGGTTCTCCACTTGCGAAGTAACTCCCTGCTCTCCATGTGTCAGTATATAATGCCTGCATCTGTAACTTTCACTCTATGCATCTGAAGAAGTGAGGTTTTTACCCACGAAAGCTTATGCCCAAATAAATCTGTTAGTCTTTAAGGTGCCACCAGACTCCTTGTTGTTTTTGTAGATACAGACTAACACGGTTACCCCCCTGATAGCTTGGTTCCTATCTCTCTCTCCCTTTAACAGTTCCAGGAGAGGGAGAAACCAGCTTCTTCCAGAAGCCCACTCTTTATCCTTTGCTGGTGACCTCTCAGTCCTTGTTCTCCACGCAGGGCCATGGCTGAGTTCGCAACCCTACCCGCTGGAGCTTCCCACTTTTGAGCACTGATCTTTCAGTCAGATGGCCTTGCATTGTCTCTCTGGACCTTCTGTTGATCTAGTCACTTTCAACCAGTTCCTTGACAAGCATTCATTCCACTTAGACAGCAAGGTGAAACCGTTCCAGGAGCAGTGTTATTCCTTTTGCTCTCGTTGGGTGGCAATATGAAGTACGGAGGAACCTGAGGCACACACAGACATTAAAAATGTTACAAAAAATTCTCACTCTGTCACAGATGTCTTGTATTTAAGCTGCATATTGGTGCAGTTTACATGATAAAAGGAAAGTGGTAGATTTTACAACAAACATTAAAAAACTTCAAGGAAGTTTATAGGAGAATCAGTAGCTCGTTTTGAGACAAAATATGTCCTAACTCAAACTAAACATACCATAATATTGTTTGTTTAAAACAGCACAGAGTATTTAAAATAAAATACAGGAGTTAAGTGGTGGTGGGAGTTTTCTGTAAAGACAAGCAGTTTGCTTTGCAATCCATGAGAGCTGGTGAACCAGAATATGAAAGTTATTTCATGGTTTGGGTTTTTACAGCTCTGAATGAACCAGGGAACTTACGGTAATTTAAAAACGGAAGAACCAGGGGCAAACAAGTTACTTTCAAACAATTTCTTAATTAAGTTTCTGTTTCAAAGAATGGGAGATAGTAATATCCTTGACATTCTGGTCCTAGACAGAATTTAGGAATTGAGTGTTTATTGAATACCTGTAAAATTTACATGGAAACACAAATGTCAGTTTAAGCCCAACTCTTAGATTTGCTCTTCTATGGAAATGCTTTTTTTGGTTGAAACAGTACCATTTGCTCAAGTCAAGGTAGACAATTGAAACCAAAAACCAATACATCATCTTGGAAGAGAATATCTTTATAACTAGCACCCTGATATATTTCCTGGAGATTAAAATGAGTAAGGTTAAATAATTTTGGAAATTACATACAGACTTAGTTATTAAAACTGAAAGTGAAGTCTACCTTTTTTTATCAATTGTGATTACTTTTTGCACTTTAGTGTGGACAACAAATACAGATTAGTCGGAGTCATTGTCTGGTTTTCATGCACACTGGCTGTAATTATGTTTGGGTTGAAAATACTGGACAAGAATGTGTTTAAATCCCAACTAAACTTTTCACTGAAGTATAAACAGCTGTGAAAATTTTAGATTTTCATAAAATCTTCACATTCTACAATGTTCTTAAACAAATTTATATGTCCCTTTAATAAAAGATTGGGTTAATAAGTCCCCAGGAAGTTTAATTCCTCTGTATATTTAGTCAAAGAAACTATAAAGACAGAAAACCTTATATGGTCACCTAGTTCATCCCAACAACATTTCTAGTGCAAAGTGATTTCTATTGTGTGTACATACTGAATATTTGCATAGCTGAAACAAGTAGTCCATGCATATTTCTCTTTATTATCCATTTTAGAAAAAGTTACAGCAGAAATCTGTGATTACAGCATTAACAGTTACTTATTTGCAAGGGATACTAAAGCTTAAAGACTTGGCTAAACAAAAAAGTCACGTTTACATACACGTATCATGAGTGTTGTAGGTTTATAACTAATATTTGATGTATGCAGAATATGTAGAGCACTTCATATTTATTATGACAAATGTGTCAGCAGCACCAAAGGAACTAAGGTCTCAGGTACGTTAACAAGTCATTAGTTTAAATTTAAGTCATGGTGGAATAGTCAAAAGGATACAACTAACTTAAAAATCACTTCTATCACACCTATGAGGACGGTTACTGAAAAATGAAAACGAAACAGCTTTCCTCCTAATTAGTTTACTTTGTAGTAGTAGTGAATATATAAGGGTTGAACCCGAAGGCCCCAGGCAGGATTGTAATAGTTTTTTTCTGCCTGGGTGGAGTTTTCACACCTTAACAGGTAAGAGAAAAGGATCATTGTGAAGACTATAAAAATTGGGAATGGTGATTCAGAGGCATATGTAGCACTTGAAACTACTTCAGTCATTGTTTGAGGTTGACAGTGTCCCTTTAAATGTTAGAACTATCCATTTACAGTCAAATTCATAACTTGTAAATTACTGGTATTACTCTGGTAACAGAATAGCTGCAAAATAGCTGAGTAACACTAATATAATAGTCCTAATAATAAATAGTACTAATTATTTAGGTCTCAAGCCTTTAAGGCCCTTGTGTAAATAGAATGCCATTTATTTCAACCCAAAAACATCTGCTTACAGGGTCAACGCCTTAGGTGTAAATTAAATATAGCAAATCCAAGTTTTCATTAAAGTGAACCTTCTAAAACAAGAGGACAGCTCAAAACCTGACAATAAATAAGTCTCAGGTTTTATCAGGATAAAAAATGCTCATTCTTGTTTAACAAATCACATGTTCTGTTTGGCCTTCTAAATCCAACTCCGAAAGGAGCCAGAGTAGTATACTTTCACATCAAGCTTATCTAGAGTAAGGCATTGACAAAGGCTCTTTCTCAGTGTAAACTTGTGTAAATATGCAGAAATAATATTAAAAAAAAAATCAAAGAACTGGTATTACTCACAGTTTATGAGAAAATTCTGCAGGTCTTAGAATTCCTGGGAAACTACTTAGCTGAAACCTCTAGGGGGTAAATCAGAAAGTAGTGTTACCTGGGTAGAATATAAGTCACAAGCCACACCCTCTGCCTGCTATAAATTCAGACCAAATGATTATGTGGTGCTCCTAGAATGGTTGCCATTAAAATGGCTGCTATCCCTGGAGACAATGACTGTAAACAGGTATAACATGCTAGATGATTCCCTTTTTAAGTAAATAGTCTTACCTATTAAGGGCTTTTAATAGATGTTGAGTCTGTGTTTGTGGGTATGCTATATGCTCATACAAGAGCCTCCTAAAGTTCAAACCTTTCACTTTTGTAGGTAGAAAGCTCTTTTTGTTTTTATGCCATAAATATGTTACCCTTTTGAGCTCTTTAGATTGATTAACATTGCTTGAACTTGGAAAAATGATCAGACACTACTAGCTGGAGAGCTATACCAAACACTTTGCAGATGCTAGAGCCCTGGTGAAATGACCCATTTTTCCCAGATTCTGAAAAGATGGAGGGTGCTGGGATTCAATATCCTATAGCTACCTGTGGGCTTTGCTGAGGATTTTCATCTGTGGTAGGCTCTGCCCCACAGTTAGATTATTCATTTGATCTATAAAAGACTCTTTGACATTTGGGCTATATTTGTCAGAGTTTACTGAATATTTTTGGAGCTAATTGCAACTGTTTGTTATACTTTATCCCATCAGTAATGTGATTCTATGTTGTGCTTTGCAATAGGATGGCTGGCAGAGATATTCCACTAAGGGAAAAGTGGGCTCTTGGAATGTTCTGTAGTGGAAATGAAAGCTGCTGCCATGTGTGTCGCAACTGAGCAAAGACTGCTCTGCATCTGTAAGACCTGTATTGACTAGATATGAGTAAATTCAGCTCTACAGGTTTTAAGCAAAACTTCTACATCAGTGAATGGCCGAAGAGTTGTTGAGAGAGTAATTTGCTTTTTGTTAAATAATCTCACTCTTTTGTTGAGTGAAAGGTCAAAGTATTGTGTGTTGCTTTTTTAAATCCCTCTTCCCCTTTATTAGGATATCAGAAAATTCTTTGGGGTCGTATCTACTGGCAAGAAACATGAATGTGAGAGAGTGAAAAAGACCGAGAAAACCAAAGATGGGGAAGAGTCTTCAGATGGGAAGAAGAAAACAAAGGATATCAAGGTCAGTTTGCTTTCCTCAGCTGCAGGCTGTTCTGGGCTTGGTTTTGAAGGTTGCTCTGGTTTGGGACTGCACGTCTGTGGCTCACCCCTTACAACTGACTTGTGTTCTTGGTTTAAATGTTATTTTCAATGGTTTCTCATCAGCTATTTAAAAAATGTTTGAGTCATTTCTCTATAATCAAAACCAGAATAAATTCTAATTGGTCTTTGCAGAGTCAGGGAGACATTTCCAACTAATATACCAGAAGTAAAAATCTCACCTGCATATTTAATATGGCACTATGGAATGTATTCTGTAGTAACATAGCCCTCCACTCTGGTCAGCATTCCTGCTTCCTGAAGAACATTTAATGTAGGTCTTGTGTCTCATGGGTGGCAATGAGAAGTGGAAAAAGAGAAATGTTTGTTTCCTAAACCAAGTTTGGCTAGCAAAACCAAGCAAACACAATTCTCAAATCCAGCATAGAAAATAGTGCTGAGACTGGAGTTAGCATAGCAGAAGTTGCTTTTATTTCTGCATCCCAATCTTCTTGTAACTTTTTTTTCTTGTATGCTAAATAAATCGTTAGTTTTTCATATGCTTGGAGTGGGGAAAAGATTGTGATACTGTCATGGAAACAATCCTATTAAATATTTAAAGCAAATCTAGCTGAGGTCCTGATCATGTAAGGAGCTCTGCTAAGGCAAACTCTAATTTATTTTGATTTATAAACGTGCTAAAAAGGGCATGCATTTACATGCCCAGGCACCTTTGACATAACTTAAATTGCTGTCCATAGGATGTATTTTTAAGATAAGCTGCCATACTTGACCTTATGAACTATTCTTGCTTTTACACTTAAATTACCCCCCTTGTCTAATGCCTGGGGGGAAAAGATTAGCACTGTAATTCCGGGCACTACCACGTGGAGCTCATTGTAGGCTCAGGGTCAAAATATGTAATGAGATATATTTAAAATTAGGGTAATTAATATGAGTAGAAAGAGTTGAGTTCTGGTTGTGCTATCTCAAAAGGTTATAACAAAGTGGGGCGATTCAGAGACAGGTGACAAAAATGATTAGAGCCATGGAAAGATTTCTGAATTAGGAGAGACTGAAAAGATTGTCACTGTTTTAGCTCAAAGAGGTGACGGATGAGAGGGAAGATAAGGTACAAAATAATAAATGGTATAGAGAAGGTGAATTTGGTATATCTCTTTACCCTCACTCGTAACACAAGAACAAGGAGCTGTTCAATGTAATTGAAAGGCAACAATTTTAAAATTGATAAGGAAATTCTATTTTATACAACCCATACTTGAGTTGTGGAACTGAAGGTATAATTAAGGTAAAATGCTTAGTAGATTTCAGAATAGAGTTGAACATTGTATGTTCCTGTTATCCACAGGAAAAGTTATGTTAGATAAGACTTTTTTTTTTTTTTTTTTTTTTTTTTTTAAAGAAGAGTGTTATAACCCTTAATGCTTCAGGTCAGAAGGCAACCACCAATTTGACTGGATCAGGAAGAAAGCTCCCATATGGGCAGATGATTGTACAGTTGTAAGAAATGCCATAACAGACAATTTCCATGTAAGTGTGTGGTATTGGCCACTATCAGACAGGACACTGGACTAGATGGGATCACTGGTCTATATGTTATGGCAGTTATGTTAAAAGCGAGGGGGCAAACAAATCATGTATTGACTAGTACATTCTTTATTTCTGAAGGTACCAGACGGTTTTATTTCTGATTAGATTAGCTGTCAAAATTCCACAAAGCTGTTTGAAATTTCAGAGGTGTTTGAGGATGGTGTCTGATTATTTTAATTGTTTAAGCTTTTATTTGTTTCAGTTGCAGCCTGTGTATTTTTTGACTTTTTTCAAACTGGTATCTTTGTGGAATATAATGAACTTTGCTTCCCTTTGTTGTGTTCCTATTTTATAGCCACTTAACTGAAAGCTTATAGTTTAAGTTCTTAGATTTATTTTTACACATGGACATTACCATGTTTCTGCTAGAAATTAATCTAATACACTTCATTAACTAGAAGTTGTAGTAGATGTAGAAAGAAAGCAAGAAAGAACTTGATAGTGGAAATAATGGACTTTTACTACTAGGTGAAGAATTCATCTAATGAAGATGATTCCAAACGAAAGCAGACAAACAAGAAAAAAAGGATAATCTATGATTCAGGTAAAATTTGTTACCGCTTTAGAATGCTGCTTTGTGTCTTTTGCGGTACGGCCAGTTAAAATTGAGGGTTAGCAGGTGATTGTTACCCCCTCAATGCAACGCATTTAAAAAAAACCCACAACCTCTTGAAGGTTTGTGCTCAAGAAGAAATAAAAGCATTTTAAACACAAGATGCTCTTGGTTCTCACTGCTGAAAGTGATACATTGCTTGCCGGTTATCACTATGAACAGTTACATCTTCTGTTGTCACTCCTCAATATCACAAAATGCAGCATTGCATCTGTAGCAACATCTGCTAAAAATTCTAACCCATGTATGTATGCAAAAGAATTTTCACTAGACCTAGGTCAACAATTTGAAAAACCCAGATTTGGCGTTTAGATTAGAACTGGCTTACTCAGTATCTTTTTAAATGGCAGCTATAAAGAATGATTTCTGTTTTAAAGGTCTTGACAGAAATATTTTTTTGCAATTTTAAGGCCTCCAGTTCTGAGATCCAGTCTGTCTGCTCTGTATGAGAGGCACAGGAGTCTGCTGATGTGGAAAAACTTGCAGGATTGGGGACTGCCTTACTGATTTTATATTGAATGACCCACTGACATTGATAAGCATTTGTCCCATGCTTCTAGGTGCTTTTACATATTCTAAATTTCAGAATATGAAACAAAGTAAAATTTAATTGAAAGGACTGTTCAGTCCATTCTAATGAATATTCTCCAGAAAATGCAATTTAAAATAGTTTCTAAAAAAGTTTTATATATCGGGTTTTTTTTTTTAATTAAATTTAAAAAAATTGGAAGCTTTCTGGTTTCTCCCCTTGTTACTGTCATTTCTTCCCCCTCTGGATGCTGAAGCCTCCTAGAGTTTTCATGAAATTGGAAAAAAAAGAATACAGGCTTTCCTACAGCTTGTGTCTTCCATTGCAGACTGTTGATTTTGTGTGTGTGTGTGTGTGTGTGTGCTGGTTCAATAGTACAAGGTTGCTCTAATTTTAAAAGAAAAACAATGGGATACGCTAAACCTGCAGAACACACAAATAAATAAGCCTGCCAGAATGTTGTCATTGAATATTGAAAATACATCAAACTGAAGAGAAATTGTATATTAAGCTAGTCCTTATACCCTTGGGGAGCCTTAAAGGAAATATTTCAAAATTAATGTTTGGTGCTACACATAGTATATGCAAACCAGCTGCCACCTGTAATATATTATTAATTTGCTGAGTGCCAGCAGTGTGCCTGGAGCGTTAGATCTCCTATTCCATTAGGGTGAAGAAAAATGAACTACTGCTCCAAATGCTTTAAGACTAGCAGGCTTTTCAGTCACTGAGATTATTGACCATTTCATTCTTCGAGAAATGTAACGGTGCCAGTTTTGTGTGTGTTTAAAAAATTAAATACTTGTTCTGCTAGTGTGTCCCCTTGAACCACGCACGTCATCCTGTGAGCAGTAACCATCTATTAAATATGCTGGGTTCCCTCTGCTTTTTCAGTCCTTTTGCAATTGCTTAATAAGCATCTGGCTCAGTATGCAAATAGGCATACATTGTGAAGCTCACAAATCCACAGTGACCAGACAGGGAGACAAGTGTCTGTTACCCCCCTACCTGAAAGGAACCTTTCTGAGACATGTTACCTCCTGGTTATCGGCCTTAAGAACATAGTATTTAAGGAGTTGTGTGTCTATACTGAAGATTATCTGTTCATACATTTTTGCAATGATTATGATGATCAATGGACTACTGGCTCTCAGTAGAGACCTCACATGCCATTCGTTAGTGAGTTATTTGATTCAGCAGATCCCTGTAAAATCCTGTGCACCCTATCTGCATTCTGTCAGTTGGCACAAAAAAGTCCTTGAGTCACAGACTGGAGTTTAATTTTCAGGCTCCAACTTGTCCCACTGCAGAAGCAACATAGTTAGTTCCTGACATGGGTAATAAGGGATGCTTCTTGTTGTTGGACAAAAGTTCTTCTGGGTGATTGATGGCTTCCTAAGGAAGTCCTATTTAATCCTTGTCCTAGTCGAAGGATGGTGGCCATGACACAGGTCTCTTAAATTAGAATGGTACAGCTTCATTTTTCTCTGTATTCTGGGCTTCAGCAGAATACCTTTCTCCCCCAGATGGATGTTTTTATAACTGATGTGTTGAACTGTTATTTAAAGACTGTGTGTATGTGGAGGAAAATAATACTTATCCTGTGGTCAAATACAGATTCAGAAGAGGAGGTGCAGTCAGTAAAGAAAACTAAGAAGCCACCAGAGAGAAAACCATCCTCTTCAAAACCTGATAAAGTTCTTAAGCAGGATCCTGTTGTTTATGTTTCAGAGACAGGTAATGTGTGAAACACATGATATATTTAGCTGTTATGGGAGGGTTGCTTTTACTAAATAATTAAACATAACAGACATAATATTCAAGGAGGAGTGCTTTTTTAAAAGGTAACGGTAAGCTTTAGAAATGTCATTACTAGGCTAGCAAAGTCTTCAGGCTAAAAGTTATGGGATGGTGAGTGATCACTGAGGCTGTTAAGGTCCTCTTCTCCGTTTGGTGTTGGAGATGGTGGTCAGTCTTGCTTTGGTTTTGGTCAGGCATATACCATCTCTCCTTGTTTCCATTGGTTTAGTCAGGAATGTCCTCTCAAGAATTGGCATATGCACTCTTTTCAGTTTCCTCCAGTGATGTTTATAATCCTTGGGGTCAAGGATAACTTCCAAACACTTAAGCTCTTCATGAGCATTCTTTTTAAAATGAGCTAAGTTTTCAGAGCGCTATCTGAGTTTTCAGAGAGAGCTTTTCATTTGGTATCTGACTAGCCAGTCTTTTCTCTCCTGCAATTGCTTACTTCATTAAAGTTAGTGGCAAAACTTCTTTGTTTTCAGTCTCTACCTGCTTGATTCTGACTTTCAAACTCTTAAATAAACCAAATATATTGTCAAAGTATTAATCCATCTGCTATCAGACTATTAGGAAGATTGATATTAGGAAAGCTGATAACAGTAAAATTCTTTTGTACTCTGCTACTTTTATAGTAGTACTTCTTTAAAAATACCATCTGTGCAATCTCAGTCCTGTATCTCAGCTTCCTAAGTTCTTACATTTTTTGGTCCTGAAGAGCAGAAGTGGTGAGTAGGAGTCAGTTGCCTTCCCTGAACTTAACCACTGACTTCAGATTTTACAGTCAGTTCTGTGGTCTTTAGAAAGAGTAATGCGCATGGATGATCTTTGTTGTTTAGTTCTAAATTTTCTAAGGTTATTCTGTTGTTCTAAATTTGCTAGTAACTTTTACCTGTCAGTCACTGAATTTGAATCTGCATGTGTGCGTGCTTTGGTGAATTATATTTATGGTTGGAGTTAAGGCTGCATGCTGGTTGTTCAGAATATATATCTGTTTGTAGATAATGACGTATGAGACAGTGTCTTGTTCGTTGTTGGTGTTGGCATTATTTTTTTTCAATGTTGCCATTGTTCTGATTGCACTCTTTAGCTATCCCTGAGCTACTTGTTTTCCACGAGTAAGAATTCCGCCCGATGGTACCTTTAGAGGAGGCGGATCTGCTTACCTTACCCTCTGTTTCTACATAGAACACATCTTGCAGAATTCCTACTAACTCATCCTTTCCTTTCAGAGTTTGGAGGGGAACTTTGAGATAGTGACTTGTCTTTAAACTTCTGTGGGCTTTTTGTTCTATTTTTTGAGGCATTAAGTTTTCAGTTTTGTTTTGTGATTAGCTTATTTTTCTTTTGTGGAGCATTTGCCTCCTGCTAAAACCAGGATCTTACTGCGAGGTTCTAATGGCAGTGGCTAATCTTGGGTGGCATTTAACTACTGTTAGGGATGGTGACTCCTGTTTCTGTCTGCTACCTCTTCCCTTATGGGTCAAACAACCTTAAGAACTGGAAGAGTTCTGCCCTATTCATAGAGAGATGAGACCCAGGAATGTGAATGCTGCAAGATTATTTTTGAAGTAGAACAATAAGGTAAACTATCTTCCCTTCTAGCAATGATTAAAAAAATACTTGGCAGTCGAGGATATGAAACTTGTAGCAGATTCCTTTATAAGTGTAGTATAATAATTGCTGCTTCTTAAAAGTATTAAAACTGTAGCTCCTAACTGTCAATCTGCTTGCATGTGATTTATTAAGTTAAATGACATCAGTTGTTTGTCTGTCTCTACTGAAAATGTAGCATAGGTAATCTAGCCATTGTCCGTAATAAGAAATGGAATATATCTGTATAAACAAAGCTATTGTACACTCTGTCATATCTTTCTCATAGAGGTTAAAGTACAAGGATATTAGAATGAATTCATAAATATGCATGATATTTATAGAGTAGAACCTCAGAGTTATGAACACCAGAATTATGAACTGACCAGCCAACGCATACCTCATTTGGAACTGGAAGTACACAATCAGGCAGCAGTAGAGACACCCTTCCCTTTCTTCCCCTCCCTCGCCCCCCCCCCCCCAAAAAAAAAGAAAAGGCAAATACAGTATAGTACTGTTACATGTAAACTACTTTAAAAAAAAAAAAAAGGGAAAGCAGCATTTTTCTTTGAATAGCAAAGTTTTAAAGCTGTGTTAAGGCAATGTTAAGTTATAATCTTTTGAAAGAACAATTATAATATTTTGTTCAGAGTTAAGAACTACCTCCATTCCCGAGGTGCTTGTAACTCTGAGGTTCTACTGTATGTACAGGCTCATAATATTTATATTACGCAGTTAAGGCTGTTTACAGGTGGCAAAGCTTGAGGAGAAGTCACAGTAGAGACAAATAAGTCGATCATGTTCTTTTGACATCAGTATCTTATAACCGCACTGGCATTTTCTCACATCTTAAGTACAATCACTTTCTATACAACCTGCCGTCAAACCTCTCAGCTTATTTCCAGAGGTCAGACACCCAATTTAACTCCCTTTGACATCAGTGAGTGAAAATCTTTCCGTTGATTTCAGTGAAAGTTGGATCCGCCCTGTAAGCTGGTTAAGGTAGTGCTAGATCTACATCAAACCTTTTAATGCATGGATGTGGGCAATTAAAACTGTGAAAGTCTCTTGCCAGTGTTGCAAAGCATGCTGTAGAGAAAATCTTGATGTATACACAAGAACACAATCAAGTTAGAAAGCAAGTTCAAGAGTGACAGTTTACCCATCCCTCTCGAATGGCAGTACATTTTCAACAAGATGCAGCTGAATACTCTTAAAAACAACTAGAAATTTGGCTCAACTGATATGATTTCACTGTATTGAAATCATTTCTGCTATCAAGTAAGAATGTTAATTGTATAGCAGTAGAGCTTCTAAAAGATCCAGACAGATGGATTATTGTTGAAAGTCTCGGGTTTGTGTGTATCAAGTCTAAAACAAAAGAATTTTTTTTTAAATTAATACCTGCTAAATGAATGTCCTGTTGAAAGCCTAAACTGTCAGTGTTACACAAAATAAAATACCTATTAGATTAACATATTTTCGAGATACCAGTCTATAATATGTTTAATAAAACACTTGCATGTTCATAGCACATATAGCACTACCTGTATTTTGTTTTATATTTCTGGTAATTTAATTGTGATGTGTGTTATTTCTGATAAACAGAAAGTTGTTTTTGGACAATATACTTCTTCAAACAAGAAACCTAAAAAACAAAATGCACATTTCCAGCTGAGGTTACAATGTTTATACTCTTTTTTTTTTTTTTTTTCTTCCATATCATAAAAAAAAAAAAAATGGCACAAGACAAAGCATTCACTAGCAGAAGCACTTGACGATAGTGTAATTGCAAGTACTCTAAAATTTAAGGAGCATATTTATTTCATTTGATTCCAGCAGAAGCAGATAGGATTAATTTATTGAAATATTTAAAAAACCCTTTTGTAAATGATATGTCAAGGTTCATGTTTAATACACTGAACTATCTAAAGTGGAAGTACAGTATGTTAAGTATTTTGATTTGTTCATTTGCTGGTGTACGTCAGCTTTTTTGCACTTGAAACTCTGCATGGTGGTTGGTTAATGTTCCCTACTGTAAAGCCTAAAAGTACCCAACTTGAATCACTTATTATTTTGCCAAGCTTCTCTTTACCAGACTCTTGTTTTTTTTTTTTTTTAAAAGGCTTTTTGCTGCATAATTTTTGTTAGTGCAGTTAAAGTTTAGGAAAAGTACATGTTGACAGATTTTTGAGGCCAGAAAGTGACCAGTTATGGTCATTGTTCTCTGACTGCCCGTACAGCAAAAGTCATAGAATTTCATCCTGTAATTCTTGTATTATGTTCATAACTTCTGGTTAGGTTATCTTTTAGGAAGACCTCCAGTCCACAGTGTCTCTTAGTAAGTTGTGGAAATGGTTAATTACCCTCACTGTTAAAAATTTGCCTTATCTCCAGGCTGAATTTATCTAGCTTTAGCTTCCAGGCACTGGATCTTGTTATGCTTTTGCTTTGTAGTTTTAAGAGCTTACTACCATCAGAAACTTCTCCCCATGCAGGTACTTTGAGTTCATGATCAAATCCCCTTCTAAGTAAACCAAGTAGAGTTTCTTATTGTGGCACATTTTTCAGATCTCAACTCATTCTTGCAGCTCTTTTCTGAGCCCTTTCCAATTTTTTTAAGTGTGGACACAGAACTGAATGAATACAGTATTCCATTAATGGTCTCCTTGCCATATACCGGGGTGGCCAAACTTACTGACTCTCCGAGCCACATACAACAGTCTTCAGAAGTTCGAGAGCTGGGGCACACCTGCTGGAGCTCGGGTCTTCCCCACTCCTGCTGAAATCCCAAGTCCCGGCAAGTGCACCCCGCTCCTTCACTCTGCTGGGCATAAGCCCCCTACCCTGCTGCAAGGCAGAGGTCCTGAGCTCCCGCTCCCCAGTCTGGTTGGTGGAGAACGGGGGGGGGAAGGAACGGGGGTAGGGGAGCGGCCTCCACGAGCTGCACTTTAACATTAAAAGAGCCTCATGTGCCTTGTGAGCCACAGTTTGGCCACCCCTGCCAATATACGGGGGTATTACTGCCTTCCTACTCCTAATCCAGTATTTCCATACATACAAGGATCACATTAGCTCTCCTAGCCACAGCTCCTGTTCAGTTGATTATCCCCAAATCCTTTTCAGAGTCCGTTTCAAGAATGTAGTCCTATATTCTGTAACTGTAACCTGCATTCTTTGTTCCTAAATTCATGACCTGTCATTTAGCTGTATTAAAACTCATTGTTCAAATGAGCCCAGTTTACTAAGCTATCCATATATGAAACTGTATATCACTGACTTGTCTTAACCTTTATTTACCCTTTAACAATTTTTGTCATCTGCAAACTTTACCAGAATGATTTTAGATTTTTTTTTCCAGATATTGGATGGCTTTAATTCAAGAACAGATACCTAATCAGATTCTTCGGAGAGCAGGTGGAAATAGTGCATTTTTAGATTGGTTATGTAACGAGGTGGTGTGATCAAGCTTTTCTGCATCTGACACAATCGGAACATTGGTCAAGGTTAATAGTGAAATCCCTGAAAACTGCAGCTCAAGGTTACTCTTATCTAGTGAGTTCTAGGTACACATAGAGTAAGGTTGACTTAAGCTATGACTAAAGCAATTTCTTTATACAAGGGTTAACATTTCATTTCGTATTTTTTTGCTAGTATGTGTGTAATTCGTTTTTCCATTTCATTGGAACTGAATAGTGTTTTATAGCCAGTTAAGCATACTTTAATTGGCATACACATTAAGCCAGTAACTGTTTCAATATTAGAAAAAACACAACCCCATAATGATATTTCCAAATTTTTATGTCTTGTTTGGGTAGAGAGAGGGATATGATTTGAGTTTACATTTGATGAGCTTTACATTCTGTGGACTTGGATTTCATTTATTTCTTGTACTACTTTGAGATCTTTTCCCCAAACTGCATTGAATTTGTAGTTTTTTCTCTGTCAGTTTTGTCTGACAGCAGCATTAGCATTACTTTTGTTGGTGTAATCAATGTATTGTTGTGCGCATTTTAAATATATTTTTCTAAAAGTACAGATATCCAAATCCATTCAGTTCAAAATTATTTCCCTTGTTTTTAAAACTTTCATGGACTTGCTCCTGTCACAAGTTGTCTCTTCACTGTTTGTTCATGCAGCCTTACCGCTGCTGGCGTGACAGCTTTATTTGCGGCAATTATTTGTCTGAAATAGCCTAAGAGTAGTTCTGTTATCCTCTCTCTCTTCTCTCTCTCTCTCTCTCCAGCTCTAATCTGAAGTCTGTCTTTCGTCCTTTGTCTATCCCTCTAAATTTCTTTCTGTTTCTGCTGTTTAACTCATTTTTTTGGGATTTGATTTATGACAAATGCTATATGAATTAAAGTTGCATTGTTTTGTAGAAGAGAGTAAATGACTGGATTAACGAAATGGTTAACTTTTTTCTATTTATCTTACTGTTGCTTTCATGCTGTACAGACCATTAGGTTTACCCTTTCTAATCCCATAACAAATATTTTTCATCGTTGCTGTGTACTTGGTTAAATCAAACTCCGTTCATTTAGATTATTGATTATCAAGGACAGAACACCATTAATCTTACAAGTAACAGGAAAAGGAAGAGCTATTTATAAATACCTCCATTGCTAACCATTATCTGTGGTAAAACAGTCCAGTAAGTTGGGAGAAATCCAAATACTTCTTGTACCTGTTAAATAACATTTACTTTTTACTGTTTAATGAAGTATAGGACCTTGAGCTTTGTTTGTAGAAGATGACCTGTTATTATGCTGCATTGAACCTGGTCTGGTTTTGTCAGAGGTTGCTAGTTGGCAAGAACTGTGTGTGTGCGGTGTGATTTTTTTTGTTTTGTTTCTTTTGTGTATGTGGAACTTAATGTATACCTGACTATTAACACGGATAATGGTGTAGATGATATCCTTGTGGATGTGTAGTGATTGCAAAAATACTTGAGAGTGTGGCAAAACATAACTTTGTAAAAGCTGCTTTTATGTTAGTGGCACTTAAAAAGGTAACACTTTACGCTGGTGCATTACAGCATAGATATATACAATTCCAATTAAATCTAGAGAACTAATTAACATGCTGTTGGGTGGGTAGGATTATCCATGGTTGAAATGTACCTCCTGAGAGAGAGTGTGTGTGTGTGTGTGTGTGTGTGTGAGACAAAAATAAGATTCCTACAGAATTTGAACTTTGAAATTCACTGGAGAGTAAGGGGGGTCCAGTGGTTAGGGTGGTAGCCTCCAACTCGGTAAACCTGGGTTCCCCACTCTTCCACAGACTTCCTGTGTGACCTTGGGCAAGTCGCTTAGTCTTTCTGCGTCATTTCTCTGTCAAATGGGGGTAACAACAACATTCTCCTATCTCAGAGAGGTGTTGTGAAGATAAATACATTAACAATTGTGAGTCATTCACATATGATGGTAATGGTGGTCATATATGTACCTTAGGGTATGTCTACACTGCAAAGAAAAACCTGCAACACTGAGTCTTAGAGCCTGGTTCAGTTGACTCGGGTTCTCAGGGCTCAGTCTTCTGCGCTAAAAATATGAGTCTAGACATGCTTGCTTGGATGGGAGCATGGTCTTGAAGACTCTCCTCACTTGCTGGGTTTCAGAGCACAGGCTCCAGCCTGAGTGTGAACTCTAGACTCCTATTTTTACCCTTGCAACCGGAGCCCTGCAAGCTCAAGTCAATTGACCTGGACTCGGAGACTCAGCACTGAGTTTTTCTTTGCCTACTTCTGATAGATATTAAATAATACTATTAATTCTTTTAGTCTTTAAAGCTCTTGATGAACTTTAACAGTTAATTTAGTTGATATTTGATCTACGAGTCTAATAGAGCTCTCTTGAGAATTACAGGAAAAAGTGGATTTAGAAAAATTTACCGTAAGAGCTATAATGCACTGCCAAGGTGTATTTCCTAGGTCCTATCATGAAAACTTGAAGAAATTTCCTATCTATATAGTTTCTTTATTCCTTCTGTGAATTCTCTTCACTTTAATAAAAGTTTAAAGAGTAAGGATTTTTAAAGTAATAAACCCATCTAGTTTGATGTATTGATAGCTAAGGCTTGTTTTTCTAATTTGGCATTCAGTCATCTACCACACTCTGTAAGAGTTATTAGTAAGTATTTAGTGCATGTGGAAATTTAAATACTATAATCTTAATCTGTTCTGATTCAGTTCAGTTATGATGGCCACATTAGAGATGCACAAGTAGAGTGATGATTGGCTGGCTGACTTCTGCTGTTGACAGTCCTGCTTTCCAGCAAAAGGATTTTCATTGGGCATTAGCAGAGAGGGAGGATAGAAATGAAGAAAGCTGCTTCTGATATGATTGCAATAGGTAAGAGAAATTCATCCCGAGTGAGCGTTTTGAGGAAGGAGGAGAGCCTAGTGTAACCCCTTGTGATGTTTCCCTGGTGTTATCTGGACCAGTGATCAGCTAGGTCACGCCAATCCTTGACTCTGGGAGACAGCCTTACCCTGCTCTGCTGTGAGAACCCCCAATCCCAGGCTGTTCATGCACAACCTCTAGCATGTAAGCTACTCCCAGCTGCTGCTTGGATTGTGCAACCGAATGACGCTAGCCAATATCTCTGGTTCTAGACACAACCCTAGGAACCTCCGTCTTGCAGTGTTCAGTTATGCCCGCTGGATGCTGCAAGTTTATATGAGTTTGCCAATTTAACAAAGAAATTGATATTTACCAGGCTTGTTATCCCAAGGGGAGAGTATCTGACATGCTTCCAACCAAACGCACTGCTTCAGGTAGAATAAACAAATTAATTTATTAACTACAAAATATAGATTTTAAGTGATTATAAATCAAAGCACAAGAAGTCAGATTTGGTCAAATGAAATAAAAGCCAAACGCAAGCTAAGTTGATTTTAACACTTTCAGTGCCCTTACAAACTTAGATGCTTCTCACCACAGGCTGGCTGGTTGCCCTTCAGCCAGGCTCTCCCTTTTGCTTCAGTCACTTGGTGGCGGTGTCTGTAGATAGAGGTAGAAGAGAGAGAGCATGGCAAATGTCTCTTTTATGATGATCTTTCTTCCTTCTTGGCTTTGCTGCCCCCTCCACCCCTTTCAGAGTCAGGTGAACATTACCTCATCGGAGTCCCAAACTGACCAAAGGAGGGGGGGGTGACTCATTCGAGAGTCCAAAAGATCCTTTGTTGCTACCGAGGCCTGTGTCCTTTTGTTCCTGTGAGGCTGGGCTGGGTTTGTCCCATACATGCGGTGTGAACTGCCCCTCTGCTCCTGGAGAGTTTTGCCTGGGCTTGTTTTAAGCCATGAGGACACCTTTTCAGCCTCATAGAATATCAGGGTTGGAAGGGACCTCAGGAGGTCATCTAGTCCAACTCCCTGCTCAAAGCATACTATACACATGAAATTACAACCTAAAGCGTTACTATAATAACAATGCTCAGTGCATCATGAGCCTTCTTAAGACACCCGACATGACAAGCTTTGCATTGGATACCACACAATCATATTATAAGGATGAACATGAGGGTGCAGCGTGTTCCCCTGAGGTAAAGCGTGTGACAAATCTCCAACAAATTATGCTCTTACATGGCTACCAGTTGGTGTATGTTGTTCACCATGGTGAAATAATGTTTTATTAGTTTGGAGTGTATGAATTCATTCATGTTTTTGCTCACTTCTCCATGGTAGAAGTGCAATTTGTATAGAACTGGCGTTTTGCTTTTCACAGTGGCATAGGATCTCTATAAACAACAGTAACTTGAATGAAGTGCTTAGAAAGAATAAAGCACTATGGTCAGTGGTTCTCAAACTTTTGTACTGGTGACCGCTTTCATGTAGCAAGCCTCTGAGTGTGACACCCCTCCCCACCCCCCTTGCATCCGCCTTATAAATTAAATCCACTTTTTTATATATTTAACACCATTATAAATGCTGGAGGCAAAGTGGGGTTTGAGGTGGAGGCTGACAGCTCGCAACCCCCTGTGTAATAACCTCATGACCTGCTGAGGGGTCACGACCCCCAGTTTGAGAACCCTTGCACTATGTAATGGTTTTTATGTTGTTCTATATATTATTGGCATCTGAACTCCTGTTTTGCCAGTGCATCACATAGTATGGGATAGATAGGTGAATTGTGTGTTTAGTGTTGCACAGCCATGAGGTACTGAGATAGCAAGAGAAGATTTAAAACAAAAATTTAGCAATTTCTTCTTCCACTGCTTACTATTTTATATGCTTTCCCTTTGAGATCTTGTTCAGTTTCCACTTTGCTCAGTGTGTTGATGGTGAGCTCGTTCACTAAACTTTTGCTGTGATGTACATACAGTATTCCACAGAATAAATTTCCATATTTTCACCTCAGTGATGGCACATGAAGCTAATCAAAGCATCATAATTGGAGAAAGCAACATGAGAAGTTCAGTTTGCAAGTGAAATGGCTGAAGGACCAGCGTCTCAAAAATTGACCATTTGGAGTAGCTGTATAGGCCTGATCCGAAACCTTGTGTATAGACACTTGAGACCTTGAGTTATTTAAAACTATTTATTTTTATAATTAAATGCTAAAAACAAATTAAGGTTGTACAGTTAAAATCCCAGAAAATGTAAGTTTCTTATATTAGGTAATTTGGCTCCATGTTGCACATGTTTATTCTGCAATGCTTGTAAAAGCATAGCCAATGATGTGTTGAGAGATCAACATAACAAGAAATGCAGGAATAGAAAATTTTACATGTGTACAGTGTGGCACTGTTAATCTTGCCATAAGAATCTTTTTCCAAAATTTTAACTGCCAGTTTACTCTTTTAACAACACAGTTTTTGCAAGTCAATTTCCTGTGCACATTTTAAAGACAAAATAGAGAGCACGAGTGCACACTACTCACAGGATACTTACCTGTCACCATAAGAAGAGTGCCAGTGAAATGTGCTCTCTTAACTAATAATTAATTAATGTGCACTTAAAATGCCCATCTAATAAAGGTATTTCCATGGTGCTAAAACCGGGGTGGGCAAACTATGGCCCGCGGGCCGGATCCGGCCTGTCAGGACTTTGCATCCGGCCCGCGGGATTGCCAGGATTCCCCGTTCCCAGCAGCTGGGAACGGGGAACTGCGGCCAATGGGAGTTTTGGGGGAGGTATCCACAGGCAAGGGCGGCACACGGAGCCCTCGGATCCCTCTCCCAGCCCTCTCCACCCGCCTAGGGGCCAAAGGGACATGGTGCCGGCTGCTTCCAGGAGCGGTGCGGGGCCAGGGCAGGCAGGCAGGGAGCCTGCCCTGACCCCGGTGTGCGCTGCTGCCACCCTGGAGCTGCTCCAGGTAAGCTGCACCAGACCGGAGCCCGCACCCCAAACTCCTGTACCCCATACCCCAACTCCCTGCCCTGAGCCCCTTGCCGCACCATGCCTGCACCCCAACCCCTTGCCCTGAGCCCCTTCCTGCACACTGCACCCCCTCGCACACGCCGCACTCCCTCCCGCACTCCCTCCCGCACCCCAACCTCCTGCCCCAGCCCTACATTCATGGCCCTGCATGCAATTTCCCCACCCAGATGTGGCCCTTGGGCCAAAAAGTTTGCCCATCCCTGTGTTAAAAGGAACTGATGCCTCTATGAAATTAGCAGACGAGTATAGTAGAAGTAGATTGGGTGCACCGTCTGAGTTCAGATTTCCTTGGCTCTGGTGGCAGAATCCAGTAGCATTCAGTGGCACAAGGACTGAGGTCAGGAAATGTGAATGTAATGTTTGATCCTAATGATCACATAATTGAAATATACAATTTTAGGGGAGATTGTGTTCGTCTGGATTAAATGGCAAAAGCTTTGTTGAAGATGAAAACACTGAGCTTTACAGTGTTTAAAAACTGCACGTCTAGAGAAGCACATGCAGCCACAGTGTGTCTATCTAAAATGTGCCTCTCTGTCCAATCTGTTTTATTTCTAGGATGCTCATCACTGTAAAATTTTCATCCTTGTAGATATAAATGCACTTGATGGGAAGATGTTTTTGATTTAACAAAGCTACAGTTTGACAGATTTTTATTTATTTATTCTATTTTTCTTCCCAAACCAAGCAAAGACTGCTCATGTTTAAAACTATTTTAATGACTGGTTTTAGCTTTCAAACTTCGGATCTTTTGGTTAGATTTTTTTTTTTAACCCAAGTAAAGTGGATTTTTTTAGCCTTGGTCTACTCAAAAATGGCTGAAGGAATTGTGAGCTTACGTGCGCGTGCACACACACACGCTGCTTTTTCTACACAGAACAGTCATGAAAAGCTTCTGAAAAACTTACCTTTGTGTTTGAAAATGAGGAGTTATAACAGCAAAAGTTTCTTAATCCTATCTGTTGTGTTGGCTATTAGATTATTATCTCCGTTTTGAAGTGTTAGTCATTTGCCTGGCAGAGATTTGTGGTTTTTTTTTTTTCTGTTTAAATTGTAGTCTGAAAGGTAATGTCAGAAATAAGAGTAATTGTTGAAGCCCTGGGATACTCTCTTAATGGTAACACATAGAGTTATAACTTGTCCTTGCTCTTTTTAAAGTTTCAGAATAATTTTCCCTTTTTAACTTGTGTAAATACATTTTTATCAGGACCTTGAAAAATATTTTCTTTGACTGTTGTTTTTTGTATCCTGCTATATAAATGAATGTTTGTAATACAGACTGGGACTTGTCTAAGGTAATTCCTCTGCTCTTTGATGGATACTATCTTTTTCTCTTTTTACTCACTTTCGGTATGACAACATTTTGTTTCCTGATATTGCTGTATTACAAGTTTTCTAGAGAGAAGAGAACAAATTTTGCCGTTGGCTCTCCATACGGCAAGAACAAAGTTAGTTTAATTGAGGAATGAGGTCAAGTCTCCCCCCAAAGGCAATGCTACTTTTGTTCGGTCTCTCTGCTTTTGACTTCTAGCTAGTTCATACTTTAATTTGTAGGTTGCTAGGTCAGCCTTGCAAGCTGAATTTACTTGCTGAGGACTAACTTTACGTAACCCATCTTTTCTTTCTCACATAGACACAATTGACAATTGAAAAAAATAGTATTTTAATTCACCGATCCAAAATAATTATTTGGCTGCTCTACATAGAAATGTGCTATTCAGTATTATTCAGTGCCTTGTTCTTTCTTCCCTGCTTTTTTAACCTTTCTTTTTTTTTCTGCTTGAAGACAGAACATACTATTTTCCTTCCTCTTGCTATTCTAAAAGTATTTATCTTTCCCATCTCTGTTGGGAAAAGCAAAACTTCAAATTTCAAGGACACCATTTTTGCATCTGTACTATTGTTTGCAGTAATTACAGTAGAATCTACTATTATTTGTATTACTTAACTTGGATTAGGTGCTACTGTATCAGGGCACTATAGAGCTAGGCTTGTGTTCACTGCTGTGTTGGCTTGAGGTATCACTTAGGCTACATCTACACTACGGGGGGAGGGTCGATTTAAGATACGCAAATTCAGCTACGTGAATAGCGTAGCTGAATTCGACATATCGCAGCCGACTTACTACGCTGTGAGGACGGCGGCAGAATCGACCTCTGCGGCTTCCCATCGACGGCGCTTACTCCCACCTCCACTGGTGGAGTAAGAGCGTCAATTCGGGGATCGATTGTCGCGTCCCGACGGGATGCGATAAATCGATCCCTGAGAGGTCGATTTCTACCTGCCAATTCAGGCGGGTAGTGTAGACCCAGCCTTAGTGTTGTCCATCACATGACTCCTGTCCACACACAATCCCTAGCTTGAGCTAAGTGGTGGTTTAAACTCAAGGCAGCTAGTTTGAGTGTGGGTGACACTAATGATGCAATAGGGATGTAGCTACAGGCTACCTCTTGAGTTAGCACTGCTCAACAGCTGCTAATCCAATCACTCTGTGCTGCTAATCAGTTCACTCACTAGTATTAGTGATTTGGTTTAAGTTATCCATTAAAGAGATGTCAGATTGCTCAGTTTATTAAATACAGATAAATCAGCAAAAAGAGATTGGTTCATATATTACTCATCTGGAGTTTCAATCTGTTCCAAAGAGTGAACTAAATTCTGCTCATATTTACATTCATTTTGTTTACAGCAGATAGAAAATTCCACTGTAGTATTACAGACCTCACTCCCGTTTTCTTATCTAGTTTCATACCTGTTTTTCATGGTACGAAGACAACCAGGTATCCCAAGCACATTGTATTAGCCATACCTAGCACACTGTTCATATTTGGCAAGTCTCAGTAGAACATGTATCTTGTTTCTGACATACTCTACAGATACAAAAGATAGAGGTTAGGGCTATCAATCGCAGTTAACTCACGTGATTAACTAAAAAAATTAATCGCAAATAAAAAAATTAATAGCAATTAATTGCACTTATAACAATAGAATACAAATTGAAATTTATTAAATATTTTGGATGTTTTTCTACATTTTCAATATTCATTTCTATTACAACACAGAATACAAACTACACAGTGCTCACTTTATATTATTTTTATTAAAAACATTTGCACTGTAAAAATAAGATCGTATTTTTCAATTCACCTCATACAGGTACTGAAGTGCAATCTCTTTATTGTGAAAACGTAACTTACAAATGCAGATTTTTCTTTTTGGTTACATAACTGCACTCAAAAACAAAACTGTGTAAAACTTTAGAGCCTACAAGTCCTCAGTCCTATGTCTTATTCTGCCAATCGCTAAGACAAACAACTTTGTTTACATTGACAGGAGATGCTGCTTGCTTCTTATTGACAATGTCACCTGAAAGCGAGATCAGGCGTTCGCATGGCACTTTTGTAGTTGGCATTGCAAGGTATTTACATGCCATATATGCTAAACATTCGTATGCCCCTTCCATGTTTCGACCACCATTCCAGAGGATGTGCTTCCATGCTGATGATGCTTGTTAAAAAAATGTGTTAATTAAATTTGTGACTGAACTCATTGGAGAATTGTATGTCTCCTGCTCTGTTTTACCTGCATTCTGCATATATTTCATGTTTATAGTAGTCTTGGATGATGACCCAGCACATGTTTGTTTTAAGAACACTTTCACAGCAGATTTGACAAAATGCAAAGAAGATACCGATGTGAGATTTCTAAAAATAGCTACAGCACTCGACCCAATGTTTAAGAATCTGAAGTGCTGTCCAAAATCTGAGAGGGACAAGGTGTGGAGCATGATTTTAGAAGTCCTAAAAGAGCAACACTCTGATATGGAAACTACAGAACCCAAACCACCAAAAAAGAAAATGAACCTGCATCAGTCCGCACTGCTTTGGATCGTTATCAAGCAGAACCCATTATCCACGTGGAAGCATGTCCTTTGGAATGGTGGTTGAAGCATAAAGGGACATATGGATCTTTAGCGCATCTGGCACATAAATATCTTGCAGCGCCAGCTACAAAGTGTCATGAGAACACCTATTCTCGCTTTCAGGTGATATTGTAAACAAGAAGCAGGCAGCAGTATCTTCTGCAAATTGTAACCAACCTTGTTTGTCTTAGTGATTAGCCGACCAAGAAATAGGACTGAGTGGACTTGTAGGCTCTAAAATTTTACATAGTTTTATTTTTGAATGCCTTTTTTTTTTTTTTTTTGGTACATAATTCTACATTTATAAGTTCAACTTTCATGATAAAGAGATTGCACTAAAGTACTTGTATGAATTTTTGTTTTGAATTGAATTGAATTTTTGTTTTGTTTTATACAGTGCAAATATTTGTAACCAAAAATAAATAGTGAGCACTGTGTACTTTGTATTGTGTTGTAATTGAAATTAATATATTTGAAAATGTAGTAAACATCCAAAAGAATATTTAAAATAAACGGTATTCTATTTTTGTTTAACAGCGCGATTAATTGCAATTAATTTTTTTAATCGCTTGACCGCCCTAATAGAGATTATACAAAGTTTACCCACTGTAAAGCTTAACAGGAATACAAGGCATTCTGGGAGTGCATGATATTGGCTAATAGTAGGTATGTCTATATTGTCCTCCTCGCCCCCCAAAAGTGTGCTCAACTCAAATTTGTGTCTTCGCTGCTGTTTTAACCTGCGTTACCTAACGTAGGTTAGCTAACCCCAGTGCACTGCAAATAGCAGATATGTTATATACACAGCATAGCTCCTGTGTTTCGCAAGTGTGGTCACTCACACTCGAGTTACTCCAATCTAGCTGAAAGACAGTACCTGTCCCATAGAGTTCATAATCATCACTAATGTGATGGAGACCCAGTGTGGATTTTTAAATTGTCATTTAGCTAGTATGTGAAATCATGAACATTTGCAGATTAGTTACTGCTCTGCTGATTGAGCCTCATGTCTTTCTGTAGGAAAATCGGAACAGCAGAAAAATGATAGCTTTTAGGTTTTTTGTTGAGAGTTGTGTAAATCAACAAGAGATTAGTTACAATGATAAGAATGGAAAAGTGCTGTCTGTTCCCATGGAAAAATGCCACCTGCTTTTGCTTGTCAACCATGGCTTTTGTGACTCTCGGTGACTGAGAAGGATGCTAGGGAAGGAAAATCAAAGGAAGCAAAATGAAAGCAACCAACAAACTGAATCAAACAAGTTAGACCAAACTAAGAATAGGGAGTTAATCCCTGGGATTGTGCTCCTGTGATTTAGGAGAAATTTATTTATCTGGACTGCTGCCCATACCAGCTTGGAAGAGCTACTTCTTAAAACCACTCATCTTTCAAGGAGTGCAGAATATGGTGGCCTATTTATTAAACTATGCTTGGTGATCTGGAATAGCTCCTACTTTGTTTTCAGGTGCAAATGAAGGAGTTAGCATTGCTCTATATCTGCTCGTAGGCTTTTCTTTGTTTTGTTTTTTGTTTCAAATTCCTAGCTGAAATAGCCATGTCAGCAAAGCTTTGTAGTGTAGACTTATGCCGTAATAGGTTTCTTCCTGCTTTGTAACTTATTAACATAGCAACCACAAAATCAGTTTTTAAAGGATGCTACAGTTACTTTATTCCAAGTGACTTATTTGTTAATTTTTTTAATTCTCTTTGGTTGATGTACAAAGCTGAGTTAATTCCTCTCTTCCTTACCAATGCAACTTTAGTTATTAAGCCATAACATTATGGACCACATGTAATGTGATATTCTTAGTTTATAAGAGTTTTAAAGAATATTCTCCCATATCTTATAATATACATCTTATGGTTTTTCATTTCATTTCTAAGCTTGTGAAACAAGACTCTTAACTTAATTCATCTTTGTATAACTCCCTCCCCTCCTCCCCCCCCCCCCCCCCCCCCCCCCCCCGAAGGGAAATGTAGGATTTTTGTGAGCTATTATTTGTGGTTACTATGCTCTCTCTCCCTTGTTTGGGAAGTGTTGAGACTAAATTATATTTTTTCAAGTACTTACATGGATGATCTTTGAATTGTTAAATGAGGTTTATGGTTCTTATCTCTTTGATGTACTTTGATGTCATCATTAGGGAGATGAGGGTTCATTAGCAAACACTTCCCCTATACATTTTGTACAGCTGTTAGTAATTCTTAACCTAGTTGATGGGGGAGGGTAGAAATGGCACATGCTAGTTGATAATATAGAGTGCTTTGGACCTTGTGCTTTGGTAATTTGGTTTGATACTTTGAATATATTGAACTTTTTAAACCCATATATATATTTTCCATTCTTTTCACTGACTTTGCTGTGGTAACTTTATATATATATATATTTTTGAACACTTACACAGGTTTCTAGATTACTTCCTTGAGAGGTCAGGATATAATAGACTTTTAGTAGCATAAGTTTTTATTTTTTTTAATTGTGTTCTCAAAAATATAATATTGGAATGCAGAAAAATGCTGCTACTTTGACTAAATTCACTGACAAACATCTTTAATGCAAAGGTAAGGTTGCCATATGGTGTGTCTTTCCTTTCCAGAACATCGAATACAGTGACACTCAGACTTCTGAAAACCAGGAAAGAAACAAAGAGTTAAGGTATTTCAAATATCAGCTTCTGAAAATCAGGAAATAGAGTTAAGGTACACGCTAACACAACCTTCACTGTGCCACCCTGGAGCTGGGAATAGCCGCTCCAGATGAGTTCACTATGCTAGGTGTAACTATATTGAATGGTGGAGGGATTAGTTGGAGCACCATGGCAGATCTGTGATTGTGATAAGAGGAGATCTGGGAGGATACTGGCCCTCTCTGAGGGAATTAGCCCCCCATGTGTGTGATCAAAGGAAAGAGTGCATATATAGTTTGAGAGATTCAGTATGTCTCATTTCAGTGCTAAATTCTGTAGGTTGAGTAGCAGCAGTGCACAGGAGTCATTTTAGCATGGGGATTGTCAGTAGTGAGGTGGTATACTAGCAGTAAATGAAACTATAGTATAAGATGGAATCCTGCAGTGAGAATGAATGGGTTGGGGGAAGGGGGGGGGAAGTTGAAGTTGTCAGATTTAGCAAGTGTGGGGTTGTTTTGGGGAATTAGGCTCAGAGTATGAGTATAGAACATGTGCAGGTAACTCCTGTTTATTACAGCTCACCTAAACACAGGTTTTGCCTTAGCAAAGTGTGGACGTTAGATTCTGTGATGTAGTTGTCATGTACCCTATTCTCTGATTGTTGTGACCTATCTACAAAGGCAGAGTGCAAGTATGGCTTTTATTGGTTCATTGCTCTAAGAGGGCAGAGTTATGATTGTGTTGGTTTTACTCTGTATTTCCTGGTTTTCAGAAGTTGAAATTTGAAATACCTTAACTCTTCATTTTCTGGTTTTCTGAGGTTTGTGTCATTGAAGTCCATGTTCTGGAAGGGCACAAGACACCACAGACAACCTTAACTCTGTGTTAATGATGTTTCAGTGAATTTCTTAGTGTGTTTTTGTCTTTTTGTTTTTAATAGAGAAATATTAGTAGTAGTTAGTAGGCATTTAGGCAGTTGTAGTTTGCAGGTTTGCAGTTGATATGCTGCTGTAACTCAGTAATAATACTTAGCTCTTGTATAGTGCTTTTCATCAGTAGATCACAAAGCCCTTTACCTCTCTGCCCCCATTTTACAGATTGGGAAACTGAAACACAGGGAGGTGAAATGACTTGACCAACATCCCCCGACAGGCCAGTGGCAGAGTCAGGGATAGCTTAGTCCACTTGTCTCTCCACTAGGACACATGGTTTTTAAGAGCTGCTCTTCCCTCCTGTTACACTGGAAGGGGGATAATGGACATGCTTTGGAATGTTTGCAACATGTAATTGCTGAGAGGACCAATGAGAGAAATCACAGGCATGGTTTAGGTCCTAAAATCTTGACAATTGTATTATATGGGGGCTACAGTAACTTCAAGCAGATGAGACAAGACTGATGTCTCTCTTTTCCATCCCCATCAGTTCTGAAACATTTTGTCTCCCACGAACATTTGCAGCTCATCTTCCCATCCCGTTAAACCAGTTGTGACGTTATTGACATAAACTGCAATCACTGTTATATATTTGCAGCAAATATTATACAAAGGTTGTCATGTGGAGTGTCTACAAAAAGGTTATGATTTTCTGATTATGATTATGCTATCTGTATGGGTGTATCATTTTTGTAGTTGAAGTTATGAATATTGGCTATGTACTTGTATATCAATGTGTTTTGATTCTAAGTAGCCTCAGTGAAGCATTTGATTAGCTTCTTGAGAAGGGACTATCCTCAGTAAGTGCCCAATCAAGAAACACATAACTGACAATGGACTTTGGGAGACGCCAGTCCACATCTGAGCTTTCCTGGGAACGTTCAAACTAACATGTAAACAATGGTGTCGGCCTGCAAACTGAATCACGCATGGACATGTGACTTGCCCATGTTACTCCAAGCTCCATCTTGCTGCTGTACTTTTCCACAGTAAGAACAAAAAGGTGCCCTTGCACCCGGAAGAGACTATAAAAGGCAGCTCCCTCCTCTCCACTTTGTTTTCAATCCTGCTTCTTGCCTCTGGAGGGACTTTGCTAAAAACTGAAGCCCTGAAAGGACTGAATGACCCATCCCAGCTGTGGATGTACTCCAGAGACTTGATTTGAACCTGCAGTTTATTCCATCACTGCTACAAGCCTGAACCAAGAACTTTGCCATTACTGTATGTAATTGATTCCATTTAACCAAGTCTAGCTCTCATCTATATCTTTTTCCTTTTGTGAAGAAACGTTTAGATTTTAGATTCTAAAGGATTGGCAACAACGTGATTTGTGGGTAAGATCTGATTTGTGTATTGGCCTGGGTCTGGAGCTTGGTCCTTTGGGATTGGGAGAACCTTTTTTCTTTTACTGGGGTATTGGTTTTCATAACCATTCGTCCCCATAACGAGTGGCACTGGTGATGATACTGGGAAACTGGAGTGTCTAAGGAAATTGCTTGTATGACTTATGGCTAGCCAGTGGGGTAAAACCAAGTCGTCTTTGTTTGGCTGGTTTGGTTTGCCTTGATGTGCAAAGGAACCCCAGCCTTGGGCTGTAATTGCCTTGCTCTAAGCAATCTGTCCTGAATTGGTATTCTCAGAAGTATCCCACCAAAGGCACCATTGTTACACCAGTAGTTAGCACTGTAGAAGCAACTAGTGTGTAAGAATTTGCTTCTTGCTACGTAAACCTATCACAGGCAGCAGTCTTGTAGGGGATGCCCGCTTCTTTGGTTAGGTAGCCTCAGCTGAACACTGAGCCAGGCTCCACACTCCCACAACACCCTCCAGCAGGACTCCTCCTCTTCAGCCTGCCCTCCACAGCCATGCCCCTGGCACACCCCATCCTGCCCCACTCCAGCTAATCCCTCCACTCCACAGGGGGTGGCATGTACCTTAACTTTGTATTTCCTGGTTCTCAAGGTTTAAATTTGTGTTACTTTCAGGAACCCCTCCCCCACATCCTGGTTCACCTCGGAGGCAGGGTGAGGGGCTTAAACACCCCCAGAGGGATAGGGATCCCCAGATCCTGGTGTGCGCGCACATAAGAATGGAGAATTTGGGGCTGACAGGCCTCCCCTCCCCCAATCCTGCGGTTCCTCTGCCTTCCCCGCACTCTCCCCAGTCCCCACCTCTCCGACTGACCTGAGCTGCCATCCTTGTTTATCCTCCTCCCTATTACCCTACCACTTGTTGCAGCCCCAAACTCTCTCCTGGTTTCCTCCCGACTCCTCTGCAGCACTAATTCCTCCTTCCCTCCCAGCAAGCATTTTCATGTGTCATTTTTTTATTTTCAAAAATAGTTTCGAGCACCTTCTGAATTTTGTACTCGGATTCTGTCCCTACCTCCACCCTCCCCAAACTACCCTTTGACAGAAGCTGCTTTTAGCAACATGCCTACATTTCACTTCTGGATTTCTGCCAAGGGTGGGTTTCAAACATAGTGCCTGGTTTAATGGTCACAGCATGTCCCCTTGAGCCATTCACTAGCTGGGTAGATGTTGAATGATTGAGAACACTTTCGGCTCAGTGAGAGCCATGGTTTGACTCCAAAGTGTGCCCCCCCCCCAAAGTTAGAAATGATCAATCTTAAAAAATGCTTTTTTGGGGGGTTCTGTATCTTGAGAACCCCTTGCTCCAATTTGGATTACTAACCCTACAAACACCAAATTTCAAGGCATCTGAATAAACATGCATGCAGATTTTGGATCTCTTAAAAATTGTCCTTTAAGAAACCCCTTCTGTTTAACCTTACCTATAGCAGAGCTGGCACTCTGATATGCTCATAATGTAACCTCATCTTGACATACAATTCATCTTGGGTTGAGTAAGGTGGGTAAAACGTAATTTTAAAAGAACACTATGTGCAGTTCGCTCATTCTATCTGACAGTTTTCCAGGAAAGAATCCCTACTTATGAAAACACTGGAAAAGTGTTTTGAAACTTAAGTCTTCAAAAAACTGTTAAGTTGGCTATTCTGAGCCTACTTCACTAAGAACTATCATACTAAAAATGAAATTTGTGCTACTTACAGTCAGCAAGCTGATTGTCATAGTTTTTAAAAAGTCTCCATCTTGATTAATGTAATTTTAAACAGAATATTTCTAAAATATTTTTCTTGTGGGTTTTTAATTTAAAGTTTTTAAAAAAATTCTTCTAATTCTTAAAGCAGGTTGTAAACACTTTTAATGTTCTTACATCTTATAAATCTCTACGTTTCCCTTAAAGTAATTTTTTTATTTTAATTAAAATAATATTTTAGTTATTAGGTGTGTAGTTTCCTTTTTCAAGGAAGGTTTTCTAGTGAAGATTTCAGTTTACTAAAAATTCAGTTTCTTCACTATTTCTTACTATTGGATGATTGATTATAAGACTTCTCCAAATTTATTAATATTGATACTATTTAGCAAGATATCTCTCATTAGTCTCCCATAATTGCATAAAACAGTTAAAAATGTATATGAAATGCCACATGCCTTAGACACTTGGCTAATGGTGTCAAGTCTAATTCCAGCTATTTGAGTGCTGTCTACTTAGCACATTTTTCATATTTTGTGATTAAAGTTGTAAAACACTGCATAATCAGGTTGTGGTTTGCTGCCATGGCTAAGGTTACATTACAATTTTCCTTAAAAGCCCATATTGCAGTCGGTGGTTCTTAAATGTTGTAAAATATGCTCTGGGCTAAAACTGGTATCCGAACAGGATTGAGTTGTCTGTAGCAGTGCATGGGATTCTTCCATCCTAAGTGCAGGACTCTGCACTTGGCCTTGTTGAACCTCATCAGATTTTTTTGGCCTAATCCTCTAATTTGTCTAGGTCCTTCTGTATCCTATCCCTACCCTCCAGCGTATCTATCACTCCTCCCAGTTTAGTGTCATCTGCAAACTTGCTGAGGGTGCAATCCAGGTCATCCTCCAGCTCATTAATGATTGGATGATTTAGTTGGGGGTTGGTCCTGCTTTGAGCAGGGGGTTGGACTAGATGACCTCCTGAGGTCTCTTCCGACCCTGATATTATATGATTCTATGATCCTGTTTTGTATTAAATATAAGTGTTATGAACAGAAGTAAAGAAATCAGTATTAAGCTTCAGCTGCCAGGAATCCTGTTTTTATTTAAATATAAATGAGAATGTGTTGGATCAGCTGGTAAAAGTAAAGAAACAATTCTGTCTCTTAAATTAATAACTTACAGCCCTTCTTTGTACTTTGAGATTAGACATGTTTGATTATCACAGGAATAGAACAGTTTGTGTAATAGGAAAAAATACATTTTATTAAGTTTGATACCTCAAAGTAATATACATATGCATACTTACCTATTATGCTTTAATACAGTGAAGACTTAGTAAAATCTGAAATAGATAAACTTATATATTTGCAGTTTGTTTTTCAAGTATTTTAAAATTTTGATATATGCTATTTTCTACTCATTGATAGGGGTCTATTTAATATAATAGCACAATATTAATTTTTGTAAAATATACATTTTGTGACATCTGACAGTGTGGGAAGGATTCATATTCAAATCAATTCTGTGAAACAGTAAGTAGCAGCCTGGAATTTTATCTTAGGCTAAAAATGACTCTGGTACAAGTTAATAAAATAAGAGTCACTGATCATAATCTCTTAATTGTGAGAGTAAATGGACTGCTGATTTTGAAAGTATATATAATATTAACACATGAATTCAGAAGTTTCCATTTGTACAATAGTGTGAATATCTAATTTGAAGAAAATTATATTAAGTATGGCATTTCTGGAGATAAAGCATACTTTAAAAGAATTGATGGTTTTGAAACTTTTTTTCAACAAAAATTTATAACTATTATATTTGGTGAACAAAAAGTGTATTAAAGGCTATACAATTTTGTTCCAATCCTCTGAAATGTATAAATGTCATATGTAATTGCTCCAGATTTTGGGTCTGATCCTGGAAAAGCGTACAAGTAGTCCGTACGTTATTATCCCCTTTGGTTCTTTTGGAACTTTTAAGGGTTCTGAGATCGAACCTTCTAGCTCCCTGAGAGAATGTGATAGAGAAAGAGACAATCTTCATTGAGTGGCCTTTGATCACATCTGTTTAACTTCTCCAATAAAGTGGTGACATAGGATTGAAATTTGAATAGCTTGGAGGTTGGTAGCTTTTATATTTTTATCACATTTTGCCTTGACATTTCACTTTTGGCAGAAGCTCTAATAGAGTTAGTTTAAAGTGCATGTTTGTAATGCATTTAGAATCAAATTGTATGTTGAGAAACTGAATGTAAAACAAATCTATAGCACTATAAAGGCCAGTTTCTGAAGCCTAGAGTTACTGTTGGACCATTTCAGGTTTTTTTTAAATGATGTGAATAGTGGGAAAATTACATTTCCTTAGTCAAATATGGCATCTGGTTTTAATAATTTTTTTTTTATTTTTTTAAATTATATTTTTTAAAGTTAATCAGTTTTTAAATTTAATAGGCAAATACAAAAATTATTGAGGGTTTGTTCGTTTGCCTGGAGTTTATTCTGTTTAAGACCTCAATGGTTTTGAATATAACTTTTACTTATAGTTTTGTTTAAAAGGAGAACACTGAAAATCTACAAAAATATTTAACAAATATAGTCCTATCTTATTAAGTGATGTATCAACTACTGATCAATCTGATTCTAAAATAATTACGGCAAAGCAGCAAAATAAAATTACTCCTCCCCATACAAACCAACCAACAACCCACACACAGGCCTGGTCAACACTACGGGATTAGGTCAAATTTAAAGTGAATGCGTCCACACAACCAACCCTGTTCGGTCGACCTAAAGGGCTCTTAAAATCGACTTCTGTACTCCTCCCCGGTGAGGGGAGTAGTGCTAAAATCGACTTTGCTGGGTTGAAGTTGGGGTAGTGCAGCTGCAAATCAACGGTATTGGCCTCCGGGAGCTATTGCAGCGTGCTCCATTGTGACAGCTCTGGACAGCACTTTGAACTCGGATGCACAGGAAAAGCCCCGGGAACTTTTGAATTCCATTTTCTGTTTGGTCAGCGTGGCGAACTCAGCACCCAGGTGACCATGCAGTCCCCCCAGAATTGTAAAGCATAGAATGTTTCTATGCTCCCCCTATCATCCCCGTCCCTGAGGTTATCGCAGATTAGAAGGCGAAAAAAACTCACTTGCGATGACATGATTTCCGAGCTCATGCAGTCCTCCTGCAGTGATAGGACACAGCTTAATGCATGGAGGCATTCAGTGGCAGAGGCCAGGAAAGAATTAAGTGAGCGCAAAGAGTGGAGGCAGGATGCAATGCTGAGGCTAATGGAGGAGCAAACGGACATGATGAAGCGTCTGTTGGAGCTGCAGGAAAGCCAACAAGAGCACAGACCCCCGCTGCATCCACTGTATAACCACCTACCCTCCTCCCCATGTTCCATAGCCTCTTCAACCAGAAGCCCAAGAATGCGGGAGGGCTGGGAGAAGAAGGCTCCGGGCACCCAGCCACTCCACTCCAGAGGATGGCCCAAATAACAGAAGGCTGTCATTCAGACAGTTTGATTTTTAGTGTGGCTACAATAAGCAATGTGGCCTTGTCCGGGCTACCTTGTCTGTTATCTTTTTTTTTTTTTTTAAATTAATAAAGAAAGAATGCATGGTTTCAAAACAATAGTTACTTTATTTCGAAGGGGGGGGAGGAGGATGGTTGGCTTACAGGGAATTAAAATCAACGAAGGGGGCGGGTTTACACACACACACACACACACACACACACACACACACACACACACACACAGTCAGTCATGAAACTGGTTTTCAAAGCCTCTCTGATGCGCAGCGCGCCTTGCTGTGCTCTTCTAATGGCCCTGGTGTCTGGCTGCTCAAAATCGGACGGCAGGCAATTTGCCTCATCCTCCCACCCCGCCATAAACGTCATCCCCCGTCTCTCCGCCCCCCCCCCCCCGTACTCTCACAGATACTGGAGGACACAGCAAGCAGCAATAACAATGGGAATGTTGGTTGCGCTGAGGTCTGACCAACAGCACCAGCGAGCTTTTAAACGTCCAAAGGCACATTCTACTGTCATTCTGCACTTGCTCAGCCTATAATTGAACTGCTCCTTACTACTGTCCAGGCTTCATGAACGGATCCCCCGAGCTCGTCGCTGGGGAGCAGGAGAGCAGAGTTGTAGCGGAAGGATGGATGACGACGGTTAGCAGTCCTACTGCACCGTCTGCTGTGAAAGCAAGGAGCTGCTGCTGTGTAGCAATGCCAGCTGCTGCAGGTGCTTCTCTATTGAATGCTTGGAGGTCCGGGTAGGGCAAGGTGCCAAGGCAAAAGAACAAGAACCCTGGAGCTGTTACATGTGTCAACCACAGAAGTGCTATGGGGTGATACAGTGCCGACTGGACTGGAGTGTACGGCTGCAAGACTTGTTCACCAGCGATAAAGGACAGGAATTTGATGCACCTAAAATCTAAAAGGGCCCACGCATTTCCCAGAGTCACTACCTTTGATAACAGAACATCAATGATTGCATTGGCAACTTGGATCACTCAGCCCCCACAGTAGATTTGCCCGCAACAGTGACGTTGAGCTGAGCTGGCTCCATGCTTGCCAGGGTATGGCGTCTGCACGGGTAACCCAGGAAAAAAGGCGAGCAACAATTGTCTGCAGTTGCTTTCACGGAGGGAGGGACGACTGATGACGTATCCAAAACTACCTGTGACAATGTTTTTGCCCCACCAGGCATTGGGAGCTTAACCCAGAATTCCAATGGGCAGTGGGAACTGTGGGATAGCTACCATAAAATATAGAATATCAGGGTTGGAAGGGACCTCAGGAGGTCATCTAGTCCAACCCCTTGCTCAAGCAGGATCAATTCCCAACTAAATCATCCCAGCCAGGGCTTTGTCAAGCCTGACCTTAAAAACCTCTAAGGAAGGAGATTCCACCACTTCCCTAGGTAACCCACCCTCCTAGTGAAAAAGTTTTTCCTAATATCCAACCTAAACCTCCCTCACTGCAACTTGAGACCATTACTCCTTGTTCTCTTATCTGGTACCACTGAGAACAGTCTAGATCCATCCTCTTTGGAACCCCCTTTCAGGTAGTTGAAAGCAGCTATCAAATCCCCCACTCAATCTTCTCTTCTGCAGACTAAAGAATCCCAGTTCCCTCAGCTTCTCCTCATAAGTCATGTGCTCCAGCCCCCTAATCATTTTTGTTGCCCTCCGCTGGACTCTTTCCAATTTTTCCACATCCTCCTTGTAGTGTGGGGCCCCAAAGTGGACACAGTACTCCAGATGAGGCCTCACCAATGTCGAATAGAGGGGAATGATCACTTCCCTTGATCTGCTGGCAATGCCCCTACTTATACAGCCCAAAATGCCGTTAGCCTTCTTGGCAACAAAGGTACCCACAGTGCACTGCTCCGTAAGTCGATGCTAGCCATGGTAGTGAGGACACGCTCCGCTGACTTACTGTGCTTAGTGTGGACATACGCAATCGACTGTATAAAATCGACTTCTATAAGATTGACCTAATCTCATAGTGTAGACATACCCACAGTCTGGAGAATAAGACATAAGGATAAACCACATGGAGGACCATAGTACCTTATCTAAATTGTAAATTCATTGGGAACGGGGACTTTTTGTGTTTGTACAATGCCTAGCACAATAGGACTCTGGTGCATAACAGCTTCTAAGTGCTACTGTTGGAAATAAATAATCTTGTGGTGATTAACGTTAAGAGGCAGTATTAAAACTTAGCTTTGATCTGTCCAAAACGCACTATAATTATGTACACATAATATAATCTTAATAACAAAAGAATTTATGCTGCTGTTAGTTTTGACCTGTTTCAAAGTTTTTCATGCTGCAGTATGCCTGTCTGTTTTAAAGTAGTTCTACCACATTAAACTTACATTTGCATTATGATAATACATGGAGACCCCAGCTGAGATCAGAGCCAAATACTGTACAAATATATAATAAAGTCCCTGCGTCAAATAGTTTACACTCTAAATGGAAAATTAGAAAGGGAGTGCGAGATTTGAATTACTTACAATTGTAACCTCTGTGGGACAGGGATGCTTTTATCTTGTTTGTACAGTGCCTAGCACAATGGAGTCCGCTTGGCCATGACTGTGGCTTGTAGTTACTACCACAATATCAATAATTATTATTATTAAGTCTGTATATGTTAATTTCCAGTGCAGTGTATCTCCTAGAACTGGAAGGGACCCTGAAAGGTCATTGAGTCCAGCCCCCTGCTTTCACTAGCAGGACTAAGTACTGATTTTTTGCCCCAGATCCCCAAGTGGCCCCCTCAAGGATTGAACTCACAACCCTGGGTTTAGTAGGCCAATGTTCAAACCACTCAGCTATCCCTCCCCCCCCCCAAAACCTTTCATTATATATCTGATGTCTCTAAATAGTTCTACAATAAAATAGGGCAGTCCTGAAATTTCTAAGGTAAAACAACGAGCAGGAAAAAAAAAAAATCAAGTCCTCATTACACATCATAAAGAAATATAAATAAAAAGGCATAACCTAATTTAATAAAAAAAAAAACACAACCTCTGTGCATCTTCAGAAGAACAGTTAAGAAATTAAGGCAGGTCTGTGCGGGTTAGTTGTGAGGAAGATATGTCAAGCCTTCCCTGGAGTGGTCAGCACATCCTCAAAGTTCAAACGTACTGGGGCTTAGTTATTTGAAAATAACTTAGGTAAATTCCTATTTCTGAATCTGTTTTTGATAAATCATCATGCCACTGAAAATTCTCTTTTTGAAGCAAACTGGATTAGAAATAGTGATTTATTTGCTGCCGGACAGTTACTTTCATGTTTTTGTTAGGCTCCCCCGCATTTACATTTTCAGATGAATATGTTCTGAGGTCATAAGCACTCAGCAGCCTATAAATCTGCTGTTTGTTTTCAGTGCACACAGTTTGCACTTAGTAAATCTAATACTGCCTTTCCTAGCAAGGGCATAATTAGTGCCCTGCTTTAATTACCACCCATACTTAAAGTGCTCACACTATAAACATGACTCCAAATAATCAACATCCTTTTTAATTAAACTTCATCATATTTATCCTTTTACATTGCTCTACCCAACAAAAAGCAATATCCTGTGCTTATATTTTCAGTCTTAAAAAAAAGTTGCAATAATTAAGTCATCTTGTTTACTAGTATGCAGACTGTGATATCAGTAGAGAAGAGTAAGGACCCTGTTCTATTATACTGGCAGCTTTAGGGTTAAGAAAAATAAAAGTAGAAGGCGATCTGTGTTTTTTACCAGAGACAAATTAATGTAGTTATATCTCCATTAACTGTTAATTTTAGTAAGATGCACGTTTTACCTCGGAAATGCATTTTCTTGTTCAATTGAAAAATTGTAAGAAGTGAAAATAATTCTGAAATTAAGTTAGTAGAACAAGCAGTCTACTATTAAGATATTAAACTAGGGCAAATTAGGAGCCTAAAGCATCCTGTAGCCAAATCTCCCGGATATATTATACTTAGTTAAATTGAGCTTAATGGCTGTAGGAGATGTATTGTTGCCTAAAGAAAATGTATTGTTGTGTTGAAAAAAGTAAACCTCTTGGTCTAGTGGCAGGACTCTGTGCCTTTGTGTCAGAAACCCAGGTTTGATTTCTTTCTTTGATCAATTACTCTGTGGGCCAAATCAGATCTAGAATTGTTCGACTGGTGGACAAATCTTGTCTTCAGGCATTCTGTAATGATTTTTTTTTTTTTTTTTATGTAGCTGTGATAACCTAGTTCCTTCCCTCACAAGCATAGCATATAGCCCTGGATAATAATCAGCCTGCCCATTTGAGCTGTTCTTTGTATACCACATAATAACAATGTTCAATAGCAGAAACCTTTCAGGTAAAGTCACGAATGTTACTATCACCCTCTATTGGGTGGTAGGAGGGGAGAGGCAGAAACGCTAAACCGAAAAAAGAAACAGAATACGTGGATACAGAAAATCAACCCATAAGTGATAAGGAGGACAGAAAACTGTGTAGCCCTAACAAGCACATATCCACTTACCGCTGACAATTATGTGGGATAGTGTACCTTTAGGAAAGTTACTTAAAGAGATGAGACGTATATAACTAGAAAGAAGGAGATACAATCAGAGTGGTTGGAAAACAGAAACATTTTTGTGCTAAAATTTCTGTGAGCACATTTTTTTCATTGTTTCAGCTCTAAATAAAACTAAGGAAAGGACAACTAAGGCTGAGTATTACGCTGAATATTAGGACAATTTCCTTTTGTAGTACAGTATCCCAAGGAAAGCGGTAGAAACATCATCCTTGAGAAATGTAAAATCAGCCTTCAGGTACACAAAGGAGACTTCAAGTCTGGACAGTTCTGCTTTTATGAGATCTTTTCACTTTTCTTTTTACTCCTTCACTCTACTCAAGCCTCCTGCTCAACTGCTCCAGTCATATCTTCCTTTCTCTTATTTTTTGGCCTTTGCATGCTGTCCTTTATACCACCTGCCATTTCCTCTGGCACCGAATACTCACTTTGTCTTTTAATTCAAATCTCTCCATTTAGAAAGTCTTCTAGCAACAATTCACCATAGAAACAAATCTTGTTAAAACAAATAAATCAGACCATACCATTTTTGAACTTGCATCTTCATCTGGACACTTGGCATAGTATGTCTGTGTTGTTTGATTTCTTTTAGTTGTATAACCCTTGTGGCAGTGTCTCCTCTTTATTTAAAAACCCATTGAAGTCCTTTGGGAGTCTTTTCATTGACCATAGTGGGCTTTGGATCAGGCTCAGAATGAGCACATCAATAGAAGACATAGTGTGGGGATGGTCTTATACTGACAAGAGAGTTGGGTAACTCAGTGCTGTAAGTCTCTTACATCTCTTCTATGAATTGTGTTCCCAGACCGCCTCAGATTCAGGAATCCTAATAATCACTGTGTGGATTCTTCGAATAGCTGCCTATTAGGAAACTTTGATCTATTGATGAAAACAGCTAGTAGCAATGGTTTCCTGTGAACTGATATTGCAAATGATTTAACAGAACTGTAAGGACAAAACTGTTCTAATCATTTTTATAAAAAGAGCCCTTAAAGGGAAGGGAAGACCAAATCCTCTCTTCATTTTTGTGGTCTGTGGGCTATTCCATACTTTTGCCAAATTTCTCTCAATTTCAGTTGAAAAGGGTTTACTTTGTGGGCTGAACTGTTAAATGGCTGCTGTTCTATGTCAGAGATTGCTACATTTGCAGTGGAGGGAGAAATAATATAGTCTGTAAAGCATTTAGGGCCCTTTTGATAAAAAGGGTTAATGAATGCTGCCGCTGCTGCTAACACATGCACTAGTTGCTAGTTACTCTGTTATGGGCACAACAAATAAAAAAATACAAAAAAAAATCTTATGATTCAAGTAGTTGCCTTGCAGATTTCCAGGAAATAAACACCCCACTCCATCTCTTGTTCCCTTGCCAGTAGCACCAACCTCTGAAAGTCCTAAAATAATGTCAGGTAATTTGAAAGGGCAGTAAGTAGACAGTAGAAAGCGATCCTTGGGTACTCAAGTGCTGAGGGCCATGTTAAGTACTGAAATGGAAAGTAGATCAATAAATATAATGCTATGGGGTGTGTGTGTGTGTGTGTGTGTGTGTGTGTGTAAAAATATATAATTTTACCTAAAGAGTTATGCTACAAAAGACCTTTATCTTAATATCATGCTGTTTTAAAAGTATGATGTAGCTCTTCTAGGGAAGAGGTCTGAGAGTCAGGAGACCTTGATTCTGTTGCCAAGTCTCTGTGCTTCAGTTTCCCATCTGTAAAATGGGGATGCATAACTTTTTATAAAGTTCTTTGGAGACAGGGTCTGTGTGAGTACAAAGTAGTAGTAAATAATTTATACAGGTCTGTCTCATCTTACGCTGGGGTTACATTCTGCAGTCAGCGCCTAAAGTGAAAATTGTGTATAGTCAAAATTACATTGAGTGTAATGGCGGGCGGAATCGCCCGCACCACAGAAACCTTATTTAAAATTATTTTTCTCTCGTTTTTGTTTTTGCCGACCGTGTAAAGCTGAAATTGCGCATGTTAAATGCGCCTAAGATGCAACAGACCTGTATGTAAAAATACCCTACATTTAATTATGGAAGTGTTGCTTTGAGCTTTTTTTAAATTAGGGTTACCATATTTCAGCAAGCAAAAAAGAGGACGGGAGGAGCCCCGCCCTAGCCCCGCCCCATCCTGCCCTAGCCCTGCCCCTATCCCTCCTACTCCCCCCCCCCCAGGACCCCCAACCCTCCCCCCGCTCCTTGTCCCCTGACTGCCCCCTCCTGGGACCCCTGCCCCTAACTGCCCCCCAGGACTCCACCCCCTACCTAAGCCTCCCTGCCTCTTGTCCCCTGATTGCCCCCTCCTGAGACCCTCCCCCCATCCTAACTGGCCACCTAGGACTCTACCCCCCTACCTGTCCCCTGACTGCCCCAACCCTTATCCACACCCCCACCCCCACCCACACACAGACCCCTGGGACTCCCACGCCCCATCCAACCATTCTCCACCCCCTGACAGCCCCCCCGAACTCCCAACCCATCTAAACCCCTCTGCTCCCTGTCCCCTGATTGCTCCGATCCCTCTCCCCACCCCTGCCACCTGACAGCCCCCCCCCCAGAACTCCCAAACACCCCCCCCCCGCTCCCTGTCCCCTGACTGCCCCCTCCTGGGACCCCTGCTCCTAACTGCCCTCCAGAACCCCACCCCCTACCTAAGCCTCCCTGTTCCTTGTCCCCTAACTGCCCCCTCCTAAGACCCCCCCAACTGCCCCCCAGCACCCTACCCCCTACCTGTATCCTGACTGCCCAAAACCTTATCCACACCCCCACACCCAGAAAGCCCCCGCCCCGAATTCCCGACCCCCCTCCCGTCTCTTGACTGCCCCCTCCAGAACCTCCCTGCCCCTTCTCTGACCCCCTGGCCCCCTCGTTGTTGACCTTCGCCTAAGGTCTCTGTGAACTTGCTCAGGAACGGCCTGAGCCGTTCGTTCCGGCCCTCTGGGCGGCAGTGGGGGAGGAGCTCCAGACTGCCGGAGGTGATCTCTGAATGCAGGGAGGGAGGGAGGGATTTCTGCTGCAGGGGAGGCGGAGGACGTGCTCTCTCTGGCTGTCGGAGCCCCATGTAAGTGGCACCATCTGGCCGGCTGCCCTGTTAGCCGCGCGCGCTCTGCATGGGGGGGTGGGAAGTCCGGACATTTACAAATTCCCCCCTGGACGCTATTTTTAGCTTAAAAAGCCGGACATGTCCGGGGGAATCTGGACGAATGGTAACCCTATTTAAATGAACATTTGACATTTTGTAACATTTGCAAAGATGTAAGGTGAAGAATTAACAAACTTGCCCCAAATAGTTCTCATCAATTACATTATATAAGAACTTATTCAGGATATTGGTAACAGAGTGATTAAATATTTTTCCCTGTTAAGATGATGAAGGTGACTTCATTAATCAGAAGACTTCCCAGAAACCCAAGGAGAATGGAACATCAGCAAGCAGCTGTCTAGGAACAGCAGGAGCAAGAAAGGAGGATGCAAAACCACAAGCTAAAAGTAAACCTTTATCGCCAATAAAATTGACGCCAACCTCTGTACTCGATTACTTTGGAACTAGTAGTGTGCAGCGATCAGACAAGAAATTGGTAGCAAGCAAAAGAAAAGAAGTGAGTATTCAACATGTTTCTTGTTTTTTCTTGATGATAGCAGATCAAAATGGCTGGTTTAGTGAACTGCTTAATGGCGATGCAGAGCAGCCACATAACCATTTATTCTTGACATGTCTTGCTTTAAAAGCCACTGTAGTGAGTAGCATTTTGACTAACACATCTAGATGTATCAGAAAGTCTAAAAAACATGATTATCGGATTATATTTTTTTCTTTGAACAGATCATTCGACATGAAAATAGTTGTTTTTTAACTGTTCTTCCCAATGGTGCCCTAATATATCTAGTAGACTTGTTTAGCAAGATTTTTTGATTTGTAGACTTGTGAAATCAATTCATTAATCATAAGTAATAAGCAAACATTTTGTTAAATTAGTGATTATTAAAACGTAAGTTTTGGTGCATGGGGAGGGATAAAATTTCTGAAGTGTTCCATCGTATTGTAGGAAACAAATTTTAGAATACTAAGGGCAGGGCTACACTTGCAGATGTAGAGTGCTTTGAGTTAAACCAGCCTTTGTAGAGTGCAGTAAGGAAAGTGCTGCAATCTGTCCATCCTGACAGCTGACAGCGCACTGGCGTGGCCACATTAGCAGCTCTTGCAACGGCCACAGAGAGCAGTGCATTGTGGTAGCTATCGCAGCATGCAAGTGGCTGCAACATGCTTTTCAAATAAGAGGGGTGGGGTGGAGTGTGACAGGGAATGTGTTGTGTGTATGTGGGGGGGGGGGGGGAGAGGGGTTTTGGGGGGGCTGAGAGCATGTCCACATGCTGTCTTGTAAGTTCAGACAACAACAGACCCCATTTTCCCTCCCTCCACCCCGGCCCCTCTCTCACATCCCACACAGCATTCCACAGTAATGGTTGCTTTGTCTCGGAGCAGATAAGCATGCCGGCTGTCAGAAATGGAGCTTTCAAAGGGCATATTGGCATGTCTGCAGTGATTCCAAAACAATGACAAGAGTGGCCACTTGATTATGGGATGTTTCCAGAGGCTGATCAGAGCGCAGTAATGCAACACCTCGTTCACACTGATGCCTGGGCATTTCAGCCAATGCGCACCAAGTATTAATCTTCTCGCCGAGGTGGAGTACCAGGAGCGCTCTAGCCCTGGAGTCAGAGCGCTCTACGTGCTTTGCCAGTGTGGATGGGTAGTCAGCTAGGGTGCTCAGGGCTGCTTTAATGCGCTCTAATTCGCAAGTGTAGCCAAGCCCTAAGAAAACACAGCTTTAATTAAACAATAGAAGAAATTCAAGTTGTAAGTATACTTACTTTAGAATAACACTAGCAAAATGGAGATCAGCAGTTTGCTAGCCTCTGCTCCTGTCCAACACTCTGAAGAACTGTAGAAGAGCCACTAATCTTACAAATGGTGTTATAACGTTAGATAACTATCAGTTAATTAATCGCAGTTAACTCACGCGATTAACTCAATTAAATTAATTGCGATTTTAAAAATTCATCGCGATTAGTTGCACTGTTAAACAATAGAATACCAATTGAAATTTATTAAATATTTTTGGATGTTTTTCTACATTTTCAAATATATTGATTTCTATTACACCACAGAATACAAAGTGTACAGTGCTCACTATATTATTATTTTATTACAAATACTTTCTTTTATCATTTTTACAGTGCAAATATTTTTCAGTTCATCTCATACAAGTAGTGTAGTGCAATCTCTTTATCATGAAAGTGCAACTTACAAATGTAGCTTTTGTTTGTTACATAACTGCTCTAAAAAACAAAATAAAATGTAAAACTTCTGAGCCTACAAGTCCACTCAGTTCTACTTCTTCAGTCAATCGCTAAGAGAAACAAGTTTGTTTACATTTATAGGAGATGCTGCTGCCTGCTTCTTATTTACGTCACCTGAAAGTGAGAACAGGCATTCGCATGGCACTTTTGTAGCCGGCATTGCAAGGTATTTATGTGCCAGATATGCTAAACATTCGTATGCCCCTTCATGCTTTGGCCACCATTCCAGAGGATATGCTTCCATGCTGATGATGCTCATTAAAAAATAATGCATTAATTAAATTTGTGATTGAACTCCTTGGGGGAGGACTGTATGTCTTTGGCTCTGTTTTACCTCCAATTCTGCCATATATTTCATGTTATAGCAGTCTTGGATGATGACCCAGCACATCTTTTGTTTTAAGAACATCTTTCACAGCAGAGTTGACAAAATGCAAAGAAGATACTAATGTGAGATTTCTAAAAATAGCTACAGCACTCGACCCAAGGTTTAAGAATCAGAAGTGCCTTCCAAAATCTGAGAGGGTCGAGGTGTGGAGCGTGCTTTCAGAAATCTTAAAAGAGCAACATTCAGATGCGGAAACTACAGAACCCGAACCACCAAAAAAAGAAAATCAGCCTTCTGCTGGTGGCATCTGACTCAGATGATGAAAATGAACATGCATCGGTCCGCTTTGCTTTGGATCGTTATCGAGCAGAACCCATCATCAGCATGGATGCATGTCCTATGGAATGGTGGTTGAAGATGAGGGGACATATGAATCTTTAGTGCATCTGGCACGTAAATATCTTGCGATGCCGGCTACAACAGTGCCATGCAAATGCCTGTTCTCACTTTCAGGTGACATTGTAAATAAGAAGTGGGCAGCATTATCTCCTGCAAATTGTAACCATGTTTGTTTGTCTGAATGATTGGGTGAAGTAGGACTGAGTGGACTTGTAGGCTCTGAAGTTTTACATTTTTATTTTTCAATGCAGTTATTTTTTTGGTCATAATTCTACATTTGTAAGTTCAACTTCCATGATAAAGAGATTGCACTACAGTACTTGTATGAGGTGAATTGAAAAATACTATCTTTTGGTTTTTTTACAGTGCAAATATTTGTAATAAAAAATAAATATGAAGTGAGCACTATACACTTTGTATTCTGTGTTGTAATTGAAATCAATATATTTGAAAATGTAGAAACTATCAAAAATATTTAAATAAATGGTATTCCATTATTGTTTAACAATGCGATTAATCGCGATTAATTTTTGTTATCGCTTGACAGCCCTACTAATAAGAGATTTCTCGCAATTCCAGTCCTATGTGGAAAGGTTTATTGTACTATCAGTAAACTGTCTGAAATGCTCGATAAAAAGCCAAGAACATTAGAGAATTTTATCAGCTTGAATTTCCAAAAAATTGTTTGACTTAAAATTGAAAATTTGCAATGCTTGTGAAAGGTGCCAGCCTGAGAGAAATGGCGTGTAAAGTTCTGTTTATCAACAGAATGTATACAGGGTGCATAGGCAGCAGCATGGACTTCCCTGCATTGCCCTGCCATTATGTTTGAGCCAGAGGGAAAGGGGGGAGGGGGTACTTCATATTCCACATACAACCTAATCAATGACTTCTCTTCTGAACCTGAGAACAAGGATGCCTATTAAAGCCAGGTGATGTGAACTGATATCAGCTTGGAAATAAGTGAGGCCACTTAATTTCATTTGGTATTCTGAATGGTAGCTGTTAACCTGGGATGGATTCAGATTAGTGAGGTATGAGTAAAATGCTCATTCCCAGTCCTTTTAGCCACTGTTGTCTTGGTATGTAACAAGATTATTCTAGAGAAATATACTCTTCATGATTAATACAACTGTATCTCATGGTACCTTTATAGATCATGGCAACAACTTGAACTATTGATTTTTGTTTTCCTTTCTTTGAAATGCAGCCTTCACAAAGCAGAGATTCATTGCTAGAAGATGAGACCATTGCTAAGCAACTGCAGTTAGAGGAAGATTCAGAGGTAAACTTTGTAAATACATTGTCCTGGCTCTCTGCCCCCCAAATTGATGAATCCTCTTTAAAAGCCTTTGCTTGACAACAAAATAGCTGGGTTGTGTTTTGTGTTGAGCAATTCCGTGAATTTGCTGCTGTAGTGGCTTGGAAAGGGAAAACCGATTTTATGTAGTCTTAAAAAATATATTTCAATAATAAAGTTCATATATGCGAGGTTATTTTGTGCATATTATTTTAGTATTGTGAATGTAGCCATATCTACCCTAATCTCTGCCTCCCTACATCCCTCCCCCACACCCTTTATCTGTTGCTATTCACCCCTCCCTTTCAAATCTGATCTTCATTCCCACTCCCTTATCTCTCTCTCTCTCTCTCTCTCTAATGCATACTCCATCTCAAAAGAGATCACTGCCACCATGACCATTTCATTTGATCTCTTGATCTCCATGCGCTCCTGGAAATCTATAGCATTATTACACCTGGGTACTGTATTTAACTTTATAAACGCCAGATGAATCTGTTTATATTGGGGGAACGCATACCTGTCAAAATGTGTGTGTGTTTTCTTCTTTGAAGGGAAGATTGGCTGGAAATGTGTAATACATAAGCATCATGTGAAGTAAATGTTTATAATTTAGATACATTTAAAAAGAATATATCCTCTTTGACCTTGCCAGAAACTAATATTCTAATAGGGTTAACTTTTGATATGAAATAAATAGTCTGTTTTAGGAAAAACCACGCACATTTTCTTTAAATTCCTAATACTTCTAGCACCACCACTCCCTTACACAAGACAGAGATGCTCAGCTGATACAATTTGTGTATCTTTGCCTTAAATGTCTTATTTACATTGATGATACTGTTGTCTCTTTTTTTTTTTCTTCTTTCTGCTGGAAGCAGGGAAGATAGATGCCATTCATCAGCTTCAGAGTACTACCGGTGTTATAGTTACGTAGAAAATAGTCCCTGTGGTATACTTGGACTTATGAAGTCATCTATTTGAATCAGGCAGGAAGGGCATGTTTGATCTTGCATTAGGACAGTTTACTTGCTGTTGTAAAAGGATTTGATTTGTAATGTGGAATACAGCCATTATCAATAAACACCTTAGTCAGGAAGAACAAATTTTTGCCCTAAGGCACAATATTAAATGATAATATGGTAACGAGGATGCCTGTCACTGTTGTAGATGTTGCATTAGGTTTTTCTTCATTTGTTCCTAACTAGGTTTTGTTTTGATTTGGCACAAGATAATAAGTAATTGCAAATGGAATCTGAGGAAATGTGTGGACCTGGACTTTTTTTTTTTTTACTGGAGGAAATCCATTTTGTTGAAATTGCTATTTATATTTTTCAGCTGGACTTGCATCTGTCTAATATGTCAGACAGTTGCTAAAATGCATTGAAAGCAAGAGCCAGGCAAGGGTCGGGCTATATTTGTAAAAATCTGCTCTCTTGAAATAAGAAAACTGGCGTTAAGATGACCATTTCATTGTGGGGATGTGCTAATACAGAACAGGCTTTGTTTCTGACACCAATTCTGAAAGAGGATCTCTGAAATCAGCAGGGAGCTCCCCAGTAACAGGTTGTGAGTAGTGAGATCCTGACTTCCTTTCAGATTTTAGTTGTGTAATGCATTAACAAGGTTGTTCCATAATAAAAGTATTCGAAGAGACAGCAAGTTTTGTTGTTAATGGGATTGGACAATTCTATTCCTCTATATCTAGGTAGCTCGTCTCTTTGTATAGTGGGGTTTGTTGCATTTCAAATATCCTTTCACTGAGTTGAATACTGTCGCTGCACTTGGGGAAAACAAGTAATTTTGTAGCATTTTGTGGAAATCCAATGCAGCAGGATTCCCTCTTGGTGGGGTATTTGATTAAAACTGCATATTGTCATAGTCCATGTGGTCAGTGAACTTTTGATCTTGAACAACAGGCAGTGGCATTTTATACAACCCATCTTTAGTTTAATTCTGTTGACAAAACCTGGATATTCTTTTTTTCTTCACAGCTAGAGAGACAGCTGCATGAGGATGAAGAATTTGCCAGAACTCTGGCCCTGTTGGATGAAACACCAAAGAAAAAAAAGGTTAATTATTTTATAAGCTTTGTTTTAAAAATGAAAATAATATTTTTAAAACTAAAATGTTGGTGACTCTGGATTGCATTGTATTTTTTTGTTTTAAAAAAAACCCACTACATCTTTTGACCATGTATGTATTTTACGGAGATCCATGGGGAGGCATTCTTGAAAGAAACATTAGGTTGTGGGATTGAAAAGGTCATGCCCATTTTTCCTTTCTCTTGGCTTGTTCTTCTCCCGCTCAATAAGCACCGTCCTCTCTTAGTATCAGCAGATGTGTTGCTTTTTATTCTTGTGGTTGAGTGGGTTGTCTGCTTCCTTTGAAACTGTTACTGTGCTCTGTTGGCGGCTAGAGAGTGCATCAGAACAAGTCTCCTTACTAGCCCCTTCACTGATAGAGTTGTTGACTTATGTCACAATTGTAGCTTTTCACATTGCTGTCTAGCATGCTAACGCTGAGATTTATCCCAAGATTAAAGAGTAAATCAGGTGATAATCATATGATCTCACTTTGTATTGTCTGACAAAATATGATTTTAATAAATAGTACTTTACTGGAAAAGAAAATTGGACAACTAGCATTTCATTATTGCCCTCTGTATCTCTTCAGGATTAGAAATCTATCCAGTGTAACTCATCATTGAGTTGTCTTCTTTTATATTTGTAGTTGTGGGGGATCCCTTTGGTATAGTTTTACTGTTAAGAGGATATCAAAATTTAGGCTGTGTCTACACTTAAACCACTGCAATGGCATAGCTACATCTGCGCTGCTGTAGCATTTCAGTGCAGACCCTCACTACAGTGACAGGAGCAATTCTCTCGTCATTATGGTAAATTTGTCTCTCCTTGGGGCAGTAGCTAGGTCAAAGAAGGAATTCTTCCATTGACCTAGTGCTGCCTACAGGGGGTTAGATCAGCTCAACTACTTTGCTCAGGGCTGTGGATTTTTCACAGCCCCAAGTGACGTAGACCTGGCCTTAGTTTTGAAACTGATTTTGTGAAGTTGCAGTTTTGTAGTTGATTGAGATTCACACTAAAATGTGATGCAGGAGAAAGTTAAAATTTAAGATTAAAATAATGAAGACCGAAGTGGTTCATGTGGAATTTTTTTTTTAATTAATCTGAAGTTATATTGATGCTTTGAATAACGTGGTCTATAGGCAATAATGTAACAAAATCTTATCAATATAGAAATGGAATCTTACAACAGAGGACTGAATGGTTTAGGTTCTGTGTATCTTATTACCAGTTTCCTGTCACATGTAGGTCCCCACTTTAAATTCAGCCCAGATTGGAAGGCAGTTTGGCGTTTTAGTACTTGAGGTGAAATTGAATTGCTGATCTAAAGTGAGGGTCCACATCACAAAACCACCACCTTATTTGTTACTGACTAGCATGAGTGTTGGCAATCTCAACAGAGAAGCCAAGGATTAATTGGACATAGAAAATGAAATTGTCTCTCACCCCTAAAGGTGAGGGCCCTCTGCTTTATTATACCTGGTAAATGAATATCTGGCATTGTCCACCAGTGTTAAAACATACACAAAAATAGGATTATAAAATCTGCAAATCTTATTTATTTTGAAACAAATTACACATTCAAACTGAAAATAGGCCAGATGTAAATCAGAAAGAGGACACCTACCCATGCTTTAGAGTACATGGGATTATTGCCTTTAAACTAGTTAGCAGTAATCATCTTTTAAGTTAATAAATGAAAGCACAACGTCCTATTTTTCCTAAGCTTCCCAAATGAACTGATGAGGGCCAAATTTTGCCATCATAGGTTCTCGGTATATGTCCCCTATTGGCATAAGGGGGAGTTGGGTGCATGCATGAGGGCAGAATTTGACCCTAAAAAGCTCATCTGCTTAGATATCCTTTCTGAAAGCGTATGTAATAAATCCTGTTCTAACCAGTGGCGGGGTTAACCTTTTAAGCAGTGCCATTCAGACCCCAAACACAGCTTTCAGAAATTGAGAGAGATGTTTTGAACCTGCAGAAGTCTCATTTAACTACTGGTTAGAGTATGTAAATTTCTTACCCTGGTATTTTGTTCATGTTTGTTTAGGCTCGAAAAGATCCAGAAGAGAAGCTAACCATTTTGACTACCAAGACCAGTTCAAACACAGCAGAAAAACATAAACAGTCTCAAAAAGGTAACGCTAGCATACAGAAAACCTTAGCACTCACTAATCTATAATATGAAGAGGTTCTCCTGTTAACACACATTTTTTTCCCCTCTCTTTTTCCGGGGAAAACGTCAAACTCAACAGATGACACAAGAAATTGTAGTGCGAAGGAACAAACTAAATCTGAAAGTACAAGACCATCTTGTCAGCATCCAGAAACGTCTGTTGGTAAAGCCGTGGAGTCAGAGAATAAGACTTTGCCTTTGAAACCTAGCTCTAAGCTGGTGGCTCTGAAACAAAAAGAAGACAGCAGTAAAAAGGAGAGAGAGACACTCAGTGCAGTGACAAAAGAAAAAATCATTTCAGGAAAGCAAGAGACGAGAACGCCAAAGAAACAGAAAGTTTCTCCCCAAAAGCCTGAGGTAGGGACCTTTCATGAGGAGTTCATTAGGGCTTGGTGCTGACACAAGGATATGAAGGGTTTGTTTTTTCTTTTTACCGTCCTCCTCATCTAACTATTGTTGCTGGGCAATATGTTTGCCTTTGAATCTCCTGGAGAACTTCTAATTTCAGGAAGTCAAATTTCTAGTGAGGTTTTAATAAGCGTGTCAAAGGCAAGAAAATTAGCTGGAGGAATAGTGATAAAATGAGGCTAGGAATTAACCGATCTAATTAACAAGCACTTCTTAAAGGGCATACATACACAGAAAGATCACATTAAAAAGTTCTGTGGGAAGAAAGCAATTATCTGAATAGCTACATAGTGCGAAAATTGGGGACAAGGGGGAGTTGGTAGTGTGTGAGGGCTTTCTTCTTTGTTCCCAAAGAGATCCCAGAAGTGGATGGCTTTTGAATCTTTTGTATGGAAATATATTGTTAACAGAAAACAACTAATGTTAATTTCTTTATCTCCTAGACACCTAGACTTTATTATTTATGATGTGCTTGGTGCTATACATGATACAGATATGAAGATTGTTCTTGCTGCATTCTCGATGACAGGATGCACTAGGTGACACAGGAAGAAGTTCATTTAGATTACATGTTAATAAATATATAAGAAATGCAGACTTAAGCACAGCATAGTCAGCTTTTCAACAATTCCCACCTTTCTTGTTTTTAATCCTAGACACTGAAATGTCAGAAGCATCTGCTAATCTTAAATTACCAATAGTTAAATGTTGATTTGAGAAATGATTCTGAAGAGCATTTCCCACCTCCCTACCCCTAGCAGCTGAAAATGGCAAATACTCTCTCTAAAGTTTTACACGCTTAACCAAAATCATCCCCTGTGTTTCTGCAGAGAAATAGACAATATTGCATTTATGAGGAGAAAGGCCTGGATTCTCTAATAGGCCTTTTTTAACTTCTTATTTTTTTTATGAATAAAAGGGTGACGCATCTGAAGCATAGCAAAATTTGTTGGTCACGTGTATCAATTTAGGGCATGTCTACACATGAAAATTATTCTGGATTAAGATAGGGTATGAGTTTTAAGTGGATAGTTATTCCCTAATAACTCCATGTCTGGACAAGCTCTAACGTAAACAGTGAATTACTTTTCACACATTTAAAGAGGTGTGCTGCAGTACTGTAGAGTAATTTTCCTTTTGTAAAGAGCAGTGTTGCTGCTAGTTACATGTCAGCATTTAAAAATAAGCGCTAGGGTTTGCTTCTCCTTTAAAGTGCAAAAAGCTATTTGGAAACTTTAAAGAAAGTAGAGCCTGAGTTTGATTGTTTCCTTGCTTATAGTAAATTTCTTCTTTCAAAGTCTATCAGTCCTGAGGACTCTGAAAAGAAACGAGTCAACTACCAGGCATATCGAAGCTTCCTTAATCGAGAGGGTCCAAAAGCACTAGGTTCCAAAGAGATACCACAAGTAAGTCCCAGTTTGGCAGTAGAAGAATTACAGCATTTTGTGTGTGTAATATTGATGTATATCAAGGGCCTCCAGATATAAATTACCTAGACAAGACCTAATTAAGAAATATTTTGAGAATAGATTTCTAATCTATAAAATATGCACTTCTAATCTAAAAAACTGCAATTTTTGTGGTGTTGAAAAATACTTGTGAAAATGGCTTGTTGGGTTCTACAATTTTCTCATGCTGAGCTCATTTCCAGGACTGCAGGATTTTGGAGCGAGCCAATTGTTTTGATCCAAGAAAAACAGACTGATTTTTTAATTTTTTTTTAAAGTCCCTACAAAATAAACGCAATACCTTTTTTATGTAAAAATAAACTGCACAAATTAAGAAACCTTAATGTCAGAGACTAGAAACCCTTCGTATAATATTTGATTTATATATTGATTTTTGATGTTTATAGTGGAAAACGATTGCCCTGCTGTTAGAAGAAAATGACTGCCAGTGGTTCGCAGTGCTTGAGGCACAGGATGTTGATGCCTATAGCAATAGAATTTACCCACTCAATTTTAGCTAAAAGTGCCAAGCAGTTCTGACTCTGACTATCCATTTGATTGTTTATGGCTGCTTACAGTCTCAGCTAACAAAACAGTATTTGACAAACCAAGGTATTGAAGAAATCATTTTTGTAATGGGGAGACATTTTGTTGTAAGTGCATCAAGTGATACTGCTTACTGTAACATTTGATTCTTAGGGAGGTGAAAACTGCTTGGAGGGTCTGACGTTCGTAATTACAGGAGTCCTGGAGTCTATTGAACGAGATGAGGCCAAGTCTTTAATTGAGCGTTATGGAGGAAAAGTGACTGGTAATGTGAGCAAGAAGACAAACTATCTCATTATGGGACGTGACTGTGGCCAGTCTAAATGTGAGAAGGTAAGTGCTGCTATGCATGATCCAAGAATGAAATACACACATTAATTCACTCATAGACTTTAAAGTCAGAAGGGACCATCAGGATCATCTAGTCTGACCTCCTGCACATTGCAGGCCACAGAACCTCGTCCATCAACTCCTTTTAATAAACATATAACTTCTAGCTGAGTTACTGAAGTCCTCAAATCATGATCTAAAGACTTCAAGTTACAAAGAATTCATCATTTACAATAGCTTAAACCTGCAAGTGACCTGTGCCTCATGCCCCAGAGGAAGATGAAAACCCGCGGGTCTCTGTCAATCTGACCCGGGGGAAAATTTCTTCTCAACCTCAAATATGGTGATCAGTTGGACCCTGAGCATCTTGGCAATACCCAACAGCCAGACACCACCTGGGAAAGAATTCTCTGTAGTAACTTAGAGCCCTTCCCATCTAGTGTCCCATCACTGGCCATTGGGGATATTTGCTCCTAGCAGTTGCAGATCAGCTATATGCCATTGTAGGCGGTCTCATCATACCATCTCCTCCATAAACTTATCAAGTTCAGTCTTGAGGCCTGTTAGGTTTTTGCCTCTTGGAAGGCAGTTTCAGAACTTCACTCCTCTGATAGTTAGAAACCTTTGTCTAATTTCAAGTCTAAACTTGTTGATGGCGAGCTTATATCCAGCTGTTCTTGTGTCAACATTGATGCTTAACTTTAAATAACTCCTCTCCCTTCCAAAACATTGTACCCATATGTAAATTTACTATCGTTACATCTCCCTTCCAAAACCAGACAATTCTCCCAAAAATGCATATTCTAAGGGGGGGGAATGAAATATTAAGTAATTTTTCTAAAAGAGAAAATGGTGTTTATTAATAGATTTTCTTTGTACTACTAATTTCAGATAGTGCCTCAGTTATGACTTAAAGATAACACTGACTTCCTTATTTTTCTACCAGTAGCATCAATTTGTACAGTAGTTTTGAGGGCTCAGCCATACCCGCATTATGTACAGACAGTATATCTGATGTAGTGCACTCTCTTCTATATGTGAGACCAGAATTAGGCCCAAAGTCGACAGCAGTGCTAAATTACAGTGGTGCTTCTGTTACATTACATAAAACAAATGTACATACAACACAGCATTAATATTAAAGGATTCAGACATGATTAAATATCTTTACAATCAGTACTAAAAACATTCAATGAGCAATAAGACATGAGTCTAGGATAGTTCTGATTAATGTGTACTGAAGGTGTGTGGTCAGATGAGAAATGAATCTGAAGGTGTAAATTAATCAGCCCCATCAGATTGTTCTCTGAAGTGTCTTATTGCTACTTGGAATGGATATTCAAAAGTTAATTTCTAGGAAAAATTAAAATTAAAAAAACCTTCCAGGTATGTAAATTAGTTTCAAGTAATTTTTTTTTCAAATGTTACCATTCTATAATCTGACTATAAATCATTTAAATATCTTATTGTAATATACAATGTTTTTGTTTTTATATTACTGCTAGAAACAACCACACATACCCTAAACTCTCCCCCTCCTGTCTCATTTGTGTCAATTATAGGCTATATGTTTGGTATTAATTTTGTTTTTAAAATTGTAACTGTAATGTGAATAGACACTTATTATACAGCTTTTTAACATTGCTTGTGTTTCCAAACTTAAGAATTACATACATAATTCACTTCTGTAAAGCAGTTTAAGTGCAATTGAGCTAATCTTAATTATTCTTTCCGGTCTAGGCATCAACATTAGGGACAAAAATTATTCATGAGGATGGCCTATTTGATCTGATTCGAACTATGCCAGGCAAAAAGTCCAAATATGAATTAGCAGCTGAAGCAGAGGTTTGTACGAATTAAACTTAATTTATTTCTTAAAGCACTGTCAGCTAGTATGGTGTGTGTGTTTTTGTCTGCCCGTCCATCTGTCGGCAGTTTCAGACTGGCTTTATGTAGTCAGACACGCTTCCATCACTCTGACTTCTCTTTGGGAGGTATTGTGGAAAAGAAGACTTCCTTTTATTCACTTTTGCTTTGGTTCTCATATTTATTTTTTTTAACCTATTTAATACACTCTCACACTCCCTCTAGTGCAGCTGCCTATCTGAGGAATGAGTATATTCCGGGGAAATCAAATAAATTTAATAAATTTTTCTAATTGTTTATCCTTTAAAATGTAATAGCTCTAGCAAATCTATACAATTATTTTACATTTGTTGCTGTCTAATTGAAGATGATCGATACTGTACGATATCAAGGCCATAATTCAAATCTGAGACCCTATTGCAAATTTAGGGTAATTAAGTGCAAATTGCAATGATAAATTTAGCATTTATTTGTGCTTTAACATTGTCACTCCTCTGTGCAAACATTAAGTAATCTTAATCTAAATAAACGTATGTTGATGAATGCTATAAAATTTATTTTACGGTGTGGTTAAGCTCAGTCTACAATGACCAGGCAAACAGTATTAAGTTTTCTAGAGGTACTACCATGGTTTCCAAACTCAGTGTAGACACAGTCTTGCTATTTCTCATGTGACTAGCAGCTGAAATGTAATGATTTTTTTTTATTTTATATCAGTCTAAAGCTGAGACATTTTGTGTTCCTGTTGTAATCCACTCATGGGCTTGCCATCCTCATACTTAACTAAGTTTGGAACTGTGTGTTTCTTTGGAGGTGTCACAGAGCTCCAAAATGTGTTTTGATGGAAATTTGGGCTTTTGACTCAGCTAAATTTTTCAAGGAAAGTATCTGTTTTCCACAGGCAATTTTGACTTTTTGTTCAAAAACCAATTTAAATTTTGAAATGCCACCATAGTGCCTCATAGGAGTTGTAGTTTGCTGCCCTTTTCTCTTCCATGGGCTGCATTCCCCAGCCTCAAACTACATCTCCCACAAAGTGCCATGAGTAGGGACTCCCTGATACACCATAATGACTCAGCAATAAGGGAGACCATGGTGAATAATCAGAGTTACAGTTTCAGGTGCCTCATGGCCCACTCCGTGCAGGGGACTCCCTGGCCTGACTACTAGTCCCATGAGGCACTGCAGTGTTCTTTCCAAATGGAAGTTTTAATTTTTTTGCTGACTATTTTAAAAGGGGGTGGGGAAAATTCTAATTAGCTTTAGTGATATAAGTTGTCACCCTTCCGAAGGCTCTTTAGCTGGGTGTGCTACTGACCTGTTCTTGTATAGTTTTATTTTCCCTTTACACTTTCACTCTTCTGACTCTTTCACTCTTAAGGCAAAGAAAGCAAAGTCAAAATGGGACAAGACCCCACAGAAAACAGAGCCTGAAAAAAGAAAAATTAGCCCAGCTAAGAAAGAAACTGACCCTAAAAAAAGCAACTCCACTCTTGAAAAAGGAGGCACCTTCAGATCTATAAAAAAAGAAACTACTGAAGCTCAGAAAGGTCTGAACTTCAAGCAGCAAGCTATGGAGAAGAAGCATGCCGCAAAACCTGAAGAGAGTTGTGTTCCTGAGATAAGCAAAGACAGAGCAGAGGGGTTGCTGTGGGTTGATAAATATAAGCCCACATCTCTTAAAACAGTAATTGGACAGCAAGGGGATCAAAGCTGTGCCAATAAGTTATTACGATGGCTCCGAAACTGGCACAAGAATACTTCTGAGGACAAACATGGTGACTATGCAATTAATATCTATTTTTCTGGCTGTTTTCAGGATTCTCAATTTGTAGAACTTCGGGTGTTCACACTGCTCAGCTTCATGTAGACTCTTTTATAGAGTGCAAGCCACTGTAGAAGTCTGGAATCAGGTTTAAGTCCCCGGGTATGTCTACACTACCCGCCGGATAGCGATCGATCTATCGGGGATCGATTTATCGCATGTAGTGTAGACGCGATAAATTGATCCCTGATCGCTCTCCCGTCGACTGCTGAACTCCAGCAGTGCGCGAGGCGGAAGCAAAGTCGACGGGGGAGCTGCGGCCGTTGATCCAGCACTGCGAGGATGCAAAGTAATTTTAATTCGATCTAAGATACGTCGACTTCAGCTATGCTATTCTCGTAGCTGAAGTTGCGTATCTTAGATCGATCCCCCCCGCACTCCCCCAGTGTAGACCAGGCCTCAGAATAGAAGCAATATTTTCAGCAAGTGTTGTCTGTTTTACCTTTGAAGTTGTAAAACAATCATTTTCAGTTCACCAGATTTACACTGTACTGTTTGCACAGTTTTGTACTTTATTTGTTTGGTTATTTACAAACTATAAGATAGGCCCAAACCCCAACATACATATAATAGACATTAATTCCCTTCCCCCACCAACATGACTGTCTCTGGCCAACACCCATTTCCTCACTAGCAGGGAGAAAAGGTGGGCCTTGCAGCATGCCCTGAAGGCTAATATACTCTGGTGGCTGTTGTGCCCGTGGGGAAGAAGTGAGTTCCCAAGGTCCTGGCACTGACTAGCAAGTTGCTTTAGGGATAATCTGCAACTTTAAAGAAAAGACTCTGCAAGCTGGTCAGTGCAATCTATTGGTACTTAGTGTGTGGTATTCTGGACTAATTTTTTATGCCCTTTCATGAGGATATGTAAGAGAAAATGAAAAGGGCGCAGTAAGTTTGAATGTAATTTCACTGCAACACAGTTTTTTTTAAATATATCCAATATTAATGTTTCACAGCAACTAAAAGTGTTAAAACATTTTAGTGCCACAGGTACCTTTAATTATTGAAAACATTAAAAGCAAAGAGTGCAATCGCATATTCTGTTAAACTAAGATTATTTGAATTACAGTTCTCCAAATTTTCATGCTATGACTATTCTATAGATTTATATTCCATTGTTTTGATATCCAACGATTGAGCTTGCTTGTTTTAAGGTCTGGTATTTTTAAGGTATCTTTTTAAAATACGTAACTATCTACCATCCCTGTATTATATCTAGATAAAAGTTGCTTTTATTTTTCTAGCAAAACCTAGTAAATCGGGAGGCAAAGAAGATGGTACTAATTTTAAAGCAGCTTTGCTGTCAGGTCCACCAGGAGTTGGTAAAACGACTACAGCTGCTTTAGTTTGTGAGGTGAGTGCTTGTTCACAAATGTTTTTGGGATGCAAGATCAAGGTCTATATCCAATACTTGCACCTACAATTGGATACATTAAGATGGGCCCCCACTGTGACTCTGCATGGGTGTAGGGGTCCACCTATATAGAATCCCCATGAAGATCCACCCATGCAGAACTGATTGTATTGTCAGGGTCTTACGTGATAATATAGCTGCTAGGATACTCATGTAATGAGTATGGTGTAAGTACATAGATGATAGTGATGTGATTGTGCACCCATGTCTATTTATGAAAAGGAACGCAAGTTCCAGTATGATGAGCAGTTGAGGATGGGATTTTTTGAAGTGCTCAGCATTGGCTTAACTCTGTTCCTATTGAAGCTAATAGCAGATCTACCAGTTGAAGTTTAGTGGGAGCAGAGTGAAGCCATCACTGCATGCTTTTGAAAATCCTGTGTGACACTAGGTTTAGGGGGATATATTTTTGTATTCCTCCTAAAACTTTTCATTTGCCCTAGTGCCAAACTTTCTAAGTGAATTGTTGAAGACAAAAGAAGCTGAGAAGAGTTGGGACTGAATTTTTGCTGAAATTTTGAAAATGATTCTAAAATTTTTGTCTTAATAATAACAATGTTTCTCAATTGGTCAGTCATGACCCCCAGGCACATCATGAAAGACCGTCAGGAGTCGCGAGGTGTTGAGAACTTCATTACAATTGTAAAGCAAAGAAATAATGAAATTATATAAATTCTTATTACATTTAAAAATCCAATTACATCAACATAATTATGGAAGCTTATTGTTAATAAATTATACACAGTTATAAATATTTTAATTTAATATATCAATAATTATATCTATTATTATGTAACTTTTTTTTAATATGCTCTTTTTTTATAGTATATGTAATGGGGTCAATGTTTGGCTTTCAATGAGGGGTCATAAGCTGAAAAGTTCAAGAAACTCTAGCCTAAGCTGTCTAGTTTTGTGGTGGGAGATAATGGAGGATTTCACACTGAATGTTTCTTACTGTAAATCTTTCAGAAATACTAATTGAAAATCCCAGATTTCATTCACAAAGGGGCCTAAGGGAGTTTAGTACCCAAATCCTATTGAAAGCCAATAGGAGTTGGGCCCAGAACTCTTGGCCCCTTTGAAAATCCCAAACTAAAACTCTGACTTCTGCTTCAGTTGAGACATATACTGTATATTCTGTTAATTTAAACTGAGTTCTTGATGTGCTATGTCAGTCCCCTTTTGCGGCTGAATCTGTGACTTCCCAGTTTTATAAAATTAGAAGAAGACAGACCCACCTCCAAACTTACAGAATTTTAGAAATGAATTACTGAATCAGCAGTGAATTTTGTTCTGCTGTGGGGTAATATAGCATGTCTCTGTTTATGATGATTTATCCAAAAAATATTTAGAATGCAAGAGAAAAGGAGGGGAAATACAAAGCTGTACATCGTTTTAGTTTATAATGTATGGTCTTCCCATCTTTGCTCATGAGTGGTTTTGGTTTTTTTTTCTGATGTATTCTAATTGTTCTGCTTGGTTCGTATTGGGATTAGGAACTGGGGTACAGCTATGTGGAACTGAATGCTAGTGACACTCGCAGTAAGAACAGTTTGAAGGATGTGGTTGCCGAATCTCTGAATAACACCAGCATGAAAGACTTCTGTTCTGGTATGTGTGGTGTTCCTTTGTTGCCCTTTTTTTTTTTTTTTTTAGATAGATCCCAATTATGTGCAGTGCTGAGCACCTCAACTCCTACTGCAGTGAAGTAACTACCCTTCTTCCATGACATCCACTGGGAGCTGTGTGTGCTCAGTAGCTGGTAGGATCAACCCCATATTTTAGAGAGGGAGTTTCATGTATTAATATGAAAGCAAGTCAGAGCAATGGGCTCGGGAAGAATCCTAAATATTACTTTAGGTTGATATTTAATTACGGTATGTTGTGGAAGTTACACAAACTGCTAAAAACTGTATAATTGCTCTCCTGCTGCATAGGACTGGATATTGTAGATATGACAAGAGAATCAATCAGCACTACAGTGTGAACATGTATTTTGAGTGTACTGTATGTGCGACTGGCAGAACAGGAGATTAACATTTCATTAATATAGATTTAACTGTAGAGAGTTGTGTAAAGAGCAGCACCTCTATAACCCTGGGAAATAAGTATTTCAGTGCAACTTCACTTGTCCTCATTAATTTTTTAGGAACATCCCATTCAGTTAGCATGAAACATGTATTGATCATGGATGAAGTGGATGGAATGGCAGGGAATGAAGACAGAGGAGGAATACAGGTGAAACATCTACAGTTGGTTGCTGTCACTAGTAAAATGTGTAACATTTATATGGGCAAAGTGGTTAATCTAGATAATAAAAATCTCATCACAGAGCTGAGTATTTAAAGTACTGAAAAAACCTGCTTGAACTGCATGGTTTGAGACACAGAAATAAATTTCTTTTTCAATAGAGTGGTAAATGACAGAGTTAGGAAAAGAAGGACCAGGTCCATAATGTAACTCCATTACAGTCAATAGAGCTATGCTGATTTACACCAACTGATGATTTGACCCAAGTATTGACTCATAAGCTGCTTTAAGATAACAAATTCTAATAGTTTTTGCTATGTGTGATATATGAAGACTCTAACATTTACACTGTAAATGTGTTTACATTGCAGGAGTTAATTGGTCTGATCAAAACCACAAAGATTCCTATAATCTGTATGTGTAATGATCGGAACCATCCCAAGATTCGTTCCCTGGTACATTACTGTTTTGATCTTCGCTTTCAGAGACCTCGGCTAGAACAGATTAAGGTAGGAATAGTGACATTAGGAGGTTGTTCATTGAGTAGCATTGCATTGAATGCAGCCAATTCTCTACAAGGATCTATTTTTTAATTTTCCAGTCACTGGTAGAAATAGAAATCTGCATCAACACCTAAGGTCAAAAATTAGGTTGCACGGAGTAACTTCAGTAGTTGCAGGGTGGAGGGGGATCTTGTTGGCTATTGCTCGCTTTTTCAAAAGTGGATGCATAGTTAGGCATCTAAGAAAGTGGCCTTATTTTTCAAAAGAGCCAAGTAAAGGTAACAATGGGTAATAGATATGCATACTTGAAAGAGGACTGTTTAAAAAAAATAATAAATCATACCTTGTAAATTGAAATTAAATCATTGTAACATTCTTCATTGTAAATGTGCATATTTAGTCCATCATTTTTATTCTATTTTAAGTACATTATATGTACAAAAATACTCAAGATATTTTTCTCTTTCAAATATTTTGCTTATTACAGGGTGCCATGATGTCTATTGCATTTAAAGAAGGGTTAAAGATACCGGCTCCAGCTATGAATGAGATAATTCTGGCAGCAAATCAGGACATTAGGCAGGTCAGTTATACACCTGTACCAATCTTGGTAGCCTGTAGTTCATGCTTGCATTTGTAGCACATGAACGCTAGATTGCTGCTTTTGTATAGAGATCAGATTTTCTTCCTATGTCTTTGTCCTGTCAGATGTCCTTAGCTATACATAAGCTGTCTGTTTTGTTTGTTCCCAGGTTTTACATAATCTTAGTATGTGGTGTACAAAAAATAAATCACTGACCTATGATGAGGCAAAAGCTGATGCCAGCAAAGCCAAAAAGGACATCAAATTGGTAAGAAGAGTGTACATCTTGGATCAGCTGCTAATGGATTTGTTCCTAGTAACCAGAAGTTCAACAAAAGAAATAAAATACTAGTAGTCAAAATATAGAGGTAGTCAGCTACTTAAAAAGTGTTTTGAGTATGCACCAGACCCACTTATTTGGTAAAGTTTTGTCACCATAACTGAAGAGTAAAACCAACAAAAAAATTGAAGTAGAGTTTTTCCCAGAACAGGTGAGAGCAGAATGCTCCTTGAAGTCTATTATGGATCTGTGCAGATCTAATTTACCTGTGCAAGATTAAAATATTTTAGATGAAGTAGGCCAGGCAATACAGCTTTTTATCGTGTTTGTTTTTTTTGTTGTTGTTTAAAGGACTAACTTGGCAGCTCCCCGAAGGTTAAAGATTATGGAGCTCACTCCTTCCTACCCTTGACAATCGTTCATCCTCACAAATAGTCATAAAATTATTTACCTCAACCTACTCGCAGAGGTGTTGAAGCTCAATCTTAGTGTCTGTAAAGCACTTCAAGATCTTTGGATAGAAGTAGTTATAGTAGAGTTTTATATTAGAGTCCAGATATAGCTATGGGCCGTCACTATAGTTACTTCCTGTCCTCATCTACTATTCGTAGAAGATGCAGCACATGTGTGATCAGCTTTTTAAAATGCCTTTATTTTAGGGCCCCTTTGATGTCGTCAGGAAGGTTTTTACTGCTGGAGAGGAAACTGCTCACATGTCTCTTATAGACAAATCTGACCTATTCTTCTATGATTACTCTCTAGCACCTCTTTTTGTCCAAGAAAATTATGTACATGTGAAACCTGTTGCTGCTCGGTGAGTTGTCCCATATCACAAATAGTGAAACGGGTTGTGTGTGTGTGTGTGTGTGTGTGAGAGAGAGAGAGAGAGAGAGAGAGAGAGTTTTTACTCTTTAATATATTTGGAGGTTCCTGCAGTAATATGGACAACTACTTTTTTCCAGAGGTAACATGAAAAAACACTTGATGCTACTGAGCAGAGCAGCAGACAGTATATGTGATGGTGATCTAGTTGACAAGCAGATTCGCAGTAAGCAAAACTGGAACCTTCTGCCTATGCAGGTAAACCCTTCTTTCATTTCTCATACGTAACGTAAGGATGTCCCAGATACCAGACCACTCCCTTGAAATTGTTGTCCTGGTTTATTACATAACTTATAGTTTGTACAGTTATATTGTTCAGTTCAAATGATCGATTCTGCCATTTGGACTACATTGCCCATATTCACGTGAGTGAAAAGCTTCTCCTGTATTAATACAGCATTTCCAAAACTTCTGAAAGCTTGAGGCTCTCTTCAGGAAATTGCATGTCCCCTGAAACCCTGTTATATGTTGTAGAAAATTAAGATGGATAAGTCTTTATCATCATGTGTGTGTCCCCTACCTCCCTTGGCTAGTCCTTGTAATCCCCCCGCCATCACACACACACACACACACACTCTCTCTCTCTGAGAAAAACAGTGTTCACGTTTAAAGTATCATTGGCATCTGAGTTGGTTTTCATTGAAATGAATGAGACAATTCAGATCTCACAGGTATTGCAGCAGGCTCTTTGCAAACTCAGGCAGACACCTCTTCATTTGTTACACTGTCACATTTTGAAAGTTTTCTTTGTAACCATAATTGTTAGACTGTTGGTTTTAAAATTAAAGCTGACAGTCTGGAGAACAACATGGAGATCTGTCCATGCCATCTTGGCCAGTTCCTCTGGTGTTTCTCTCCCTCTCCCCTTCACACAAACTTTGAGAAACACTGTCACGCCCCTGGTGTCAAGTTCACAGAAACCTCTTGAAAGCTGTGTCCATTGGGGGATGCATGAGTGCCCCCTCAAGGTGCTAAACATTTGGTGGCTAAGGCTGTATATATAAAGGAGTTTATTCGTGCCAGCCATTTCAGTTCCTTCAACACAGAGCAGACTGGATCCTCTGTGTTTGTCATCACGTTTAGGCTGGTGTAGTAGCCAAAATCATTAAATAGTTCAGTTTGAGGATAGTGGCTTTTGGTTTTGGGGTATTTTGTATCTTAATAGAGTTTTGCAGCCTTTAAGGACTCAATCTGGTGCTGAGGCTGTGCCCAGACTGAAACCCCAAAGGAGTTTAAAAGCTGTGCATGGTGCCTAGCTATTGTTCCTGAGCCTAATGCACATCTAAGGTGCCTAACTTTCCCACAGAGACGGTCATTTATGTGTCTGGATACTCCTTTCAGGAGATACTCTGAAGGCAGCTAAGCCAGAAACATCAAGAATGGCCGGCCTCTGTACGAAAGGCCATGACAGGTGGACTAAGATGTCAGCTCCATCCCTGGTCTGTTAGGTTTTTAATTTATCCCATTCTGAGACACCATATCCCAGGGGTCCCCAATGCAGTGCCCGCGGGTGTCGCAGTGCCCGCCAGGGCATCCATGTGCGCCCACATACTAGCCGCCGGAAAAGCAGCCGCTGAAATGCCGCCGAATTTCGGTGGCGACGTCTCTTGATGACGCTGCTTCACGGCGGCATTTCAGCAGCTGCTTTTCCAGTGGCCACAGTGCTCAGCGGATAGTTGTCTGGCGCCAGCCCCACGGAAAAGGTTGGGGACCACTGTATGAGCCCATGTATGAGCCTTTTTCTATGCCATGTATCAGTAGCTGTATTTCAGCTCTAACCATATGATTGAAAACAACTTGAAATCCGTAATGCCTATGCTGAGGGATTCATATCCCTTGGCCTGAGGGACAGGGGTGGGGTGGTGCACAATTAGTTGTGCTGATGGCTAGCACACCAGATATATCTGTTGCTCTTAAGTGGTTAAAATACTAGGAAATATGCATTTCCTTTGCAAGGGATACTGACCTTTTTGCACTTACTTCTAGAAACATGCCAACGTACAGGGATTAAACTAGTCCTTTAGATTTAATATTGAGAGGATGCTGGCCATAATAATGTTTAGAATAAGAAAAGATATGGGATTTTTCTTTTGGTGGATATGGTGCATTTTAGAAGTTTTAAAAATGAGAGAGACTTAATAATCCATCCCATTACCACTGTAGGATTGTCTCCACGTTTTCTTTTGCTTTGCCCAGTCTAACTCTGCCTGTATCCAGGGATTCTCCATCACTGGCACTTTTTAAACAAGATTATTTTTCTAAAAGATCTGCTCTAGTTCAAATAGGAATTATTTTGGGGAAGTTTTTTGGCTTGTATTATGCAGGAGGTCAGACTAGATGATCACAATGGTCCCTTCTGGCATTAGAATTTATTATATGACCTCCTCCACTTCCCACTGGAGATTATTCCATAGCCTCCAAGATACCCTGTGGGTATGTCTGGACTGTGCTTAAAAAAAAAAACCCTAGCACTGAGTCTCAGAGCTCAGGTCAGTGGGCTCGGGCTGCATGGCTAGAAGTTGCAGTTTAGGGACTCTGGCTTGGGCTGAAGTCCGGGCTCTGAAATGCTTCCCTCTCACAGGGTCTAAGAACCTGGGCCAGTCATAGGTCTTTCATTGCAGTGTAGACATACCCTATATTTGTATAGGTCTCCTCTATCTTTAACTTCTACAACATGCCACTATTGGTATTTTGTATTTTCAGTGTGTCACTGGTGCCAGTGTTAAACATTTACTTCTGAACTGAATTTCATGTGTACTTCACCTTTCAGGCCATTTATTCGAGTGTTCTCCCTGGGGAGCTAATGAGAGGTTACATGTCACAGTTTCCTAACTTTCCAGGCTGGCTGGGGAAATTTTCATCCACAGGCAAACATGATCGGATTGTTCAAGAACTGGCAATGCACATGAGTCTCAGGTAATGCAGACCTCCCTCTGTGCTTCCCAGTGTACACTGTTTTGGGATGTTTGTTCTTACTGGTAGTTAATGATCTGAAAGAGCGCTGAGTTACATTATCTCTTGCTACAGTTAGGAGGAACTAGGTTCTGGAGAGCAGCAGGTGAGGAGAGAAATGAGAGGCTGATGTCTCCTAATAGGAGAGAGGGCACCAATAAGAAAGGAGAGCAAATGGATTAGGGACAGGACTGAATGGGGTTTGGGAGAGAAGGTAACACTGGTCTTGGGAGGGTCAGAGCAAAATGTGTGGAAAGCAGAAAAGCCTCTATTTGCTATAGGTTTCTCCTTTTAAAATTAATATTAAAAGGTCCATTAGAGAGAGGGTAAGGACACAGATACATGTGCTTTGGCTGGCAATGGTCACATTCCAAGAGCTTAGTCATAGGCTTCCAATAACACTGGGCTAGCACTAAGGTGGTCAATAGGCAGACTATAAAGCAATTTTTGTATAATCAACCATTAAAATAGTTTGAGAATATGATTTTATTTAAAAAAATTGTGGTTTGCTGTGGGATGCCCCTTGCTAGCTAGTCCACTGTAACTGATACTGTCTGTCCAGGGCCCTAATCTGGATATCTTATGGCAGGGGCATTTGTAATTATTCAGCACTGGTAGCTCCATGCCGAAATGCAGCCTGCATTATGGTGTTCCTAGACACTGCTGATTCTTAACATGGTGAGAGCCTATTCATGAGGGTGTATTTTGATTTGCACTGGGAGCTGACCTTTAGGAATGAGCCTCAAGGAAATCCTGTTTAATGCAATCTCTCTTCATTTGGCAAGAACCCACACCAGCAAGAGAGCCATAAACATGGAGTATTTGTCATACTTGCGGGATGCACTTGTTAAACCCTTGACAAGCTTAGGAACAGAAGGTGTACAGGATGCTGTAACATTCATGGACTCCTACTGCTTGATGAGAGAAGATGTTGAAAATATTATGGAAATATCCAGCTGGGGAGGCAAACCTAGTCCCTTTTCTAAACTGGACCCCAAGGTAAAATTCACTAGTTACGTTCTGCTATTACCTCCTTCTATAAATGTATGGTAATTCTTTGGCCTTATGAATAAAACACAGAATAACATCCACTGTGCCGTGGCATTGGGACAGGACATGGATGGCTGAAGCAGGTTACCATTTCTGCTCCCAAAGTTACAATTTTGAAAGGTGATCTATAACCATGCTTTCAAATATTCATTAGCCAAGTGACTGAATCTCAAAGAAGAAATACAGATTAGGCCCTTAATCTGCATTTTAGATGCGTCCTCCTGTGTACTCCCCGCATTCCTTTCCCTGTCTCCTTCTCTGCAAGCCTTAGGCTACAGATACTCTTCTCTGGGGGAGTCCTTGACCAGATCATAGCTTGGTTAGCCAAACAACGGGGAGTCTTTAATCTAGTGCTTATAATGTCTCCTCACCCCTGAACAGGTCAAAGCAGCTTTTACACGAGCCTATAACAAAGAGGCACATTTGACACCATATGCCCTGCATGCAGTAAAGACCTCCAAACGGCAGCAAGGGCCCGGGTTGGCTTCAGAAGTGAATGAAGAATTGAATGCTGATGAATTGCAGTCTGATGAGGATGAGCAAGATCCTATTGAAAGTGATGCAATGATCAAGGTAATGCTTCCAGCCAATAATAGAGCAGTGTAACACCAAGGAAACCGATCTGTCTCCTGTGAGAAGTTGGACCATCTCACCAGGGACTCGAACACACACTCGCTGGTTTGCTGGGTGTTTAACTTTGACTCTTCTAAATCTCATCTTGTTGCAAATAGGGGAGCATTTTCTGATGGTAGGTTTGAAATTTTGGCTGGAGCACTGTTGTCTAGGGTTATCATACGTCCGGTTTTTCCCGGGCATGTCCGGCTTTTCAGCAATCAAACCCCCGTCCGGGGGGAATTGCCGAAAAGCCAAACATATCCGGGAAAATGCCGGCTGGGCACTTCCTCTCCTGCGGCGGCTCTGCTACGCTCCTCCCCTCTCAGACTTTCAGAGCCGAGCTGCCCGAGCCAGCGCTACCGGCTTCGGGCAGCCCCCCCTGCCTCCGGACCCCGAGCCGCCGGCCAGGCACTTCTCCTACCCGGCTCCAGCTGCTCTGCTCCGGCGGCTCGGGGTCCGGAGGCAGGGGGGGCTGCCCGAAGCCGGTAGTGCTGGCTCGGGCAGCTTGGCTCTTAAGGGCAGTTAGGAGCAGGGGTCCCAGGAGGGGGCAGTCAGGGGACAGGGAGCAGAGGGGTTTAGATGGGTCAGGAGTTCTGGGGGGGCTGTCAGGGGACAGGTAGGGTCCTAGGGGGCCAGTTAGGATGTGGGGAAGGTCTCAGGAGTGGGCAGTCAGGGGACAAGGAGTGGGGGGGAGGGTTGGGGGTTCTGAGGGGGTGGGAAGTGGGAGGGAGCGGAAGGGGCGAGGCTAGGGCAGGACGGGGGCGGGGCTCCTCCTGTCCTCTTTTTTGATTGTTGAAATATGGTAACCCTACTGTTGTCTAATATTCAAGTAGCACATTTAGGGTCTCAAGTCACTCAGCCAATTTTCAATTTGGTGTTTTTCTGTTTGTAATGCAATTGAACACCTCATCTGATCAATTCCATAATTTCAGGGAATGCTTTCGGCATCAATAGGACAGACATTGCCCATTTTGGTAAAAATCGGAAAAGCAAAAGGGCGACTTGCAGAGCTCTTTGCATCTGGTTGCCAGAGCCAGCACTTTCAATCAGCTCTATGAAACAAAGAAATTGCTGATGTCTGCAAAACATCTGTGTTGCTCTTTGGCCCAGTACAGTTTAAAATGTTGTTGCCATCCTGAATAACTTATCTCCCAGACAGAGAAGAATGATGGGGGAGGTATAGAGCCCCTACTAGGGTGACCAGATGTCCTGATTTTATAGGTCGTCTTCTTGTGGCTGTGGACTCCTTTCAAAACGGCCTTTTTAGCCTTCAGAGCCTTGGATTTTGCCTCTGTCTTAGCGGGGACAGCCTCCTTCTTCGCCTTCGGCGCCATCTTGGGAAAAGGGACAGTCCCGATTTTTGCGTCTTTTTCTTATATAGGATCCTATTACCCCGTCCCGATTTTTCACACTTGCTGTCTGGTCACCCTAGCCCCTACTGTGCAGGAGATGGAAGGGTGGCACACAGGGACGGAATGGAGGGATGCAAGGAGCCCTGGTATGTGCAGTGAGCTTTGACAACAGCAGTAATGAAGTGAATGTCTCTGGTCCTTTTTGACTTAAGTCTTTAGAGGTTTTATTTAGATTGACTGCTTCAGGATCAGGACACAAATTGGAAGTAACTAATATTATCTGTTTATGATATCCTTCCTTTAGACTTGGCATGGCACACTAAACCTGCATTTTAAATTTTATTTCCAGCAAAAAAAGGCAAAGTCTTCCAAACCGTCAAAATCAGCAAACAGAGAAGAAACAAAAAAAGGAAAAGGGAAAGGAAAGAAATGAGACACTGAACTGTTCAATACTGACTGAGTACATTGGGTAACCACTCTAGCTTCGGACACAGCTTTGCTTGCCCATAATACCCACTTTCTGGCAGTGATCCTATTGCAGCTGGAAGGGTAGAACCAGTGGGCTGAAAATGCTCCTCTTATAGAGGTAGTGTGGCTGCTTTGCAATCCAAATATGCATGGGTGATGTAAATGTTAACATTCTGCAAAGTATAAAAAAGATTGTAAACAAAATGCAGACTTTAGTCTGCTGCTGCTGGAAGGTCACCTGTAAATAAGCACCAGTTGCAGCAGTAGCATGTTGAAAGAGGGGCTTAGGTTCCTGCCATTTATACTAATAGTCTTTCTTCACAGGACTTTGAACCTTTTTTACTAAATCTCTGCTATTATGTGGTGAAATCTTGTACATAATGCAAAAAATTTAAATTGCATCTTTCTTTTGTACATTATAAAACTGCAGCAATGTATAAAATTGCAATAAAATTAGTTTCACAATTTTTTTTTAATTATATTGGGCGTATTCAGGTTTCTCCCCCCTTTTCATAGCTTGAAGATGGTATTTGTCCCCAGCAGGCCTTCATAACAATCTACCTCAGCTTTTGGGGCTACAGAGTGTATTGGAATTTCTTCCCTGGGTTTTGCCTTCCACCTCCCCCTCATTTTGTTGAAGGAGAGAGGCATGGAAAAGCTATATCACTATATATGTCACTGCTTCTGGGAGCTGCTTGAGGTAAATGTCACTTATAGCCTGCACCCCTGAGCCTTTCCCCAAACCCCTCAATCCTAACCCCAATTTTGTAAGCAGTCATGGCCCCACCCCTGCTCTATACTGCATTTGTTCAGGAAAAAAAACCCCAAAGCCTGATAGCCTAATATGCTCTTACCCCCTCCTCCCCCATTGAATTTCTAGCTCAAGATTCCTAAGCAGTGTTGTGGAATTTAAACACCAATGTCTATATTGCAACAGCAACATGGAAATCTTTACAATATCTTAAGTTAGAAAAACGTTAAATGGGTATACCCCAAGGTCCTGAGATTAGTGTAATGCCCTCTTTATTATGCTAAATTTTACTTCCTTCAGCTATTTGTATTGCTTATCCACATCTCCTAGCTATCAACCCCTCCAGTAATGAGTTGCCTATAAATGAACACACATGGAAGCAGTCACACCAGAGCTGTAGAGGAAATTCTATTGGTACTATATATACTCTTAAATGAAGTGACAAACTTTCATATGCAGCAGAGAATGCTGAAACAAAGAGTTAGCACTGTTCCCGTTTGTGCTGCTGAAGCTGAACAGACTTTAACTTTAAGGGTAAAATTGGATTTATTCTGCTTTCAGTAAATATTTAGTTAATTTTTATATCACAAAATAGAGAACAGAAATGACAACTGCTCAGGTATTTGGGGGGGAACAAAAATCCACCAAACTGATAAGGAGCTTCCTTAATGCCACAACACTCCAGAAGGACCCAATCATTCTGAAAATGAAAAGGAGCAGTTACTCAGTCTTCAAAATATAGGCAACTGTACCAAACTGACTTTTCAATGCATTAACAATAAATAAATTGCTTGTCAATCTTCTAATATGAAATTAACGTTGTTATAAAACTGAACCTCTTTCATAGTCAGGATTGATGTTTAAATGGAGAAGATATGTACTACAACTAAAAAGTAAAATATTAGTCTGCTGCTTATGGTGACAATTTCTTTACACAGTGGGTATTAAGCACTTTTGAAAACCTACAGGACTGTAGGTACAATACACTAATTACAGCTCTCACGTAAGAATAGTTGGTATCTGAACAGTACTAAGCTTTGTCCACTTGAACTACAAACAAACCAAAGACTTCTATTTTCGGGTACCAGAATTGGGATGTCAAATACTGGATTCAAAATGTTAACCAGTACAGTATTTACTGTAAAATAGGCTAAGGAGTGAATTAATGGCAGCAAGTGATGAGAATTTGGTTGCATTCTTTGAAGACTGAGCATTTCAAGCCAAAACTTGCTACCTGAGGTTGTCAAATAAGAATCAAAACTAATGGCTTGCAGTGCCTTCTTGCCATCCTGTTTATCACATTGATAGGTTCTCAATCTGCTTCAGCCTGTAGGCACTACCCTGTGCTTGGTGTTGCACATATTCATCTTTGATTGTAAACTTTGTAGGGCAGGGAACACCATAGAGTTCCCATATAAACACGCACACTTAGCATACTAAGTTTTGTAATTACATAAATATCCATTTTCCCTAAAGTTCATCAAGCCAGTCACTGTATCTTGGCTCATTTCTTGCATATCTTCCTAGGGTTTGTTCTAGAAGTGGCAGTAGCACTTACTTGAATAAATTCACTGTTCCATTTCTTCTGGGTTGAGATATGGTGTGCAGTCAGCTATCTTCTTAAGATGGACAATGCTAACTCCTTCTGAACACATTGGACATATATTTTCACTCTGCAACATGCTATTTTAAAAGAAATATTTCAGGTCAAATTACATTCCTGACACCATTTTCAACCACATGGTGTTGGGCTTGATGCAGGAATTAGTGGGGAAAATTCTATGGTCTGCTCTGCACGCAATCAAACTAGGTAATTATAACAGGTTTTAAGGCCAGAAAGAACTATCAATTTTAGTAGGTGGGAAGGGAGAAAATGACACAGTTGTAAGATGTCAACTACAGTAGAACCTGAGTTACAAACAACCTCTCTTTCAGAGGTTGTTTGTAACTCTGAAATGTATGCACCTTTGAACAAAACGTTATGGCTGCTCTTTCAAAAGTTTACAACTGAACATGAGTCAACACAGCTTTGAAACTTTACTATGCAGAAGAAAAATGCTGTTTTTTTTTTTTTTTTTTTTTAGTTCAATAACACAGAACTGCATTGTATTTGCTTTTTGGGGGGGGGGGTCTCTGCTGCTCCAGATTGTGTGCTTCTAAACCAGATGTGGGGTTGACTGGTCAGTTTGGTGTTCGTAATTCAGATTCTGCTGTAACTACTTATAATTTGGAAAGAAGGGGTTTCTTGGATGCTGCTATAGTAAAGCACATAAAGCTCTTGGAAGGCTGTCTAGCCCACTACTGTATTCTAGAGATGGGCTATGTTAGTAATTCTATTTAACGCTCCAGTCTCATTTGATAAATCAAATATGCAGTCTTATGGCTATCCAGGTATGAAAGTAAAATATGCAAATCTAAAAAGAGAATATTGAAAGGGAAGGCTTTCTACTGATAAGATAGTTCTGTTCAAATGTCAGTAATAAGCACTAATTGAGCTGAGGAACTGCTCCTACTTCCCTGTGACTGCTAATCAGGAGATATTCCCTTGCTTAAAGCAGAATAACTGAGGTCAAAGCTCTGCCAAGGTACATTCTTACTCTGGAACCAAGCATTATGGAGAGTGTGTCTGTCGGGTAGGGGAACAGCTGCTTTGGTCCTTTGAATCTTAAGGGGACCACATCAATAGTTGGGGCTCCTCAGGCCACTATTGGTGTGTTTCTGCACTGCCTCTTTGGGGATGGGAAGGAAAAGTGTTGGGAAGTTGCAGAAGCCTATTTCCACCCTTGCTAGTTTCTTTCAAAGGTTACAACACTGAATCAGCTACTCCGTTCTCTATTTGTAGCATGCATTCGACACGCCCAAATGTGTTCATGCTAAGGTAGCGCTATGGTGAAAGTGTAAATGATGGGCCTTCAGAATGAAAGGCTTAAAGCTTCTTCCTGTGGAAAAGGGTCTTTGCTATTAAAAAAAAAAAAAAATCCTTATTCAGCAGGAAAGATTCCAACTTACTTTTTGAACTCAGAGTGCAGGGCAGGGAAGTCACAATTTGGACAGGCTGTCCAGTCATTTTTTACCATATGCCGACCCTGCAGGTGAAAGTTTTCAATGATTAAACCCAATTGTAAGTATTTGCATCCTAATCAGCATTCTGACTCTTCAGCTCTGCTCCTTTCTGCAGTGAAAGATCTTAATTCTAAAAAGTTTCATGAAAAACAGTGACACGAACTTGTAATGGTATCAAATACCCTACAGCGTGGCTAGATTTAATCCTACTGTACTTTATTTTCAAGCGAACATTACATGAGATTGATCATTTGGATACTTCATTTTTGCATCTGTTGCTGCATGAATAGTGCTGTGGATTTTAAGAAGTTCTGAATAAGAAGATACAAATAGCAGAAAAATGTAATGAAATTCTGCATTTCTCCCTTCTTCCCCTCTTTTTGGCAAGGGACAATTCCATGACAATTACTGAGTTACCATTTTAAGCGTTTATAAACAGCAGTCCCAGATATTTACCAAAAATGTTGGGGCTTTTTTTTATACTGGAGTTTGTTCTAGGTACAAGATTTCACTTGCTAATCATGCACACAGAAGGCACCAGAGCTGTGAGGTCATCTGTTTGCATACCTCCTTATCCAACCTGAGATCACAAAGTTGCAGGCAAAGCAGCAGTTTTTGTGATAGTCTGCTTAGAGTGAGACAGCTTCCTTCTTGTGTACACTCTTAATTTAAAAAGGTTCCGTAAATACATAGATGTTACATCTTTGGAACGCTGACATTGTGCACAGCAGTCTTAATTGAAAACAAACTCCTTTCTTTCCCTTACCATACACCTTATAATTTCACTATAAAAATTCATTGGTTTCATTAAATTTTAGCAATATAATAGTCAGTTATTTTGTGTTCTCATTTAAACAATGGGGATAGAGACTGGACAAATGTGTTTGAATCAATTACAAATTTAGATGAATGTTACTTATCAAAACTGACATTTTAAGAAGGGGGAAGAAGCAGACCTTGTATACAGTGCTAAATACTAAAGGAAGCAGTCTCAAACAGTGTGCGCGCGGGGAGGAGAGGAATTTGTCATTCAATTTAAAATACTTACAGTTGCAATGCAATATGGGAGATTGTTTTTACATCCAGCGCAGAGGAGTTCACACTCTGGGAGCAGGAATTCACAGTATGGGCATGGTGTAGTTGGCTCTTCTGCCTCAGATGTGTCTGGTCGTCTAGAAATAAGATATGAATCTGAATTAAGTACAAGAAATCCTTCACAAAAAAGAAGACAACACCATATTTCTGTAAAGAGCAAAACATTAATTTTTTGGAGTAATGTACAGTTTCTAGTTAACAATATTTTGTCACCTTCCCTCTTCACCAATTTTCCCTTAAATACTGCACATATTTTCCTTACACTGTCTAACATTGCAAGTGGGCCCTTAATTTGAAGCATTTATTTGCCATTAAGCTATGTTGATCACCATTTTGAATTCTTAATCTCTCAAACATCCCAGTAATAAATGATATGTGTATATATACTATGTAATATCATCTAATCTTACTGTTTCTTAGGCACCACTCACCATGATATTTAGGTGTTAAATATTAGAATTTTTAAGCTTCAGAATTGTAATAGTTGGACTATAGTTTCTGCTCAGTGAAGCTGCAGTGCATAAGCTCTTTTTCAGCAAGTATGTATGGTGGTGAGGGATCCTGATCCAGACTCTACTATAAAATGTTTAGATTATAACTAATATGAGGGCAGTGAGAGGGACACTTAAAATTAGTTTTTCTAAGTGATTTATCTATAAAGTTCCAGAACAGAGTATATCTAGAAAAGGCTTTGATCCTCTTTAATAGCACTTTCCATTTAGCTTAATACATCCTTTCCAATGTCTCAGCATAATGAGCTTTGAGAACAATTAGACATTTTCATTAAAATATTTTATAAAATTTGGCAAGGTTCAGATTTTGTACCCTGATTTTATTCAGCTGGACATGAACTATTTCAGTTATATTGACCAGAGCAGTCAAAACTCCTCCCACAAGTTGCAAAAATTCTGCTTTCAATTTCCCCCATATAACCCTATTGTCTCCAATAGGGTGTCCTGAGTATAGCAGAGCAGTTTGGCATGCTGGCTGGGAGATATCTACAGTGGCACCTAAAAAGCAGGCCAGGAGCTTTAGACATGTAGGATAAACACATCATCACTATTATCTATACAGTATTGTTATACTAGGAAACCAGGTCTCTGCCTCTAAGAATCTGTGGTCTAAACAGATTACAAAGAAGGGGGAGGGAGAAGGAATTTGAGAGTTTGCCTTTTTAACTTTACTATTTATCCTTGGCCTCGTCTCCCTTTTTTTTGTTTTAAACTATTGTCTTTGCACCTTTCTACAAAGTGCTGTGCACAGTGCTGAACAACTGACTCCTGAAAATACAAATATAGGAGAACTACTACGACTTTGTCAGTTCAATTCACTATAGACTTTCACACCTGTGCAAAATGGGTGTAAAGCATTGCAGCGGGTTTGGTAGCATTTTACACCCACTTTGCACAGAGATAAATGACTATACCACATGCAAGACAATGAAAAATAAGGGCCTCAGTCTTTAGAGGAGTTGGAAATTATTAACCTCCCAACCTAAGGTAAGGATTATGGAAAAATATCTAAGGAAAAAATATGTAAATGTAGATTTTATGGAGGAACAATAATGCTACAGATAAAGTTGGTTTGTTGTCTGCACTTATAAATCATATTAGCCTCGCTCACCTGACCATTGCTTCAATCTTCTTTTTGTATTTAAGATCTATTTTATTGCGGTACTCCGGTCTCATCAACATAGCAGCAAAACTGAAAGCTGAGTTTTTCAATCCTGCTCTATGACACTCAATCACTGTTGACGTCAGGATTGGGACAATGTCTGCAATGAAACAATGGCAAACATTCATCTACCACTAGCAATGCTAAAAACCTTAGCAATCGAGCAAACAAGGTTGAGAGGCTTTTGAAGAAATTCTTTACTCAGGGCACAGAGCTACATGGATTTTTAGTACTTGTATTTCCACATAGATATGCAGGGTTTGAAGGGATCTCAAAAGGTCACCTAGTCCAGCCCCTTGTACTGAGCCAGGATTAAGTATAGCTACTCCACCTTCTTTAACCTGTTCTTAAACTTCCAGAGACAAGGATTCCACAACCTCCCTAGGGAACCTGTTCCAGTGCTTAATTATCCTTATAATTATAAAGTTTTTCTTAATATCTAACTTAAATCTCCCTTGCTGTCAAGTAAACCGATTGTTTCTTGTCCTACCCTGGGTGGACATGTGACCAGCTGTTCTCCCATACTTTTTATAAACAACCTTTTATCTATCTGAAGACTTACATTCTCCCCCCAGTCTTGTCTTCTCTAGAATAAACATGCCCAGTTCTTTCAACCTTTCCTCACAGGGCCTGTTTTTTTTTTAAACCTCTTGTTTTTGTTGTGCTTCTCAGGACTCTCTCCAATCAGTTCCCATCTCTCAAAACGTGGTGCCCAAAACTTGACACAGTAATACAGCTGAGGTCTCACCATTGCTGAATAGAGCAGAACAATTACCTCATGTGTCTTACACAGGACTTCCTGTTAATATATCCCAGTCACTGGGTTTCCTCTCACTATGGTGCATTTCTGAGACTGAACATATGACCTTGGGGATTGTTAGATTACCCCCACCTCTCCCAAATATGGTCATGGTTCACCTCTTACCATAGCTCTATTCATAGCAAAACATTCACAGTGTCTCTGGACTGATAACTTAGGTAGAGACATCAGTGACTGGGAACTTGGGAGCGAACAGTCGAGTATAATTTCTGTCACAATGTGTTCAAGAGTGCAGGAGTTAGTGTAGCTGGCTGGTGCTGGTCACGCAGAGCAGCCTCTGTGTAGGCAGGTGAAAAGTGAACATGTGGTGTAGCTATATGTACTGTCACTACTGTTGTCATATGTGAGAGGATTCTGCATGTAGCCGTTTCTCAAAGAAATTTTACCTTTGGTAGGTAACAGTATTCCCTAGACAGAGTATAAGGCATACAGCAGTAATGTCTAATTACCAAAGCAAAAAATGAAAATTTTAAAGGTAACTACTATATAACAGTGAGCCAAGCATTAGCATCTTGCACTGTACTTTGTCCCAAGCAAGGATTGCCATAATGGTAAGACTCCCTGGCCTTGCAGTACTCTCTTCTACTGAAGATGCTGTACATTTGAAAGAAGACATGAGTTTTGTGGCAAGGTCCCAGAGTTGACCCACCAATTACATATGATATTGAAACTGTGGTTCATGCAACTTAATACCGCAACCATTTAGCAATTATTATGGTTGAGGACACACACTTAGATAGCAGTATTGTGCTCATCTTTGTAAGGCCTTCATACCTATGTGGCATGTAGCAAAGCAGGTTTTCCATGGCAGGACAGGTTTAACTTTGAACAAGTGTAGGTATGTAGTAAAAGATATGCACAACAGTAGCACAAGAGGAAAGTATCTGTCTGATGCACTGGATAGTTAATTCTCGTATGCTTTTTTGTGGGTGAACAGCACTTACGTGATGGGAACTTGCTGATGTTGTTGGCTACACGAATAAGCATGCGTGCACCCTTCATGTGATCTCCACGTTTAACATGAGTCTGAAATAAAACAAGTGGGTATATTTACACTACAGATTACAGCAACAGCATTTGGAGGATCTGAAACTACTAAATGCTTTGGCCACTCTATACTTAGAGCCCTGCACGGATAAAAAAATGTGGATTCGCATCCGCCAGGATCAAGGATCAACCCGCGATATACTAGCCATCTTTTACCTGTATCCACAGCAGCAAGCTGTCTCACAAGGGCTGGGGGGAGGAGGGTGGAGAAGTGGGGGGGGGCAGGGTCTTGCAGAGAAGAGGCAGCAGGAGGGTGGGGTTTGGGGGTATGGGGCAGTGCAGGGGCAGGTCTCAAAGGGGCATTGCATCACATGCTGCTCCCAGGGGCTCGCTAGTGCTGGCACACTGAGTGCAGCAGTGCATCTTGCATCACAATCCTCATGGCCAGGCCTGGGAGCGTGGTCAGGGCTACCGGGCTGGGCCATGGTGGGGACGCTGGTGCTGCCTGAGGGGCCCAAGTTGCTGGGCAGGAAGTGGCGTGACGAGTGAGTGCTGGAGAGCCCCGACTCTGACCTGCCGCCCAACCCCAGCCACTGATTGCTGGCCCCAAGTGCTACACGGGCCAGACGCCGTGGGCCAGGCGCCTCAGGTGAGTAGAGCCCTGTGTGGTTGTATCTGTGTGGTTTGTATCATTATCCACAAAAATGGTCCATGGATATGAAGTGGATATCCGCAGATTTACAGGGCTCTCTCTATACTGTACTTGGTATTTCAGCTAATCTTAGAACTACTTGTTACCGTAGCTTCTCAAACTTCCGTAACTTTTTCTCCTTTGGGCTTTACCTCTCTTAAGCTTTTATTAATTTTAGGTTTTATTAACAACAGTTTATAGCCTGTAGCTGCCAGTAAGACTTTTCCATGGACAAACCTCCAAGTTATCAGCGAATCACTTGTGGATTTAAAGGTTATCTGATAAGATTATTAAGGCATCAAACCATTCTAAAAGATGCTGGGCCAAACTTTCTGCTGGCAGTGCACTGATGCAATTCTACTAAAATCAAAGATAAATATAGTCTCTCATACACAGCCTACAAACTTAAGTTCTCTGCCCACATATTGTAGTGGGATACATCTGATGTTTTGTAACTTAACCGCCTGAAAACCTCCACCATCTATACTGCCAAAATAGATACAGAACCAGTAAGGGGAGGCCCACAAATATTTATGGATAGAGACCTCTACTAGGCTCTATGACGCCTATATGTCTGCCTCACTACTTATTTTCTTTGGGCCACTGGAGGGGAAGATGATGTGTTTTGGGGAATGCTATTTAGCCCTCTTTATCCTCTGAAAGACACGGTCAGTGAGGTATATATTGGACCAACTTCTGTTGATGAAAGAGACAAGCTTTCGAGCTACATAGAGCTCTTCAGGTCTAGTCTTTATCCTCTGGCATTTTTATAGGGCATCTCTCTTCCCCCTCTGCCCCAACCTGAGGTCTTTCTCAGCGGAGGACTCCTTTGGTGCCTCCATTTTCTTATGACCTGTCCCTAAGCCAGCTGAAAGTGCTGTTTTTGAGCCTGCTATCTCCTAGCACGGGTGAGGAAATGGAAAGCCACGGGCAGAGCAATGAAATCTAAGGAAGGAGAGAGGCAGGCTTAGCAGCCCCAGCTATCTCTAGTAATTGTAAAACTACAACCAGATTTTTATTTGATCCCAGTTGCATAGGATAAACACAAGGACCCGAGCCATGTAACAGAAACCCAGGGCTGAGTAAACCGGAACTTTTGCGACTATGCTATTCAATGGTATAAAATGACTGATAGGCAATGAGCTCACTGAATGGAAATGGAATATTCTTGTAATTAGTGCATTTACCAACTTCCATCTGTATGTACTATCAACAAACATGCCAGCATAATTAATCTACACAGAGCAGCCATCTATACAATTTATATAAATATTGCATAGAATTTGCTTCATTAAATCACTAATTCTGAATCTGCATTACCTTTACTAAAATATAGCTGTGTAGAATCATAAGATTTGTAGCCATCTCAGAAGGAATTTTAATTTTCTGGGTTTTGAGTTCTGAATACATACTAAAAAGAACATCATGTGCATTTCGGTAGTTTCCTTTAAAAGAAAAAAGTTAACAGTAAATGTAATTTTTCACAACAATGCTCTTACACAAGGGATATCATTAAACTCAATTGTAGGCTTTTAACTATAATCTAAGAAGAAAATTTGCAAGTCAATTTGTCTGGAAAAATCACAAGTACCTAGATGCCTGCTACAATATCCTAGACAATACTAGTTTAATAGCTAAATGGAAAAAAATCAGTGTGACATGGGAAGAAACGTAAAAAGTAGGACATATGTGGAACAGCTCAAAGCACATGTAGATCATGATTTTATCTGCTGCTGTCCCCTATTTTAAAAATGGAAGTTGGAACATCCATTACTTTTCCAATTAAGTACAAAAGAGTAGTTTTAGGGCATCCTAGGATGGATTTCCCATCTTATTTCTATAATTAGTTAAATATCAAATACAGTGTTATTTGAAGTTTTACTTTAATATCCTTCTAGTGTATGTCTGTATAGTACTTTGCTAAATTAAACAGGTGGAAAAAGATTTCACTTCAGATCAATTAAAGCTTAAAAGTGGAGGCACCACATTTTATTATTTCAGGATTACTGCTATATTTTCAGGTTTAAGGAATTTAGGCAATGAATAATAAAACCCTTGAGCCTTTATGTTCCATGCTTACATCATGAGCACATAACTGTTTTTCACTGCTGTGGTGTAGCAGACCTTTGACACTCAGTGCCATGGGTCTGAGATTTTCCAACCCATTGCAGAGCAGCAGACTGATAGCTGTTAACTTGCCCAGAACATGATTGTCCTCCTTGTCCCTGAGGCTGCTGTTTTTCTTTTAAAAACATTTCCCATAACTTATTTTAAATTAAAAGAAAATAGAAAGTTATTCTAGGACCATTGCCTGGACTAGAGCAGGGAGCAGCCAATGGAGGAGATGCACTATTTTGCTTCCCAAACCCCTTCCTCGTTCATTTTATTTTTCTCTCCCTTCTATCTAAAATCTAACCAACCACTAAAAAACAAGTAGCATAAAAAAAAAAAAAAAGAACCTTTAGAAGTCTGTTCTTTTAAAAGCAATCATTACAGATGAAACTCCTACTAAAATCAGTGTTTGATATAGCCAAGGACTGCAGGATCAGTCCCTAAATTAGAAGCCATGTCTACCAGCCACTGCAATTAAGGAATAGGCCTCCATTATGGGGAAAGGTGAAGTTCTAGGTAGTCTCTACTAATAAATCTACTGAGAATGAAATAAAAGAAATGAAGAGACTCTCTCCATGACTTTCCAATCTCACTTTCCAAAGGGCTCCACGTACCACAATCACTAGGGGTACGTCTATACGGCAATTAAAAACCCACAGCTGGCCCATGCCAGCTGACTCAAGCTCGCACTAAGGGGCTGTTTAATTGTGGTACAGACATTTTGGCTCAGGTTACAGCCCAGGCTCTAGAATCTTGTAAAGTGTGAGGGTCTGGCTGCAGGCCAAGCCAGAATGTCTACACTGCATTTAAACAGCCCCTTAGCCCAAGTCAGATGGCATGGGCCAGGCACGGGTTTTTAATTGCAGTGTATACACACCCTATAAGAGTGCTTTAAGCTCCCATAACTTCACACTTCCAGATAAAGACTGGATATAAGAGAAAATTGTTGGTACACACAAGAAGGAGGTCTTTCTAAAATTAATATATGCCCTTCTTTGAGCACACTCCTACGAGTGGTAGTATCTAAAATATTTCTGGGATGGAAAATGGAATCCTGTTGTCACATCAATAAAAACAAAATAAATTAAGAGTATTGAGTGACCTACCTGCAGACTGCTCCTCCCTGGCAATTATTATGGCAGTTCGGGCAGCTTCTCTGTATTGCTTTAGTGCCATGTACAAGCGGAACAGATACTTGGCGTCCTTAATCAGAACAATACAAAAGTAATTTTGCTAATGGAACATATACTGCTGTATCATCTTCTAGATCTTAACCTCTCTCCATCTCAAGCAAATGTCAAGAGGCAGTTCAGATTTGTTTGTGAACTCTGTGGCTTGGCCATACCCTGTCGGCCTGTGCATCGTGTTCTCTGCCTGTGGCAGTGCAAACAAAACTGTGATTCAGTACTCCCACTTCTTTCATTGCTAAACTAGCTTTTTTAATATTTTTTTGGGGAAGTAGTGAGCAGAAATCTCTCTTCCCTTCTCTTCATCAAGGAGAAATTTTTACTGGTCCTCCACCCCTTGATTAGGATTGTTTCTAAACTTCTCCTCAATAAGTCCCAAACTGCTCTTGGATTGAGGAAGAGGTTAGTTTCAGGAAGGAAACAATCAGGGGAATTATTACATTCTTAAACAGTACATGAAAATACAGTTGAAAGATATCCCTCTTTCAGCTGGAATCTAACAGTCATGTAAATCTGCTGATATATGAGAACTTCTAAAATACATAATCTGCTTGAAAAAAGTTGAAGAGAAAGCACATTGATCATGAGGTGACTAATACTGAAGAAATTGGACACTGATTCAGCTAGTCAATCAGAGAAGTTTTTGAAATATACCTATGGGGTTTGTTTCTGCTTTTTGGTATTCTACAGTAGATTTGTAGTGGAGGAACAATTATGAAAAAAAAAGTATACAACTTTTATCTTACAAGAACCTTTTAAATAATTATAATTGAGTTGTAATTAAAGAAACTATTGCAGAAAAGTACTGATGCTAAAATATTGACCTTGAAATTCTGTTCTGTATGGCTCATTGCAATAGCCCCTGATTCAACAGAAGATAAAGAACAATGGATTAAAATTACTCCTTTTTTTAGCTGCACCTGCAAAAGAACAACAAGGAAGTCTAAGTGGATCAGAAGCAGGAAGTCTGCAGGAGAATGCGTGGGTACACTGGATTTATCATGAAATAAAAGGAGCAATTTAAGGAGGTTAAGGGCAGTGCAGAGAAGCTTAGATGATGTTTTTAAATCAGTCTTCACCACAGAGGAAGTTAGAGAGACCTTCTCTTTTCAGGTAATAAAAATGACATACTATCAGATACTGAGGTATCAAAAGAGGTTGGGCTGGAATAAGATGAGAATAAATTAATGCCAGATTCTGCCACCTTTACACAAAAATACCACCTTACTCTGCCAGAAACCCCTTTGAAATCAGCAGTACTTCTCATGGACTAAGATACTATTTTGCTTGAGTAAGGGTGATAAAACCCAGCCATTAAAGAGTAGTAAGTCACCAGAACCAGATGGTATACAGCCAAGGGTATGTCTATATTACAATTAAACGCCTGTGGCTGGCCCGTGTCAGCTGACATAGGCTTGCAGGGCTCAGACTACGGGGAGCCATGGGTGTTTAACTGCAGTGTAGATAGACCCCAAGAGATGAGTAGGAATTTAAGAATGAAGAGGCTGAGCTGCTATGAAAAATATGTAAGCTCTCATTAAAGTCAGATTCTATACCAGAGGACTAGAGGGTAGCAAAGGTATCCATCTAGCTTTAAAATAGGTGCTAAGGGGTAATCTTAGACATTACAGCCCAGCAAGTCTTACTTCAGTAACAGGAAAATTGGCTGAATAACTGAAGAAAAAAAAAATTCTAGAACACTTAGATGAATGAGATATGATAGCAGCAAACTAGCACAGTTTCGGTAAAGACAAATCATGCTCTATTAAACTACTAGAATTCTCTGAGTAGCAGCAACAAATAATGGATAAGAGAGAACTAGCTGGCTATTTATATGGACTTTCAAAATGTCTTTGAAAAAGAGCCCTCACAAGAGTTTATTAAGGAAATTAATAGTCCTGGAATGAGAAGCTAAGTATTTTAGAAACAGTCTAAGGACATAAAACGAAGAGTGGAAGTAAATGATCAGTTTTTGTAATGGGAAAAGATTAATTGCAAAGTGTCACCACTGTTGTTGATATATATATTTTTTTTTTTACTGTGCTGGAAAGGGTAGTGAGCAAATGGGTAGAATTTGCAGATGACGCGACAATATTTAGGTTAGTCAAGAAGGATGAAAACTGACAAGGGACCCTGACAAAACTAGACAAGTTGGCATAATGACAGCAGATGAAATCAATGCTGACATGCAAGGTAATGCAAATAGGAAAGAATAGTTTGAATTACTTATACACATTGCTGGGTTCTAAATTAACTACAATCCACTCATCTAAAAGACCTGGGTAGCATTATAGACAGTTCAACAGAAACCTCTGCTCAATTTGTAGTAATCATAAAAACAAAAAGCATTAGGATATATATAGAATGGGACAGAAAATATGATAATGGAATTATGTAAATCAATGGTGTACCCTCCCCCAGAATACTGCATTCAGCATATCTCAAAAGATACACTGTGGAAACAGAGGGAGTTTAGAGAAAGGTGAGAAAATTGTTAAAGGCATGGAGAAACTTCCATATAAGGAAGAGATTGAAAAGATGATGACTCTTCAACTGAGGGAGGAGACAAATAAGAGGGACATGACAGAGGTTAACAAAATAGAGACTTGCATACCCGCCCTCACAACAATAAAAAACATTCAATGGAGATTGAAAAGAGACACTGAAAACTGATAATGGGAAATATAATTTTACATAACACATACTTAACCTGAGGAACTCACTGCCACAAAGGCTAATAACTTAATGAGATTTTAAAAAATTAAATATTCCTATAGATAATGAAACTATCTACAGTTGCATTAGATAGGATAATATATTGTATTAGATGGGACAATGCAATAATTAATTGACTAGAGTTAGGAAGAAAACTCTCCTATCATCAAGTTATTACATAATTGTCCACCACCCGGTTTTTTGTACCTTCCTCCAAAACATCATCTGACCACTGTCAGAAGATGGACCACTAGCCTGACCTGGTATAGTGTTTCCTATATCCCTCGTTGTGGATGCAATTAAGGTAACATATCTAAATGACTCAAATTGTGTCTACAAATAATTTATTTTTACATCTTCAGTTGAGTCCAGTTTATTTTAAATATGGCCCTAAATGTTTTAATTTGATATTGTATGCTTTTAAATTTGGCTTACTTTTAAAAATTAGAGAAAACAATTTTAAATAGAAAATATCCTTCTTAGAACTTTTGGAAAACATATTATTAATATTCAATAGACCATTACTTCTTTTTTATTGGAATTTGGCAACTTTATAGAATTTTGTTTCCAGGGTTGCTGTTTTCAATTTTTAAAACATTTTTGTATTTAAAAAATAAACACAGAACAGGAGAATCTTGTTAATTAACACTCTAGGAGATATGCATTATAGTAAGCAAACAAACAGGATATAAATCAAGGATATTGGATCAGAATCCTTTTGTCTTAATTCTGACAAGTGTAGTTTAGTATTATATGTAATAAATTTATTATTATATTAGAATACAAAGGGTATAAAAACATTTTGATAAATGTAGTAAAGGCTTAGTAATATAACACCTCACTATTAACTCTTTATTGAGAAGTGGAGTGAAACAACCAGCCTATTTTGAGAATTAGCTTGGGAATAAGTGAAGAGAGGAGTAACACATTTCTGCTGTATGGCTACTTCAATTTAGATTTTATCTTCAGTGAAATAAAAATTCTACCATCTAAAAGATATTATTCTATAAAAATGTAATTCAGATTGCCTGAGAATTTCGGTCAGGCATTTGCCTCTACACTATAATGAAGTTAAAAATTTTTTTTTTTTTAACAAGTTACAGTACTATGATTTGATAAAGTAAAATGATGTTACTCACTGAGAGAGACTATGGCAGATGGGGTAAAGCATTCAGAAGAACAAGAGAGAGCTTTTAAATGAGAAAAAGAATGCCCTTCATACAAGTTGCAAAACAATGTTAAACATTACAATGAGTGTATTCCCACAATGCTATGATGTTTTATAAAAAAATTAAACTGTTAGAACTGGTTCTCAAACTTTTTCATATTGTGGGTTACTTCCAATTCCCCATCCCATACATTCCCCGAGGCAACCAGGGTGCTTGGTTGTGGTTCACAGAAAAAATAATGTAAGGACAGGATGTGACAGTCAGTCCATGTCCCACCCACAGTTTATAGCGGTGTGCAGCAATATTTGTTAGTACCAGATGTCCCATCACAGCCTTTACAGTTCTAATCTCTCCAGGTCACTTTGCAATTGAATTCTGTCCTGTTGAGTGTATATTCCCTCTACAATTTTGGTGTCATCCAAATGTCTGATGAAAGGTAACATTACATCAAAACAGCACCCAACAAAGACAGATAAAGCAGCTGCTCAAAGTGCAGAGATTTTTTTTTTAATTAAAAAAAAAAAGACAGAAATGTCACTAAATGCCCAAAGGACCAAATCCTGGCCCTATATAATACAGCACAGCAAGGAAGAGGCTGGAGCTCTGCAACCTCACTACAGAGTTGGAAACCGCAACTAGAATTCTGAGGGCTTGTAGCCCTTCAGCGGCAACTACGTGTCATCTCTACAGCTGTCAAACCCAGCTCCATACCTACAGAGCATAAATTTGTGATTCTGAATTTACAGGACTGTGGAGATTACACTGTGGAAGCCCTGCAGAGTCTTTCTGATGCAGTGTATGTATGGGAGCAAGTGCCTTCTGTAGCTCAGCCACTGAGGATCTTAGAGAACCTGAATTACCTGAAGATTACCACCATCTGACGGCTGTTAGCAATGCTAGTTTATTTTAAAACCTACATGAAAAATAATCATGCAAAGATAATATGGGCAAAATTATTTTCTCAGATCCACACTCCTATATTTTGCTCACCTAGTTGGTGATTTGCATGTGTATGGAAATCAAGATACTGAAGTAGAGATTGGTTGTGTGGATATGAGAAGAGAATTTCACCTCTGAAGACATAATTTCTCTTCTCTGAGCCCTTTACCCTGAAATATATTTGGTATTCTCAGTCTTCCTTTTAACATCAGACCTATGGCATTAACAAGCAGGATTAACACTATTGGTTAACATTACTAACCAAGTACACAAACGTGACAACTAATACAAAAAATATTGCACGTAAAAGGGGAAAACGGACTAGTACAGCCTATTGGTGGTAGTCTACCAGTTCCCCGTGCCTGCATCTCTACCTATTGGTGGGAGAAGTGACCTATGGACTCCAAAAGAAGTTCTATTTAGTCCTCTTTGTATAAAGGATGCTGGGTATGAAATGGGGGCTCCCAGAAGGGAGATAAAAGCAAAAATCTGTAAAGCTCCTGCAGGAATGTAATGGTGGTGTTGGTGGCCTGTGAGATACAAGAGGTCAGACCAGATGGTCTGGTGATCCCTACTGACCTTAAACTCTGTGACCTCAAAAAGACTTCCCATAAGTCACAATACAAAATAAATACCTACAATATTTTATATTCTTAGTGTTAAATAACTGATCATTCTATATATAAAGTATGCCATTAGAAACTCAAGATATGGATTTGCTAATCTTTAGTTTTCTTTTTACTATAAACGCTTTATGTAGTCGTGTACAGATCACATATGGAATTGTATATCCCAGCACAGTGTACTTAATTTTTATCTAAGATAAGTATAGTTAGAGAAACCATACCCTATATTTGCAGTTGGAATTGACTGTAATAAATCATTTTCAACTTTGAAAATTGTATGATATTAGATAATGAAGTACAAAAATAAAGGGCCAGATTTTCAAAAAAGCTCAGCATCCATTTAGGTATCTAAATGAGTAGCTAGATTTCCAAATAACTACAGAACCCATTGTCCACATATCAATGGGAGATGCTTCGCAGTGAGCCCTTTTGAAAATCTGATCATTTAATTTAGGAACTTAAATGGAAGCTGAGCACTTTGCTTTTTTTGGATATATAAAAATAGTTCTGGACAATCTACATCTACTAGGTGTCTGAAGGGCAAAAAAATAAAAGAAATCATCCTGTAGAACAGAAACTGGAGAAAAAAGAGTGATAAGAATATAGTACCTTGGGCATGCCATCACTCTCCCCCATAAGGTAGTCTATCAGCTGATTGGTTAGTGCTTCATCTTTTGCCTGTCCCACCTATTAAAGACAGATGAAAAATGTCAACATGTGCCTGAAATATGGGGAAAAAGAATTAGATTTCTCCATAGAAAACCTTTGAACTTAGATATATTTAAAACATGTTTTTACCGGAGTTACGTACTCAAAATGCAGTAAAGCAGGTATCTATTTGGTTGATCAGCTTCTCTTTGACATGCTGAAGTCCATGTTGAAAAATCTAACACACTATGGCAAGGATTTCATAAACTACTACCTATTTAACAGGTTTTTAAATGGCATCCATTAAATATTAACAAGATCTAGATTTGGAATTACAGACAGATATGTTATTTACATTCCCTTTTTTCAGCATCAGTGCTAAGAAAATTACTTGGGATGGCATCAGGAACTTTTTACCTTAGCCCTTGCTTTTACTCTTGCAGCTTCCTCCTTACATCTATAAGCTATTCAAAATCTGCTATACACTAGGACGACATCATTACAGTAGAGACACAGATTACTTGAAAAGCAGGCTGAATATTCAATTTCTTAGGTGTATCAATGTTTCTTACTGTTTCAATAGCCATTTCTATAGCCATGTTATCTTCTGTGGTTGGACTTTTCAGAAAGTGTTTTAGTGCCTGAAACAAAAATAGAAATACAGGGATATAACAGATAAATGACATGGTATTTTCTTTATAAAAATCTTTTTCCCTATTTTTAATTCATCTAGTTCTGCAGCATCTGGGAAAGAAGGAGAAACATCCTTTGATTACATTAAAATTATGTGATCCCTGAGCACACGTTAAGAGCATTTGTGTTGTTTCATATGAATCTGAAGTCAATTGAGTCACAAAGTAGTGAAAATGATCAATAAGGATGACCCCACCAGGACCATGGCGGTACACAAGCATCAGCTGCTGTCCCAAAAACAGCTGTAGGAAAAAATATACTTATGAAGTCTTTCTGAAGGGTCTGCTGGACAATTACAATCCAGCACATCACCCATACCCACCCTGGTTCCTCCTCACTCCTATGACCCCATCAGAACAGCAGGAGCATTCACAGCCTAGTCCTGGCACATTTCTTCTCAGCACTGACAGCCAGCAATGAGAGGAGATCTGCTCAATTGGGGCATTACACGGTGCTGCAACCAAGGGTTAATGGGGCACTGACTCACTGGGAGGAGCAGGTCACCTACAATGGTCCCATCCCCAGCAGCTGATAATTTTCAAAAATTCATAACCTTGCTTTTTTGCTCTCAGGACATAAACATTCTGCTTAATATGCAGCAGCTGACACACGCAACTTGTAACCAGGCTATAAAAAATATGATAATTTGCATACTCTTTCCTTTAAAAACTGTGTTTCAATAAGCTACAGTATTTAATCAAGTAATGAGTTTTTTCTACAACTGAACATTCAGACAAGCAAGTAAACAGTAACTAAACTAACTCGTTCATAAGCCGAATTTTTTTTAGTAAAAAAGGGAAGCACCAGAGAAGGGGGTCGGCTTATTGAACGTGTATAGAGAGGGAGAGGTGGGACACAGCCCCTCCCTCCCAACTGAGGGAGCAAGGAGAGGCAGCACAGACAGCAGAGCCAGAAGGGAAGAGACGGGGCCAGAGTCTCTCCACTTCTGGCCACGCTGCTCCCCCCAGCCTCTGAAGCAGCTGCAGCTCCAGGGTTGGCAGGCTGCAGCTATGCCGCTTGGCCCCGCCCCCCCCAGAGCAGGCTGTGGCCGCGCCGCCCGGCCCAGCCCGCTGGAACATGCTGCAGCTGGGCTGCCTGGTCTGGCCCGCCGGAGCAGGCTGCAGCTGTGCTGCCCAGCCTGCCGGAGCAGCTCCAGCCAGGCCAGAGACATCCTCCCCTGGCCCTCCCCAGCTAAGGTGGGAAGGGATGGGATGGGGAGAATCTGGGGGTCCCAGGCTAGGGGTGGGGTCACACGGGGGGTGGTCGCGGGGGTTACTCCCCTGACTCCCAGCTTCTCCCCCCCAAAAAACATTTCCCCACCAGTTGCTGTCCTGGCCCATCAGGGTAAGCAGCTGGTGCGCTGGGACACTTTGTTTACTTAGGTTTACCTCCGTGCCTGCGGACGCTCGAGGTAAACAAACCATCTCGGCCCACCAGCGGCTTATCTTGATGGCCTGGGAGCCAAAGTTTGCTGACCCCTGAATTATAGCGTCGGCTTATGAATGGGTCATAAAAATTTTCCATTTTTACTTATCCATCTTGGGGGGGGGCAGCTTATAAACGAACCGGCTTATGATCAAGTATATACGGTATGTTCATGTATCACTTAAGAGATATATTATGTCTACGATCCATATGAAGCTTCTACTGCTGTCAATAAGAATTATGTGCATGGCTGAATAACGTACTATATAGCACTCACCCTCTATTCATTTTCTATTTAATGGAAGAAATAATTTCCTCTAAGTTTTGTTGTAGGTAGGACAGTAATATTTTTTCTTCTGATTGCATTAATGTGAAATACGAGGAAGCAGATAAAAAGCCTATTTTTTTTCTGCTCTGTAGGAAGTGTAATAATCTTGGAATCCAGTGTTTTGCACAACCATTGCTATGCGCATTTAAATACTGTTGCTGTTTTACTCTCTGAATACTAACCCGGGCATACTGACCGCACAGCAAAAAGAACTTGCCCGCCTGAAAATGTTTTTTTTCTCCTTCAAAGTATAGTGCAATACTCTGATAATCTTCATTGGTAGTATTCTCAGAACCTGCAACACAGACACTAATGTGAGCAAAATTCTTCTCATGAAACAAAGGTTTATAGATCCCGTCAAAGAGGCAAACCATATATTTCACATTTTTGGCTTTTGGTTTTCAACCAAAATAGGAGCCAGCTGGATTTATAACTTCTGTTTTGCACAGTTTATACCTACTTAATGTGCCACATTTGATCTTTGATAAAGGACTAATGGCACCTTTTAGTCATGGGTATTTTTAGTAAAAGTCACGGACAAGTCAATTCACGGCCTGTGACCTGTCCATGACTTTTACTAAAAATACCCGTGACTAAAACTTGCGGGGGTGGGGGGCTTCCTGGGGAAACCGCGGGTGCAGGGGGAGGGCGGCCTGGGTGCTGGGGGTGGGGGGGTGTGACGGCACGTGGCCCAGGACCCCCGCTGGTGCTGGGGGTGTGGGCAGCGGCGCATGACCCAGGACCCCTGCTGGTGCTGGGGGGATGGAGGGGGGCATGATGGCGGGACTGGCAGGCTCCCGACGTGGCGCCGTCCTCCCCCCCCAACAGCAGTAGAATTTGGGTGTAGGAGGGGGCAGGGGCACGGGATGGGGTGAGGCAGGATCTGGGCAGCGCTTACCTGGGGGGCTCCCTGGAAGCAGTGACATCCCCTCGGCTCAGCTGCTAAGCGGAGGCATGACCAGGTAGCTCTGCGTGCTGCCTCCGCCCAGAGTGTTGGCCTCACAGCTCCCACTGGCTGGGAACTGCGGCCAATGGGAACTGCGGGGGCAGTGCCTGCAGGCGGAGGCAGGATGCAGAGCTGCCTGGCCACACCTCCGCCTAGCAGCTGAGGGGGGGGGGGGGATATCGCGGCTTCTGGGGAGCCCCAGGTAAGTGCCGCCCAGAGCCCACCTCACCCCATCCCGTAACCCAACCCCATGCCCCCTCCCACACCCAAACTCTGCTGCTCGGGGAGAAGACAGTGGCCCGAGACTGCTCCAGCAGTGGCTGGTGCGCCTGGTGCAGGGGGCTGCCTGAGCTGCCCCTGAGCCAGGTGCACCAGCTGCTGCAGAAGTCACAGAATCCATGACAAACTCGCAGCCTTACTAATGACTTACTGGAGCAGTTCTTTAATTTAGGTTTTACACACCATAATGTAAGTACCCTGGTTGTTTATTAGGCATGGTCAAATGGCATCACTGTGAACTGGTTCAGTGAGTTTTCCATTGCCTCTTAGTATTAATAAGGCAGAAAACTGAATTCTGTAGGTGACCATGGATCAAAGAGATGTGAAATTTCACACAGCTGCACATCATCATTACAGACTTCTCTATGCCTTTCTTCACAAATAGGCCATAAATTGCTAAAGAATTCCAAATAAAATTATTAAAATAGAATTCTCACCAATGATGTCCGCATAAATCTCCATCTTATTGTGCTGCTGGGCCAGTGTGAAAGCTTCATTATTACACTTAGACATGACCAAAAACTGGATGGCAGAACCATAGTCACCCAACTGCAGAAAGAATCTGATCAAAATAAACACATTAATACTTTTGTTAAATAACATAATAAACACACTCCAAATGTTTTCCAAAGAAAATCTCTCTTGTGCAATGAGTGTGGCAATGGAGGGACCATTAAATCATTCTTCTAGCATGCTGCTATTAGCATATGCTTGTACCTTATGATAAACTAATTTCTAGTAAGAATTATGGATGAGAAGGCTTTTCTATTTGAAGCTTGCTTGTTTATCGTTTTCTAAAAGATTCTATCACTTGGGATCAAATTTTGTATGTTTATTGACAAGCCAAAAGTGAACTTTTTTGGTGAAACTGATAAATTTCTATTTGGCCAATTTTGAGACATTCAAATGCAAAAAGTGTTCTTCAGAAGCCTTTTTCTAATGATATTTTCATATACCGTACTCTTTTTTCCATTTAAAATTTGACAATAGTTCTCAGTGAGGACTACTGCCTTTGAAATATGCTTTAAAAATAATAAAGCTGAAGTTCTGATTGTTCCACATCATCTGTCCAATTATGTTCATTATGCATTCTTAATAGAGTGTGATGTTCTTGATATGCACCCAGGCAACCATACATGGCACTTTGAACTGAATGGATATTTACTGCTTTTGTCTGTTTGTGTTATTGTATGTAAGAGTGAGAACATTCAAAATTATGCACTCAGAGTGAAATTCACTCCCCTTGTGTAGAAACCTGAGAATGCAGGGAGGATGTAGTGATGAAATACACTCACATACTCTCCCCCTGCCCTGAGCCCCCTGCCGCACCTCACACCTCTCCTGCACCCCAGCCCCCTGCCGCACCCCCTCCCACACACCCCAACCCCCTGCCCCAGCCCTACATTCATGGCCCTGCATGCAATTTCCCTATCCAGATGTGGCCCTTAGGCCAAAAAGTTTGCCCACCCCGGCTTACTATTTACATCTCATTTTTGAATCACTTCTAGTGTACTGATCATAATTCTAGAACTTGGCAAAAAATATAGAAGAGAGCAACAAGGACGATAACATGAGAGGTTATAAAGAAATAAGGTTAGGAAAGTTAGGTTTGTAAATCTATCTAATGTAACTACAGTACTGCATTACCTGGCTACCATCTTGGCTCCATCGAGAGACTGTGTTTCCCTGACAATACTAACAGCTTTTTCAGGATTGTTAAGATGATCCAAATATAGCCGGATTACATTGTCCCATTGTTTGGCATTCTCATAAGCCACAACCGCTTCCTTATATCTGAAAAATAATGATGCCACATTTTACATTCAAGCTTTCTTGGCTTTGTTAAGAATTCTTCACAATATTCTATGCAAGGGACTCATGACATTTTACACCTGAGAAGTTATGCTGTGAAACCAAGTTCTTGTTTGTTTAGCCAATTTGTTTAGTAGATGTACACTCCTTTGGAACTCTTCTTCTATTGGGATGGATAATGGCAGTAGGAAGACAGACAACACTTCATACAATATCATCTTTTGACTCGCCTTAGAAGACAAGCAGCATTAACACTCTACATACTTTATGAGAGTATCTCCACAGTCATCTAAACTGGCATGTTAGGTGTGTGTGCTCGACACATGCACCAGTGCCAGAAGTTTTTCCCTCAGTTGTATTCGTAGGGGAGCAGCTCTGGAGCCCGCTGGAGTGGCGCACATGTGCCCTGGTGTAAGGGGCACTGCCAGCCCCCTGCCTCCCTCAGTTCCTTCTTGCCGGAACTCTGATAGTGGGGAAGGAGGGCAGGTCATGGAATGGGCATGAGCAACACATCTCGAAAAACAACAGTTACGAAAGGTTAGTAACTGTTTTTTCCTCTTCGCGTGATTGCTCATGTCCATTCCATGTTAGGTGACTCCCAAGTAGTATCCCCGGAGGTGGGTAGGAGTTCATGGCTGTGTCGATTGCAACACAGCTCTGTCAAAGCCAGCCTCATCTCTAGCCTGTTGGGTGATGGCTTAGTGGGTCGTGAAGGTATGCACCAACAACGACGTTGTGGCCCTGCAGATATCCTGGATAGGGACTTGCGCTAGAAAGGCTGCCAATGACACCTGAGCTCTGGTCGAATGAGTCATCACTATCTGCGGAGATACAACTTGTGCCAGCTCATAACAAGTGCAAATGCAGGTGGCAATCCAAGACTAAAGCCTTTGAGAAGATACCGGGAGGCCTTTCATTCTGTCGGCCACTGTGATGAAGGACTTAGTACGCTCTAAGGAAAAGGCCAGAACCCACCTGATGAATGAGGAGAGGGATATGCACACCCTTGACAACACGCCAGGCTTCAGGCAAAAAACGGGGAGAAATATGTCCTGGTTAATATGGAAAATCGACACCACTTTTGGCAGGAAAGCCGGGTGGGCATACAACTGAACCTTGTCCTTGTAGTACACCAATGTAAGGGTTTTAACCTTGGAGACCCTCCTCGCTGAAGTGATAGTCACACAGAAGGTAACTTTCCACGATAGTGTGAAAGAGAGTAGGAGGCTAACAGCTCGAAGGGAGGGCCAGTGAGCCTACAAAAGACTAGATTGAGGTCCCACTGGGGTACCCGGTTCCAGATTGGCGGAAAGAGCCTTTCCAGGCCCTTACGGAACCTGATCGTCATCTCATGTGAGAACACCGATATGCCCTGGAAGGCTGAAATGGCTGCCAGGTGCACCTTGATCAAGAAGAAGGCTAGGCCCTGATGCTTTAGATGAAGCAGGTAGTCTAGAATGGACTGCAAAGACTACTGGGTCGGGGAGATCCCTTGCTCCAATGCCTAGCAGGAGAAGCGTTTCCATTTCGCCAGGTAAGTTACTCTAGTAGAGGGATTTCTACTTTCCAGCAGCACTCGCTGGACTTGAGTAGAGCAGGCCTCCTCCTCTGGGTTCAGCCACGCAACATCACGCTGAGAGGTGGAGTGAGGTGAGGTTTGGCTGCATAACCTCCCGGGATCCTGAGAGAGCAGATCTGGGTGGTTGGGAAGTGTCAATGGGGGCGCTGACGCCAAGTCCATGAGCATGCCAAACCAATGCTGGTGGGGCCATGCTGGCGTGATCATGGCGACCCTGGCTTTGTCCCTCTTTATTTTCAGGAAGGTCCTGCCGATAAGAGGGATTGGTGAGAAGGTGTACATCAGGTTGTCTGCCCAAGACAGAAGAAAAGTCCTTGGAGGGAGCAAAACTGATGGTACTTTCTGTTCCACCTGGTGGTGAACAGGTCCACTTGGTACACCACCTCTAGAAGATCATTTTGATAACCTCCTCGTGGAGGGACCACTTGTGGTGAGAACAGAACGTCCTGCTGAGGCAATTTGCCAGTGTGTTTCGGACACCGAGAAGATGTATCACTTCGAAGTGTATGCCATGCTGGATACAGAACTCCCACAGCTGGAGGGCTTCTTGGCAGAGAGCCGAGAACCTCACTCCTCATTGCCTGTTGACATAGAACATGGCAGCTGTATTGTCAGTCTATACCTGAACCACTTGATGGGATAGTCAGGGAAGGACACCTCACAAGCCAAATGGATGCCTCTGAGCTCCCTGACATTTGTATGTGTAGCGTGAGCTCCTCCCAGGACCACAACCCCTGGATTTTCAGCGATCCAAGGTGGGTCCCCCTAGCTAGGTTGGACATGTCCGACACTAGCATCTTTGTGGGTTTTGGGGTTGTAAAGGGTCTTCCTTCAGAAACGTTTACTGGGTTTGATCACCATTTCAGAGTTGTAAGCACCTGCAGCAGAATTGTGAGGATTCTCTCCAGGTGGTGCCTGGCCGGGATGTAAACTGACGAGTGAGAGGCAGGGCCCGATTGTTGGCCTTGGCGGTGCTTATAGTCCCTGCTCTTCTTGTGGTAGGATTCTGGTCCGGCTTGACCATTTGGTCTATGGGGTTGCTGCGGTTTGAACTTCTTTCTAGGCGGCCGGTGTATATAGGCCTAGGGAACATAGGATAGCCCTAGAATCCTTAAGCCCATGCAACCTCGTGTCTGTCTGTTCAGCGAACAGGGCCAGGCCATCAAAAGGGAGGTCCTCGATCGAGAGTTGAGCCTCTGTCGACAGCCCAGAGGACATCAGCCACGATGCCCACCTCATGGACACAGTTGTTGCTATGGATCTCGCGGCCGAGTCTGCTGCATCCGAGGCAGCCTAAAGGGAGGCCCTTGCCAGTTTTCCCCTCATCTAGGATGGCAAGGAACTCTTGCGTGGACTCCTTGGGTAACAAGTCTGCAAACTTCGATATTGACTGCCACACGTTGAAATCATACCTCCTGAGTAAGGCCTGATGGTTTGCCACTCACAATTGGTGGCTGGCAGATGAATAAAATTTTCTCCCGAATAAATCAAGCATTTTGCCATCCTTATTTTTGGAAGTTGGGCCTGGTTGCCCTTGTCTCTCTTTCTCGTTGACCACTGAGACCACTAGAGAGTTCGGAGCCGGGTGAGAATGCAAGTATTCAAACCCTTTCACGGGGAGGTAATACTTTTTCTCCGCCTGCTTTCCTGGGCAGGAGAGAGGATGGGGTTTGCCACGAAGTTTTTTACCAGCTTTACCACCCCTTCATGAATGGGGAGTACCACCCTGGATGGGGCTACCTCAGCCAAGATGTCAAACAAGGCGTCCGAGGGTTCCACCACTTCTCTGCCTCCAACTCCAGGTACGCTGCCACCCTCTTCAGCAACTCCTGGTGTGCCTTGGCATCATCCTGTGACACTGTCTGGGATGGTCCCGCCACTGCTTTGTCGGGCAAGGATGACAAGGAGGCGAAGATGGGAGGAGGGGTTGGCTCTCAGTCCTCTGCTTAGGTGGCCTCCACCGAGGCTGGGGGAGGTTCCTGGGCACCCTGCTCAGACCCTTCGTCCTTGTCCAGGGGCAGGCGGGATACTGTCGCTGACCTCCTCTCTGATGCTCCTGACACAGAGCACTGCATGATTGTCTCTGGTGCCTGGGGAAACCTCCATTGATTCCAAAACTGCCAAGGGATAGGCCATTGGCCCTGGGGCCATGTACCAGGCAGTGGCCCTGGGGAGCCCCCCCGATTTGGCTGGATGTGCCTGGCCCAAGACACCAGCTACCTCCTCCTCCTCCGAGCTCGAAGGGGAAAGGTCTTGCCTTGGAGACCACTGCGGTGCTGATGCGGTCTCGAAGTCCTCTCCCTGCCTGCTATCCTGATGTCTGCGGCAGGGGGACCGGTACCAGAGAGCTGAGCCCTGAAGCCGTCTGCCAGGGATCGGTGATGGAGCTCGGGGGATCAGCGACGGTGACCCGGTAGTTGATGCCTAGTGCTCTGAGATCAGTGCTGTGAGTCTGGTGACTGGGAATGGGATGGAGGGGAGCGCTGCCTCGACCTGGACGATCGGTGCCGTGAGTCCAGCGATCTGCACCTCGGTACCATCCGGGATTGACTTCATCGGGGCCACAATGGAGTCCCTCATCCCAGGGAGTGACATCTCCTGTCCAAAGACTGGAGCCATTCTGGGGACCGTTGGCGCGCTGAGGCCGTGTTGGCCATCAGGTGAGCGGTGCCATCCCACAGGGAACAGGTGCTGAGAGTCCCGTGACTGGTGCTAGGAACATTGGTCAGTCTGGGCAGGTCAGAAGCGCATCCCCGGGGATTGTCACTTTGATGTCAACTGCCGCGGTGCCAGGTAGCGATGCCGCACAGACGGAGATCATGGCATGGATTCCAGTGCTGGCTTCCCCCTGGAGACTTCCAGGTGCTGGAGCCTCTGCCACTACCTGGGGTGGCCAGTGCATTCCTAGGAGGGCTGGCTGGCCTAGCTGGCGATACAGGTGCCTGGCTGGGCTCCGGAGACTTTCTGCCCCATGAGGGTCTATGCTCCTCCCCAGACTTTCCCTTTCCCACACGGGATGTCAGGGAATGTCCTCTCCCCGGGTGCTTCCTCTGCTTCTTAGCCAGTACCGGGACTGTGACCGGCACTGGAAGGCCAGTGCCAGAGATGCACTTTGCACTGATGCTGCTGTACTTGGTGCCAAGTCCAATTTTGGCGGCTTGGAGACCGTCGCGAGGGCTGAAACACTTATCGCTAATGTGGGCTTCTCCCAAACACTTCAAGCAACTTTGGTGAGGGTCGCCTATTGGCATAGGCTTTCTACAGAGATCAAAAGGCTTGAAACTGGGGACCGGGGCATGCCCCGTCCCTGAGCTAAGTCCCATAGGGGACTATCTAACCTATCTACAACACTAACACGCTAGTCGTTAAAGAACAAAAGAACTACTTATCTAACTATTTACAACACTAAGAGAAAAAAAAAAACACTGGTTAAGTAAGTGCTTGCCAAAGCAAGCAGGGTTTGCCACAAGGCATTTGAAATTTTTGCCACCCCTTCGTGGAGTGGAAGGGCCACCCTACCTGGTACCGAGGCCAACAGGACATTGAAGAGTGAGTCCGAGGGTTCCTCCATCCCCACAGCTATCCCACAGTGCACCACTCTGACGCTCTGGACAGCAGTCCAAGCTCGGATGCTCTGACGAGCCCCCAGACACACAGGAAAAGCACCGGGAAAATTTGAATTCCATTTCCTGTCTGGCCAGTTTGAATCTCATTTCCTGTTTGGACATCGTGGCGAGCTCAGCAGCACTGGCAACGATGCAGAGCTCTCCAGCAGAGGTGACCATGCAATCGCAGAATAGAAAGAGGGCTCCAGCATGGACTGATCGGGAAGTCTTGGATCTGATCGCTGTGCAGGGCGATGAGTCCGTGCTTTTGGAGCTGCGATCGAAAAAACGGAATGCGAAGATCTACGAGAAGATCTCAAAAGCCATGATGGAGAGAGAGGATATAGCCAGGATGCAATGCAGTGCCGCGTGAAAATCAAGGAGCTGAGACAAGGGTACCAGAAGACCAAAGAGTCAAACGGACGCTCTGGATCCCAGCCCCAGACATGCTGTTTCTACGAGGCACTGCATTCCATTCTAGGTGCGGCTGCCAACGCTACCCCACCACTGTCCGTGGACTCGGACGATGGGGTATTGTCGACGGCCGCTTCCTCGGAGATGTTCGCGGACGGGGAAGATGAGGAAGGAGATGAGGAGGACAAGGCAGTCGACAGCGCTTTCAACGCTGATTTCCATGACAGCCAGGATCTCTTCATCACCCTCACGGAGATCCCCTCCCAACCCTCCCAAGGCGGTAACCCGGACCGTGAATCAGGGGAAGGATCAGTAGGTAAGTGTTTTAAACATTTATTTTGAACAGAATAGGAATGATATCTTAACAATGGGTTTTTCATGATTAGTTTGCCCTAGGCGCTTTAGTTTTTAGTCCTTGCCAGTGCAGCTACTGGAAAATTCTGTCAATATGTCCGGGGATAGAGCAGAAATCCTCCTGGGACATCTCCACGAAGCTCTCCTGGAGGTATTGTGAAAGCCTTTGCATCAGATTCCTGGGGACAGCAGCCTTATTGCGTCCTTCATGGTAGGAAACTTTTCCGCGCCAGGCTAGCAGCAAGTACTCTGGGATCATTGCCTCGCAAAGCATGGCGGCATACGGCCCTGGTGTTTGCTGGCATTCATGCAGCATGCGCTCTTTCTCTGTCTCCGAAATCCTCATCAGAGTGATATCACTCATGGTGACCTGCTTTGAATTAGGGGAATATTAGTATTGGGAGTGATTGCCTGTTCCTTTACATAACTGTAACCGGCGGTTTACAGCCACGCGGTGGAGGTGGGACAGGGGCAGCATGCAGGGATCTTTCCTGGGGACAGCTGCGAGGGGGGTGGGACAGGGGCAGAGTTCATGCTGGCTGGATTGCCGGCAGCAGGAACTGGCCAACGCTAGGAGCATTGCTTGGAACGTGAAAGGAGGGCACTGCTATAAATTAAGCTTTAAGCAGCCAAAAGTCTACGGCTTACCATGTCCGCCTGCTAGCCGAATTCTGTTGTTTGGCCCCGCTTGTGTGATCTGTACAGCAAGACCCTAGGCACTCAATGGGAAGGCCGAAAATTCGACCTTGTACTGAGTGCGCATGTGATAGGTACTGTGCATGGTCTTGTTCACAGAGAAAGACTATATTCATTGTTCGCAAAACTGTATCTTTGTGAGGAATTCACTCCCTTTTTCCCATCCCACAGCTGCCAGTGTGTCCCGAGCTACCCCGGCATCCCCCTCCCAGAGGCTGGCGCAGATCAGGCGACGAAAGAGAAGGACACGGGACGAGACGTTCTCAGAACTTATGGGCTGCTCCCGAGCCGAGGCGGCACAGCAGACCCCGTGGAGGGAGAACATGTCGCAATACACAGCGAACAGGAGGACAGGTGGCAGCAGGAAGACCCGCAGGCGACTCAAACGCTGCTTGGAATAATGAGGGAGCAAACGGATACGCTCCGGCACCTTGTAGATGTTCTGCAGGACCGGAGGCAGGAGGACAGAGCCCCGCTGCGTTCTATCTCTAACCGCCCTCCCCCGCCACAAAGTCCCATCCCCCCCCACCCAAAGTCCCAAGAAGGAGGGGCAGCAGGGGCCGTGAAAACAGTCACTCCACCCCTGCAGACTGCTCAAGTAGCAGAAGGCTCTCATTCCCAAAGATTTGATAAGTCCTTTCCTTCACTCCAAAAGCACCTCACCCAAGCCCCCGTCCCAGTTTCATCCCCTAATTGTGTAGTTGTTAATAAAAAATACGTTTCTGTTAATTACTGTTTCCGTCATGTTCTTTCAGAGGACAGTGTGTTTGAAGGGGGGAAAGGGGGTTGGTAGTTGGAGAGCACCGTCACCTTTACCAGGGTACAGACACGGGGGCAGGTTCAGCAGAAGGTCACACGCACATTGCAGTCACTAGGCACCCTGGTCAGTCTGGGAGGTGGTTTTCATGTTCTGTGTGGGGGGGCTATGTGAGTTTGTGGCGGGGGAGGGCGGTTACAGATCTTATGCAGCGGTCCTTAGCCTGGATGACAGAGCCACGCAGCCGGGGATCTGTAACCACCCTCCCCCGCCACAAAGTCACATAGCCCCCACACACAGAGTCCCGAAAAGGAGGGGTGGCAGGCTCCATTGAAACAACCAGTCCACCATTGCGGACCGCTCTAGGAGCAGGAACCTGTCATTCCTCGAGTTTAGAAGCGTCCTTTCCATCACTACACACGCTCCGCACCACAGTCTGCGTCCCAGTTTCAACACTTTACCACGAAATCCTTAATAAAAAAAACGGTGTTAATGAACAAAGTTTCATTTATTTTATTTTTAAAGGTGTGTTGGAAGGAAGGGAAGGGGGTTGGTAACTGGAGAGGATATTCAACTTTAACTGGGTAAAGAAACGGGGGCAGGTTCAGCTTCTGTTTAAACAAACTTAATAGTCACAGGTTACCCTGCTCACTCTGGAACCTAGCTTTCAAAGCTTCCCGGATGCATAGCGCGTCCCACTGCGCTCTTCTAATCTCCCGGGTGTCTGGCTGGGCGTAATCAGCAGCCAGGTGATTTGCCTCAACCTCCCACCCCACCATAAACGTCTCACCCTTGCTCTCACAGAGATAGTGGAGCACACGGCAAGCTGCAATAACAATGGGGATATTGGTTTCGCTGAGATCAGAGCGAGTCAGTAAGCTTCTCCATCTCCCCTTCAGACGTCCAAAAATACACTCCACCAGCATTCTGCACTTGCTCAGCCGGTAGTTGAAGAGTTCTTTTTCACTGTCCAGGGCGCCTGTATAGGGCTTCCTGAGCCAGGGCATTAGCGGGTAGGCTGGGTCCCCGAGGATCACTATAGGCATCTCCACATCCCCAACAGTTATTTTGTGGTCCGGGAAGTAAATACCTTCCTGCAGCCGTCTAAACAGACCAGAGTTCCTGAAAACGCGAGCATCATGAATCTTGCCCGGCCAGCCGATGTTGATGTTGGTAAAACGTCCCCTATGGTCCACCAGTGCTTGCAGCACCATTGAAAAGTAGCCCTTTCGGTTAATGTACTGGCTGGCCTGGTGGTCCGGTCCCAGGATAGGGATGTGAGTTCCATCTATAGCAGTTTGGGAATCCCATCGCAGCAAAGCCATCTATGATCACCTGCACGTTTCCCAGGATCACTACCTTTGAGAGCAGTAGCTCAATGATTGCATTGGCTACTTGAATCACAGCAACCTCCACAGTAGATTTGCCCACTCCAAATTGGTTCGCGACTGACTGGTAGCTGTCTGGCGTTGCAAGCTTCCAGAGGGCTATGGCCACTCGCTTCTGGACAGTCAGGGCTGCTCGCATCTGGGTGTCCTTGCGCTTCAGGGCAGGGGACAGCAACTCACAAAGTTCCAGGAAAGTTCCCTTACGCATCCGAAAATGTCGCAGCCACTGTGATTCATCCCAGACCTGAAGCACTATGTGGTCCTACCAGTCTGTGCCTGTTTCCCGGGCCCAGAATCGCCGTTCCACAGCATCAATATGACCCATTGCCACCATGATGTTCACGGCGCAGGGTCCCGTGCATTGTGAGAAGTCTGTGCCTCTCTCAGACTTGATGTCCTCACCGCGCTGCCGTAGCCTCCTCGCCTGATTTCTCAGCATTTGCCTCTGAAAAAGATGCATGATAAGGTGCGAGATGTTGACAACGGCCATAACTGCAGCGATGATCGCAGCAGGCTCCATGCTTGCAGTGCTGTGGAGTCCGCGCTGTCAATCACCAGAAAAGTGCGCGAACTGATTGCCCGTCAGCGCTTTCACGGAGGGAGGGCGGGAGTGAGGGTTGAATGACGAGAGTTACCCAAAACCACCCTCAACACATTTTTTGCCCCAGCAGGCATTGGGGGCTCGACCCAGAATTCCAATGGGCAGCGGGGACTGTGGGATAGCTGCCACAGTGCACCGCTTCCAATGTCGACACTTGCCCCGTTAGTGTGGGCTCACAAAGTCGAATTACTGTCCTTAGTGTGGATACACGTTTGACTTTGTAATATCGGTTCCACAAATTCGCTTTAAGTAAAATCGAACTACTCTCGTAGTGTAGACATACCCCCAGGCTGCTTGCACCGTCCCAGCCTGAGCCGACTGGGCCGGGCTACTCCACTCAACCTGAGTAGGAGGAGTGGAGACCAACGGGGACCAAGAACTGCCCAATATGGGTCTAGTCTCTCCCCTGGTCTTGCTCCAGTGCCTCGGACAGGGAGCGGTGCCGACTGGTGGAAGGCACCGAAGGGTCGCTGTGCACCGACGCCGCGGTACCCGGTGCCGACTTGGAGCAGCGCACCGGAGTCGGGGTCAACGCCTACTTCATCAGAATGGCTTGGAGACAAATGTCCCTTTCTTTCTTGGTCCGAGGCTTGAAGGATCTACAAGTCTTGCAGCGATCACTGAGATGGGTTTCCCCCAGACAGCGTAAACAGTCCAAGTGCGGGTCACTCACTGGCATTGGCCGCCTGGAAGTGTCACATGACTTAAAGCTCAGGGCACTGGGCATGCCCCGACCCGGGCGCACTAAACTAAACTAAACTACTTTAGCTACAGGTACTAACTAACTATGAATGAACAAGAGTTCAAGAGGATAGCTGCAGACACGCTGGAACAGAGCAGGTCCGATGCACCTTCACTGGCGGTAAGAAGGAACTGAGGGTGGGGGGAAGCACGCAGTGCCCCTTATACCGTGCCATAGAAGCGCCACTCCAGGAGTCGCTGGGGCACTCCCCTATGGGTACTGCTAGGGGAAAAACTTCCGGCACTGGTGCACGTGGCGAGCATGCCACATATTGTGGAATACACATGAGCAATCACTCGAAGAAGAACTCCCATTCTCTTCTCTTCCCCAGTCAAACAAGTTACAATAGGACCTTCCTCATTCACACACTGTATTACTGTCATAAAAATAGTGGCCTCTGCTCACATCACAGCAAATATTTAGCAGAAGAGCACTGCAGTGACTCCTCATAATACTAAGACTTTTTATTTTCACAAAATATTCTGCAGTACGTTTATTTGTATATTACAAATAGCAAAAACTATATTTTGTGATTAAGTATCCTTTTCTTTTGTGTTTGCTTATCTAAACATTAATCAATAATTTGCAAAGACTGTCCCTGTCATTTTAACAACATTCCTTGTTTCCTTTGCCTTTAGCTATAGAGTTTTTAGAACGAAAAAACCCACTTGTTTGACAGTCTCTTATGTGGTAATAATGTTGGTAATAATGTTGGTAATAATGTTGGAAATGAAAAGATATTAGTTGAGGTGTTGTGGTTGCTGTTAAAGTCCAATTCTGTTTTCTAGAAGACAGCACAAGACACACACAAGTGAGAAGAGAAAAGAACAGCGAAGATCGAAAATGCAGCTTTTGGATCTGGTGTTGACTCCTACCTGCAACCACACTGCTGCATGGGGAGGGGATATGGCTCACTGTCTTAATAGTCATTGTGAGATCTGGCAAACTTGTACCAGCATCTTTAGGGCATTGCTTTTTGTCACCTCTTTCTGGTCACAGGGTAACAGCAATGTTACAAATACAGTCTTGCCTGGCTAAGCCAGACTCTTATTAAGCAGAAGGTAAAAGCAGAGGGACAGGAAAGAGAAGAAATATGTGGGGGGGGAGGGCGGATTTGAAAAAAGAAGACACTGTGTGTGAGCGTGCACATGTGAGAGAAAGGGAGAGTTCAGAATTTAGCTGGAGCTGGTGGAGGTGGCAATGTCATCTGAATCCCCCTCTCTGGCCCAATCTGGTCAGCATCTTTCTCAGGACCAGGATAAGAGAGTCCCACAGTGTTACAACAGATCCTGGGGACTCAAGAGACAGTGGCAGCCATGATGGTAAAGCCTGCTGCAGCAGTTGCTGGCAAACAGCTTCTTCCTCCTGAATTTCCCCCAAAAGTTTTCTCTTTTAAGGACTTCAAAAGGGCAGTGATGAGCAGAAAAGCCCATCCTCTCAATATTTTGATCATCAGTTAGTCCTAATTTCCAACACACCAATTTTCTTGTTTACCAGGCATGATCTTAACACAGTCCTTGAATTATATCGATAGGCTTTTTTGTCTCTTTTTCACCTTTTCTCATCAATGTTTATTGATGTTTGATGTTTATTGTTATTGTCACATTTTATGAACTTCCCTCGCTTCTTACAGTTGAGTTCACAATTAAGGTAAATTTGGAGACCCAATTATTACAAACAGTGCTACTGTAATTTATTTTAAAAAAGTAAAAACTTTTTGTTTCACAGGCTGTCATGACTAATCACAGCTTTTTATAAAAACTCAGAATGAGTCTTTAGAAGAAAAATAAACTTCAGCACATCACCACCACTGAACAAAGCTACAGTACTTAACAGCTTTAATGCTACTTTTTTAAAAATAGCTTTTTAAAGTTTAACCCAAGGATAATCTATCAGAAGTATTTCTTTCCTAATCAGCAGCATAATCTTTGTCTAGTTTCAAGATGTTTGCATAACACTTGATTTTTATATTTTTCCACAAATTAGTCCAAAAACTTAGTCACTAGATATACTAATTTTTTTATTAATAAAACTGTGAATATTAACATTCTGTAGCTTTAAACCTTTGGCTATTTGATTCTGGAAATTAAACACACCTGCCATCTGCTTCTTTTGCCTTGGCATACTGCAGGTGAATCTTTGGAGATGATACACAAGGGAGAAGCTCACCCACCTTTGCCCTAGAAAACAAAGAGAATAAAGTAATCAAATAATAAATTGATCTTTCTTTTTAATTTGTCTTCGCCAAATAAAAGTATACTCATATTTATAGAAATACTAGATTGAAAAGAAAAAGGGACTTACAAAATGTGTGCAGTATGAATACCAGCAACAACATGATCTTATTCTTTAGTAATAATTAAGACAAAAAAATGTAGTATGTAAAAGTGATCTCATTTTCATTTAAACGAACAAGGAAATTAATCATGATATTTTGCATTACAAATATGCTTTCTTCTGTTATATACAAGAGAAGCTTTGAAAGAGCTTCAAAGTTTTCAAAAATAGGCACTTGCTACACATCTAAAAACTAGTAATTGGTTACTGTGCATTTTCGGGCCATTTTATGCTGCTCTGACAATGTAAAAGACGGTTACTCACCGTTGTAACTGTTGTTCTTCAAGATGTGTTGCTCATATCCATTCCATTAGGTGTGTGCGCGCCGCGTGCACGATCGTCGGAAGATTTTCTACCCTAGCAACACCGGCGGGTCGGCTGTGGAGCCCCCTAGAGTGGCGCCTTCATGGCGCTGAATATATACCCCAGCCGACCCGGCGCCCCCTCAGTTCCTTCTTGCCGGCTACTCCGACAGTGGGGACGGGGGGCGGGTTTGGAATGGATATGAGCAACACATCTCGAAGAACAATTACAACGGTGAGTAACCGTCTTTTCTTCTTCGAGTGCTTGCTCATATCCATTCCATTAGGTGACTCCCAAGCCCAACTTAGGTGGAGGGGTCGGAGTGAGACATTGCTGTGTGCAAAACCGCTGATCCGAAAGCAGCATCGTCTCTGGACTGCTGCACTAGTGCATAGTGAGCTGTAAATGTGTGGACTGATGACCAAACCGCCGCTCTACAAATGTCCTGGATCGGAACATGTGCCAGGAAAGCAGTCGAGGAAGCTTGGGCCCTCGTGGAGTGAGCGGTGAGGTGCGGTGCTGAGACACCTGCCAGGTCATAGCAAGTCCGGATGCAAGACGTAATCCAGGAGGATAGGCGTAGTGAGGAGACTGGTGAGCCTTTCATTCGGTCGGCCACTGCAACGAAGAGCTGCGTCGTCTTTCTAAAGTGCTTTGTGCGGTCAATATAGAAGGCCAGGGCCCTGCGTACGTCCAGGGAATGCAAACGTTGATCCTGGCGAGTGGCAGGTGGTTTAGGATGAAAAACCGGGAGAAATATATCCTGGTTGATATGAAAAGGAGAAACCACCTTAGGGAGAAAGGCAGGATGTGGACGAAGCTGCACTTTATCCTTATGAAAAACTGTGTAAGGGGGCTCAGATGTAAGCGCCCTGAGTTCAGAAACGCGCCTTGCTGAGGTGATGGCTACGAGGAAGGCTGTCTTCCAGGATAGGTACAGAAGTGAACAGGTGGCCAGTGGCTCGAATGGAGGACCTGTGAGCTTGGAGAGAACCAGGTTGAGGTCCCACGTCGGAACGGGCTGACGTTGTTGTGGGTACATCCGGTCTAAGCCCTTGAGGAATCTAACGACCATCGGGTTAGAGAATACCGAGGACGCGAGTTCCCCTGGGTGAAAAGCCGATATAGCGGCCAGGTGGACTCTAATTGAAGATATCGCCAACCCCTGCTGTTTTAGGGCGAGGAGATATTCCAGAATGAGAGGAATAGGTGCCTGCAACGGGGGCGTGGCTCGTTGTTCGCACCAACAGGAGAACCGCTTCCACTTGGCCAGGTACGTGGTCCGTGTTGAGGGCTTCCTACTGCTCAGCAGAATCTGTTGGACAGAGTGCGAGCACTGCTGCTCTGCCTGGGTGAACCATGGAGCAGCCACGCCGTGAGGTGGAGTGATTGTAGGTCGGGGTGACGCAGCCGGCCGTGGTCCTGAGAGATGAGATCCGGACATAATGGAAGCGGGATCGGTGTCTGAACCGAGAGTTCCAACAGTGTGGTGTACCAATGTTGTCTCGGCCACGCTGGAGCGACCAGAATTACCCGTGCCTGGTCTCTGCGCAATTTGAGCAGTACCTTGTGGACCAGAGGAAACGGAGGAAAGGCATAAAACAGGTGATCTTTCCAGGGAAGGAGAAACGCATCCGAGAGGGAGCCCGGAGCTCGACCTTGCAGGGAGCAGAACGCGTGGCACTTCCTGTTGTCTCGAGATGCAAACAGGTCTATCTGGGGAAACCCCCACTTCTGGAAGATGGAATGTATGATGTCCGGACGGATAGACCACTCGTGCGTTTGGAAGGACCTGCTGAGTCGGTCCGCTAAAGTGTTCTGGACTCCAGGGAGGAACGATGCCGTGAGATGGATTGAGTGGGCGATGCAGAAGTCCCACAGGCGAATGGCCTCTTGGCACAGAATTGACGAACGTGCTCCTCCTTGGTTGTTGATGTAAAACATGGCCGTGGTGTTGTCGATGAGAACTAACACACAGCGGCCACGTAGGAGATTGAGAAATGCCTGGCACGCCAGGCGCACCGCCATCAGTTCCCGAACATTGATGTGCAGGGCTAGCTGGGGTGCAGTCCACAGGCCCTGGGTATGGTGTTCGTTGAGATGGGCGCCCCAACCCAGAGATGAAGCGTCTGTGACCAGGTGCAGAGAGGGTTGTGGGGCGTGAAATGGCATCCCCTCGCAGACCACATTGTGATCTAGCCACCAGGTGAGGGAGGTCAGGACCGAGTTCGGGACCGTGACCACCATGTTCAGGCTGTCCCGATGTGGGCGGTATATTGACGACACCCAGGTCTGGAGTGGGCGAAGCCGAAGTCTGGCATGCCTGGTTACGTACGTGCAGGAAGCCATGTGACCCAGCAGGGTAAGGCACGACCTCACCGTGGTAGTTGGGAAGGCCTGGAGCCCTTGAATGAGGCTCGTGATGGTGCCAAAGCGGTTGTCTGGCAGGATGGCTTGTGCACGTCTGGAGTCTAGAACTGCGCCGATGAATTCTATTCTCTGGGTAGGTTCTAGAGTGGATTTGTCCTTGTTGAGTAGGATGCCCAACACGTTGAATGTGTGCACTATTATGTGGACGTGAGCTTGAACTTGCTCTTTGGTGCGACCGCGTACCAGCCAGTCGTCTAGGTACGGGAACACCTGTATCCCTTGCCGACGAAGGTACGCTGCCACGACAGCCATACATTTCGTGAACACTCTTGGGGCCGAGGATAGGCCGAAGGGAAGGACTGCAAATTGGTAGTGCACCGCGTTCACCACGAATCGCAGGAAGCGTCTGTGAGGTGGGTAAATTGCGATGTGAAAGTATGCGTCTTTCATGTCGAGGGCGGCGAACCAGTCTCCAGGATCGAGGGAAGGGATAATGGCCCCCAAAGAGACCATGCGGAACTTCAACTTTACTACGAATTTGTTGAGTCCGCGCAAGTCCAAGATGGGTCGCAGACCTCCTTTGTACTTGGGAATGAGGAAGTACCGGGAATAAAATCCCCTGCCCTTTAACTCCACTGGAACCTCCTCTATGGCCCCCATAGCAAGGAGCGTAGAAACTTCCTATATAAGAAGTTGCTCGTGAGAAGGGTCCCTGAAGAGGGACAGGGAAGGGGGGGAGGAGGGGGGGGATTGAAGAAAACTGGATAGCGTATCCCCTGTCCACCGTGCGAAGGACCCAACGGTCCGAAGTTATAAGGGACCAAGCACGGTGGAAATGGGAAAGGCGATCTCGAAAGGAGGGGGCTGGATCCTGGGGGATGACTGGGGCGCCGTCCTCGACCGCACCTTCAAAAGTTCTGCCTGGGGCCTGAAGGTGGTCTAGGTGGCCCCTGGTTCTGGCCGGGTTGAGGGCCGGTCCACCTTCTTCTACCACCTCGCCCTTGCCTCCGGGCCGAGTCCTGTCTCTGACGAGGCGGGGGGGGGGGCGTAGAAGCGCTGAGGCTGCGGCCTAAATGGCCTGCGCTGAGGGCCCGCAACATGCATCCCCAGGGAACGCATGATTGTCCTGGAGTCCTTGAGGCTCTGCAGGCGAGAGTCCGTCTTTTCTGAAAACAACCCTTGTCCTTCGAAGGGCAGATCCTGCAGGGTTTGCTGCAGTTCCTGAGGTAGACCCGAAACTTGGAGCCAGGAGATCCTCCGCATAGCGATACCTGATGCCAGGGTTCTCGCAGCAGAGTCCGCTATGTCTAAGGAGGCCTGTAAGGAGGTCCAAGCCACCTTCTTACCCTCCTCTACCATGGCTCCAAACTCCTCCCTGGACTCTTGGGGAACCAACTTCTTGAACTTCCCCATAGAGTTCCAGGAGTTAAAGTTGTAGCGGCTCAGGAGCGCCTGCTGGTTCGCCGCTCTAAGTTGCAGTCCTCCGGCTGAGTAAACTTTACGGCCGAACAAATCGAGGCGCTTCGCCTCCTTCAATTTAGGCGCTGCAGCCTGCTGACCGTGGCGCTCCCTTGCGTTCACTGATGCCACCACCAGTGAACACGGTTGGGGGTGGGTATACAAGTACCCGTAGTCTTTGGATGGAACAAAGTATTTCCTTTCCACCCCTCTCGCTGTGGGTGAGATAGAGGCAGGAGTTTGCCATATCGTAGCTGCATTGGCTTGTATCGTGCGGATCAGGGGTAACGCCACCCTCGATGGGGCATCCGCTCCGAGGATATTCACGATAGGGTCCTGCACCTCCACTATCTCCTCCGTCTGCAGGTCCATATTACGGGCCATCCTACGCAGGAGATCCTGGTGAGACCGAAGATCTATTGGAGGTGGACCTGTGCATGATGTGCCCGCCACTGCCTCATCCGGAGAGGAAGAGGAAGATGCCTCCGGTGGTACAGGATCCAAGGGAGGGTCCTGGTCTCCCTGCTCCTGGGCCGGAGCATCACCTGCGCTTGGGTCCAGGGCGTCAGGTGGTGCGGACACGGAAGCCTCCATGCCCCCTGGCGGAGGCCGAGAGATGGTGGACTCCGGGGCCCTTCTAACAGAGTGACCCGAGCGAGAGGTCAAAGGTATTGGAGCCCCTTGCTCCTGATGGTACGCCCACGGGGTCCAAAACGACTAGTGAGATGGGCCATGAGAATGGTCCTCTGTTATCTCCTGCCAATGGCCCAAGTCCTGTTCCTCGGCTTGCCCTTGAGGGGGGTATGCCGATCTCGATAGGTCCTCCGAGGAGCGAGACACCGATCTCGATGGCCATGGCGGTGCCGAGAGAGTCGAAACGATTCCCGTGGGCTGCGGTGCCGCACGGTGCCGGTCCGGAGATGATCTATCTCTACGCGGTGCCGGCGAACGGTGCCGGGACCGCGATCGGTGCCGATGACCTCGTCGGTGCCGGGAGCCGGATCTGGACCTCGACGAGGACCTGGAGTATGCCCGGTGCCGGGAGCGGCCTCTCGACGTCGAGCGTCGACCGTAGCGGTGCCGAGAACTACGTCTCGACGTTGATCGGTGCCGACGATCATAGCGGTGCCGAGACGTAGAGCGGTGCCGCGACGAAGATCTTGGCCGCGAGTACGACCGGTGCCGAGGTGATATTCGGCGCCGGGACTGCGAGCGGCGTGGGGACCTGCTTCGGGACCTGGACCGGTGCCGAGGGTCCAGCCCTTGCGATGGAGGGCGCATCAAGGCAGGTTTCCCCCTCGACTGGACCGGGCGAGTCAACGGTGCTGTCGGTGCCGGTGGTTGAGGCGGTGCCGGCTCCGTGAGAGCTATTAAGTCTCTCGCCGCCGCGAAGGTCTCTGGAGTGACGGGAGGCACTGTATCACCGCCGGTCTCGGTGGAGACGCTATCTGCACCGGACTCAACGGCCTCGGCGCCGGAGTCGACAGTGCTGGAGGCACCTGTTTTCGGTGCTCCACCGGCGGACTCGGCTCTACCCCCGGCACTGGGGGAGCCGGCGTCTTCGGCACGGAGGTCCCCGTCTTATGGGCTTTTTTATGCCCCGGGGATAATGACCGGCGTCGAGGCACTTGCTGTGCTTGCGGTGCCGACGAGGTCCGGTGCCGGGGAGGCTTGTTCGACGCCATTCGCGTGGTCGGCATGGCCGGTGCCGCCGGGGCACTGCGCACCGAGGCGCTAGGTGCCGGGGCCTGACTTGTAGGGGGAGCGTCCGGACTAAGTGCCGCCTCCATCAGGAGTTGCCGGAGCCGAAAGTCCCGCTCCTTCTTGGTCCTTGGTCTGAAGGCCTTACAGATCTTGCACTTATCTGTTTGATGGGACTCTCCCAGGCACTTCAGACAGGAGTCGTGTGGGTCGCTCGTGGGCATAGGCTTAGCGCAGGAGGCGCACTGCTTGAAGCCGGGAGCGTTGGGCATGAGCCCGGCCCCGCGGCCGGGGGAGAAAGGGGGAGACGACCCCCTTAATCCCCTGAACTACTAGAACAACTAGAACAACTTTTAAAAACTATTCGACTATTTAACTATAAACACCAGAACTATAACTATAACTATAACTGCGAATAACTAACTAAGCTAGGGAGAGTGGAGAACAGCTATGCCGCGCTCCACAGTTCCAACGACCGTCAGGGGCGGTAAGAAGGAACTGAGGGGGCGCCGGGTTGGCTGGGGTATATATTCAGCGCCATGAAGGCGCCACTCTAGGGGGCTCCACAGCCGACCCGCCGGTGTTGCTAGGGTAGAAAATCTTCCGACGATCGTGCACGCGGCGCGCACACACCTAATGGAATGGATATGAGCAAGCACTCGAAGAAGAAAGGGGCCTTACAGAATTAGAATATCATTTTTTCCTTGTTTTAATTTTGGATGTGATCATAGGCCCCAATCTTCACAGGTATTTAGAAACCAGTGGAAGTTACATACCTAAATACTTTAGTGAATTTGGTCTGTAGTTTCTATTTGTGAGAAGTGCCAGACAGATCACTCTGGACTCTGCCATACTCTCATTTATTCACAGAAAAGGCACAACACTGATGACAGCAATGCAAGCCTTCCTTGCACTACCCCAATGTGTCTCATTTCTGACCTGGAGGAACTAGCTCATGAGGAAAAGGTACATCTGTCTTTCTACCAATTCAATTATTGTTCGCTCTGCAGAGATTGCTAAGAGGAGTCCAATTATGGTGGCAATTCTATTATGTAAACACCTGCTCCCTAGGAACTGGACAAGGGCCAAGTTCATTTTGGAAACGACACTGAACAGCCCTATGATGCTAAAACAACGAGGAGTCCTTGTGGCACCTTAGAGACTAACAAATTTATTTGGGCATAAGCTTTTGTGGGCTATAACCCACTTCATCAGATACCTGGAGTGAAAAATTCAGTAGGCAGGTATAAATATACAGCATGTGAAAAGATGGGAGCTGCCTTACCAAGTGGGGGGTCAGTGCTAACGAGGCCAATTCAATTAGGGTGGATGTGTCCCATTCCCAACCGTCGACAAGAAGGTGTGAGTATCAACAGAGGGAAAATTGTTTTTTTTGTAGTAACTCAGCTACTCCCAGTCTTTATTCAGGCCTTTATTCAGAACTGGAATTAATTTGCAAACTTGACACCATCAAATCAGGCCTGAATAAAGACTGGGAGTGAGTTACTACAAAAAATAATTTTCCCTCTGTTGATACTCACACCTTCTTGTCGACTGCTGGGAATGGGCCACATCCATCCTGATTGAATTGGCTTTGTTAGCACTAGAAGTTTTGATTTACATCAACCTGCGTTTCTGAAGATTCAGAGAGTGTAAATCATACTTGACCTAGTCCCCAGGAAAAGAGTCATGTGAACTGTGTGTCTGATTAATCCAGTTGATCAGGGACTCCTATTCCTTTTTAAAGGGCACTACAATAAAACCTGTTTTTCAAGGAACGTAATACCGCACTAAAGCTGCACTTACCAGTTTTTACAGCGGATATATACTGATGCTGCCTTGTCGTAATATTGCCCTTTTTCATATAGCTGGGCGGCTTCTGAAAACTGCTACAATAATGAAAATTATACAATTTGTTAACTTATTTGTAGACTGTGAATTCATCATGTTATTAATGCTCTCTGTATTACTACGGATACCTTCATACTCTCCAGAATGGCTCCACAGTCTCTCTTTAGCAGCCTGCTAGGATGTTTAATGGCTTGGTTAACCCCTCGACGAATGTCTCCCATTCGAATGGACATCTGAGCCACTCCAGCTAGGCAAGCTTCATCATGTTCCTGGTACTGGTGATCAAAAGTAAAGTGATAACTATATTTTCAGTACAAAAAGTACTGGTTTTACAGAAGCCATTGCAATGATTGCAACAACAGTGAAATGCATCAACCAGAAACAACCTGACCTCAGGTAAAACTGTTCTTGTCTAAAAAATTTAAACCAGAGTTTGAAAAGGCAACAGTCAGTATTTATGATTAAATAATGGCACCACTAATTGTGGAAAAGCCTATGTTTTCCTTACTGGCCACATTTAGGTAACTTTCTGGTGAAGTTTCATCTAGTCTTTCACACTACATTCTATTTTTTGAAATAACTGAGTAGGCCAAGCATACAGGACAAAGGTAAGTTTCAAAAAGAGACAAAGAAACAGAACAAAACACCAAAACAGATGTAAGAAAGAGACAGATCGGGAAATTACTTGCTTCTAATTGGACTTCTCTCAAAGTACTAGCCCCCAATTCACACATTTGGTTTTAAAATATACAAGGAAGCATTTCTATTTCTCTTGTTTTGAAAAAATCTGACTATTCATTTTTCTTCTTCTTTACTGAACAATTGACTACACCAAAGGAGCAGAGATCTATATAAGTATCATATATAAATATATTATTATTTTGGCACTGTCCCCCTTAATATTTATATAAATATTGTGAAATTGTTCAAATGATGCGAATAATTTCTGTACTACAATCTTAATGCAATAGATATTAATAAACTACTGATTTACATCAAGTAAGCCATTTTTCTCTGTTTATAAAATGACAGGAAAGACCAATATATCAATATTGTTCTTCGAAAAGGAAGAGAGTCATATCATTTACAGACGAATACAAAATCCTGTATTTAAATATACCGTAACAGAAGAATTCAGTGTATAATATATATTATATTTACTTGTATGCTGCCATCATTGAAGAGTATTACCTTATTGTCCTTTGTGATTCCCTTCTCATAGTGCGCCAAAGCATTCACATAATCACCCCTAAAAGAAAATAATAATTTATATTAAAAATGTAAATTAATAGGAACAACAGTTGCAGAGATATTAAGCCTGCATACTTAGGATATCCATTCCATTTATTTGTCAGCTAATCGACTCTTATTAAAACAGTTAATCCTGTGATCACATTTTTGCAGCATTTAATGTAAATTGCAATTCTTTTTTGAGGTGGCCACTGCATATTCCCATTTTGTGTGATGTGCACCCCTAGTGCTGCTGCATTTCCTTTGGGAACCTTCTGGAAAGCAGCACCACATTCAGACCTAAGGTTACAAAAGTACCATATGGTCACAAATGCCTCAGTTCCCTCCTTTCTGTGGCCACCTGCAGGTATCTTCTCTCAGTATACAGGGTGATTTGGATACAAAACTCCCTTAATTTTTAGACTTAAATTGTATTATTGTTAGTTAGTAAGTGTTATGTAGTTTGTGCCATGGCATATTTAGTTTTCACTTTGAACCTATGGTCCTTGAACCTTTTAATTATGGCTCTCCAGGACTCTGTGGCTCAGATAAGAAGGCATAATTAAGCATGTGCGTCATGTCCCTTCATGTTCCAAGAAGAATAAGCAGTGAGTATGCACACCTGTCTCTTAGAGAAGCCTCTTTCCTATATCACTTCTAGGCCTTTACACCTTGAGCTCAACAAGCAATAGAAGCTGATTTCAGAAAGAAGTGTCCTATTTTGATTCCACTAATGTTGACTGAATGATTTATTTACCAACTTAAACAAAATAGAAATAGGACATTATTATTCCCAAATAAGAGGGTTCCCAGACTTGTTCTGAAACAACAAAAGGTGTGAATTAAAAATGATTTAGTGACTGCAGTGCATATTTGCATGGAAATAATGCCTATGTCAGGGTTTATGGCTGTTGTGCCAAAATCTTCTATGGGCCCTAGAAAGTGAGTCTTCTAAAGCTCGAAAGTCACTGGTGATGAGGCTGAATTTGACTTCTAAGGAGCTCCTTTGTATGATCTCTTTGGTAGCGTAGAAACCTGGTACTGTGAGAAGCAATCTCTCAACCACTGTTTTCCCATAAATCTCACTTGCTTTACCAGATTAAGCCTGCTCAGTGGCTGCTCACGGGAACATACTTGAAGCAGCCATGATCCCCTACCTTGATTTGGCAGCCAAAGGGAACAGGATATCAACCTGGTAGGGGCAGCTATATAGTTAGGTTTAAAAGACAAGGGTAGTAGGGTAGACTCCTTCTCTCTACCAGGGACTGCTGACCTGAAAGTCTGGCTCTCCTTTTTCACAAATATACAGGAGATGGGATGACCCAGCATGATCTGGGAAGGAGAGGCATGGGCATTTAAATACCAGGCTGTCTTCCACTCTCAACAGTGGAGATAAAAGATGGCAGGAAGGAGAAAGCTACTCCAAGCTGACACTGCTCTGCAACTAAACCTCTGGTTAATGGTCTATTTTGTTTGCATTGGGAAGTTTGCCGGTTGGTGTGCACTTCATTTTTTGGGCACTTAAATCAATCATGAGCAGCTATTTTTGTGAACCATGTCTCCAGAGTAGTTTTCTGTGGATACTCCCAATTTCCCTGGTACAGCAGCTGCAGAACCTCTCAGGGATTCTGTATAGCACTGCAATGAGCTGGAGTGGCTCAACAAATCAAGATCTTTGTGGAAATGCTTTCAGGATATCGCTAATATTTTTCTACTTAGTAGGAGTACTAGTTCAATATTACAATACTACATTTTTACAGGAGAACATACGTGAATTCAAGCTGCATAGCATACTCCTTTGATATGAACGGGATCTGGCCTGGGGCCAAACGTTTAGCCAGTTGCAGTGCGCTGTCCCAGTGCTGCAAATCTCTTCTCATCTGTTACCAAAAGAAATTCTTTGAAGTCAGCTTTTGGGGGAGAAACAATTTTCTGATGTAAGCATCAAATACTGAATCATTATATTATTTTCTAGTATTATAAATACAATTATCAATGTTAGAATCTTGGCTGGATTCAATAGAAAGTTTGAGACAGATGATAGCACGAAGGTGATATTGTAATAAGAGGCATAATACATACTTATCTTAAGCAATTGACAGACCCATATCATTATGACTCAAAATGTTTAGAAATACTACAAAACTAAGCAGAATTATCACCATGTAAAATAATCAGGTAGTAGTGTATATTAGGTTGGCAAGAAAAACAATTAACATCTGACAACGTTTTAGGCAACTTAACTGGGTACCTCAAGTGCAGCAACAGGACAGGTGGATGCCAGATATAAATCCTGAGCCAGATTAAAGTCATTAGTAAACATGGCAAGATGTCCGGCTAAAAGGTTGTGGTCTTCTATTCCCTGTAAATAAAAATGCCGAGTGCTACAACTGTCCAGAAGATGACCCTATTACAAACTGTCATTTATTACTAATTTTTAAAAGATTCTACAGATCCATCTGCCAGGTCATGTCTATGCATGTGTCACATTTGTCACTTAGAAAAAACATGGCACACACATTTGCTGTATGATATGCACAGTTACATAATTTGTTAAAACCTCTCTCATTACACAAGAAATGGGACATTTCTCAATGTACATGGAAGGGATTCCATCAAATAGGAAAGGGCAGATTCTACCCCAATACACGGCAGTCCCCTAGCAAAATGCAAGAGCCCGGTTTGAAAGCCCTCATTCAAACAGTTCCAATAAAGCTAATGGGACTCCTCATGTAAGTAAGAGTTGCAGAAATGGATACCGGTACTTACACAAATCAGAATTTTTTATTTTTTATTTTTTTTAGGGTTTCGGCATTTCACAAAAACAGCCAAGGCATTCAAAGTGACACATTTTTTCAATTGTTTTTAAATGAGAAAATGTTTGAAGGCCATTACCATTAAAACCGTCCAATATCATATTCCTCCTAGAGGCATTCTGCACCAAAAAATTAAAAATTCTGTGCCAAAAATAAAAAATTTTGCACACAATATTTTAAAATTCTGCAAATGTTATGTGTCAAAATAATACTACATCAGGGATCGGCAACCTTTGGCACGCGGCTCGCCAGGGTAAGCACCCTGGCGGGCCGGGCCGGTTGTTTACCTGCCACGTCCTCAGGTTCGGCTGATTGCAGCTTTCACTGGCTGCGGTTCGCCGCTCCAGGCCGAGGGATGTGCTGGCCGCCGCTTCCTGCCGTCCCCATTGGCCAGGAGCAGCGAACCGCGGCTAGTGGGAGCAATGATTGGCCGAACCTGCGGATGCGGCAGGTAAACAAACCAGCCCGGCCCACCAGGGTGCTTACCCTGGCAAACCGCGGTGCCAAAGGTTGCCGATCCCTGCACTACATAATCGCACCAATTTCAATTATTTTGGAAATTTATTTCAAAATACCTGTCAGCAAGTATGTCTGTAACAATATAAACACAAAATTTTCCCCAGGAGTAGAGAGTTAAAGAAACACCTATGACAACCCAGATCCTGTTTCTCTGCCCCCTTCCCAGAGCCCCGTCAGGATGCCAGACACCCGCAACCCCTCCCCCCAGAGCCCAGCCGTGCCCCCCACACCCAGCCTATACACCTGAATCCTCTCTGCCCAGAGCCCAGCTGTGGGGCCCCCACGGGCAAGATACCCGCCCTCTTCCCCCCACTCCCGAGCCCAGGGATCCAGAGGGAGAAACAGCCTGATGATCAGTCCCAGATTTGCATGGAGTTTCCTGTCTGCCGCCCTCGCCTTGCCTCAGGGCATGCTGGGAACTGTAGCTGCCAGGAACCTTCTAGCTCCCTCCTCCTCCCCCCAGCAGTGTCTTCTATGTATGAGCTGGGCTCTGCTGAGTCCAGCAGCACCCAGTGACAGCTAGCAGCACTACAGCCCATTTCTGTAGGGGAAAGGAAATTCTGCACTGTGCAATGGCGAAGAATTTCCCCAGGAGTAAATATTAACGATTTGCAACAGAACAGTCTAACATTTCCTGTTTTAATATGCATTTTTAAGATGAACTATTGCAAATTATTGATCTTAGTTACAATGTAACAATCATGAACATTTATCAAAAAACTATAATAAAAATGCTTCATTCTGAATGTCTTGATTGTCTCTGTAAAATCTATACTATATGAGTAGACACATTGTTGTAACTATATTAATTATATATTTGAACAGTATACAAATCTAATGGAAAAAAGAACAGAAAGGAATGAGAAAAATGAAAACAAAAACGCTTCAATTTTCTGCTTTGTTTTCTTCAAATATATATTACTATGTATATACATATTGTTTTATTAATTTTGGATTAAAAACCCACGTTAATGCAACATATTAAGGTTACTTGAACACAAAAAAAGCTAGAAATGCAAAAGTTTAGTTTCTAAAAGTAATATGAACTCCCACACGTTACACACATTATAAATACTACTTGTACATTTTGATTTCTAGATTTCTAAATTATTATATACCATTTACATACAGAATGTGCAAAAGCAAAGCATCAACAAAGCACTGAAAAGTTGTAAACAGAGCACAAGTGTTTAATATATAGAAATATTTTATTGTGACTTCATGGACAAAAAATGAAATAATGACATTAATGTTATATATGTTATATTAAGAAAACCAAACAGAAAAATTATAAAAGGTTTTGAAATAAAGCCTTTATAAGGACTCTGACCCGTGAGGTGGACAAACTGACAACAAACGTGAATATTCTGGGGAGCATGAAAACCAGGAGCAATCTTTAACACATACACAACCCATTTGCCAAATTCTGATTTTAGTTACACCATTGTCAACCCAGAGAGACTCCACTTATTTCAGCCGTTACTCCAAATGAGATCATAACATAGCCTTAGGATTTTGAAATATGAGGAGAAAGCAGAAGGAAAATGCAGAATTTCTTGGTGGGCTCATAAAATCTTTAAAAGCTCTTGTAGCTCACCTTTTAAAAAACAAACTTAATAGAAATTTTAGTATTCAAACAGTGTTGGAATTGTCTATGTTAGAGACAAAGGCCAAAAGAATTTGGTAATTTCTAACACTTCCAAAATGTGTAACTCACCGGTGCTTTGAAAGTAAGTGCCATTTCAACCATGCCAAAGTTTCAAAAACAGCTTTGTCCTGTCTTCTACTTATTTCTAGAAACATAATACCGTGTTCTCCTTTCTCAGGAACTGCCACAACCCATAGGGTAACCCCTAGATCTTGTGTTATGAGGAGTAAATAATACATTTTTAAAAATTACACAAAAACATAAGAATGGCCATAGTGAGTCAGACCAATGGTCCATCGAGCCCAGTATCCTGTCTTCCGACAGTGGTGAATGCCAGGAGCTTCAGAGGGAATGAACAGAACAGGTAATCATCAAGTGATCCGTCCCGTTGTCCATTCCCAGCTTCTGACAAACAGAAGCTAGGAACACCATCCCTGCCCATCCTGGCTAATAACCATTGATGGACCTATCCTCCATGAACTCATTTAGTTCTTTTTTAAATTCTATTATAGTCTTGGCCTTCACAACCAGGGGCGGCTCTATGTATTTTGCCGCCCCAAGCACAGCAGTCAGGCAGCCTTTGGCGGCATGCCTGCAGGAGGTCTGCTGGTAACGCGGATTCGGCAGCATGCTTATGGGAGGTCTGCCAGTCCTGTGCCTTTGGCGTACCTGCCGCTGAATTGCCGCTGAAGCTGCGGGACCGGTGGACCTCCCGCAGGCACGCCGCCGAAGGCAGCCTGACTGCCACCCTCACAGCGACCGGCAGGCCGCCCCAGGCACGTGCTTGGTGCGCTGGTGCCTGAAGCCGCCCCTGTTCACAACATCCTCTGGCAAAGAGTTCCACAGGTTGACTGTGTGTTGTGTGAAGAAATACTTCCTTCTATTTGTTTTAAACCTGCTGCCTATTAATTTCATTGGTGTCCCCTAGTTCTTGTGTTATGAGGAGGAGTAAATAACACTTCCTTATTTACTTTCTCCACACCAGGCATGATTTTATAGCCCTCAATCATATCCTACCTTAGTCGTCTCTTTTCTAAGCAGAAAAGTCCCAGTCTTATTAATCTCTCCTCATATGGAAGCCGTTCATCCCCCCTATCATTTTTATTGCTCTTTTCTGTATTTTATCCAATTCTAATATCATTTTTGAGACGGGCGATCAGATCTGCACACAATATTCAAGATGTGGGTGTACCATAGATTTATATATAAAGTCAATATGATATTTTCTATCTTCTTATGTAATCCTTTCCTAATGGTTCCTAACATTGACTGCTGCTGCACATTGAACAGATATTTTCAGATAACTATCCACAATGACACCAAGATCTCTTTCTTGAGTGGTAACAGCTAATTTAGAGCCCATCATTTTATATGTATAGTTGGGAGGGATTGTGTTTTCCAATGTGCATTACTTTGCGTTTATCAACATTGAATTTCATCTACCATTTTGTTGCTAAGTCACCCAGTTTTGTGAGATCTCTTTGTAACTCTTTGCAGTCTGCTTTGGCCTTAACTACCTTGAGTAGTTTTGTATCATCTGCAAATTTTGCCACCTCATTGTTTACCCCTTTTTCCTGATCATTTATGAATATGTTGAATAGGGCTGGTCCCAGTACAGACCCCTGTGGGGAACACCACCATTTACCTCTCTCCAGTCTGAAACCTGACCATTTATTCCTATCCTTTGTTTTCTATCTTTCTTTTAACTAGGTACTGATCCATAAGAGCATCTTCCCTCTTATCCCATGACAACTTACTTTGCTTAAGAGCCTTTGGTGAGGGACCTCGTCAAGGCTTTCTGAAAATCTAAGTACACTGCTACTTCAATATAACGCAACCCAATATAACACGAATTCGGATATAACCCTGTAAAGCAGTGCTCCGGGGGGGGGAGGGGGGGGGGGGGAGAGGGGCTGCGCATGCCGGTGGATCAAAGCAAGTTCAATATAAGGCGGTTTCACCTATAACGTGGTGAGATTTTTTGGCTCCCGAGGACTGTATTATATCGAGGTAGAAGTGTACATTATATCCCCTGTATCACCCTCGTCCATATGCTTGTTGACCCCCTCAAAGGATTCTAGTACATTGGTGAGGCACGATTTCCCTTTACAAAAAACATGTTGACTCTTCCCCAACAAATTGAGTTAGGCTTATCAGCCTGTAGTTACTAGGATCACCTCTGGAGCCTTTTTAAAAAATTGGCGTCACATTAGCTATCCTCCAGTCATCTGGTACAGAAGCTGATTTAAATGACAGGTTACATACCATAGTATATGTACAGTACATGCAGTACTACAGTGCTGAATGCAAATCAACTAATTAAGGAGGGATTCCAGTAACTAACATATTCCGGAATATGCAAGCTGTTTAGAGGTGGCTGGTTTCTCAATACATACTCTTCCTCTCCCTCTAAGATACTGACACCTCTAAAATAATTCTTCTTCAGTATAAACACACAACACCAGAATTCCAGCAACCTTAAAAGTGCATTTAAATCTTAATCTTTTTACAAAAATGCTTGGTAATTACTTTTAAATGTTACCTTTATTTGTTCTAGTGACATCACCATCCCAACATTTCCAACTGTCCGATAAACACGTATTGCAAACTCCAATTCCATGTGATGTAGGCAAGCTCTGGCCAGCTCATTCCAACCAGATTGACCATTCAGAAGTTTGCATATCTCCCATGCTTCAGAAAACCTATGCAGGGTGAAAAACAAAACTAAAACACACAGTTGCATTCAATGTGTATTTTCTTAGAACATTTTCTCTTAAACCTCAAAAACTAGTTAACCTCAAAGCAGAGGGAAACTGGGGACTGACTAATTTCTAGGTTTTGTGGAAATTGCTAGGAGCCCTCTGACAGGAAAAAGCAGGGCCACATGAATACACCGGCCTGAAGTTTATACCAAATTGCCCCACCTTTCTCCTTCAAAAACATACTTTCTTTCCCTGGCTTACTTCTCACCTTGCACTACACCCTCCCATTGTACTGTTTTTTGCTCCCTTAGAATGGAAGGAGTGGGTGGCATACACTTTCAGCGAGTTTTGAGGCAGAAGCTACCATGCAGCCCAGAATACTCTTGAATAAATTACTGTAGCTCTTACTTTACAGCGAGAAAAAGCATCATTGGGTCATTTGTTACTTGGCTACCCAGACAGATTAAGCACTTATACGGAATGATGGTTCAATATAATTTTAATCGATATTCAGCAAGAGATTTTTTGAACACCAATGTATGCTGTACTGTGTGCTTCAATCACAGAAGGAAATGATTAACCCAATATACACCTCTACCTCGATATAACGCTGTCCTCGGGAGCCAAAAAATCGTACTGCATTATAGATGAAACCGCGTTATATCGAACTTGCTTTGATCCATCGGAGTGCGCAGCCCCGCCTCCCCCCGCCCCCCGGAGCACTGCTTTACCGCGTTATATCCGAATTAGCGTTATATCGGGTCGCGTTATATATTGGGGGTAGAGGTGTAATTAAAAAGCGGACCTACCTTTTCAGCATTAAAGTCTGAGTAAGTATTTGTTTCAGCTCATTAAATCCGGTGTCTTTCAAAATGCCAAGGAAACTATGAGTACTAAGATAGATATTGTTTGTTTTCCCACTCTGAGTCTGACAGGTTAATTCTCCATTATACAAAAGCAATGGTTTGTGGGAAAAGGGAACCTTGGTGCCACCTGCCAAAATAACTTTGGACCCTGTATTAGGAGATCAGAAAAAAAAACGTTATTTAAAATGCTCCTACATTATGACATGTTTAGCAACCAGTTGCAGTTGTGAACAGTTAAGAAATGTAAGAGTGAAGAAATCTTATTCTGAAAATGCCAACAGCTTTGTTCTTTTATCCTTTGGCATAGCAGCAGCACTACACCTGGACCAGTCTGACTAATTAAAGGTCCCCTGTTTGGCATTCATCATCTACGGTATGTACCAAGTGTCAAAGTATATACCAAAAAAAATTTGAAGAACAACTAGCAAAAGACACAAAAAGAACATTTTTTTTTAAAAAGTACTTCAGAAGCAGGAAGCCTGCCAAACAATCAGTGGATGACAGAGGTGCTAAAGGACCATTCAAGAAAGACAAGTCCGCTGCAGAGAACCTATATGAATTCATCGCATTGGTCTTCACTGCAGAGGATGTGAGGGAGATTCCCACACCTGAGCCATTCTTGTTAAGTGACAAGTCTGAGGAACTGTCCCAGACTGAAATGTCAATAGAGGTGGTTTTGAAACAGATTGATAAATTAAACAGTAATACGTCACTAGGACCAGACAGTATTCACCCAAAAGTTATGAAGGAACTCAAAAAAATATAAAATTGCAGAACTACTAACTATGGTATGTAACCTATTGCTTAAATTAGTCTCTGTAACAGATGACTGGAGGATAGCTAATACAATGCAAATTTTCCAAAAAGGCTCCTAGCAATTACAGGCTGGTAAGCCTAACTTCAGCATCAGGCAAATTGGTTGAAACTATAGTAAAGAACAGAGTTATCAGATACATAGATTAACGCAATATGTTGGGGAAGAATCATCATAGCTTTGGTAAAGGAAAATCATGCCTCACCAATCTATTAGAATTCTTTGAGGGTGTCAACAAGTGTGTTGACAAGGGTGATCCAGTCGATATAGTATACTTGGACTTTCAGAAAGCCTTTATCTAGGTCCCAAACCTCAAGCTCTTAAGCTTAAACTTAAGCTCCTAAAGGCTCTTAAGCAAAATAAACTATAATGGGATAAGAGGTAGGGTTCTCTCATGAATCAGGAACTAGTTAGATACAGGAAACAAAATGTAGGAATGGTTTATTTTCACAGTGGAGGAGGTAAATAGTGGGGTACCTGAAAGATCTGTATGGGGATCTGAGCTGTTCAACATATTCATAAATGATCTGGAAAAGGGGGTAAACAGTGATGTGGCACACTTTGCAGACAATACCAAATTTCTCAGCATAGTTAACTCCAAAGAAGAGTTAAAAAGGGATCTAATTAATCTGGGTGACTGGGCAACAAAACAGCAAATGAAATTCAATGTTGATAACCGTGAAGTAATGCATACTGGAAAACACTCAACTCTACATACAAAATGATGGGGTCTAAATTAGCTGTTACCATTCAAGAAAGAGATCTTGGTGTCATTGTGGATAGTTCTCTGAAAACAGCCACTCAATGTGCAGTGGCAGTCAAAAAAGCTAACCGAATATTAAGAATCATTAGGAAAGGGATAGATAGTAAGACAGAAAAGAGGAGGTTACCTGTTACTGGAGGTTCTTCGAGATGTGTGATCTGTATTCTTCGAGATGTGTGATCTGTATTCCCGATCTGTATTCCACGGACGGTTTACACATGCACACCATGGTCTGGAGTGGAGAATTAGAAAGTAGTGTCCATCGGTCAGCACATGCGCCCTGATTTGTCTCATGTTTTTTTCTGAAGAGATAAAGGGCGGGACAGGCAACTCCAGTTCCTTTTCCACTGCAAATCCAGCAGATCTGCAGCAGAAGGCAAGGAGGGTGGGAAATGGAATAGAGATAGGGGCCACGCATTTCAAAGAACCTCCAGTTACAGGTCAGTAAATTCCTCTTCTTCTTCTTCTTGGTGTGACAGGCCCTATTGTATTCCATTGAGGGTGACTAACAAGTGGTACCTAAGTCAGAGGAGGGTGCGAAGATGCAGATGGAAGAGATAAGCAGAGGACAGCCACGCCCTGAGGGAGGCATCCGTCACTGAGTCCTTCACCAAGGCATAATGTGCAGCAAAGATGTGTACTGAATTCCATGTGGCTGCTCTACATATATCGCAAAGCAGCACATGGTGGAGGCAGGCCATGGTTGAAGCCTGGGCTCTCATAGAATGGCCTACATCCCCGAGGGTAGTGGGAGGACAGATAATTGATATCATAGTGTAATGCATCCCAAAATCCACTTGGAAATTAGCTATGTAGAGATTGCCTGCCTCTTAACTGTTTCAGCTATTGCAACAATCAATCTGGGGGGGTTTCCTGATTGGTCTTGGCCTCTGTAGGTAGAAGGCCAAGGCCCAACGGACATCGAGGGAGTGGAGTTGCAGTTCCTCTTCAGAGTTGTGTGGTTTCAGGAAGAAAGCAGGTAAGTGAATGGATTGATTAACGTGAAACTGGGAAATGACCCGTTGGCAAAATTTTGGGATGCAGATGTAAGGAGACTTTATCTTTATAGAAAATCATGAAAGGAAAGTTCTCCATCATGGCCCCAAGCTCACTGACCCTTCTAGCTGAAGTGACAGCAATGAGGAAGGGACCTTCATGGAGAGGGACATAGAACGTGATGCCAGCAGTTCAAAGGGCGGTTTCGTTAGTATGGATAAAACCAGGTTGAGGTCCCACTGGGGAGTGATGGATTGTACAGGTGGGAAAGTTCTGATGAGGCCTTTCCAAAACCTAGCAGGCGGGTAAAGACAGAGTGTTCTTCCACATGGGGGTGAACGGCGCTAATTGCTGCTAGGTGGACCTAGCAGGCAAAGCATTTCCACTTGGCTCAGCAACAACTCCTAGGGGATTCCTTCCTGCTGCTAACACCCCCCCCCCCCCGGCAGCTGAAGTGCTGCTGAGGACCTGGAAGGGAACCAGTTCTTAGGATTTTGGGAGCTCATCACTGAACACACCCCTTCTAGAGAATATGCCCATCCAAATACCCTGCTCTGAGGTGAAATGCATGTGGATTGGGATGGCTGATGCCGCCGTTGTGCTGTGTCAGGAGATCGGGGAAAGCAGGGATGGGAATTAGGGGACAGGTAGACATAAGAAGGAGGTTGGGAAAACAAAACTGTCTGGACCAGGAAGGGATGATCAGGATCACTGTCGCTCTGTCTTGTCTGAACTTGTGTAGTACTCATGGTAGCAGTTAGAGAGGAGGCAAGGCGTAATTGAATTGGTCCGACAAGGAGATGGTGAGAGCATCGCTCCGAGAGCCTCAGACCTCCTCTGGAGCAATATGTGCTGCATTCTCTATTCACTGGGGATGTGAAGAGTTCTCTGGTCAGAGTTCCCCACTTGTCAAAGATGTCCTGTACCATGGTGTCATGGAGTTCCCACTCATGGTCAGTCATGAACTGTGTGCTGAGAAAAGTCTGCAATCACATTGTGTGTCCCTGGGAGATAGGCTGCAGATAACATGATCTGGTGAGTGATGCACCAGTTCCAAAGGGTGACTGCTTCGGAGCAGAGAGTCGTCAACCTTGTGCCCCCATTTGTTGCAAAGAGTCATGGTGTTGGCCAACATTATGAGAATTTGATGGGAACAGATGAGCAGGAGAAAAGCCTGACATGCCATCCTTACAGCTCAGAGCTCCAGAATGTTGATGTGCATTCTGGACTCCCAAAGAGTCCATGTTTCCTGTGTCATTTGTTCAGCCATGTGCGCTCCCCAGCCTACAAGGGATGCATCAGTGATAACTGTCTTGTGCAGGAAGTGAGGGTGGGAAGGGAACCCTTACGTGTTCCCTCTACCAGTGGAGGGATGAGATTACCATGCGTGAGTGTGTGGAGGAGAACTGTGAGCACGCGGTCCATGGCATGATGGTTGGGTGAGTAAACCAACTGGAGCCACATCTGGAGGCAGCGAAGATGCAGATTTATGTGCATGAGGCCATGTGTCCCAGGAAGGATAGGAAAGTCCTGGCTGTGACTGAAGGACTGCTGACTACATGAGTTATGAGTTCTTGGTAGGCAGGCTTATGCAGAGACTGAGTTGATAGTGGCCCTAAAAAGTCTAGGCATTGCACTGGGTTTAAGGTTGATTTTTGGCATCGATATTGACCCAAAGAGAACAAAGGAGGATGAGCAACATGGAGGTTAAAACCTGGGCTTCATGTCTGGACCGTGCTGCCAGAAGCCAGTCATTGACATATGGGAATATGAGGACCCCATAACTCCTGATTTGGGTTGCTACAATGGAGAAAACCTTGGTGAAAACTCTAGGAGCTGTGGTAAATCCACACAGTTTATTAATATATTTAGCACAGTCACAAACACCCCAACTCAGTAAGGTAGATACTACAGAATGTACATTTGCACATCCATAAGAAGTATCGAAAGGAAAAACAAAACAAACAAAAAAACTTACCAGAAAAGTACTGAAAGTCTTCTCCCTCCCCACCCTCCACATGTCCTAGAGACCGTGGCCCATATCCTGTACTCTGCCAGTCTAACAGTCTCTGGCCTTTAATTTGTGACTTCTAAGCCAATAAGAAATGAAAAGTCACTGAGACTTTGACCAGCAGCTAACATGTTCCTATAAAAACTGTAGGGGAAGTGCTTTTGGGCACTCTGTCTAGGAGGAAAAGGGGAAGTAGGCAAAATAAATTGCTTCTCACAGAATAATAGGGACCCATAAAAAACAACTAATTACAACCTTGATGTCAAACACATGGATACCTGGGAGATGGTTTGGAATCTGGGGAAGCATGGGCTGTTATAGCAGGGACAAGGGAGAGACAAGAGAGAACATGGGTGGAAATCAAATCAGTATCTTACATGTGTATACTAAAGCAAGTAGAATGGGGTATAAGCAGGAAGAACCCTGTCTTAACCAGGAAATCTTCAATGATCTGAAACTCAAAAAAAAAAAAAAAAAAAGTGGAAACTAGGTCAAATTACAAAGCATGAATATAAACAAATAACAGGGACAAAATTAGAAAGGCCAAGGCACAAAATTAGATTAAACTAGCTAGAGACATAAAGGATAACAAAAAACATTCTACAAATACATTAGTAGCAAGAGAAAGAACAAGATCAAGGTAGACCCATTTTCTCAATGAGGGAGGAAAAACAATAACAGAAAATGTGGAAATGGCAGACGTGCTAAATGACTTTTTTGTTTCAGTTTTCACCAAAGAAATTTAGTAGCAACTGGACATCTAGCATAGTGAATGCCAGAGAAAATGAGGTAGGATCAGAGGTTAAAATAGGGAACAAACAAGTTAAAAATTAGTTAGACAAGTTAGAGATCTTCAAGTCACCAGGGCCTGATGAAATACATCCTTGAATTCTCAAGGAGCTGACTGAGCAGATAATCTGAGCCATTAGCAATTATCTTCTAAAAGTCATGAAAGATGGGAGAGATTCCAGAGGACTGGAAAAAGGGCAAATACAGTGCCAATCTATAAACAGAGAAATAACGACAACCTCGGGGAAATACAAACCAGTCAGCTTAACTTCTGTACCTGGAAAGATAATGGAGCAAATAATTAAGCAATTAATTTGCAAAAACTTAGAAGATAATAAGGTGATAAGTAACCATCAGCATGAATTGGTCAAGAACAAATTGTGGCAAACCAACCTAATAGCTTCCTATGACAGGGTAATAAGCCTTGCAGATATGGGGGAAGTGGTATTTCTTGACTTTAGTAAGGCTTTTGATACCATCTCACATGACCTTCTCATAAAAAAACTAGGGAGATACTACCTAGATGAAGCTATTATAAGATGGGTGCATAACTGGTTGGAAAACCGTACCCAGAGAGTAATCAGTGGTTCAGTGTCAAGCTGGAAGGGCATAATGAGTGGGGTCCCACGGGGATCAGTTCTGGGTCTGGTTCTGTTCAGTATCTTCATCAATTATTTAGATAATGGCATAGAGAGTATACTTATAAAATTTGCGGATGATACCAAGCTGGGAGAGTTTGCAAGTGCTTTGGAGGATAGGATTAAAATTAAAAATGAACTGGACAAACTGGATAAATGGTCTGAAGTAAATAAGATGAAATTCAATAAGGACAAATGAAAAGTATTCCACTTATGAAGGAACAATCAGTTGCACTCACATAAAATGGGAAATGACTGCCTAGGAAGGAGTATTGCAGAAAGTAATCTGGGGGTCATAGTGGATCACAAGCTAAATATTAGTCAACAATATCACACTGTTGCAAAAAAAGCAAACATCATTCTGAGGTGTATTAGCTGGAGTGTGGTAAGGAAGACAAAAAGTAATTCTTCCACCCTACGCAGCACTGATTAGGTCTCAACTGGAGTACTGTGTCCAGTTTTGGGCATCACATTTCAGGAAAGATGTGAACAAATTGGAGAAAGTCCACAGAAGAGCAACAAAAATGATTAAAGGTCTAGAAAACATGATGTATGAGGGAAGATTGAAAAAATTGGGTTGTTTAGTCTGTAGAAGGGAAGACTGAGAAGGGACATGATAACAGTTTTCAAGTACATAAAAGATTGTTAAAAGGAGGAGGGAGAAAAATTGCTCTCCTTAACCTCGGAGGATAGGACAAGAAGCAATAGGCTTAAACTGCAGTAAGGGCAGTTTAGATTGTACATTAGGAAAAACTTCCTAACTGTCAGAGTAGTTAAGCACTGGAATAAATTACCCAAGGAGGCTGTGGAATCTCCATCACTGGAGATTTTTAAGATCAGGTTATACAAGCATCTGTCAGGGATGGTCTAGATAATACTTAGTCCTGCCATGAGTACAGGGGACTGGACTAGATGACCTCAAGAGGTCATTTCCAGTCCTATGATTCTATGATGTGGCCTTCTCCCAAGCAGTAGAGGCAGGGTTGATGTTCATTGGTGACTGAGAAGGAATGCAAGGCAGAAGGTGCAGATTTTAAAGCCTGGGATCTTCGGCATAGTGCAGTACCCATGTATGGATATGGGTGGGGAAGTTTACCAAAAAACAAACCCACAAACTATCTCTTCTACTCTAAAAATTACTCATCTATCTAAAAACAGAAAGAAAAAAAAGAGAGTGAAAAATCAGTAAAAAACCAGCTATATACAACTTTGTTCTTTTGAAAGTGGGTCACATGCAGGAAGACACTAATAGTTCCGACCCAGACCATGTTGCAATGAGAAGGAACTGGAGATGTGGTTGGTCTGCCCCACTCTTTATCACCTTAGATGAAACCAGGTGATGAGTCAGGGCACATGCACGGACTAACAGACACTACTTTCAAATTCTCCAACGCACTATTACTGAAAAATTGCTTACTTTCTCATTTTTACCATATAATGATAAAATACATCAATTGGAATATAAATATTGTACTTACATTTCAGTGTATTGCAGAGCAGTATCAACAAGTCATTTTATGACATTTTAGTTTGTACTGGCGTCACTAATGCTTTTAATGTAGCCAGTTGTAAAACTAGGCAAATATCTAGATGAGTTGATGTACCCCTGGAAGATCTCCGAGTACCCCCAGGAGTACACGGTACCCTTGGTTGAGAACCACTGCACTAGATGACCTAGATTAAAATTCTGGTTAAAACTGAACATGAATTTTGTGATCCTGTTCCCAGCAGACATTTCTCACAAATATTCAACACAACTGGCAGGCTAAAGGCCATGGACTAGAGTAGTAGGAAATCTGCAGGTTAGAATTAAAATGCCTTGTGGGAGCCGTGTGGAGAAACTTGCACAGTGTCTGCCTGCTCTGTGGCTGGCAATATTTGCCAGTAGCAGTACTATTATTCACATGCAGCAAATTCACATGAAAATACAAATTAAAAGGCAATATTTAATATTATTGTGTAACATGTTCTAACTTTAATTGCCATGAAATGTCAGATAGCTAATAAGATTAACTCTAGTATTTACAGTACCTTGTATGGTATCCTTATGGAAGACATAAGTATATACTTTATCATCATCGTAAGCAGCAAATACACCTTTATCTATTGGCCAATTTTCCCACAGAATGCCTTTAATGGTTGGTGGAAAATTTGGGATCTCATGAACACCATCATTTACCTACAAAAAAAAGTAATGTAAAATTATTTAGTAAGCAGAAAGCCAATGAGACACACTGAATAGTGTGATCAGTTCTGGTCACCCATCTCAAAAAAAGATGTAAAAGTGCTCCAGAAATGGGCGATGAAAATTATTGAGGACATGAAGACTTTCATATGCATTGAAACTGGGAATAGTAGAATTATTTAGTTTAGAGAGGAGATGAATAACGAAAATAATGAATGTTACTAAGAAGTAAATTGGGTTCTCCTATTTGCCTTTCTTATAATACAAGAACTAGGGGACACAGTGAAATACATTTATAACTAATAAAAAATTTTAAATCACAACACACATTTGCCAGTGGAATTCTCTGCTAAAGGTGTTGAGTCCAAGAGCATAACAGGCTTAAAATATGAGACATGAATACGGATAATCAGAAAATACACAGTAACATTAGAAAAGATAAAGTAATTATAAACAGATATAAACAGTACGTAAACCAACTGTCTGGGGTTAAGAAGAAATTTTGCTCATGGGCAAGCTTGGTCTGATCTGGTGTGGCGGTTCTATGTCCCTATATTATCACTAGGCTATTCCCTCTGCCACCTCACTTTTTTTTTTTTTTTTGGTGGCAAATCAGTCCAACTGGCACCATACATAAAACACACACCCTACAGTAGAAATAACTTACAGAGAACTCTGTTTGTAAGTAAAGTGGAATGAATGTCCTGAATTGACTTACTGGGCAATACACAAAGCCATCACTTTTGTCATCAATGAAAACCAATCTGGTTCCATTGGGGTCTGGATAGATTTTTCTCACACTGACAGGATGCCGATATTCATTCACGTATTGCCAGTCTTCAATGTAGAAATAGTGAATAACACCTGTCTAATAATAAATAATAGAACAATCAGCATACTGGTACTACACAAGTAACTATAATGTAAACAATGTTGAGGTAATTCTTTTTGATGGAGTCACTCCAATGTTACTCCATTTTGGTTTGTCCTGTGTTCGAGTGCTAAGTGTGAGGAGTATTTAAGGAAGAGCATTTTCAGTCTCTTTGGCCTTCTTTTCCCATTGGCAGCTGCTCTGGGGGAGATGGCAGGAGAATCTAGGGCGTTTTTTGAGGCAACCTTGATTCCTGTGTGACTATGTTCTCCCGGTTGCCAAAAAAAGGCAAAAGTACTCTTCAATATACTCTGGTAGAACAGAAGAGCAGAAAAAACACGATCTCTGGTCTCGTGGCTGAGCATTTTCCCCCACACAATGCAGCCCTGTAGCAAAGGAAAGCTGCAAAATCAACTCAAAGAAATTTACCTCCTCCCAAATATTTAGAATTCTGAGCCGAATTGATTAAAAACCATCTAGAAGTGGAATATGGGTTTAGAAAAAGTTTTGGAGAAAAAATGGGAGATTTCCCTATGCCTGTGGTCTGCAGACGAAGGTCTGCTACATTCTACACAGTTCTGGAAGCAGGGAGAATTCGATGGCTCTCTAGAGCAGGGTTTCTCAAACTTCATTGCACCGTGACCCCCTTCTGACAACAACAATTATTACACAATCCTAAGAAGGGGGATCAAAGCCTGAGCCCCACCACCCCAGGCTAGGGGGCCAAAGCCCAAGTCCTGCCATCCTGGCGGGTGCCACAGCTTGAGGGCTTCAGCCCTGGGAGGTGGGGCTCAGATTTTGCCTTTAGCCCCAGCAAGTCTAACACCAGCCCACGTGACCCCTTTAAAATGGGGTCCTGACCCACTCTGGGGTCCCAACCCACAGTTTGAGAAATGCTGCTCTAGAGAAAAGGACCTAGCATGTAGTATCCAGAACTATCAAATTTGTCTCTGTCTCCAAATAGCAAGTGTGACACTCTTAGAATCTGTGCACCTACCTTAGACAAAAAAAAGTGAATTAATTAGTTATTTAATTAATGCTATATTTTAATATGGAGAAATCTTTTAGGGATTCTTTTCATTTTCCTCTTATATGTACAGAAGATATTTTTAAAATCATATAAAATAGCTAATTGTAAAACTCTTACACACCCGATTGTTCAGCTGTGAATTCAGTATCTTATATTAAATCAGTAACATCTTAAAAAAATAATTTTAAAAAATGAAATAACCAAAAAGCCCAATAATTAATTTCAAAAATCACTAATGAACTTTTAACTATGTTACTAAGCCAATGATGGTGTTGGAGACTGAAACACTACCTTTCCTTTGGAAACCCTGCATATGGGGGGAGGGATAGCTCAGTGGTTTGAGCATTGGCCTGCTAAACCCAGGGTTGTGAGTTCAATCCTTGAGGGGGCCACTTGGGGATCTGGGGCAAAAAATCAGTACTTGGTCCTGCTAAGGAAGGCAGGGGGCTGGACTCAATGACCTTTCAAGGTCTCTTCCAGTTCTAGGAGATGGGATGGGATCTTATGTAGAGTAATTAAGGGCTCAATCCTTTGAAGTACTTTGTGCCCTGAACTTCCATTGAAATCAGTAGCAGTGGAACGTATTCAAAACCCCACAGGAAGTGATCATCACTTCAAAGGTTTGAGCCCATGGGATACTGAAGCTCTAACATCTCACTCAAAGGTCTTTTACAGGGCAACAGAATGTGCTACTGAACCATTAACTGGCCAAAAGGTTGTACATTTTCAAAACTTTTTCTTTGATAAAATGAACAAGAAAATTATTTACTTTGTGGTTTACAGTGGAAATAATATCACTACTATAAAATAAAGGAACAGAAGCTCTTCTGACAGTTTTAAAATGTACTAACAACTGTGCATGATCTTCTAAAGAAAACAATTCATACAAGTGCCAGACAATTTTTTTTCTACTGCTTGTAATTTCTCTCATCTCTCTGCCTGATCATCTTGGTAATTCTAGTTTAGCTTCAGTTCAAAAACTTACATTAAAAATTGTGAGGAAGTTGTGGGTTGTGCCAACACATCCTTTGGTTTTCATATACCTGATGCCAGCCCAGATAATGATGTGTGGCTGTTTATCATCACTTCATTCATTTTCCAAGGTGCTTCTTCTGTTCCTTAAACTCCACCAATGATGTCAGCCTTGACACACTGTATGTCCACTAACAAACAACTTTCTCAGAACTCCATTTCACATCACTCCCAACATATGAAATGTATTTCATGAGCTTGTCCTCAAAGCCACCACCCTCTCTTCATTCAAATCCCTTTGATACAAGAGATTTTTCAGCTGCTCTATTCTGTGTAAGGAATAAGGCATTAAGAACATTGCCCTGCCATCACTAGCTGAAGAACTGAAATTAAACTTATTTAAATTAGTAAAAATTGGAGTCTTGACAGTGAATCCTAATGTTAAGATGCATATAAATGTATAACTGTTTATTGTTATACGGGTTTAATAACTAAGAAAGACAGTTTTAAGAGGTTACAGCCAGGGATAACAAGATGGTGGTCGCAGGTAATCACAGCCAGAGAAACTAAAAGGGTGGTCTTGGAGTAATTTGGCCTATAGCAAACAGGCAGTCTGAGGTGAGATAAAGATCACTCCAAAACTTGAAGGGAGGGGCCAGTTGAGCATGGCACAGGTTTTCAACCAGGTCCAGCATTAATTGACAGATGAACTTAGCAGCTGTGATTGGTTTATAAGAACGGACCAATCAGAGTAGGCTTTAAGATGACTGGAGGAAAGGTATGCTAACAAGAAGGACTGAGGCAGTAACCAATCAGAATAGGCCAAGAAGTGTGTTTAAGAAAGAAACTGAGAAGCTTGAGTGTGTGTGTTTTCATTCTCAGAGACCGTTGGAGTGCGAGAGCAGAAGGAAGAGAGTTTGTCAGCAGGAAAAGCCAGAAGAAGCAGGAAGAGAGCTGAAATCACTAAAAAAGGGAAGAATAGGGCTAGGGGTTTGTTGTGGCAGACCAAGCAATCACACAGAGGTGTAATGTCAACAGACCCAGGTTATCAGGAGGTGGGACTGAACATGGGACCTCTGGAGCTTAGTGCATGATCCTCTACTGCATGAGCTAAAAGCCATCTGGCTGCTAGCTAAGGCTGTAGAGCAGACTCATTTTATCTCTCTCTCTCTCTCTCTCTCTAAGTGGCCTCGGTGCCACTAGATGGGACAAAACACCACACCCAGGAGGTGTGTGGGTTACAGAGGCAGTAGCAGAGAAGCAATGACAGGAGCAGCAGCTAAGAAGTAGCTGTGACAGAACAGAAGGACCATTTGACAGATCTGAGGGAAAGAAGACTGCAGAGAAGTAAGCATGACGACCAGGGTATAAGAAGAAAATAGGATATATGAGTCTGTATGCCTGAGATACTAAAGTTGGATGTTTGTGTATATATGTTTGTTACTATGTATACAGTTTTAATATTTAAGTAAGAACTTGCTGTCAGCATCCTACATGTGACTGATCACTGCAAGTAGAATGTAACCACTTAAATATATTTCTGGTTGCATGATACACCTCTACCCCCATATAACGCGACCTGATATAACACGAATTCGGATATAACGCGGTAAAGCAGTGCTCCGGGGGGGCAGGGCTGCGCACTCCGGCAGATCAAAGCAAGTTCGATATAATGTGGTTTCACCTATAACGCGGTAAGATTTTTTTGGCTCCCGAGGACAGCGTTATATCGGGGTAGAGGTGTACTACGGTATTGGGTACTTTGATGTGCATACTTTTTCTAATAGAATTTGTGTTTATTTCTTGATATATGCTTTTAAGATTTATTGTTATCAGAGAACACTGATACATTAAATAAAGAATATTTTCGTTTTCAAAGCTTGCTGCCTGAGTGTCAATCCTTGGAGCAGAAGGCTGTATCGGTGTACTCTCAAAGGTCAACAGAATTAGTCTGTTCTGGGGAGTTTTCCAAAGCTCAGAGGGAAAAACCTCTGGTAAAACCCTGGCAATTCCTCTAGGGCGGGTCACCTCCTTTCACCTACTAAAAACCAGACAAATTGATGATTGATTTACTGATATAGGCAAGCCATTGTGGAAAGTCCTGAGTCTGATTTTTGGGGGCAACACCTTGTGAAGACACACTTCTAAAACAATGTCTACAAGAAACTTTTTAATAGTACAAGGTTGAGGGGCAACTCTAGATATACAATTTACAAACAAAGCCAAACAAACTAAAAATCATTTTATAGGTTAGGATGTGGCTAATCATTACTTTGGTAACATAAGAATGGCCCTACCGGGTCAGACCAAAGGTCCATCTAGCCCAGTATCCTGTCTTCCGACAGTGGCCAGTGCCAGGTGCCCCAGAGGGCACCCTTTAATCCCTCCAGTTTGTATGTCTTTTTAGACTGTGAGCTGTTGGAGGCAGGATCTGTGCTTTATGTTTGTAAAGGGGATGGCATGTGGTGGATGCTACTCCTATGCAGTTGTCACATAATAGTTCCTCATAATCTAGGTTATCTTTTTCCTTCATGTCTGTAAGGTTCCTAGCACAATGGGGCCCTAATCCTTGATAGATGCCCCTGAGCACCATTGTAATACAAATAAATAATATTAAATTCAATATCAGTTTTGCCAATGACTTTAATAAAAGCAGGACTTGGTCTTCAGTTACGAAGCTGGGCATCAATCAAAACCAACTGAACCACTGTAATGTGCCAGTGTAACTGCATCACATACAGGCCTAAATAATTAAGGAAGCTGTCTGAAATTTTGTTTCTATTTGCCTAAAATATAGCTTGCATACAAAGTAAGTCTTGGTACACTGCATATCAGAACCATACAATTATGCCTATTGTATGAAGAGAAATAGTCCAAGTAATCAAAAACAGAAACTTATTGAATCTAAGAAGAACTTGAGACAAGCAATATACTTACATCTGTACCATAGATGAGGAAATCACCAGTAAGAGCATGGCACAAGATTCGACATTTATCATCCACCGCTGGGAAAAGTCGAGTCTCTCGTTCTTCCTGAGCATCCAAACCTTCACCTTCTATCTAAAGCATAAGGAATAAGCAAAACTGAAACCACTACCACCACCAGCAAGATATTAATGAATTTTGTCTGTATGAAGCAGACACTAAGGCACTACCCTAGCTGTTATAACTAGCTCAGATTTGCCCTTTCATATGTACCACTTACAAACCACTAGCTGCTCCCCTAAGACCCCATACAGAACTTTCAAAGAAAGCTTGTTAAACACCTCATAAGCTAGCACTTTCTTCTCATCCACTGCCACTTCAAGACAGAATGTACACTTCTGCAAGCCACCTGTAACTCAGTTGTTCTCATGTTTGCTACTAAAATAATTTTTTGGAAGGTTTTTAACTCTTACCTCGGTTAGTTACATCTCCTCACCCACTCAGCACCTAACTTCCACTCAGACCAATCTTACTACCATTAGGACTCAATTTCTTCCTCAGTCTATTGCCACCTCAATTCAGCTGGCCTTTCAGAGTTCAAAATCTTCTGTATACTTACCATATGCAACTGGACTTTACCCTCAAAGAGTGCAGCAGCATAGTCAGAATTAAGATATATACTGGTTACTGTCCCCAGATACTCCATGTCTTTAAGCTTTTTTACACCTACAGAATTTAAAGGGAAGGGAGGGGGGGGAAAAGATAAATTATGCATGGTCCATTTTCTGTTCTTCTTACCTACCTGAGTAATTCATAATAATCTAAGAGGGCAGGAGAGTAAAAGGTAGAGAAGTAGGAGGAACTCTTGACAGAAACATGGGAGACTATGAGAAAGCAGCTGCATCTTTATGTTACTAAGGGTTAAAAGGGACCCTCTTTCCCCAACGAAACCTCACAAACCTACGGTTAGTCCATCTATGACTAATGCTGGACTTTTTTCCCTTTAGAGTGATCTTTTTATTCATAAAAGATTTTGAATTGACAAGTACTGAAACTTAAGTCTGTTGCCTAAAAAAAACAGGTATAGCACAAGCTTTTCTACTCTGCCCCACCAATCCAGCTAAACTCTGGATGGAACACCTATAGGAATTTGAGAATAGTTTAGTCTCCATGTTTATACAGCCTTGGACTCTCTGCTAGGACTGCCAATATGGACTGAGACCATCTACTAATTTTACATAAGTCAAACAACCTTCAGTTGGTAGTGACTTTCAGGCAACAACAGCATGAGCTGCGTTTGACCTGATGACAAAGAATGAAAGGCTTCATTCAACCCTGGGAATCATGAATTTTTGTTCTAATTGCCTCCACAATGTCTTGTTTGTACTAATCCAAATTCTGGGAATCCAATGTGCAGTCCTGAATTTTGGTGTCCCATCAGATTATACAATAACAACACCTTACACTAAGTAGGATATTAGAAGAGTTAAACAAAACGCCTGTTTTATAAAATGGACATATATTTAGCAGATAATGGATGATAAGATACTTTAAAATAAGAGAACTACAGTCATACTTACTATTCTCTCCAAGTACATAAAACCAAGCACGATTATTCATTCCTACAGCCAAATGATAAAGACCTACTGCAACAAAGTTTGGCTCCACTTCAACAGAAACTGTGATTGGTAGCTCCTATAAGAAAATCACACCAAATTTTCTCATTGTTACTACTTATTTAAAAGTTACATCTAAATTAAGTGAAAAATTAATAGGCTAGCATACTGCTTCAACATGATTGGCCACAGTAACTTCAAGAAGAGAAGTGAGGTACGCAATCCGTGTACCACAAGCATCTCCAAGGATTGGAAGCTTTGTCAAGAAGACGTGGAGTGAGCCTCTTTGTGTAGACACTGCCAACAACTGCCCATCATCTGTCCAAGCCAGGTGATCTAGACCTAAAATATTGAGAAGCTTTTACAACAACAACAAAAATAGCTACTTGGTTGTCATTAAATTCCACAAACAATTCTATTGTTTTTAAAATGCAACCATGTCAAGGTTTCATTACTTAAGAATATTTTTTCTAGGGTTGTCAATTAATCGCAGTTAACTCACGCAATTAACTAAAAGAAAATTAATCGCAATTAAAAAAATTAATCGCGATTAATCACAGTTTTAATTGCACTATTAAACAATAGAATACGAATTGAAATTTATTAAACATTTTGTATGTTTTTCTACATTTTCATATATATTGTATTCTGTCTTGTAATTGAAATCAAAGTGTATATTATTCTTGATTACAAATATTTGCACTGTAAAAGATAAACAAAAGAATAATAAAAAGCAACAGAGAGTCCTGTGGCACCTTTATGACTAACAGATATATTGGAGCATAAGCTTTCGTGGGTGAATACCCACTTCGTTAGATGTCTTAAAGGTGCCACAGGATTCTCTATTGCTTTTTACAGATCCAGACTAACACGGCTACCCCTCTGATAAAAGAAATAGTATTTTTCAATTCACCTCATACAAAGTACTGTGTCATGAAAGCGCAATTTACAAATGTAGATTTTTTTTGTTACATCACTGCATCCAAACACAAAACAATGTAAAACTTCCAAGCCTACAAGTCCACTCAGTCCTACTTCTTATTCAGCCAATCGCTAAGACAAACAAGTTTGTTTACATTTATAGGAGATAATGCTTCCCTCTTCTCATTTACAATGTCACCAGAAAGTGAGAGCAGGCATTTGTATGGCACTTTTGTAGCCGGCATTGCAAGGTATTTACGTGCCAGATATGCTAACCATTTGTATGCCCTTTCATGCTTTGGCCACCATTCCAGAGGACACGCTTCCATGCAGATGATGCTTGTTAAAAAAATAATGTGTTAATTAAATTTGTGACTGAACTCCTTGGGGGAGAATTGTATGTCTCCTGTTCTGTTTTACCCACATTCTGCCACGTATTTAATGTTCTAGCAGTCTTGGATGATGACCTAGCACATGTTCATTTTAACAACACTTTCACAGCAGATTTGACAAAACGCAAAGAAGGTACCAATGTGAGATTTCTAAGGATAGATACAGCACTTGATCCAAGGATTAAGAATCTGAAGTGCCTTCCAAAATCTAAAAGGGATGAGGTGTGGAGAATGCTTTCAGATGTCTTAAAGGAACAACATTCCGATGTGGAAACTACAGAACCCGAACCACCAAAAAAGAAAATGAACCTTCTGCTGGTGTCATCTGACTCAGATGATGAAAATGAACATGTGTCGGTCTGCTCTGCTTTAGATCATTATCGAGCAGAACTCGTCACCAGCATGGACACATGTCTTCTGGAATGGTAGTTGAAACATGAAGGGACAGCTGAATCTTTAGCATATCTGGCATGTAAATATCTTGTGATGCCTGTTACAACAATGCCATGCAAATGCCAGTTCTCACTTTCAGGTGACATCGTAAACAAGACGTGGGCAGCATTATCTCCTGCAAATTGTAACCAAACTTGTTTGTCTGAGCGATTGGCTGAAATAGGACTGAGTGGGCTTGTAGGTTCTAAAGTTTTACATTGTTTTGTTTTTGAATGCAGTTATTTTTTGTACATAATTCTACATTTGTAAGTTCAACTTTCACGATAAAGAGATTGCACTACAGTATTTGTATTAGGTGAATTGAAATATACTATTTCTTTTGTTTTTTACAGTGTAAATATCTGCAATCAAAAATATAAAATGAACATTGTACACTTTGTATTCTGTGTTGTAATTGAAATCAATATATTTGAAAATTTAGAAAACATCCAAAAATATTTAAATAAATGGTATTCTATTATTGCTTAACAGTGTGATTAATTGCATGATTAATTTTTTTAATTGCTTGACAGTCCTAATTTTTTCACACCCTTTGTACTTAAGTATAAAAACCTATGTAGAATGGAACAGAAATAGTTTATCATCACAGACCATAACCTGCTAATTAGGTCTTAATTTCATAGTGAATTTTATTGAAATTCACAATAAATGAATCCAATATTGAAATAAGACGTAACAATGGCAGGGACTCCTGCTCCAGAGATATACATACTCTTAGCACAAGAACATGCCACTCAGAAAAGCAAAACGGGAAAAAATAAACACACTAATTATTTTAGTAATTTGAATATACCATGCTATGGATTCAAAAATACTGGACAATCAACTGTTTTGAAAAACAGGATCTCTATGTGTTTTGTAAAAAAAAAAAAACAAAAACAAAACACCCCGAAAGCTACGTTAAATACCCAGTTTGGCAAACAGACCACCTCATAATACATACACATTGGAAAGGAGGGAGTTAACAATAGTCTATATTTAGACAGCTTTTCAATAAATATTCTTCTCTGTACATTCCCTCTTGTAAACATATTAATGTAAACAAAATTCTGTTTTACAGCTTTGGAAACTTTATCATACCTTTATTTTCATCATCCAGGTTTATTATAGCATACATTTCTTTCAGTTCTGACAGGTCATGAATCTTAATGCTAAAACAAAATATAAACAGTCACTACCTTTACTAGTACTATCATCCTAACCATCATGAACTGAAAGTAGTTAGTGAAGAGAGATAAGCTCATTATGGAGAAAAAAAATATTAAAGGGAGAATGCAAAGTGCAAACTATAAATATGTAGTTTTTGAAAAAACAGACACTGTCAACCTAGACGTTATATACTTTAAATTAATTTTTACTTGGCTTCCTATACACATACACACACACACACTAGAGAAATATTAAACTGAAATAGTTTCCCAAATCAAATGTGTCTGACTCCTTGTATGCATTTTAGTTTTTGCACTGAACACTGAGGCTGGTTGCATAGATGTCATGTTATTTATATGATCATAGAGTGCTCTTCCTGGACACTGGGAGAATGCCAGACTGATCCATCCTCTCATGGGACAAAAATATTGAGAAATGGAAGAGAGACTTCTCCGTTCAGGACTTCAAGGATGGGAAAATAACACTATCCTTTCACATGTGGCTGTCATGATACACTCATGTGCACACATAGAAGCACCTGATGGGCTAACACTGAATCATGGACCTAAGCAACTCGTCCCTGGGCCACAAACACTAACATCAGTTAAAAGTTGCTAGATTCAGAGCGCAGGAGCATGAAGTCTTTGTGTTGCTACTGCACTGTGGAACTTTCCTACCCTGCTGCACCACTTGCTTAACCCTATTCTGGAGGGATTATCCCTAAGTAAATTACCTTACAATAACTGGAATCCTTCAAGATGTGCTGTCCATATATATTCTACTCTTGGTGAGCATGTACCCCATGTGCTTGATATTGGCTCTTTTTGCCAGCTGTATCTTCTGGACAGGGCCGGATTAAGACCTTTAGAGGCCCTAAGCACTGAAAAGATTATGGTGCCCCCCATATGTAATTCAAAATAAAAACAATACTATATCATAAAATAAAATTTTAATTTTCAAAATGACATAAAACTTACATGTATGCTGAAATTAAAATAGCTTCTTTCTAGATTTTCTGATTGCAAAATTCTGGATAAGTTCATCGAAGCTGACTCGATGAAGCATGTCTGCTTCCATACACAATAAGGAAAGTGAATCAAGTCTGTCCTGACACATTGTTGTTCTCTGAGGGTTTTTTATTCTTTTCAGCTGAGAAAAAGAGCATTCTGCAGAGCAGTTAGTAATCAATGTTAGAAAAATACGTAGTGCGATCTCTACATTTGGAAATACACATTGTATTCCGTCTTTCTATATGGCATATTTGTTCTGTTCTAAAAGCCACTTCTGCATTCCTTGATAACGCCCTGATATGTTGGCAGCGTTGTCATAAGATTGACCTCTGCACTTTGAGAAATCTATTTTGCAAACTTGGCACAGATAATGCAGTACTTGATTTGCCATTTCTTCACCAGTGTGGCTTTTCAAATTGAGGAATGTTATAAATCGTTCAACTGGTTTTCCATCTGTGGGAGACACATATCTTAGTACAATACTCAATTGATCAATATGTGAAAGATCAGGTGTAGAGTCGACAGATAAACTGAAGTACCCAGCAGTACTTATTTCATCCATAATAGCTGAATGAACTTTGTCACTCATTAGACCAATGAGTTCATCACATATTGTCTTGGATAAGTATGATGGGTTACCTTTGCTAGCATTCCCATATTTTGAGATATGGCCTGCTAAAAATGGGTCAAACTGAGCCACAAGCACCAACAATCCCAAGAAATTTCCATTCTGCAATGATCCAAATGTGTCAGACCACGTTCAGCTAATGTTTGAACAACAGCTATAACACGCTGCAAGACATGTTGCCAGTATTCACGCTCCCCTTTAATTTGTTCTTCCAATTTTTGTGTCAATCCAAAGCTCTGTCTTCGATTTAAATATGTCAACACTGAATCTCTGTGAGTAGTGCTATTTTCATGTTGTTCAATTAAAACAGTATTCCGCCAGTCACTAAATCCATCTGCAGCAAACCAGGATGTTGAAGGTTTATATGCAAAAAGTTTGCAAACAAAACAGTACACAGACCCTGTTGATGGTGAATATAGTAGCCATTCTCGAGTGTATTTCTCTTTCTATTCGCTTTCATGCTGAAAAATATTTTTTGTGGACAATATCTTGTTTGTTTGCCATTGGTAAAAGTCCGACGTGAATTCTCAAATGGCCCAGTGTGGTGTTGACAGTCATTTGGTCCACGATCTATCCAGTAAGCTACATCATCAGTACTGAAATCAACCCACATACCAGGATCTTTTCTCCTATTATTTACAGCATGATCAGGTTCAGTCTCTGACACAGCCACATCTTCTAGAACAACGTCTGTTTTACCACCAAGAGTAGGATGATCAGTTACAGTTTCTGATTTCTTTGCATTATTTCTATTTATCTATGTTAGTAAGATGCCTCCCTGGTTTAGGTGGGGATAAGTAATGAAAAGAGAACAGAAAAAAGGGGGAAGAGTGTGTAGTGGAGTGTAAAGAAGTCTAACAAAGTTCTGATTTTTCTCATGATGACTACTTCAATGCTTTTTTTGAAATATCGAATATCAAATTAAAAAAAAAAAAACCTCTTTTTTTGGTGCCCTCTGCTTTGCTGGTGCCCTGAGCACGTGCTTAGTCTGACTATTGGGTAATCCAGCCCTGGTTCTGGGGCCACACATGTTCCTTAAGTGTCCATATGCTCCAGGACTGAGGGCACAATGGGCAGTGTGTGCCCAACTGCCACTTAGTTCCTTTGCCATCACAGACTCCAGGTGTTATAGGATTCCATAGTAGCAGGGAAGGAGGGAAGGTTGTGGAATATATATGGACAACATATGTCAAAGAACGCCATTTACTGTAAGTAACTTTTCTTTCTTTGAGTGCTTGTCTACATATATTCGACTCTTGGTGACTCACAAGCAGTAACCTAATGTAAGGAGGTGGGTGCTTGGAGTCTACTTAAAGATTGCAGCACTGTTCTGCCAAAAGAAGCATCAGATTTCAATGCTTCCACAAGGTAATGGAAGTATGAACTGTATAAGTATGAACTGAACCCCAAGTAGCTGCCCTGCAGATGTCTGGAATGGATATAGTTTGCAAAGAAGCTGCAGAGGCTGCCTGGGCCCTGTAGAAAGAGCCTTAAACTCAGCTGGAGGATATAAACTAGCTAGCTCATTACAGCCCTAATACATTACAGTCCGATATTCTGAGCTTGTATCACTTGACTCTTCATTCTATCAGCAAATGCTATCTTGTGGAAACTCTGAAAGTTCTGGACCTTTCCAAAAAAAGATCCTACAAACATCATGGACTGCAAGCTGAGAAATCCTAGGTCCCTGGGAAGGTGCAGGAGAGGAGGTTTTACTCTGGATGGTGGTGCAGAAGTGTGGTGCCTCATATGATGAAGACCTCAGGTGTTTCAAAAGGGCCATAATGGAACATTACATGGAAAAGGTCCTGGGGGCCAGAGAGAAGGGGACCAGGGCATATGCCTACTCCCATACCCCCTATATGATACAGGCATGAATGAAGCCCTTGACTCTCTTTCAGACGTATAAGGATCAAATGAGGGGGTCCTTGGTGAATATGTAGGGGATCCCTCCCTGTTGTGTTGGGAATTTGATGAGAAGCAAGAGCACTCCAGATCTAAGTGGGAGGCTGCTGAAGCTAGTGTCCTAGGTTGCAACGTTAACCTGCATTGAGCAGACCACCCAGTACTGACATTGTCATTCTGGTGGGGAAATTTAGCTCTGTGTAAAATTCTGGCTCATCAGGATATGAATATCTTTTGATACAGCATGCTTCTTCACTATGGAGAAAGATGGTGCCTAACCTCGGTGTGGGGATGGATAGCACCGGGGTGGATTGTGCTGACATGTCCAGGGCTAAAGTACTCTGTGTTGAAGGAAACAGTACCAAAGAGACTGGTATCAAAAAGGGTTGGTGCAGCAAGAGTTGGTGGCGGAGCACTTGGTTTTGAAGTAGCCCCGATGCTCTGGTCTCAGAGGCAGCTAGTTTTGATTCTTGAGATGGTGCTAGAGTTCTGGTAACTTGCCCCCTCAGAGTTCCAGAGCTACTCAACTCAGACGAAGGAGTCTCTTTAGATTGGGAGTGGAGAAGGAACTTGGACCTCTTTTTACTAGGAATTCCCAGCAGGGATCTGCTCTTCCCAAAAGGAGCGATGCTCCTTTTTTTCCAAGGTTCTGACCTTTTCAGTTCTACCCACATCCATAGCTGGGACAGTCTTAGAAGATGGGGCCCACAAACTAGAGTAATTGAAACTCACATAGGCTAGACTGAAATCAAACCTGCCTGGGGAAGGAGGGGGTTCTCCCCATCCTGGATCAGAGGCAGGCTGCATAGAGCAGTCAAATAAAAACAGATTAAGGTGTGCCTCTCTTGCCTTCAAAGTTCTTTTAGAAAAAGGACTTGCATTTATCAGGGATATGACCTTCCCCAACCAAAAACGCATATGGGATATCCATCATGAACTGATCATGGCACCTCACAAGAGGAGCAATACATAAAGCCAGGCAACTTCAGATGAGACTTAAGCCTTGGTATTAGGAAGAAGCTCCTGATAAGAGAGAAAATGAAAAGAAAACAAGGAAGTAAACTACCAAACCTTGCCAACAGGCAAACTATCCTAACTAACAATAATATAGACAACAATCCACAAAAAGTTGATGAAAAGACACTAGGGAGCTATATCTCACAGATATGGGCAATGGTGAAGGAACTGAGTGGCACTAGGGCCTGCAAAACCCGTAATGCCTTTGGTATGTGAGCAGAATGACACTCACAGCACCTGTGCAGCCCCAATGGACACTGCTGGCCAAAAGACTCCAATCTTGCGTGCCTGGGATGTATATGCATCAACAGTGGAATATATATGGACAGGCACTGAAGAAGAATGAGAGGATCACATTCAGTCTCCATATCCATTCAAACCTTGGCCTTTCTGTTGAGATTGCCAGTAAGGGTTCCAATTAGTAACAAATGTGGTGGTGGTTTTGGTGAGTCAGACCCTCATCTACTAGAGACTGGACTCATTTTAATTAAGCTACGGAATAACCACCATGTGGAAACAACTGAATATGAAAGTGGGATGGATTTAAACTAGTGATCTAGAGTTGAAAGACTCAACAGCTTAGTACTCAGCTCTTTATACCCTCTGATGGTTGATGCTATAGTGCTGTGTCTTTGGATTCCAACTGTTGTGCCCTTTAGTTCTTGCATAATGTGAATGGCATGCATTACCACTCTGGTTTCAAGACATTGATCAAGGAAGCGCTCTCTGCCAAAGACTGATATCCTTGTGCCACCTGGATGGCAGGTCTAGTTTTATTATTTGCTTTACAGTAGCCATTGCTGAGGCCCCAACCATGATTAGCTTAGTTAGAATATAAACTCTAGCCGGCAGGGGCCACCATTTTGGGGTCCATCCATCTAATGCCTAACATAATGCAACCCTGACCTCTGGGTCAGAGGTCTTTAGGTGCTACTGTAGTACAAATAATAAATATTTATAATCAGGACTCTGTTGTGCTAGGTGTTGTACAAATACATAGTAAAAGACATGCAGACAATTAATCTGTCTGTTTGCTCACAGTGTGAAAATCCAACTCTCACATTAGGCCCATCATAGAAATTGAGATTATCTTCTTGTCTATTTCTGAGATAAAACTCTTCAAGGATGGTGGCATGGTCTCTCAGTTGAGGGTCCCAGCCTTTGAAAACTGTTCCAGGCAGTGGTTTGCCCAAGCCAGAGTTTGTTTAGCTTCAGAGCAGGATGCATGCATTTTAGCTTGTTCTAAAGAAGTCAAGTTTTAGACATCAAACAAACGGAGGGACTGTCTACACACAGTATTTGTACCACTATACTGGTTTAAAAATAGACACAGTTAAAATAGTACAACCTCCCCCCTCATGTGGGCCCAGTTATACAATTGATATAACAGTCCTTACATCAATATAACTTATTTCTGTAAATTCAGCTATACTGATATAAACACCTTTATACTGAATAATTGCATCCACACTTTTAACTATGTTGGTTTCTAAACAGATATACCGTTATGCTGTTACAAAAATGGTGTGCAGATCAACCCTTATTATCCCATAAATGGGTTAAATTTTCTCAATAGCACATGAAGTGGATTAGATGAACAATTCCTACTACTGCTAACAGGCATTCTGTGTTTAATCTGTAGCACACAATAATGAAAGTATGTCACTAACACTTTTGTATTCAAGTATCACATTAGCCAATACAAAATAAACAAGATATCAAAAGTTAGAACAACGAAGAAAATAAATAATAGTGTTTGCTTTAAGACACTTGCTATTTCAGACATTTTATAAACAAATATGATCACTTACCAGTTATCTCCACATGATGCAGCTTTGTTTAGTGATTGTGATATTGCAATGCTGGTTAGGTTATCCTTATGATTGCGAGCTTGAAAAATCTCTTGACCAATCTCACGAATGTGTGTAGAAATAACAACAAAGCACCCACGTGAGAAGCCAATCATGATGTAGCCATCACCATACCTATAGCAAAACCAACATTTAAAGAGAGAGATGGCTGGGCAGCCTGGCTGCATAGAAAGTAACGCAATATGAGAAAAAACTCCTGAGCAGGATGCAAGTCAGATTGCTGAAGAAAGAAAGACAGAAATGCATTGAGTCTTCCTACAACAGATATAAAAATACTTGTTGGTGAGAGCAGTGTCTAGATCTCTCCTCATTGAGGTCCTCACCATAGGAAAACAGCAGACAGGAGGCTCCAGGGAGCAGCTTGGCTAGGGGCGGCTCCAAGGCAGGGAAGGGGGGTGGGGCAGGAGCAGCAGTGGATGCAGACAGCAACAGAGCAGAGCAGCAGGGGGGAGGAGGGGCACCCCTGCTCCGGAGACACCCTCTTAGCCGTTGCCCAGCCCACCCAACCCTAAGGCCAGCCCTGCTGGGTTTGGTACTAGTCAATATTTTCATTAATACTTGGATAATGGAGTGGAGAGTATGTTTACAAAATCATGAGGGCCGAGGAATGGGCTGGGGGCAGAGCAGGGGACATAGAGGAGCAGTGGCTGGGGCCAGAGCAGACCTGCGGCTGGAACTGGGATTGGGGCGGAGTGGAGCTGCAGCTGGGGCCGGAGCTGGGCTGGGAATGAAGCGGGGCTGGGTGGTGCTCCCTCCCCGCCCCCTGTGGGAACTGGCCCGGGCCCCACCATGCACTCCCTGAACATTCCTCCATGTCCCCCTAGAGGGGCATGCCCCACTGCTTTAGTCTGAAAGGAATATTATATTAAAAAGATACTTTATAAACCCAAAAATCCTCATGTGATAATGGGATAATTACCAGAAATGAAAATAAATTAGAAAGATAAAAACCTCAGTTTTTTCTTGCAATATTAAGAAGTTAGTGCAGGGGTCGGCAACCTTTCAGAAGCGGTGTGCCGAGTCTTCATTTATTCACTCTAATTTAATGTTTTGTGTACCAGTAATACATTTTAGCATTTTTAGAAGGTCTTTCTATAAGTCTATAATATATAACTAAACTATTGTTTTATGTAAAGTAAATAAGGTTTTTAAAATTTTTAAGATGCTTCATTTAAAATTAAATTAAAATGCAGAGCCCCCCCGACCGGTGGCCAGGACCCGGGCAGTGTGAGTGCCACTGAAAATCAGCTCGTGTGCCGACTTCGGCATGCGTGCCATAGGTTGCCTACCCGAGTTAGTGCTTGCTCACCATCTATAGGTTACAATGTTGCCATAGCGTTGCTGGAATTCCAGATCAATTGGGTTATCAGGATCATTCAGATTAAAAAGAAACAATGTTTTCTTGCCAACCACCACGCTTACCTGCCAATTGACAAAGTGAAAAACACACCCAGTGAGAACGCCATTTTAAAATAAAAACACTACTGTTTTTACTAAAAGACGAAGCTTTTATCCTTCAGAATTCAGTTCAAGGTCTGGTTCCACTGGTCAAGTTATAACATAAAATCAAAGGATACTGCGTTTTTTAGGATGCAGAGAATTGTCATCCATAGAGTGCAGGGAAACAGTATCACAGCTCTGGTGGCTAATGTTAGTCAATGATATAAACAAAGCTTCTAAACAGATTACATTATTAAATATTTTTTATGTTTAGAAATGTTATGAAATTTCCTTAAAAGCTATTCAAGTAATTTTAAAATGATTTCCTTAAAAATTATGAAGACATACAATTTAATATCTATCTAGATAAATGCTTCTTATTTGAGGAAATCCACAGAGATGATGGATTTTGTCTCAGTTTTCAATGCTCTCTTTTTGCATTCTCTGGCGACCAAATAAATAGCATTACTATCAGACAAAGTAGAAGCTAGCTCAATGCAGGGTAACACAGGGAAGGGAGGAGATCATCAGAAAAAGGAGGCTTATTACTATAACACCTATAACAAGAAAACAAGGAAGAACTTGTTTTATGTCTCATGCTTTGTGTTTGCTTGGATTGACAAGAATATTAAACAAAAAGGTTATTTTCTATCTTAATTTAGATCATTCTCTTTTTGCCCTCAGTCTAAAAGTGAAGCACTATTCATGCTAACGCCTATTTTAGGAGTATTAAAATACTAATAAACCCCTTCCCCCCTAACCCTGTTTCTTAACATATTTGGGGGAAAAACCAAGCCCCAGTGCAAACCCAAAAAACGGTAATAGCTGATAACAAGAGATTTGAGTTTCCCCAAAGTCTGAGTGTGTGTGAATCCAAAGATTTGGCCTCAGCCCATCTCTAGTCATAACCTCTTAAAGCATTTAGTTCTTAAATGTGAGTACCACTAGTCATCGTAAGAGCTAAAGGTCTGAAATGTTTAAGAATTACTATTATTTTAAGCTCTTCTAAAGATACCACAGCAACTTTACTTTAGTTTGTAGTATAGTTTATTTATTTTAATCAAATTAATTCTTCCTTTTCAGATAATGCCATCTCAACCTTTTAAGTAATACTGTATGCTAATGTGGCAGAGACAGGTAGGGCATTCTGTTTATATTCAGAACAACATCTGAGATGTGCTGAATGGTGTTGTGCATTGGTTTCATACAGTCTGCTTACTGTGCTTTCCCTGGTTGATATTCTTTCATCAGTCTTCATCACTGAGAACTGCATATCACTGGGATCCGATCTCACTGAAGTCTGCGAGAAGGAAGTCCAGATTCAGATATTATTTATTTATGTAGCACAGTGTGCCAAGCACTGCACAGATAAGGTAAGAGGACACTTTTCCTATCTAGAATATTTTGGGTGTTAATGCAATATAAATAAATAAATAAATAAATAAACAACAACAATTCCACTATTCTCCCTTTATTCACAACTCCAACATCCTTTCTTCATTAATAACAGAAGAAAAAAAAGAAAAAGAAAAAGAAAAAGAAAGAAAGGAAAGGAAAGGAAAAGGAAAAAGATCAGTTTTGATCATGTCGAGCTTGAATTGCCAGGGAACATCCAGGGTTCAGATGTCTAAAAGGCAGTTACAGATGCAAGTCTAAATAGAGATGAACAGGCAGATCTTCATGTTGTTTTGTAGACAGGGTAGTAACTGAAGTGGCGTGACCAATTGAGGTCATGCAGCAAAAGAATGTAGTGGGAAAAGAAGACAGGGCCAACATTTAAAGACAAAAGCGGATGAGATGAAACAAGCAGCCCTGTCTACTCACCCATAAGGAGATTCATGTTGTATTTATATAGCTTTGCTCCCATATGAATTCCAAAGCCATACAGCCAAAACATAGATTCATTTGAACTCTCCCCAGACTAGGGTCCAGCTAAAGAAAAAACAGGTACTTATCTGTACTATAGCCATTGTTCTTTGAGATGCAGGTGCAGCCATGTATTCCACTCAGGTGTACACACGCCCATTGCACTGAAGTTGGAGAACTTTGCTTAGAACTGCCCATCGGACCCCTCCTAGCCACTCCCATAGCTATTTAAGGGCAGCACCACCCCAACCCCTCCTTAGTTCCGTCATACGAAGTATCAAGATTTGAGACTCCAATGCAGAGGGGACAGAAAGTGGGTTATGGAATACTCGTCTGCACTCACATCTCAAAGCACAACAGTTACAGTACAGATAGGTAACTGTTTTTCCATCTTCGAGCGGTTGCAGATGTATATTCCACTCAGGTGACTCACAAGCAGTAACCGAAGAGGTTGGGCTCTAGTTAAACAGCGACTGGATGACTGCCTTTCCAAAGTGGCATCTGACTGAGACGCAATCAAAATAGCATAGTGTCTTGTAAAAGTACGCACAGAAGACCAGATAGCAGCACTGAAAATGTACAGAAACATTACTGAGAACAACAGAAGCTGCTTGGGCCCTCACTGAATGAGTCACAAGTGTCTGTGGAGGAGCACTTGAGCTATCCCATATGCTGTTGTAATGCAGAAAGTGATCCATCTGGAAATCATCCATGTGGAAACCAACTGACCTCCTTCATCTGATTCCCATAAGAGACAAAAAGCTGAAGTGATAAAATTCTTTAATCCCTTCCAGATAAAATGCCAAGTAACGTCTCACATCCAATGTATAAAGGTGCTGTTCATCTGTATTTGAGTGGTTTCAGAGTAGCAGCCGTGTTAGTCTGTATCCGTAAAAAGAACAGGAGTACTTGTGGCACCTTAGAGACTAACAAATTTATTAGAGCATAAGCTTTCGTGGACTACAGCCCACTTCTTCGGATGCATACAGGGTGGAATAAATATTGAGGAGATATATATACACACATACAGAGAGCATAAACAGGTGGGAGTTGTCTTACCAACTCTGAGAGGCCAATTCAGTAAGAGAAAAAAAACTTTTGAAGTGATAATCAAGCTAGCCCAGTACAGACAGTTTGATAAGAAGTGTGAGGATATTTACAAGGGGAGATAGATTCAATGTTTGTAATGGCTCAGCCATTCCCAGTCCTTATTCAATCCTGAGTTGATTGTGTCTAGTTTGCATATCAATTCCAGCTCAGCAGTCTCTCATTGGAGTCTGTTTTTGAAGTTTTTCTGTTGTAATATAGCCACCCGCAGGTCTGTCATTGAATGACCAGACAGGTTAAAGTGTTCTCCCACTGGTTTTTGAGTATTATGATTCCTGATGTCAGATTTGTGTCCATTAATTCTTTTGCGGAGAGACTGTCCGGTTTGGCCAATGTACATGGCAGAGGGGCATTGCTGGCACATGATGGCATATATCACATTGGTAGATGTGCAGGTGAACGAGCCCCTGATGGTATGGCTGATGTGATTAGGTCCTATGATGATGTCACTTGAATAGATATGTGGACAGAGTTGGCATCGGGCTTTGTTACAAGGATAGGTTCCTGGGTCAGTGGTTTTGTTCAGTGATGTGTGGTTGCTGGTGAATATTTGCTTTAGGTTGGGGGGTTGTCTGTAAGCGAGGACAGGTCTGTCTCCCAAGATCTGTGAGAGTAAAGGATCATCTTTCAGGATAGGTTGTAGATCTCTGATGATGCGCTGGAGAGGTTTTAGTTGGGGGCTGAAGGTGACAGCTAGTGGTGTTCTGTTATTTTCTTTGTTGGGCCTGTCTTGTAGGAGGTGACTTCTGGGTACTCGTCTGGCTCTGTCAATCTGTTTTTTCACTTCAGCAGGTGGGTATTGTAGTTTTAAGAATGCTTGATAGAGATCTTGTAGGTGCTTGTCTCTATCTGAGGGACTGGAGCAAATGCGGTTATATCTTAGAGCTTGGCTGTAGACAATGGATCGAGTGGTGTGTCCTGGATGGAAGCTGGAAGCATGTAGGTAAGTGTAGCGGTCAGTAGGTTTCCGGTATAGGGTGGTATTTATGTGACCGTCGCTTATTAGCACAGTAGTGTCCAGGAAATGGACCGCTTGTGTGGATTGATCTAGGCTAAGGTTGATGGTGGGATGGAAATTATTGAAATCATGGTGAAATTCCTCAAGGGCTTCTTTTCCATGGGTCCAGATGATGAAGATGTCATCAATGTAGTGCAAGTAGAGTAGGGGCGTTAGGGGACGAGAGCTAAGGAAGCGTTGTTCTAAGTCAGCCATAAAAATGTTGGCATATTGTGGGGCCATGTGGGTACCCATAGCAGTGCCGCTGTCTTGAAGGTATATATTGTCCCCAAATGTGAAATAGTTGTGGGTGAGGACAAAGTCACAAAGTTCAGCCACCAGGTTAGCTGTGACATTATCGGGGATACTGTTCCTGATAGCTTGTAGTCCATCTTTGTGTGGAATATTGGTGTAGAGGGCTTCTACGTCCATAGTGGCCAGGATGGTGTTTTCTGGAAGATCACCGATGGATTGTAGTTTCCTCAGGAAGTCAGTGGTGTCTCGAAGACAGCTGGGAGTGCTGGTAGCATAGGGCCTGAGGAGAGAGTCCACATAACCAGACAAGCCTGATGTTAGGGTGCCAATGCCTGAGATGATGGGGCATCCAGGATTTCCAGGTTTATGGATCTTGGGTAGCAAATAGAATACCCCTGGTCGGGGTTCTAGGCATGTGTCTGTACAGATTTGTTCCTGTGCTTTGTCAGGGAGTTTTTTTAGCAGATGGTGTAGTTTCTTTAGGTAATCCTCAGTGGGATCAGAGGATAATGGCCTGTAGAATGTGGTGTTAGAGAGCTGTCTAGCAGCCTCTTGGTCATATTCCAATTTATTCATGATGACGACAGCACCTCCTTTGTCAGCCTTTTTGATTATGATGTCAGGGTTGTTTCTGAGGCTGTAGATGGCGTTGCGTTCAGCAATGCTGAGGTTATGTGGCAAGTGATGTTGCTTTTCCACAATTTCAGCCTTTGCACGTTGACGGAAGCAATCTATGTAGAAATCCAGTCTGTTGTTTCGACCGTCCAGAGGAGTCCACGCAGAATCCTTTTTTTTGTAGTGCTGGTAGGGGGGATTCTGTGGGTTAGTATGCTGTAAAGAGGTATGTTGGAAATATTCTTTGAGTCGGAGACGTCGAAAGTAGGATTCTAGGTCACCGCAGAACTGTATCATATTCATGGGTCTGGAGGGACAAAAGGAGAGGCCCCGAGATAGGACAGACTCTTCTGCTGGGCTAAGAGTATAGCTGGAAAGATTAACAATATTGCTGGATGGGTTAAGGGAACTACTGTTGTGGCTGCTTGTGGCATGTAGCAGTTTAGATAGTTTAGTGTCCTTTTTCCTTTGTAGAGAGGCAAAGTTTGTCTTGTAAATGGCTTGTCTAGTTTTTGTAAAGTCTATCCATGAGGAAGTTTGAGTGGAAGGTTGGTTCCTTATGAGAGTATCCAGTTCTGAGAGCTCATTCTTAATCTTTCCCTGTTTGCTGTATAGGATGCTGATCAGGTGGTTTCGCAGTTTCTTTGAGAGTGTGTGACACAGTCTCTCAGCATAGTCTGTGTGATATATAGATTGTAATGGATTTTTTACCTTTAGTCCTTTTGGTATGATGTCCATCTGCTTGCATTTGGAAAGGAAGATGATGTCTGTCTGTATCTGTACGAGTTTTTTCATGAGGTTGATGGATTTCCACTCCATACGGCTAAATGCAGTGCCTTGCATAATGACAGGTTTCAGAGTAGCAGCCGTGTTAGTCTGTATCCGTAAAAAGAACAGGAGTACTTGTGGCACCTTAGAGACTAACAAATTTATTAGAGCATAAACTTTCGTGGACTACAGCCCACTTCTTCGGATGCATACAGGGTGGAATAAATATTGAGGAGATATATATACACACATACAGAGAGCATAAAAAGGTGGGAGTTGTCTTACCAACTCTGAGAGGCCAATTCAGTAAGAGAAAAAAAACTTTTGAAGTGATAATCAAGCTAGCCCAGTACAGACAGTTTGATAAGAAGTGTGAGAATACTTACAAGGGGAGATAGATTCAATGTTTGTAATGGCTCAGCCACATGTATTTGAGTGCAGCTTAGAAAGAATACGGGTAAGTATATTGTTTGATGAAGGTAAAACAGTGAAACCATCTTAGACAAAAATCTTGGATGCAGATGCAGAGTCAGTTTGTCTTTGAAAAATTGCATATATGGAGACTCTGCCATCAAGACCTGCCGTTCACTCGCTCTCCTTGCGGCAAAAGAAAGGCCATCTTTTGGCAAAGAAGTAACAGAGAACAGGTTGCTATGGGCTCAAACGGAGATCCTATGAGGGCAGCAAATACTATACTAAGGTCCGACAAAGAAATCTCTTCTTTCACAGGTGAAAAGAAATTGACATCTCCTCCACTACCATGAAGTTTGAGAAAATTGACTTCCCTTGGATCGGAGGATAGAACACCAAGATTGCCGCTAAATGGACCCTCAACAAGCTGAGAGATAGACCAGAGAATGAAGATGTAACAGGCAATGCAAAACTGTCCTGAATACAGGCTTGCCTCGGCTGAATTCCCCGGGCTAGTGACCAAACCAAAAAACGTTTCTACTTGGCCAAATAGGCAGCCCTAGAGGCTACTAAGCAGAAGTTGCTGAAGTGTTTCCGCACACTGTCCTTCCTCCTCATCTAACCATGAGGTGCAGACTGCTCAGCACCGGATGCCAAATTTGACTGTGGTGTCGAATCAGTAGGTCATGATAGAGGAGAAAAGAACTCGAAGGTCAAATAGGTAGATTGAGAAGGTCAGAGAGCCAAAATTGTCTTGGCCAAACTTGGCAATGACGATCAATTTGGCTTGATCCAACTTCAGTTTGAGAACAACCTGTGGAATGAGTGGGATTGTGGTGGGAGACATACCTCAACACTGATCACCAATTCAGATAGGTGCCTGTTAACGAGACCGGACTGAGACCTGCTTGAGAGCAAAATTGACAGCACTTCTTGTCTTTTGTTGCAAAGCAATCAATAGTCAGAATGCCCCATTCTCTGAAGATGGATCTTGGCATACTACCCTTCAGAGACGATTTGTGATTCTGGGAGAAATTTTTGCTGAGGTGATTGGCCAGGTGATTCTGAGCACCTGGAATGTGAGCAGCTGTGGGAGTGATGTTTTCCCTGATGCAAAATTGCCAAAACTTTATTGCCTCCTGACAAATCTGGTTGGAGCAGGCTCTTCAGGGCTGTAACTAGGGTGGGACGAGAAGGGCAATCGCCCAGGGTGCAGAGCCAGGGGGCATTGACCCCTCCCCCAACAGAGGTCTGGGTGGGGAGCAGAGGGAGTGGTATGGAGCTGTTTCTTCTGCTGACAGTGCCTTTGCAACTGGATGCCACCTCCTGGGTCTTAGTGCCATTCAGCTTTCCATTCTACATGTGCAGGGTACCTCATGTGGCAGGGGAGGAAGGGCCAGGGGGATGGGCGGTGGAGGATATGGGGTAAGAGGCAGTGGGGAAGGAAGGGGATGGGATAAGGTGGGGAAAGAGAAGAGGATAGGGGAATGGGAGGGAAGCAGGAGCTGCACACACAGCATCCCCTCGGCGGCAGCAGCAGCAGCTGGGGCTCCCCCATTAAGCCAGCCCATCCCCCTCACAGCATTGGCAGCCCACCTACAGTGGGTACCCCTTCCGCAGGTACCCCCTCCTGCACCTTCCAAATACCCACTCCAGCTCCTCCTTTCCCTCCCCCCGGCACTGTCTTCTATTTGGTAACCCTAGGGCAGAGGTCTTCAATCTGTGGGGCGTGGCTGGGGCCTGGGCCTGCACCAAGGGTCCCGGCTGCCAGGCCCATGCCCTGGCTGCTGGCCCTGCACCCAGGGATCGGCACCAAGGGTCCTGGCTGCCTGTCCCATGCTCCACGCCCAGCTGGGGCTACAGGTCTCGGCCCCCAGTTGAGGGTCCACTCCTGCCCCCAGCTGTGGCCCAAGCCTCAGCCTGCTTACCTCGTCCGCATCCCCCTTCCCAGAACCACATCCCCCGCTCCCAGCTTTTTGGGGGGAGTGCGGAGAGAGGAAAGGGGGGCATGAAGTAAAATTTGGGGACCACTGCCCTAGGGGTCGCTCTGTTCTCACAGTCTTGGTTTCCAGAGCTGGTGGGAGCAAGTCTGCCCTGCCAGGAGCTGCCTATCCCCAGGGCCTGGGCTGGGCACCAAGCTCAGAGCTCAAGTTGCATGACCACAAGCCCTGCAGCCACAGGGCTGGGGCAGAGCAGTCAAGGGGAGCAAGGGATGGTTCCACCCTGCACGCCGGGAGTGTGAAAAGAGTAACCTGGAAGCAATGGCAGGTCCCTAGGTGGAGTCCGGGGTGTTACCAGGCTGCTGAGAGGCAGATGCCCAAGGGGGATGAGTACTGCAGGGAGCACCTCAGGGAGCATCACATGGCAGCCAGGCTCCATGGGCAGGGGCCAGCTCCAGGTGGTGTTGCAGAGGCATATCAGGTGCAGATTGGAGCTGTGCTGCCCACCCTGCCTGGGGAGTGCCCAGCTGTGTAGAGGTGGCTGGGTCAGGGAGCAGGGCAGGGAGGGCTGCCAGGTAACCAACCAGCACCGTGACTCCCACAGCATGGACAGCCAGGGGCCTGGGTAGGCCAGGCGGCTCCCACCAGCTTCTGATCTGCAGGATCCTGGAAGGAGGTAAGTTTTCAAACTGTGGGACACATTGGGAGGCAGAAATCTGGGGGGGCATGCAAATATGATTGCTTGCCCCAGGCGCTAAAATGCTTAGTTATGACTCTGGGGCTCTTGATCTGTGCCTGAAAGGCCTGGTACGCACTGTAAATGACTCGAAACTCCAGGATGTTGATATGAAGAGAACATTCCTGATCTGTCCACAAACCTTGAACTTTCAATGACCCCAGATAAATTCCCCAACCTCCTGTGAAGGAATTGGTAACTATGGTTCTGATTGGTGGAGGGTAGGCAAAGAGAACACCTTTGCAAACATTTATTGGATAGTCTAGTGGACTGATCAAATGACTGACAATTCAGGAGATATACCACTTTAATCAGCCCTTAGGAGGATGAAGGTACAATCTTGCACTCTGCAACATGTAATTCCATGTGGCCATATTGCCTAGCAACCTCAAGCATACATGGATTGTAGCTGAACAGTGAGAGTGGAGGGAAAAATCACAGGCGACAAATTGGTTGGAATTGTTCATTAGGAAAAAACGCCCTCCGAGTATAGTGGGGCCCCAACGAACTTAATGTTTTGTATTGGTATTAACCATGACTGTTCAAAATCAGACCAGACGACTGAAAAGACAGAGTGAACTGGACGTAACAGCAGACTTGGTCTCTAGACTTGCCCTTCACTAACCAATTGTTCAGGTAAAGAAAGAAAAGAATTCCTCTTTTTCTGAGATATGCTACTGCTAAAGTCATGCATTTGGTAAATATGCATGAAGCCAGAGACAGGCCAAAGGGGAGCACTAACAATGTTGACCCGCTGCTACAAATCTCAGAAACTTCCTGTGGCTTGGGGAAATTGCCATATGGATCATAGACTATCAGGGTTGGAAGGAACCTCAGGAGGTCATCTAGTCCAACCCCCTGCTCAAAGCAGGACCAATCCCCAGACAGATTTTTGCCCCAGATCCCTAAATGGCCCCCTCAAGGATTGAACTCACAACCCTGGGTTTAGCAGGCCAATGCTCAAACCATTGAGCTATCCCTCTCCCCAAAAACCTAAGCAGGGCAAATCTCGCCATTAAAGAGACCTTTCGCAAGGGCTTGTCCGGGAAGTAAGTGTCCTGAAGATCAAGAGCAGCAAATTAGTAGGTAGAAAGGAAAGTCTGCAGAGGGCAGAGTAGGAAGAAGCCCAGTGAAATGGTAGCAAGGGTTGAGGTGGTGCAGCTCTTGGCTACTGATTGTAGGGTCCCTGGGCTGGAACCCAGTGGGCAGGCCCAGGGTCCCCTACTAGCCACTGGGAAAGTGACATAGTTTTGCTTAGTAAGACTGCCTAGAAGGGAACCTGGACCAGCTGGTCCTGTGAGATTGTGTTATCCCAGAAGGGAAAAACTGTAAAAGAGGAAACACTCCAACTCCTAGAGAGCAAGAGGGGCCGCAGCATGAACAAGTAAAGGAAGGGGCGTCAGAATGAGCAGAACTAATCCCCAGATACAGCCACAAGGGAGCACCCCAGCAGTGAGTAGACCCCATAACATACAACTGAGGCCATAATCCTGGAAGAAGTGTCTGCCATGTTCAGTGATGACTGCAATGACATCTTGCCCATTAGATGGCCTTCCACAATGCGTGTCTTGAACTCTTCCTTGGAGGATTCTGGCAACACTGCTCTACAGCCAAAATGCTTCTGAAATAAATGTAGTCAAACTTTACTAATTCTGGGTCACTGAGAACAAAAATGATGCTTAAAATTGTTGATTGGCTCTAGTTTTCAAGATATGTTATTGGGTCAGTATATACGACCCTTGACTTGGGAATGGCGGAGGATAAGTGAGTTATAAAGGGAAGGGATCTCAATTTAAACCAGAAGGGACTAAAATACATCTTTCACTGGATCTATGAATAAGTCTATGACTGGGTTTGGACAGTGTTTTGCCTAAAAAGCAAGTAATGAATGATGAAATCTGAAGCTGGTATTGCGTCATACATGATATGAATTGCATCATGTTACTCTTAGAAGTCATGGATGATGCAATCATAACGAAGCTTACATCACTCTGCTGAACAAATTGCCCTATATCAGCTCTAGAAATCATACAGTGTCATGCTCTCTTATTTGTCAGTGTTTGATTTTGCAAAGGGACACATTTCTGTTTAGCCAAAGTGAGCAGAGATGCCTTGTACTTGTGTGAACCGTGCAGATAACTTCTGCTATGTTTGTGGTGAAGTGACTTTTGCATCACAAAAGCGCAGTATAACCACTATGGTTAAGAAAGCCTATCACCTTTATTTTGGCTGCAAAATTGGAGATCAGGACAAGAGGTGGGCCCACACATATGCTGCAACACTTGTGCAACAAATCTTCGCCAGTGGTTGAACAGGAAAAGGAAATCTAGGCCTTTTGCAGTGCCAATGATTTGGAGAGAGCCAACAGATCATACCAGCAATTGTTACTTCTGCATGGTGCCTCCAGTTGGGAAAGGTGTGTCAAAGAAGAAAAAGTGGACTGTGCATTATCCAAACATTCCATCAGCTATACGCCCAGTAGCCCAGGGAGAAGGACTGCCGGTTCCTGATGCACCGGCATCATTCTCACTTGAGTCTGACGAGGAAGAGGATGAAACTTCTGGTCCTGAACCATCAATGTCACAGGACCCACATTTTCTCCCATCCTCCTCCTCTGAACCACACTTCATAACACAAGGTGAACTGAATGACCTTGTCAGGGATTTGGAACTACCCAAGAGTAAGGCAGAGCTGTTGGGCTCCAGACTACAGCAGTGGAATCTCCTGGCAGGTGATGTTAGGGTTTCCATGTTCCATGACTGTCAAAAGGATCTTGTCCCATTCTTCTTCATGGAAGGTGATCTTGTAGCCTGCAACAACATTGATGGTGTGATGGCAGCCCTCAACATCGTTCACGATCCAGATGAGTGGAGACTGTTCATTGATTCATCGAAGACGAGTCTTAAAGCTGTTTTACTGCATAATGGCAATGTTTTGCCATCAATTCCAGTTGGTCATGCAGTCCATATGAAGGAAACCTATGACAACATGAAACAACTTTTGAGATGCATAAACTATGACCAACATCAGTGGCAGCTTTGTGGCGATTTGAAGGTCGTTGCTCTCTTGCTTGGTCTGCAGACTGGATACACAAAGTACTGCTGTTTTCTCTGCAAATGGGATAGTCATGCAAGAGATTCCCAATACATCAAGAAAGATTGGCCACTCCGACAGTCATTGGAGCCTGGGAGGAAAAGTGTTCAGCATCCACCACTTGTTGAATCAAGGAAGATTTTGTTACCACCCTTACACATCAAGCTGGGTCTGATGAAGAACTTTGTCAAGGCCATTGACAAAACACAAGCAGCTTTCAAGTACCTCCGTGGAAAATTTCCAAGGTTAAGTGAAGCTAAGATAAAGGAAGGTGTCTTTGTTGGTCCTCAGATTCGTGAACTTCTTTGAGATGATGCATTTGACCATGCACTGCCTGGCAAGGAAAAGACGGCATGGAAAGCCTTCCAGTTAATGGCAATAAATTTTCTCGGAAACAACAAGGCAGACAACTACAGGTTGTTGGTGGAAAACCTCCTCAAAGCATACAAAAGCCTTGGTTGCAACATGTCACTAAAGATACATTTTTTGCACTCTCATCTAGATTTTTTTCCACTGAACTGCAGAGCAGTGAGCGATGAGCACGGCGAGCGATTTCATCAGGACATTGCAACAATGGAGAAACGCTATCAGGGCAAATGGAGCCCATCAATGCTTGCAGACTATTGCTGGACAGTGACAAGAGATGCTCAATTTAATGAATACAAGAGACAAGCCAAGAAGCGCCGAGTAGACACTGAATAGGACTAAACTATGTACAGAATAGTTTTTTGCCTTTTGTTTCATAATAAATTTTATTTATATAACCTTTTTGCTGATTTTTAAAGTGTTACATAAACAGGACAGGTGAAATATTATCATGTAAAGCAACCATAAACACATGAAAAGACCTAGGTTTACAATTTATGATTAAAACTCTACTATCTACACAATATACATAGACATAAAATGTAAAAACTTAAATATCTTAGAAACAGTAGCCAATCAGTTGTTTTAATTGTCATATTTGAATTCAGAACATCAAAATACATAATAAATAGCACATTTTATCTCTGAAGCAGATGACTTCTCAAAAATTGTAGACCAGTGCAATTTATCAGTAAATTTGGACATAGCCTCCTGTGATAAATGAAGGGAGTGGGAGGGAGCTCCCTTTTATAGACACCCAGCCAGTCAGTTAGCTATAAAATTCCTCTTAGTAGCTGTTCTCTACTTGCTTTACTTGTAAAGGGTTAACAAGCACACCGGTAAAAAGAAAGGTGTGGGCACCTGACCAAAAGAGCCAATAGGAGGGCTAAACTTTTTAAAATGGGAAAAAAACTTCCCTTTGTCTGTCTGTGGTGTTCTCTGGGAAGGAGAGGAACAAGGAGCAGTTATGATATGAGAAGCTTTAAGCCAGGAATGATCAAAAATCATCAGATCATACCTAGAATTACATATTTGGAACTCCCAAATGTGTAAGTAAATTAGGAATATTTAGAAAGACATGATTAGGTTTATTTCTTGGCTTGTGGACTCCTCTGTGCTAACCCCAGATGCTTTTGTTTTGCTTTAAGCTGAACCTCAAGAGAACTATCTTGCTTAATTTTTGTAATTGTTTCTTTTAAGCCTAAATTCCAAATGTATTTCCTTTCTTTTTGTTTTTAATAAATGTTACCTTTTTTAAGAACAGGATTGGATTTTTGGGTCCCTAAGAGGTTTGTACATATGTTGTTTAATTAGCTGGTGGCAACAGCTGATTTCCTTTGTTTTTTTCTCAGCTCTTCCCTGGAGGGGGGGTGAAAGGGCTTGAGGGTATCCCACAGGAAGGAATTTCCAAGTGTTTCTTCCTGGGTTCTCAAACGGGGTGGGGGTTTTCACTTAGGTGGTGGCATTGACCCATCCAAGGTTAGAGAGAAGCTGTGACCTTGGGAGTTTAATACCAGACTGTAGTGGCCAGTGTTAATTTTTTTAATTCTTGTGGGTCCCCACCTTCTGCACTCAAACTGGCAGAGTGGGGAATCAGCCTTGACATCTCCCAATTTACGAAGTCATATTCAGATAATACTGCCTACTGATTCGAAATGCACATTTGTAACAATGAGGTTGAACAAATTTTTCTTTCCATCAAATTTAATCAATCAGACTCTTTGGCCTGGTCTACACTAAAGAGTTAGGTCAACCCAGCTACTTTGCTCAAGGGTCTGAAAAATCCATACCACTGAGCAACGTAGTTAAGTCAACCTAACCTCCAGTGTAGACAGCGCTAAGTCAATGGAAGAATTCTTCCGTTGACATAGGTACTGCCTCTAGTGGATGTGGATAACCTATGTTGATGGGAGAACCCCTTCCATTGGCGTAGATTGTGTCTACACTGAAGCACTAAAGTGGGGCAGCTGTAGCATGCCGCTATAGCATTTCAAGGGTAGACAAGCCCAAAGTCTTTAGGCAGGGATTTATATCTCCCCTGAGATAGTCTCTCATTTGCCACTATTACAATAATAGTTTGGGGCTGGATGTGAAAAGCACTCAAAACCCTGCATAGGTACATAATACCAACTACAGCAAAGCATACTGACAAAAGGTAAGGAAACTGGGGTATGACACAAAGTCTTTGCGAGTTCCAAAAGTGCTTCATTTATTGGGAGAGCTCCCCTTCCTGGAGCTGAGGACTGGAGAATGTCCACCAATTTGATGTACTTGAGTAAATTCAGCCTGAAGCCATTTGCCTCAGGAGATCTTCAAAAGATTTAAAATTCTCAGGCACAAAAGAGGAGAAATCCAGCACCATGGAATCATCAGGTGAGGAGGAAGAGGAAGAGAGCAGAGCCAATGGGGATCTCCTGTAGCAACACTTGTGCCTGTAACAATGGTTCAGGCTGAACCAGCTCAGAGGGAGCAACCTTGGTCTGTGTCTGCAGTGTAGGTGGCTCAAGAGGGGACACTACTGAAGGGATTGGCGACCTTGCCCTGGACTGAGCTAAGGATCAGGACCTTGCAGACTGAGGAACATCCAAAGGATTCCAAGGAGGCCATTCAGGATAAGGATACAGCATTGGTGGCCAGTATGAACTGGACCAAGAGCCTCTGTCCTTACTGCAGGACCAGTGCGGATCCCTGTACAAATGGTAATCCTGGAGGAATCAAAGTCTTTCAGGAATGGTGGAAAATAGTGCCAATAATGGTGACAATTCTGCAAGGGCACAGAAGAAGCCACTGCAGCTGAATGCTCCTGTATTAATAGAGAATCAGGAACTAGAAAAGCATAGCAAGTCCAGCACTACCTGACACATCAGTGGGGTGGAAACAGTTGGTGCCGACACCGATGTCGTTGATACCAGACTCAATGGATGCCCACTGATGGCACTGGAGTTGACGGTATGGTGTCCAACTGATCTTGATTCAGTACCAGTGAGTGGGTAGATGGGCCAGCTCTATTCAATCTGCAGAGGTTCCCAGCACCGAAGCAGGCATAAAGTGTTGTTTCCGGTGCAAGTGTCTAGCCACCTATGTTCTCTTTTTGAGCAACTTACAGATGGAGCACTTTTCTTTATTGTGCCCTTCCCCAGGCACAATAAACACGAGTGTGGGGTCACTATTAGAGACAGCCACCCAACATGTCAGGCGGTGTTTAAAACCTGGTGAGGGCATCACACCAGGCTAAATCCTACTTAACTAACTACTACTAATTAACTAAATCCTAAGGGCACTACTATAACTAAATACATACACAAAATCATAGGAAAGCACTGATAGAAAACATGATATTTGATACCACACAGAATTCTCCAACTCAAGCTGCAGGCAGTGAAAAGGAACTGAGGGAGGTCAGTGCAGAGCTGCATTTAAATAGCTATGGGAGAGGCTATGAAAGGCCAAAGGAAGCGAGTGCCACCCCAAAAGGGAGTGCTAAGCAAAGTTCTCCAGATTCAGTACACTGGGCGTGTGCACACCTGGGAGGAATGTCTGCAACCATTTGAAGAAATAAGATTTCAGTCTGCTCTTAAAAAAGTATTCAATGAACCACTATTTCTACTATTTGAAATTAAGTGAATTCTATAAATGTTGTGCATATCCAGAAAGTGCCTTTGCTCACAAGGATTCTAATTTACATAAGAAAACACTTAGAACTCTGATCAGAGGGAAGAAGGGAATTGGCATCTAAAAAGGGGCAATGAAGGTCTACCTTACACTTCAGGGGTAAGATCCTCATCCCTACTCCAGTCACTTTACAAAGAGTAAAAGGGCTGGATCATCCTAAAGGTGCCCTAAAAGCCCTGTATCTGGCCATGGAAGAATTCCCCTGGTACAGACACTGTGGAAAGGCTGCTTTCCAAGGACCCCTTGCAAGCCCTGGCATAGGGGATAAACCGGGGCAGATGTGGTGAGCAGCATTTCAGGGGCAGGCCCATAACATGCAGTGCTGCAGAGTCTGCAGCCAATAGGGCAACCCAAAGAGGCTGCTATAACTTAGACAGGCCCCAAAGTATGCTGACATTATGCTCCAGCCCTGGGAGCAGTCCAGGATTGGGAGAGTACAAAGATGACTTATAGCCACTTTAGCATCCACTCCAACTGGGCTGAGACTCCAGTGTTGTGACTCTCAGAGATCAGCACAGAATCTTGCCCCAGGATCATAAACTAAGTATAACAGTTAGATAAAGATGCTGCTATTATTACCTGTCTTATAGTATCTCCTTCCTGATTGCTAATAGTTATCATTTTGTCTTCACTACCTAGTGCCAGCAGATTTTCAGTACTCCAGCAACCACAAGTGATCCGCTTGGTGTGTTTACCTGAAAAACAGATATATATTTAATTTATGTGTATAAAAAAACATACAAAATTAGAGATGGAAATGTGGCCTCTAATTCATAACCCAGCCTATGCAGGTCTGAGCCCTACAATACACACATTTTAAAAAATATATTAAAAAATTAAAGGAAAGATTAACGTAATTCAAGTATGTACATTTTTAGAAAACAATTAGGGTGTGAAACAAAAAACTGACATGGTGAAAATTCAAAAAGGCATGATAGCCAGTGGAAAATATTTGTTATCAAAGTTTGTTTCTTGTTAAAAAAAAAAAAAAAAAAAAATCCCCGAGAGGGAAGCCTTTGTATCTTTATGGAACCTTAAGGAACTTCTCATCTTCCCACTTGATTTGCATCAAACCTCTCAAGCCATTTATGGCAGCCACCATTTTCCTGCCCAAATGGAACTCTGAAGTTTATTGACGTTTCTCCTCAAATATACCATAGGAAAGATAGTTAACAACATGAAAAATTCCACAGCCAATTTTCTGGCTTGTGGAGCAAGGGAGACAATTTAATCCAAGTTTCCCACATGGCAGCACAGAACTTTGCCACTAGGTCATCACAGAGGTGTTTTACAAAGTATTCTATAAGAAACCATTCTAGTAAGAATAATAAATCAGAAGTAGCCATTTGAACAAGGGTACATTTTGGAGTTACAGTTATAGATTATTATATTTTTACACTGAACACAAAGTAATCTTAACACTATGAGTAAAATTTTGCTCTCAGTTAGAAACATACAAACCCTCTGAATTCAGTATAGTACATACCAAGGACAGGAATCTTGCGAGAAGTCTGTCGATTATAAATAAGCAAGTTTCCCTTAGTTGTTCCAACAGCAAGTAAGGCTCCAACTTTGGACCAAAGCAAGAAAGACATTGGGTCTCTGAAATATTAAAAAACACAATAAAATCATCTTATATGGCATATCAGTGAGTTTCTCTTTTAAACTTAAAAAACAAGCGTATTGTTAACTATAATATTTGTTTTGTATTTGCACAGTGTTGTGTAAACCTGAGCTAAATTTTTTAATTCATTTGTTTAGGGTGAGTTTGCCACTTTCAGACTTGCTTAAGCATTCATTAAATAGCGATGAACTGGGGGGTGAGGGAGAGGGGTGGTGGGAGAAAGCTAGTTTGTTTAAATATTTGATGTGTACAAATGCTAAAAGTGGGCATCTGTCCATAAGCTCTAAGCATAATCAAGTTGACAAATTTCTAAGAAATGTTTAAAAAGATGGTGCTTTTCTGAATTTTTCTGTATTTTAACGGTGTAGTTGGGACTGATCACATGACTGTATTCACATGGTAGATCATAGTTCTTTGATTTACAAACTATCCAACGTAGTAAGAAAGCTTAGCAGAAGCTATTTTTGCTTTGAGTTTCAGATAGAGGAAGACTGTGTTTTATGTGACTTTTGAAGAGTTAATACAAAAAGCTAATATTTTAATTGAATTTAGTAAAAAGAGAATATTATTTCAATCTCCCTGCAGCCTAACCTGTCAGCCAAGCCTGAGTCCTGATATTTCTGTTGCATTTATATTGTTGTATGCAATTAAGTATGGCTTCCTTACTGATACAGTCTCCCTCATGTAATTGGATTTTAGAATTGATGTATGTAAATGCCCTTGAAGGAAATTTTGTCTGTTTTATTATTAGTTTAAAAAGTAATAAACATGAAGAGCATAATAAATGGTAATAGAAGCAGAAGTACTAAAGGAATAGATATTTCTGTAACAGGGGCTGCTCATATCCCATCTACGTAGACTGGATGGACGTAAAGTAACAGCGAGCAAAATAAGATGCATTCAGAGTCTGTGACTGTTAATCAGGATCGAGTTTCTGATAAGACATGTGAAGAGGAAAATATTTTTTCTGTTGCTGATGAAAGACTCTGGGGGCAGGGACTTTATTATCGTATGTGCTTCAAAGAGTACCTAGCACATGGTGGGTGCTACTGCTATGTAACTAATAATAGATGGAGACTCTCTCAGGATTTAGGCACTGTTGACATTCTTTTAAAAACACAAATCATACCATAAAAAATATCCAGCTGCCAACTCCATCATATACACCTCTACCCCGATATAACACTGTCCTCGGGAGCCAAAAAAAAAATCTTACTGTGTTATAGGTGAAACCACGTTATATCGAACTTGCTTTGATCCGCTGGAGTGCGCAGCCTCCCTCCCCCCCCCCCCGGAGCTCTGCTTTACTGCATTATATCGGAATTCATGTTATATCGGGTCGCGTTATATCAGGGTAGAGGTGTATCAACAATGATCAGCTAATCTTTACAGCAACAAGATTAGATATTACCCTTCAGCAAACACCTTACCCACAAAAGCTGTATTGAAAGATCTTTGCAATATACCTGAAGGTCAAGAGATTCATCCTTTTTAGAACTTGGGTGTGGGAAACGAGTTCCAAAGTGGAGGAACCCTTAGGGAAAGTGCCTTCCCAGCAGCAACCTCTGTTTTAAACTGAATGGATTCCAGATCAAGTGTTTCTATTGATCCCAATTTTGGCAGTAGCATGTCGTGGGGAAAGAGGTAATCTCTCAAGTAGACTGGTTGAGGCCATTTAGGGCATTATAGACCAAAACCTACAGAAATGCTCTACCTTGAAAACTGCAGATAGCCAATTAAAACTACAAAACACCAGTGTAATGTCCTTGCGGCAACATACCTCACTCAAGAAGCAGGCTGCTGCATTCTGCATTAGTTTCAGCTTCCAAATGGGTTTAGGATGTAGCACCAAGAAGGGCATACTGTACTAGTATGATTCTTGACATGCGTTTTACATTTTACAAGAAGAGTTTTTCTTACCTCATGCCACCGTCCACCTGGCTTGTTTTGTTTGTGTTGGCATCCCACAGATAAATGGTACTAGATTTGTCAGCAATTATGGCTAAGGTGTCCCCATCTTTATCCCAGTCCATAGCAACACAGTTGCTTAAGAAACAAAGAGAAAGAAGAAAATAAACTTTACTAGGGATTTTAAAAGTTTATGAGGGCCTAAACCAGACAAAATTATACAGTCAAAATGAAGCCCCTGACCCAGCTCCTCCCCTCCTAAAAAACCTGAGACAGGATGAGACATTCATGTTACATAAACCTGAATCTCCAGATAGAAGTTGCACCCCAGCTCTAATCTCACCCAAGACTATGACCCCTTCCTACCATTTGTGCCTCCAAAGGGGGTTCCAGAGCCCTGATCCCTTGCTGGACCCCGGAGCTAGACGGCCCCTTCCAACATACTCTGGATCTTTAAGTGACTCCAAGCTGTCACCCAACCTTATAGTTTTTTGGAGGTCACCTGATGTGGACAGCTCTCTCCCTAGTTCTCAGAAGAGTATTAAGTTTGGGACAGAAGTCCACATGGAAGCAGGAAAATGCTCTAGTTGCTGTTCCCACAATGAGCACAGGGGCAGACATACCCCCACAATCTCTAGCATAGAAGAAATAAGACTAAGGAAGGGACATATATTAAGGATTATAAACAACTCTGCTTATGCACTGGGTATATTTTCCTGCTGCACTAGTGCAGAGAAAGGTTGGGCACCAAAGGCTCTTATTAGAACCGGAAGAGACAATGGATCATAATGAACAAATCCTCAAAGACTGTGCAGAAGAAAGAGGCCTCTTGGGGTAATTCTGCACTTAAAAACCCTTGGCTGGCCTGTGCCAGCTGACTCAGGCTAAGGGGCTGTTTAATTGTGGTGTAGACATTCGTGCTCAGGCTGGAGTTTGGGCTGTAGGACCCTGGGAGGTGGGAGGGTCCCAGAGCTCAGGCTGCAGCCCAAGTCCAAATGTCTACACTGCAATAAAACAGCCCCACAGCCCGAGCCCTGAGAGCCAACGTCAGCTGGCACAGGCCTAACTGCAGTGTTTAACTGCAATGTAGACACACCCTCAGTGTCCCTTACAGTCCCAGGGAGGGCAGAGTGGGCCACTCAGTTCCAGGAGCCCAGCTGCATCCCTGAAGACAACAAAAGGATGGATTCTGGCACACAGGTGTTTGTATAAATGTTAGCAGCCCTGTCATGTGCATCAAGGTAGATTTGTGTGAACACAACAGAACCTAAACCAACCCTGATTTTAGATGGAGTCTGGGTATTATACTGACTGTTTGCACATCTCTAATCATAAGGCAAGCAACTCATAATGTATAGCAGGCATCTGGTTACTTGTTCTAGACTCCATCTGCTAGTATGGGGAAATAATTTACTGTTTGGCTGCCAGAGGGACATTTATCAATTAAATATGTAAAAACTGCAGTGTCTAATCTTCGCAAAAACATGCAGAACACAGCTTTTGTGGTCATGAATGCTTCAACATCTTTGGTTTTTAACTATCTGAAAATTTTTTTTACACTCTTCTACCATGGACCTTATCTCTCAACCATTGTTCTTTGGTAAAAAACGTACGGTATGCAAAAAGAGTATTTATCTTCTTTTCTCCCACTTGCCTGAATTTAGCAGGATAGTAAACGTGGCCTCCCACAAGAAACTTCAAAGGATGTCTCAATCCCCAGCCACAGCAGCATGCAGCATTCTGGTGAGCAGGAGGAATAAATGGGAAGGGAAGCCACTAGAGGCAGTGTAACCTAGGGGACACCACACTTGACTGGGACTCAGGAGATCTGGATTCTATTCCCAGCTCTGTCATTGGCCTGCTGGGAGACCTGGAACAAGTCACCTTCTCTCTCTGTGCCTCAGTTTCTCTATCTGTAAAATGGGGATAATGACACTGACCTCCTTTGAGATCTACAAATGAAAAGCACTGAATAAGAGCTGGGAGTTTTTATTATTATTATTATTAGACAAGAGTGCAGAAAAAAACAAGAAAGCTGCATGCTTTTGATGAAAAGTATAGTTAAAGAATGTTTTACGTATAAGGATATATATAATTTTTTCCTGATTTTTCATGGCTATTGTATTATGAATTCAGTTTTGCCTCAGATTACTTATGCATCTTCCACAGATTACTTATATGTATGCATGTGCCATTAAAAGTATGTGGTTTTTTTTGTTTAAGAACATGTTCCAAACCCTTGTTAGTTCTTACCTTGGTAAGTTAATTTCATTTCTCTTCTGACCATGACGATCAAAGATTTTTACAGTGTGATCAGCTCTAAAAACACAGAAGATGAATTCAGTCTTTTTGTACACTTGCAAATATCCTTAGAGATGTCATAAAAACTTTTTCCATTAATCTTTCATGCCACGTTGATGTGGCTCATGAGTTTTATCTATTGATATTTCCAGGGGATAGGTACTTACTGTGACATAGATTATGGATATATGCAGTGTTGTTGTAGCCATGCGGGTCCCAAGATATTAGCGAGACAAGATCGGAGAGGTAATGTCTTTTATTGGACCAACTTCTGCTGGTGAGAGAGGCAAGCTTTCAAGCTTACACAGAGCTCTTTTTTAGGTCTAGGAAATATACAGCTTGCTTCTCTCACCAACAGAAGGTAGTCCAATAAAAGATATTATGGACACATGGAATAATAAAAAGTTATTGTATCGGCTTTATAAGTCTTATATGTATGTTTATGGGCTAAGGATTGTATTCTGGCTCCATGGGGGAGTTACAGGGTTTCCTACAAGAACTAAATCACTGGGAGGTAATTAATGCAAATACCTAGGCAGGTAGCAAGTCTGGAGGAGACTCTGCTCCTGACAGAAACTGCATATACACAGTCTTGGCAGGATTCGATTGAATTTGATAGATGAAGTAAACATCGATTTCAGCTGACACACTGAAATTTGACCCAAACAAACAAAAAACACCCTGTGCACCTTGTCTCTGCAGGTATCACATGTCACCAGTCCTCAGGTAGGGCAGGCAACCCCACTGTCATAGCTTTCTTACTCAACAGCTGGGAGTGCGGGAGCCATTCCTAGGCAGAAGCCATTCAGCAGCAGAGTAGCCTCCCCTGTGGCCAGGGGCTTGTCTCCCATTTTAGGCAAAGGGTCTCTACTTTGCATGCCCTGCCAGAACTGCAGCCTTCCCCACATCTTGCGTCTTCAGGGATCCAATGTCACTGGCCCTGCAGGAGCACAGGAAGCCCCAGGCAGCCCTTCTGTCATAGAAGTGAGGCCATGACATTGCGGTGGCAGAAGGCTCACTATGCTACCACAGGACTTGTGACACTTGATTCCTGCTGGTGCAAGCTGTGGAGAAGGCTGTGGTCTTGGATGGGCAGAGCAGAGACCCCGAGCTAGTACTGCAAGGATGATGTACTGGGGGGAGCTCTGTCCCTGGGCAGGAGCCATTCGGCAGTGGGGTGGCCTCAGGCAAGGGGCTTGTCCTGTTCCTCATAGCTCTGCAGGGGAGTCTCTGCTCTGCCAGGACTGCAACCTTCCCTGCACCTTGCACCTGCAGGAATCAAACGTCACAGGCCCTGCAGGGAATCCTCTGTGGCCATGACAGAGGAGCTGCACTCACTCACCCACCCACCCGAAACATAGGAGCTGTCCCTGGGTTGGAATTGTTCAGCAGCAGGGTGGTGTCCAGGGGCTCATCCTTCTTCTTGGAGTCCTTGCTCCACCGGCTGAGGATGACAGCCTCTCTGGCATCTTTTACATAGGTGTCTTGGATCCCTCAGCTGTGCAGGGTGCCCCTGCAGCCATGTTGCCAGTCCTGGGAACCCCTTGGAGCCCCACTATTAGTGCTACCCTAATGCTAACCCTACCCAAATGCTAACCCAACCCTCCCCCTTAATTTCCAAGGATTGTAAAAATTAAAATTGTTAAAAATCAAACAAAAATCTTAAAACTAAAAATACATATTAGTTGCCTAAATTACAAAAAAAAAAAAAAAAAAAAAAAAAATTGAATTCTGCCAAATCTACTTATACTAGTTTGACCTACTTCAAAAACCTTGACAAACAAAGAAATTAAAACTATAAAAGTGCTGTTGGTCAATGGTTAACCCTATCATTGCCTGGTTGGTCACTAATTAACCCTGTCATTGCCCTTGAAAGAATAGAACCATAGGTGCTGAACTGAAGTCAGATCTACTGTGGTAATCACAGTGAATTACAGAAAGAATTGCAGCCAAACTCCCTGGTCTAGAGGTGGAGAGTTGCAGGACTCTATGGTGACAGCTGAGAAGCCTGAGACCTAAGTGGGGTGCCCTCAAGAAGGCCAAAAAGGGATCAGAGATGCAAGTTACCTCAGGAACTGTGACATATACTGTGATAGTGAATATACAACATTAACAAAATGGTGAAAATAACTCAATTACCTCTACATACATATTAATAATATTAAAATTCTTCTTATCTTACCCTGTCACAGCAAGGAAGTTTCCTAAAGTTTTCTGCCAGATGAACTGCACAGGGGAACCAAGCAAAGCCTTTTCTAATAGAGTAAATACTCGCTGAGGGAAGAAAGAGGGGAATTACTAACTTAAAAATGGTAAGCATTGGAGAATATTAAACCTGCCTAGTACATATTAGTAAATATAACTAATATTCAGTACAAATAAAGTAAAAGATAGGCTTTAGGACAGACAATGCATAAAAGGGACAGAATTCTGTGGCAGGCCTTTTGTTATACATGGGAAAGTGAATTTTCATTACAGACACTTCAGATCTGGTGTTGAAAAAGTTCAACATTGAAAACCTAAGACGAAAATAGTACAAATATACTTTAACTTGTATTAGCAATTTTTTTAAATTTTAAGTTAGAGAATTCAGACTTTTGCAAAGATAGCACTTTTGATTGTTGCTACTTAGGTAAGAAAAGTAAAAGTACAAAACTAAACCAAGTAACTGAACTGTAAAATAAAATTAGCTTTTCTTTTCACACCTTGCATGTGTTAAAATCTGAAGATTATTTATAAATCCACACAACTTTATTCTTTAGCAATATTGATAGTGTTGCCAACTCTTGTGATTCTACCACAAGTCTCACAATATTTGGTAATTTTCTTAAATTCATAGTTGCTAGTCTTAAGAGACTGCATAAGCAGCTCAGCTTTCATTTTAAAAAAAAGTACATTTCTAGTACAGTGGATAAAAATCTAAAATTTTCTCAAAAAAATCAATAAATGGGCTTTTTTTATTTAAATTGGATGTTTTATTTAAACTGGATTTTTAATTTTGTTTAAATTAGAAAAATTATAAGTTTTTCTTTTTATACATAAAACCCTGTTTATAATGAAATCTTAATTTAATAAAAAATATATTAAAGGCTAAAATAATTGTAATCTCTTAAAACATTTAAATAAAAATAACTATACTGAATCAATGAAGTTGTGAAAAACTCTGAGTTAAAGGCTTCTTTATGTAGAAAAGCAGTGGCTTTTTAATGCGTCTCCTGCAGCTCTTTGCAGCACGATATTAAAACACTGTGTGATTTAATTATTAACCAATCTAAGTTACTAAAAAATCAGGATGTTTTTACCATGTTAGTAACCAAGTGAAGTTGATAAAATACTTGGTCAATCATTTTGCTGTGAGAATAATATATATTAAATGAAAGAATGAATTCACAGTACTGTGGCTCTTTTGGGTAATGTTGATTACTAATTTGACTCCTGAATCACTGAGGTCTCAGTATCACTGATATAAAGACAGAATTTGGGGAAAACATCTAACTTTTGATGTCAAGTTTTATAAATATGGCACTATAGGTCAGCCTAAGTAATACAGGAGACAGGTGACTAGGAACATACACTCCAGTCACTTTCACTTAGGCATATTTGAAAATTTTCCCAGGCTGACCTGAAACAATCAGTTTAAATCACTGAGTACAGTTAATCCCTCTATTTAATAAATCACTTGTTGATGAAAAGTTTCAACATGTGTTGATGAAAAGTTTATGTATCCAAAACATTTAATTTAAATGTGGTTTTGTTTAATGAAAATAAATGTATATGCTGCTTTGTATGTTTAAGTTCGTTACCATCCTAATGCAGCTTGACAAAAATCATGAGCAAAAAGTTAATTATCTAGTAAATAAACAATATATCTTTAATCATTTTCTAACATACTAAAAAATGTACAATTAAGAATCTGAAAGTACAATTTAGAGAATTTTTTCACTATTATAGTGTACCCTCCCGGGTAGCAAACAGATGTACCAAATTTACTTTAAGGCTCTATTTAGTTGTAAATCAATGTGTTTTAATGGTTATATCAATCAATGAAAATGTACCTTTATTTAGAAAATAATTGAAGTACAAATGGAAAAGTTATTTAAAATCAATTATTTAAATTGAGGCTTTCCGCTTAAATCACCTTGGTTTGTAGCCCTCGTGTTTGGAAGAGAAAAAAAAAAAAAGCTATGAAACTTGAAACTATGAAGCACCTTACAGGCTTAGAAATCAAAAGGCAAAGAAAAACAACCCAAAATTTATCATTTTAGAAGATCTCAGCTTTAAACACTTGAGGCTGGCAACACTATGTGTGGCCTGTGGAAGTTTCCCATTTGAAGTTCATTCTTTCAAAAAAAAAAAAAAAAAAAAAATGGACAGGTTTGACTTCCTTTGTGACCTTGGGCAAGTCACTGAGGCCCTGTCTACACTGGCAAGTTTCTGTGCAGTAAAGCAGCTTTCTGGGTTGTAACTCCCGAGGTGTACACACTGTGAAGCCACTTAATGCACAGAAACTGCACAGTGGTAACGCTCTAAAAAAAACAAAAACACCCCAACAAGAGGTGTAGAGCTTTCTGCGCCAGGGCTATGGCGCTGCAGTGCAAGTGTAGACACCGTGGCGATTACAGTGCTGCGATTGGCCTCCGGGAGGTGTCCTACAATGCCTGTTCTCACCTTTTCTGGTCACTGGTTTGAACTCTACTGCCTTGCCCTCAGGTGACGAACTGTCATCCCCCTCCCGTACATTCCTTTGCAATTTTGAAATCCCCTTCCTGTTTGCTCGGTGATGCGTGCAGTGGCCTCAGAGCATCTTTCCAGGTGGCCATGCCTGCTCCACGCACCAGGCAATCCCCTGCTTAGAGCAATGCTGAGCTGCTGGACCTCATCAGCATTTGGGGAGAGGAGGCTGTGCAGTCCCAGCTGTACTCCAGCCGTAAGAATTATGATACCTACGGGCAGATTTAACGATGCATGATAGAAAGGGGCCATGACCGGGACACATTCCAGTGAAGGGTAAAAGTGAAGGAACTGCGGAACGCCTACAACAAGGCGCGAGAGGCAAACCGCCGCACCAGTGCTGCGCCCACAAGCTGCCAGTTCTACGAAGAGCTGGACATGATACTCAGTGGCGACCCCACCTCCACTGCGAAGGCCCCTATGGATACTTCGTTGGCTCGCGTGCCAGTCAAGAGTAGACCGAGCCAGGAGAAGGAAAACTTGGATGAAGAAGAGGATAGGGACCCAGAGGTAGAGGATGACTTGGAGGCCAGAGATGCATGCAGTCAGGAGCTCTTTTCTACCCCAGAGGAGCCTAGCCAGTCACAGCAGTCGGATCTTGGTGAAGCGCATACAGGAGAGGAGGCCCCTGGTAAGTGGATCTGATTTTGGGAATTGCTGAAGCAGAGAGAATGCAGGGTTGGAGAAAGCAGGATTGTTCCATACCACATGTCTTGTCTGAGTGGTGGAACAGGCTGTTGATAGACTCCCTCACTTCATGGGGATCTCCCTCAGATATCTCCAGGAAACTTTGTGGAGCCTCACCCCTCCCTCTGCACTTTAAAACTGAAAACTTTGACAAAACAAACAGATGTAGAAGCCGTTTTTCCACCAGATTTGCCAACTGATCGCCGACTGTAACATTAGCCTCCTATTACGTGGCCTGGCACATAGCGCATGCAAAAAAGCCCTTCCTACTCTGAAGGAAGCTTATAAAAACGTGCTTCTCTGATGTGATTTCAATCCTGTCACCAGAGAACGAGAATCCACAAAAGAAAATTTCTGGCCTGCAGCTTTCATATCACACAAAAGAATGCAGAATCTCCGACCTGAACAGTGACATCAAATCGCAACTGTACTCGCAACTTCAACAGTGTGAGTATTTGAGCATCGCTTTGGATGAGTCATGCGTTGTGCAGGATAATCCTCAATTATCGGTATTTTTGTCCACACTGTGTCTGATGACTGAGTTGTAAGGGAAGAACTCGATATTGTGTCACTAAAGGACAGAACGCGTGGACGAGATCTAAAGGAAGTGTTGATGTTGGTAGTTGTGAAAAGCCACATCCTTTTACAGAAGCTCACTGCCATTGCAATGCACGGGGCTCCGTCCATGTGGGAATCTGTGAATGGATTAGCAGGGCTTTGTAAATCTGATGAGAGCTTTCCCGAATTTTGGACATTTCACTGTACTATTCATCGGGAGCAACTGGTGTCTAAAAATCTCAAATTTGACTACGTCATGAAACCTGTCTTGCACATTGTGAAATTCAGTCTATCAAATGTACTCAATCACAGACAATTTCAAAATGTAATTGAAGAACTGGATGAAGACGACTTCCCTGATGTTTTGCCATTTCACTGCACAGTTTGATGGCTCTCAAGAAGTAACGTTATTTCCCATTTTTTCGAGTTCCTGGAACCAGTAAAATTATTTATGGAGGAGAAGCACAGAATACACCCGAGCTTAAAGATCCTGGATGGGTTCTAGACTTGGCATTTCTTGCAGACATGTTGTTGCATTTGGATAAACTAAACGTGGACTTACAAGGAAAATTCCAGTTGCTGTCTGATCTAGTGCAAGGGGTATTTGTGTTCATGAACAAACAGCGGTTGTTTCCCAGATAAATGCTTGAGGGAGAGCTGACACACTTTCCCTCAATGTCACAACTTTGAGCCAGGTCAAAGGAAGATGCAGCAGAACCCCTAAAACAGAGCACAACTAGGTATGCAAGCATGATTAAAGATCTTAAGCACAGTTTTGAGGAAAGATTCCAAGATTTGCAGCAGAAAAGACCTCAGATCAAATTTCTGATTGATCCTTTTAGTGCTGAAGTTGATTGTCTGAAGCTACCTTTAGTTACTGACGAAGCAACATCCCAGATGGAAATAATAGAACTTTTGGAAGATGACAGACTGAAATCTGTTCAGAAGACAAAAAGGACTCTTACATTCTGGAAATCTGTACCAAAGGATAAATACCCCAACATCAGAGGTGCAGTCCTAAAATGAATTTCGATGTTTGCCTCGACCTATCTTTGTGAGTCTGTTTTCTTGACACTTAAATATGTGAAATCCAAGCACTGATCCATTTTGACAGAGAGCCACTTAAGAGAACTGCTGTGTGTGAGCACAGCAGAACACAAACCAAACTTCAAAGAAATTGTTGAAAGCAAAGATTGCCTGAAGTCTCACTAAGTAAAAGATTAAGTTGTTATTGTTATAATAAACTTTATATATATATATATATATACACATACACACACGATCAACTTATATAATGATTGTGTGTGTGTGTGTGTGTGTGTGTAATTACACACACATACACATACGTATGTGTCAGTATATGTGTACGTATATAATCAGTACATATTACTGTGGCTCTTTGGCAACCTATATTGGTAAATTCTGGCTTCTTCTCAGGCTCAGGTTGGCCATCCCTGTATTAAGTGAAAGCAAAAAGAGCACTGCAAAGCAACATACAATTATGTTAAGGCCCCTTCTTGCATCATGTGCACCAATCACCTCCTAGCATTACAAATACTGCAATCCCGAGTATAGCAACAAATATTAGTGGCTTTCAACTTCAAATTGCTGCCTCAAGGCATCCCTGATCCTTATGGCCCTGCGCTGTGCCCCTCTAATAGCCCTGGTCTCTGGCCACTCAAACTCAACTTCCAGGCGCTGAGCCTCTGTGGTCCAGCACTGGGTGAAGCTTTCACCCTTCACAAATATTATGGAGCGTACAGCACACGGCTATAAGCATAGAAATACTGTTATCGGCCATGTCCAGCTTCCCATACAGGCATTGCCAACGGGCTTTTAAATGGCCAAATGCACACTCAACAGTCATTCTGCACTTGCTCAGCCTGTTGTTGAACCACTCCTTGCTGCTGTCAAGTTGCCCCATGTATGGCTTCATAAGCTACTGCATTAAGGGGTAGGCAGGGTCTCCAAGGATCACAATGGGCATTTCGACTTCCCCTACGGCGATCTTCTGGTCCGTGAAGAAAGTCCCTGCTTGCAGCTTCTTGAACAGGCCAGTGTTGCGAAAGATGCGTGTGTCATGGACCTTTCTGGACCAGCCTGCATTAATGTCTGTGAAATGTCCATAGTGATCCACAAGCGCCTGGAGAACCATTGAGAAATACCCCTTCCGATTAATGTACTCTGTGGCTAGATGGTCGGGTGCCAGAATTGGAATGTGCGTGCCACCTATCGTCCCTCTGCAGTTAGGGAAGCCCATTTGTGCAAAGCCATCCACAATGTCACACACGTTGCCCAGAGTCACGATCTTTTGGAGCAGGATGAGATTAATGGCCCTGCACATTTCCATCAACATGACTCCAATGGTCGACTTCCCCACTCCCAACTGGTTAGCAACCGATCAGTAGCAGTCTGGAGTAGCCAGCTTCCACAGTGCAATCGCCACGCGCTTCTCCAGTGACAGGGCAGCTCTCATTCTCATGTCCTTGTGTCGCAGGACTGGGGTGAGCTCATCACAGTCCCATGAATGTGGCTTTCCTCATGCAAAAGTTCTGCAGCCATTGCTTGTCATCCCCGACATGCATCATGATGTGATCCCATTACTCAGTGCTTGTTTCCCAAGCCCAAAAGTGGCATTCCACTGTGATCAGCACCTCCGTGACTGCCACAAGTAATCTCGTGTCGTAGCTACTACGCGTGGCGAGATCAATGTCGCATTCCTCTTGCCTTTGTAGTTTAAGGAATAACTCCACTGTCACTCGTGACATGTTGTCAGAGCGAGCAGCATACTGGTCAGCAGTTCGGGATCCATTCCTGCAGCCCGAAAGAGGCAGGGCGCGCAATACACAAACCGTTGAAAGATGGCAACAAATGCGGACAGACGCACAGGGACTGATAGGATGCGAAGCAATGCATCATGGAGCATTGAGACTGGACCCAGGATGCCCCGCGACCTCCTCCACCTTCCTACAAGTCTTAGGGGCAAAAGAGAAAGAGGTGCTCTGTGGGATACCTGCCCAGAGTGCACCACTCTGAATAGCACTGCAAATGCCGCAAGTGTGAACACACTTTTGCGCAGGCAGCTGTCAGTGTGAACACCGGTTTTCCTTTTGTGCTTCTGACCGACACTGTAACTGCTGGCGCTGTAACTTTGCAAGTGTAGACATGCCCTAACCTCTCTGTGCCTCAATTTTCCATCTGTAAAATGAAGATAACAGTATAACCTACTTCACGGGGTTATTGAGAGAATAAATACACTAGAGATTGTGAGGTGCTCAGATATTCTAGTGATGGAGACCAAGTATCTAAAGTATCTAGATAAGACAGACCAGACTTGTTTTAAGATAACCAATAAGTAAAGTTGCGTGTCTCTCATAAAGTTTCAGGGAAGTCACAGATTCCATGACTTTCCATGACTTCTGCAGTGGCCGGTGCAGCTGGCTCTGGGGTTGCCTGAGCAGATCAGGCAACCCCAGAGCCAGCTACACCGGCCGCTGCTGGGGCAGTTTGGGTGTGGGAGGGGCCTCAGGGCTGGGGGCAGCGCTTACCTTGGGGGGGGAGGGGGCGCTCCCTGGAAGCGGCTGGCATATCACTGCAGCTCCTAGATGGAGGAACCAGGTGGCTCCACGCACTGCCCGCGCCCACAGATGACGCCCCTGGAGCTCCCACTGGCTGTGGTTCCCAGCCAATGGAAGCTACAGAGTTGGAACTCGTAGCAGAGGCAGCATGCGGAGCCCCGTGGCATTCCCTGCACTTCGGAGCTGCAGGGACATGCTGGTCAGAGCCGGATAGGGAGCCTGCCAGCCCTGCCAACCCTTTCCCCCCCCCCCAGAGCACCCACGGCCCCTTCGGGCCACTCCCCTCCCCAAGATTTAGTCAGGGGTTACAAGTCACGGACAGGTCACAGGCCATGAAATTTTATTTACAGCCCATGATCTGTCCATGACTTTTACTAAAAATACCCGAGACTAAAACATAGCTTTACCAATAAGGTTATGCAATCTATACACTACATTTGAATTCTAGTTTTAAAAAATTAAAAACAAGCTCTACAGCACAGCTGATGTTTATATATCATATATTCTGCTGCTAGAACAAACACTGACATGGAAGGTTAATTAAATAAGCCACATTTTAAAAAACTAGTAAGGGAAAAATATTAGTGGGGTTGTGGGCAAATTCCAGGCCTTTGTGATCTTTCAGCCCTCGGTCATGCGAGCAGCCAACTTTAAATCAACCAATACACAATCTAGAATATATACAGGAGATTTGGCATCCCCTATTTGCCCTTTCTCAACACAGCAACACGCAAACCTTCACTGAAATTGAGTCAGCAAATTAGTCTGTGGAATTCATTGCCACAGGATGTCACTGGGTCCCAGCACTTAGCAGGACTGGGCATTTATTTGGCTACTGAGAGCATCCAGTTATACTGGATAAGACTAAAACCAACCATGATAGGTGTGCGCACGGGGTGTACCCAGGCAAATGGCCCCACCCTCCTGGTGCGGCAAGCCGCAGGGTCCGCGCTCCAGGGCCGGAGCACCCGGTCGAACGCAGCAAGCCGCTGGCCCCTCCCCCGTTGCCCAGAGGAGCCATCCCTCCCCTGGAGCCATGCTGCCGCGCGCACAGCGCTCTGGGGGGCGGGGCTGCCCGCTCCTGCAGGGCAGCGTGTCTGGCTCTGCACAGAGCAAAACATGCTGCTTGGAGCCTCATGGTAAGGGGTCTGGGGCCGGGGGGGTTGGATAAGGGGTGGGAGGTCTCTGGAGGGGGCAGTCAGGGAGCAGGGGGGTTGGATGGAGCATGGGAGTCCTGGGGTCTGTCAGGGCGCAGATAGGGGTCAGGGCAGTCAGGGAGCAAGGAGGGTCCTCGGGGGGGCAGTTAGGGCGGGGGGTTTCTGGAGGTGGTGGTCAGGGGACAAGGAGCTGGGGGGGGGTTGGATGAGTCGGGAGTTCTGGGGGGTCCTGTCAGGGGGCAGGGAGCGGTTGGATAGGCGTGGGAGTCCCGGGGGTCCGTCTGGGGGCGGAGGTGTGGATAAGGGTCGGGGCAGTCAGGGGACAGGTAGGGGGTAGAGTCCTAGGGGGGCAGCCAGGGGACAAGGAGCAGGGAGGCTTCGATAGGGGGTGGAGTCCTGGGGGACAGTTAGGGGCAGGGGTCCCAGGAGGGGGCAGTCAGGGGACAAGGAGCAGGGGTGTTCAGGGTTCTGAGGGGGGCAGTCAGGGGGCGGGAAGTAGGAGGGAGTGGATGGGGGCTAGGGCGGGGCTCCCTAGGTGTACACCCTAATGAAACGCGCTGTGCACGCCTATGACAACCATAAAACCCTCCCCCCAGGTTTGGAAGTGATAAATACCCTCATGCTACAGGGCAGAGACTAGACCTATACAGTGGGGTTCAGGAAGATCCCCCGCCTTTGGGCAGGTTATTCCCTCGCTGCCCACTTCAGGGTTTCTTGTAGCTTCCTCTGCAGCGTCTCTTCCTGGGGGAGACGCACGGGGCTGGGGCTGGGGCTGGGGCCGGGGCCGAGGCCGAAACGCCCCTCTTGCGCTCGCAGGCCGTTCCCCAACGTCCCACATAGCAGAGCGGGCCGCCATTCCCTGCTGCCCCCGGCAGGAGCGAGCCCCCATCAGCCCCCTTTGCCGCTCACCCCGCCCAGCTACTCTCCCTTCCCCGCTGCTCTACAGCAGCCCCCGCCCCTCGGGTCACCGCTGCCCTCCAGGACAGGGCTCGTCAGCGTGTCCACGAGGCCGCCCCGCTCCCACGTCTGGCCCGGGTCACCCCGCTCTGCCTCCCACGCGCTGCAGCCCCCCCAAGGGTAGGGCGTCCAAGCGCTGCAGGCCCCGGGCCGGGCTGTCTAATCCCCAGGCCCCTCAGCCTCCACAACTGCCTATTGCCCCCGCGCCAGAGAAGCGCAGGCAGCTGGAGGGGGCCCGATCCCCGCCCCAATAACGGCATTTTTGAACTTTACCTTCATCTTTTCGCCCGGGACACCCGAGTCAATATTTCATGTACGCATGCGCTGCCACTCCCGCTAACAGCGTCCCTGTCACCCAGGAGATCTGGGGTGGGGGGGCAAGAAAAGAGCCTCTGGCGCCACGACCAATCATAGCGAGGAGGCGGGGCTCAGCCCGAATCCGATCTGAGCGCGGCAGCTTGCCAGCGGCTTCCGAGCCCGCCCCGCCCACAAAGTGAGCGAACCGCTGGGGGCGGGGGGAGGTGGCGAGCCGAGGGAACGGCAGGACTTAGGTCGGAGCCCCTGGCCGTGTCCTCCTGCACCGATGCCAGCGCTTGTCACGCTAGCAAGGAGACTGCAGCCCGGGCCCAGCGGCAGGGAGGGGCTGTGCTGTGCTGCTGGAACCCGGCTTGTCAGCGGCCGCTTTCCGGGAGTTTCTCCCTGGCTGTCGGGGGTAGCGGCCGAGTCCGGCTTGCGAGGCCCCACCAATCGACCTTGGTGTGGGAGCTGATCCCCGCCTCAGTCACGCGTTCCTGGAGCCGCAGGGGCAGCCGCGCTTCTCTGGGGTAACGGGGCCACCCCGCAAGCCAGTGGCCTCAGCCTGTGTGAGGCAGGAGGGGCAGGCGCGTGGGGCGGATGCTCTGCCCCAGCAGCCCCGCTGGCTCCTCGCCCTCGGCCTCCGCCGCCATTCCCCCAGCGTTTGTTCCTGCAGGCCCGGTGTGTGTGTCATGTTACAAATGCCTTGGCAAGCCACAGCCCTGAGGCGCTTACACTGTAAACCCGACAGATCGCAGCAGGGGTGGCAGACGGTTACAGATGCAACAAGGGTTGCAGGCAGTACAAGATCTAGGGCTGCTGCTCTTGCAGTCTACTGCCTCCTGAGTGTGACTGCGCTTGCCTTAAAGCACAGTTGCCAACTTTCAGTGGTAAATAAGCACCCCGACATTCACAATAAATCAAAAACCAAGCTAATCCCATTTCAAAACAAGCCAATCCCTAAGAACGCCGACTCTCTATGTGACTAGATTCCCCCAGTGTGCAGTCTGGGACTGTGGTGGGCTCGCTGTGCACCCCTGACTCTCTCCCCTGCTTGCTTCCCCCTTGCCGGGAACTGATTAAAAAAAAAAAAGCTACAAGCCAAAAAGCAACTCAAGCCAATTAAGCCAAAAACAAGCCTAATTTCTGCATTTTTTCATGGGTGTGGATGTCTGCTTGAAAGCCAAGCATGTTTTGTGTTGACCATGGCAGCCCAGCCACCTGTTAAAGTAACCAACATGCTCTCCTGCAGGCAAAGAGCGGCTACATGGGAGACCTTGCAGCGGTACAAGTGTAAGGTACAGCTGTGCTGCTGTAAGTTGCTGTACAATTTCTTCAGGTTGAAGCAGGAACAGAGAATGTAAAAAATTATTTGGTTTTAGGGTTCTGCATTTTTGCTCCTGGTGAGCGTGACTTACCCGCCTTTGGCAGCTGCAGGGCTAGGGGGGAAAGAGAGGCCCCCCCAAACCTGAGTGGTGCTGCATCCACCCACCCCCTCCTGTTTGCCCAGTCACAACAGCCAAAGTGGGGAGCCAGATCCACCCCCAGCATAGTTTGAGGGGGAGGGAGGTTTTGTCCCCCGCAACTGCAAACATCAGGCAGGTGCAGAATTTGCCCCCTGTGCAGCCCCATTGGCCTGAGTGGAGCTGCCTACCCAAATATAGAAATCAAACTACATGTATGGCCCTGGGCAGGAGTCAAGCCTGTGATTTGGGCTGAGTGCAGTCTAAGCTCATTCTCACTCCATCTACCCCAGCTTTCCTTTGGTGTTAAATTGTTGGGGGGGTTGGGAGTCATCTTAGTTTCAGATTTTGGCCTAGACCCTCTAAAACCTCTATGCAGCCCTGACTCCTTATCCCTCCTTACTCCTGAGTGCATTCTCTTCCAAAAAAATTAAAGTTCGGTGCATAATATTTTAAAATTCTGAAATTTTATTTGTCAAATGCGGAGGGTCCAGCATGACATTGGGAAGCACAGGCCATTGGCTGCACAGAGGTGGGTGATCACAGTCCAGCTCCCCCTCCCGCCCAGGACACTGACTTAGTGGTAAGGCTGCACCCAATCCTGACACAGCACAAAGACCATGCCTGCCCCAGAAACACCCAAGAGTCCTGCCCCTCTGTACCAGGTGTGGGCAGGCAGGCTCAGCCCAGCAGGATGTGTGTGTGGAGGGGCTTAGTGTGGGGGGATCTGGGTGTGGGTTGAAAGGATTCTGGGTGGGGCAGTCTGGGTGCAGGCCACTCAGTGGGGGATCTGGGTGTGGGGGGGGAATCTGGATGCACAGGGACTTGTTGGGGGGTTCTGGGTGCAACAGTAATGGGAGTCTGCAGGGGGAGTCCAGTGAAGGTCGCTGATGCTCAGCAGGGCAGGAGTGGAGGGGGAATGGAGCTCAGCAGGGGGGGTTGGGTGGGGGGGTCTAGATGCTGGGGGAGTGGGGTTGGGATTCAGGTGCAGCTGGTTGGGGTTCAGTAGAGCAGGGATCTGGGTGCAGGTGGCTCATCGGGATGGTCCAGGTGCAGTGGGGCGTGTCAGGGAGGTTCTGGGTGTGGGGGGTGAGGGTGAGGCTCGGCAGGCGGGTCTGGGTATGAGGGGTCTGGATGCATGGGAGTTGGACGGAAGAGGGAGCAGCCAGGGGAGAAATCTGGGGGTGGGTCTGACCCAGCCCTGGATGCCGTGCAGGGGAAGAGGAAGTCCCATCTTTCAGGACTAGCAGCTGAGCCCAGCACAGGGTAGGAGCCACCAGCAGTGTCTTCCCCAGTCCTGACCCCACCCCACAGTGATTACCTCTCTGCTGGCTGCCCTGGGCACCCGAAACATACTGCTGGGGAGAGTCACATGACCGCTTTTGGACGGAGAGCTCACATCAATAAAGGATAGACATACCAGAGATAGGCAATGCTCCCCTCCATCCATCTGTGCTGGAGCATTAATGGGGAAGGCAACTGGCCAGCTCCAGCTTCACAGCAGTGAGTACTTCCCCCTATACAAAGGGAATTTCCTATGGGCCACTTGCTGCTAAAATTCAGCCCATTTGTATTGCCTGAGCAGCACACGGGCTAAATCTCACTTGTGAATCTGGTCCTAACAGGTTTGAAATCATTGCTGTTCCAAAGCTATCTACACTTCAGCAGCTCTGGAAAGAAGCCAGGATGCAGCCAGAATGGAAAAATGCAATAGCTGGAGATGATTGAGTTCTTCTGAGCACTCATAACTCACACTGATGTTGACCCACATGAGTTGCACTAATCCTCAAGATATTGTGCCTTGGTAATCATTCTTTTATCTGTAAAATACTGGATATGATTCCACTCTGAGCATTTCAATGCTGCACCTGCATTAGACAGAGAAATGTTGAACATGCTGTCTTCAGAGCATGCTTAGTAAATAAAGGGCCAAACTTTAATTCCAAACTAACTTTTCAGGAGGGTAGTGCACAATGCTAGCACTAGACTAGTGGATGGGTATAGAGGCTTTGGTTTTTATTATTAGTCATCATAAGTGCACTATAGCTTTCACACAATAGTGCAAGCTGAAAGATGTGTAATTGTCTTGCAGTTGAAGGAATGTCATGCTGGGTTTTGTCCAAAGGAAACTGAGGTATAATGGGAGGAGATTGATTGCCCATACACAAAGAAAAATACAACCCTACTGGTCCATTGTGAGTGGCCTAGATAGTCTCTCCAAAACATCAGCTATTTTACCTTTCAGGAGGGCAAATCACTGCCTTGGTTAATCACAGCATCTGAAGGCATACAATCCTTACGTATTGTTAAAGCAGAACTACATCCCTACAATCATACATTTAGGAACAAAGAAGTTGGTTAGTTCCAAGGTCAGGGACTGTACTCTGAAAAGCAGCAACTCTAAAAGGGATTTTGGGGCCAGGATAGATAAGTAATGGAATATGACATCCCATTGTGATACTGGGACAAAACAAACTATTATTCTTGGATGTATAAATGGGAGAATGCTGAGCAGGAGTAAGGAGGTGGTATTACTTGTATATGTGATACTCGAGAAACCATCCCTGGAATAATGAGACCCCAGTTCTGGTATAACAAGACCCAATTGTGTGAAATTTAAATTAAAATACAAGCTGTTCCATTTTTAATAAATGGAACAGCTTACAAAAGGAAGTGCTAAATTCATTATCATGATTGGATAACCCTGTAAAAGATACGCTATAGTCCAACAAAAGATATTGGGCTGAACAGTGTTACTTACATAGCAGGGAAGAATAATTCCCTCTGCTGGAGAACTTATTGGAGAAAAGTAGGCTTGCTTAAAAGTGCACAGAATTAGGCTTTTTTATAATGTAAACAAATGAAACTATATGACATCTTTTTGTTGGTGCCTGACAGTTTACTGTTCCTTCACTGAAGCAGACGTTCAAGTAAATATTACTTTTTTATTTAATAAAAAGGAATATACAGTCAAATGTCAGGTTTATAATTTTCAGTTAGGCTTACAATAGTTGTGAAAGAATTGGCGTTAAAAGTCTGCCTTTTTTGTATCTGAATGGTATAATGTTACTTGTGAATGAACTGAGTCAAGTTGGTTGTTGGATGCTAATTTCATTCAAAAGAACACTACCACTGAAAGCTTCTAAACTTCAGGATCAGGAAATTCTTCAAAACAATTATTGACTGTTCCAACATTATGTTTTTTATAATGAATAAAGGGGCGCTAAAGACAATTAGGATATGTAAGCATAAAGGAAGACAAATTAGGTGGACCAATGATTCTTTCCAGCCTCTGAGTTGTTTCTAAGAATAAAAAATAAAAGTAATTAGAGTGAAGGTAAGATAAAATAAAATTAATGGAGAAAACAGACCTTATCAATACTTGGAGAATCATTTCAACTTTCTGTGGAACTCCATTTAATTTAAGAATTTTACACATCAGATATTTAACTACAGGTTACCAAACCTAAATTTTCCTGGACTACAGAGACAGGGATTCCCTTATAAATCTTAGATTCCCTCTCTTTAAAAAGGCAAAGTATTTTTGTGATTCCTTTCAGGGTATTTTTTTGTTTGTTTGTTAAATTGAAGACAATCACGCACACTATTTTAAAGTTATGGGGGCTTGAAAATGATATGTTTAATAATATAACTCTAAGGCTTCTCTACACGGCAGGGTAACGTTGACTGTGGGGTTGTGATTTCTAAAGCACACCAATGTGTTGCATTTTTGGACTATGTAGTTCCAGCTGGGATACTCCTAATGTTCCATAGTGTGCTTTAGAAATCACACCCCATCATGCAGTGTTTTTCAAAGTTTAGGTCGCAACCCAGTACTGGATCATGGCATGTAAGGCACTGGGTTGCCTTGCTCAGCACCCAGGGACCCTAGTGGCTCTGGTCAGTACTGCTGACCAGGACATTAAAAGTCCCGTCAGCAGTGCTGCTCAGCTAAGGCAGACTAGTGCCTACTTTTTCTGACACTGCGCTGCACCCCAGAAGTGGCTAGCTTCTAGGCAGGGGGGGCACAGGGCTCCGCATGCTGTCCCCGCCCCGAGCACTGGTTCCACAGTCCCATTGGCTGGTTCCCAGCCGATGGAACCTGGGGGGGTGGTGCCTGCGGGCAAGAGCCACGTGTAGCTGCTTCCATGCCTCCGTCTAGGAACCGGACCTGCTCCTATCCGCTTCCGGGGCGCAGCGCGGTCCGCGGTGCCAGGAGAGGCGGGAAGCCTGCCTCTGCACCCCAGCCGTGCTGCTGACCGGGAGCTGCTACAGGTAAATCCACGCCCCAAGCCTGTGCCCCAATCCCCTGCCCCAGCCCTGATCCCCCCAAAACCCAGAGCCCCTCCTGCACCCCAAACCCCTCATCCCTGACCTCACCCCAGAGCCTGCACCCCAACCCCCTGCCCCCCTCCTGCACCCCAACCCCCTGCCCCAGCCCAGAGCCCCTTCCCACACCCTGAACCCCTCATTCCCAGCCTCACCCCATAGCCCTCACCCTCTCTGCCCCAGCCCTAAGCCCCTCCCACACCCCAAACCCCTCATCTCCAGCTCCGTTAGGTCACGGGCATCAACCATTTTCTTTAACTGGGTCCCCAGAAAAAAAGTTTGAAAACCACTACCATAGTGCACTCTTTACTCCACTGTGTACACAATCCTTAAGAGTGAAATTTTGGCCCTACTGAAGTCAGTGGGAGTGTATGTACACCAACTGGGAATCACATCCTAGCTCAGAGGTGGGCAAACTATTGCCCGCGGGCCACATGCGGCCCGCAGGACCGTTCTCCCCGGCCCCTGAGATCCTGGCCCGGCCCCTCCACTACTGTTCCCCCTCCCCCCGCAGCCTCAGCTCACTGCGCCACTGGCACAATGTTCTGGGTGGCAGCGCAGCTGCAGAGCCCAGCCTGATCCAGTGCTCTGTGCTGCGTGGTGCTTGGCTGGCTCCAGCCAGGCGGCACAGCTGCCTGTCATGGTGCAGCCAGACCGCCAGCCACCGGTGCTCCAGACAGTGCGGTAAGGGGGCAGGGAGCGGGGGTGGGGGTTGGATAGAGGGCAGGGGAGTTTGGGGGGTGGTCGGGGGACGGGGAGGTCAGAGGGTGGGGAACAGGGGGGGTTGAATGGGGGCAGGGGTTGCAGGGGCGGTCAGGAAGAAGGGGTGGTTGGATGGGGCAGAGGTCCCGGGGTGAGCAGTCAGGAGGGAGAGGATGGGTTGGATGGAGCGACGGGAGGCAGCCAGGGAGAAGGGGGGTGCATGGGTCCTGGGGGAGGCCATCAGGAATGAGAGGAGGGATTGGATGGGATGGCTGGGAGCAGTCAGGGGTGGGGGTTCCGGGGGCGGTCAGGGGACAGGGAGAAGGGGTGGTTGGATGGGGCAGAGGTCCCGAGCAGGGGGGCAGTCAGGAAGGAGAAGGGGGTTGGATGGGATGGCGGGGGGCAGTTGGGGGCAATCAGGGGACAGGGAACGGGGGGGGGTTGGATGGGGCAGGAGTCCTGGGGGGGCCGTCAGGGGTGAGAAGCGGGGGGGTTGGATGGGGGCGGGGCCATGCCTGCCTGTTTGGGGAGGCACAGCCTCCCCTAACCGGCCCTCCATACTATTTTTGAAACCCAATGTGGCCCTCAGGCCAAAAAGTTTGCCTACCCCTGCCCTAGCTCATAGTGTAGACATAACCTGAGTGTACATGGAGAACAATTGATCACCATCCTCTTTATAACAGCCCTTAACATATCTGAACACTTTTCAGGTGCCCCGTCCGTCTTCTTTTCTTAAGACTAAACACGTCCAGTTTTTTTTAACCTTTCCTCGTAGGTCAGGTTTTCTAAACCTTTTATCATTTTTGTTGCTTTTATCTGGACTCTCTCTAATTTGTCCATACCTTCCTTAGAGTGAGGCACCCAGAATCCAGCTAGTACTCCAGCTGAGGCATCACCGGTGCTGATTAGAGCATGAGTTACCCTTCATGTCTTAAATAGGATACTTCTGCTAATATACCCCAGCATATTAGCCTTTTTAACAACTGCATCACATTGTTGGCTCATATTAAGTTTGTGATCCATTAGAACCCCCAGATCCTTTCCAGCAGTACAACTGCCTAGCTAATTATCCCACATTTTGTAGTGGTATACTTGTCTTTATTGAATTTCATCTTGATGACTTCAGACCAATTCTCCAATTTGTGAAGGTTGTTTTGAATTCAAATCCTGTCCTCCAAAGTGCTTGCAATCACATCCATCTCGGTATCCTCCACACGTTTTATAAGCATACTCTCTACTCCATTATTCAAGTCATTAATGAAAATATTGAATAGTACCAGACAAGATAGTAATTTCATTAGACCACATTTCCCTAGTTAGATTATGAGAATGTGATGTGAGACTGTATCAAAAGCTGTATTAAAATCAAGATATATCAGGTCTACAGCTTCTCCCCATCCACTAGGCCAGTAGTCAAAGAAGGAAATGGTTTGTCATGATGTGTTCATATGAAATTCATGTTGGCTATTACTTTTAACCCTATTATCTCCCTGTGACGGCTTGGGTCACAAAAACCCCCTTGGGGCTGCCAACTTATGTCCCAAGACTACTTCTGCCCCTGCTTTCCCTGCCAGCTTGGGACTCAAGCACCCTATATTGTTGAGCTAGACACACCAGTCTGCTCCAACACAGACCCAGGGTCTGAACTACGTGCCCCAAACCACATGCAGATTTAACTGAAAGCAACTTAAAAAGTGTTCCTGTCTTTAACACTCAGATGCCCAACTCCCAGTGGGGTCCAACCCCCAAATAAATCTGTTTTACCCCGTATAAAACTTATACAGGGTAAAAATCACTGATAGAGAGGTATGCACAGCTGTTTGACCCCCCTCCCCCCAGGTATTAATACATACTCTGGGTTAATTAATAAGTAAAAAATGATTTTATTAAATACAGAAAGTAGGATTTAAGTGTTCTGTCTGTATTACTTGGAAGCAAAGTAAATTACCAACTTAAAATAAAATAGAACACGCAAGTCTAAGCCTAGTACAGTAAGAAAACGGAATACAGATAAAATCTCACCCTCAGAGATGTTTCAATAAGTTTCTTTCACAGACTGGATGCCTTCCTAGTCTGGGCATAATTCTTTCCCCTGGTACAGCCCTTGTTCCAGCTCAGGTGGGAGCTAGGGGATTTCTCATGATGGCTGCCCCCTTTGTTCTGTTCCATCCATTTATATATCTTTTGCATAAGGTGGGAATCCTTTGTCTCTCTGGTTTCCCTACCCCTCCTTCTCAATGGAAAAACACCAGGTTAAAGATGGATTCCAGTTCAGGTGACATAATCACATGTCACTGTAAGACCCCAAGACTTCATTCCTCCCAGCCTGTCTCACAGGAAGGCCTGCCTGCAAACAGAGCCATCCACAGTCAATTGTCCTGGTTGATGGGCGCCATCAAGATTCCAAACCACCATTAATGACACACACTTTGCATAATTACAATAGGCCCTCAGAATTATATTTCATATTTCTAGTTTCAGATTCAAGAGTGATACATTTATACAAATAGCATGACCACACTCAGTAGATTATAAGCTTTGTAATGATACCTGACAAGAGACCTTTTGCATGAAGCATATTTTAGTTACATTATATTCACACTCATCAGCATAATTTCATAAAATCATATAGAGTGCAATGTCACACACCTAGGTGCTTATAAACTGATTAACAATTTGTTCCAGTAACTTTTCAGATATCAAAGTTAGACTGACAGATCTATAATTCCTCAGGTCCTCTTCTCTTTTTTTAAAGATAGATACTATATTTGCCCTTTTCCAGTCCTCTGACCCCTCACCTGTCCTCCATGAGTAATCAAAGATACTTAACACTTCAGAGATTGTTTCAGCTACTTCCTTAAATACCCTATGGAGCATTTCATCAGGCCCTGCCAACTTGAGCACATCTAACTTATGTAAATAATAAACATGTTTTCCCTATTTTGGCTTGTGTTTTTCCCCCATTGTTGTTAATATTATGTTACGCATCTGATAATTTATTTAGTGAAGAAAAAACAAATAGGTATTAAACACCTCAGCCTTCTTGACTGAGGTATTAAACACCTCAGCCTACTTCATCCAGTATTTCCTCTCCATCACTGTAAATAGGTCCTCTATATTTTCCTTTGTCTTTCTCTTGCTCCTTATGTATTTATAGAACCTCTTCTTACTGCCTTTAATATCCCTTGCTAGATGTAACTCATTTTGCGCCATAGCTTTCTGATTTTGTCCCCATGTTTGTACTATTATTTTGTATTCATCCTTAGCAACTTGTCCATGTTTGCACTGTTTGTAGGATTTCTTCCCTAACGAGCTCCTGATGCAGCCATATTGACCTCTTACTAGTCTTCCTATATTCCTCCACAATCGTGATAGTTTGTTGTTGGGCCTTCAATATTGTCTCCTTGTGAAACTGTACTGAACTGCTTTCTCCCTTAGATTTCCTTTCCATAGGACCTTACTTATCAGTTCCAAGTTTGTTAAAGCCTTTTTGGAAATCCACTGACCTTATTCCGATTTTCTCACTCCTTCCTTTTCTTAGAATCATGAAGTCTATCATTTCATGATCACTTTCAAATTGCCTTCCACCTTCAGATTTGCAACCAATTCCTCCCTGTTAATTAGAATCAAGTCTAAAATGTCTGTCCCCCTGGTTACTTCCTCCACTTTCTGAGGCAAGTAGAGGCCCCCCAATACATTCCAAGAACTTATTGGACATTGTATCCATTAACTACCCAGACAAACTCCTCCATGACTACCAGGTCTTGTGGTTTGGGTGTCTATTTGTTCTTGAAATATCTTATCTTATCCACCTCTTCTTCCTGATATGGTGGTCTATAGTAGACCCCTTCTTTTTCCCCTTTTATTTTCAACATACCTCGACTTTCAGCTGGTCTGCTTCTCACCACCTTTTAGACTTCAGACCAAGTGTATATATTCTTGATTTATAATACAATACCTCCTCCCTTTCCCCCCTGCCTGTCCTTTCTGAAGAAGCTATACCCCTCTACCAATTTTCCAAGTCTCTTTGATGCTTGCTGAGTCACAATTTAGTTAATGGATTAATACTTCCAGTTCTTCCTGTTTATTCCCCATACTCCTTGCATTTGTGAATACACATCTAAGATGTTAAGATAACAATGGAGGAATCTGCTCATCTGTTGCCCCTATGACCCTGTTGTACTTTCCATCCCCCACCCCCTTTAGCTTTCAGTTAAGGTCATTTTTTTACACCTACCTGTGGACTTTTTGTCACCTGATCCCTTTGAACCTAGTTTAAACCTCTGCTCACTAGGTTGGTGAGTTGGTGCACAACGATGCTCTCCCCTTCTTGGTTAGGTGGACATCATCTCTTCCCAGCAGTCCTCCTTCCTGGAACAGCATTTTATGGTTGAGGAAACAAAAGTCCTCCTGTCAACACCATCTGTGGAGCCATGCATTCATCTCCAGGAAGCACACGCCAATGCCTGGGCCCTTATGCTCACTTCACGAGTTCAATAGATATAGTGTTATGTAAGAACATAGGAACTGACCTAATGATCTGTCCAGCCCAGTATCCCTGATCCTTGATGATAGCTGGTACCCGATGCTTCAGAGAAAGGTGCAAGAAACTTCAGAGCAGTCAATTATGGAGTAATTTGCCCATACAGAATAAGGGAACAGTATATGTGGTTAGTGGTTTCCTTAATTTAATTTTAGTCTGTTAATTGATATAGGCTAATGCACGCACAAATGTCAACTGGCTGTAGTTAGCATCTTTCTCTACTATCTCATCAGATACACCAAAGATTGAATGGACATGGACTATCCTGTCATCCCTAGAGGTGGTTCCTCCAACAAAAAATTTAAGTACACAGGCATTGACAAGGTAGTGAAGATACTTGCACGGTTGCTGTCTATGCTATATCTGTATTGTGAAAAAGAGGAATGGCATGACAAACCTAGGGACTACAACACCTCTGATGAAAGACAAACTCACTTGGCTAACAGGATAGTCCCATTTAAAAAGGTGGTGTGCAAGAGATGGAGGTATGAAGAGTATGGTCCTCTTGGAATGCCTAAGAGTTTTGTTTATGGTGATGAGAAATTACAATGAAGAACAACTAAAAATATTTGATAGAGATAGAGGAGATGTTTTTTGTAAAAAAACGAAGTCCAACATTATGAGTTTTAAAAAAAATAATGTAAAGCAGCTGAAATAAATCTGTTTTAAATGTGCTAATCGAAGCATAAAATGTTTGTATTACAGACTTCACAAAAATAAGGCACTAAACCACCAAATGGAAATTGTACTTTACAAGATTTTAACAGTATTCAATTTTTACTAAACAATGATCACCAGTGTACACTGAAAGATAAATTAATGAATCAAACATTGCAGATTTCATCACAAAGTTTTACTGCTCAGTAATTTCTTTTAAAACAATAAATAGTTAATTGAGCATTAACATTCACATTTGTATTTAAACATTACAAATGTACAAAGATTTGGGGCATCAGACACTTGAACTTACTTTCACAAACACTCAATGAGCCCACATCTTCAAATTTTTCATTACAAAGAAACAATCATGTATTACACTGTTTGAAAACATAAGAAACAAGGCACAGAAAAGCAAATGCAAAAAAAAAAAAAAAAAAAAAAAAAAATCCCTCACAAAACTTTCAGAGAACATTTGGAATGTCTACACAATTCTGTGTAATGAACTATAACAATCAAATCAAAAAGGCAAATTATAAAGTATCTCAAAGGAAGTTCACTATAATATTACATATTGTAACTAACTGGGTCTGATCCTGTGAGGTACTATTACTCTTATGCAAGGTGTTGAACATCCTCAACTGAGGGAAGTTAGCATCTTGTAGGCTCAAAACCTTTATTTGTTGAAGTAACATTAAAGGAAAAACAGCACAAGTGTTTCATTTCACCTTATAAAACTGTACTCTTCAAATTAGTGCAAATCCCCAATTTAAATGCAATTTAAAACAATCATCATAGATCTTTTTTAACCTTCATGTAATGGAATGCTTAGGAGTTTCCAAAGCACTCATATTAACTTCTGCTGGATCACTTTTAATCACATTTCAGCTCTCTCTCACTTAATTTATTTTAAAAGGAAAAACTCACAAAGAGTAGTTACAATCAAGTATAAATAATATGAGATGGAATTAAGTAAAGAAATGTACTGCATGTTACATAAAACCTTTAAAAATCCAGAGTATACTGGATGCTGCATAACTTCTGCAGCATGTATTAATTAGCAGATTTCTCTTAGCATAATAAAAAGACAATATTTAAAATAAGGCTTTGGTTAAATAAAAAGGTTGCTAAACCTCAGTTATGGTGAAAAAAGTGCAATATAGTCACCAAATATATACCTTCATCTTCAAGGCAAGAAATATGCCTGCCATTTACAACTGATTTGCACTGGTTTGTCTGTCTGCACTAAAAAATAATATCCTACATAGCTGCAGCAAAACACCTTCAGTATAGGCAAATTAAATATCTAGGGCCTGATCCTGCAACATCTTATGCCCATTGAAATCAGTGGGACTACTTCTGTGAATAAAGTCACTCTCATGCATGTTTGCAAGATCAGGGTCCTTAATCTGTAACATTCAATTATTTTAGAATAGACTCACTCAGTTTCTTAGCACTTTCTCATAAGAAAGTATTTGTTGGCAATCAACTGACCGTAGTACAATAGCTTACAAATACAGTTCTTGTATGTATATGTAACATAAGGTAATTTTTTTAAAAAAGTGCTTATTATTGGTCCATTCAAAATTGTTTAGCTGTATGCTATCTTAAGACCAAACACTTAGCTCTGAAGAAAACACACAGTACCTCTGTTTACTGGTAACGTATTCATTCACTTGAGAAAAAAGTAGTGAGTCTATGGAAGAGACTAGTATCTTCATATACAAAATAATTAGAGTTTTACAGTCACAACACATGCTCCAGCTCTTCCTAGGCACAATGGTGCAACCTATAACAAAAAACAAAAAATGACGGATGTGCTAGGTTTATAAAATAAATATAATCAACTTTATTAAAGAAAAACAGATTTTCAAAACGGATAATGTACCACCGTAGTTAAGGTTGTAATGTCATATTTATAGATGCTTTGTAACCTGACTTTAAAAATTAACAAAATGGGCTGAAGATTGCCATAAAAATGCTCAGAGAAACAGCAATATTTTCTTCTGCAGGACCAAATTCTGCTCTCTCTAAAGTCAATGGCATACCCCATAAACAGTACTCTTCACAGTAAAATAATATTTATTTGAATATTTTAAAAATCAAGTATTTTTATTATATTTTAAAATGGGATCATCATCTAACACTGTACTTCTAAGTATAACAGTACTTGGTACTGGGCCTTCATTTCATTGCTATGCAACAATCCTAATCCTGTAGATATTGAACAGCCTGCAGCATTGCTCATAGATTTGGTAGAACCAAGAAAAGTTGTTGCACACTGCAAATTGCTTGTATTGTGCAGGTCTTTTAATGCAGCTTTAACACAGCTCCTGATCACCTGAAAAATGCTTTCAAGCACCATTTGGAGGTATGTGCATGAAGGAGAAAGTAGCGCAGCCTTGAAGTCTATTCACCAGATGCTCATGTACCATGATCATCATCATGGTACAAGTACAGTATCTAGATAAAACAAATGCCAAGACGAGCTTATCAGACAAATCAAATCAGCCTTAATAAGAGAGACCTGATAATAGGCAGCAAGAGAACTAAATGGGGCCCTACAAAATTTTTTTTAAATCTTATTTTGTTTTAAAAAGAAAAATAGAGGCCAAGTTCTTGTACTTATTTTCATCATACTGCACTATCCGTGCTGAATAATCAGACAGACAATCTTCTTGACGCTGGCCAAGATTTTCAAACATAGGAAAATGGGACCTGATGGGTGCTCAGCACTTCTGAAAAATCAGATAATTGATTTAGGCACCTAACTTTAAACTTTTATTTTTGAAAACTGTGGTCTTTGTCTCTGTCCTTCTGCTATACCCCTACTGTCTTGTAATCTCCTCATTGCAGGTAAGCTCCTTGAGGCATGTACTTAATCTTTTTTTTCTTTCTTTACCGGGAGGCACCAAGCACACTTTTGGCATCACTAAAATATATAAATACCATATATACTCGTTCATAAGCCGAATTTTTTTAGTAAAAAAGGGAAGCACCAGAGAGGGAGAGCTGGGACACAGCCCCTCCCCCCAACAGAGGGAGCAAGGAGAGGCAGCACAGCCAACAGAGACAGAAGGGAAGAGGTGGGGCCAGAGTCTCTCCACTTCTGCCTACGCTGCTCCCCCCAGCCTCCAAAGCAGCTGCAGCTCCGGGGTTGGCAGGCTGTAGCTGTGCTGCTTGGCCTCGCCCCCCAGAGCAGGCTGTGGCCGTGCCACCTGGTCTGGCCCACTGGAACAGGCTGCAGCCGTGCTGCCCAGCCTGCCGGAGCAGCTCTAGCCTGGCCAGAGACATTCTCCCTTGGCCCTCCCCAGATAAGGTGGGAAGGGATGCGATGGGGAGAGTGTAGGGGTCCCGGGCTAGGGGTGGGGTCATGTGGGGGGTGGTCACAGGGGTTACTCCCCTGATTCCCAGCTTCTCCCCCCAAAAAAATTTCCCCACCAGTTGCTGTTCTGGCCTGTCAGGGTAAGCAGCTGCCGTGCCAGGACACTTTGTTTACTTAGGTTTACCTCCGTGTCTCCGGACGCTCGAGGTAAACAAACCATCTCAAGTCAGCAGCTTATTCTGATGGCCCAGGAGCCAAAGTTTGCCAACCCCTGAATTCAATTTTTACTTATCCATCTTTTTTTTTTGGGCGGGGGGGGGGGGGAGAGAATTGGCTTATAAACGAACTGACTTATGATCGAGTATATACGGTAATTTAATTAGAAACTGTACCTGTGTCCACTCATTCGTTTGGGGATCATAAGACTCCACTGTATTAAGATAGGTTTGCCCATCATATCCTCCAACAGCATACAATTTGTCACCAAGGAGACACACTCCCACTGCATCTCTGCTAATGCTCATGGAGGCCACTGCTGTCCACACATCTGTTTTTGGATCATACCTGAAAGATAATTTTTGTAAAAAAGTCTAATATTGTTGCCTAAAATTCCATTAAAATACTGAAATTGACTCTCGAGGTACTAGACTATCTAGTGGAATCAGCAAAGGAGTATTCTCTCTTCGGGTGTGAAATTAAAAGGATTTCTTACTTGTTTAAACCTTTCCCTTAAAAGCAGCATTTGGTTAATCATTTCACTGAGGCTGTACAGTCACATACAGAAACAGAAAAAGATACTGTTAACAATACTATATGCAACTTTATTTAGCAGTATATATGAATAATTTGTTAAAGAGTTATTTGAATTATCTTGTAAAGTTTCTATGGTAAGCTACATAGGAAAGGGTAAAGTAACAAAGAAATCAAGACACTTAAAATAGAAACAATTAAGTCCTTTTTAGAAGTTATTTAAGAATCTATGACTAGAATAAGCTTTTTGATAACTTTACCAGTTCACCTTTTCACTAAGTCCACAATCCTGCAAGCTGGACCATGTAACTTGGAGTAGCTTGTGTGACCAGGGCCCAAGTAATCTCTGGACTATGTTTATTTTTTTTAGCTTTTACATAATAGATACTTTAAAAAAAAAATTTTCCCCTCTTTTATGACCAAACATGCTCTGCTCCAGAATCAAATTCTGCTGTCAGACTCTGTTAGAGTTTAGTGCTCTCTTCATCTTACAGACAGACAACTATTATATCCCAAATTACATACAGAGTAATACAGTGTTGTTGAGGAGATTCATTGGACAAGTTGATCATTGCTTTTTGCAATAACTATAATTTATAGAAAAAACATCCACCCGGTATACATGGCAAAATTCTTCTGCAGCAATTTACAGAACTTTTCTCACCATAAACTGGTATCATTAGAATCAAACACAATAGTAGACCTGTGGTGTACTGAAAACACCTCAGTTAAATTTGAACCTAGAGCACATCAACAGTCTTTAACAGATAGGTCAGGAATTAAATTGGAGAGTCCAAACTCATCTTTTAAAAACTTGTTTTTTACTCAATCTGTAAATGTGTCCTTTTCAGATTAGCCAGCATATTTACAAGCAGGGCCAGCTCCAGCTTTTTTGCAGCCCCAAGCAGCGAAGGAAAAAAAAAAAAAAAAGATAAAGCCGCAATCAGCAGCACTTCGGCAGCAGTTCTATTGCGCCGCTTCATTCTTTGGTGGCAATTCAGCAGCCGGTCCTTCCCTCTGAGAGGGACTGAGGGACCCAGGGCTGGCGCTTCCACTTAGGCGACCTAGGGGGTTGCCTAGGGCACCAGGACTTGGGGGGGGCAGCATTTTGCCACCCTTGGCGGCAATTCGGCAGCGGGGGGGTCCTTCCGCGCTCTGGGTCTTCAGCGGCAATTCTGCGGCGGGACCTTCACTCACTCCGGGACCCGCCACCGAAGTGCCCCGAAGACCGGGAGCGCGGAAGGACCCCCCCGCCGCAGAATTGCCGACGCCGACCGGGAGCGCGGAAGGACCCCCGCCGAGGGCGCCAAAAACCCTGGCACCGTCCTGGAGGGACCCGCCACTGAATTAGCACTGAAGACCCAGATGTGCCGCCCCTTTCCATTGGTCGCCCCAATTGCTTCCTGTGCTGGTGCCTGGAGCCAGCCCTAGTTACAAGACACAATGCCAAGAAAACAGAAACAAATTTCTTGAGGGAATCACATTAATAAAATGCTTTTAAGGCACAGGACTAATCAAAAGAAAATATATCCATCGCTAAGAAGGTATCCAAAACCACTAAAGTGAGTTTGGGGGATGAAATTGGTGTTGATTTCTTTGCATGAGATGCAAAGATGTAATGAGTTTTGAGTGTCTTTCTGGCACCTTTTTCTTTAGTGCAGCAGGTCTCTGTTGGAAACACACATTTTATTCATGTAGAGTCATAGTGTGGAAGCACTGCCTGAAACTTATGCAGCAGGCAAAGTGTATTATGTACTGAAAGATAGTGAATTATGAACTATACAAAGTGTTTGTCAATTTGATTTATATACAGTGACAAAGTTCCTCCTCTATCTTGGTGGGTCCTGCACTTATTGGCAGATTTTCTTGCCTCAGAGATTCACCATGTGGGTTGGGGGAACAGCTCAGAGACCTTTCCCTCTGGAAGAACCCACAGTCCTGGTCAATTGGGAGGTTTGGGGGGAACCCGGGCCCGCCCTCTACTCCTGGTTCCAGCCCAGGGCCCTGTGGACTACAGCTGTCTATAGTGCCTCCTGTAACAGCTGCATAACAGTTACAACTCCCTGGGCTACTTCCCCATGGCCTCCTCCAAACACCTTCCTTAATCTCGCCACAGGACCTTCCTCCTGGTGTCTGATAATGCTTGTGCTCCTCGGTCCTCCAGCAGCACACCCTCTCAGCTCCTTGCGCCTCTTGCTCCCAGCTCCTCACACTCACAAACTGAAGTGAGCTCCTTTTAAAACCCAGGTGTCCTGATTAGCCTGCCTTAATTGATTCTAGCGGCTTCTTTTTAATTGGCTCCAGGTGTCCTAATTAGTCTGCCCGCCTTAACTGGTTCTATCAGGTTCCTGATTACTCCAGTGCAGCCTCTGGTCACTCAGGGAACAGAAAACTACTCATCCAGTGACCAGTATATTTGCCCTCTAGCAGACTCCTGTACCCCACTGGTCTGGGTCTTTCACAATACCAATGTGATGCTCTTGAAAACCTATCACAGTGTACAGTAACAAACAAGCATTCACAAACTTCACAGTGAATTTTATGAAGCTAATTTTTAGATTACTATATTTGCATTCAATTTATTTTATGCTGGTTTTGCAGACATTTCAACACCTCCATCCCACTGATTTAGAAGGAGAGAGCAAATTAGAAATAAGCAAAACACATGTATTGTAGCAATTTTATTCCAACTTCCAAATTAAAATTTGGCCTAACAAAGATCATTTAGTAATACATTTTAACCTATTTCATAATTTTTTCTAGATGCTATTTATGAATATCATGTCATTCATAATCCTGTTTCAGAACTGAAATGTCAAACTCATCAGGTGACATTTGGGCAAAAATTGATGCACTTCTTTCCCATGACCTTTCTTCAAGTGTTAGCACTTCCCATCTCCTTCTAAAATTTAATTTGTGCCGGGATGGGGCTGCATATCTGCAAGCCTTTCTGCAAGGCCTTGGTCCTGCAACTGCCACATTTCATTTTCAGGTGCACAGCATTAGTGCACTAAAAGCTTGATCAGAAAAAGTTCAGTTGGCTTAGTATGCCCATAACAGGATATTTCAGATTCCTGACCCCAGTGAAGAGAAAATATGTGATTGCGCAGTATAAAGTTTTTACTATAATTGTCACTTGTTTGATGAGACCTGTATAATTCATACCTAGTTCTGCCTTTTGTGAGTAATGCAGTCATCCCAAACTTATTCCAGTAACCATTTTATATCAATCCATTTCAATTTTGGGATGATTGCATTACTCACGAATGGTGAACATACCTGATTTTTCCAAACAATCAAGGGGAACCAGGAAAGTGGTGACAAGGATTGGACAGAAATTGAATGGTACCTCATTTAAAATGGAGAAAGTTCTATCTCTTGTGAAAGGCCAGTTTGGGTGAAACACTAGTGTTTGTAAGCATCTTGATTAAAAGTTTTTCTTAAAATGAATTCTGAATCCTTCAGTGAGATTGTTAGAAAACAAAATAATTTTTCTGGATAAAGTGCAATAAGATGGTATTTTTACTCTGTTGGATATGAACCATATTATAAATAATGTTTTGATTACATGGTATATGTCTACATATTTACTAGTATTAAAATTATACGACCATTTTAACAGGTTCTCATATTACAGCTCTTTGTGAAAATCATTCCATACTTTTTCACCAGCACTATTCTCATCTAGGTATTACCTTTCCACACAGTCTGACAGTCTGGATGTCAAGTTTGATGCTGGAGCATCATGCCCACCAATAGCGTACAGGAACCCATTCCAAGTAGTTACTCCCACACCTCCTCTTCTCTTTGACATTTGAGCACAGAGAGTCCATTTATTAGTATGAGGATCAAAACACTCCACAGATTTGAGACAAGAACTTCCATCCCGACCACCAACTGCATAAAGTCTGTAAAGAAAAGAAACCAACTGAACTCATAAAATAAATACACCTCTACCCTGATATAACGCGACCCGATATAACACGAATTCGGATACAACGCGGTAAAGCAGCGCTCTGGGGGGGAAGTAGGGGGCTGCGCACTCCGGCGGATCAAAGCAAGTTCGATATAACACGGTTTCACCCATTACGCGGTAAGATTTTTTGGCTCCCGAGGACAGCGTTATATCGGGGTAGAGGTGTATTACAGTAATAGTATTTCCTCATTTATAGATACTTTTTACACATGGTTATTCAGGAAAATAAAATTAGCTAGAATGAATTTGAAGGGGTGGAGAAAAATATAACAGAGAAATAGATAATGAGCTGGGGATTGGGAAGATAGCTTTTTTTCAAATGGTATCTTTGAAATAATGATTATTAGATATTTTTAATAATATTCAATTTATCTGACCCACCTTTTCTCTGTCTAGCCTTCATGATTGTTTTTTGTCTTTTGTCCTGCATGTTGTTATGATCCTAAGATTTGTTATGATCCTAAGATTTTTTATAACATTTATTTTTTCAATCTTTATAGAAAAAGCCAATTTTAACTGGTCCTAAGTTAAAAAAAAGTTTACCTCTGTTCCAAATAGCAGAATAATGATTTCAGTAAGAATTGCATAACAATGTTTTTTTCAAACTTTTCAAATGCAAAGGATGTAAGCTTCATGTGACAGTTGATTGTGGCTGAGGAATCTCTCAAATTTGTTAAGAAAAAAGTTCAAAGGTCTTGAAATTTCAGTGGAAGGCTCTACAACTAGGACTCAGATGGAAGATAAAGTTTTGTTTTAATCTTTTTATTTCAGTCATTATAAACACATAATAACGATAATCAAGCATTTAAAATATTGTCAACACATGTGATGTCCTTAATGAAGCACTTATGATCCATCCTATGGACATAAAGAAGAACAGGAGTACTTGTGGCAGCTTAGAGACTAACAAATTTATTAGAGCATAAGCTTTCGTGGACTACAGCCCACTTCTTCGGATGCATATAGAATGGAACATATATTGAGGATATATATATATACACACATACAGAGAGCATGGCTGTATGTGTGTATATATATCTCCTCAATATATGTTCCATTCTATATGCATCCGAAGAAGTGGGCTGTAGTCCACGAAAGCTTATGCTCTAATAAATTTGTTAGTCTCTAAGGTGCCACAAGTACTCCTGTTCTTCTTTTTGCGGATACAGACTAACACGGCTGCTACTCTGAAACCTGTCCCTATGGACATAAGTGCTCTTGAAATTTTTTACTCTAAACAAAGTTGGGTGAATAGCTAATTTTTTGATTTGCTGACAGTTCCGTCGGCATGGGCAGGGAATCAAAAAAAATTTAGTTTGACCTGAACTGAATCCAAAAATTGCAATACATTTTGGTGAATCAAAAAAATAGTTTCATGGTGGAGTCCCAAAAAATATTTTTTGGGCCAAAACTATTGAATGAATTCATGTCACATTCACAAATAGTCCACTGAATAGTCCACTGAAACTGTGTTTTTCAATGAATAAACTATTAGTCCAAACATTTCACCCAGTTCTATACCTAAGTGACTTAGGAGCCCAAGTCCCATTTTCAATAGTAACTTAAGTCTTGGTTTCAAAAGTGTTTAAAGAGTCTAAGTCACTTATGTACTTTTGAAAAATGTTACCCATATGCAATAAAAGTCATGGATTTAAAAATTTTAAAATATATCTTCTTCCTGAAATCAGCAGTAGTTCAATCATATATACTGCAACACTAAAGGGACCAGTTAGATATTTTAGCAACTATTTAATACATTTTAGTTTTCCTCAGTACTGGTAGCATGCTATCACAATAGGCTACTGCTCCAAAACAAAGCTCCCAAATACAATTTAAAAGTTACATTATTCACCATGGAGGTAGCCAGTTTCCTTTCTTTAGTGCAGCTCCCTCAGCATAGCAGGGTAGCATCCACTCTGGGCTGAGATAAAATTGTCTAGCCCTTCCCTTAGCAGTGGCATGCTCTCTGAAGTTGTCTGCATTTCAGTCTGATTATAGGAGAAAGAAAGAAAAAGAAAATGAAGAAGTTGCTAGCCTAGTTTAAGGGGGAAGGAAGGAGAGAGCATAAAACTGATGGAGCTGCACTTGAAAATGGAAAGAAAATGTAACTCCTCCACAGTGAGTAACCCCAACCTCCATGTCCTCTCTGTTTTATTTTAAACACAACTGGATATATTATTCAGTAACAGTACAGATTGCAGATGGTGAACCTGCATAACATAATTTCGGTGAAGAGCCAGAATCAGTACTCCTCCAAAAATATTAAACTCAATAAGGGCATCTCATAATAAAATCCGAACATCCAGCATGATCTCCAGGAAACTAAATACCAAAAAGTATCTGTTTAAATACTATACACTTTTGCCTAAATCCCAAACTGGCTGTTCCCCCTTGTAGAATGGGCATACTGAAGAAAGAAAGTGCTTTGTATTGAGGTTTGATATGCCTCTTTAAAACATGGTACAGTGAAATTCAAAATGACATGGCCATATCAAAGCTGTGTTTTACCCGTTTAAAAACAAACAAACAAACAAACAAACAAAAAAAACATTCTGCCTCCAAATTTTAGCTCTTGATAATGTCCTCACATCCACTAGATGGTGTAATTTGCCCTTTTCTAATACACAAAGGTTTTTGGCTCATTCTAGTAACAGCTTTTCAAACTGATGAACAATTAAGGCACTACTTTAAGAATGGAAAGAGAAATCCAGTGTTAGATGCACTACATGACTGGTGAACCCGAAGAAAAACTCAGAAATTAATAATGATGGTCAGATATAGGCAACTTTCATGGTATCCATTTTTTAAGCAACTAACAAAATCATCCAAAGCCCAAGATTTGGTGGTGATGGGGGACTTCAACTATCCGGATATATGTTGGGAAAATAACACAGCGGGGCACAGACTATCCAACAAATTCTTGGACTGCATTGGAGACAACTTTTTATTTCAGAAGGTTGAAAAAGCTACTAGTGGGGAAGCTGTTCTAGACTTGATTTTAACAAATAGGGAGGAACTCGTTGAGAATTTGAAAGTAGAAGGCAGCCTAGGTGAAAGTGATCATGAAATCATAGAGTTTGCAATTCTAAGGAAGGGTAGAAGGGAGAACAGCAAAATAGAGACAATGGATTTCAGGAAGGCAGATTTTGGTAAGCTCAGAGAGCTGATAGGTAAGGTCCCATGGGAATCAAGACTGAGGGGAAAAACAACTGAGGAGAGTTGGCAGTTTTTCAAAGGGAAACTATTAAGAGCCCAAAAGCAAGCTATTCCGCTGGTTAGGAAAGATAGAAAATGTGGCAAAAGACCACCTTGGCTTAACCATGAGATCTTGCATGATCTAAAAAATAAAAAGGAGTCATATAAAAAATGGAAACTGGGACAGATTACAAAGGATGAATATAGGCAAACAACACAGGAATGCAGGGGCAAGATTAGAAAGGCAAAGGCACAGAATGAGCTCAAACTAGCTACGGGAATAAAGGGAAACAAGAAGACTTTTTATCAATACATTAGAAGCAAGAGGAAGACCAAAGACAGGGTAGGCCCACTGCTTAGTGAAGAGGGAGAAACAGTAACAGGAAACTTGGAAATGGCGGAGATGCTTAATGACTTCTTTGTTTCGGTCTTCACCGAGAAGTCTTAAGGAATGCCTAACATAGTGAATGCTAATGGGAAGGGGGTAGGTTTAGCAGATAAAATACAAAAAGAACAAGTTAAAAATCACTTAGAAAAGTTAGATGCCTGCAAGTCACCAGGGCCTGATGAAATGCATCCTAGAATACTCAAGGAGCTAATAGAGGAGGTATCTGAGCCTCTAGCTATTATCTTTGGAAAATCATGGGAGACGGGAGAGATTCCAGAAGACTGGAAAAGGGCAAATATAGTGCCCATCTATAAAAAGGGAAATAAAAACAACCCAGGAAACTACAGACCAGTTAGTTTAACTTCTGTGCCAGGGAAGATAATGGAGCAAGTAATTAAGAAAATCATCTGCAAACACTTGGAAGGTGGTAGGGTGATAGGGAACAGCCAGCATAGATTTGTGAAGAACAAATCATGTCAAACCAATCTGATAGCTTTCTTTGATAGGATAACGAGCCTTGTGGACAAGGGTGAAGCTGTGGATGTGGTATACCTAGACTTTAGTAAGGCATTTGATACGGTCTCGCATGATATTCTTATCGATAAACTAGGCAAATACAATTTAGATGGGGCTACTATAAGGTGGGTGCATAACTGGCTGGATAACTGTACTCAGAGAGTTGTTATTAATGGTTCCCAATCCTGCTGGAAAGGCATAACGAGTGGGGTACCGCAGGGGTCTGTTTTGGGACCGGCGCTGTTCAATATCTTCATCAACGACTTAGACATTGGCATAGAAAGTACGCTTATTAAGTTTGCGGATGATACCAAACTGGGAGGGATTGCAACTGCTTTGGAGGACAGGGTCATAATTCAAAATGATCTGGACAAATTGGAGAAATGGGCTGAGGTAAACAGGATGAAGTTTAACAAAGACAAATGCAAAGTGCTCCACTTAGGAAGGAAAAATCAGTTTCACACATACAGAATGGGAAGAGACTGTCTAGGAAGGAGTACGGCAGAAAGGGATCTAGGGGTTATAGTGGACCACAAGCTAAATATGAGTCAACAGTGTGATGCTCTTGCAAAAAAAAGCAAACATGATTCTGGGATGTATTAACAGGTGTGTTGTGAGCAAGACACGAGAAGTCATTCTTCCGCTCTACTCTGCTCTGGTTAGGCCTCAGCTGGAGTATTGTGTCCAGTTCTGGGCACCACATTTTAAAAAAGATGTGGAGAAATTGGAAAGGGTCCAGAGAAGAGCAACAAGAATGATTAAAGGTCTTGAGAACATGACCTATGAAGGAAGGCTGAAAGAATTGGGTTTGTTTAGTTTGGATAAGAGAAGACTGAGAGGGGACACGATAGCAGTTTTCAGGTATTTAAAAGGGTGTCATAAGGAGGAGGGAGAAAACTTGTTCACCTTAGCCTCTAAGGATAGAACCAGAAGCAATGGGTTTAAACTGTAGCAAGAGAGGTCTAGGTTGGACATTAGGAAAAAGTTCCTAACTGTCAGGGTGGTTAAACACTGGAATAAATTGCCTAGGGAGGTTGTGGAATCTCCATCTCTGGAGATATTTAAGAGTAGGTTAGATAAATGTCTATCAGGGATGGTCTAGACGGTATTTGGTCCTGCCATGCGGGCAGGGGACTGGACTCGATGACCTCTCGAGGTCCCTTCCAGTCCTAGAATCTATGAATCTATGAAAATCTATGAATCCGCAAACAGCCAGAGCGCTGGGGGGGAAGGCAGCGAGCCCGCCACGGCTCCACTCTCCCCGGCGGCCAGAGCACCGGGAGGAAGGCGGCGAGCCCGCCGCGGCTCCGCTGGTCCCCGGCGGCCAGAGCGTCAGGGGGAGGGCGGCGAGCCCCGGCCGTGGCCCTGCTCTCCCCGGTGGCGGGAGCACTGCGCCGCCCCCCTCCAGGTGCCGCCCCAAGCACAAGCTTGGTGGGCTGGTGCCTGGAGCCGGCCCTGCATGGATTAATGAAGAATAAATCTTGACAGACAAACTTGAGGTATATGTAATATTTTTGGGTTTTTAGTAAACCATTTGACATAATATCCAATGAATTTTTACCCTCAGAATGAAATCAAACTGCCATAAATATGAACAGTCACAGGGTCTAAAAACTTGCCTAAAGGATCATAGGTACAGTAAGTGGTAAAATACTGAGGCCTGGTCTACTCTGAGTGGGAGATCAATCTAAGTTACATAGCTGAAGTCGACGTACTTAGACCTGCTCATCGCGGAGTCTTCACTGCGGTGAGTCGACTGCTGCCGCTCCCCCATCGACTCTGCCTGCACCTCTCACGGCGGTGGAGTGCAGGAGTTGATGGGAGAGCGCTCGGGGGTTGATTTATCGCGCCTAGACTAGACGCGATAAATCGATCCCCGCTGGATTGATCGCTACCCGCCGATCCGGCGGGTAGTGTAGACATACCCTTAGATAGGGATAGGTAGCTAGGCCCTGATTCAGCAATTTACTTAAGCATGTGTTTAACTTTAAACACATGAGTACCTCTATTGACATCAATGGAACTATTGACATGCTTATGTTAGGCATGTGCTTAAATAATTATCAAACTGTGGAAAAGTCCTCCACATGAAGTGGTGGAAGAAATGGTTACTTACTATAACTGTGGTTCTTCAAGATGTGATGCAGACGTGTATTCCATTTAGGTACGTGTGCATCCAGCGCACTGGAGCTGGAGAAATTTGCCTAGCAGTACCCGTAGAGGGGTGGCATTTGCACTTCATGGCCATAGTCCCTCCCCTGGCTACATGAGACAACGCTACCCTGCCCCTCCCCTGAATGCCCAAAAACAATACTCCGCTACAGAGGGGACAGAGGGTGGGTGGTGAAATGCATGTCTGCACCAACAGCTCAAAGAACTACAGTTACAGCACAGTTATAGTTAGTAACAGTTTCTTCTTCTTCAAGTAGATGCAGCCAAGTATTCTACTTAGGTGACTCACAAACAGTAGCCCTCCCCCAGTCCAGGAAGCAGGGTTTGGAGTCTACCTAAACAAGGATTGAATGACTTCTCTACCAAAGTTTGCTTCTTCCAGGGCAGATGCAGTTATGGCATAATCATTTGTGAACATATGTATTGATGACCATGTAGCAGCCCTGCACATGTCCAATATAGAAACATCACTGAGGAACACAATGGACTTTGCTTGTGCCCTTGTAGAATGAGCTCGCACCTGCTGAGAGGGTGTAACCAAAACTATTTCATATTTAGTCTTGATGCCGGATGTTATCCATTTGGAGATTGTCTGCAAAGAGACCGCTTGAATCTTCATGAGATCCGCATATGACACAAACAAGGTGAAGCACAAAATGATTTAGTGCTGTCCAGATAAAAGGCTAGACGTTGCCTGACATCTAAAATATGGAAACACTGCTCCTCCAGAGATGAATGCAGCTTGGGAAAGAACACAACTAAATATGCTGCCTACTTCAAATGAAAGTGAGAAACCACTTCAGACAAACATTTTGGATGCAGTCATAAAGTCATTTTGTCTTTGCAGAATTGTGTATAAGGAAGCTCTGCCATCAGCCCTTCAGCTCTCACACTCCTTGCAGATGTTATCACTATGAGGAACACAGTTATCTGGCACAAAAGTGGAAAGGCACAAGATGCCAGGGGCTTGAATGGAGGTCCCATTAAGGCCATTAAGACTGAATTAAGGTCCCACAGAGGAATCAGCTCTTGGACAGGAGGATGTAGATGAAGGAGCCTTTTAAGAATCTTGCTTCCATGGCATTGGAGAAGACTTATCTTCTCGGAATCGGGGGAAGACATGCCAATATGGCTGCCATGTGCACTTTGAATGAACTAAATGCAAGCCTCAATGATGGAAAGTGCAAGTACTCCAAAATGTCCTGGATAGAGACCAGCATAGTTTGAATTCCACAGGCTAATGACCACACTGAAAATCACTTCCATTTCACTGAATATGCCAGCCTGGTGGAAGGTTTTCTACTCTAAAGGAGGACTTGTTGGCCAGCCACCAAACACTACTCTTTCTCCTTATTCAGCCATGCCATGAGATACAGGGAGCTGAGCACAGGCTGCAAAGTGCAGCCTTAGCTCTGAGTGAGTAAGATGGAATGGGGAGGAAGCAGTATAGGAGGCTGAACAGACAATACGAGAAGGTTGGAGAACCAGCACTGTCTCAGCCACATTGGTGCAATGAGAATGATCTTGGCCCAATCTGCCTTGAGATTGATAACATGAGGGATGATCGAGATCAAGGGAAAGGCATACAGGACAGCCAACTGACAGCTGAGGTGGAAAACATCAGACAGGGAGCCTGGACTGAAGCTCCCTCGAGAGCAGAACAGATGTCATTTTGCATCGTCCCTTGTAGCAAATAGGTCAATCGTTGGGGATGCCCAAAACTGAAGATGACCTGGAGGACATTGGTCTTCAGGGACCATTCATGACTCAGAGAAAAATAACTATTGAGAGAGTCCACAAGATGATTCTGAACCCCGGGCAAGTGAATGGCTTTTGGAATAATGTTCTCCTCGATGCAGAACTGCCCCAGCCTGATCACCTCTAGGTAGAGCAACCTGGGGTGTGCTCCCCCGTCTTTGTTCACATAGTACATTGTGGTGGTATTGTCAGTATGTGACCCACTGAGTTTATAATATGGTCCTGAAAAGCATGACATGCATTGTAGATGGCCTGAAGCTCTAGCATGTTGATATGGAGTGAGGCCTCCTGCTCCAAATACAGCCTCTGAACTTTCAGTGACCCCATGTGCGCCCACCAACCCAATCAACCTGGTTGGCAAAGGCTAGACAAAGGGAATGCCTTGGAAAACATTCTCTGGATGCATCCACCACTGCAAAGAGTCCAGGATCTGTGGAGGAAAACAAACCTGTCTGTCTAGGATGTGAAGAGTGGGATGATAAACTTTCTTGAGCCACATTTGAAGGAGGTGAAGCTGCAATTTTGCAAACTGGACCACATGTGTACAACAGACATGTGGCCCAAGAGCCTCAGATTGTCAGAACTTTCGTGCAAGGCTGAGACTGCAGACTGAGGCAAAGGTGGCAAATTGTCTGAAAATGGTTGTTCGGCAGAAACTTTTTTGACATATTGGAATCTAACAGGGCCCCAGTGAACTTGATGTTCTGAGTGGGAGCCAAAGTTGACTTCCCAGTGTTTAGGATGAGACCCAGATGGGCGAACAAGCACGGTGTAGTGCCAATGTGAACAAGAACTTCCTCTTTGAATCTGCTCATTAGCAACCAGTTGTCCAGATATAGGAAGATGTGAATTCCCTTCTTCCTAAATTACTGTGTACTGAAAGTGGTGCTCTGCCATGACAAATCGAAGGAACTTCCATGTGACAATTTTGCCAAGCCACAGAAAGTAGCCATCCTGAAGGTCCAGAGCAGCAAACCAGTCATTCTGAGATAACACAGGGACAATAGTCAACAAAGTGACCATTTGAAATCTCATGTACCTGATATATTTGTTGAGGCCATGAAGGTACAGAATGGATCTTCCCCCTCCCTAGGATCGGGTACTAGAAAGTACTGGGAGTAGAAGCCGTGACCTTGGTGTTCCAGTGGAACTTTCTCCACAGCTCCCAAAGCCAGTAGAGAAAGGACCTGCTTGAGGAGCAATATCTCGTGGGGAGATCCCTGAAGAGGGATGAGAGGAAGCATGGGGAGGTGGTGTGGAGAGCAACTGGATGGCATAACCCAATCTGACAGGGCTTAGGACCCAGCTGTCAGTGGCGACTGAGCACCAATCATTGTGAAAGTGACCCAGCCTGACCCCAACGGGAGATGAGGAGGGGGGAGTAATGATTGGAACAGTGCTCTGGACCAAGGAATCAAAATGGGAACTTGGAGGATGCCAGGGGAACGGAGGGGCTGCTACCTCGGAGGAGACAAAGGCCGGCCAAACATGCACTGCGGATAATACTGCTGCTGTTGCTGCTGCTGAATGCCATAGTGGTGGCTCTGCACCACTGGCATGTACACTCCCGAGGGACCCTGGAGTCTTTGAAGGAGTGCAGTATTTCATTAGTCTTGTCCAAGAACAGCATTTGGCCATTGAAGGGCAAATCCTCAATGGCAGAGGTGTCCATGACGTCTAGTGCGGACTGCAAGAACATCTTAGCCACCAAAGGAGCTCTCAGTTACAAATACTTGAAGTTCTTCTCACGAGGCCTCAGGCAGCTGGTCTGCAAACTTTGACATAGCTGTCCAGTTAATAAAATCATACTTGGACAGCAAGGCTTGCTGGTTAGCAATCCATATATGTAGGGAAGGGAAGGTGTAAATCTTCCTGCCCATGAAGTCCATTCGTTTGGAATCCCTATCCTTGGAGGTGGACTTAAACCTGTCCTGCCAGGTTCTATCATTCTCCGCAATTACAACTAGAGAATTTGGGGCCAGATGGGAATAAAACCCCTCAAATACCTTCAAGGGAATGAAACAGCGCTTTCTCATCACTTAGCCGCAGGAGATACAAAAGGTGGCATGCTCCAGAAGGCCTTAGCCAGTTCATGGAACACATCCTTGATAGAGAGGGCGATTCTCCCAAGAGCAGACAACTGTAGGATATCCACTAATTTGTAGGTGTTCTCTTGCAAGAGCTCTGCTTGGATACTGATAGAAGCAGCAACACCTTAATATCGTCCACTACCAAAGCGCAGGATGAACTAGAATGTATGGAATTGTCCAGAGATGAAGGCAAGGCTAAAGCTGTATCCTATTCCAGGGCTGACAGACTGAGAAAGTATGACTCTGGAGACTCTGCAGGGAGAAGGATCACTGGTGCCTAGGCCTGCAGCAGATCGACAGTCACCATCACAGACCTGGCCAACAATTTCGCCTTTGATCAAGATGAACAGCTCTGCAACCAAGGAGCACTCCCCGGATTCCATGGTGGCCACTGACATGGATAAGGCATTGTTGACCAGTACATGCCGGATTCTCCATCCTGACCACAAGATGAGTGCCAATCCCGGTACCTGTAATGGTCCATCAACGGTCCCAATGCTGCTCAGGAGATGGAAAGTGGGAGGATAATGACCCTGAGTCAGACACTGAGGAGCCTCAGGATCCTGGGAATAAGGGCGGAGTGAGAGCAGGGGGATTGAATAACTGGTCTGACTTGTCCATTGCCCAGAATGAGGCAGGAAGTGGTGCTGCTGATAGAAGCAGCTGGTACTGCTGCTGGTACTGAGCTGGTACTGAGCACACTGCTGCCAGAAGAGGCATCAATCCTGAAGTCAGCGGAGGTACCGGAGTGTCTGATGGTACAGATGTTGAGGGTGGTGAAAGCCACCATGGTAACATTCGCTGTGCTGACTACAGCGATGCCAAGGAGATTCCCGGTACCAAGGTCCCTCATGCTGATCCCAGTACCGGCCCTGCTTCCACAACCTGTGAAAGGGAAAATGGGGGCAGTGCTGACAGACCTGAGGGTTCAGCAGCTAGTTCAGTCAATGGGGCAATAGATGGTACAGCACTGGCAAAGTCCTGGACCCAAGAGACGCTGGAAACAAAAATCAGAGGTATGTAGCTGCCTGGTACACTGCTGATATGGTAACAGTTAGTACCAGCATCTCCATTGTCGGTGTCGGACTCAACAGACATCCAGGGGTTTCTAACCTCCCTACTCTATACCGAGGAAGGTTTGGAGGTACCCATGCCATCCTGTGTGCCGTTACCAACTCTGTGCTGGTCCATACTTTCCCTGGGGGAGGCAGGATAGTCCGCCCGAGACCTGGAGTGGTCTTGATATGTCTTATACAGCCTTTTCCTTGAGACAGTCAATGGGAAATGTCTCCTCCATTTCTTTGGAGAGGCACCTGCTCTGAAACGTGAAGCAAGAGCATGCTTAGAAATTAAAGGCAATCTCTGACCTGGCAAGGGCCTCGATGCCAAAACAGACCACATGGCCTGTTCAAGCGGGTGCTGCTTCAGGTGAAGGTCCCGAGCTACTTCAGTTCATTTCTTGAATGATCTGCAGATCACACAATGCTCTTCAATGTGGGCCTGGCTGAGATACAGCAAGCAACGCATGTGTGGATTGCTGATGGGGATTTCTCTCCCACATGAAGGACAACATTTAAACCAGGGGTGGCCAACCTTTGGCTCCAGATCCACATGCGGCTCTTCAGAAGTTAATATGCGGCTCCTTGTATAGGCACCAACTCTGGGGATAGAGCTACAGATGCCAACTTTCCAATGTGCTGGGGGATGCTCACTGCTCAACCCCTGGCTCTGCCACAGGCCCTGTCTCCACTCCACCCCTTCCTGCCCCCTCCGCTGAGCCTGCCGTGCCCTCACTCAACCCCCTTCCCCTCCCCAGAGCCTCCTGCACGCCACAAAACAGCTGATCGGGAGGTTCAGGGAGGGAGGTGGAGGTGCTGATTGGTGGGGCTGCTGGTGGGTGGGAGGCGCAGGGGGGGCGGGGAACTGATGGGAGGCTGCTGACGTATTACTGTGGCTCTTTGGCAATGCACATTGGTAAATTCTGGCTCCTTCTCAGGCTCAGGTTGGCCACCCCTGGTTTAAATGTTGCTTAGAGTGGCACAGAGGAAAATTAAACTAATACAACTAACATTATTCTAGTAACAGGGTACTACTAACAATATACAACAAAAGAAAACTAAACTAGTTGAAGAGTTGCGAAGCTAAGACCACACAGACTCCAGCTCCAGCCACAGACAGTAAGAAGGACTTGTCTTCACTAAAAAGCTAAATTGACACTGCTACAATAGATGCAGCAGCATCTATTTATGGGTCTAGTGAAGACACGCTCAATTGATGGGAGAGCACTTTCCCATCAATTTCTGTACTCCACCTCAACAACAGGCGGAAGCAATGTTGGCGGGAGAGCGTCTCCCATTGACATAGCTCTACGTCGACTTGAGTTATGCTACAAACGTAACTCAAAATGCAAAGCTTAGATCATCTGGCAGCAGTAGTGTAGACCCTGGCCTCAGAGAGGGCCAGAGCAGCATCCCCTCATGTTGCCAGGGGAGGCACAAGGTATGAACCACCCCTCTACAGATACTGTGAGGCAAATTTCTCTGGCTGTGGTGCGCTGGGTGTGCACACACTTAAGTGGAATAACATGGATGTATCTACTTGAAGAAGAATCCCCATTGCCTAAGACTTTCAAAACCAGCCTGGACAAGATACTAGAAAATGTACAGTAATGAACAATTCTGCAATGACAGGGAGAGGTAGTATATGAACTTTTTTCACCCCCATTTCTTACTTCTATGGTTCTTGGCAGGTTTTTTTTCCACATCTTCTATGGTTCTTTATAAATTTGAGCATTTGTGTTTATAGCAAGATCATACAATTGCTTAATATCATCTTTATGAGCTGACTTTATGATTAAGAAAGTGGTTAGTTTGTCCAAATTCTTTCTGTTTCTACCTGTGAAAAATGTGTGTGTTTAGTGAAGGTTCTAATGGAAACTCTGCAAAAATCACCTTCCATTACCAAAAAGAAGAACAGGAGTACTTGTGGCACCTTAGAGACTAACAAATTTATTAGAGCATAAGCTTTCGTGGACTACAGCCCACTTCTTCGGATGCATATAGAATGTTCCATTCTATATGCATCCGAAGAAGTGGGCTGTAGTCCACGAAAGCTTATGCTCTAATAAATTTGTTAGTCTCTAAGGTGCCACAAGTACTCCTGTTCTTCTTTTTGCGGATACAGACTAACACGGCTGTTACTCTGAAACTTCCATTACCAATTTCACCTACAAAAGGATAGGGAGATTTTCAGCCCATATCTTATAGGTACATTTCTCTTTAGTGCAAGCAGGGCTGGTGCAACCACTAGGCAAACTAGGTGGTCGCCTAGGGCGCCAAGTGATTGGGGGCACCAAAAAGCTAAGACCACGGCGAGCCCCAGCCATGGAGGAGCCGGCGCGGCGCAGGGTGGGCAGCAGCCCTGCAAAGGCGGCGGCGCCACTAGCAGGGAGCAGCCGCACCCCTCACCCTCCTGTCCAAGCTGCAGCCCGGCGCCCCCCCTGCTCCTGCAGGCTGCAGCAGATGCATGCGGGCGGCAGCCCCCTGCGTCCCCCCGGCTCCTCCCTCGCTGCGCTCGGGTTCTGCAACTTCTGGGCATGTGAGCCGCTGCCGCCGCCGCCTGGGCACGGGGCCCTCAGCCTCCTCCTGAGAGCCGCAGAGCCCGAGCGCAGCGAGGGGGGAGCTGGGGGGGGGGGTGCACGGGGGCTGCCACCCGCATGCATCCACTGCAGGAGCCCCCCAGGGAGGTGCCGGGCTGCAGCCCGGGCAGGCGCACCCCTCCGGTTCCCCCCTCACCGCGCTTGGGTTCTGCGGCTCCCCAGCGTGTGAGCTGCCGCTGCCGCCACTTAGGGTGACCAGATGTCCCTATTTTATAGGGACAGTCCTGAAATTTGGGGCTTTTTCACTTATAGGTGCCTATTACCCCACACCCCCATCCCGATTTTTCACACTTGATGTCTGGTCATCCTACTGCCACTGCCCCTGCTGGAGGGCTCCGGCGATCTGCAGGGGACAGAGGCGGCGGGCGGCATCCAAGTGCGCAGCCGCCTCCTCCCCGGGCTCCAACTTTCCCGACTCCTGCCACTCTCCAGCCCATGCACCCTGGGCCAGGCGCTTCCCCAGCGCAGCAGCAGCCAGAGCTTGGGAGGCGGGAAGTTGCTTCGGGCCCCACGGTTCAGGAAAGTTGGAGCCCGGGGAGGAGGTGGCTGCGCACTCGGATGCTGCCCGCTGCTTCTGTCCCCCGCAGATCGCTGGAGCCCTCCAGCAGGGGCAGTGGCGGCGGGCGGCATCTGAGCGCGCAGCTGCCTTCTCCGCGGGCTCCAACTTTCCTGGCTCCCGCTGCTCTCCAGCCTGTGCGCCCCCGGCCATGCGCTTCCCCTACACAGCAGTAGCTGGAACTGGGGGTATGAGGGGGGAGGGGAGTTGCTTCGGGCCCCATGGTTCAGGGAGCCGGGAAAGTTGGAGCCCGGGGAGGAGGCGGCTGCGCGCTCGGATGCCGCCTCTGTCCCCCGCAGATCGCCGGAGCCCGGCGTTGGCTCCTGCCCTGGGAGTGGCAGCGGGAGGCGGCGCAGGACTAGAAGGGATGCTGCTGTGGACTGTGGCCACCAGGCAGAGTGGGGTTCCCGGGAAATGTTCCTGACCATCACCGTCTGGCTGACTTGGCAGGAAACCTTCGCGGCGCCAACCTGAACCTGGGAGTTATAAGTTGCAGCCCCTCAGGGTCCCTTCCCCACATGTTGCACGGGCCAAGCCTCCACAGCTCAAAAAAAAAAACCCTGGACTTTCTAGTTGTAGTTCCTTATATGGATTAATCTGGGATTTCTATGAAAAAACAACCTATTTAAAAGGTTACATGATTAAATACTTGATATTTGCATTAACCTAACTTTCAAAAATATGCCCCAATTTTTTTTTATTTGCAGTGTTTAAATCAAGAAAACAATTCCAGTTGCAATGACGTATCCTGCTCTTTAAACTGTTCAGAACGCCACAACATACAAAGAAATTAATGTAGCTAACATTTTAAAAAGTAATTCAACTGATTATAAAACACAGCCACAAAACTGTTGCCAAGACAGTTGGTTTCACACTTCCCAGATAAGAAAGTGATCAGTAAAGTAAGAAACACATATTATATATAAGCGGAGTCAATGTCAAATAGAAACAGAAGTTTCAGTAAATATTAGTTTAAACTTAAAGACAAACTTTACAATAAGAAATCATATGGGAGGGGCCTATTTTATAAAGAACATTTCAAAAAAGCACTTTTCATCAGTTGTTGGAAAGTTGTCAGGTCATTTTTAAGTAGAGATATCAAAGGTCTGCAAATCTGTTATTGAATTTATTACTATGAACACTTGAAAAGGACCAGGGAGATGGGGTTTAGCTACAGGGACACATGATTTTTATACAGTCCCTTGTGCTGTCACATTATTTAAAAGAGACAAAGTGGATGAGGTGATATCTTTTATTGGACCAACTTCTGATAGTGAAAGGGGCAAGTTTTCGAGCTACACAGAGTACTTCAGGTCTAAAAAAGTACTAATAGTGTCACAGCTAAACACTAGATCTAACAGATAGTTTAACACAAGTAGTTAGCACATATTCAAGGGGACCATTCAAGGTGAAGTAGCCCATTAACTCCCTTGTAATCCCAGGACAAAAGGGGACATTAGTGGGTTGCAAGTTGTTGTAATTAACCATAAATCCAGTATCTTTATGAAGATCATGATTTTTAATGTCTAGCAACGTTTTGAATTCAAGCTCCCAGGCTCATCTTTTGAAAAGTGTTTTGCAGGTTTCCTTTGCGGAAAAGGACTGATAAGTCAGATATCGAGTGATTTTGTGGGGGCCCAACTCATGAGTTCTGAATGTTTGAGGTTGGCAATACTAAATATTACATCATGTCACCAAAGAAATTTAAGTCCAGGTTTCTCAAACTTTTTCACAGGCCGCATCTTAATACAGTTATTGTTTCATGGGCCAAATCCTCCCTCTCTGTATTCATTCTAATGAACAATGCCACATTATGCAGTATTCATTTTTGAAAGTTTATAATAAGCGATGCTCGGGGGGGGCGCAAGGTGGAAGTTCCGCCTAGGGTGCAAAATATCCTTGCACCGGCCCTCAGTGTCAGGGGAGTTAATAGTCTTTAAAATGGATTATTCTACACCCATATCTACATCATCTATAATATAGGCTAAAACTGTACTGCACAGCTATAGATGTTATGTGGATTCTTTACTACAGACATGGACAAGTGGCAGAAATAAAAACACTTAATATATGTAATATATGGGGGGAGGGATAGCTCAGTGGTTTGAGCATTGGCCTGCTAAACCCAGGGTTGTGAGTTCAATCCTTGAGGGGGCCACTTAGGGATCTGGGGCAAAATCAGTACTTCGTCCTGCTAGTGAAGGCAGGGGGCTGGACTTGATGACCTTTCAAGGTCCCTTCCAGTTCTAGGAGATGGGATATCTCCATTAATTTTTTTAATTTTAGAAGCCTTTTTCTACTTCTAAAAATAAGGACTAGTGCAAGTCTTTGTTGGTTTAGTAAACTTTGTGCTTTCATTCTTCTAAAAACGTGAGAACTTGAACATGTCTTGTTTTTCAAAAAAATAATTGTGTGACTTGAAGTATTTTGCTTTAATTAGGTCATGGCTTTGAAAATGTAGTTCTAAACTACAAAAGCCAAAGAAGAAGAAACTATTACCTGTATGTATTAAAGTTTGGTTTTGGCAAATTTGATTATTTTGCCATTTGCAGAGTTACAAAAGGTTAATTTTCATCACTACATAGGTTCAACACTAACAGAAACTAGAACTCCAACTGGTGCCCTCAGCAAAGGTGTCAGGGACTTCATTAATACGGAGATAGAATTGCTTGCTTGCCCTTAGAGATGGCTCCTTCTTTACAGCACTGAAGCACATTGCGGTGTTATGGGGAAGCTTGCATAGTCAATGCTGTACTTTTTTCTATAAGAAGAGGACTTCTGTTCCCAGTACTATCAACGAACATCTTTCATGAGCAATACATTCATTTTAAAATATTTCTAAAGCTACATTTAAAAAATTAATGTAAACAAAAATTGGGCCAAATTATTTCTCAAGAAAATGCCTTTGCTTACTTTCCATTTAATACTGCTACACCAACAGTGCTCCTTGGAGTTGACATACTGGCTACAAAGTTCCATTGACGAGCTTGTGGATCCCATCTTTCTACTGTATTCAGGTAGCTCCAGCCATCATGCCCTCCTACAGCATACATAGGACCTTCCAATACAGCTACCCCTAAAAAACAGAGAGAAACAACTGCTTCCTGGAAAAACAAAGGGCATCACTTTTCCATTACCCCTACCAAAAAAGGTGCACCTTTAAAATAAATACAAATCACATCCTCTTTTGGCTGCCAATATTAAATATGTTCACAGCAAATCAATCAAAATAATTTGTCACTTTAATTTTAGCTGATTTTAGAGTTTAGATTTAGGCTAGTATCAAGATAAAACCAAATGAGCTTTAAAGAGAGATTTTAACTGCTCTTAACCAATCATAGGTTTAGCATTTTAAAAATTATGAAGTTATACATACCAAGGCCATGCCGATGTGTGGACATAGGTGGCATTACACTCCAAGTTTTTGTTTTGGGGTTGTAGCACTCCACGGTATTCAATGTCTTCAGTCCATCTCTACCACCAACAACATACAACTTATCATCTAATACTGCAACTCCAAACTGTAACCTTCTCCCATTCATATTTGCTACAGGAGTCCACATGTTGGTACGCAGTTCATATTTTTCAATGCTCGTAGCTCCTTAACAGAAATATATACACGTTATAGTCAAAGAGAACAGTTATTTGCAGTAAGTGTTCTATTTAAATTACTGGCAGAAGGCTTGATCCTCCAGCCTGCTGAGCCCTCTGGATTTGATCCTGAAATTCACTTAAGCCTATGCTTAACTTAAAAATGCAAGTAGTATTCTTTATTTATTTTTTTAATTTTAATTTTAATTATATTATTTATTTTTTAAGCATGTAATTAATCCCAGATTAATTACATGTTTAAAAATTAAATATTTTGAAGGGCAAGAGCCAGAATGCTCAACATCCTTGCTGGATTAAGCCTATAAAGAGCATTAAATTTTCAGAAAGTGACATAAAATGAACCTGACAGAACTATATTTAGGTATTAAGATTAACCTCATATCATATTTAGAACAAAATCTGAAGTTCTGTGAAAAAATGCAGGTTCATACATACACACACACACACACACACATATTCACAGTCTATATACAACTAACATAATTTGTATAATCTGTATTAATAGAATGTTAAAATTAATACACAAACTAAGAATGAATGAAAATGTGTTCTAATTCCCGTGGCATTCATAACTCACTAAAATGTTTCTAGTTATCACCACACAGCATGAAAGCTCATAAAAGTACCATTCTGAGACACCTTGATAGAATGTCTTAATAGTCAATAAGGGTATGAGTTAAATATTCTGTAGCAGCTTTCACTTATTTTTGTTTGTATTCAAGTCTTCATTAATATTAACATTTTTATGTATAATTTCCTTAAGTTTTTAACCATGTTAATTAACACTCAAGTGAACAGAGGTGATTTTCCATTCATTTGACTGAACATCTAAATGAACAGAAGTGAGGAGATCCCATTACTGGTTTACAACAACCATAACTCAGGCTTCCTGCACACATGTAATATTTTTATTGCTATATATGTAAGTAAAAAACATCAGTAGATATATGTGAATTTTGTACATTATAATGTATAGCCTTTGAATGTTTTAATTTATATCCTACATACATATCTAATAAATATATCTTTACAAAACTCTACTCAACTGATTTTCAATATACATTATCATCAACTAAAATTATGTAAACCAATACCTTTTGTTGCATCCATTCCTCCAACTGCAAACAACACTCCTACTGTAGACTTTCTAGGCTTTGTGCGAGGACTTTGTAACATGGGTCGTCTCTCTGGCAACAGATGGTATTTCATTGCTTCCATGATGAGTTTTTGACATTCAATGTCATCCTTAAAGAGGACATTATTTTCCATGTCTGCCAGAAACTGGCAAAAATAAAATTAAACACGTTAAAGTGCTAAGCAAATGGCAAGAAGTTTAAAAGAATAAAAATTATAATGGAACATTTTGTCTGAAAAATATTGCTGTCTGGCTTACAATAAACATCATCAGAATGATCACACAAATAGAAAAAGTGTAAAATTAGATGAATCAATGTACAGAACACTCACATATTTTGAAATATACTTAGAAAGATAGAAGAAGGGAAGGAATGAGGTTCACCTTATTCTAATGGGCGATTCCTGCTCAATGCTCCAAGGGAAGACACAATAAATTTCCCAATGTCACTGCCAATATACCCAGAGGAAAATGCTTCCTATCAAATTTGTCACTCAATTTAACCCTGGCCATATGTATCAAGAATCACAATAATTACAGCAAAATATCTAATCTGGGGGTGTCAAAGACATTGCAGCAAAAGTTGGACTCTTCAAAGTAGATTCTGTTCCCAACTCTGCAAATGACCTATTCTGTGATCTTGTAAGATTTACTTTTCCTCTCTGTACCTCAGTACAGTACCATAGAGGCTGAAATGGCAAAGCGGGAAGGAGGCAGAGGTCTATACAACGACATTTATACTAGGGCTGTCGATTAATCACAGTTAACTCATGATTAACTCAAAAAATTAACTGAGATTAATCGCAGTTTTAATTGCACTGTTAAGCAATAAAATACCAATTAAGATTTATTAAATATTTTTGGATGTTTTGCTGCATTTTCAAATATATTTATTTCAGTTACAACACATAATACAAACTGTACAGTGCTCACTTTATATCATTATTTTGATTACTACTATTTGCACTCTAACAATGCTAAACAAAAGAAATAGTATTTTTCAGTTCACCTCATATAAGTACTGAAGTGAAATTTACAAATGAAGATTTTTTTTTGTTACATAACTGCTAAACAAAAACAATGTAAAACTACAAAAACAAAACAATGTAAAACTTCAGAGTCTAGAAGTCCACTCAGTCCTACTTCTTGTTCAGCCAATCACAAAGACAAACAAGTTTCTTTATATTTACAGGACATAATGTTGCCTGCTTATTATTTACAGTGTCATCTGAAAGTGAGAACAGGCGTTCGCATGGCACTTTTGTAGCCGGCACTGCAAGGAATTTAAACATACGTATGCTGCTTCATGCTTTGGCCACCAATCCAGAGGTCACGCTTCCATGCTGATGACACTTGTTAAAAAATAATGCGTTGATTAAATTTGTGACTGAACTCCTTGGGGGGAGAACTGTATGTCTCCTGCTCTGTTTTACCCATAATCTTCCATGTATTTCATATTATAGCAATTTTAGATGATGACTCAGCACATGTTGTTCATTTTAAAAACATTTTCATGCAGATTTGACAAAACACAAAGAAGGTACCAATGTGAAATTTCTAAAGATAGCTACGGCACTCGACCCAAAGATTAAAAAGCTGAAATGCCTTCCAAAATCTGAGAGGGTCGAGGTGTGGAGCCTGCTTTCAGAAGTATTAAAAGAGCAACACTCCGATGTGGAAACTACAGAACCCGAACCACCAAAAAAGAAAATCAACCTTCTGCTGGTGGCATCTGACTCAGATGATGAAAACTTGTGTCAGTCTGCACTGCTTTGGATTATCATCGAGCAGAACCCGTCATCAACATGGACTCATGTCCTCTAGAAGGCTGTTGAAGCATGAAGTGACATATGAATCTTTAGCGCATTTTGCACATAAATATCATGTGATGCTGGCTACCACAGTGCCATGAGAATGCCTGTTCTCACTTTCAAGTGACATTGTAAACAAGAAGTGGGCAGCCTTATCTTCTGCAAATGTAAACAAACTTGTTTTTCTGAGCAATTGGCTGATCAAGAAGTAGGACTGACTGGACTTGTGGGCTCTAAAGTTTTACATTGTTTTATAAATCCAACTTTCATGATAAAGAGATCGCACTACAGTACTTGCAATAGGGGAATTGAAAAATACTATTTTTTTTTACAGTGCAAATATTTGTAATAAAAATAAATATAAACTGAGCACTGTATAACTTTGTATTCTGTGTTGTAATTGAAATCAATATATATGAAAATGTAGAAAACATGCAAAATATTTAAATAGTATTCTATTATTGTTTAACAGCACGATTAATCGTGTGATTAGTCACAATTAATTTTTTTAATCATGTGATTAATCTTTTTAATCGTGTGATTAATCGTGATTAATATTTTTAATTGCTTGACAGTCCTAATTTATACAGTGTTTATTACGATAGCATCTAAGCACTGCACAGGTATAAAAACACTAAGACCTGATCTACACCTAAAATGTAGGCTGAACTAGCTACATTTCTCAGGCGTATGAAAAAGTCACATCTTCAAAAGATGTAGGTAAGCTGACCTAAGCCCTGGTATATGTTAATAGAAGAATTTTTTTGACAATTTCACTACCCGCCTCTTGAGGGGGTGGATTAACTACAGTGACAGAAAAACCCCTTCCATCACTGTAGCAAGTGTCTACACTACAGCGGCACAGCTGCAGTGCCATAGCTGTGTCAGTCTAAACATCTGTAGTGTAGACATGCTCTTAAGATCTGTCAAGGGGGCAGTTGTGATATAGACCCCTATTATGAGTGGGATGTTAGTTCTTCACACTGTTCTTGGTTCAATCTTAGATTGCTACTTTTGAACACACCAATGAGTTTTCTTCTGTACTGGTTCTATGTGCAAATGCACTGATCAAACTCAACTTCATTTCATTGCAGCATGATGAAATGAGTCCCAGGTTCATCACATGTGCTAAAATGTCTACAGAACAGTATCAAGTATTCTAAAAAGTTAGGAAATATACATTAAGAGAACTGTGCAATTAGGTCCAGTAAAAAGACGACTGAGGTCAGACATGAAAGCATAATTTCTTCTGGAGAGATGGTCATCGTGTATAATTCCCAGCATAAACAAGAAGAGATGGAGACTGTGGCTCCTTCAGTAAGAAATATTGCTTTTCCTTATGATGCATGGATTGGATGAAGATGGCAGTCAGCCATGACAGATCTCATATTCCTGCCTGCCTCCAGAGAACCATCTCACTTTCAAGTGTACTAACCAAGCTCTCTCAAAGATTGCCCCTGTAGGTTAGCCAGGTTCACTGAATTGATTTGGTTATTGACCACAAAAGCATAAGCATCTCTTGTGAATTTAGAGCTGCCTAGATTTAACAAAGCCCACTATTGGTTGGGGTGGTGGTATATTTTCCCAGTGGGTCCTCATTGAAGTATTGTGTCACACATAAACACAAAGATCCCAGGAGATGAGTTGTCTAACTGCTGCACCATCCTTTAAAGATTGTGTAGTGTGCACTCCCTCTGTGGATTTGCTAGCTGATACAAAGGAGAGAGGCAAGGCCATGGCTTCTACCTCACTCCTTTTTTGACAGGCTAGTACTCAGGTGAGTGCAAGATCTCAATTGTGCCCAGCTGCAACATGGGAACATAAGGAAAGGAGGCACATTGCACCCACTTCTCTGACTTGTGCCTCTGTGCAGGAGCCAAGCACAATTTCCCCCTTAGTATGAAGTTTTGTACACCCAATTCCTTTATTCCTTTTGAAAGTTTTGCACTCAATTTATGTAATTCACTTGTTTGTGATATTCCTACTTTATTTTTTGTTTTTGTTTCTCAGCTCTCTTGGGGCTTTTGAACCCAACATTTGTTATCATGCTGCAAAAATATCTAAAAAAATACTAGATTTCTGTAAAATAAAAGAATCAATTTCACAACTATTAGGTCTTACTCCATTTTATGCTGGAAAAGGGAACATATTGCATACATATTTTTCCTTTGCCAAAAGTGATAAATTCAGGTCAGCATAGAGGCAGCAAAATGAGTTAAGGCAAAGGTTCTCAAACTGTTGTCTGCAGACCACCAGTGCTCCGCGAGCTCCATTCAGGTGGTCTGCGGATAGCTACTTCTAAGGTGCAAACCTGGGCGGCCGCAACAAGAGAATGAAGGGCCACCCACCTAATTGGTGCAGCCGCACAGGTGTGGCTCCACTAATTAGGTGCCTGGTCCCTGGGGAAGAAGCATAGGTAAGGTGAGGTGATGGCCTTCAAGGGGATAGGTGGGAGGGTACAGTGGGGTGAGAAAAGGGAGGTGTGGGGAATTTGGGATGTGCAGGGCTGCGGCAGCCAGAGAAAGAGGCAACTTTCCCCAGCACCAGGGCTGCGGCTGCTGGGGAGAGACGGCCCCCCTTCCCAGCCTCAGCTCTGTGGTGGGGGAGAGACCCCCTTCCTTCCTGGCCCCAGCATGGGGACTTCTGCAGCAGGGGAGAGAGGGCACATCCATCACATTAGAAAGACTACTGATATTAAAATGTGAGTTGTGTGCTTTTATTTGTAGGGAAAAAAGTTAAATATTAAGTTTTTTTATGTAGCGCTTTTATCCAAAGTGCTTTACAATAGTTAGCTAGTGGTACAAACATTTGGAAAGATCACTAAGTGGTCCGCTGAGACCCTCAGCAATTTTCAAGTGGTCCGCGAAAAAAGAAGTTTGAGAACCACTGAGTTAAGGAAGTAAACAGAACTATAGATTTATAAAAAAGTTTTCCATCAGATTGTAACAACTTATGTTTTTAGACTAATGCAAAATACCATAATTAATATTTTAAACTTGGCTTTAGCAAAGGTTTGCTTCTATTTGAAAAGCAAATTAAAATCCCTTTGATTAAAACCATCAGTAAGAAGGAACAGTGCCTATCTTAGTTTTCATCATTCTCAGTTGCAATACTTCACCTGAACTGCTTTTTTTTAATACAAAGCAGTGCTTGCTACTTTGACAATCTTACACTCATTTAATTATTAGAAAATTGCTAAACTGAAAGAAATGTTACAATGTTTTAAATGTTGGCATGCAATGCTCTATACTTGTGTACAGACAGAATATCAGTGTCACACTGCTGTCTAAAAGAACGAGGAGTACTTGTGGCACCTTAGAGACTAACAAATTTATTTGAGCATAAGCTAAAACATTTGATATTAGGCCACTATATTCCTGAATAAAAAGGACCAGATAAGATTCTCTCTCTATATATATACACACATGTAAACACAACTCCTTAACTGGCTGAATGGATTACTTTTGATGCCACACATAAGTGCCTCTACAACACCACCAACCTCTGCATCCTTCTAGATCAAGACTAAGAGTAGGCACTGAAATCTGCTTTCCTATAATACAGAAGGCTACCAAAAGGACAACAGTCTGACCTCAACCCAGTCCTTGGATCTACTTTTGAGACTGACAAGTACTATTTAATCTTTTTTTTTGGGGGGGGGGAATGGGGGAGATCAAACCCACTAAAGCTGTATAAATTAATACTTCTTGCAAAATTCTTCTTTGCATCTCCAAACAACAAATATATCTACTCACTAGAATAGAGAACCCCAGCATAACTATGATTTACTATAGCACAAGGTTTGGACCTATGAAAATAATTCCATGATAACTAAAAATATAAGCAGTCTAAGGCTGTTTTTGACTAAAAAAACCCAAACTGTGTTCTTGTGACTAAGTCCACTGTATTGCAATTCATTGTAAATTAATATTCCCCACTGAAACAACCTGTCTTGACTTATATATTTTACAAATGCTAACCATTTAATAGAATGCATTATAATCATTATAATTTAATTATAATGCATGCTGATTTTAAGTTTTAACTGATCAACACTGATAAAACAACCCCAATTAAAGAAAAAGAAATGTGTGTATCCAGTAAAAACCTGCAAAACACTGGAAATAGTTACTTGTATCTAAGGGCTTGTCTAAATGGAGCAGTAATATGGATTATGGGAGCATGACTTCTAAAGCACACTTATGTGTTACTCATTAATTGGTCCATGCAGACCCCATTGGAGTGCACCAAAGGTTCTCTAGTGCGCTTTAAAGTAATGCTGTGTGAGAGAGTACTATGTTAAAGTGCTCTAGAGAACATCACAAAGAGATTACTTATTACAGTATATATATATTATACTATACAATGTAACATACATTACTCATTACAATATATACTAAGAGAAAGCCCCCAAAAAGCCCTGTTTTTTTTGACATCTACATAAAAGGCAACAATTGCTAAAAATAAACCCTGAAAAATGCAATTAATAAACCCCCAAAAACAAAAGCCCCAATTATAAATTACAGTTTTCTGGGGATTTGGTTATTTATGTAGCTCCTTGCACCAAATTTCAAAGACATTTATAACTGAGCAATTACAAATGGTGCATTATAAGCACATCTGAAAAACAGATGCAGAAAGAGGTATAATGTTTGTATATTTGGAACAAATTTTTTAGCAGTAATTTAAAACAGAAAATTCTAAAGTACTAGGAGCTTCTGAAGAAAAGAAAGCTGAATCTCTCACAGTTAGGAATGTGATTAATCAACTTTTCAGAATATGATCAAAGACCAGATACTAGCCACTGGAACCTGGTAAACACATAATACAAATACAAATAAACAACTATGTCACAAGCCTTTGCAACAGCAACAAGATTTTCCAGATGTCTAGGATGCTGCTTCTGTCAATAAACAGGGATGCCAGAATGTACAATGGTAGCTTCAAAGAAATTTTTATAAATAAAACTGATGAAATAGAGGTTCCATTATAAGTTTTGCTGCCATTAGCTCTACAGTCCTATAACATTCTTCTTCTTCTTCGTTTAGCCAGATAGTTGGCCATAGCGATAGTTCACCATTTGGTCCATTCCTGCACAACTGCAAAGGCTTGATGGTCTGAGAGTCAAACATCGGAACAGACTTGATAAACTCATGTACTGGGCCACCTCCACTCCTCGATTCGTGGAATTTTCTCCCGGATGTTTCAAGCCACCCGGAGAACGACATTCGCTTGAATGTCCTGTGGCATCCTTGTGACATGTCTGAAAAGCATAAGACGCCACCTGTGGACAATGGCGCTAGTAGTCTGTAGTCCCAAACAACCATAAACATCTGCATTACAGATGAAGTCATGCTACTTTATACCCAGTATACAACGTTGACATTTTGTGTAAAATGCCTTCAGCTTTGTCCAGTCTGTTCAGTATAGTGTCCATGTTTCGCACCCGTACAACAGTATGGAAGGATACAGCTCAAATAAATCCTGAACTTGGTTGTCATACTAAGATGATGTTGATTCCATATCTGTTGTAGACGGCCCATGGCAGATGCGCGATTCCAATCTGATGGAGAACCTCTGTGTGAGAATTGGAGGAGATAGTAAGTATAGAACCCAAAGCTGGAAACTGATTCGACAGTTTCATTGTTCAAAGAGATTGGAGTCGCAGGTGGACCTGGTCCTAGATTTTTCAGTTTTGTCTTTGACTATGAAGCATGAAGACCAATCTTAGCTGACTCCCCCTCCATATGCTGGAGTGCCTCATGAAACCTGTCGGGGCTAAAAGATTATCATCAGCGTAGTCAAGGTCTGTGAGCGAGAGATCACCAATCTCAATGCCTATCGACCTAACAGAATGATGCATTATGAAATCCATTGGCCGACAAAAGAGTGCAGGGGCCAGAACGCAGCCCTGCCTAACACCAGATACTGATTTAAAAGGCGTTGACATCCAGTTCCCCAGACAAACATGGGCAGTGATTCCATTATGCAGTTCTCTAATCAAGTCCAGCAGAGTAGTAGGGACACCTACACCCTTTAAGGCCTTCCGTAAAGTGACACGGTCTACTGAATCAAAATGCAGCCTTAACATCAACATACGCTATGTGCAGGTGCTTCCTGAACTCATGATTTATCTCTGACAACTACCGAAGGGCCAAAATGGCATCTAATGTGGAACTGTTCCTCATAAAGCCTGACTGTTGGGGACAACGCTTCCGATGTAGCAAAGGCTCCAGGCATGCCAGCAAAACATGCGCAAATACCTTTCCTGGAACGGAGAGCAAGGTGATTGGCCTGTAGCTCTTACATTCGCTGCACAGTCCCTTGCCCTTATAGAGTGAGATCACAATACCATCCTTCCAGGCAGTTGGCAGGGTTCCAGTTCTCCATACCAGACAAAAGGTGGCCAGAAGTGATGCTGCTACAGGATCAATAGCACATTTTAGCAGCTCTGAGGGGATGCCATCAGCACCAGCTGCGCGTCCATTTTTCAGTTTAGAGATGGCATACTTCACTTCATTCAATGTTGGTGCATCAGTACAAATGTCTGGATCCAGAACCGCAGTGACTGCGAGATCATCCAGTTCTGAACAAGTGGCAGCTGGAGGATGGTTCAGGGCACTGTGATAATGTTCCACCCAGCATGAGAGAATGTCATCATCCAATTTACATGGATGGCCTTGGCTAGCATTCAGGATACCATTTGTAGTGACTACCTCTTGACCACTGAGGTTGTGAATGGCGTGGAATACTGGTGGCAAGTCTCTCCTGGCTAAGCCAAATTCAACATCATCTGCCACTTGGTTATAATATGCCTTGCGATTGCGGCGTGCCAGGGTGTTAAATTTTCGCTTCAGCTGATTATGAGTGTGTTTATCACCACGCTGGCGCGCTGAGGCCTTCAATTTAATTATCTGGAAGGCCTCCTCCGATAGCCATGGTCAACGTGCTGGATGCTTATAGTCAATCGTCTGCTCAGTAGATTGGTTGAGGGGAGAAGAAAACAGGAACCAGGCAACCTCCATGTCGTCTGGCAGATTAGCTAGAGCTGAGAATCTGTTGCTGACATCAATACAAAACCTGTTGGCTAAACCTGGCACACGGAGTGTGTAGATGTCAAACTTCATCATCAGAGAGGGCTTACCTGCTCATTGGAACATCAACACTATACGGGTAACCACTAGATGGTGATCTGGGTTCGCCGCGCATTCTGCACCACAATAAACTCTACAGCAGGCGAAGATATGCCTATCGTGTGTAATGATGTGGGCCAACTCCTTTTGACTGACACAATCATGAGAGATCCATGACATCTGGTGTAAGCGTCGCCACTTGAACCATGACCCAAGAATGGAAAGATTCTGGGAGGCACAGAATGTAAGCAAGCGGCAAGAGTTATTATTGGGTGTGCCTGAACCATAAAGACCAATGACCTGTTCAAACCCAGTTCGCAGGGAGCCAGTCACTGCATTTAGGTCACTCAAGATCACGAGATTATCATGTGGAAGGACTGTGCATACTAGATGTTCCAATTGATCACAGAAATTATCTTTAACTGAGGGTATGTCTACACTACGAAATTAGGTCGAATTTATAGAAGCCAGTTTTATAGATATTGGTTTTATACAGTCGATTGTGTGTGTTCCCACATAAAATGCTCTAAGTGCATGAAGCCGGTGGACCGCGTCCACAGTACCAAGGCTAGCGTCGACTTCTGGAGCGTTGCACTGTGGGTAGCTATCCCACAGTTCCCACCAATTGGAATTCTGGGTTGAGATCCCAATGCCTGATGATGCAAAACAGTGTCGCGGGGGGTTCTGGGTACATGCCGTCAGGCCCCTCCCCCTCCGCCAGAGCAACGGCAGACAATCGATTCGCGCCTTTTTATCTGGGTTACCTGTGCAGACAACATACCATGGCAAGCATGGAGCCCGCTCAGCTCAGCTCACCGTCACCATATGTCATCTGGGTGCTAGCAGACATGGTACTGCATTGCTACACAGCAGCAGCTAATTGCCTTTTGGCAGTAGACAGTGCAGTATGACTGGTAGCCTTTATCAGGTATCTGGGTGCTGGCAGACGTGGGGCTGCATTGCTACACAGCAGCAGCCCCTTGCCTTTTGGCAGTAGATGGTGTATTACGACTGGTATCCGTCGTCGTCGTACTCCAGTTCAATCATAGGCACCTGGGCAGACATGCTTTGTCTCCTGGAGACTCAGTCCTGCCGGCAGTCCTATTGAACCGTCTTGACGATGATGGCTAGCAGTCGTAGTACAGTATCTTCTGCCAAGCACCCAGAAGATGCCGAGGACTATCAGTCATAATGCACCATCTGCTGCCAGCTTAAGATGTAAAAAATAGATGGACCAGATTTGTTCTGTGGGCTGTAGTCCATGAAAGCTTATGCTCTAATAAATTTGTTAGTCTCTAAGGTGCCACAAGTACTCCTGTTCTTCTTTTTGCAGATTTGTTCTGTATTCATTTGCTTCCCCCTCCCTCCGTGGTCACCTGTGCTCTCCACGCTGGGCAAACAGGAAATGAAATTCAAAAGTTCGCAGGGCTTTTCCTGTCTACCTGGTCAGTGCATCTGAGTTGAGAGTGCTGTCCAGAGCGGTCACAATGAAGCACTGTGGGATAGCTCCCGGAGGCCAATAACGTCGAATTCCGTCCACACTACCCCAAATCCGACCCACAAAGGCCGATTTTAGCGCTAATCCCCTCGTCGGAGGTGGAGTAAAGAAACCGGTTTAAAAGGCCCTTTAAGTCGAAAGAAAGGGCTTTGTCGTGTGGACGTGTCCAGGCTTAATTCGATTTAACCCTGCTAAAGTCGATCTAAACTCGTAGTGTAGACCAGGGCTTAGTCAAAAGATTCCTCTGTCGACACAGACTACTATGACAGTGAAGTAACCGTGTTGATGTTTAAGATGTGCAATTAGTAAATGAGGAGACATAGGCATCCAGGTTGTCAGGGAAGACTTGGCTTCGTGTCGCAATAGTACTGCTACACCATATAAATGGTTGGGGCTGCCAGAATACAGTAGGAAAGAATCGTCCACCTCATGATGTCTGTGATCCATCAGCCTTGCTTCTATTAGTCCTGCGATTGATATACCAAGACAGTCCATTTCGGGTGAGACAGCGACCTGATGACCATGCCTGTGAAGAGTTGCAATATTCCAAGTTGCAATTTTGGTGGACTGCTGGAGATCCCAGATACAATTGCATGCATTGTCACAATGTACTCCAAATGTGCCTGTCGACATCAGTGGACGTGCGTCCCCAGGGGGGCTTTGGCATGAACCCATCATGTTTGCACTGAGGGAAGACGGCACCGACGGGGCATCTACAGCTGAAAATAAGGCAGGGGCTTTAACCCTGGTGCTGAGTACTAGGTTATTCATGGTCAAAAAAAAAGAGCCAATGATTACCCCGGGAAATATCTCGTCCCACTAGGATGAGATGGAGATGCAGTAACGCAACCCTATTCCTGGTCTACCAGTACTGGCTTCATGCTGTATGACCTGAGCCACTGAGTCTTTCTCAACGACTTCCTTTGCCTCGGGTAGCTAGGTGCAGCTGCTGCCCTGCATCTTTGCTGCCTGTGTTAGCCATCATTTTCAGGGTTCACGTTGGATCTGTCCACCTCGCATAATGCCCAATGCAATATTTTGGACAAACCTTCATCGCTGATGGCATAGCTCCAATGTGCAATCCCCTACTTCAGATGCTCTGTAATTTTTTTTAAGTTTGTGAGTTTAAGTCCCCACATCTCTACTTATAACAAAATGGCTTTTAGTGAGCCCTCCAATTTTCTGTCTCCTTTCTTCCAAACAGCTTTGAACCTTCTGCCATAAAATTGGAAACAGTTTCATTATATTTTACTGTGTTTGCTATGTCACATTGCCCATTGCTGTGTGATCATGTAACAAAACATCATACTATAACGCACCCTCATAGGTCAGAGTGAAGGCTGTTGTTGCAACTTAATTCAATTTCCTGATTTATGTGTGATTAACATTCATTTTAAAAATACTTCAATTTCATTTTTTGAGGAATCTGAAAAAATTGAATAAATGAAAAAGGTGATAGAAATGTAGAATCAGAAATGCCAGCATACATCTGCAAAAGATGGAAGAAAAGTGAGAGACACAATAGTGGTTGTAATCAAGTATTGTGTTGGTGTTTTACCCTTAATGTTTAGTGTCCAATTAGTACTGATCATGCCCAATTTCTCTTGATTTTATATTTATTTACTAATTTCTGTAAATTCTATTTCCAAGGACTCTAGATGTTTCAATTACAGTCGATTAAAAGACAAGAACAATATAAAAATAGCTAAGAACATAAGAACAGCCATACTGGGTCAGACCAGAGGTCCATCAAGCCCAGTATCCTGTCCTCTGTCAGAGGCCAATGGCAGGTGCCCCAAAGGGAATGAACAGACAGGTTATCATCAAGTGATCCATGCCCTATCACCCAATCCCAGCTTCTGGCAAATTCCTGCCCATCCTGGCTAATAGCCATTGATGGACCTATCTTCCATGAATCTATCTAGCTCCCTTTTGAACCCATTATTGTATTGGCCTTCACAACACCCTCTGGCAAGGAGTTCCAGAGGTTGACAGTGTGTTGCGTGAAAAAATACTTATGTTAAACATATGCTGAACAAAATAAGTAAGCCTTAACTTATTTCCTGAAGGTCAATGGACTCTGACCTTAATACGTTTCTAAAGAAAGTGAATTACAAATGCAGGGACCCACAGCTCAGTAAGTTCTGCCACTGGTTATGGAGTACTCAAATGTAAGTACACCTCTACCTTGATATAACGCTGTCCTTGGGAGTCAAAAAATCTTAACGCATTATAGGTGAAACCGCGTTATATCGAACTTGCTTTGATCTGCCGGAGTGCACAGCCCCGCTCCCCCAGAGCACTGATTTACCACGTTATATCCAAATTCGTATTATATCAGGTCGCGTTATATCGGGGTAGAGGTTATCAAAAGCAAATGCCTTCTAGCCAACTCATCTAATGATCATAAAGAGGACACAAGGTGCATACAAGTGCTTTAAAGATAATCATTAAGAGATTGAAGAAGGTCACAGTTCATAGATGTTGATTAGTGAATTTTATTTGTATATGTCAAAGGCTCATGAATACCTTAGTTTTCCCATCTATAAAATGGAGATAATTCTTACCGTACTTTACAGGGATGTTGCAAGTGTTCAGTTTGTAAAGCCCTTTGACATTATATAAGTGCTAAATATTATTAATGAAATCAATGAGAGCAGTTATTTTAATGACCCTAGTGCAGGTGGCATTCTCATCCATTCAAATACAAAACTGACTACAGATCTTCCCCATTCCTCATTTATTTATCTCTATTTCTAAGAAACCAAAATCACTACTAGTTGGGGGAACTTCCACATAGACAGTATAAGTATGTCCCCTAAAAATACTGATGTTATCCATGGGAAGAAAGAGCTAATGGTTTTATATTTGTAATAATTTACCTGTGGAGCAAGCAGAGGCAGCCTAATGTAAGCCAACAGCTTACTAAGTTCTCTCCTTCTCTGTTCCAAATCATGTCGAACCCAAGTAAGCAGTGCATTCAGTATAGTTTCTTCATTAGGAATATTCATATCATCACTTGCCAAAAGCTTTGCAATTTCAGCGGCTGGCAATAATAAAAACTCCTGGTTTCTAATTACTTCCATGAAATTCTCCTGAAAAAGAAAAGTATTTTCAATATGAACACTGAAGACCTTTGGATAGGCCACTATTGTCATCCGCTGCTGAAAGTTGTAGAAACACCATGTATTGAGATGCAGATTTTGCTGAGTAGAGTACAGCATACTCCAGTAATGGGCATGTTTGTAATGGTCTTCATTATAGTTGGATTGGTTTGTGTCAAATATAATTTCCAATGAATAAATGAACAGGAAAACAGTTCTAACTTTAACTTTCGGTGGGTTATTTTAAATTGTTTTTATTGTTTTGTAAGTCAAATACAGCTGAATAAGGTATATAGATAATGGAATGAAGATATAAAGGATTCACAGTACTGCACCAGGCTACAAATTTATTTATTTTTAATCAACAATTACTTTTTTGATAGGTTTCAATTCTCCACATCTTCCCTTCTGTCATTTCTAATAGCCTGTCCTCATTTCAGGGTAGGAAGAAACACAGTATAAAATGTTTCCAACCATAAATGCACATTATTTAAAAATACCAGGATTTTTAGAAGGTTTTGTGGAAGCTTTATTAAACTCAAGTGCAAGTGGTAAAAAAAACACAAAAAAATAAAAGAGCAATAAGAAGCTTATAACAAATATATTTTGCCAAAATTGAATGCTTTTTTAATAGTACTGAAAAGGGCAAGATCACAGTTCCTCCATGCTCCTTTGCAGGGGAACAAGAAGAAGGCATAAGGTGGAAAGAGTCTTTGATTCAAAATAATACATCTACACTGCAGTGGAAGACCCGTGGCACAGCTGTGGCTTGTCCAGGTCAGCTGACTTGAACTTGCAAGGATTTGGCCGGGGGCTTTAAAATTGCAGTGTAGATGTTTGTGCTTGGCCTCGGGCTGGAGCCAAGGCAAGCTCAAATGTCTACACTGCAATTTTATAGTCGCACAGCCCAAGCCAGCTGACACGGGCTCTGAGAGTCGATGCCACAGGTTTTTTATTGAAGTGTAGATGTACCCAATGTGGTCTGCTCCTGGAACAGCACATCTATATGTTTCCTTTTACTCAGAGTTTGTAGTAACTCCATGATCAAGTCCAAAATTAGCAGACATAATGTAGCTGAATTTTAGGAAAACATTTGATTTAAACTCTAAAGTAATCTTACTCTCAAAATTAATTGAAATCGGTTTGGATATCCAAACACATGTAGACTGAAAACTGGCTGAAATATTTTTGTTTTTTTAGAGGTAAAAATAAAAGCCAAAATATCCGCAGGAGTGGGTGTGTTCGATAAGGGGACTGTGCAGGGATTAGTGTTAAGACCAACCCTATTTAATATCTTCATTAATGATCTAAAAGCAGTAAACTGCACGTTAGTGAAATTCACAGAAAATCCTAAATTGGAAAGACCTTCATCTTGGAAAAATGCAAGTTAGTATCTCAGAGGAAAAATAATTCAATAACTCAAAACACAGATTTAATAACAGAGAAAAATCTGGGAGCCGTAGAAAGAAATACTGTTGAAAATGGCATTGCAAATCAGATATGAATTTGCAATACAAAATGTCAATAACAATGTCCATTACAGTTTTGGATTGCATAAGCACTGGACATATCATCACAGAGGAGGGAGATGACATTTTTTTTTAATATGGCTCTGGAAATACATTGCATATTGCATTCAATTCTGTGCATCTCATTACCAGAAAGATATTGACAAAATAAGGGAACTCAGAGAAGAGGAACAAAACCTGAAAAGGCTGGATGGATTGACTTATAAGGAAAGATTAAACGAGTTGAATATGTATTAGTGTGACTAAAAGATATAAAAGAGGACAAGGCACACAATTGTCTACAAATATCTAGTTACATTTTTAAAAAAGTGTCTTCATGCTTTCTCCCTTGTTGCCTCTCACATTTGGGAGGTGCTCCCCATAAATGTCCATAAAGCTGCCTCATTATCCATGTTCAAAACCCTCCTCTCTGCCATGACGCCTACAAAAAACTTGACAACAATTGGGATGCTGGTAAGTGGAGATCACTTCCTATTATGTTGACCAATATTGTCTAATTGTTTCCTTGTACTCCCCTATTTGTCTGTATCCATCTGTTGTCTCTTATCTTACACTAAGGATATGTCTACACCACAGTGGCACAGCTAAGGCACACCTTTCTGGTTGCTACATATGCGCTGAATCTGCTTTTCCATCCCGCTCCAAGCCTCTGTTTCTGAGTTCTTCTCCTCATAAATAGTTAGTATTGATCTCTGCTGTTGCTCATGAATTACTCAAGCAGCAGCAAGCTGAACTTGATCTAATTCTTGTAATATTTTTGTATTGTTCATGTGTTTCTGAAGACCAGTAATAAAAACTGACGTGACTGTTCACTTTTCACTCTGCTTTAAAGCTTGAAAAAGCTCTGAGCAGCAGCTGCAGCAGAGATTCTGGAGCTCTCTTCTTGCACACTTGGACAGCACTGGTTTATAATCACTTCATGTTCAGGTGGTTTTCCTTGCAACTTAAAAGGCTAGCAACTTAAACCAAAAATTAACACAAAAATTAAAGCTTGGATGTGGCAGAAGTTGCCTGGGAAAATTTCCTATTCACCATAGACAAGTGGATTTTTCAAGCCCTGAAAGAAGTACAAGCCATTTTCCTCTTCTCTGAAAACAATCATTTCCCTTTGGTTTGCATTTTTTGAAAGGGAAAAAAAGCTAAATATTTCATTGAATAACTACTGCACACTATCAACTGTTCTCAAATGAGCTAGAAGAGAATAAAAATTGATTTTTTCCTTGATAGATTGAGGATAATTAGAGGCCACATAGGCCACTGGACAGGTCACAAGACTGAAAAGTCTGGAGTTCTGGATTCTCTTCCTAGCTTTGCCATTCAGTAGCTACAAGACCCTTGCCTTAACTTTTGTATCACCATTTTACAGATGGGAAATTAAGGTATAATTACACTCACCCTCTTTTATAAAGCACTTCAGGACCTACAGATGAAGACACTATACAAGTACTAAGTATTGTTACTACAAAGCAATCACCACACAATGAACGATTTTCTTAAGTTAAAAAAATAATGTTGATCTTAGAATAATTAATGACATTCATCAACTCTTACAAATTTTGCATCTATTATATTTTGTTCCCTCCCTGTCCTCAAAATAGAGGAATTATACTGTGCTCATCTTGGGACACGATGGCATAGCATCTTGATGTTACTTGAGATATCAAGTTAATGGAGATTATGTGATTCTGATCTCCTGGATAAACTAAAGAAATCACAGCAGTCACCTTTGTTGGAAATGTAGGATGTCCCCAGACCTGATATAACAGGAAGATGTTGGAAGTAAAACACTATGTTAGATGCTGCTTTGGAAAAAGAACAATCAAACGTGCAAAAACTCTGTACTTTATGCCCTGATACAGAGATACTTAAATTAATCTTTTGGCTAGTCTAGCAACATTTTTAATTTTGTAGTCATGTGGCCCATTACTTTTTATAAATTATATTTATATAATAGGATAACTGTATGTGTAAAAGGTTAATTTGGTGCATTTGCACACACAATCCTGGTAATTGCATTTTACATGCCTACATTATCAGAATCAGGCCCACAATGCCTGTTTATATGCTATTATGTGCACCACTATTCACTTTAGACTGTTGCAGTGTTTCACTTACTATGTCCTGAGGATTTTTCAGGCACTGTCAAATTTTGAAGTCTAAAAAACTGATCTAGTTTGACAATAATCTTGAAGAGTTTTCTTATTCTTTGTCACAATGAATAAATAGTCTATCAATTGAGTGACAACATAGTTAATAATAAAGTAATGAAACACTCATGTTCTTTTAGCAAAATAGCAACATACATACTTTTAATTTGAAGTGGTCCAGCATTCAAATCAATCCTACTTATATTTATACTTCAAATACACTGCACTGACTGAAACCATGCCAACGCTTTCAAGTGACACTAATGGATGTTGTTCAGATAGAGAAAGTCCATTAGTGGAGCTGGACCCACTGAGATTATTCACTGATGGATCTTTTATTTTGAGAAAATGCCCATTTCATGTGAACTGCTGGTCTCAAAGTACAGCAATGGTTTAAATTAGGTGCTTATCAAAATACTCATTGTTTCACTCATAGCTTTTCAATATGACAGCATTAAAACTGAGTAGCTGTTTTAACTGCAGTGAAATTGTCTGCATGGTGAACTGCTCTTTCCATCGGACTAGAAAAGAAAAAGCAGCAGCAAAAGAAAGAAAATGAATATATTGAAATAAAAATATAAATATTTTATACTATTAATTTACCTCAAATTTCAAGTGCCTTTAAAAAAGGCAAAACAGCATGGCAAAACCAACAGAAATTTCTCTAGTCAGAGTCATTTCAGTGTAACCCATGATCATTTGTGGCATATGAATAATTTATGGATTTTAACAAACAACAGAATTTACAGAACTATAGGTATGTTTAATCCTGATGCTTTAATATTTTTAATGGCATGAGCATCAAGTGACTAGTATTTATTAGTGTTAAACATTTTTATGCTTTCAAATTGCTTTTAAACAAATGAAATTATTTTGGGATTTATTTTAATTGAAGATTCAATTGGACTATACATTTCTATTCAGTTTCTATAGCAACATTAGTTTCAAACCAAAGGAACTGTTTCAGTATTACTCATTATTACTAAAATTCAATTTCATGTCTCCATTGAAACTAAACAACATTAAAAAGGCCTTGGGAAGAATCCATCTGGCACAACTAATTAGTTTGAAAATGGCTTTTTAAAATCCAGCTAATTTAAATTTGATTCATGGCAAAGCTTTAGAATCAGTAATTGTGCCACTGAAGTAAACAATGGCCTAAAGATACGCAACTATTTTCCTGTGAATTGAACAACTTCTTACTAAAGGAAAGATGTCGAGTCAGTAATAAACTAACTTTTAAGAAGTGAGACAACAACCAACAGTTGCTGTCAAAATAATAAGACCAGATGGAGGTACACCTTCTAAAGGCTCATATTTTAAATTGCATCAAATAATATTTTGTTAACCTTCCGATTCTAGCACTCCACTAGTAAATGTTAAAAGAACATGACTAGACAGTACCACAATTAAGACAATTATTTATTTAGAAAAAAAAAACTGTTTGGGCAAGGAAAAAATAAGGAGTCTATTTCTGTGTGATTTTTTTCATCATAACGTACAACGATTTCTCAGTCTCTCACAATTAAGCATACTATTTCTCATAATCATACATATCTGTTTCACTCTATTCTTCCTGCCTCATCTGATTGTTTTATTGACGCTCTGTCTTCAATCCATACTTGACCATAATGAAACCTTTTCTCATTATATACTGTGATTTGCACACTATTCATTCACGTGTTTTAATAAACATTAGTATGGATGCATTATTAAATGCATCAATGATCCACCCACCTGAGAGGGAACTGAATCACACACAACAAGAATGCCAGGATATTTGATTCTAATCTCTCATAGTAAACTTGAAGCGACAAGGTGGGTGAGGTAAACCATTTCTGTTGGTGAGAGACAAGCTTTTGAGCTACACCGAGCTCTTCTTCAGGTCTCCACGTGTACCTCAAAAGTTTGTCTCTATTATCCTGGGACCAACGTGGATACAACAACACTGCAAACAATAGTAAGCTTGGACATTAAGTCAGAGGAAAATAATAAAAAATAAAACAACCAAACAACGGGTTCCATTCAGCAAAAATTCAGAAGGTAAAAGGAGAATTGATGGATTTCTGATTCAATTACCCCAATTCCAATTAAGAAACACAAATCATACATTTCAGATGACGTGGGGATACCACACAGGGGATCAAAGGCTTTAATACTAAGTTTACTGATGTGGTATCCCATCTCCTAGAACTGGAAGGGACCTTGAAAGGTCATCAAGTCCAGCACCCTGCCTTCACTAGCAGGACCAAGTACTGATTTTGCCCCAGATCCCTAAGTGGCCCCCCTCAAGGATTGAACTCACAACCCTGGGTTTAGTAGGCCAATGCTCAAACCACTGAGCTATCCCTTCCCCCCTGCCTAGGTTCAGTTCCCAAGAGCCTAGACCAGCAGAGGCCATATCATGAGAGGTGGAGAGAAGTACCTCACGTAATTCTAGGAACTCCCATGAGCAAAGAGCAGCAGTGCTAACTGGCCACAGACAGATATGCCTCTTAGGTCCTTACACTTCTCTGATAGTAGAGTTACCATAAAATTATACCCTTGAGGGAGGTAAGGAGAAAAATTAACAAAAGATGTTGGTGAGGGAATGAAATTTAAGAATGTCAGAGAATCAGACTTGCTCCAAATAAATCCCCAAACCCTCACTTAATTGCTGGCTATACTTTTGCATTTGGCTACTCATGACTCTACCTAAGAACATATGTTCCTTGTTCCTATGTTGCTATATAGAAGGTGGCGGAGTACATTTCCCAGACCAGAACAAGGGCTCTGCGTAAGCTCGAAAGCTTGTCTCTCTCACCAACAGAAGTTGGGCCAATAAAAGATACTACCTCACCCATGCTATTTCTCTAAATAGTCACAGGCATTTTTGAAGATTTTACCCATTACTTTTTTTTCTGATTAAATGGAACACTACCAAGATAGAAAGCAGTACTGAATGTCACAGTATATAAATAGCTCTGATAATAACAATGGCTCTTAGGGGGTGGGGGTGGGATAGCAACATTTACCTCAGGAAGGCAGATACTCTATATTTTCCTTGCTACAGAAAAATCAATGAATGGATGATGCTACAAATAAGGACATACCATGGTGAAATTGTGAGCCACTTTGTGCAAGTCAGTGCAACCCTGTGCATCAGCAAAAGAGCGGATTCCAAGGCAGTTGGATGGGTGAAGTTGTTTCATTAAGAACTTACAGCACGCTTCCACAACCTGAGAGAGCTGGAGAAGGCAAGCTGTAGATAACAGGCACTCAATATTATCTTCTTTTAATTCAAGGCGACCTAACAATATTAAAAGAAGGGTGCTCATTATTTATGAAAGAATATTGACTGTAATTCCAACAAGAGATTTTTCTGAACACACACAAAAAAGTTTTTTTGACAGACTAAGTAAGAGAAAGAGAGAGAAATGTGGTTGTAATGGTAGTTCTGTTTCCCCTGCTTTTATCTTTTGTCAACCTCCTCCCAAAAAATCATAAACAACATAGAATTATTTTCAGAACATGCTACAGAACTAAGACAATAACATTCCTACAAAACAGCCCAAAAATTAAAAATTAGTAGCTTGCATAATATAGTGCAAAAGAATTATGAAAAAAAATTCTTTTTTCGCCCATCAGGATGCATCTGAAATATTTTTAAATTTGTCAACTAACTAGACATCAACTAACAACTAACTAGATCCCACTGAGTTGCTCTAGATAATGGCAGTAATAGTAGTTTTAATAAATAAGCAGTTCAATTGTATGGTGCAGCATTTCTACCAAATATCTGAAATCTAATAATGGAATACGATGTTCACTTAGGGACAGAACATCAGAGAAACATTACCACCCTTTTCTTCATTCTTCTTACCTGTATATGCATATTGAACCAAAGCCCACAGTGCATTTGGCTCTACACCTTCCATCTTGATTTCTTCCTGTCTTGCTTCTCTTACATCATTAGTAAACATGGCTGCAAAGTAGTCCGAAACAGAGGAGAGAACTAATCTGAGACCATATTGGAGAAAGGGGAGAGAGAGGCAAAAAAAGATCTTAGTGAAGCTGACGTTTGTTAATAAATGCTTCATTATTTTGCCCTTTGAAGGTGCATTGTACTGAGGAAAGCATTTTAAACTTGACAAACTGCTTCATGCCCCAGTTCCTTCCTATGAATAATGAAGTGCTGTTACTGAAAGTACATTTTCTGCTGATGTAAATTATTTACCCTTTTAGTGCTCAATGACTTTTTATAATCGCCATATAAAAATAATACATAAAGAAGCAAATACATAGCATTAGATACTGTATGAAAAATACCCGGAAAAAACAATCAATTATTAATTTTAAAATGGTAAAGGAATTACTTCTTAGTAATTTTAAAAAATACTTTAAAATATTTTATGTTCCTCATAGGCTAATTGATACAAACATCAATGACAGAACCTGCCTACTGAGTAGAACTGGAGATCATACAAATCTGAAAATTCCATATGTGAGTATAGTAAGTCAGTCACAGGAATATGGTAATAGTAGAGTTACCTTTTTTGTGCAAGCACTTAACACATTACTTTTGTCAACTGTTTGGGATGAGTGCATGTCTAGGTTAATGCTCAGCGAAGAGTTATTTGCATCAGAGAGAGATCAAAACACTTAATACATATTATAATAGTAATACATTTTCAGGAATTAAGGTAGCTGAAGATATGATTAAATAGAGTGGAAAAGCAAGGGGAATGCTTGGTAGTATTTCTTACAGATATTTGGATTAACTGGATGCATTTTACAGGTGAACTACATAAAATTGTCTTAGTTTATCAATTGCAAAGTTATAGATTGCTGACGGTGTTGCAGCCATTACTTTTCATTAAATTGTGTCTGCATATCTTCCATCTGTTATCCATTGCATCATCTTTGTCCAGGGCTGCATCACGTAAATACCTTTTGCCAGCCTTTTGGAGGCAATGGAGATGGGTGAGAATGTGTAGAACTTGAATTAAACACAATTTGACCATGAGGAAAATGGTTTAAAAGCATTTTAAACATTTCAAAGGACATTATAACAGTATTCTGTAATACAAAATTCCTTTTATGGCCCATTCTTGATAAACTACGTTATTCAGTCCCAGAGGATAATTAGAATAATTCGTTAGGATAGCTATCCATGTGGCAGTTCTGGGTGTTTTAGCTTTTCATTTAAATAAAATCTCAGCTTCAAATACTGCCTCTCAGAATAGGGTTCTGTACAGCATGACTGGTATGAGATAAATTCATCTTGTCATTGAGGGAGATTTGTCAGATTGATTTGATATTCTCCTGTTCAGTCAAAGGCTTAGTTGTCCTGGGACCACGTAGTCATGGTTAAGTTTAGAAAGTGAATGGTTCTTTGGATGGACTAGATTTGAATGAGTTAATAAAACAAATTTTAAAATAACTTGCAATTCATTATATTCTTCCATTAAAATTCAGAACCAGACATGTAAACTAAATATCTCACGTTAAAAATATTTAACACTGACAGTATTGTAATAATATTTAGGGCTCTAAGGGGAAAATAGTGTTTGCTGCAACAGTAGCCTAAGCTAAGACCCAGTCTACACACAGATCACTGGTCTAACTATTTCAGTAAGGGGTGTGATTTTTTCAATGTGGTTATATCTGTATAAGTCCTAGAGTAGAGACAATTATACTACTGAAAAGATGCCTTATGACTGTACAGTTTATTCCCCTTCTGTCCAAGTTATACTGGTATAAACACATTTAAGCTAATATAACTTCAGCCACTCTAGGGGTAGTTATACCACTTAAACTATACAATATAATTAAATCGGCACAACTCTTGTGTAAACACTGCCTTAGGCTTGGTCTACACTCAAAATGTAAACCAGCATAGCTATGTTGGCCAGAGGTGTGAAAAAACCACACACCTGCCTAACATAACTATACCGACAAAAACCCTAGTATAAATGCAGCTATACTAACCAAAGAGTTCCTCTGTCGGCATAGCTAATGTCATTCTGGGAGGTGATGCTCATACACTGGCAGAAAAACTCCTTCTGACGGGATAAGCTGCATCTAAGGCAGGGGGCTATGCGCACATCGACCCTATAGCATAGGCATAGCCTTAAGTCTTCCTTTTGTGTTCTTATTCCTGGAACTCTATCCGTGACACTCAGCTCCACTTCCCCCCCTCCACCTTTCTCACTACAGTTGTAGTGAGAAATCTTGTCTATATTGGGAAAAAGCATAATTTTAGGAAATTTGTTTTAACGAATATAATATTAGTTAAACATATATATAATTATATATAATTGTATAATATATAATGTATAATTATATATAATCATATAATGTTATAATAGAATATTAAACACATATGACACACATCAAGTTCATAATCAGAATTCATAAGTTTTACATAGTTTAAGAAATCTGCCTGTCACAACAACTTAGCACCTAAGATAAACAAGGACAGGTCATGTTTAAAAGACACGGTAAACAGTCCCAGTCCACACTAAGTGCCAAGTCATGATGAACATTGTGTTAGTTAAAACAGGTTAGTTTTTGGACTTCTCTTTAAGAACAGGTTAGTTCAACAAAGTTAAGCTCCAGCCATGCCAGTATAGAGGAACTTGGACATAACATATCCGCTTTCCCCATCCTTTCCAGAAGCTATCTGTGCTCTGGTTTTCAGACACATCTCCACCATCACAGTTCAGATGATATCAGGAACACAAGACTTTTAATAGAACACAAATTTTTGGACTTTTATTTAAGAACAATTTCAGAGTAACTGATTGGCTTTTGACATTTTTTCTTAAGTTCTGCATTGGAAGTAGCTTTTAATTTTTGAATCTATGATTAAGTAGTTTACTTGGATTCTGTAGTATTTTAAGCAGAATTGGTGGCTTATTCTTGTCTGTTCCCAGGGCCGGCGCAACCCATTAGGCGACCTACAATTTGGTGGGCGGTGACAGCGATGGTATTTCAGCGGCGGGACCTTCCGCCGCCTCTGTGAGGGTCGGCATTTTGGGGCAGGACCTTCCACCACCTAGGGCGGCAGAAAAGCTGGCGGTGCTTCTGTCTGTTCCTTATGCGTGTGCACAAGTGCAGAACCCTCCAGGGTGGATTTGATTTAAATCACTAGTCAGGAAGACTCAATTTAATCATAGATTTCTACATAAAAGTGCATTCTTTTTGGTTGTTATAGCCTTAATACATATTCTTCACAACTCAGAGACAGATGTAGGTTTCATTTTTAGAAGGTACACGCTATACATTTTTAAGTGATTTATTTTGAAAACTTTTCAGATTAGTTTTACAGCTAAATCAGAAAATGAATGATTTTTTGGTTATTTGATTTTTTGGTTATTTCATTTACCAAAGGTAATTGAAGCAGATATTTATGAAGTCATTGGGAGGTGAACTATTCCAGTTCAACAGGTTAATCATTAATATTTGGAGGATTTTCTTGCCATGCAGTATTAGGAGGAGAACATCACCAGACGGACATTTAAATGGTTTTATTTAACTAAAACAATGTTATGTAGTCTGGATTTTTTTCTTCAACAGCAAACATATAATTTTTAAAAAAAACAAGCATATGAATTTTTGAATTTAAACATTCAAGTTTTTTAAAATCAGGTTTGTTTTTGTTCAAATTGTTTTTAACTAAAATAGTTAAATGAAATTTAAAAAAGTTAAATCGACTATGTCAGCCAGGTCAACACGAGAAACTTAAAATACTGGCTTCTGCAGCTAACTCTGTCGTCTTCACCTTCATTTTCCTGTTTGTTCATAATCTGGAAAAGAAAAACAAGCTTTCCTGCTTTTTCAGGTCCCAAACGATTTCTCAATTTGGAATGAATTAGTCCAAAGGAAGAAAATATTCTTTCTACACCGGAAGAAGAAGCTACTGCTGTTAAAAGTGAAATTATCACTTCAAGAGTCTCTGAATCCAAGTGCTTAAGTGACTTCCACCAATTCACTGGTGTGACTTTCTTTAAAACATCATCAGAAAACATACCGTATATACTCGTTCATAAGCCGAATTTTTGTAGTAAAAAAGGGAAGCACCAGAGAAGGGGGCTGGCTTATGAACGGGCATAGAGAGGGAGAGGTGGGACACAGCCCCTCCCCCCCAACAGAGTGAGCAAGGAGAGGCAGCACAGCCAGCAGAGCCAGAAGGGAAGAGGCGGGGCCAGAGTCTCTCTGCTTCTGGCCACGCTGCTCTCCCCCCAGCCTCCAAAGCAGCTGTAGCTCTGGGGTGGCAGGCTGCAGCCGTGCCGCTCGGCCTCACCCCCCAGAGCAGGCTGTGGCTGCGCCGCCCAGCCCGCTGGAGCACACTGCGGCTGTGCCGCCTGGCCCAGCCTGCTGGAACATGCTGCGGCCGCGCCACGCTGCCCGGCCTGCTGGAGCAGCTCCAGCGAGGCCAGAGACATCCTCCCTTGGCCCTCCCCAGATAAGGTGGGAAGGGATGGGATGGGGAGAGTGTGGGGGTCCCGGGCTAGGGGTGAGGTATGTGGGGGGTGGTCACAGGGGTTACTCACCTGACTCCCAGCTTCTCCCTCCAAAAAAATTTCCCCACCAGTTGCTGTCCCGGCCCATCAGGGTAAGCAGCTGACGCGCCAGGACACTTTGTTTACTTAGGTTTACCTCTGTGCCTGCGGATGCTTGAGGTAAAAAAACCACCTCGGCCCACCAGCGGCTTATCCTGATGGCCTGGGAGCCAAAGTTTGCTGACCCCTGAATTATAGGGTCGGCTTATGAACGGGTCATAAAAATTTTCCATTTTTACTTATCCATCTTGGGGGGGGTTGACTTATAAATGAACTGGCTTATGATCAAGTATATACAGTATATTTCTTGAATGGTTCTTATTTCAAACTGGGTCTCTTTTACCGCCTGCTGCCATTATAGGTTTTCCCTTCTAGTGAGAGAATGGTATGGTAGATCTCAAATCAATGAAGGCTACACTCAAAAAGACCTCAAGACTTCTGGAATGTGCTGCTCAAACAGTTTCATTTTTGTTTCTACTGCCTGTCCCTCCCTTCTCACATTTATCTCCAGGCTTCTTCTCCTTGTCCAGATCTATTCTGCCCCCAACAATCTTCTATTCATTGAACTTTTTGAAACTTTGCACTTTTAGAGAGAGGTAAGAGATTGACTCTGTGTACACAAATTTATAGAGAGACAATAAGGTTGAGGACTGTTATTTCTCACCTCTATATATTATGTATTTATTTAATTAAAAACGTTTTTGCTGTTAACAAGCATATTATCTCTGGAGACACAAATCCACAGTTTGAGAACTGCAAAACTAAGCATCTCTGATGGTATCTTCTAGACTGAGCACTGAATCCCATTGGGTAGATAGAAAGATTAACCAAAATAATCTATACAGAAGCCCCTGGAACTCCAAAAAAATTGGGTTCCTAATCCATGAACTACTGGAACTCATTTACAAAACTTTTCTTAAAGATTACATGAATATATTGTCTCATACTATAGAATTAGAATTTATAATCCCTATTCCATGATGAGATATCTTTGAGCTATAATGTATCTTAATTAAAACTATCTTTAGATAGAATTTTTTTTTTATTTTTGAGGAAAAACCCTATTTAAATAAAGAAATCCAATTTTTTTTTAAATCATTGATTTTTATCCACCCTGAACACTTAATTCCAACACAGGAGTGCTTTCCATTCTCCTTATGGCTTGTTACAAACATAATGCCAAAGTGTTAATTTTCATTTGAGACATCTTTTTGTCACTCAAAGTATTACAATAAAATAATCCCCCACATTGTATTGATGCACACTGATCTCAACTGCATACAGGCAATTCTGATGGAAATATAACTTGGAAAAACTGAGGATGTTCTACAAATAGATGAGAAGCACATACCAGACCAATTGATCTATGGTGAACTGTCCAATAGAAAACTGACAGAACTTGGAAAGAAACTGTTTTTAAAAATGCACAGCTATAAACTGATTTTCAGGTTAATATTGAAATTGAGCCTTGGGAAACTAACTGCCAATAAACAATATAGCTTGGAATGACATATTTGAAAATTAGTGGTATGACTGTGAAACAAAGTGCCAACTATGTCTCCAACAGCAATGTTTGGTTAAAGCACATCATCCAGAAAGACATCAAAGGATAGAGAATCCATCTCCTTTTGCTCCTTTGGTTAATTGTCCTAACTTTTAAAAAATTGTGCCTAATTTGTCATTTGAATTTGTCTGGCTTCAGCTTCTAGCCACTGGTTCTTGCTATGCCTTTCTCCACTAGATTTAAGAACCCTTTAGTAAAAAAACAGTTACTCACCCTCTCGTAACTGTTGTTCTTCGAGATGTGTTGCTCATGTCCATTCCAAGCAGGTGTGTGCGCACTGCATGCACGCCAGCTGGAAGATTTTCCCTTAGCAGCGTCTGTAAGGTCAGCCTGGGCACTCCCTGGCGTGGTGCTTCCATGGCCTCCAATATAGGAGCCTGCCGACCCTCCACCTCCTCAGTTCCTTCTTGCCGGCACTCTGACAGAGGGGTAGTAGGGTGGGTACTGGAATGGACATGAACAACACATCTAGAAGAACAGTTACGAGAAGGTGAGTAACCGTTTTTTCTTTTTCGAGTGATTGTTCATGTCCATTTCAAGCAGGTGACTCCCAAGCCGGAGTTCAGGTGGTGGGGTTGGAGTCCACTACAGATTGAAGCACTGCACGACCGAAAACTGTGTCGTCTCTGGCCTGATGCGTGATGGCGTAGTGCAATGTGAACGTATGAATTGAGGACCATGTGGCCGCCCTGCATATCTCCAGGGTCGGAATCTGAGCCAGGAACACCGCAGAAGAGGCCTGCGCCCTGGTGGAGTGGACTGTAATCGGCGGGGCAGGCACCTTCGCCCAATCGTAGCACTCACAGATGCAGGACATGATCCATGAGGAGATATGCTGTGAAGAGAAAGGGAGTCCCTTCATCCTGTGGGCCACAGCCACAAAGAGTTGGACTGATTTCCTGAACGGCTTGGTTCTTTCGATATAGAACACCAGGGCCCTGTGAACGTCCAGGGAGTGCAGTCTACACTCCCTGCTGGAAGAGTGTGGCTTAGGATAAAACACAGGGAGAAAAACGTGGTCCCATGTGGAATTGGGAGACCACCTTAAGAAGGAACGCCGGGTGTGGCCTGAGTTGGACCTTGTCCTTATGGAAGACAGTCTAGGGTGGCTCGGACGTTAGGGCTCTGAGCTCCGAGACCCTCCTAGCTGAGGTGATAGCCATGAGGAACGCAACCTTATAGGAGAGATACAGCAGTGAGCACGTAGCCCAGGGCTCAAAGGGGGGCCCGTGAGGGCAGAGAGGACCAAATTAAGGTCCCAGGCCGGGACAGGCTGTCACGTATGCGGGAAGAGTCTGTCCAGGCCCTTGAGGAAGCGACTGACCAGTGGGTTTGCGAAGAGCGAGAAACCGTCAGCCCCTGGGTGAAACGCGGTGATGGTGGCCAGGTGGACCCGAACCGAGGAGAGTGAAAGTCCCTGCTGCTTCAGGTGAAGTAAGTAATCTAGTATGAGTGGGACCGGGGCGAGCAACGGAGCCTGTCCCTGCTGCCCTGCCCAGATGGAAAAACGTTTCCACTTGGCCATGTATGTGGCCCTGGTAGTGGGTTTCCTGCTACCAAGGAGGACTTGCCTAACTTGATGGGAGCATCCCATTTCTACAAGGTTCAGCCATGGAGCATCCAGGCTGTGAGGTGGAGCGACTCCAGGTTTGGGTGCCAGAGGCGGCCCAATCCTGTGTGATCAGGTCCGGGAGCAGGGGCAACGGGATGAGCGCCTGTACAGACATCTGCAGCAGTGACGTGAACCAATGCTGGCTCGGCCACACCAGCGTGTGGCGAACAGGTCTATCTGGGGAGAGCCCCAGAGATGGAAGATTGAATGTACCACATCCCAGTGGAGAGACCACTCGTGACCGTGAAACAATCGACTGAGGGTGTCCATTAGGCCGTTCTGCACCCCCTGAAGGTAAGACGCCATCAGGTGAATTGCATGCTCTACGCAAAAGTCCCATAGCGCGAGGGCTTCCCGGCACAGGTGAGAGGAGCATGCACACCCGTTTGTTGATATAGAACATCGCCGAGGTATTGTCCGTGAGAACTGCGACACATCTGCCTGCCAAGCAGGATTTGAAAGTCTGGCAGGCAAGATGCACCGCCCGCAGCTCCTGGTCGTTGATGTGTAAGGTGAGGTCCTCCGAGGACTAAAGGCCCTGGGTCCTGAGATCCCCCAGGTGCACCTCCCACCCCAGGTCCGACACATTGGTTACCAAGGATGGGGGGGGGGAGGCTGAGGGCTGGCGAAGGGCACTCCTACACAAACCTGCCACCACCGGAGGGAGTCTAGCACTGCACAGGGCAGCGTCACCACAGAGTCCAGCGCATCCCTGGTTGGTCGGTACATGGTCGCCAACTAGGACTGGAGAGAGCGCAGTTTGAGCCTGGCGTGACTCACCACATAGGTGCTCGCAGCCATGTGCCCCAGCAACTTCAGGCAGTTTCTTGCTGTAGTGGTCGGAAAACGCCTGAGACCGAGAATGATGTCGGACATGGACCGGAACCTGGACTCTGGGAGGTACGCTCTGGCTTGAGTCGAGTCCAGGACTGCCCTTATGAACTCTATCCGCTGGACTGGGGACAGGGTAGACTTGGCCTCGTTTAACCGGAGGCCGAGCTTGAGGAAGATCTATCTGATGAAGACCACCTGAGCCTCCACCTGTACCTTGGAGCGGCCCTTGATGAGTCAGTCGTCGAGGTAGGGAAACACCTGAATTTGGTGCTTGTGCAGGAAGGCCGTCACAACTGCCATGCACTTTGTGAAGACCCTCGGGGCCATCGACAGACCAAACAGCAGGACTGCAACCAAATGTAAGGTTGGTAGGATCCAAGGTCCTGACTGGTAGGTTGTCCTTGACCGCACCATCAAATTTGGGGTCTAGGCCCCAACGGAGGCCTTGGTTGGCCCAAAGACTGTCCAGCATACGGATATTGCCTCCTCCTGCCACTCCTACTCCTACTGCGCGGGGCCTGTGGGCGGTTCTGGGGCTGATATGGCCGCGGGCTGGCTGCGGCCTAAATTGTCTATGCTGAGTGGCCGGAGGGTGCGGGTCCATGGAGCGTAAAGTAGCCCTGGAGTCCTTTAGGCTATGGAGCCACTTGTCCGTTTTCTCAGAAAATAATGTGGGTCCCTCAAAGGGAAGGTCCTGGATGGTCTGTTGGACCTCATGGTGAAGGCCGGAAACCTGAAGCCAGGACCTCGCCGCATCACCACTCCGGTGGCCAGTGTGCGGGAGGTTGCATCTGCTGCGTCCAGGGCTGCTTGGAGGGATGCTCGTGAGATCAGCTTCCCCTCCTCCACCAGAGCAGAGAATTCTGTTCACGATTCCCGGGGTCACTCTTCGGCATAAACTTCCCGCAGACCGCATAGAGTTTAAACCCTGGGGACCCGGGCATGCCCCAAGAGGGGACAAAGGTTGAGTTTAGGGGAAACCCCCCCCAACAGCTGACTAACTTACAACTAACACTAGCTATAAAACTATGAGAATCAGAACTATATACACGAACTGAGACACTGCTAGGCTTGCTGCAGGAACGCAGCAAAGTTCCAGCCAGCCATCACTGGCGGTAAGAAGGAACTGAGGGGGTGGAGGGTCAGCAGGCTCCTATATTGGACGCCATGGAGGCGCCACTCCAGGGGGGACCGAGACCAACCCTACGGATGCTGCTAAGGGAAAATCGTCCAGCTGGTCTTACAGTTGTGTAAACCATAACACTGAATTAATTTGGAAGACACAAGGGAACATCCAATACACATTTAAATGTTAAATTCAATTTTTTCTTTGTGAACAGTAAAAAATACTACAGTCCTTGAGGACTAACAGAAGTATTGGGAGCATAAGCTTTCGTGGGTAAGAACCTCACTTCTTCAGATGCAGATTCAGACTAACACGGCTACCCCTCTGATACACTACAGTCCTTGAAATATTTTCAAAATTGATTCTGGGTAGGGATTTTATTGTTTTTGTTTGCCAAATCTTTGAGTGTCTAGTCACAGGTGGGAATTAACATTGTACCCATTAGAATTACTTTTGATCATGTATCACAGGGAATAGACAGAAGTTAATTTTTAGATTCCAAAGTTTATTTCATCAAAACCTCCTCTTTCTTGAATCTTTTATTTTAAAGCAAAATAGTTAACCCTTACACCACAGATGCACAAACATAGGTAAGCCAATGTAATTTATTTTAGAATCAGAATCTTTTAGATATTTACCTGTGAGCTGGAATTCTGCGATCACCAGCAACTAATACCACATCACATAGTTGTTTGTGTCTCAGGTAGTTTTCCATCTTTTTAAAGGTTTGTTCAGCATGGTTGAGTGCCTGAAAAAATTCATCTGATGTACAAGGCTCCATAGTTTGGCAAGATGATAGAGTCTGACTGCTGTTGGAAGTCCTAAAGGACATAATAACAAAATCTTAGTATGGCTAATATTTTAATACAGCAATTCTGTTCATAGCTGAAACAATGAAAGTCATGCTTGCATTTTAGAAGTGATATATATTACTCAGGTTAACACTTTGTCTCTTGCAATTACTTTTATTCGCATCTTCCCTCCTCCATACACACGTGTGTGGTCCAAAGTCCATTGAAGAGTGGAAAGATGATCTAATGCAGTATTTCTCAATCTTTTGTATTGGTGACCCTTTTCACAGAGCAAGCCTCTGAGTGCAACCCCTCTTATAAATTAAAACCGCATTTTTCCAGTTTGAGAACCCCTGATGTAGTGGTTAGGGAGTTAGCCCGGAACTCAGAAGACCAGAGTTCCATTACTTGCTTTACCACAGACTCCCTATGTAGGTTTAGGCAAGACACTGAAGCCTGGTCTATACTTAAAATCCATACCCCTGACCAATGCAGCTGATTTAGCTACATCTATGCTGGAGGTTAAACTGATGGAAGAATGTTTCTATCAATCTAGCTACCATCATTTGGGGAAGTCGTGTTCCTATATAGACAGAAAAATCCCTTTCATCCGTGTAGACTATATCCACACTACCGGGTTATGCTGGCATAGCTATGGCAACATGTCTACATTGCAGCTGGGAGCATGTCTCAGCATGGGGAGACAGACGTGCTAACTCCGCTCAAGCTAGTATGCTAAAAATAGCAGTGTGGATGTTGCAGCATAGCCTAGCCACACAAGTTTGGGTCCAATGGGCTGGGTAGACTTATACTTGGGCAGCCAGCCTTTGCCGCCACCCATGCTGCAAAGTCCACACTGTTATTTTTAACATACTAGCTCGAGCAAGCTAGTGTGCATCTGTCTACCTAGGCGGGGAAGCATGCTCGCAGCTGCAGTATACACATACCATTAGTCTCTTTGAGTCTTGGTTCCCCATCTGTAAAATGGGTATAACGACATTTCCATTTCCTTACAGGTTGTTGTAAGGCTCTTGGATACTATTGTAATGGAGGCCACATCAGTACTTTTGAGAGATAAATGTCTTAAAGTGCCCTTTCTATACAACTCCTTTGAGAATAAATTTAGAAAAATAAATATTTACATACACATAGTTATGACATGTATGCAGTGGAAATATTTTTATTGTCACATATCTTGGAACATAAGTCGGTGAAAATACAGTTCAGTTTACTCTTTCAAACTTAAGTCGATGTAAATTATGTCGCTCAGAGGGTTTTTTTTTACCCCCTAAGCAACATAACTTATGTCAACTTAAGTGGTAGCATTGACAAGGCCTAGGACTCCAATCCAGCATAGAATTTAAGCACATGCTTTATTTTAATTATGAGTAGTTCTTTGGAAGTCAACTCATTACTTGGGTCTTAAAACATTTAACACTGAGGATCACAGAACGCAGTCTGAGTGCCACTAATTTAAGGGATTTTGTTACTCCAAGCAAGATTTTTGATTAAGTATTTTTGCCTGGGAAAGTGGTTCATTGTTTGGTAGCAAAACAATTAATCTTGGTGGCACTGAAGTAATCATAATTAGGCTTCAATATTAACAGCCTATTAAAAAGTGGGATGGTGGAATACACACCTATCCTTTTGCTGTTTCAAAATGCACTGCTGCAGCTCAACAAGGACACAGAGCAGCAGTTTATCATGTGAAAGCTATCTCTGAAAGCAGAAGAAATGTCAATTTTTTCTAAATTCTGGAGGAGGTGGGAGCACAGTGTCAGGGAACATGTAAACTGTGGATTTTTATAATCTCAGATAGTAACAAAGCAAACAAAAAATGTAATTACTACATAAGAATTCTAGTAAACACTAGCCCTGCCTACCATAATTAAGGTTACAAATCCATCATTCTTTATAAGCAGCTGTTTTCAAACATTCCATTTTCAAAAATATTCACCTTTTATGGCTTGTCTACACTTGATTCACTACATCAGTGTAACTGCAGCAGCACTTCAGTGTAGACACTACCTACACCGATGGGAGGGGTTCTAGGTAATTCCATTCCCCCATGAAGCAGTAGGTAGATTGATGGAAGAATTTTTCCATCAACCTAGCACTGTCTACACTGGAGATTAGATCGTCTTTACTATGGCACTCAGGGATGTGAATTTTTCATACCTTTGGGTGAAGTAGCTTTTTAGTGTAGACCATGTCTTAGACTGAGCTTCTCAATGCTTTGCTTTTGCCAATAAAATAAAATGTTTAAGTCTGAGCAAACTTCATTATGGTAGAGTGAAAAAACAAAAACATATTTTATCCTTTTCCCGTTATAAAAAGTTCTAAATATCCTTTTTGGAACTAGTATATAGGACCAACATCTGAGATTTTAAACTTAGCGTGGACATTGTTCCTCTTAAGGACTAGTGCCTTTGGCTTGAAAAACAATTATTCAATAAATATCATTTGTAAAAAGTTGCCTACCAATACTACCATTAGTCCAGTTGGTTTAAACTAAGGCTTTGTCTTCACTGCCAAGAAAATGTTGCATTTTTACCATGGCATAACAAACATGCATTAGTTATCCTGCTGTAAAATTCTAGTGGAGACAAGTCACTGCAGTTTTACTGTGAGGTAAACTAGGTGAGGTCAACCACAGGCAGGATTATAAAGGCTGATCTCGCCTAGTCCCCTCGCAGTAAAGGCTACCTGCAGTGCCTAGTCTCTACTAGGATTTTACAGTTCGAATAGCTAATGTGATACAGTTACCTGCTATAACCCAAAAAATCCCACACACACTATACCATTTTTGCTATGACACCAAGCAGTGGTTAGGGTGATCAGACAGCAAGTGTGAAAAATCGGGACGGGGGTGGGGCATAATAGGCTTCTATATAAGAAAAAGCCTCAAATATTGGGACTGTCCCTATAAAATCGGGACATCTGTCACCCTAGCAGTGGTAAAAATACAGGAAGCTGCTGAAGTCTTTTCTAGACTAGGGTTCACAATGGTGCTACCAATGGGAACCTTTTTGCAAAAATCTTTAGTGCATAATAGGTCAAATATATTGTTCATCTATTTTGGTCAGTAGATGGAGGCAAGAAATGTAACTCACCACTGGAACTTTAAGACGTCAGCTTTTTCTGAATTATTAGTGTATGTAAACTTACAAATATTCATATGATACTTCACAAAAATGGAATAAGATGTTCCTTCCCAGAACAGCTTACAATAAAAAATCAGCAAGACATCAATTCAAGTAACAGAGAGTGTGGAAAGTTTTTTGAAAAGGAGAATGAGGTAGGAAGGATTCTTGGGATATGAAGGAGAAGGCATTTGGCAAACAGGAAGTAGAAGATTTTTTCAAATGTAGAGCTCAGCATGAATGCAGGCATGAAGGCATACTGGAATTGTTAGCGAGGACTAGGAGAAACATAGAGAGTAAAAGACGGGGGGGGGGGGAAAGGGGGAAGAGAAGGGGAAATTAGGAGGAAATGAGAATAGAGGTGGTTATAGGAGAGAGTAAGGGAAGAGAGAGTATATACACCCTTGAACTTGAGGACTAAGGCCTTGTCTACACTACAGAAATGTATTGTGCTAATGGCCAGATCACAGATCTTGCATCTACATACAAAAATGCTCCTAATAGTATACATCTGTGCTAAACATTTTTCAGATAAGACTTGCTTTGATCATGGCTAACCACTTTCAGTCTAACATGGTAAGAAATAAGAAGCCAGGGAAGGGATTCAAATATTGAAGGGAGGTGGTATGGACAGAGCAAAAGGAAATGACATTAATTGTATGTTTTGGAGAGAAGAGAGACAGGAAGGCTAAAAAGCATAATTTTACAGTACCCAAGTTGAAAAATTATAAAAGGCATGGGCAAGAGTTTTAAAGAGGGGAATGCCAAAAAAAGAATAAATTTTAGTGGTCCCAGAAGCAGCAGCAAATATCCTTTAGTGGTAAACAGGATATTTGGGAAGAGGGGGCATGATAGCAGGGGAAAAGAAGAAAAGAGTGAAAGAAGACACTGAGTTTGAGAGAGTTAGAGACCAGGATTTAATGGTGATAGACAGGGATTAGAAGGAACTAAAAAAGATCTTTAGTTCTGTAAAGACTGAGATGACACTGACATCTAGATCTCAGAAACACACAAGACAATTGTGAAAAGCAGTACAAAACAAAACAAAACCCCTCAACATCTGTCAGCAGAGTAAGACACAAGATACATGAGGAACAGACCCCTGTTGAGTAAAAAGGTCTTTTAAAAAAGCAACCCACACCTTTCACAATAGAACAATGCTAAAATGAATTTTCTGACCCAGGTGGGAAAAAAATACAGAATTTTTTTTTTTAACCCTTGTATGTATGTGAGGCCTCTCTAGAGACAAACAGGACACTAACACTTTCTATAACTGCCTGAGTTACTGAGAATTGTCTTATTCATACGAATGCTGACAATTTCAGTTTTACAAGGGAAAATTTGTTTCATATTATCAGTGTGTCTATTCTGATTTTGGTTTACTTTCTAGGACGGGGCACACAACCAGTACATACTCCTCTATAAGCCCCTCAGCTAGTATTAAGTGTCTTTGTATCATCCTAATACAAACAAACCCACAACTGACAAATCAACAAACCACCATTATTTCAGGGTGGATCTACTTTGCGCAAGGTGCTGTACAAACACATAGGACATGCTCCCTGTTCCAAAGAATTTACAATCTAAAAAGACAACAGAGTGAGGGGTGGGGAGGAAGGATACAATATACTAGTAAACTGATCAGTGATGTCTGACACAGATCTGTTTAGTTCCATGGTATTGTTTTTTTTTTAATTTGTATTTATTTAATCATTAAATAACCTATCCCTAACAATCTTCCAGAGATATCTAGGTGAAATGAACTTTTTCTATGCTTAGCCTACACCAGAGTGGCTAGGTGTCCGGTTTTTGACCGGAAAGTCCGGTCAAAAAGGAGACCTGACAGTGTCTGGTCAGATCTACTGACCAGACACCAAAAGTCTGGTTAATGTGGGCGGGGAGGCACCGGGTCATTACCCGTGCCATCCCCTACTCAGCCGGGGCTGCCTCCTACCTGCATTGGATAACTGCCTCTCTGTGCCCCAGCTCTGCAGACAAGTCCCTCCCAACCCGAGCAGAGGGGGAGAGAAAGGGGAGGAAGAGAGGGGAAAAAGCAGCGAGCAATGGGGAATGGAGGGGGATGAGGACCAAACGGGGGGAGGGGCCTCAGGGGAAGAGGTGGGCTTGGGAGGGAAAAGGCAGGGCAGAGGAAGTTCCGGCACTCCTGCTGGAGTGTCCAGTTTTTAAATATTACAAAGTTGACAATCCTAAGGTACACCCTATAGTATTTAAGAGCTAATACACAGCAGCACTACAGGAGGTGTAAGAGAGGATCAATAGCAAAAAGGATCTCATGTATAGGCCCCAATATACATGTTAAAGTATACATGTCAAGATTTTAAACTTTCATAACACCAGAAACAGAATGTAAATCCCCTTCTTCCCTCTGCTTTGGCCCACATATTCCCATATGGCATGGTGGGAGAAGACATGCAGAATACAGGACTATTTCCTCTATCATGCTGTGCTTCCAGGGCCTGCAACATGGCACTCATCTAGAGAGGAGTGCAGACGCAAGAACTTTCCACACACACAACATTTCTCTCCTACAGATCTCTGCAGATCAATGGGCTTGGAATCTCATTCTCCTTTATGACAGAGGAGGGTGGGTGGTGTGTGTATGCACGTGCGCGCCTGTCCATCCAAGTCTTCCCTCTTTTACAGAAGAATTCAATGAAAGAAACTGAGTTAAAATGGATTTTCTACTCCCAGATGTGGCTTATTTCCACATGAAGGGAGCATGGGGCCCTTATATTAGGAAGGAAGTCCGAGTGCAACAAAGTATTTTTGTGCTACCCAAAAGAACATAGTAAATGTGAAATTGTATTTTAGAAGAACATATACAGAAAAATGATTGTATGGTTATTAAATCTCTTTACTTTAATGATTACAAGCAGGAGGGAGGTTCCAACTGCTCAGTCAGTCAGACTGTGTCAACTGATGTGCCACATTGTTTGGTATTTTTAGATTATTCCAGTTTGGGGTTCTTGCATACCTATTATAAAGGGTGTGTAGCAGAAATGGTTTAGTATACACCTTATCTTGATGATGCAAATGTACACAAACTAATGATTAAATGAAGCAACTTCTTAACCATTAGCATTAACTAGGCATGACAGTTCATATTGAACCCATAATTTACCTAAAATTCTCTCATTTAAATGAAAATAAAGTAATGGCAAGAGTTAAAGCACAATACAAAGAATACACACACCAGGCAAATAATTCTACATGATTCAGATTACGAGTGTAAACATACAAGAAAACAAGGATGCAGTTACTTTGTTAAAGGCTACAAAAGCCAGACAAGATTTGTACTTCAATTGTATTTCTAGTACTACATAACCCTTGCCACTTGCAAAAACAAAACAAAAAACAGAACTCCATCACCATAAATAAAATTAAAATACTAAGATTATACACAGATTCCCCCTATACTTTAAACAGATAATTGTAATACTCCACTTTTATTAACTAGTTTTATTGGTCATACTTCAGTTCCTTTCCTGTACTTGACCATTTCTGCAAATCAAAATGTCTCTTTAATTTTAAAGATTGCACATTGATCTCTTTGAATTAAACATGTTTTTTTATACCAATGGTTTTCACCTTGGGAATATCCTCTTTTGTTTGTGTAGTGCTGTACATAGAAAAATTGCACTCAATGAGTAGATGTTTCTGAAAATATTAAAAAGACTATCTTTGCAGATTGAATGGTGATGTATTCATGTCATCTGTAGTAACTGTTCATATAATTGTTTACAAAAACACATACTGAAAATCACCTCATATAGAAGATTCTTAGGTACTTTCTCTGAAACTCATTTTGTTGATAGCTAAATATACTTATTATAAGCAAGACTAAATTGCTTTTTATAAAGCCTCATTATGCAGTTTTTCATTCCCTGATAATTCTGATAAATGTTTCCAACTCAGTGACAAAAGCAAATACTATGTTGACTCCTAAACAGGGAGAATTTTTGTTTTGTTAAGGATATAAACCATAAATTGTGCAGTGTTTGCTCTTGTCTGTTTGCCTTTGCACCAACTAAATTTTTCTATATACGGGTACACTCTCCAAAGGGAACGCAAACACATTGAAACTATATTAACTAGATTGATCTATCTCTAATAGACTTATTAATAAAACTCTGCCCCCTTTAAATAAAGATAATCACACTTCTTTAGAATATCAAGTCACTGCAAAATAATTTTAAAAGCTAGAAAGCAAACCACATGAAAATTAATTTGAGATGACAAGTTAGCTATTGTAGCATTTCTAATATTTACAACAAAAAAGGGCACAGCAAGACACGTTACTCTGTATAGTATAGTTGAGCTAAGTAATAAAGGTTGTAATGAAAATAAACTGACATTTTGGGAAAAAAACAGAAAAAAAAAAAGAGAAATTAAATTACGTATTACTTATTTTCCACCAGTTAACATACACCTTTTGATAAAAACAATAGTGATATCATATACTATTTATTTTTAGCACCAGAAACAAGATGTAAAACAGAAACAAAACTATTACCATAATTTTATGGACATAATTATGTTTACAATTTAAGACACTTGATTAGCACAACCACAATCAATTTAAGGCACTTTTCATGTTTTAGTTTGCTGCACAAGCTGGTTGGCAATATATCACTTTCAATGGATGAAGTAAAACATTTTTTTTCTTTAAGCTGTACTCACATTCGGCTGCATAATCAACATATAAATATGGACATTAAAATACAGATTTATATGCCCAGATTTACAACTGCAGAACACTGCAAAAATGCACATACCTGAGACAATTATAACTGAGATTCATAGCTAAAATAAATAAAATTTATTTTTCCATTTGAATCTTTTATTCTCAAAAATACTTAAAGATTTCAGAGCTATAGAAATCTTACCTCTACATTATTTCTTTCTAATTTAGTGTAAAACTAATTCTTAACACAGTTAAGCACAGAACAAATGTTACTCTAAAGTAATTCAAAAAAAGCCTTGTAAAGCTATTGTGTGCATATTATTTTCAGTAGCTGTAAAGATTAATTTTGCTATAGGTTAGCTATATTAAAGTTAAATTTTAATTTGGTCATAGCAAATATATTCAATTATATGCTCTGCCAGTTATCAGTATTTTTATGCTTTTGATGCAATGCAACTATCAGAAAATTCTGAAGCATTTCTAGGATAAATTATAGCTGACATTTGTAGGCATGAAACATAAAATGACATTCAAGACATAAAATGACAATTAATTTCCCAAAATAGGAAAATAACAATTAACCTGCATGAACTGCTGTCCGATTCATTTTCTTCTTCACTCGCTCCATCATCTGCTTCTGGTCTGTCAAGCCAACGTGCATCTCCACAGTTTTCTGTTGTGAACTCAAATGTAGGGACTTCAGAGGTGGATGCCATTGGCCAAGGAGGCAAATTCTGGAAATCCTGTTGGCTAGACCTTCTGTAACCAATTGATGCCAAAGGTAATGGTAGGTTACCTGGATCTAAAAACTTTGTCCCACCAGTTGTTGCATTTTGTCCTCTGTTCCAGAAGTCTCCCTGGTGGCTGTCCACTGCAGAATTAGGGATTGATGACTGGTGACCAAACCATCTCCATCTGATTTTTAAAATCTGCCTCACGTCAAACTCTTTACGAGAGCCAGACATCCTCAATGAAAGCAAGTGATCGTCTAGGCAACAGGGCACGAAGCAATGCACATAAAAGAAGATTTGTGCATCCAACCAAGACTAGAGAAACACATGCTCTTCCTGCATATGGCAAGCAAATTTTGGGAGGGACTGCATTCACATACATAAAAGCGCTTTTTTAAATCATATGTCATCTGAATATAAACAAATGGCAAGAGATGATGAAAAATGCTGGGATGAAAATACAAGGTGAAACAGTCACCTCAATCAAGAAAAATGCTAATCAGGTCACACTGAAGCAGCCAATGCACTTTCTATTGCTTTCCTCCACATCCTCTGACCATTAGCTTTCACAAACACTAACAGCATTCATTAAAGCCCTTTCAAATGCTGAATACCACCCCCTTTTCTTAAACCACAAATGACGGAGAACGTAATTCCTATGCTGCATCTCAGAATCTCTACTGCTCTACTGTGTTAACTCTTGCTACTACAAATAGGAAAAAAATCAGTGATTCTAAAAAGCAAATGAAACACTTTCTTGCACTGTTAAGAAATCACTTATAAAAAAGGCTAAAATATTCCAATATACTGATTCTATTTCAGGAAAATCTGAACGGGAAAGGATTCCTTATTTCTTTCCAGTTACAAGACATGCATCAAATTGTTTTTCAAACAGACTAGATGGCTCAGGGGACATGTAAAGGGTTACAGAGCCTTTCATCTTGACATACTGGTTTGAATCAAATCTGGGTCTGTAGTGACTGAAAGTTACTACTGATGGTTGCTTAGTAGCCTAGGAGAAATGCACTAATGGTCTCAGTCTATTTACACATCATGAAAACCATAATCTCAACTGCAACTAATTGATCATCATCAAGGAGTCAGAGGCACCACAGACTCAAGGAGCATCAAGACCACACTATCTTCTCACCTCTAGAATTGGCCCCTACAGGTAAAACTTAAAGTGCACTGATCAGATAAAGTGGAAAAATAAAACTGCCTTTGCAGAAAGGAGTTCAGTCTCTAGTGCTATTTAGATATATATTTTATAAGCAGTAATTTAACTTTTAAAATACGTTAAAATCCCATGTCAGAATTCTCTATTTGTATTTGGAAAAGAGAAGGTCAAACAACAGGGACATTTTAAATCACAATTTGCTATAGGAGTTCCTATATTTACTCCTGAGGGAATTCTGCACCAAAAAATTAAAAATTCTGCAAACAGTATTTTAAAATTCTGCAAATTTTATTGGTCAATAAATAAATGTGGAGGATCCAGCATGACAGTGGGGAGCACAGGCCACTGACTGCACAGAGGTGGGAGATCACCCTGCAGCCCTCACCCCGGGACATGGACTCAGTGGTAAGGCTGCACCCAACCCTGACACAACGCAAGGGCCAGACCTGCCCCAGAAACACCCTGGGGCTCTTCCCCTCTATGTCAAGCACACTAGATGTAGACAGGCAGGCTCAGCCCAGCAGGATCCAAGTGTGGAGAGGCTTAGAGCGGGGAGATCCAGGTGTGGGGTGATAAGGATTCTGTGTGGGGCAATCTGGCTGCAGGCAGCTGGGTGGTCCAGGTACAAGGGGGATCTGGATGAACAGGGGCTCATTGGGGGAGGGGTTCTGAGTGGAGAGGCAATGGGACTCTGCGGGGGGGGGGGACGTCCAAGTGAAGGTGGTTGGGGCTAGGCCAGGGGTGTCTGGGTATGGAGAGTTCAGCGGGGGGAGGGGGTTCCGGGTGCTGGCTTGATGGGGTGTAGGTCTGGGTGCTGTTTGGTGGGGCTCAGTGGGGTGGTGGTCTATGTCTGGGGAACTAGTCAGGTCCAGGTGCAGGTGGGATAGGGCCTGTTGGGATGGGGGTTCAAATGTGGGGATGCAGTCTGGGTGCAGAAGTGGGGTCCAGATTCAGGGAGGTGGGGCTTGGCCAGGGTGTCTGGGTGCAAGAGGGCTCCAGATGCAGAGGGTCAGGCTTGTTGGGGTGTGGGTTCAGGTTTAGGGCCTCAGTGGGGGGAGGGAGGTCTGGGTGTGGGTGGAGAGGCTTGGTGGGGCAATCTGGGTATGAGGTGGGTCCAGATGCATGGGCACCTGGCAGATAGAGGAGCAGCTCCACATACAGTGACTCCCCCCCCCCACCGCTGAAGAGCAATGGAGGCAGGAAGGAGAGAGCGTGCAGCGCTTCCTGCAGCTAGAGAGGTTTCTGGGGGTGGGTCTGACCCAGTCCTGGCCGCTCCTTGCAGGGGAAGAAGAAGTCTCATCCCTGCCGGGAATAGCAGCTAAGCCTGACACAGGGTAGAAGCCACTGGCTGGTGCATCCCCAGCTCCCCCCCACTGATTTACCTCTCCGCTGGCTGCTCTGGAGGTCTGAAACAATGCACCTGCGCTGCTGGGGAGCAGTGCATGATCAGTTTTGCAGTTTCCCTTTGCTTCCCCCATCAGAAAGTGATTTTTCTCCAGGGAAGCAAAGAAATTTTTGGGAGACATGAATTCTGCGCACGCGCAGTGGCACAGTATTCCCCTAGGAGTATTACTATGTAAGATTGGAGGTTGGTTGCTAGCTAGCAGACTCTCAATCCAGACAAAAAGGAGATGGTGCTGGCGGCTGGGGAGAATCAATTAGAAGGTGCAGCAAGGATTTTATCAGAACTATGATTAAAAGTGAGGCTTTAAAGTGAGCACAGTGAGGCTGTGCTACACTACAACTTTGGTTGATGTAAGTTACATCAGCGTACAGCTGCTGCAGTTAGCATATTGCTCGTCCACATGCATACTTGGCTGCTTTCATTGACACTGTGTGTACTCAGCAGTGATTATGTCTATGTAGGTTGCAGTGCACCACAGGTAGCTATTCCACTGTGCCACTCACCACTGGCCAGGTCACTGTCTTTTGGGAAATTTTCACGTGTTGTGGGGTAGAAACGAGTCACACAAAGGTGCCTGGGAGCAAGGAGTCATGTTCCCATCATGCAACTTTCTCCATCCCATAATGCTATCCATATCCCATAATTTTCACACTGCAGATGGTGGAGCACCAGGCCCAAGAAATGAGCACTAATTGGTGGGAGTTACAAGTAGTGGGTGCTTTGACTAGCAGCATAAGTTGTGAGGTAATAAAACTAAATTTATTTAAAAAATACACATTTATTGCCTGGCAATAAACAACATGCAGTTAAAAAAAACCAATACAATACAAACTACCAAAATAAATTAACAGAACAGAACTTGAAAATTAGAAAGTTAGAAAACAACCCTGCCCATTTCAGCTACACATAAATTGATCTGTGAGCTCTACAGTTGGCATATGTGAACTTTGGTTAGAGTGGCTGTTCCTCGGAATAGAGTGGTAGGGGTAGGGATGTGACCTGCGATGCCACGTGGAATGTTGGGAGATGTAGAGAGCTGCTAAATTGGAGTTCTCCAATGACTGCAATGGGTGGGCAAGTCATGACTGCTGGATCTGTAGGTCAACAAGCACCTGCAGCATTTGTGATTCTGTCTGAGAAGCCCTATTATGTCCTGGTGCATCTCCCTCTCCTTCTCCTGTCTGCTCTTTCCTTCTACATAGTGTCTGCAATACTCACCCTCCAGGCCTTCTGTTCATAGTCTTATGCAGCATTGGCTTGCAGATCTTGCTGAACATACCCTCTCTAGTCCTATTCTTTCTCCTCATCAGAGTCAGATGTTCCACAGGTGTAGAAGGGGTACCCTCAAGGCTCAAATGCCAGTAGTTACAGATGAAAGACAGATGTAAACACTGTATTTACAGTTACAACAGAAAGGAAGAGGTAAGTTTCAAAACTCCCTTCCCTTATTCCCATAATCACTTTTAATAAGACATCCTTATTGTCACTTGAGCTTTAGAACACCTCTGCATAGCACCACCCTCCAGCTCCAGCCATCGTGAGCATAGCCTGCTGGGGCAGGGAAGAAGGAGGAGAGAAATTTTTGGTTGCATTAAATGATAACATTTTGGCCCCTATATCCAAGGATATTAGTATAAGGCAATGGCACTGAACACTGGCACTATTTTCAACAGGCAATGGTGACTATTGCTGATACTCCTGAGAGTAACAAAGGCACAGAGAGCACATCTGTTGCTGGTGCCCTGAAGATACCCTGGCTTAAGTGCCACTAGTCTGTTTACTGCAGTATCTCTGTGAAAGTTTCATCAAGCTCTCTCAGGAAAATACAAGGGCCATCTCTATGTACATAAACAAACTGCTCCACAAGGCCCCCCTTCCTAACCCTACAGAGGAATGAAAATCAGACAGCTCTGCCTTTTGCTGTACTGCTTGTACTGCCTGGGGCAGCCCTCACTGAAAATACCAAAGGCAGGGCAGACTGCAAAAGGGAGAGCAGATAATCACCAGTTTTGGGAGTAACACTGAAGTTAAACTCCCCAACCAGTCAGACTATACTTCTGATCTCCCACACCGATTACCAAGTAGTTAAAAAAAAAAAAAGAAAGAAAGAAATCACACAGCCCCTTTATTGCATTCCAGTTCTTTGGCTCCCAATTAGCACATAGGTCCAGTAAGTGAGAAGTTATTTAAAACTCTGGTCACAAACAAAATGTTCTTCTGACCCCAAAAGGTCAGCAACATTACCAGATCAATATTAATTTGGATCTTACCCAAAATACCATGCTGCCAGCCAATCCTTTAGCACCTAAAACTAAATGTTTATTGTAAAGAAAAAAGAAAGAACAAAAAGAGAGTTGTTAAATGGTAAAGCCATCAAATACATACAGAGACTTCAAAAGTCCATATATCAGGTTCTTAGTAGTATTGGGGAGTTTGCTGGCATGAAAGTTTCTCTGGAACATTCCCACAGCTTGGATGAGTCATTCAGTCCTTTATTCAGAGCTTCAGTTTGTAGAAAAGTTACTCCAGAGGTAAGGAGCAGGATTGAAAACAAAATGGAGATGATGCAGCTGCCTTTTATATTCTTTTGTCATGTGACTTGTATTTCCTGTATCCCAAACATAAACTTTGCAGCACATAGCATGGAAAGCCTTAGAGTTCTATCCATAAGCATACCACATGCCTTGCTGACTCATAAGGTGTATCCCCTAGTTCCTTTCAGTGGGTTCATTGTACAGTTGATGACCCTTAATGGGCCATCGAACAGGTTAGGCAGTGCTGGTGCCAATCTGTTTGGGGGAGTCGTCCAGATTCACAGCACAAGTTTGAAATAGAGATATTCCCTACAAATCTATAAATCATACTATAAATGTGATACGAACATATAAACAAGATTATCATACCGGGTAAATCATAACATTTTCCCTGACACCTTACACGGAATATCCAGCACGATTCATTGCAATTTCATAACATTGATAATATCACAAAGTGTTCCACATAGTCCATACAGCATCACACTGTTTTACTCATAGAAGACAGAGGAATGAAAAGTTGATATCTTTGCCCTGTTAACTTGGGACTGAGCTGGGCACCATCTTTACATTTAAGCACTGTAAGGAAAAATATACGCATACACTTACCTGAGGTTCTTGCCCCTTCATCAGGCTCATCCGTGCTCAGCTGATGGGACTGACTAGACCAGTGATACTCAGACCTCAATGGTTCAAGGAGCCAAATTAGCGATCAACATTACCCAAAAGCGCCACAGAAGTATGTATTAATTGTTTCATTTACTATTTTTAAATTATATATTATATGTTCAATCTTTTCTTAATGTCCACATTTCTACAGCTGGTCTATCGCTGAGCCTACATAGTATCTTTTTCCTACAGGCCCAGGAGATCCAATACCTCCTGTCTAATCCAGCCAGGAGTGCATCTAGTGCGTGGAGCTTGCATGGTCAATTGGGCAGCTGCACACAACAGGAGAGAGCTACTAGGTGAACTCGTCAAGGTGCGCAATCAGGAAAACGCATTTAAAAATACTCAGGATTTTTAAAAGGCAGAGAGTGACTTCCAGTCTACATGGAATCTGAATTGATAAAAGCACTGATTTTAACCCATAATGCTCAAAATTATTTAGGGATTGCCTGGTAACTTGAGGGAATGACTCTTTCACTTGCTATCACATTTGCGAACAATGGAAGTGCTTCAGTTTTCTCAATTTGTATCTACCAGACCCCAGATTTGTTGACCTTTGAAGTGGGCCCAGATTACTATTTTTTAGACAGTTGGGAACCAAAAGTGGGTGGGTGTATAGAATATGAAATTATTGTTGCTGCTTTTGTTGGGTGGCTGACTTCATTTGATCAGAGTAGTATCATGGAATTTTTTTGATAATGATAATTTTAATGTCATACAAAAAAGTTACATGATGTTTTACAAAACAGAGATCAAACCCATTCCCCTTTCTCTATTGGATACGTATACCTGATATTAGTTTTCAGTGTCAATGAATATCAATATATAAAGGGGGTGCACAATTCCTGTCTTCTGTAGGTGGAGCTTATTGCAAATACCAGGGATTCCGTGTATCCCTCCATTCCCACCACACTGTCATGTGCCATGCTCCTACGTCCCTCTCTTTCAGGGACTTTCTCAACTTCTCCCAATTTTCCCCTGGCACAGGTTCTTTGCTCCTTCCCTCCTTCCATATCAGGATCCCCCATTCTCTTCCCCATGCCAGGGGCTCTGGGTCCACCTGCATTCCTTCTCCCCATCCCCCAATGGCAGGGGCTTCATACATTCTCTCCAACCTTCCCCCATGCCAGGGTCCACCAATCTCACCACCATCACCAGGTGTTCTATGCACCCCCATGCCCTCCATACTAGGATTCCCCAATTACCCTGCCAGGAGTTGTGTGTGTCCCATCCCCATTCTCCACATCATGCGAGGGGCTCTAGTCCTCTAGCTTTCCCCCTTGCCCCCACAGCAGAGTCCCCCCATTCACCCCACCAAACAATGGGCTCTGTTTTCCCCCATTCCCTTCCCCCACAGCAGAATCCCCTGTTCTCCCCACCCTGTCAGGAACTCTGTGCGAGACTCTTCTTCCACCCCCACAAAGTACCTTTCTTCCCTGCAGATTGAAAGGGAGGGCTGAACATATTATGCCCTCTCTCCCTCACCTGGATCAGATTTTTAGGAGGTAGGAATGACAGAAGCCATCTCTCTCCTCTTCTCTCCCTCTGGCTACCCCTGCTGGCGGAGTATCCTACCCCTGGCTCCCAGGAGGGAGAGCAACTATTTCTCTTCTGTCATTCATGGTGTCAATAAGTTAAACTGTATTGGAGAGATGAGCAAGGACACTGTTGTGCTGCAAGGTGTTAATGGATGCCTTTGACAGATGAATCACCATTTGCCTCTTTAGAGGTTATGATTGTCCCCAAAATCATTAGAAATCTGACCAATGATGCTTAAAATTTTCCTTGAAATTTTGGAATTGATTGGATGTGACAGTAAAAGTTACCACATTACATAAACAAATACCAGTGAGGTCAGCCAACAATGCATTGTTTTCCAGATGATCTTGTTAAATTCTGCTGAAATTATTGTTTAAATATTAACTTAAAATATAACTTACAAGAATTTTGCAGTTTGAATTTTAAACCATGGTTCTACTCTAAGAAATAGAAAGAAAAAATGGCTTATTTTTACTTATCCCTTCTCTCCATGTTGTGTATTTGTGCTCAGTGTTCGTGAAGGATGACAGATGAGACAGGACAGGACAAGAAGTGGTGAATACATTAACACCTAAGCTCATGTTCAGATACTTCCTGTCTGTATTCAAAGTCATACCTACTTACATGTCAGCAAAAAGGTTTACAGCTACAATTAGCGTGGCAAAGCCAACACAACTAGGAGACTGAGCTGGATTCTCTCTTTTGTTCATATCAACAAAATAATTTCTTTAAATTCAAATCGCTCCTGTGCAAATCAAGTAAAGACAATGGCAGACTTGCCAACTCTAGTGCCTTTCAATCCTTTCTACTGTCTTACTGGGAACTCCCGCCAATTTACTGCTTTTTCTGGCGCAAGGTTGTGGACTCAATCATACAGAGATAAGAGAATAAATTGTGTTGTATTATGAAATAACAAAAGCACAAATGTTTTTTCCATTTTCTTGAAAAATTTCCCTCATAATTGAAATTATACAAATTTGGATTTCCCACATAATTTCTCCAGAGATAATAATAAAACATATGTTCTAACAGTTTGTGCCTAAATTAAATGAAATTATAATCCACAGTTTTTTGTAATAGGATGTTATGTATGCATTTAGATTAGATAAACGTCACCAGGATCTTCAATGTAAATTAACAGGATTGCACAGGAGCAGCTAATGGCCTACATTTAGTTTGCAGAACCTTTATTACGGAGAAAACACAAAAAGAAAATAATCCACATTAATTCTCAGAGCCCAGTTGAGTTTGTAGTATTCGAAGTTAAGGGGAAAAGTCTTTTTTTCTTAAACTTTGAAACTGAGCATATTTGACCTGAGAGAGAGAGAGACAGACGGACACACACAGGCACAGAGGATGCTATAATGCCATTTGTATAGTCATTTCGCAGCTTTGGTTTACACTTGCTTAAAAAGTTAGGTCGGCATAGCTATGATAAAACATGCACCCCTGACCAACACAGCTATGATGACCTAATCTCAGTGGAGATGCAGCTATGTCAACAGAAGACTGCTTCCATCAATGTAGCAAATTTTGCTCAGGAATGTCATGTTCATATGCCAATGGAAAAACCCTTCTGTGCGTGTAGGCTGCACCTATGCTACGGGATTATGCCAGAGTAGTTATGCTAGTATAATCTCTGTAGTGTAGACATATCCTCAGAGGCCCTGATCCTGCAAAACTTATTCACATGTACTTAACTGAGGGCATGGCTACACTTGCAGATATAGAGCGTTGTGAGTTAAACAAGCTCTCGGAGACCGCAGCAGGGAAAGCACTGCAGCATGTTCACACTGTCAGCTGCAAGAGGAGCGGTGCATTATGGGCAGCTATCCCACAGAGCACCTCTTCCCATTCTGGTGCTGTGGCTTGTGGGAAGGGGGCATGGGGTGCGTGTCATTCTGGGTCTTGTCCCAATGCCCCGTGATGCATCACTTCGCATCCCAGCAATCCCTGTGCTTCCATCTACATTTGGTGCCATCTTTAAACATTTTTTGTACTGCGCATTCTGTCTTCCCTTTCGATCTGCGGGAATGGATCCCGAACTGCTGAGGAATATGCTGATGGGTCTTGCAAGTACATCACGAATTGCAGTCAAGTTATTCCTTAAGCTACAAACTGACAGTGAGGAGTCCGACAATGATATCGACTCGCATAACGCACATGACACGAGATTGCTTGTGGCATTCACGGACATGCTCACCACCGTGGAACGCCGCTTTTGGGCTCGGGAAACAAGCACTGAGTGGTGGATTACATCGTCATGCAAGTCTGGGATGACGAGCAGTGGTTGCAGAACTTTCGGATGAGAAAAGCCACTTTCATGGGATTGTGTGCTGAGCTCACCCCCACCCTGCGCTGCAAGGATGACCTCCTGAGGTCCCTTACAACCATGATATTCTATGATTCTATGACACGAGATTGAGAGCTGCCCTACCAGTGGAGAAGCAGGTGGCTATTGCAGTCTGGAAGCTGGCAACTCCAGACAGCTACCGATCAGTCGCTAACCACTTTGGAGTGGGAAAGTCGACCCATTGGAATCATGTTGATGCAAGTTTGCAGAGCTATTAATCGCATCCTGCTCAGAACAGTGACTCTGGGTAACATGCATGACATTGTGGCTGGCTTTGCCTAACTGCGAAGGTGCGATAGATGGGATGCATATTCCAATTCTGGCACCAGCCCACCTAGCCTCCGAGTACATAAATCGGAAGGGATATTTCTCTATGGTTCTCCAGGCGCTTGTGGATCACCGTAGGCGTTTCATTGACATTAACACAGGCTGGTCCGAAAAGGTACATAATGCACGCATCTTTTGGAACACAGGCCTGTTTAGGAAGCTGCAAGCTGGGACTTTCTTCCCAGATCAGAAGATCACCGTAGGGGAAGTTGAAATGCCCACTGTGATCCTTGGAGACCCCGGTTACCCTTTAATGCTGTGGCTCACAAAACCCTATACAGGGAGCCGTGACAGCAGCAAGGACAGCAGCAAGTGGTTCAACAACAGGCTGAGTCGGTGCAGAATGACTGGAGTGTGCCTTTGGCCGTTTAAAGGCCCGCTGATGATCTCTGTATGGGAAGCTGGACTTGGCCAAAAACAGCATCCCCACGGTTATAGCCATGTGCTGTACCCTCCATAACATTTGTGAAGGGAAGGGTGAAAGATTCATTCAGGCATGGACCTCAGAGGTTTAACACCTGGATGCTGAATTTGAACAGCGAGAGAGCAGGGCTATTAAAGGGGCCCAGCGCGGGGATGCAAGGATTAGGGATGCCTTGAGGGAGCAATTTGAGGCTGAAAGCCACCAGTAATGTTTGGTGCCCCGCACGGGAGTGAAGTGCAGTGGTTCCAATGCTAGTAGGAATCTGTGTTTGCTATGTATGATGCACTGACTTGCAGTGCGTGTTGCTTTCCTAGGCTACGGTATCTTTTACTTAATGCAATAATAAAGAATGTTTTCAAAGCCAAAAAATTCATTTATTGAAAAGAAACACAACTGCTTGGGAAACAGAAAGGGCATGACACATCTGTGCTGTGTGGGATGAGGAAGGGGGTGGGGGGGGAATGAGACAATCACAGATTTGCGTATGTCTTGTTACCATACTCAGCCTTTCTGTCTGGAGTGCCATGCAATGAGTGCTGCACTTCAGGCTGGCTAAAATGCATGGTGATGGGGATTGAGTGCAGTGGGTAAGGGTTGTAGTTTGCAGGGCTGGGTGGTAAAGCTACAGGTGTTGGAGGCAGCTGGTGGCAATAAGAACCCGGATGTTGGGGAAAGTGGGTTGGCAGTGACATGGGGGCACAAGGGAAAGAGTTTGGGGACAAGGTCAGTGGGGAGAGGCGGGCACGGAAGTGCTCCGCCTGCATTGCTATGAGCGCCTGTATCGAGTCCGCTTGGTGCTCCATGATGCTTAGCAGCCGCTCCATGCTTTGGTGCTGGTGATCCGCATTCTGTTGGCGGACCTTCCTTTCACTCTCCCGTCACTCCTGCACTTTTTGATTTTTATTAAGGGACTGCTGCATGACTTCATGCAGTATGTCCTATTTGCTTCTTCACAGACGCTTCCTGATTCTTTGGAGTCTTTCGGCTGTTGATAACAAGGACAGCTGAGATCTCAAGGTTGCATCTGTAAAGCCAAAATGCAACACTTAACAGAGGCCACATTGTTCACACCAGACTGAGCAATGATTTGGCTGAACTTAAACACAAATACAGTGTACACAATAGCACAAATTGCCCACCCCAAAGCGAGTGCACAGAACTCACAGGAGCCCCAAAATGGTAAGTAAGCACAGGGGCAAGGGGGACTGATTGTTTCACGGCTGTACTTTCCTCTGGGGTTGTTTGCTTTGGGGAGAGCCAACAGCTGCAGGGGGCACCTATACTGAACACTGTCCCCACATTTTCCACAGGATGAGTTCGTCCTGGAAGATATCTCACTGCTGAAGGTGACCTGGAAAGCAAGGGAGGTCTTTTACTACAATGCGGCTTCTGCCCTGGCCCATATGCAGCTTGCCTGTGTGCAGCAATGGTCCCCCCGCCCATCACGGCACAGTGGCACGGACATGTTAGCCTTACTGGGAAAAGGAGCACAGCAGCTCTGCCAAGGAACCTGCGCAAGCAGATTGCCCAGCTTCTGCATGAGACCTTTGAAGAGATCACTAAGGCCAATTACCATGACGTGAGAGAGCACATCAACGCCCTATTCCGCATCTAGGCATGCATGCAGCCCTAACCCTCCTTGCCCCAAGAGTCCACACCGAACAACTTCCTTCCCAAAATAAAAGCCGCTTACCGGGCACCTCCTCTGCTGTTTGTTATTCCCCAAGCACCGTCCACTGTGACTGGTTACCTTCCTCCTGGCTTGAAAACAGCTCCTGGCTGCATGCATCTAGGGATGCCGGGCTGTCCCTCTTCTCCTCACCAGCCTTGCTCCTGCTTTCCTCCTCCTGCCTTGTTGAACTGGGCTCTGAAGTGTCCATGGTGGTCTTCAGAGTGAAGGTGGGGTCGCCTCCAAGTATTGCATCCAGCTCTTTGTAGAAACGGCAGGTCACGGGGACAGCACCGGAGCGGTGGTTTGCCTCGCGGGCTTTGTGGTAGGCATTCCGCAGCTCCTTCCCTTTAACCCTGCACTGCAGTGCGTCCCAGTCATGGCACCTTTCCATCATGTCCCTTGATATCTGCCCAAAGGTTTCGTAATTCCTACAGCTGGAGCACAGCTGGGACTGGACAGCTTCCTCCCCCCAAACGCTGATGAGGTCCAGCACCGCGCCACTGCTCCATACTGGGGATCACCTGGCGCATGGAGGCATGGTCATCTGGAAAGATTCGCTGAGAGCACTCCACTCCTTGCTGAGCAAACAGGAAGGGGAATTTCAAAATTCCCAGAGAATTTAAAGGGCGGATCTGGCGGTTGGTCACCTGAGGGCAGGGCAGTAGAGTTCAAAGTGATGACCAGAGTGGCTAGAACAGGCATCGTGGGACACTTCTGGAGGCCAATCAGAGCGCAGTAATAGACCAGGGTGTCCACACTGGAGATGCAGCAAGCATTATGCTTCTCGTGGAGGTGGATTACCAGGAGTGCTCCAGCCACAGAGTCCAGGCGCTCTATGTGCCTTGCCAGTATGGATGCGTCATGAGTTAGGGCGCCCAGGGCTGCTTTAATGCGCTCTAACTCGCAAGTGTAGCCAAGCCCTTCATGAGTCTACTCACAGTGCTTAGTTAAGCATGTGTGTAAGTCTTTGTAAGATTGGGGCTTTTAACTTGCAGACCAAAGAATCTATGCCTAAACACGTCTTTTCATAGAAAAGTCAAAAAGGTATAATTTTCTACTTTATAGAAAATCATAAAAAAACATATAATTTACCCAAGGGCACATTGTCCTCACTTTGTTAATATAATACTGCTGAAATTAATGGGAGTTTTATATTCTTACTGTGGAGACACCCTAGAACAGCGTTTCTCAAATGCGGCCACTGTGGCTACATGCGGTCACCAGGGGCTTTTCTTGCTGTGATGGGGGGGGAGGGCAAAGTAGAGCCCCACTCCCCCTCTCTGTTGCTCCAGGATGCTGGGGCCAGCAGCAGGGATTGGACCCCCTCCCGCCCTCTGGAGACACCTGGGGCACAACACCGTAGGAGTAGGCAGCCAGTGAGTTCCCCACCTTCCCAGGAGTGGTAAGACTCAGACTTTGGGCTTCAGCCCTGTGGTGGCGGGGCAGCAGGCTCTGTTCATTGGGCTTCGGGCTCCAGCCCCGGGCTCTGCCACTGCGCAGTGGCAGGTCCCAGACTCTGGCCACATGGCTTCGGGCTCCATCCCTGGACCCCATCCTCCAGCCGTGGAGCTTCGGGCTCTGGCTGCAGGGCTTCAGGCTCCAGCCCTCCACCCCCCCATCCGCCCTGGACCCTGCTGCCTCCCCCATTCTTCCATCCAGGGTTTAATTTGTCCCCAGGCTTGCCAGGGCTGAGTAAATCTGCTGTGAAAAGTGATACTTGTCTGTTTGTTACTATCACAACAGACTTACTAGCTAGCAATAAATAAATTACAATGATTTGGACGTGTATATGGGCATATTTATTTGGTTTTCCTAAAGCTAATCAAGTATTTTAGGAAAAAAGTGTGAGAGCGGCCACCAGCAAGAGTTGGTGGCCGCACTCTGAGCCACCAAAAAATTTGTCCTGAGAACCCCTGTGCTGGAACTTGACAGGCTCCAAATCAACTGATAATAGAATACTGATTTTCTTGAAAGCATGAGGCTCTGAGCCTGTAAACACTTAAGGGCATGTGTAACTTTAGTCACATGAGTAGTCCTATAAACTTCAATAGGACTACTCAAATGAGCAAGGTTCTGCAAACATTTAAGTATGTGCATGACTGGGAACTTAATTTACCAAATTCTGCATTCAGAACAATTTAAATTGGCGCTAATAGTTAAACTTGCACTAGAGGACAAGATAGATAACTGAAAGAATTCAGCAAGACAATTTTAATAAATTACTTCCCACAAAAAGGTCTCAAGAATAATTTATCAGAATGAAGGGGGGGAAAAAATATATTGGCTTTTTTTTTTTTTTAAACTATTAAAAAGGAATTCAGGGCACTCACATTCTTAAGACAATATATATATGGCCTGCTTCATTTGTCCAAGGGTACGTCTACACTTACCGGAGGGTCCGGCAGCAGGCAATCGATGTTCTGGGATCGATTTATCGCGTCTGGTTTAGACGCGATAAATTGATCCCGGATGGATCCCGGAAGTGCTCGCCGTCGACGCCGGAACTCCAGCTCGGCGAGAGGAGTACGCGGCATCGACGGGGGAGCCTCCCTGCCGCGTCTGGACCCGCGGTAAGTTCGGACTAAGGTACTTCGAATTCAGCTACGTTATTAACGTAGCTGAATTTGCGTACCTTAGTCCGAAGTGGGGGGTTAGTGGGGACCAGGCCCAAGTGTTGAAGAGTGATAATCCAATATAATTAGTTACAATGTAGACACAATATTTATGCTAAAGGAGATCATAAGGTCAGCAGATGCTATTTAACCTCAACTAGTCAATCTAAAGAAATACAGCTAGAATATGAGCAGAGGCAGGAGAGAGATTTTATTTATGCTAGACTTTTGTAGATAGTAATCTATTTGAATTTTGTATATGCATTTTCATAAAGATGTGAAGTACCCACAGAGCTAGAGAGGATTTAATACATCTAAATAAATACACACACACACACACACACACAAAAGGTAATTCTAAATAAGTCTCTATTATTTGGTATTTATTATCTTATCTTAGATTAATTTTCTATTAGGAAATTAGTGCTTAAAATTAAACCTCCAAATGAATATATAACAACATCTACTGAAGCATTTTCAAGATCTGAAAACCAGCACTCTTCTATTCAGGTGTTTTTCCTGTTGTTGCTGCTACTACCCTTTGGCTTTACACAATTATATTATCATCCAACACCAATGCAACATCAAATACTATATTTTCAATCTGATTATTCTGTCAAATCCATTATACAATTATCTGTTTATCCTGAACAGCTCTTTTGTCCTTCAAGTCAAGGCCTGAGAGACAAAAGACTCAGCTGATCGATAGAAGATTTTAATATTCGATTTGTCAACTAAATGAAAATATCAAAATATAATTAAAGTCCTTATTTTAGTCCTTATTTTAACTGCTGTAATTAGTTTCTCCTAATTCCAAAGATTGCTATGTACTGTATAATATTGTAATTCAAACTTTAGAACATAATTAAACTTTAATAAATTGATTCAAGATTGCAAATACCGGCAGTTGAAAATATTTCTAAAAAACACTAGTCATCTATGCTGAGGCATAGATGAGTGCCTCAGCATACTTAAGATGTTTGTAACTGATAAAATGCACACTCTGGAATGTTACTGGGCTTGCAAAACTATTTTTGTAGACATTTAAAAATATAAAATCAGATTAAAATATTAACCCAAAGAAAGTAGTTACATACAGACAAAAAACCTACTTGTGTCTGAAGGCAAGTGATTACGGTAAAAGAAAAAAAGCCCTCTCTGTCCTCCTTTCTTTGCTTCCTTTTTGCTACACCCAGAGGATAATGGCAACAGCCTGAGAGGGACTTCAAAAAGAGAAGGAGCTTTGTTTAGAGCAGAGACAGCATTCAGATTTATGGCACCATGAAGGGACCTTTGTCGAGCAGCAATTGGACCTTGCTCAGCTCTCCATCTTATTCATATAAGAAAAATAAATCCTATAACATGTCTCAGGACATGGCTACAAATTTAAACAGAGACATAACATTTCTCCCTCTGAAGATGCAAGAGAGGAAAGGGTACTTTCTTAAAATCAAATGTGCCACTGCTATCCAAACCAACTCACGAGTAAAAGCTTAAGAAAAGAAAGGATAGACTACAGCTCTGACAAACCAGTAGTGGGAGGGAAGGAGAAAGCATATTTCAGAGTTAAGGGATCTCTAAAGAGAAAGTCAGGCTACTAGTCCCATATGTTTAAATCAAGTGTTTCAGCTAACTTTAGCGGCTTCTGGAGAGAAAAGCAATGGCAGCCAGGGTCTAAGGCATATAAGGCTATCTGGATTTAAGTTCATCTATATATCACAGTGGTATCTAAGTACAATCATCTTGACCTGCACCTATAAATAAACAGGAATATAGTCAGGGGTGAAAGTAGGCCGGTACGGTGTACCGGTAAGAAGTGGCCGCCAGTACCGGCCTGCATGCAGCCGACCTTAAAGCCCAGTGCTCCCCCCCTCTCCCCCCCTATCAGCGGCCGGAGCTCCAAGCCCTTTTAAATCGCCAAAGGAGCCTCAGGCAGCACGGACCAGGCAGCCGTCCCGTCCACCCGAGGCCCCACCCCTCCCGTCTTGTGTTACTTTCACCCCTGAATATAGTGCATGTTCCCTGCAGCCAAAACCCCTTAAGAGGTAAGCAGGCATATTCTCCATGAGCTCTAGCTTTCAAGTGATCTTCAGCTATAGCCCAACATGGGTTGCGCTGCAATACACCAATCTAGAAATCGAAAAAGCACGGATATTTCTGTGATGAGGTCTGCCTCTGAAAAGTTTCACACATTTCTAGACAGGCACAGATTTAAAAAAAAAAAAAAAAAAAAAGCCTCAGCAAGTGCCACCTACTGACAAATTCTCAGAGTAGACAAATGTCCAAGAACACCGCCAAATTGCAAACCTCTTGAAGAAGAATGAAAAAAATACCCTTATATTAAGGGTGGAAGCAACCACTCCTGCACTCCCTTTAAATTCCTTCCCCCAACATCTGACTTGCTGAGACTGAGGCTATATCTGCACTACAGCAGCAGCACTGCAGCTACACTGCTGTAGCATAGACATTTGCTACAGCAATAGATGGGTTTTTTTCTGTTGCTCTAGTAAATCAACTCTCTCGAGAGGCAGTAACTAGGTTAATGGAAGAATTCTTCCGACAACCTAGGGGTGCCTATACCAGGGCTTAGGTTGGCTTAACTTAGGGGCCTGAATGCTTGTGTATGAGGAAGTCTTTGAGTTGGCATCTTAAATACCTGCATGCTGTTTCACATCTGATACTCCTGGATGAAACATAGGAGCCTTGTCTTATAACAGACTTATTTAAAGAGATACAAGCGACAAAAGTGAGATCTTGGAAGAGTGTTATGATTTTCATAATGTAATAAAAATACTGTAATGATACATAATAGTGTGTAATAAGAAGGTCATAAAACAAATTTTATATTTCCAAGATCACTGCTTTTATAATTTATGCTCAGGTAAAGGAGAAAATCCCTGGAAATATTCATTTTTAGAAGGGGGTTCGCAAGACTGGACATTTTAGTGAAAAGGGTTCACAGGTTGTTAAAGTTTGGGAACCACTGCATTACATAGATATAAAGGTGATATTGTATCTACATATATCACTCATTCTTTTTCCAACTACAATATACTACTTTGCCAACTCTAAAATAGGTCATAATAAAAAAATAATAAAATAGGTCAACACTATGGATCAATAATAGTAATTTCCAAATTTCTCAATTAAAAAAAAAAAGTTATGTGAGGAGCTTTAGACACATGACTCCACTTATCATAAATAGTACTCATACAGATAAATCCCCACATTGTGCTTTGAAAATTCACTCCTCTATGTTAATCATAGAAATGTAGGGCTGGAAGGGTCCTCAAGAGGTCATCTATTTCTAGTCCAACCTCCATCACTGAGGCAGAATTAAGCATATCTAGATCATCTAGGGTTGCCAACCCTCCAGGAATCGAACCCTCTAATGAAAGATTATGTCATATGATGAAACCTCCAGGAATATTTTCAACCAAAACTGGCAACCCTAAGATCATCCCTGACAGATGTTTGTCTATCCTGTTCTTAAAAAGCTTCCAGTGACTGGGATTCCACAACCTCTCAGGTAACCTGTGCCAGTGCTTAATTTTCCTTATAGGTCAGAAAGTTTTTCCTAATATCCAACATAAATCTCCCCTGCTGCAAACTAGGCCAATTACTTCTTTCCTTATCCTCAGTGGACATGGAGAACTTGATCGCTATCCTCTTTATGACAACTTTTTACCAATCTCAAGACTTATCGTGAACTCCTTCAGTCTTCTCCAAACTAAATATGCCCAATTTTTTTCAACCTTTCCTCATATGTCATGTTTTCTAAACCTCTTATTTTTGTTACTCTCCTGTGGACTCTCCAATTTGTCTACATCTTTCTTAAAGTATGGCACCCAAAACTGAACACAATATTCCATCCAAGGCCTCATGAGTGCCAAATAGAGCAGAACAATTACCTTCTGAGTTGCATATGATACTCCTATTAGTACATTCAAAATATTTGCCTTTTTCAACTGCCTAACATTGTTGACTCATTCCATTTATGATCACTATAACCGCCAGTTCCTTCCAAGCAGCATTACTGCCTAGTCAGTTATTCTCCATTTTGTATTTGTTCATTTGATTTTTCCTTCCTAAGTGCAGTACTTTGTGCTTGTCTTTATTGAATTTTATCTTGTTGATTTCACACCAACTCTCCATTTTATCATGGGCATTTTGAATTCTAATCCTGTGCTCCAAAGTGTTTGCAACCCCTTTTTATTGCTGCATTTCCAAAATAGCTTTTGGAAAACCAAATACCATTATTTGTTATTTTTACTTGGATTAAACTATTTCAGATGATAGAAACTCTCCTCTATTCACTAAAGTGATCCCTCTTTTTTACTCTCAGACACTAGAAGTCCAAAACATTTTAAGTATTAGCATATGATTCACCTAGTCCAAGTGTCTATGGAAAAATTAATAATTTTCACTTACAATACTAGCAAGAAAAATTTAAAGGAAGCTTTGATTCTATGGCCAAGTTGTCTACCACTGGTAGACATCTCAGTCAAAGTGACAAAAAATTAAAAAGAAATTAATTCCTGACACACACCACTTTATCACAGCAATATCGGATCAATCATGTTTTCGAAAAAAATGTGACAAGTTCCTTGGAGACTCCCTCAGAGAAAGTGCTTAAGGATTGAGCTATACTACTTTTTCACTCCAGCTCTCCTGGGGGACATAGAAATCTGCATATCAAAAGTACATGATCTCTCAATCTAATCTAATCCTTCCAGCCATTTTGTCCTCCTTGAACCAGGAGATATTTTTCCAAAAATTCAAATAAATGGTGCAAATCTGCTGTTTTAGGAAATTTTATGCCTTAAGAATTAATCTTTGAGAAAACTAAACATATTCCTTTCTCTGTAGACCAATTCCACCTCAGACAAACCATTCTAAATACTATACAAAAAGAAAAGACATTTGAGGGATTTCCCATCTCCCTTCTTATCCTTTATGCCTGTGAACTAAAATAATAAGCATAGCCAGACACAGAGGTCATAATTCCAATACCACCTTAGATAATTATCCTGGAATTCAGTTTTTTTGTAATTCCTATAAAGTGGATTCTATCCTCCTTCAAGCTATATGTGTGACACAAAACAAAGATCAGAAGATACTGCATGACTCAGTCAAAAAATTGACTCATTCAACCTTTCTACACTGCACACATTTCAAGAATCTAGCCCTCTCTTTCCCATCAGACCTGGCCAACTTTGTTCTCGTGTCCTCTAATTAAACAGAAATATTGGCAATTCACGTCATGTCTTTTGACATAAATTATCCTCTTGGAGTGTTCAGATCAAAAAGTGATTTTCCCAACAGGAAAAAGAGGACATTACCTGGACGTTGTCCTATTGAAAGTGTACTTACCATAAAAAGAAACTTCTCTCCACATTTTTCAGTAACTGCACCAGCAGCAATTCATAAGTAACAAAACACAAGCCCAAAACGCTCTTGCTTTTATCTCTAGGTCTTATCCATTTGGGAATTATCTGAATAGTAATTCTCCAATTCCAATTTCTAAAAGTCAAGTTTAGTCCTCTTCCAATATTTTTCTCAAGAAGTATCCTCCCAATATCCGCAGCTCTTATTTATTTATTTTGGCATTATCTATTGAGAAATACAGTACCCCTAAATGTCAAAATTCCTTTTCCTGAAGAATTGGCACCAATTAATTAAATTTTCTGATAGTTCTTTCAAAGTACACAGCAATGCCCTGTTTCACAAGACTCCCAAAAGCATTTTCTCATTACACATGCAGAGTGACAACTGAACAATGGGAGCATACATGAACTTTCAGAGAGGAACTAAGAACAAAAATCAGAACCACAAGCACCAAAATTATTTCATTCCCGGAGAAGCAAGGCCTGCCTACCAAGACAACATACACACAGCTTAAGACAAACCTCAAAGCGGACTGGCTTGGCCTCCAGAAGAAAGTGAGAGCTGAACCAAGATGAAACTATAGGACAAAGGTCTACCATCCAATTTTCTCTATTGTCCCAGATGGTAAGTCTGACAGTCAAGATTAACTACTATTTTCACTTTCTTAAATCTAAGTTTTTCTGTAGTATTTTAAAATGGTTTGCAACTAGTTACTAATTTATCTTCCCCTTACCATTCATTGCCTGTTTCACACACATACAAATCATAGGGTCGCTCTTTAAAATGCTTCATCTAATTTTTTTTAAAAGTATATAATACATTGAGAATATTTATGACGAAGCGAAGAACTAGTTGGATTTTTACTGAAATGCATTTACTGTATTTTCAACTATAGTTCTCTGACCAAATTCAGTCAATTACTTATGCAAAAATGCAACTGAAATTTAAATTAGCTAGTTGAAGGAAATAAACCACTGATTAACTAAACTTAAGTTGCGGATTTATGACAGTGTGGGAAGATCAAATGATAAATACCTGTATCTGCTCAGGAATCTTAATAGATTCTCTTTCTTCTTTTTTTTTCTAGAAGAATACTTCCAGGCTTAAAATTCCATGCTTCTTCTTAGTGAAAAGCTTTTTGAGCCTTATCAGGTTTAGGCTAATAGAAACAAGAATAAAGATTTAATATACAAAATACATCTAATGATTTAATATTGTAATTATAATCAGATTGCATAGGTTTGTTACTACACTGACATTCAACACCTATGATTTTTGTTGCTGTTTTTAGACATAGTATTTTAGCTTTTAAGTCGAGTCAAAATTTATTTAGATCAAATTAGATGTAAACAATGTAGAAGGCATAATTCAACACAAAGCTATAATACTAGGGAGCTTTATTATATTAAAGTTAATGTAAAATGAGGACTCCAATAATAGCAATGCTAACTTTGCCCATGAACAACAAAATGCTTTCCTGTGAGTTCCCTCCCCCTTCCTTTCACACTGCACACGCACACGTGCACACTCTTGCTTTGACACTCAACCTTGCTGATATCTTTGTGTTCTGTACAGTTTAGATTTTAAGCATCTTTGTACTTGGATCATGTCTTATTGCATCTATGAAGTTATGGACACCTACAGTATTAAATAATATAAGCCAGATACAATTAATAAATATGTTCCTAAACTGTTTTATAGGTAACACTTAATTTCAGGCTTGATAAGGAGAAAACCTAATATTCAAGAACAAGAGGAACGAGAGACTTTGCTTATACTACACAATCTGTATGCTACTAACAAATATAAGAATGATGTGCAGGTTTTTATAATGTGGGGTATTGTCCACTATATAAGAACAATTAACAGTTTAAACTTAAACTAGACTGATTAATGCATATGCTATTTCAATCTTTCAAAAGATAGCAAAGTCAGAATACATCTCATATCTTTTGATTGATTGCTACTGCAAGAACTCATACATAATGCTTTTCTCATCTACTTTCTGAATATTGTATTATTGATGATCCCATGCATCTATATCCTCTCTTCCCATAAAAGTTGATCAAAATGCCAGCAAATATTGAGAATTTAATGGCAATGCCACTAACTTTCTACATACATAATGTACAATCAAGTTTCATAGCATTATGAATTTTAAAGTATTTCTTATTTCAATGTTGTTCACATTTTAAATGTTACACCTGTGTATATCTAACATGCCTATACATTTGTTTACAGTATTGCCACCCTGTGCCAAATGGGACAACCTCCTGCAACTTCATATTGAATCACAACATCAGGTCTCCTATACTTGCATTGTGCTGTAGTATTGTGGAGAGGGTGGGGGGAGAAAGGAGAGATGGGGATGGATGGCATATTGGAAAGGAAAAGGGAAAACTTTCAAGGACAATCTCAAAAAGGCTTTAATTGTAAGGTAGCTCTCTCCTTACTTATACTGTTTTAAAGATTAGCTGTAATTGCACAGTAGCCTAGTGGGCTGCCAAGAGACAGTTCACCTTTAGTTTTTTGAAAGTGGTGGGAGGGGAGTAGGGTATGGAGGGAAGTCATGGAAAGCAATAGTCAAAATCCTTCTGTTTTCTCCTACCCTTCATTGCTCTCTTCCCGCTTTCTCTGGAAGGACTCTCTTCCCTCTATACTTTGAGAAGAAGAACCCACGATCAAAAGTGAAACAGGTTATGCATAAAGCAGGCAGCAAGAAGATCTTCATGTTGGATTTTAATATTTAACAAGGCTCCAGGTTCAGAATTATTTACACATGAGAATGTTACTGTCAATACTAGATCATGAGCATGAAGGGCGTGCATAACCACAGAAGGATTATATTAGACCACACACATGGAAAACCCTATGTAGAACAGATTGGCCAAAAAATTGATTCTCTTTGTTCTATGAATCTTGGCAGTGAACCTATAAAATATGCATTTGTAAATCTATTAATTTAGGTTTTCATGTGCAAGCTTTGGCAACATTTAAAGGTCAGAGCCATGACTATTCCCTTCATCTGTTTTGTTCTATGATTGTAAGTATTTTTGCCACACTCCAAACCCAATTTTCTGAAGGAAAAATGGTTCCCTCCAGTTTAAAGCTTGCTTTGTTTATGAGAAGTTGCTAAGTAGGCCTCACTTTTCTTACTAATGAACAGCCAGGATTACAGTTAATTTAAAAAAAATCTTGTATGTTGCATTATTTAAAGACAATGGGAGAAAATACAAGTGTTTGAAAAGCTGCTCACACAAACAAAAATTTGAACTTTACAATTTGAAGTTTTTAGGTTTGGTAAACCTGTGTCTGGATTTCTTTTCCCCTGGAGCTTACCCCCCGCCCAACCATCTCCAACTGCAATCTCCTAGTGCTACTAAAGCTCATTCCCAGTCACTCTTAGTTTAGTCAATGTTATCTTTTTCTAGTACTAGTGTGATGAGCTGATGATTTTTCTGGTGATGCTGTCATGAGCTGACAGGTGAAATTCTCCAACACATATCCTGTTTGACAGGAGCAGTGAGCCTCAAAGACTTCTTGAGGAGAAAATATCCACATGGAATAAGAAGAGTACAATACTATGAACTGTAGTAATTACATGTAAAGACTTCAAAATCTGGGAAGAGGTAACATATTCCACTTTCTATACAATATTTCCAAGTTGGACGGCTCTTTTATTATAGATTCTGTATTCTAAGATAGCCATTCACAATCTTTGTTTAATCCTGATCTGATGGTGTCAAATTTGCAAATGAACTGGAGCTCAGCAGTTTCTCTTTGGAGTCTGGTCCTGAAGTTTTTTTGCTGCAAGATGGCTACCTTTACATCTGCTATTGTGTGGCCAGGGAGGTTGAAGTGTTCTCCTACACGTTTTTGTATATTGCTATTCCTGATATCTGACTTGTGTCCATTTATCCTCTTGCGTAGTGACTGTCCCGTTTGGCCAATGTACATAGCAGAGGGGCATTGCTGGCATATGATAGCATATATAACATTGGTGGACGTGCAGGTGAATGAGCCGGTGATGTTGTAGCTGATCTGGTTAGGTCCTGTGATGGTGTTGCTGGTGTAGATAACACTGAACAGCGCACTGATACACAGATACCCTCCCACCAACAACACAGGAAGAAGAACTCCACATGGACTCCTCCTGAGGGTCGAAATGGCAGTCTGTGAAAGACTGTGAATGGCTATCCAACTACAGAAGCAGTTTCTCCTCCCTTGGTGTTCACACCTCAACTGCTAGCAGAGCACCTCACCCTCCCTGATTGAACTAACCTTGTTATCTCCATACTGATTTATACCTGCCTCTGGAGATTTCTATTACTTGCATCTGAAGAAGTGAGGTTCTTACCCACGAAAGCTTATGCTCCCAATACTTCTGTTAGTCTTAAAGGTGCCACAGGACCCTCTGTTGCTTTTTACAGATTCAGACTAACACGGCTACCCCTCTGATAGGAAGAATGGTAAGAGAGCATTACGGCTCTGTAGTGAAGTGGAGTGGCCTCCCTCAGACTTGAGAGCAAGGGACCACTACCCTCCCCCTGGTGGGCGGAGCCAGATCCGCTCTACCTCCTTGCCAGAAATACCAAAGCAGGAGAAGAAGTATAAAAGGGAAAAGTGTGAATTGGGAGTGCTTTGTTCCAGGTGGGCCTTAAGTGGGCCTGACTGGTATATAAGGGCAGTCAGCAGCGAACCAGCTAAGCGGCGTACAGCAGAGGCTAACAGAGGGAGTTTGCCTGGGGAGAGCACACTGAGGCTTCCATCTGCAGGTTCCTCTGAGTAGTTCTTGCAACAGTTGAGGAAGCTCTTAAGAGGACGGTGATATGGAAGGTGAGCGATCAGCTGTCGTAACCTGCACAGGTTGTGCCATGTTTTTCTTTCTTCCACAGGACAGAAGCGACTTTGTCTGTACAAAGTGCAAGCTGGTCTCCATATTGGAAGAGAAGGTTCGAGGGCTGGAGAAACGAGTATCGACTCTGCGTTGCATAAGGGAAAATGAAGATTTCCTGGACAGACATCAGGAGATGCTTCTACAGCCACAATGTTCTGAAGATTCAGAGCAGGCGCAGCAGGGACAGAAGGATTGTGAAGAGGTTTGGCAGCATGTGACCTCCAGAAGGAGAAAGAGGAGCGTCCATGCACCAATGGAGATACAGGTGAGCAATCGTTTCCATGTTCTCTCTACAGGTCCTAATGCGGAGAGTGGACTATATGACCCATCTGAGGGAAGGGAGCAGAAGGAGACTCCACCGATTGGAAGGCAAAAGATGCATTGTCCTAGGGATGGGGGTTCCACGACCACCACTCCCAAGAGGAGGAGGAGGAGGGTGGTGGTGGTCGGGGACTCCCTCCTCAGGGGGACTGAGTCATCTATCTGCCGCCCTGACCGGGAGAACCGAGAGGTCTGCTGCTTGCCAGGAGCTAGGATACACGATGTGACAGAGAGACTGCCGAGACTCATCAAGCCCTCGGATCGCTACCCCTTCCTGCTTCTCCACGTGGGCATCAATGATACTGCCAAGAATGACCTTGAGTGGATCACTGCAGACTACGTGGCTCTGGGAAGAAGGATAAAGGAGTTTGAGGCGCAAGTGGTGTTCTTGTCCATCCTCCCTGTTTAAGGAAAAGGCCCGGGTAGAGACCGTCGAATCGTGGAAGTCAACGAATGGCTATGCAGGTGGTGTCGGAGAGAAGGCTTTGGATTCTTCGACCATGGGATAAGTGTTCCAAGAAGGAGGAGTGCTAGGCAGAGACGGGCTACACCTAACGAAGAGAGGGAAGAGCATCTTCGCCAGCAGGCTGGCTAACCTAGTGAGGAGGACTTTAAACTAGGTTCACCGGGGGAAGGAGACCAAAGCCCTGAGATAAGTGGGGAAGTGGGATGCTGGGAGGAAGCACAAGCAGGAGAGCGCAAGAGGGGAGGACTCCTGTCTCATGCTGAGAAAGAGGGACGATCAATGAGTTATCTTAAGTGCCTATACACAAATGCAAGAAGCCTGGGAAACAAGCAGGGAGAACTGGAAGTCCTGGCACAGTCAGGGAACAATGATGCGATTGGAATAACAGAGACTTGGTGGGATAACTCACATGACTGGATGGATATAAACTGTTCAGGAAGGACAGGCAGGGCAGAAAAGGTGGGGGAGTTGCGTTGTATGTAAGAGAGGAGTATGACTGCTCAGAGCTCCGGTATGAAACTGCAGAAAAACCTGAGAGTCTCTGGATAAAGATGAGAAGTGTGAGCAACAAGGGTGATGTCGTCGTTGGAGTCTGCTATAGACCACCAGACCAGGGGGATGAGGTGGACGAGGCTTTCTTCTGGCAACTAGCAGAAGTTGCTAGATCGCAGGCCCTGATTCTCATGGGAGACTTTAAATCACCCTGATATCTGCTGGGAGAGCAATACAGCGGTGCACAGACAATCCAGGAAGTTTTTGGAAAGTGTAGGGGACAATTTCCTGGTGCAAGTGCTAGAGGAACCAACTAGGGGCAGAGCTTTTCTTGACCTGCTGTTCACAAACAGGGAAGAATTAGTAGGGGAAGCAAAAGTAGATGGGAACCTGGGAGGCAGTGACCATGAGATGGTAGAATTCAGGATCCTGACACAAGGAAAAAAGGAGAGCAGCAGAATACGGACCCTAGACTTCAGAAAAGCAGACTTTGACTCCCTCAGGGAACAGATGGGCAGGATCCCCTGGGAGAATAACATGAAGGGCAAAGGGGTCCAGGAGAACTGGCAGTATTTTAAAGAATCCTTATTGCGGTTGCAGGAACAAACCATCCCGATGTGTAGAAAGAATAGTAAATATGGAAGGCGACCAGCTTGGCTAAACAGTGAAATCCTTGCTGATCTTAAACGCAAAAAAGAAGCTTACAAGAAGTGGAAGATTGGACAAATGACCAGGGAGGAGTATAAAAATATTGCTCAGGCATGCAGGAGTGAAATCAGGAAGGCCAAATCACACTTGGAGTTGCAGCTAGCAAGAGATGTTAAGAGTAACAAGAAGGGTTTCTTCAGGTATGTTAGCAACAAGAAGAAAGTCAAGGAAAGTGTGGGCCCCTTACTGAATAAGGGAGGCAACCTAGTGACCGACGATGTGGAAAAAGCTAATGTACTCAATGCTTTTTTTGCCTCTGTCTTCACGAACAAGGTCAGCTCGCAGACTGCTGCACTGGGCAGCACAATATGGGGAGAAGGTGACCAGCCCTCTGTGGAGAAAGAAGTGGTTCGGGACTATTTAGAAAAACTGGACAAGCACAAATCCATGGGGCCGGATGTGCTGCATCCGAGGGTGCTAAAGGAGTTGGCGGATGAGATTGCAGAGCCATTAGCCATTATTTTTGAAAACTCATGGCGAACGGGGGAGGTCCCAGATGACTGGAAAAAGGCTAATGTAGTGCCTATCTTTAAAAAAGGGAAGGAGGAGGATCCAGGGAACTACAGGCCAGTCAGCTTCACCTCAGTCCCTGGAAAAATCATGGAGCAGGTCCTCAAGGAATCAATTATGAAACACTTAGAGGAGAGGAAAGTGATCAGGAACAGTCCGCATGGATTCACCAAGGAGAAATCGTGCCTGACTAACCTAATTGCCTTCTATGATGAGATAACTGGCTCTGTGGATGAGGGGAAAGCAGTGGATGTGTTATTCCTTGACTTTAGCAAAGCTTTTGATATGGTCTCCCACAGTATTCTTGCCGCCAAGTTAAAGAAGTATGGGCTGGATGAATGGACTGTAAGGTGGACAGAAAGCTGGCTAGATTGTCAGGCTCAACGGGTAGTGATCAATGGCTCCATGTCTAGTTGGCAGCTGGTTTCAAGCGGAGTGCCCCAAGGGTCGGTCCTGGGGCCGGTTTTGTTTAATATCTTTATTAATGATCTGGAGGATGTTGTGGACTGCACTCTCAGCAAGTTTGCAGATGACACTAAACTAGGAGGCGTGGTAAATACACTAGAGGGTAGGGATCGGATACAGAATGACCTAGACAAATTAGAGGATTGTGCCAAAAAAAACCTGAATAGGTTCAACAAAGACAAGTGCAGAGTCCTGCACTTAGGACGGAAGAATCCCAGGCACTGCTACAGACTAGGGACCGAATGGCTAGGTAGCAGTGCTGCAGAAAAGGACCTAGGGGTCACAGTGGACGAGAAGCTGGATATGAGTCAACAGTGTGCTCTTGTTGCCAAGAAGGCTAACGGCATTTTGGGCTGTATAAGTAGGGGCATTGCCAGGAGATCGAGGAACGTGATCGTTCCCCTTTATTCGACATTGGCGAGGCCTCATCTGGAATACTGTGTCCAGTTTTGGGCCCCACACTACAAGAAGGATGTGGAAAAATTGGAAAGAGTCCAGCGGAGGGCAACAAAAATGATTAGGGGTCTGGAGCACATGACTTATGAGGAGAGGCTGAGGGAACTGGGATTGTTTAGTCTCCAGAAGAGAAGAATGAGGGGGGATTTGATAGCAGCCTTCAACTACCTGAAGGGGGGTTCCAAAGAGGATGGAGCTCAGCTGTTCTCAGTGGTGGCAGATGACAGAACAAGGAGCAATAGTCTCAAGTTGCAGTGGGGGAGGTCCAGGTTGGATATTAGGAAACACTATTTCACTAGGAGGGTGGTGAAGCACTGGAATGCGTTACCTAGGGAGGTGGTGGAGTCTCCTTCCTTGGAGGTTTTTAAGGCCCGGCTTGACAAAGCCCTGGCTGGGATGATTTAGTTGGGAATTCGTCCTGCTTTGAGCAGGGGGTTGGACTGGATGACCTCTTGAGGTCCCTTCCAACCCTGATATTCTATGATTCTATTCCAAGAACAACTCACTGGACCATTTAGTCTGGTATCTTGCCTCTAGCAATGATGTGCTTGACTGAAAGAACAGTGATTATTTTAAAATCCTATTTGAAAATTTTGTGCTTACTATAGTTATTGAGTAAAACCCAAGATTAATATAAGTGAAAGCAGCTAGCAAAATTAATCTATGTTTTAAAGTTTATTTTCTTCGTGCATTTGACAGCACTTTGCATGTATTCACATCTAGTTTCCCACTGTACAATGACTTATGGACTAGTTTTGCCAAGACTCAATTGAGTAAAGTTACTCGCGTGTTTGAGTAGTTCCATTGTCTTTATTTGACATTATCTGTAACTTTTGAACCTAGGCAGTGCAATTCTTATTCATATGCATCTAACACTTTAAAAAAATTGTCTATTACCCTTCAGCTTTAATATTAAAAAAGAAATTTGATGTGACCCTACTAAAACTATAGACTTTCAGTTTGTACATTGTTTTTTAAATGTCATTGTGTGGGGATGCAGAACTAAATGATAATAGACTATCCAGAAAATTGCAAGAGAAGAAAAAAAAAAGATTTAATTCTTAACAGATACATTTTCCCCCCTCTGAGAATGAATTATTTTCTTCATATGCCAAGAGGAGAACAAGTGTTCATGCAAACATCATGAGTCTGCAGTTTCTGCAGATGTTCTACGGTGAAAGATTTTTAGCTTGATAATCAGTATCTTTAACATATTAATGTTCATAAAATGATCAATTTAACTAAACTATATCCTTTGAGATAGATGAAGCACAAATGATTCTAATCTACTCTGGTTCCCTTACTGTACTCATCCCCATGATATCCAATGGTCTGATTATATATCCTCTAGTCAAACTTGCAAATCTTTGCATATAATTTTCTGAATTAAATCAAAGGGGCAAAATCAAATTACATATCCCAGTAAATGTCACAGCTATTCATTGAAGCCATGGGCTCTAGTTTACCTGAAAGTGCTCTCTGTGTGGCAAAGAAGCTTAATTAGAGTTGATTCTATTAATTTTCTACTGAAGCAGGCCATAAGATATTAACTTGTTACAAAAATAACCTTTTAATACAACACAACCTATTTTAGTTTTCTTTAAGCAAGACTAGGAATCAAGCTGCAACAACATACATATTTAAGCAAAACTACATTCCCATCTTATGTACAAGAAATATTGTGTTTATACCACCTCATCAAAAGAGAGCTCTAAGTTAATTATAACAATGTGTAAATTATATATCAAAGAAAAAAAGATTAAAATATATTTGATTGTGATATGCTGACAACTGGAAATGCTGCTCCCCAAAAATAGAGCAAAAAAAATGTATGCTTTCCCTAAGTTTAAAAGTAAATGTATGAGGTAAGTCATAAAGCTAACCAGTGATTCAGTGAGTAGTTAAGAACCTGCTGTAATCCACACATCATTATCCACTTCCATAAAACACCAAGCAGAATTTTAAAAACCAACTTAAACTGTAATTATCAGTATTCAGACCTGAGCCCAGATCCTCAAAGGTATTTAGGTGCCTATCTGCCTCTTTAGGAACCCAAGTCCACCTCTTGAGGAACCAATGACATTTTGAAAATCATCACGCAGCATCTGCCTACCCTGCTAGGCACCTGAGTTTTGGCCGGGTAGGATTTGCAAAGCCACCTAAGCTGTGGGGTAGCATCAAAGCAAACAAGCAGCTTTAAGCCCCAGCTCAAGCTGAAGCCCCAGAGCAGGATTCTCAAGCTAGCTAGGGGGAACACCTGTCTCACTAGTGGGACCCAATCCTGCAGGCATGCTCTGAGCACAGTTAAGACCTGTGACACCTCACAGCAGGAGGACCAGATACAGACCAACAATAGATGAAAGGGGAGCAACACAGCACCTGCACAAAAGACAGGTGGGGGCACAGGGAAAGAGGGTGAGAGCGAGAGATGTGTTGACTGTGAGTAGGAAAGAGAGCAAGAGAGAGAAAAAAAAGACAGTTTCAGCTGCTAGGGCATGGCCTACCAAGGCATCTAAGACAGGTCAGCCATTTAATTATAAGAGAGAGTTTGTGGCTGAGGATTCCAAGAGGACAGAGGTACTGCAAAAACATAGAAACAAAATAAATCAGAGCAGAAAATCTCAGAGTCTACGGACTCGAGCTTGCATTGCTTGTGCTATGGAGCTAAAAACAGCCATACAAACATTCTGACTCAGGTTGGGACTTGGGCTGTGAAGCCCATCTCCTTCCCGGGCTTCAGAGCACGAGGTGGAATGTCTACATGGCTAATTTTAGCACCATAGCATGACCTCAAGTCTGTAGACCAAGAACTTGCTGCCGCAGGGGTTTGTTTTTGTTTTTTTGGCAATGTAGACATACCCCAATGTGTTAGCGCCTGCAAAGCTGAGTGGAGCAACCACTAAGTATATGTGAGGATCTGGCTGATGTTCCTAGCCCATGGGCCATGACCTTAAGATGGGCTGACAGAAGGTTTATATAGTTAAAAGACTGCCTCCCATTCACTGGTAGCATAGTCAGGTCCCAAAGGTCAGCATTTTATTTGATCTATCACATGGAACAGATGGGATTTAGAGAAACAGAGAAGCATTTCTTGCAGCAACTACAAGGAGGTAGAAGAGGCTGTTGTTCCCTTGTCCAAATTGCCTATAGTGAGGAAGAGAAGTAGCATCTACCCACACAAGAAACTCTGTGAAAAGCACAGAAACTGATCCAAAGGACTGTAGGATGTGGTGTTAGAAGAAAATCACAGTAATTTTGGGTGACAGGAGGTAAGAGAAGGAAGACCACTCATCTATATTAATTATCTGTATTATGAACTTTCAAAGTTACTTTGAAATTAACAGCTTCTTTACCATCCATTGCAATGTGCCTTGCTATTTTAAAATAGAATATTTTTAGGGTATATTCAAATCTTGCCTGTCAGTGTTTGTAAGACAATGATGGTTAAGTAGAGGTCTATTCTCAGACCAATAAGCACACAAATGACAGCCCAGATCTTACATGTTACTCCATGCCAATGGATCACTTCATCTGTGCACAGATGCAGTGAAGTCTACAGGGGTCCACCAAGCAGAATCACTTGCAGGATTAGGGCCTATACGTGCACAACACAGAAAATAAATCCTATTCAAGAGTTGAAATGCAGAACTGTGGCTATATATATTATTTATGGGAGAGTTTCTGAACTACGATAATAGAATTACTAAAATGTGTTTTACAAGATATTGCACAGAATGATAAATTAACTGACTTTTCTAAAGATGTAGACACTGCAGTTCTCTAGAACAAATAAGTGTCCGTAGTTTTACAACCACACATATATACATATATGTATTTGGAATTATGTCCAAACTGAAACAATGCTATTGTTCCTATTTGTCACTTCAGATGGTGTTCTAAAATATATTTTAAAAATTGTGCTCTTAAATACTAGGTCAAAGTTTTTTTGGCAATTCACAATTTAAGATACAGTTCTTAAAAATAATTTTCTGGTATAAATGTGTCATCAACTTGAAGTATAGTTTTCATTTAGAACCTAATTCTGTTCCTAAAGTCAGTAGCAGAACTCTCACTCCAATATCATCATGCCACAGGATCTGATCCTGCAAACATTCACTTTTTTATGTGATAGGATAGCAGATGATTGATAACGGAACTACAATTTAACTACTTAAACGCCTAAAGTTAAGCATACGTAAGCATTTGCAGAATTGAAGCTACACTTTCTCTTTCAAACTACATTTATCTAGCAATGACAAGCATATTTCTATGAATATGTTCCCCTCACATGTGCTACTGTCTCATCCTCACCCTCTGGCCAATGAACAAAAATTAAGAATTGTAATCCACATATTACCTAGCAGTGCTACTATAAAAAAAAAGGAGGCACAATACACTTTTACTGACACTGAGGTGAGTTTCTCCTTTAAAGAGTGTGGTGGTACCTAACATAATATCAATATCAAATGGTCTCATTTCTCTTGCTTTCATTACAAAAAGTAAATACATAAATAAAATAAAGACTTGTTATAATTTGTTCAATTTGTGCCCCATTAATTCCCTTGCAATTACACATTTCAAAATTCATCTTCAGTTATGTTAGAAGTTAACAGACAACAACAGTGCATTTCCAAAGGCCTTGCAATTAAACAAATATGTAAAGAAATAAGAGAACCGTTCTCTGCAGAAATCCTTGGGGCTTTAAACCACCAATAACAACATTCTGCCAACATTACAAGTATTGAACAACAACAGAGATACCAAAACAGAGATAACTTCTATGAACTTTTCAAGAAAATACTCTGGCAACACAAGCTAAAGGAAAAGAGAATACAATTCACATACAAATGCTAGTAATAATCCAATTTTGTAGTGGAACATGTGGGAAGTCCACAACACAGTATAATAAAGATTTTTAAACATACCAGAAGCCAAAATACTGCCAGTTTTGGTTGCTTTTGTACAAAATTTTATTTTATTTTGAGAGAGGCACAAATTTCTGTAGGCATCGGGAAAAAAACAATAGAATTCCCCCAGCGTAGGAAAGGGAAAGGCCAATAATGGAACTATAATGGCAACTTTTGTTGAATTTTAAATTTTGAGAATACTAGAAGTCGTCAGAGGTGAGATTGAACATTATAGCATGAAGACCTATTTTTCCTGATCTTATTCCTCATACCCAAAATAAGTACACTCATGGAAAGAATCTTCAAGAAAAGGAAGTGGAGGTATTGTTTCCAGCAAGATTAAGCAACTGCCAACATAAAAGAGTTTTTGTTTTCTTGAACAACTAAATCCTGATCCTTGCAAACACTTAGGACATGTCTACACAGGAAAGTTATTATACTAGTATATAGTAAGATGAAATTTAAACTGATATAGTGATACCACTATAACTCCTATGTGGCCACTCTTATTCTGGAATAAGGGTGATTTTTTGTTGTTGTTGTTTAATATATGTCATTTTGGAAGAGGTTTAACTAAAACAAAAAAAGCCTCTCATCACATAATAAGCAGTCGAGCCAGAAATCTGGTCTGGGGAGCCTAATCTAGTGCACACATACTAGCCTAAGTCAAGAGGACACATACTGAATTTAAATTATTTGCTTGGTTTTTTTTTTTTTTTTTTGGAGCAATTATCTTTGTACAGATTTAGGCCCCGATCCTGCCAAACACTCATAAAAATGACTAGGAGTCTGGTGGCACCTTAAAGACTAACAGATCTACTTGGGCATAAGCTTTGGTGGGTAAAAACCTCACTTCTTCCGATGCATAACAATGACTGTCACAACTCCCATTGAAGCCAGTCTACTTGGTATTTAAGGGCTAGTCTACAGGAGTCAGACACCCCTCTGTTCACGTCGGACTCCCCCACCCGCTGTCCTGACACACAAAGTTGAGTCACCTTTTGCACGAGTCTCAAGCCCACGCGACACTGACACAAGTTAAGTTTAGTTCCCTCCCCGCCGTCCCAGTCTCCAGGAGCTTCCTAGGACGGGGCCGCCTGCTCCTCGGTACAGCGCCCACGTCCAGCAGAGCGGCAGGATCGCTGCCCCTTGAAGCGCCCCCTCCCTGCAGCCTTCTACCTCCCGGCTGCCCAGCCATCAACCCGTCTCCCCTTCTCACCTCGCAGGGCAGGGGGGCTGTCACTGTGAGCCCCCGCTATGCCAGGGGAAGGGAGACTGCAGTCACCGGACAGCCCCCTCCCCGGCCACCTCTGCTGCAGGACTTCCCGGCTCCGAGCCCCGAACTTGTCCCCCAGGGATCCGGTCCCCCCCGGCTCAGGGCGGCTTCATCCAGGCAGATGAAGGGGACCACAACAAGGGGTGGGGCCCTCAGCAACGCCCTCCGCCCAACCGCAGACTCCGCCTCGTCACTCGCGGGAGGGGAAGGCCAGCTCCCCCAACAGCCATCCGCGCGCCAGCTGACAGTTCACTTCCGCGCGCCTGAGGGGGAAGGAATTAGAGTCGCCGGCCGATGGGTGGAGATATGCAAAATTAGAGGCGGGGTCGCACCCACACAAGGGAGTGGGCGGGGTTGAGGCACGCCGCCTCAGGAGAGAATGTTGCGTTAGGCCTTCTTCTCAGCAGCGTTAGGCAGGGATTCCCTGGGATGGGGGGCGGCAGGGATAGAGCCATGCTCTCCTCCCCAGAGCTAAGGATTCCCTCTGGCTGGCAGATGGGATGTGGGGGCGCTGCCACTCTTCAGGATATTTATTTGTTCAATTCTGTACTAAACTACAGGAAGGCCAGCTGGGGCAGGCATGCTCAGCTAGCTCCATGAGAGCTAGCACTAGTATAAAAAGTAGCATAACTGCAGTAGCACAGGTAGTGGCAGCAGGGCATGACTTAGCCACGCTGAGTACATATCTACAGGGTTCGGGCATGTTTGTAACACTCATTGAGGTAGTGCAAGTATGTGACTCATCATGCTCCTAGCTCATAGTGTAGGGGTAGCCTAAAAGAGGGCCCCACCAATTCTCCAGCTGCCGTTGGCAAGCAATCTTTATGAATATTAACATAAATATATAAACAGACCCATCAGTTACCCCAAATTAAATCAAATAAGCCAATGACAATGTAAGTAGAACAAAAATCAACCTCCCTGCACAATCCCCACTAGAGTTACACAGCATCATGCCCAATATCCATCTCCTCACAGGCAAAGGAGAAAAGCTGGGTCTTGCAGCATACCCTGAAGGCTACAAAGCACCTGCTGCTGTGTCATGCAAAACCTTATCAATGTCCTCAGCCCCATGAATGCAGAATAATTTCCTAAATTAATGGACTGTGTGATAGTCAGATGTGCTATCTATTGATACAAGAATGTATGAGTTCACCATTAAAGTTTTGCCTCACAGCATAATGATGTTGGAGTGTGTATTGTTTTTAGGTATATCTGTTGGATATAGATGTGAAAGCCTTTATTAAATTAAATTAAATTAATGGAGATATCCTATCTCCTAGAACTGGAAGGGACCTTGAAAGATCATTGAGTCCAGCCCCCTGCCTTCACTAGCAGGACCAAGTACTGATTTTCCCCCAGATCCCTAAGTGGCCCCCCCAAGGATTGAACTCACAACCCTGGGTTTAGCAGGCCAATGCTCAAACCACTGAGCTATCCCTTCCCCCTATGGAGTGTTATTGGCAGCATTGGGGCACTAGCAGAGGTGAAAGTAAGTCGATCTGGTCCGGTCCGGCTTCCCCAGGCAGCAGCTGGAGCCCTGAGCCCTTTAAATCGCCCCTTAGCTCCAGGGCTCCCAGCTACCTCTGCAGGTGGTAGCTCCGGGAGTGATTTAAAGGCCCCAGGTCTCCCAGCCACAGCCGGAGTGGGACCTTTAAATCTTGATTTAAAGGCCCCGCCTCTTCTGGTTGAGGCCACGCCCCCGCTTAGGACTCTGGCATACAAGTAAATCCTTTAAATTACTTTCACCCCTGGGCACTGGGAAGGTGGTAAGGAATGCTAGAGATTTTCCCCTTCTTGTTTGCATGCTTTTAAGGTTTTGTGTTGGCGGATAAGTCCTGATATAAGCTTAGCTGTAACTAAATGTAGTTTTTGTTATGAATAATTTACTTTAGGTATGTGACTTCAAATCACAAGCCTAAATGCTTAATTGGATTGAGACCAGAATTCTCATTGCCTTGCAGGATCAAGTCAATAATGAACTACAAAATGATAGTGTTGGTCACCATTACACTTGGACAAATAATAGACTTTTTGGTTCAATGGTAATTAAAAATATATTTATATTTAGTTTCAGTTAATCAAAAAGTTGAAAAAATCTTAAAATGAAATTTTAACTTAAATTTTGAGCATTTTTAGACATTTTTGAATATTTTTAAAATGAAAGGAAGTGTTTTTAAATTAACAAGTCAGCAAAATTGGTACAATTTCATGAAATGTTAAGGTGTTCCTGAATCTGCATTTTTTCACAGAAAAAAGTTTAGGTCAAAATTTTAGGAGCTCTAGTCAATATTCTCCATTCAGTTTAGATCCTTTAATTCAGTGATTCTCAAAGCCGGTCCGCCGCTTGTTCAGGGAAAGTCCCCGGCGGGCCAGGCCAGTTTGTTTACCTGCTGCGTCCGCAGTTTGGGCCAATCGCAGCTCCCACTGGCTGCAGTTCGCCGCTCCAGGCCAATGGGGGCGGCAGGAAGCAGCGTGGGCCGAGGGATGTGCTGACCGCCCTTCCCGCAGCCCCCATTGGCCTGGAGCGGCAAACCGCAGCCAGTGGGAGCCGCGATTGGCTGAACCTGCGGACGCGGCAGGTAAACAAACCGGCCTGGCCTGCCAGGGGCTTTCCCTGAGCAAGCGGCGGACCGGCTTTGAAAACCACTGCTTTAATTAGCTGTGAAACAGTGAAGTTTAGGTACAATGCTTCATCAGCTAGATGCTTCCAAGGGAATTGGATCTGAAGGATACAGTCCTGATGTCACACCCCAATGGCCCCCTCCGCTTAGGGAGTCCCCCACGGGAAGGTAGATTAGCACAGTATATTGCTAACGCTGTTGCAAGCATCGCAAAGTATTTTGGGGAGGGCCAAAGGTGCGTGAGTGGAGGGTGGAAGGTTTTTTTGTAGGTTACAAGAGGCCGAAAAGGGGGGAGAAAAAAAAGAAGAGCAGAGAACGGGTTAACTCAACACTGCAGCTAGCAAGCTTAGTCCGAAGATAGGACGCTGGCCTCCGCCCAGGGACACTGCTTGCAGCCAAGACTTGGCTGACAGCTGAGAAAGATGGGGGCTTGAAAGTTGCCCAAGCGGCCATGAGAAACCGACTACACAGACCTGCACCTACAGGACAGCAAAACCAGCAGAGAGGAAAACAAAGCCCAGGGCTGCAGAGTCTAAACACACAGACAAGACAACAAGAGGGGAAGCCAACTAGGCATCCCTGAGTCTGGGATGTTTTGGGAAAGGGAAAGAGACCATAGCAAGCCTGTCTGGATTGGTGCAAAAAGCACCAGGAACAAAGGGCCCAGGACGAAAACACCCCCAAAGAAGCCCAGGACTTAAAACCCTCCTGAGGGCTGGACTTGGAGAGCACAACAGATTCTTGGGTGCCCTAGGCCCAGGACAGCACTCTCATCCACCTTTCCTCTTCTCTTCTTCTGACGTTACACCCAGACTTGGCCAGTCTGGGTAGTGTGGGTGTGAGTATGAAAGTGCGTTAGGACCTGGGGGCATTAATGCTTTCTTTCATCCCCTGAGTGACGTGGGAACAGTCCCAGAACTCCCTGCTGTATTTTATTATTTTATTAATAAAGCTTTAAAATTTGTACACTTGGTGTGTTATGTCATCTCCTCCCCAAATGATCCTGTGGTGTCAGCCTGATCACCTGATGCTCCAGGCAGATTGGTAACGAAAATCTGTCACAGTTTGGTGGAGAATTGTGGAGGGGGGGGGGGGGGGGGGCGGAGCCTTGTGGCGCGCACCAACTGTTTTGCCCTTGATATTTCATGTTTGCTCTGTCCGGCACTGTTGGTATTGCATGTTGGGGATTTTATGATTAAAGGTGAGCCCCACCCTCAGTCGTAGCATGACAGAGAACTGGAGGGAGGTTTAGTATTCCTCTTTCCAGCCCGGTTGGTGGGAGAAGGGTGCAGGTGGGTCTACCCCCGGTCGTAGCAGTACCGGGCAATAGGAGGAGGACTTAGCGATTCTCGCTCCAAGGGAATAATCTCGGTGCGTATACCCCCCAGTCGTAGTATAACTGAGTTGAAGAGAACATAGGGTGTCTCGCTCTGACGGGGAAGGGTTGGGGTGTATGTACCCTCGGTGGGATCGGACCAAGTAATACGGAAGGAGCGTCTCTCCCTCCGGCCCCTCAAAGGTGGGGGTGAGCATTGTAAGCCCCGGTGCCAGTCGGTGTGAGCAACATGTAATTTCAAGTAATTGAAAGATCTTAAGAATGGTACTATGGTACTGTGACAATATGTTCAGGAAATAGAAGGGTACAGCTATGGACTCGGGAGTCCCGCAGTCGTGGGCAATGGCATCAACGGTGGCTTCAAGGCTAGACGTATGGGCTGTAGGAAGCGTGGACATGGCAGTCCGGCTGCCCGGTTAGCTTGCATCACAGGAGGCAGGCGAACATGATGCCTGAGCCATGGGAGAGGCAGCAAAGAGGGATGGAACCCTGATGCCTCTTTCAAAGGGGAGGTGAGGAGCTCTCCCGGCTGGAGAAGGCTCTCACCAAGGTAAAATACAATCCCTGGGGTTCCGTGATGGAGCTTCAGAGGAGGATGCATTCTTGGCAAAATTTGTTGAATTTGTATAGTGGGTATAAAGAGCAGAAGGGTAAAAACCTAGGGGTAGCTGTGGGATTAATTGGGACTGCAGCTGCCATGTGGTATCAAATGTTGTCGGGACAGAAAGAGGAGTTGGGGAGAAGGGAAGAGGTGTGTACCCAACAGCTGGTAAAAATTAAGCCATTAAAAGCACAGAACACTAATCAGGCAGCAATCCAGGCCTATGCCCAGGACAAGTTGCAATCCTTAAGGCGGAATGCATCCGCCTGGAATCACTGGCTAAAAAAGTACCAGTCCTTCAGGGACTTGTCAAAGACTTGACCATTCGTGTCCACCATATGCCGCAACGGCAGTGTGCTTGCCATAAAAAAAAAAAATTAAACAGTTAAAATACCAATTGGCCGTGTGTTCTGTCCAGGTGGCAGCCATTACAGCGGGTGAGGGGGAGAAGGTCGTATGTACGGCACCCTCCCCCCCCAACTACAAGGAAAGCACCCTGTGGGGTAATTACAAAAAGGAAAGGGACCAGAAGGGGTGGGGGCTAGTTAAGGAGTCTACCCTCCTTGCTAAATTGATAGTGGAACAAAGCCTGTGCCGATGGAAAGGGACAGTGCAGAAAAAAAAAAAAAAAAAAAGGATTGGGCCCAGACAAGCAGGCAGGCAACAAATAAAAAAACATGTTGAAAACCTTAAAAGCATAGTGGCAGAAGTAAAGGATGCAATAAGTGTAGACATGGGGAATTTAAAGCCCTAAATTAGTACTTAAAATGGTTAAATCTGGGAAATAAGCAAGTAATTTAAGGAAAGAGAGTGAGAAGTTAACTCTGCAGAGGCTGGAGAAAATTAATCAGTTAAATGATGTAAAAGTGTTAGAGAAAAAGAGAATCCTTGGTTTCTTTGCAGCTATTCTGAAGGAAAATGGGCCCTTTTCCAAAGGAATGTCTGTAAATAATCCAGGCAAAGAGATTATCTAAGTGAAATCATTTGACTATAAACAAGTTAGTCAAATTTGCTAAAAAAACACTCCTGGTGTTTTGTAGGTTTAAAATAAATTGATGTTTTAAATAATACCACTAAAATCCATTTGAATCTTCCATTCAAAGTTGCAAAACCAAAAAACACTTTTGCCAGACACAGGTAACCAGTTTAACTTTGGTATTTAGCATTTAACCCTTAAGGTAACTCAATGTTTTACAAAATTTACCAGTAAATAATTTTAAATAAGACCAAAGTTGTGCCTGCAGCAAGCCAAAAAAAAAAATTAAATCTGTTTTTTAAAAACAAAATAGCAAATAAAAGCTGCAGTAAAAGAGAGAAAGACCGTCCCCCACACTGAGCCTTAAGGTGGCTCTGTGTAATCAAATTGTCACTTTGCCAAAGAAAGCCACAATAGGTTGTATTTTCTTTTTCAAATCACTGTGTGTTTTAAAAGCAAAAGTTAAAAGTAATGAAAACTCTGGTAGAAGTTAATTGTGTCCCTTTTAAGACAGAGTATCTCAGCTGCTAATGGCTTTAAATCCAAAAGCAAGCCAAAAAGCATCTGTGGTAATGCAAATTATCTAACTAATAAAGGTAAAAACCATTAAAGCCTGGCCTGCCTATAAAACAAACACAGGAAAATATGGGGGCAACTCCTCTGTTTTTCCTGCAATCAGCAAGGGTATTTGTAAATATATATACATATTTTTTAAGCAAAAATCTGCCACCCCCAAAAGGGTAGAAATATGTTCTTTTTGTCTTCCCAAAAATAAAAAAACACCTAATACCAGCTAAAGAGTAACCCAAAATACCATGCATCCACTGTCACAATAAATATTGTGTTTTTTGTCCCATGTCCTGTTTTGTTTTGTGTTGTTTGTCTTGTTGCTAGCATTGTTGTGTATCAAATGCTGCAAAAAAATATCCTCAGGCAGCAGACCACATATTGGGAGAAATTGGTTTTGAAGCAAAAATTATACCCTGGGTGGAGCTATTCGCCAGATGTAGCCACAGGGGGCACCCCAGCAGTGAATAGGAACCCCATGACACTCTACCATCGTAATCATTTTGATTGCAGACTGTCCTGTACTCTGATTTCACATCCTACTTTCCTCCTAACTTCATTTGTTTTAAAATCATCCAACTTTATACCTACCAGATTACTATCTTTCAAAGAACACTTACCTCTACTGTCTCTAGTCTTCTGATGTCTATTTCATTTAATGCATCTGCTTCCAGACCATAGAGAGTAATACTGTTAGTACACTGGTGTGACCCAGGCATGCCTAGGCAAGTATATTATGCCTGTGTCCAAACATCTTCTCAGTAGTTCAATGAAAGGTGTTGTCTCTGCTGAAAGCTAAGAACTATCTGATTGTCATGGCTATTCTGAAATGTTTGTACAGGAAACAATTTTAGAGCTATGTAACAAGTAGGATATTATGTTTCAAAACTGTTAGAAGTGAAACTTGTCACCTGTGGCAGGGGAGTCTCAGAGCTGACTCAATCCATATTAAAAGCAATCTGCATCCATGGAGCCAGCCCTGTATTTCCTGTCTGGACCAGATGCAGGCTTGAGCATTACAAAAGACAAAAGAACCCCAAGAAAAGTCTCTGAATAAGGGACCCTTGGGGTAGGAGACAATAATATGTAACTGTATAAAGGAAAAAGAAAGGTCACAAGATGTTATCCATTACAGAGGAGAGACTCTGTCAGCGGAAGTGTCTCATGACATGTGGATTCCAGCTTTTTGGAATGGGCAAGTGCTGTTAGGACTCACCACTGGGTGAGAAATCCCTTATTAGACTGTGAGGTAACTTGTTAATAAGTATAGGGAATAGGTTGCATTTTATGATTTTCTTTTACTTGTAACCTTATGTTTCCAAACTCTTATACTTGCTTTTATTGAATCTCTATCTCAAGCTCTGTTAAATAAACTTCAGTTTGGTTTTACTATGGTTTTACTAGGTCTATGTGCCTTGTGCTAAGGACTGTGTTGAATGGAGGTGAAACCAGTGAACTGGGGTGCACTGCTTCCACAGAGGCAGCTGATAGGTGTCCATAAGAGTGCCAGAAGATAAGGCACTGGGCACTTGAGTGCAACAAAGTGGGGCATGTAAATTGCTAGCCTGCATTGGGAAAGAGCAGGGCTTTTGGAGCCTGGAGTGGAGCACTTGTGTTACTGAGCCTGGGGGGACAGACAAGGCTGTCAAGCTGTTTGGAGTGGCTCAAGTCCGCGAATACCAACCTCAGTGAAGACTGTTACAAACCAGGATGCAAACCCCAAACTGGTTGTGAGTTCTATATTTAGATTTCACTGACCGAGCATCATGTGTGAACTCCATAAGCACTATAACAGCCTTAAGATGGAGTCACAGACAATCCCCTTGAGTAGGGTTACCATATTGGAGCCCCTGAAAAACAGGACACTCCAAGGGGCCCCGGCCCCGCCCCAACTCTGCCCCTTCCCCACCCCAGTCCTGCCCTGGCCCCGCCCATCCCCTGCCCTGGCTCCGCCCCTTCCCAAAAGTCCCTGCCCCAACTCCGCCCCCTCCCCGGAACGCTCCGTCCCCTGCTCCTCCCCCTCCCCTGCTTCCTGCGAATCAAATGTTCATGGGAAGCCTAAAACAGGCAGGCAGCAGGTAAGCTGAGGCTGGGGGGGCAGGAGGAGGCGCTGGTCGAGTGGTGCTGGCCAGTGGCCGAGCACCCCCAGCCCCGGTCGCTCTGGCCCAGCTTGGCTCGGGCCCCGGTTCCGGCCGCCGGCCAGCGGCCGAGCACCCCTGGCCCCACAAGCCCCGGCCGAGCAGCTCCGGCCCGGCCCCGGCCCTGGCTGAGCAGCACCGGCCAAGCACCCCCAGCCCCGGTCACTCTGGCCCAGCTCAGCTTGGGCCCTGGTTCCGGCCAGTGGCTGAGCACCTCCGGCCCAGCTGAGCTGCTCTGTCCCGGCCCTGGCCAAGCAGCGCTGGCCGAGCACCCCCAGCCCCGGTCCCAGCGTCTCCGACTCGACTCGGGCCCCAGTTCCGGCCGAGCAGCTCCGGCCAACCCCGGCTGGTGGCTGAGCACGCCCAGCCCCACCGGCCCTGGCCGAGCCGCTCCGGCCCAGACCTGCCTTGGCTGAGCGGCGCCAGCCAGCAGCATCCCAGCTCACAGCCGCCTCCTCCCGGTCTCCGGCTGCTGCTGCGCTGGGGAGAGCGGTGGGAGCCGGGAAAGTTGAACCCTGGGGAGGAGGCGGTCCCCTTACCATGCCTCCCTATTTTCCCAGACATGTTCAGCTTTTTGGAAATTCCTCCCGGACGGGGATTTGAGAACCAAAAAGCCAGACATGTCCGGGAAAATCCGGACGTATGGTAACCCTACCCTCGAGCACTCCAATCTTGCCAGCCAGATAAACTTGCCTTTGTGATCGATCACAACAATATTCAAGTTACTGCCAATCCTAAAGGACTGGTCACTTACCCCAGGTCAATTGCACTTTAGATCTTACGCCAAAGATAACATGTGTAGCTAATCCTATAATTAACTACAGATTTATTACTAAGAAAAATAAATGAAAGTGAATTACAAGATTAAAGCAAGTAACACACACACACACAAATGAGTTACAGTCTTAGGTTCCAAAAGGTGATAGAAGCTGCTATAATATGTAAGCTCTAAGTCCTCTAGGGTTAACCCAGGCCAAGCACTGGGGATCCCTTGCTTATGCTTGTCCTCTTCAAGTCTAAGCAGCATAGTGATACAATTCCTTTTTGTAAGGGATTTTTATCCACTTCCCCTAGAGTTCAAGCTGATGGGAGGAGTCCACCTGCATGTCTCTTCTTCATGGGTGTTGGGGAGGAGCAATCAACAAAGTCTTTGTTCTTTGATGTTTCACAATGGCTCATTTGGTTTATGTAGGCCTTCTTGTGGGCAGGACCTAACACCTTCTGTGGAAGCCAGCATTTTACATTAGTTAATGCTTCTTTCCTGTTTGCTGAGATACACGGTTACAGAGGTTTACAACGCACACGTGGGCGGGAGGGATAGCTCAGTGGTTTGGGCATTGGCCTGCTAAACCCAGGGTTATGAGTTCAATCCTTAAGGGGGTCACTCAGGGATCTGGGGCAAAATCAGGACTTGGTCCTGCTAGTTAAGGCAGGGGGCTGGACTCGATGACCTTTCAAGGTCCCTTCCAGTTCTATGAGATAGGTATATCTCCATTTATATTATTATTATTAACATAACTTTATAGTTGGGGGTACAGCTTTTATAAGTGAGTTTACTACATGCAGCGTCCTACAAGCATATCATAAAGTCTAAACACTAAACACATTCATATAAACTTAACATCTATTTTAACACTAACACTCAGGTGATCCAGACTGGTTTCCAGCTATGTGTTCAATTGAAGCCTAGGGGCCTTGACATGAGCTGGCACCTGGTTGCCAGCGTCACAAAGGCCCATTCCCACTGTGAGTAGATGGTAGTGATTCACCCCAGACACCTCAGTAGCTCCATAAAGTGTCACAACTGGTTTGATACATTTTCATTTTGGTACCAAACAATGTTATCGTCAGTCCATAAGGTCATCAATTTCTATGCAGCACTTAGAGTCATAGAATATTAGGGTTGGAAGAGACCTCAGGAGGTCATCTAGTTCAATCCCCTGCTCTAGTCCCTTTGTGGCTAAGGCACACATCTCCCTTCAACCTCACCCTTGATGGAGCACTGATCAAGCTTCCTAGGTACACATAAGAGTCTACTTTTTCTATGACTTCACTTCTGCTGCATTTCAAGACTTTATATATTGTCTCTTTTCCAAGATAAAACCACTTTGTTTTGTTGGAATTTACTGTAAATCCAAGTCAACTACTGCTATTTTTCGAAGGTATCAAAGAGTATCATTATCAGTCAACAGGAATAATTAGAAGCATGGAAAAACTTTGATACAAAGAGGAATTGAAAAGGCTGGGATTGTTTGCATTAGAAAGAAGACAAATAAGAGGACACATGATTAAAAAGCATGATAAAACGGGGAACCGTGGCCAATGGGAACTTTGGGGGAGGTACCCGCAGGCGAGGGCAGCGTGCGGAGCCGTCTGCCACCCCCTGCCCTCAGGGGCTGCAGGGACGTGTTGCCGGCCGCTTCCGGGAGTGGCGTGGGGTCAGGGCAGGCAGGCAGGGAGCCTGCACAGGCTGCCACCCCGGAGTCGCTCCAGGTAAGCGGCGCTGGGCCAGAGCCTGCACCCTGAACCTCTCCTGCACCCCGCACCCCAACCCCCTGCCCTGAGCCCCCGCCGCACCCTGCCTGCACCCCAAACTCTGCCGCATCGTGCACCCCTCCTGCATCCCAACCTCCTGCCCTGAGCTCCCTGCTGCACCCCTCACCCAATCCCCTGCCCTGAGCCCCCTGCTGCACCTCGCACCCCTCCTGCACCCCAACCCCCTTTCCTGAGCCACTTCATACATCCTGCACCCCTCCTCTGCCCCAACCCCTTGCCCCAGCCCTACATTCATGGCCCTGCATGCAATTTCCCCACCCAAATGTGGCCCTGGGGGCAAAAAGTTTGCCCACCCCTGGCATAGAAGCATGTCCTCTGGAATGGTCATTGAAGCATGAAGGGACATACAAGTGTTTAGCATACCTGACATGTAAATACCTTGCAATGCCGGCTACAACAGTGCCATGTGAATACCTGTTCGAACTTTCAGGTGACTCTAAGGGCTTGTCTTCACTACCCACCCAGATCGGCGGGTAGAAATTGATCTCTCGGGGATCGATTTATCACATCTCACTGGGATGCGATAAACGATCACCGAATCGACGCGCGTATTCCACCAGCCCAGGTAGGAGTAAGCGCCGTCGACGGGGGAGCCGCGGCGGTCGATTTGCCGCCATCCTCACAGCAGGGTAAGTCGGATCAGATACGTCAAATTCAGCTACGCTATTCCCGTAGCTGAATTTGCGTATCTGAAATCGATCCCCCCCGTAGTGTAGACGTAGCCTTAGTAAATAAGAAGTGAGTCGCATTATCGCCTGTAAATGTAAACAAACTTGTTTGTCTTAGCGATTGGCTGAACAAGAAGTAGGACTGAGAGAATTTGTAGGGTCTAAAGTTTTACATTGTTTTCTTTTTGAGTGCAGTTATGTAAACAAATAATAATTCTACATTTGATTGCACTACAGAATTTGTATGAGGTGAACTGAAAAATACTATTTATTTGATCTTTTTTACAGTTCAACTATTTGTAATAAAAATGATAATATAAAGTGAGCACTCTAAACTTTGCATTCTGTGTTGTAATTGAAATCAATATATTTGAAAATGTAGAAGACATCCAAAAATATTTAAATAAATGGTATTCTATTACTGTTTAACAGTGCAATTTAAAACTGCGATTAATCGCAATTCATTTTTTTAATAGTTTGACAGCCCTAGTTTCTAGGCATGATTTACCTCTCACTTATACCATTTAATATTTAGTATACTTTCATTGTATTCAGTGGCCTTACTCCTCATTTATGCTAGTGTAAGTAACCAGAGAAACTGGCTCTCTGAAACTCATGTAACAAAACATAAAAAAAAAAAGGGGGTGGGGGCGGGCAAGTCATGCTAGAAAAAGGAAATGAATAAGAAGTATTTTGCATAAGACCAACACGAAAACAGGAAGGAACTTCCCACTAGTATGCTAGATGAGAGCTCTTCAGTGACATGTGCTTGACTATGAGAAAAGCAGATCTCCTGAAATTATTAACAGCAATAATTATCATGTTCATTGTATGTTTGCCTGAATTTTTCAAAACCCATGAAGGTGAGTGATCCGCTTTAAAGAATGAGGGCTCTTCTTTATTTTAAGGTCAGATTGCAGTTAAAGAATTCACACGTACTTTCCCGGAGGAGCTGATTGTGATGCAATTTTCTTACTGATAGTAAACTTTACAAAATTTATATGAAATGTGTCACTTCAATTAGCTTTTTGTTTATAATAGTTAACTATATATATATATTAATTATGAAGAATATTTGTCAACAGTTACATATACCAGAATCAAAAATATTGTAGGTATTTTCATTTAATTTATGTTGTACTTCTTGCCTTTGGCGGGGGTTTTCTACAGAAGGTAATTGCTTGTTAGAATTATAACTATTTTGAACTTCTTGCACCCAAAGGCACAAAAATGTTTGTAACATTATTGTATTATACTTTCATTCAAAGAACATGAAAAATAGTTAATCCCGTTGAAGATATCAAAGTAGTATTTATGTATGGTGAACTGAAACAAAATAGTGCAGAATGGGTAGAACTGAGTGAAATCAATCTCTTAATATGAATTCCAAATATAATTTGGTTATAGAAGTCAATACTGCGATTTGGGAGAATGAGAAAATGTATGAATAAAACATATATTCATTGTTATACCTTCATTTAAAAATCCATAGCTAGGCTAACATTAATTGATAGGGTTTTTTCCTCTGTATTCCAAAGTAGGACTTTGAGGATAAAAACATAACAAGAAAGGTGTCCATCTGATAAAGATAGTTCATTTTTCTGAAAGGCTTTATGTTAATTTTTAATGAAAAGTGATATTCAGTAAAAACTCTGAAAGCTTAAAACATATGCAAGTTAGGAAAGTTAATTTAATTTGAATTTATATTTTCATTTACCAAACAAGAATTAAATTGATTCTAACTCAAGCATGAGGATAACAATCTGTAGCTTACAAAATGATACTCCTGAGGGAATTCTGTGCCAAAAAATAAAAAATTCTGAACATAATATTTTAAAATTCTCCAAAATTCTGCAAATTTTATTGGTCAATAAATAAATGTGGAGGCTCCAGCATGGCAGTGGAGAGCACAGGCCACTGACTGCACAGAGGTGGAAGATCACCCTGCAGCCCCCACCCCGGGACATGGACTCAGCGGTGAGGCTGCACCCGACCCTGACACAGTGCAAGGCCCAGACTTGCCACTCCATATAATCAGGCAGGCTCAGCCCAGCAGGATCCAAGTGTGGAAGGGCTTAGTGTGAGGAGATCCAGGCGTGGGGTGATAAGGGCTCTGTGTGGGGCAATCTGGGTGCAGGCAGCTTGGTGGGGGTGTCTGGGTACAGGGGGGGATCTGGATGAACAGGCTCATTGGGGGTGGGGTTCTGGGTGCAGAGGCAATGGGACTCTGCAGGAGGGGTCCAGGTGAAGGTGGTTAGGGCTCAGCAGTGGGGTGGGGGTCTGGGTATGGAGGGCTCAGCTTGGGGTCTGGGTGCTGGCTTGGTGGGGCTCAGTGGGGTGGGGGTCCAGGTCCGGGGAGCTAATAATCAGGGTGGTCCAGGTGCAGGTGGGGTAGGGCTTGTGAGGGGTTCATATGTCTGTGGGGGCAGTCTGGGTGCAGAGGTGGGGTCCAGATGCAGGGAGGTGGGACTCAGCAGGGGTCTCTAGGTGCAGGGGGGCTCCAGATGCAGAGGGTGAGGCTTGTTGGGGTGTGGGTTTGGGTTCAGGGGGCTCAGTGTGGGGAGGTTCTGGGTAGCAGCGCATGACCAGTTTTGCGGCTTCGCTTTGTTTGCCCCATCAGAAAGTCATTTTTCTGTGGGGAAGCAAAGAAATCTGCGGGACACATGAATTCTGCACATACGCAGTGGCACAGAATTCCCCCAGGAATAAAAATGACAAGTTCAGTGGGATGCTTTAAGTTTTCAGATATTGTAGAAGGTGTAAACAAAGTTTGCAGATTGCCATACCTAATGTTTTACCTCCATGTAAAAGTGGCAAAAGTGCTACATAGTAATCAAATTGTTTAACAGATTGCACGAATATACAGTGATGACATAAATGTTACTACAAGAGAACATACTGATATTACTGTCAGTACCATGTAATAACTGTTATTTCTAGTTGATTTTTGCACATACAGTTCCTGTTTAGATAACACTGCATGGTATAACTGATGCAACCTCAAAATTTTTGTCATTTTGTACTTGCTGAATTTTAACTACAGTGTCGGTAAAATTAGAAAGCGCAGTTCTGCCTTAAGTTCTGCATTGAGGGTTTCAGAGGACTTAGAGCAAAGTACATGAGAAGCAGAATTCACCACAAAACTCTATCTAGGAATTTTAAAACTAGCTACCCCATGTTATCTGGATGCTCTCTAAACTATGTAACAAATTATAAGCTTATGTAAGAGGGTGTAAATACACTGGAATTACCAGCCTAGAATACACCATTTTAGAATTTGGCCCTGTGTGTGTCCTCAGAGCTGCATGGGCATTGTTAGTTAAAAATCTTCTTTAGGAGACTGCTCTTGTTCTGAGTTTTGTTACAAACCTGAATCATGCAGATGTTTGCCGAGGTTCAGCTGAACTTCTGGCAATTTCAAATTAAGTGTTAAGGTACAGAAATACTCAGTTAAAGCACTCAAACAACCTTAACTTTGCTATATAGTGATACCTTGAGAATGGAGGGGGGAAACAAGAAAAAAAGTCTGTGTCTTTAAAATCAGTTTAATCTAATCTGGGACAAGGACTAATATGGCCACAAAGACTAATAGGCATCATTCATAATGGTAAACTATTGAATGACATCACTACATGGCAGAATGAAGGCTGTTTGAGTGCCTTAATTGTGTGTTTCCATATCTTACATGTTTGGATTTCTTTTAGTTTAACCTTAACTCTGAATTTCCTGGATCTACAATGCTTGTTTCGATGATAATCACAACATGGACGTAATATATTTACCCTAACTTACTGATATGTGTTATCAACCTTAACTCCACCTTAATGTAGTTGTGTGTTTGAGACAGTGGATCCTTGTTTCCTTAACTACAGTATATTTCACTATCTCAAGAAAGCATTATGAACTAAAAGGCATATCCTGTCACCACCCTTTTGTGGAAATGCAAGATCTATAAATAAAGCAGCAATACTGGTGCAGTTCTGCTGCAAAGCAGGGGGTCAGTTAGGTTGTGGACTGGCAGTGCAGGAGACAAAAGGCAAACTCCATGAGAGTGTATGTGTGTGGTGGTGGTGGTGGGGGGGAAACAGCAGAGACAGGTGGGGGCACATGTTACAACCTTGCCCACTGTATGGTTACCAGTCTGTTGCAAGTGGACCCCATCACTGGGTCCTATGTGCTTCCAAGCTGAATGGATCTTGGTAGAGTCTAGTAATTGTTTCTCAGCTTAACCGGTGTAGTTTAGCCCCTCAAGCGAACAAGGCACAGTGGCAGAACTGAGTGAAATTTTGAATTTCCATCTGTGGTAAATTCTGACATTTCAACATTTGTTTTTGTCCCTAAAGAGGATGAAAAGTTGAAATTTAGAAACTTTTCATGGAATGGAAAATCTGAAAAATTTAAATGAACAAATGTCTAAACATTTCATTTTGACATTTTAAATCAAAACAAAATATTTCAACACTCCCACAATTGAAATGTTTCATTTTGATTTGTTGAAATTATCCCAAATGCTTCATTTCAAAATTAACCTGTATTTTCTTATTGTGGCACATTGCATTATGGGAGGTATAGCACAGCAGGGAGCCTGGCCCAAAGGGAGAATAGGGACATCAAGGTCCCAAACATCTCCCACAATGCACCCAAAGTCATGTGACCACACCTCTCAGTCAGAATGAAATCAGCATGTTGCCTTATGGGAGAGATGGTACTCTAGGGGGCCCAGTCCATAGGAGAGAATAGGGACCAGAACAACAGTTCCCATATGATAATGCTACATAATATGAAAATATAGTTTAATGTTTTGTTGAACTTATTCAAAATGAAACCCAACCCAAAATGATATATTTAATTTCAAGTTTCTTGATGGAAAATTGAAAATTTTCAGCAAAATCAAAGTTTTCCTGAAGAAAATTTCAGTGTTGCACAAACTGCATTTTCCATTGGAAAATAATTTTGATGGAAAATTCCTGAACAACTCTAAACATAGGCTTAGGAAAGGAACTTCTTAACCACAGAAACTTTACTCTTAAAGCAGCAGAGGGCTTAGAGATTTTAGACAACAAAACAGGAGTCCTGAGCAGAGGTGAAAGTAAGCCAGTCTGGTCCGGCGTACCGGCAAGAGCCAGTACACAGCCAACTGTACCGGCAAAGGGCTGCTTCCCCAGGCTGGCAATTTAAAAGGGCCCTGGGCTCCTGGGCAGCAGCGGCTGGGAGCCCCAGGCCCTTTAAATCGCTGCCAGACCCCGCTGCCGGAGCCCCAGGGTCGCAGCGGCAGCCGGGAGTCCTGGAGCTCTGGCAGCAATTTAAAGGGCCTGGGGCTCCCTGCCGCTGCTACTGCAGTGGAGTCCCGGGCCTTTTAAATCGCCACCAGAGCCCCGGGGCTCCTGGCTGCCGCCGCAGCTACCGCTACCATGGGGCTCCAGCAGTGATATAAAGGGCCCAAGGCTCCCAGCAGCCGCTACTGCAACCAGAGCTTCAGGTTTAAAGCCCCCCCCCTTCCGGTTGAGGCCCTGCCCCTTCTGGTTGAGGCCCCAACCCCCTGCTCAGGACCTTGGCTCTGCGTACCAGTAAGACCTTTAAGTTACTTTCACCCCTGGTCCTGAGACACACCCTCCCTTGGTCTGACCTCACCTCTTCTCGTGAATCAAAATGTTGTCAGTGATTTAAGTTAGGGAGAGTCTCTCCTGCTCTCACTTGCCTGCCAGTCCTTTTTATGTGGTGATGGTTGCTCTCCCTCCCCTGCACACAGCAGCTCCTGCTCTTATGTAGGCCTCTGTCTCTCTTCCATGTACTCCACTAGGGACCACCAACTTCCCTCCAGTCATAACCACCACTTTTGAGGAAAGTCAATTGTTCCAGGGGGATGGGTTGGTAGTTAAGAAACACATATGATGATTCTAATCTTGATGGCTTCTCAGTGATAGTGTTTCAGTGAGGTATCGAGCCTCTTCCCCAAGTAGAGCAGCTGCCTGGAATACATAAGAGGCTGCCTTCAGGTAAGTTTAGTTATATGTTCAGCACATAGTACAAAATGGAATTAATAATTTGATACGGAGAGATCTCACTCTGATATAGCACACACAGTAGCTCCACAAACTACATGGACAGAATACCTATGTAAAAGATGTGTAGCAATAAGTTGCCATTTATAGCTTGAAAGCTGCAGTAATAACTTTGAGGTGGCTGCACCAGTGCTCCGCATCCTAGCTCCAGGATGGGAAGGAAAATTTAATTTCCTCCCCCTACACATTCTAACATAGATCATCCGCACAAAGAATATTTACTAGGAGTTTACTTGGGCAGACAATAAGAATTTGTCTCCAAGGGTCCACATCTCTCTCACTGTGCAATTGGGAGAGATTATGGACATTTAGAAGAAAACCTTCAACTTGCCTAAAGAAGGATCAGGCCCTAAATTTTGTATTTTTAAATGTTCTTTATAGTATTAGAACAAATCATTGTCTTATATTTTATGTGCATAATATGGTATTTTAGAAATCACTGCAGTTTTTGTTTTTATGACATATTTATTACTCTCCAATCTACTGTCACTAAAGAAGAGAAGGTAATTGACTTTGCATTTACTGTAGGATGTCATTTCTTTATCCTGTCTGAAATTTTTCACTAAATTGATTTCTGAGGCTAGTCCCCCTGGATGCTAGCACAGATGGCCTATTGCAACTGTCAGGCTACAATGAATGTTGGGCCAGTTAAGGGATGTATTTTCATCTCTATACCTGAGAATTTATGACCATATAACTCCCATTAGTGCTAGTGGGAGTTAGATACTTAAAACCCTATTTCATGGAGATGAAAGTATATATCTAAATTGGAAGGTGAACTACTGTAGTGTGGGTTCCCATATCATGAGCATAAACAGAGTGGTTATTTGGTTTCTTAAGAAGTTGGTGTTAGGTACCAGCATTTTTTGCTCTTTAATTATTTTCAGATTTTAAAAAATATTTTAAGACAAGTACAAGTTCAAATATAAAAGTGAGCTGTACAAAAAAGCCTTAATGGTTATTTAGTGTGGAAGAGAGTAGGAAAAAATAGGAGATTCATCCTCCTCCTTAATAATGAATAATAGAATATCTTTGTATCACTTGTCCAAGTTGAATCAATGCATACTAGCTAAAACCAAAGAATACCCAAAAGAAGGAAGTGAAATAGGAGATAAAATTGGTGGATGATTTTTGAGTTAGAGTACACAAAAGCTGTAGTGTGGAGGTTTCAGGTATATATAATCTTGCTTTATGAGAGCATTATCTTTGGAGACAGGTTTAAATTTGACTACAGCTGTTCTCCAACACAATCACAAAGACTTATTGTTACCACGTAGGTTTCTGAGCAAACTGCCCCTCTGAAAGTGTTAAGGGCTTCATTTTTTTTCAAATAGAATCAAATCCTAAGAGCTTTGGAAGAGGAATTTGTCCAGATACAATTATGAATGCAGGTTACAGAAGAGATTTAGTATTATTGAACAATAAAATCCAGTATGTACAATGTGAGAGTCATTCTTCTTTCATGCTCTCCCATTATACAATATGTTCAATATGCTGCCAGAATTTGAGAGAAAGTATGTTTCACAGTAGCATGGTGAAAGGATATCTATCTTTATACTTACATGTACATATTTTACTATGTGCTTCTAGTGACCATCCTTACAATATATAACTATCTTTCTTTTTGTTTTACAGCAAGCACTGTGATTATATCATGCATGGATGCTTGTTCATTAAATAATGTCACCTTTCCAGTCTGTGCTTTTAACAATTCTTCTGAAAGCTTCCTGCAACAAGGAAGTAAAAAACAGACTGTTTTTTTGAAGGTCTTTATAAATTACTTTGATTTTCAAAATACTCCAAGTATTTGCCAAGTCTCCAGGACTGAACTGCAACCATGTATTTTAAACTCCACCTGTGAATCCGAGGATGATATGAATGTTGTTCACCAGGGATCAAGATCAGAAGGTAAAGAAAGAGAACAAGGGAAAAGAAGTGCTTATTTTAGAGGTAGTTAATAACACTTGCATACAATTTTTTCATTTTTTTGCCAGTTAATCATGAAAAGGTGATAAGCTTTATACTGATTCCTTAATCATAAACTCCTGGAAAACTGTGTGAATATAGCTTCTTGGCCTTAACAGCTTATTTTTGTATTGCTACAAAGTGCATAATTAGTGCAAAATTCTGCCCTCAGATACATAGGCAGTGTCATGAATGCAGAATTTATATTTAAAGCTAAATCCTGCCTTCTGTGTTGCGGCCTCATCAAAAGCCTATTGAAGTCAAAGGGAGTTTTTCCATTGACTTCCATGGGCTCTGTATCAGGCTCCTGGTGCAGAAAGGTGACGTTATGGGAAAGAGTATAGAAATACTCTTTTCCTCCCTCTACCTATTCCAGCAGCCAGCCAGAATACAACCACATATCCTTAACTTATACCATGATATGTTTCTAAAAGTTTGCACCTGTCCATCTTTCCCATCTTCATGCATTCTGCTTAAATCCTTAATTTGCCCCTAAAGGGCATCCTTCCTGTCATCAGTTTTCATGCAGAACTCCTTATTGATTTCAATGTGGAGCACTACTATGGAATATAATTAATCAAAAAATAGTTTTCCTGTGGTGGAAGGGGACATTGAGAGAAAATATCTGAAGAATGGCTTTGAAGACAGGATAATAAAACAAATAATAATTAATAAGAGTAGACTGTAGTTAGCGCTATACAAGTGCATGGGTAGCAGAGAGCTAAAAGAATCAGTGTCAATATTTGCAATATTGAGGATGCTTAGTTCTAGAGTGACATTAAATGATTCAAGTAGGACAAGACTGAAAAAGCCTCTTTCCAGACATCCAGGGCAGAGCAGGGAAGTCAGAATCTACACCTTTTCAGAGAGGGTCTCATCCTCTCTCTCTGGCATGCACTTCTCTAATGCTTCTGGAGACATTCTGGATTTTGCCCTCTCAACATGGGCTCCGCCTACTGTGACAAAGTTGGAATTTTCTGTAATATGTTTATGAATCCTAGGCATGCCTCAGTTTCCCTCTGTATGTTGCATTGCTATCCAGTGGATACAAAAGTGTTAACACTGTTCCTGGAACAGTGCAGGAGGCAGAAGGTGTGTGTGTGTCACATTGCTGTCTGGGGGGAATGAACACAATCATTACAGAACTGGCTCAAACTGACCCAAATCAACAGAGGGTTCAGCAAGACAGAGAGATGTCCCAATCACCATGTAATAGCAGGAAACTCCAGCAGGCAGAACTTGAGAACTGAGCTGGAGAACAAGATGTCAGGTGACTGGCTGAAGGGGGCTTTTTGGAGGAACCCAGACTGGGAGAGACCAGAGGGGACAAGAGACGGAGCCAGAAATGGAGTCCGTCACAGCTTCACTGACTCATCATGGCACTCCTTTGACCAAGGTTGGACTATGGCTTAATTTCTGCCTCTCTGTGCTGACCTAAGGACTTTCAGATTCTGTGTGCCAGATGACTACTAAATGGGTATCTTGTTTTGGAAAGGCTGCCTGTGTCACTGCAAACACTCACTGAAAGCACTGCGTCCTGAACGGGTACTGTACAAGCCTCCTGTAGGACCCTGCCTTGGCTGGATTCATTGCAGGGAGCCACGGAGAGAGATAAGGATTGCTAGTGCCGATGGCTCAGTTTTGGAGTCATGGAGGTCATTGGCCTTCCCCTGTGGAACTGTATGGGTCCTGGGGGCCTGGCCTACTAAAGGGGTCACTCCCAGGAGATTAGTTACAGGCTGGAGCATGGACCAGACTTTGTGACTCTGTGACACGTGCAAAAGCCAGAATAGGACCCCGAATGAGCAAGTGCCCAAGTCTAAGATATTGTTGTTATTTTCAAACTGCATGCATAAAAATGAATCCTCTAGCTTTTACAAATTAGTTCCCTGTACAGATTTGGAGAATAACCAAATAAGAAGTATATGGGACAAATTCTCCCCTCATATTCGCTTGTGGAACCCTATTGATTTTGACAGAGGTATATGGATGTTACTGAGGGGAAAACATGTTCTATGTTGTTGACATGGACATGGTGGAAGCCCCATAGCTTGAATCACTTAAAATTGGACTGGGCAAAGCTCTGGAAAATATTCTGAAATGGCAAGGAGATGGGCTAGATAACCTAATAGGTCATGTCTAGCTCAAACCTCTATAACTTTCACATTTTTATTTTTAGTTTAGTGTTGGTCTGTGTTATCGCTGACAATGACAAATTCCAAAAAAACTTTTGCAGCTGGTAAATGAAGTCACTAATATTTACAAGGAAAACACATTTTGAATAGCAAAATCAATACAACTTAGATCCATTCTGAAGGCTTATTACATATCTTATTGTCCATTTTACTACTAGTCAGTAATGATGAAGCTTACCGTCTATTTATAGGAATAGGGTTTAGTAGTGAGTTATGGTACTTTTATTTTGTAAGTACAATGTGCTACATAGCACATCTTAATGTTTTTGATTTATTTGTATTTCCAGAAGTGAGAGGATCATTAGATATGAAAGCAAAAAAATTTATTTATTTCCATAAACATTTCAATTTCACTGTGGGTTATGTGAATGAAGAAAGTGAGGAATACAACATTTACTATATACTGGAAGTCCTCATTAGAAATTCTACAACCAGAAGAGGAAACACTACAGAAGAAAGCATAAATCACTCATGTATAGCAGCAATGACGGAAGACCAAAATGGCTGTATAAATATTTCACTGCAACTACAGCCTTATGTGGAAAGTAAGTTATGACAAGGGAATCGGAGGGCAAATCAAACATGGAACTAATATGAATCTTACACTAAGGAAGGAAAACTTCCAATAGGCAACCATATGCAACTGTTTGAAAATATCTCCCAAAAATTGAGTGCAATTTTGATCACCCTTTAGTGAAAGGCCACCTGAGTTGGACAACAAATGGTCTTTAGATAGTACCTTAAGGTAGATTTGCTGTAGATTTTTGGAAACAACCCAAGAGCGCTAACATCTGTGCCTTTGATTAACCTTTTTTCTGGCTTATAGTTCAGAGATTGATTGAATTTGTGTTTAACAAGAATTGATTTTTCTTATTTTTATTAGTTTATTTTGCCAAAGTTTTTGGCACAGTCCTGCTCCCTTTGAAGTAAATGCCAAAATTCCTGTTGACTTCAATGGGAAAAAGGTCAGGCTACAATGTCAGTGTCATGATGCAATGTTTCACTTATATTCTAAGTCCAGTATGCTTCAGGGAGAAGTCTTAGTCCAGTCCTTGTGAAGACAATCTTTTTCCAGAGGCTAGCCTGTCAACTCTTTAAATTTCTTCTGGTGCTGCATAGGCCTATTAAGAGTCTTTCCTGTCTGATTGTCTGTCACACTCAATGTCATAGAACATTTGCCATTGCGAAATTGATGAACTCAAGTATTGTTTATTATTTATTTATGTATTGAAAATTCTAGATTTTTAAGTAGGCTGTGTCTTCTCTTGGGAAAAATAGGTGTGTTCTTCACTCGAATTAGCTAACTCAAATTAACTAATTTGAGGTAAAATCCTAGTGAAGATAAGGCAGTTTGCAGTTTTCACACAATTAAGTAGGTTGAGTTGAAGTCTAGGCTGCCTCATAGTCTTCCACTCGATCTACTAACTTGTGTTAAAGTTACAATCTGTTAGGTCCTCACTAGAACTTTACCTCAAGTTAATTAACTCGACTTGAGGACATTTTTTTCCCTTAGAAAGACAAGGTCTAAAGTTTGGGAGGTGTCCAGAGCATCAGGGAAATAAAAATCAATAAATATAGGGTAGCCAGGTGGGGAAGAGCCATAAAAATCTGGCCTTTGGAAGGGGAACGCATAGGTAACTGCATGAGGCTGCCTCTCAGAGGCATCTTATCCATGAGAATTGGGAGCTACCAAATGGAACCATCTTGTTACTTACTGGGTTCCTCTGTGGTTTCTCAGTTGTAACCGAGTAGGGGACCCAGAGGAAGTTAATACAGCTCTAAACGATATTAGCTACTGAAGAGATTTGGAACTCGTGGGTTTCTGTAGCAGGTATTTCCACAGAGAATAGCCTCCTTCCCATACTTGCCCTGCCCCCAAGATGCTTTCTCTCAATAGAGCCCTAATAAATGGGATTTCCCAGGAGGTGGTCTTGGAAGTGGCACTCCTCTCCCTTTTTGCATAAGCAAGAAGATTTCCATAAGCACCATGTTCCTCCCTCTAATGCATATGCAGTTGGATTATCTGGTTGTGGACACAAGAACAGGTGTATGTTGTACGCTGCGCATGTTCCTTCTATTTCTCATCAAAACATATGCCCCTTTTTTGTTTATATCATACCCCCATGTAGATGTTGATTTTTGCAGTATCTTCTCATTGACAGAGTCACATATAATTTACACATGAGTTGTTAATTCCCATATTTTACTTAACTATCTCAGACATGCACTGTGATACATCCAGATGAAGATGAAACTTAATTCCAGACAACCCTACTGCAACCATGAAACTTAATTCCAGACAACCCTCCTTCTGAACAGCAGGGGAGGGAAGAGAGAGGCAAAGGCGTTTTGTCTTTTCTTTTAAATTTGTAAGCCACTGAGATACCCTGGTGATGGGTATGGTATAGCTATCTAGATAGAATGATGGATGACAGAAAAATAATTATGTATTGCTTTATTTTATCTCTTCTCCATTTTATTTTATAACAGATACAATGTGTATACCGAAGATCATTTGGCTTGTTCTGATTCCATTTGTTTTTGTGCTTACTGTCATTACTGTTACCTACAAAGTATTCCAAGAAAATAAAAAACACATCCGTAAGTAATGAAGGGTGAAGCTATATAAATTTAAATTCCTATAATTTTTAAAAAGTACATTCAGCTTTGCAATAGGCTATGCCCTTATTTATTAAAGCAGTTTAAAAAATTATGTTTTAGTTGTAATATGTGATACAATTAAAATAATTGCAGATGGGGGATTAGAAGGCTCAGCAGATTGATAATGTAATCTTTCCCCACTGGATCACAGGTTCAAATCTAGCACAGGTTGGCAGTGACTGAAATATGTTAGCAACTGACTGATGCCTGGTAGCCTATATGAAATGAGCTGATGGTTTGAGTCCAGTTCTCGGAGATAGGAAACCACAATTAATGCCTTTGTTCAGAGTCTCAACAGAAGAGCCAAAGACTGAATAGGCATAGAAATTGAAATATCCTCTTGCTCCTAAAGATGATCCCTGAAGGTTAGGATTGAGGCAAATTAGGTAGATATGATGAAGCATTCATGGCAGCTGCCTGTTCTGAAGACTGATAATCCAAATTCAGCCCTGGTGCAGTGACACAGAGGTTGCTCTTGCTTACACTGAAGCTGAATTTGGACCAGACGGCACTTGTTCAGTGCTGTTAATTCAGCACCATGTATGCATTTTGAGTATTTAAAAAAGCATTTACTGTGCTACAGAAGAGTTTGTCTTGAGTTCAATGACCAAAATAATTTTCTAAACAGTATCTTCAACACTACGAGCTAAATTCTGGCTGCTCCCAAGTGAGATCAGTTAGAGTAGAGGCTACATAGGTAACTACCTCCCGCCTAGTAACCCAGCACTCCATTGAGAACTAGACTTCTGGGCAACTGACATAATGCCTGCACCCAGCAACACTCTTCTGTACTGAAGGAGTGTGGCCAGCTGGCCTTTGGTACAAGCAGGTTTCTGCTTTCTGTGTGACTACCAGAACTCTGAGACAGTAGATGCGGAGGGGAGAACATATTGCTCCTTTCACCAGCATGTAAGGAGAGTTAGGGAGGGATAGCTCAGTGGTTTGAGCATTAGCCTGCTAAACCCAGGGTTGTGAGTTCAATCCTTGAGGGGGCCACTTAGGGATCTGGGGCAAAATCAGTACTTGGTCCTGCTAGTGAAGGCAGGGGGCTGGACTTGATGACCTTTCAAGGTCCCTTCCAGTTCTAGGAGATAGGATATCTCCATTAATTAAAAAAAATAAATTAAATTAGTAAGCAAGCTTCCACCACACAGTGCTCACTAAGGCATCTGCCCAAAGCATCCAGGATGCCTCCGAGTATTAGCATCAGTTGTTACAGCTTTGTACTCTCCCGGTGCTCCAGAACTGAGCAAAGCCAGAATTTTTCATTACTCATATGGCTAAAATGATATCACTTATGTGCCTTTAGCCATCCTAACTCTGTGCACTGTCAGCCATTTCTGTAATAAAGGTACACTGTAGGATTCTGGCTTTAATCATAATTGAACAAGAGGAAGAAAACTAAATGCATGAAAAATGTTTCTATTTAAAGGAATCTGAAAGATTATTTAAATGAATAAGCACTAGAGTTGTCTAAGATCCTAAATCTGAAGCAGAATACATGGATGAATTTACAAATCAAAAAAAGAATATATTTTAAACTATATCATTAGAAAATTATTTTATCTTTTTATTTCTGGCCAGAACCTGAGTCAGAGGTTTTTTACATTCTTTTTTTAAAATACCAAAAAAAAAAAAAAAAAAAATACAACACATAGCCCTGAACTCATGTCCTAGCATGTAAACTAAAACTATTCTATCTTGTAGTTTAATATTAAAAATATTTTAATAGTAATTTTAAGATTACCTATGCATTTTAAGGATTTAAGAGTAAGATTTTATAGCCTTTGGATCATAACCTGTGATTGTAATGCATAAATTTCTAAGGTAATTAAACAATTTTTTTTCTATTTATTCTTAAACAACTCATTCCATCTTCAATTATGAGTTTCTCAGCATTTTCAAGGACATAATCAGTGAAGAAAAATATTATTTAAATTTTCAAGCTTCTAAGCTTCCAATTACTGATTTGATTCTCGAATTATAATTTCTATTAATTGATAATTATTTTAATTAGTTAAATGTAGAATGTTATATTTCATAAAAGCCCACATTAAAAGAATGTTAAGGTTGCAAAGTCAACCACACAAAAGTTAGAAAATGCCAGAATTTAAGATTGCCTCTCCAATCTGAATTCTACCCCCTTGTGCATATGCATTATGATACAGTCTTTAATTACATACTAGATAATTGGTGCCCCCCTGAGTATGGAGGGGCACCAGATAAAGGAGAGGACATGTGACCTCCCCAATCCATGTTACCTGGTGGGGGTGGAGGGCTTTGTCCTCCTGCTGCACCAGCTCCCCCCAGGCATGTTCAGCTGCTCACAGCCAGACCCCAGAGTCACTCCCAGATGCTGCCTGGTGCAGTACAGCAGCTGCCTGGGAGAGTGCCTGGCTGCGGCGGCAGCAGGCTGCCTCCCACCTGGGCTTGGCTTCCTGGACAGCGGCTGCGTGAGTCAGAGCCTCCCCACTGCCCCCCATAATGCTCAGAGTCGGCTCCTGTCCCCAGAAGCTGAGCCTGGGCAGGGAGGGGTGGCAGCGGCAGCCTGTTACCTCCCCAGGCTTGACTTCTGGGGACAGGAGTTGACTCTGAGCATGCCAGGGAGGGGAAGGAGTGGGCCATCCGACTCACTTGGCCACTGTCCCCAGAAGCTGAGCCTGGGCGGGGTGGCAGCCTGCTGCGGCTGCAGCCAGGTGCGCTCCCAGTCAGCCACTGTGCTGCACCAGGCAACATACTTGGAAGAGGCTCTGGCCCTGCCCCTTCCTCTCCCCACCTGGGCCAGCTGCTGGAGGGGCACTTGACCCTTTGTGTCCCTCCCAGGAGTCACCTCAAAGCCTCATTTCGTGCACAGGATGGACAGTGCTCAAGGAATGAGCAACTGTTCAATATTTTTATCCTCATAATTCAATTAGTGGCTCTTGCCTTATTACTGTATACCATTCAAAGCATGCAACTAATACAGAAGTATTCATTTCCTTCTAGGCTTTTCTAGGGTTCTCCTCACTAATATTTAAGTGTCTCACAAACATTACAGAATTTATCTCCAACGTGAGATATGAGAGCATTAGTATTTCCATTTTATGGATGGGGAAATTGAGATGAAAATTTGCCTGAGGCTACAAATGAATCAGTGGCAAAGCCAGGATTAAAAATCAGGACTTCTGGCCCTTAACCTTCCCGTCATTCCTCCAGACTGCCCTACTGCTGTGCATTCATAGCTCCCATTGACTTTAGTTGCTGTTATGAGTGCTCAGTACTTCTGCATATCAAATCTTACATGTCTTTAATTGGAGTTTCAGAAAATGAGGAACACACAATTAGAAGCTATCTACCAAAATTTTGGCTTTAGTACTTTTCTTGGTATCATATAGGAATACTGCAGCAAAGACAGAGATAGAACTAAACTTATCTTGATTTGAAGACAATCCTTTCTGTATTCTCTTTGCCTTCCTTTCTACATACCTTCAAATGGGGGCAGGGCTCATACAAATAGCTTAATCCACTATACAATCCTGATTCTCCCATTTTTCAACTTTGGAGTGCTTGAATTTGTAACCTAAACAAGGTTAATTTAATTGTGAATATAAATCCCTAGGGTTTTTTAAAAGGTAAAATCAAATTCTATTAGAGAACTGTAACAACCATCCATAACACTTCATTGGTAGGGTTGAACTCTGAATCATCAGCATTGCAATATAGTTTTACTACAGAACTAACTACATCAGCCTATATCAAGAGCAGGCTTTTGTCCTGATGGGGCATAGGGGAGAATGATTGCTAAGATCAGGTGTTGGATCCAAAAGGTGGTCAAGGGTAGCTCTGCCCAGTTCTCTCTCTCCCCATTTCCCCCTGGGAGGGGTGTGTGTGTGGTTCCTTCTCCATGTGGTGCTCTCATAGAAGGTTGCTGGGTCCATGAGGAGGGAATGTTAGGGGGGAAGCTCAGCCTCACTCCTTCTCTTTCTGCTCCCAGACAGACTGTCTGCCCCCAGAACTCCCAGTGCAATATGTGATGCTTCTGCTTTAGCAGTGGTTTGGGCCTGCCCTTAGATTAGACTATTCATGTTCAGTTAATATTTTGGGAGGCTTCCAAAGTTATCCTGAGGTACATAAGTGTCTAAAAGGAAAAGATAATTTTCAAAAACCAAACCTGAATGGAATTTCACTGGACAATGAAAAATCTGGCATCAAGGTTTTCTCTTGGCCCAATTTCCCAGTCTTGCTGTAAACAATGAAGGCATTAAAGCAACTTAAAAAAAATCACAAGGCTCTTTTATAAAGGAAAATGCTAGGCAACCTAAATATAGGGGTTGCTATGAGCTCCCCGGTAACGAGAAATATATATGTAATGATACAGCTGAAGATAAACTATTTTTGTTTTAATCAGATAGCAAATATAAAGCAACGGCAGCTTCTGTTATCCAACAAAAAGACAACAAAAGCTCAAAAGAATCTACACCTATTAAAGTTATTCAGCTCCTTTCAGGTGAGTAATATATAAGCAAAATAAAAACCTAATGAATTCTGAAACAAAGAGAGGGGCCAAGAAAGACCTTCTAAGACATCCTGTCTTAATCCCTATATTTTGTAGAATTCTCACTACATCTTTCACAATGTCTCTTCTGTCCTGCTCTAAGACCTCAGCAACGATGGTACCGTGACCACTTCTCTTATTAATCTTCTCCATTACTCAGCTATGCTCATTGAAGTCAATGGGATTTTTGCCGTTGGCTTCAAAGAAAGCAGGAGGAACATAGCCATAGTTAAGCATGTTTTCCTAATATGTAGTCTAAACACTTCTTTCTTTTGTTTCAAACCATTTTTCCTTGTTCTGCCATCTCCTGAGACTATGAATAACTCCCTTTATTTTGTTTAACTTGTACAATTTAACAGACTGTAATAATATCCCTCCTGAATCACCTTTTTCTTAGATGATAAATATTTAGCTGTCTCAGGTTTCCTCATATATTCTAATCCTAGTATGTTGCCCCGTTATTTATTTTTTTCTAGATTTTGTATCTCCTTCTGAAACTGGGGGGTAATTGAAACACACATTTGTTTTACATGCTAGCATTCTATGTATAAATCTAAAAAGACCATAACTTTGTTTAACAACAGCATTGCACTGAATGCTCTTATTTAGGTCCAGATCCTCAGATTTCAATGAGAGTTAGGTGCCTAAATTCCTTTGAGGATCTGGGCCTTAGTATCTTACTTCTGCCCATAGGTCTTTCATGGATTTGCTACTTTCTAATTAGCAGCCTCCAATTTGTATTTTTGCTGTTTATTTCCTATACCTGTCTTATTGTTCAGTGTTTGTACAGCACCTAACACAATAGGATCCTGGTCTAGCACAGGGTTTCTAGATGCTATGATAAATAATTATAATACCTAGCAGTATTGCCTTACATTTGTTAGCACTGAATTGCAAGCCTGTTTGGTAAGAAGCAGGAGATGACTTAGGGTTGGGGAACCGTTCCCTCCTATGCAGGGAATTGGTTTTGGGGATGGGAATAACACAGCCCTGACTCACCCAATGTACAGGAGCTAGTTCAGGAACAGGAATGCGGGAATTTGTTCTTGCATGAAAGCAGATTGAGAAGATGAGAAGACATAATCCATTCGGGTGAATGCCCTCACATGCAGGGGCCTGCAAAGAGGCAAAAGGGGAGGGGAATGGGGCACTATAATCACTTTGTTACCAATACTGCTGTTACAGCAGTTTAGGACTGTGATGTTAGCACTGAAAACTAGAGTCACAAGCCTCTAGTGTTTGTAATGAAATCCGGCAGAAAGAAATCAATGTGAGTGGGCAGGCCAGGTACATAACCTTGCTACAAGAAATTAAAAAGCAATTGTATGGCAGGGATAGCGTGGATTTTCTACAAAGAGAGGAAGTCATCTGTATAAAAGCAGAACTTGTGTCATCCCTTGCCTGACAAGCACTCTGTTCTCAGCTCAGAACAAATGAAATGGGCTAGCAAACAAATGAATCCCCATGTCATGTGGAAATAACTTTGGGTCAAATCCTGCAGCCTTCTGAAGCACCATAGAAGGCCTTATACACTGGTGTGACTTACTGTGAGGCATATCCTAGGCATGGAAAGGCCACACAGGGTGACTCTACTCTTCTTTTGTGCCATTGCACTGGAGTTCGGAGCATACCTGTAAAATGTCCCTCAAGTCACGTGAAGGCGTACAGTTTAGTTCCAAAGTTACCTTCTTCCCACATAAAAATGGCATTCACTCACTTTTATTGTTGAAAATTATTTATATCAGAAAAAAAGAACTGTGAAACTGAGGTTGTAGAAAGACTTGTGTGCACTAAGGGAATGCTGCCACAGCTTTTAAATTTCCTGCATCAATAATTTTGTTGTGTTCCTCATTTTTGGTTTCCTGTCACGTATTCTATCTCACATCAGGGCCTTGGCAGATAAGGTATTGTGGCCTGAGGCTCTATGACTATGCAAGCTCATCTTGACTAAAGCCCACATTAAAGAATAGATTCAAAACTATAGTAGCAACTTGAAATGGCTGTGCGGGTTTTCTGGATTCCATTCCTTCCATCTGCACAGAACCCATTGATATGGCTTCAGGCAGAAATCAGTATTTGACCTTCTGAATGTACATTATTATTCAGCCCAGGGAGACTCTGGTGCATGGCTCAACTCACTGCAGGGTTGAGTGATAATCAACATACTAAACTGAGGAGGTTATTCAACTTGGTCAAAATATCTTTGTTGCAAGACGGGAAAGAATAGTCCTGGGCTCAGAATATTATTGATATTACTAGAAGAACCATACTGTTTAATACATTCCATGTAATTTGATTTCCTTATCTTTTTATAGATTAAAACAAACCAGGAGTCCTCTGAAATAACTGTAAATGGCAAAAATAAAATAAAAAAAATAAAATCCAAAGTCGGCAAATGGGAAAATAGTTTTTAAACTGTCTAGACTTGGGCATTTCACTGTTCATTCAGCATATTAGCAATAGCCTTGTCTTGCCAATTCCTTCAGCAGTTCAAGAGCCTCAATAATTTCTCTCTACAATCCAGTAATTTGTGGCATTTCAATCTTACCTAGAAAAGAGCAGATAGCTTCCTGTCTGCCTGAGCACTCTTGGGATTACAATTTATATTCCCAACATTTAGAGAGCTGGCTAATTTCTGAAGTTGTATTTATGAGCTCATTATTTTCATCCCTCAGGAAAGGAATCTGTCTCTGAAATCTTTTGTCTTTAGTAGCTCTCACTAATAACATTCTTGTTTTATCACTATGTTCACAATAGCATTGGTTAGCACTGTATGTCTAAGGGTTTTTTGACCATTGAGTGTCTTATGAAATCCCAGTGTAGATTTATGATGTTGAAGAAAGAACACGATATTGGTCTTAATGTTATGCTCCTTCCACTCCAGGCTACCCATTTGACTGAAAAGTTTCTTGCTTATGAACTGTTTTTACTAACACCATGGGGCTGATTATGGAGCCATTCGCTGGTTTCAAACCACCATAACTCCATTGACTTGAGTGAAGTTACTCCTGGTTTACACCCATATGACAAGCAGAAACAAGACTACATGGAAAGAACTGCTGTTTCTCCTAAGCACTAGTTTTAAGATCTGCCATTGCCACGATGGATTATAAATATCTACTACCTCCATTGTCTCAGAGAGCCATACTCTGACTCTCTACATATTAGAATACATTCTCCTACTAACCTGTCTTGCTCATGACAATGCAAAGTTAACTTTAATGAACTTAGGACATTTTTTTTAAATGAAGTTATGATACTCCTGCCTTTCAACATTATTAAATTAGCATTCACGTTATAGAAGCTGAAGACAGACTATGAATAAAGCCCAATAATGTCACTGAATATAACAAAGATCATTATGTAGAAACAAATATATAACTGAGAATTCAGTAGCTTGTGAATTGCGAGGTATATTTTTCCAATACGTTATTTTGTTAGGTTCATTTTACCATCACATCTGTATCACTCAACAGAAGTTTTCTCTGAATTTGTTTTTTAAATTCCAGTGGTAGCAGTTATTTTAAACAAATAAACATTAACCTGATGTGTTTGCAAGCCAAGCAGTACCACATTAAGAAACTGAAACTGAAAATGATTATATAAGATAAAAGTAAAAGTGATTTAATTGACTTTCTTTGTTCAGGCAGGAGGACACTGCATAAGTAAGCAAGCAATATAAATGATGGAATATTTAAAACTCTTTCCATTTTAATTTTAACAACCTATGACATTAGTAACATGGTAAATGAAGCAATTATAGAATCATAGAATATCAGGGTTGGAAGGGACCTCAGGAGGTCATCTAGTCCAACCCCCTGCTCAAAGCAGGACCAATTCCCAACTAAATCATCCCAGCCAGGGCTTTGTCAAGCCGGGCCTTAAAAACCTCCAAGGAAGGAGACTCCACCACCTCCCTAGGTAACACATTCCAGTGCTTCACCACCCTCCAAGGGAAATAGTGTTTCCTAATATCCAACCTAGACCTCCCCTACTGCAACTTGAGACCATTGCTCCTTGTTCTTTCATATGCCACCACTGAGAACAGCCGAGCTCCATCCTCTTTGGAACCCCCCTTCAGGTAGTTGAAGGCTGCTATCAAATCCCCCCTCATTCTTCTCTTCTGGAGACTAAACAATCCCAGTTCTCTCAGCCTCTCCTCATAAGTCATGTGCTCCAGCCAGGGCCGGCTTTAGCAAGAGCGGGGCCCGATTCCTGGGGGCGGGGCTTGCTGCAAGCCCCACCCCCAGGACCCAAGCCACGCCGCGGGGGGGGGGGGACCCGAGCCGCGCCGCGGGGGGGACGGGGAGACCCGAGCTGCGCCGCGGAAGCCGCGCCAGGGGGGGGACCCGAGCCGCGGGGACCGGGCCGGAGCCAAGCCGGGCCAGAGCCGCTGGGGCCTGCGGGAACAGGCCGTGCCTCCCCGGAGCCCTTCTCCCGCCCCCACTACCCCAGCTTACCTTGTGCTGCCCGCCCGCCCCTGCTTCTTTTCAGACTTCCTGCGAATCTCTGATTCGTGGGAAGCAGGGGAGGGGGCGGAGCGTTCAGGGGAGGGGAGGAGGGGCCGGGGAAGTGAGCTGGGGGCGGGGTGGACAGCTGCAGCGCGGGGCCCTCTTGGCGCGGGGCCCAATTCAGCCGAATCGGCTGAATCGGCCTAAAGCCGGCCCTGGCTCCAGCCCCCTAATCATTTTTGTTGTTTCACTCCGCTGGACTCTTTCCAATTTTTCCACATCCTTCTTGTAGTGTGGGGCCCAAAACTGGACACAGTACTCCAGATGAGGCCTCACCAATGTCGAATAAAGGGGAATGATCACGTTCCTCGCTCTACTGGCAATGCCCCTACTTATACAGCCCAAAATGCCATTAGCCTTCTTGGCAACAAGAGCACACTGTTGACTCATATCCAGCTTCTCGTCCACTGTGACCCCTAGGTCCTTTTCTGCAGAACTGCTACCTAGCGATTCGGTCCCTAGTCTGTAGCAGTGCATGGGATTCTTCCGTCCTAAGTGCAGGACTCTGCACTTGTCCTTGTTGAACCTCATCAGGTTTTTTTTGGCCCAATCCTCTAATTTGTTTAGGTCCCTCTGTATCCGATCCCTACCCTCTAGTGTATCTACCATGCCTCCTAGTTTAGTGTCATCTGCAAACTTGCTGAGAGTGCAGTCCACACCATCTTCCAGATCATTAATAAAGATATTAAACAAAACCGGCCCCAAAACCGACCCTTGGGGCACTCCGCTTGAAACCGGCTGCCAACTAGACATGGAGCCATTGATCACTAACACGGATGTTAACATTTCTAGAAATTTCCATTACTTGCGTCTGATGAAGTGGGCATTCACCCCTGAAAGCTTATGCTCCAATACTTCTGTTAGTCTTAAAGGTGCCACAGGACCCTCTGTTGCTTTTTACAGATTCAGACTAACATGGCTACCCCTCTGATACATGGTAAATGAAATGGTTTGTTTAGTATCTGGGGTTTATATTGACAATGACCTCTAATAATGAAGGGCTGGATTGTAACTTTACCATCTAGCCTGAATAAGGGGCAGGATGTCAGGAACCAAGGCTCTGAGAATCAAAACCTGGTGCTTCCCCTTCTGTGCTGGTTTTGGGGCACTGGCCAACGTGTTGAGGAGCAGATCCTGCCCACTCCCCACTGTGTTCGTCCATCCCTGCCCATCTGTGTGGGAGTAGTAGCAGCAGCCTGGCAGTGGTTGCGCTCATACAACATGTAGTCTTCAAAGATGTGGGTAGCCCATGAAAGAGAGTATAGGTGCTCAGTGGCTACAGCGTGTGTAAATAAGTGAACAAGACACATTACCTCAAATCATTCAAATTTCTTATTGCCCTATTAAAAGGATAGTCCCTTGTCTCTGACATCAGAGAAAATAGTTCAAATCCTCCCTCAGCTATACCTGTGTAACCTCATTTAAGTCAATGTGGTGTAAATAAGAGCAGAATTTGGCTCAATGTATAGAACAGTGTTGGCATTCCAGGAAACTCTAAGCCCAGGCCCACCTCTCCTACCTGTTCGGCAGCATTCCTTCTTGTTGAAGAAGGCAGGCAGGATGCATCTTCAGCAATGTTAAATAAATGTGAAGACTAGTTAAGAAGGAATTTTCTTTTTTTAATCTTGGCCAAGTAGAGCATCACATATTTGATTCTGTTCCTCCTCAGTTAATATTTGACATAGGTGAGTGGTTGTCTCTTCCTCTAGAGCTTAGGTGAGTAATGCAGAGAAAAAAGCAAATCTTGTCACAATATTTACAACAGACCTCCCAGCTTCAAAGACATGAAATTTAGACAGAAAAGTATGAAATCTAATGACTAATTTGGGTTTATTCCTGTGTTTTACAAGGGAGGATAAAAAAAATATGGGTCCAAGGCAGTTTCAGAGCAACTATTTTATAGTCTGTATTTGATTTCAGCTGTCCAGGTCCACAGTTATAGCCACAGACAACAGGACCAGAACACTGGTCTAATATACGCCTGGGTCATTTCTCCATTTGATATGCAGACATAACAGTGGGAGTTACACTTAGGGTACGTCTACACTACCCGCCGGATCGGTGGCTAGTGATCGATCTATCGGGGATTGATTTATCGCGTCTAGCGTAGACACGATAAAATCGATCCCTGATCGCTCTGCCGTAGACTCCAGAACTCCATCACGACGAGAGGCGGAAGCGGAGTCGACAGGGGAGCAGCAGCGGTCGACTCGCCACCGTCCTCATGGCCAAGTAAATCAACCTAAGATACGCCAACTTCAGCTACGCTATTTGCGTAGCTGAAGTTGCGTATCTTAGGTCGACCCCCTCCTCCCCCAGTGTAGACCTAGCTTTAGACTCTGAAGGGAGAATGGATACATTCACAAGTCTATTTTAGCCTTGTTTTTCAAATTTAATTACTTAAATGTTGAGAGCTGAATTGTTCTTTTGAATTATATTTACAAAAAGGGGAGGCATAAATCAGAGGGCATGTTTGGACAGGATGTAGCTTAATCTAAGCAGCATAATTTGTCCTTCTCCTTGGAACATATAGAAGTTCCTTTGCAAGTTTGGAAGGGTTGTGGCTGTGCAGGGAGCAGGTGGCTCTGGAGTTAAGATACTATCTACAACATCATCCCATTTCAGAGCTGCAAAAAATGTATCATATCAGATAATGCTGATCTCTTGAGTGCTAGCTTATGAAGAGCTCCCAGCATGCTCCAATTCCTCCATTTCCTAATGGCTCAGACTCCTTATGTGGGCCCTACTAAGGTGTCTTGGCTATAGGGCAGCTCCAATGCCAGCCTTGTACCCCTTCACTGCCTCCACCACTTGCAGATGTATGTCGGTAACTGTGTGATCCCTGGGAGCACTCCATGCTCCTCCTGTAGCCACAATAGCCTTTGAACATCATACCCCTTACCTCTGTGGGGTGGTTGTTCAGTCCTTCAATATGGATGATGCTCTGGAAAGTCCACAGATTGAAAGCTACAGAGTTTTCTGCTTCCCGCTAGCTAATCTACAGCTTTAAGAGGGCTTGATTTAGCCCTGAATTTGCTCTTACTAAACATGTTTCTGTATTTTCACTAAGTAAAAATTTCAAAAGTTTCTAAGTGACTCAAGCATCTAAATCCAGCTGACTTTCAATGGGACTTAGACTCCTAATAGTGGGATTTTTTTAAAATGTGCTTGAACAGATTAGGTGCCTTACTTTCATAGAAATCAAATGGGAGTTAGGTGCCTGAAGTGTAACATTCCTCAGATGTTTTTGGTATTTATTAATGTGGACTAAAACTATTTTCTCTTTTAACAGAGCCCAACCAACGAAGACCCGCAGCTATCACACAAACAGCAGAGATATTGCCTGCAATTCCTGAACATGAGCATTCTCAGCAGGTGTAGGAGGTAAACAAATACCTTAAACCTCTCAGATGATTCTGCTTTCCCATCTATTGTTAAAATCAACAGATTGACCACATGCAATATGTACTCTAAATAAATTACATCGTACTTCTGGCCAAGATGCAGGAGGAGGCGAACCTGAAAATATGTTTCACAAGAGCTAGATGGCAGGAAAACAAAATCAATTTTTCTTTTAGCACCAAGACTGATCAATAAACTAATCTTTTAGTCTGTTAAACCCTGTGTGCCCCTGAAGACTTTAGCAGAAACGTTTGCACTATTTTTATGGTGTGGAGTAGTGTGTCCTGGATTTCAGAATCAAGCTGACAGTTGTTTCTGACAAGGAGTGAGGCTATGGGAACCAGAGAAAGCAACAGGGGAAACAATTTGCTAACGAGTCCTGAAAAGAACCAGGTGTTTGAAATAATAAATAATTTGCTGACCAAATTCAAACACCAAAAAATCCACCATCAGTCCACTCTGACCACATTATAGTCAGCAGAAATGACTGAAGATGTGGGTTTCAATCAGAGGTGGGGCCAACTGTGGAGTTCAGATTTACTTTCAAACTTCCTCAAAGTTCAGAAGCATCTGGATATAGGGTGCCGGCTCAGTAGTAATGGAGACAGAGACAAGTCTGAAAAGATATACTTACTGAAAGGTGTTTTAATGTCTGAAAATGAAATAGATCATATTTGAATAAGTAAAAACAAAATACTAATACAAAGCTGCATAGAAGAAAGGGGCCTACAGATACTTCCATAAAAGCTTAAGAAGATCCTTCATTATTTACATACATTAAGTCCGCAGTCTTACAGAAAGAATATACTTTTGGTTTAATCATAAATTTTCCTAAAAAAATTATTTGCTAAAATACAGTTTGTCTTCAATAGTTCAGGTGTGTTAGGAGTATTAGTGTCAATGTAGTTTTGCTGAGTTCTGCTTGCCTCTTTGGTTTTGGATATATGTACATTTTTACTAATATGTGTGAACAAAGGGATTCTTAGTAAGAACTAAGACACATTGTAAATGTTGCTTTTGCCTAAACCAGATGGGTTTGTTAATATAATGGACAAAGATAAGTACTGGGCATGGTGGGAATATGAGCGCACACGTGAAGACTGCCTCAACTCCTTATCTCAAGGCATGGTCAAGCAACCAGTCAGGAGGGGCAAAGGAGAATTTGGAGGGAAGGTAAAATACTGAAAGACCAAAGAAATGCCTGCCCCTGACCGGAGTTCAACCTCACTTCTTACCCCTGGCATGGGGTATAAAAGGGAATGGGAATGAAGACCCAGCAATCTCCGAAATGGAGACCATAAGTTGTTAGGGGCGTGCACTGCAGGTATATTTGGGCCTGCTGAGGAGGTGGGAATGGGGAACGGGGACACAGGCAAGGCTCTGCGGTGTCAGAGCTGGGAAGGGGGACACTGGGAAACAGACTTTGCTGGGGTGTAGAGTTGTGGATATGTTTGCTTGGAACTAACCCCAATAAACAGCGCATTGTCTGTACTTTGGACTTCTGCTTTCTGTCTGCATGACAAGAACCAGGAGAGGTGGTGAAGGGAAAACCCTCTAACAAGGTGGACCCATAGAGAAATCAGTTTGTGAATTGAAAACACTGAATTAGTTGCAGAAGTAAAATTTTTAAAAGCTATGGTAGGAGACAGATGAGCTAATGACATAGCAAACTCGTAGAGCTTTGATTCTGAGTGAGACTAGCTGGGTCATAGGCAGGATAATATAATACTTAAGAATATTGACCACTTATATAATGCTTTTCATTCATCATGGGATTTATGAAGGTGAAAAAGTATCACTCTCACCATTGTAAAGATGGGGAGACTGAAGTAGAGAAAGGTGAAGTAACTTGCCTAAAGACAGGTTTCAGAGTAACAGCCGTGTTAGTCTGTATCCGCAAAAAGAACAGGAGTACTTGTGGCACCTTAGAGACTAACAAATTTATTAGAGCATAAGCTTTCGTGGACTACAGCCCACTTCTTCGGATGCATATAGAATGGAACATATATTGAGGAGATATATATACAGACATACAGAGAGCATAAACAGGTGGGAGTTGTCTTACCAACTCTGAGAGGCCAATTCAGTAAGAGAAAAAAAACTTTTGAAGTGATAATCAAGCTAGCCCAGTACAGACAGTTTGATAATAAGTGTGAGAGTACTTACAAGGAGAGATAGAGTCAATGTTTGTAATGGCTCAGCCATTCCCAGTCCTTATTCAAACCGGAGTTGATTGTGTCTAGTTTGCATATCAATTCTAGCTCTGCAGTCTCTCGTTGGAGTCTGTTTTTGAAGTTTTTCTGTTGTAATATAGCCACCCGCAGGTCTGTCACTGAATGACCAGACAGGTTAAAGTGTTCTCCCACTGGTTTTTGAGTATTTTGATTCCTGATGTCAGATTTGTGTCCATTAATTCTTTTGCGTAGAGACTGTCCGGTTTGGCCAATGTACATGGCAGAGGGGCATTGCTGGCACATGATGGCATATATCACATTGGTAGATGTGCAGGTGAACGAGCCCCTGATGGTATGGCTGATGTGATTAGGTCCTATGATGATGTCACTTGAATAGATATGTGGACAGATGCCAACTCTGTCCACATATCTATTCAAGTTGGCATCGGGGTTTGTTACAAAGTTGTAACAAACCCCGATGCCAACTCTGTCCACATACTATAGTTAAATGTGGTGGGTTGGTGAGACTGAATGCAGTGACTTTTAGTCTCTGTAGCATTTAATATGCCAATTAGCCATTTTTGCAATGTGTGCCCTCGATTGCTGTATATAACTTTCTGGACATAGATTCAGCAGCATATGGCCCCAAATATTGTAATGAATGCATTACAGGCAAATCAGTTACATATTTATTTTCTAAATATCAGAGTGGAAAAGTTATTTTCTGCCCTTTTTGCCTCATTATAGATTTAATATGTACATTAAGTTTTAAAATCCATTATGTCTGTTAGTGTAATATGGCTTGTGGCATCACAAATTGCTGAGTATGTTTCAGAATATTTGGCACAACTAGCTGCTTCTGCTTAAAACACACACAGCACAATGTACTTTCCTCCACATCTTAGGATCCATCAGAAATTTAGAAGCTGTTAAAAGAAGGATTTAGTCTTTACATTGCTTTGGTTGCAGGAGTGCCAGATTTGGCTGCAATGGGCACTACACAAACAGTTAAAAATTGCTACCTTCCATTAGCTGGCACCAATTTTGGATGCATTCTGTCCTGCTTATATTTGTCATTTTTTAGCTCACCTCAGCAGCTGCTTCAGCCAATACGAATCCCCATCCTCAGAAACACTTTTTACCAAAAGCTCCTATGGGGTAATGTGAATGAAAAATAAGGACAGAGAGAAAGACACTCTAGATGGGAGCCCAAACAGGTTAACTGCCAGAATGGGAGGCAGGACACCTTTTGCTTTGTCACTCAAGGTGGGAATATGAAATACGTCTCAGCGCTAAAGATGGACTTGATTTAGTTCTGGACATTGTCAGAGTTTTGTATTGCTCAGATACGGAGTTCTCCTTTGCCCCATTAGAGATAAGGACTAGTTATCAGGTCTGGATAATTTTCTGCAGCCCAGCTTCCCAAAGTCTGGCTGTGACACCTCACTCATTGAATATTAGACTTTCTTTCATTTGAGAATGAGGAAATGGCTGCCCTCATTTAATTATTGACAAGCCTGTCCCTTGGTATGCTGGCATTCTAGATAAGGATGGGATTTGATTCCTTCTTCAATCTTTCACTTGTTTGCTGCTCCTTTCCTCTCACTAGTTGATTTGGTCCCATTTTTCTGTCATTTCCTCTTTCAAAAGGGTGTCCCCGGTTGTGCTCACTCACCTCCAGTAGACATCTATTAATTCTCAAAAATACCCCAAGCATCTTCGGCACCAGCTGCAGTGATGCATCGAGGAGCTATCTTGGCAGTCAACATAAAGGATTCTGGGGTTGACTTGTCATAAAAAACCACAACTGAGCAGACACACACAAATCTTTTTTCACTATTTGGGTGAGGGAAATTTTCATGTGCAGAATCTCATTAGCCAGGAAAGAGCAGTGAGGTACAGGCCTGTTGGTGGGTAGTGACCACTGTATGCCCTTTACATTGGGTATCCTGGGCTATTGATCTTGCTCCTGTCTGAAGCATGTCCTTCATTTTGACTGTTTTTTCATTAGAATTTTTTTTCTTTTGTGATAAAAAGGAAAATTCAGTACAGTGAAAGTTATAAGAAAACTACATTTATTAAATACTTTATAAGGGGATCCACTATACAAAGTAAATGAGAAATGGCTCTCCTTTTTCTCCCACATTCCTTTTATCTGATAATAGTTTCTTCTTCAGTTTCAGGCATTCCCGTATGAAACATAATCGATACACCATGAAAGAAGCCATCTTCATTTCCAATACATCCTTCCTGGCTACCTTAGCCACCTTTTATTCCTAAGAATGCCAGGAACCTCAGTTAACAGGATTTTATATTCATCAAAACCACTCTATTAAAATATAAACAATGGATAAACTGATATGGTGCTGTAGCATCAACCTCAGTGGAAGACTATAGATTTCATATCTATTTTGGGTTCATTCAGGATTTATACTTACTCACAAAGTTGAGAGATTATCCTTGCTATAATTTTTCTTTCCAGCTGAGAAGAAACTCAATTTGTATTCTCTGTGAAAACATGAGACCATTTTAAATGGAAAAATATGTATATTTTGATGGACCATGGATGTTAGTTTGTGTAATGTGAATGTCATAGGTGACAATGATCCTTAAAGGTGTATTCTCTGGCTGCTGCTGAATAAGCAAGAAGGGTCATACATCACGGGCTAAATCTTGAAGCTCTATGTGAACACAATGGACTTTTTCATGAAGTCAATGATAGTTTTGCATGCACAAAGACTGCAGGATCTTAATGGGTTAAGGGAAAAATGTGGATAAATAGTGCAGATTTGGCTCCAAACTATAAAACCAATTTTTTAAAACAACTCATTAGCAGCACCAAATGGATTTGGTACTACTTGATAGATTGCAATCCTATTTTTGCACCAGTTTAGGTCATTAGTATTCAGACTCATTATCTCCTGCAACTTTTCCTTACTTTCCATTTATTACTGTTCCTCTGAGTGTAGTGGAGCTGTTTGGGCTGATCAGGGTACCAAACGCATTCTGTGCTTACACATTATTTGTGGGTACAATTTAGCCATAAATTACCAGCAAGAGGCTGAAATTGCAGAGCCAGGGCTTCTAACTCCCTTGTGCTAAATCCATCAGGATGAACAGATTGTAAACTGCCCATTGCAAATATGATATGCAGCAATTTAGCATCATGTTAATACTTCATAACCTCCATCTCTTACATTTATATGGCTCTTCCCTCCAGCAGCTTTCTGAAATTGCTTCTCTAGTCATTACACTGTACCGAGCAGTTCAGATTTAATAGGAACAATTGTGAACATTAGTTTTTGAATGGCTGAGCCTATTTGAAATTTTTATATCTAGTTGGATAAACTTGAAATATTTATTTCTACTGCTTGTGTCATGAGATTACAAAAAATCCAGGAAAAACCTTGATTTTTTTGAGTCTTTGGGGCTGACATGGTTAGTTGTAATAATAACTTCAAACCTTCCAGAAATGGCCTTTGAAATATAGTATATAAAATAAACTTTTGCCTCTATTTGGTGTGGTTTTCTTTATTGAAGCTTACAGATGGAAGAGTGATGTTTAGGTTATCTTAAATCAATGACAGGTTGCTAGTGCTTTTCTAGTGAAGATTTAAATGCTTCAAGGGATGGCACTTTCACTGCTTTCTATAGGAGACTACTCAATAATTGAAAGAGATTTCACTGTCAGGAATTTTTTCTTCATATAAGCCTATTTTTTCATTAATTTAATTCCATTACTTCTGCTCAGACCCCATTATACCAGCCTATACAATTCCTCTTTCTCCCTCCTTAGATGTCATTGGGCTAAACTATAACTTATGTAGTTATGGATGGATTGACGAGGAGGAAATCAAATACCTTTTTGTTGCTTTCTTCCAAATTATCTGTATCTTTCTGGTACTGAGGTGCCCATACTTGAGCACATTATTTCATGTGTGCTATTTCCTGGCTTGTGATGAGGATGACTATTACCACCTTACTCTGTGATGCCTCTGTATATGCAGCTCAAAATCCATACCACATTGCAAATGCATATATAATATGCAGGCAAATATTATCTCTCTGTGTTAAGAATTCTTTTCAAAACACCAGTATCAAACAGAAACTGAGAAGATCTAGTATCTTTCTGTCCCAGGACTTCATCTCCCTGTGACTGAAATTTACTTTTTTTCATCCTGGCATGTGAAAATTCCCCTTTCACATGTGCCCAGTTGTGGACATCAGTGGGAGAATGAAGAGGCAGCAAGTTATCAGATGCAGCACAGGAAAATAGCAAGAAAATAACGCAATGAGGCAGTTATCTCAGAACACATAGGATATATTCTTAAGGACGTGCAATGAAGGGGTGTGTGCAGGGATGTGCATGAATTTCTTCAGTCTTCTCTTCTTGACAGGAGGTGCCTCCTGCTCAGTCTCCTTCCCACAAGGTTCCTGCTCCTTTCACTTTTTCATCTTCGTATTTAAAAAATAAAAATTTTCTCTATTGCTGTTGGTCTGAGCTCCAGTACTTTAGTCATCAATGAGAAGCCACATGTGATCTTATGAAAATAGCTAGGATCAGCTCTCATTAGAGTTGTGCAAATAGCAGGTTTTCCAGTTCACTGGATGAACTGAAAAATTAAAAAAAAAAATGTTTTGGGTTAACCTGAAATGGAATTTTTTGAATTTTTCAGCAAACTGAAAAAGTTGGAAAAAATGTTTCAGGTGAATGAAATATTTCATTCAAACGGAAATGAAATGTTTCATTTTGTTTGAAAATTTTTACCCTTTTAAAAATAAAACAAAAATGAAATAGAAGTAAATTTTGAAAGGAATAGTCATTTCCAATTGAAAATCAAAATATTTAATTTTTTTCCAATTTTTTTTGTTTTTTACCAGTACAATTCAGTTAGTTCAACATGAATTCTCAGTATGTTTCAGTCAACCTGAATGTTTTGGTGAAAAAAAGTGTTGTCCAAAAATTATTGCCCAGCTCTACTCAATGTAACCAACCAACTCCTGAGTGCTAATGCTTCCTATGCCACCCTTTGCATATGAGCTGTTGATGAACAGTGCCCAAAGTGATCAGAAGCACCCTGAGTAGGGTTGTGAAGTTACATGCTTAAAAATGGGATTGGGATATCTTCACAAATGTTTAAATTTTTTGTTGAATTACACAGTACCCCACTCTTGGGTGCCGGAGTTCAGCCTCATAGTTAGATTCCTTTTGTTGACCTAATCTTCACAGATAAAGAAGAACTGATTATAGAACTAAAAATTAATGGTACCCAGGGCCGGCTCTAGGTTTTTTGCTGCCCCAAGCAAAAAAAATTTTGGCTGCCCCCCCCCCCCCCGTTCTTTTTTTTTGGCTTTTACACATGTTTGCACTTTGCAGTTTTGTTTTGACTTTTTAAAATTAAAAAAAAATGAAAACAGAGAATTTGTAGTTAGTGAAATAAAACAATTTCCTACTAGTTTAATTTTAACATTTAATTTTAACAAAAACACAATTACAAACAATTTGAATTCAACTATACACTGTAATGAAAAACTTTAGTGTCTTCCAGTTTCTCATAAATTAAAAGAATTTATATGAACTGAATTTTTCTGTTTTTTATACTTGCGTAGTCTTTTAATAAGTCAGTGAAATCTAAATTTTTTGCAATAGTACTTTCAATTGAAATTAATGCCAGTCCTGACATACGATTTTGAGACATGGTGGACCTCAAATAATTTTTTAATAATTTCAGTTTTGAGAAACTGCACTCACCAGAAGCCACTGATACTGGTAATGTTAAAAGAATGCGTAATGCAATAGCAGTGTTTGGAGTGAAAAAATCATTTCATGCTATAAATTCTAATACTTTTAGAGGAGAAGTTTTAGGACTTATTAGCTCAGATAAAGCTATTAATTCTTCATACAATTCTACTGCATCAATGTCAGCAGCGTTATCAGTACTGAGCGCTAAATGTAGGTGTTGGCACTGCTTCATTAGGTCTTCTTTGGAAAACTGATTTTTAATATTTCCAGTATCGTATAAAAATTCAAAAGTTTCACAATGACCATGCAACTGACAAAATCTTTCTTCAATGGAAGTTATAGCTACATCCAAAATACAATAGAAACATTCAACTTTAAACCTTTCGTTTGGATTGAGAATAGGATCATCATGAGCCTCATAACAAAACTGTCTTGTTTTTTTCCGAGGACGAATGAATTTTTGAGGTGCAAACGTTGGTTCAAAATCAAGATCCTCTGCTATTGTTGTTGCTTCTTTGACAGTTTCTTCAAATCCTTCATCTGAATGGTATTTTTTTAAATATTCCAGCGTTTTATTCAAAATCATCTTTGCCTCGGATATGTCTATGGTTATGTTCTGCATAACTTTGCTGGTCAAATTAATTTGATTTCGAATATTGTGCCAAATAACCGTGCAACATGAAAATTGAAACTGCATCATTTTCTGAGCCAATGTTTCAGCTTCATGTTGAAATGAAGGATCATATGACAAGTCCTGGCTTATTTCAAATAGTGCATTGTAACTCTCTCCTGATGAATATCGGAATGGTCTAATAGCTTCTATCCTGCTTTCCCATCTAGTTTGACTCAGAGGTTTAAGTGTGAGTTTTTGTTCAAGATGCTTCTTCAAGACTGCCCAACGGTGTATGGAAGCACTAAAAAAGTTGTAAATTGCTTGCACTGTGGTAAAATATGAAACGGCATCTTTAGATGATTTGGCAGCATCACTGACAACCAGATTGAACGAATGCGCATGGCAAGGAATGAAAAAAGCTCGATTGTTTAAATTCAATATTCTTTGCTGTACACCTGCATGTCGTCCTCGCATGTTTGAGCCATTATCGTACCCTTGGCCGCGCATATTTTCTAAAGGTATTCCATAGTGTTCCAATCTCTGTAGAATTACATCTGTGAGGGCTTTCCCAGTGGTTTCGTTCACTGGTATAAATTCTAGAAAGTGTTCACAAATTTTCACTTCTGCATTTTCATCAGTTTTCAGAAATCGTAAAACTACTGACATTTGCTCAGTTTTGCTCAGATCTTGAGTACAATCAACTATAATTGAGTAATATTTGGCATGTTTCAAATTCGATAAAATTTCATTACGCACTCCATTAGAAATTAATTCTATTATCTCATTTTGTGTATTTTTACCCAAATAATGGGTGTGAATCTCTCCATCTTTCACTCTTCGTACATGCTCAGCCATAACATTATCAAATTTTGCCAATAACTCAACCAATTTTAAGAAATTTCCATTGTTATTCTCATATAAAATATCTGAGGATCCACGGAATGCGAGGCACTGTTCGGCTAGGAAATTAATGATTGTCAGTAAACGTTCCAACACTGCTTGCCAATGTAGAATTTCTGAATTTAGTTGACGTTGCTGTACCGCATCGATTGTTGTACCGGTATGTAATCTGTTTGACAGCTCAATCCAATTTGTCAATGAGCATAAATGATTTTTTGATGTTTCATGTTCTTTCAAATGCTGATGCAAATTTCGCCAGTCATTAAAACCTGCAGTTGCCAGAAAAATGTCCGAGTTACAGAACAGTTTGCAGCAAAAATAAAAAACTACATCTTTGGTCTGTGAATACACTAACCACGATCTATTAATTTGTTCCCCATTTTTCATTTTTTTCTTCATACTGGATGGCATAAATCGACGATTTGACTCATTAAATGGATATTCAAATGTAGAATCTAGTTTTGAAGGGCCTTTTTTCACAATAATAATTCACATTGTATCAGTAATTATTGTCAGCCATGTACTTGGATCTGATCCTATGTCAGTCTCTCCACCTTCCAATAATTGTTCTTCAGTTTTAGATTTGGATAACAGTTCTTCATTTCTGGACTCTTCAGCTGAAGTAGTAAATCTTTGGATGGATTGTGATTGTTCGTCTTTATCAGTTAGTGAAGATAATCTTTGGTCAGATTGTTGTTCATCTTTATCAGTTGATAAAGGTAATCTTTGGTTCGATCGGTCTTCATCAGTTGATGAATAATCACCTTCAATGCATTGCTTAGAGCTTTCTCCTTGATTGTCGACTTTTTTAAAATACTTTTTTGAAGTACGAGATAGTTTTTCTAATTCTTTTTGCTGTTTCTCTCTTTGTTGCCGGGAAGCAGCACCAGAAAGTCGTTTTCGTTTTTGTCCCGGCATTTTAGCCCTATAACCACCGGCACCAACGCGAAACGGAAATTAGTGCGAATGGCGCCGATAGGGCAGCACAGTGCACACATGTAATCATGATTTGAGTGACCGTGTCACAACATGACATGATATTTTTCACGTTACACTCCTATTGCACTACTGTACTTGCCGTAGATAAGGCGCTAGTCATTGGGGCGAGAGAGCTCCCCACGAGCTTGGATACACACTGGACCCAGCTCTGCTGGCATTTTCCCAGCGCTGAGGCCGCCCAGCTGGGAGCCCGAGGGGCATGCAATAGAGAGAGCTCTGTGGCTGGAGGAGCCAAGGAAGAAGTGCTGGGCTTGCTGGACAGATGCTGCCCCTCTCTGCCAGGTTGCTCGCCCCCTGCAGGGGGAAGGCAGAAGGAGACTCCAGGCACCGGCACCCTGAGGCCACCCTGCTGGGAGCCCGAGGGGCATGCAATGGAGAGAGCTCTGGGGCTGGAGGAACCAAGGAAGAGGTGCTGGGCTTGCTGGGCAGATGCTGCTCCTCTCTGCCAGGTCGCTCGCCCCTGCAGGAGGGGAGGCAGAAGGAGACTCCAGGCACTGGAGTGCTGTGAGGGGCTGGGGAGGGAGGCAGCAGCCTCTGGGGCTCCAGCAGGCAGAAGCTCCCCAGGGGTCCTGGGGACCCTCCCGCCTGGCCCGACTCTTACTTTGCTGCGGATCTGGCCTGAAGTGGAGTCATCTCCGGACACCGCCGATCCCAGGGCCAGGGGCTGGGGCTGCTGCTGGATCCCAGCCCTGCTCATCCTTGGGCTTCGCCTTGGCCCTGGCATGAGCTGGACTCAGCCCGGGCTGCCACTCCACTCCCCTCTCCCCTCCCCTGGCAGGAGGCGGCACAGAGAGGAGGAGGAGGAGGAGGCAGAGGCGGGGACAAGCCGAGGAGGAGCGGATCGCCCGGGCGCCATGTTTCCCCATCCTCTGCAGCCGGAGCAGGGCTGTGCTACCGGCTCCCGCCTGAGGGGGAGCTGGCCGCTTCCCGTTGCCCACGGGAGAGTGGCGTGAACAAGCGGAGGAGTTGCCCGTCCTCTGAAGCTGGGGCAGGGCCGCGCTACCGGCTCCCGCCGCTCTCCCGCTGTCAGCGCCCACCCCCCAGGCGGAGCCAGTAGCGCGGCCCTGCCCCGGCTGCAGAGGACGGGCCGCTCCTCGGCTTGTTCACGCCGCTCTTCCGCGGTCAGCGGGAAGCGGCCACCTCCCCCTTAGGCAGGCGCTGGTAGCACGGTCCTGCCCCGGCTTCAGAGGACGGGCCACTCCTCAGCTTGTTCGCGTCGCTCTCCTGCGGACAACGGCCACTTACCTCCCAGCCGGTAGCTCGGCATTTTGCCGCCCCATACATTTTGCCGCCCTAGGCACCAGCTTGTTTAGCTGGTGCCTAGAGCCGCCCTGATGGTAACTTAGGTACAATGATCATGACTTTATCACATTTATGATGCGCAAACAGAAAAAGTCCAGACTAGTGATGGTTACACACACACACACACACACACACACACACACACACACTGCTTTAAAAGGGCTAACTTCAAAAAGCTGAAAATAATTATGAGCAAACTCAGCTGGGAGAAAGAATTTAATCAGAAAAATGTGAATGACAAAGAATACTTTACCAAATGCACGAAAAGCCACAATTGAGGAAGAAGGCAGTATTGATTTAAAAAAAAAAAAATCTGGTTTAGAGGTGAAGTGAAAGCAGCTATTATATATGGAATAAATGGAAATAAAAGGAAAGCTGATAGTAATGACTACAAATCAGAAGCTAGGAAAAGACAGTTACCTTTCTGTAACTGGTGTTCTTCGAGATGTGTTGCTCATGTCCATTCAACTCGCCACCACCAGTTCCTTGCACCCACAGTTCCTTCTTGCCGGAAATTCCGACAGTGGGGAAGGAGGGCGTGTTGTGGAATGGACATGAGCAATACATCTCGAAGAACACCAGTTATGGATCTTCTTCGAGTGCTTGCTCATGTCCATTCAACTTAGGTGACTCCCAAGCAGTACCCCTCGTAGGTGGGTAGGAGTTCACAGATGTGTAGATTGAAACACCATTCTGCCAAACCCAGCATTGTCCCTGGCCTGCTGAGTGATGGCATGGTGGGCCGTGAACATGTGCGCCGAGGACCACATCGCCGCTTGACAGATGTCCTGGATCGGGAAGTGTGCTAGGAAGGCTGCCGAAGATGCCTGCACTCTGGTCGAGTGGGCTCTGACGATCGGTGGCAGAGGGACTCCCGCCAATGCATAGCAGATCCAAATGCAAGAGGTGATCCAGTTAGAAATCCTCTGCGTGGACACTGGGAGGCCCTTCATCCTATCAGCTGTAGAGAGGAAAAGCTGAGTTGACTTACAGAACGGCTTCGTCTGATCTAGGTAGAAAGCCAGGGCCCTTCTTACGTCCAGAGCATGAAGGCACCTCTCTTCACTAGTCTCATGGGTCTTAGGGCAGAGGACCAGAAGGAAGATGTCCTGGCTCATGTGGAAAGTAGACACTACCTTGGGAAGAAAGGCCAGGTGGGGGCAGAGCTGGATCTTGTCCTTATAGAAGACCATGTACGGCGGTTCTGAGGTCAGGGCTTGCAGCTCGGAGACTCGCCTTGCTGACTTCACTGCCACCAGGAAAGCTTCCTTCCACGATAGATGAGACAGGGAGTATGAGGCCAAAGGGTCAAAGGGCAGGCCCATGAACCTGGACAGAACAAAATTGAGATCCCACTGATGGACTGGGGACTGAACTTGAGGAAAAAGTCTCTTGAGATCTCTGAGGAACCTGACTGTCATGATATGGGAGAACACCGTCTGTCCCTATATGGGCAGATGAAAGGTGGAAATGGCCGCCAGATGCACCCTGATGGAGGAATGTGCCAGGCCCTGGTTCCACAACTGAAGCAGCTAGTCTAAGATCGACTGCACTGAAGAATGTGAAGGGGAGATGCCCCGTTCAGTTGCCCAGCGGGAGAACCTCGTTCACTTTGCCAGGTAAGTCTGTCTAGTCAATGGCTTTCTACTCTTGAGGAGTACCTTCTGGACCCCTTCCGAACAGGCCCGTTCCTCAGGGTTCAGCCATGCAACATCCACGCCGTGAAGTGGAGGGAAGTGAGATTGGGGTGCAAGAGTTGACCGTGATCCTGTGACAGCAGGTTCGGTCGGTTTGGCCACGGAAGGATTGTCGACCGGCTCGATAGCATCCCGAACCAGTGCTGGCGAGGCCACGCCAGGACGATCATGATAACCTGAGCCTTGTGTCTCTTCATTTTCACTAGGACTTTGGTGGTGAGCGGAATTGGAAGGAATGCATACATCAGGCTTCCCGCTTACGGCAGGAGGAAGGCATCGGAGAGGGAGCCCTTGCTCAGACCCTTTCTGGAGCAAAACCTATGGCACCTCCTGTTCTGCCTGGTGGCGAATAAATCCACTTGGGAAGTTTCCCACTTCTGGAAGATCATGCCAACTACCTCTGGGTGGAGCACCCACTTGTGGTGAGAGGAGAAGTCCCTGCTTAGGTGATCTGCTAGCGTGTTCTTGGCACCTGGAAGCAACATGCTTCTAGGTGGATTCCATGGTCGATGCAAAAGTCCCAAAGACAGAATGCCTCTTGGCAGAGGGCGGAGGATCGCACTCCCCCTTGTCTGTTGATGCAGAACATTGAGGCTGTGTTGTCCATCAGGACTCTGACCACTTTGCCCGACAGGTAAGGTAGGAAGACCGTGCATGCTCTGTGCACCACCCTAAGCTCTTTGATGTTTATGTGCAGCATCATTTCTTCTGGGGACCACATACCTTGGGTCTGCAGGGTGCTGAGGTGTGCCCCCGAGCTGAGGTCCAAGGTGTCCGAAACCAACTTGACTGAGTGAGGAGTGCTATCGAAGGGGTCTCCTTCAGGACTTTCTCGGGGTTGGTCCACCATCACAGTGAGGTAAGTACAGTCGTGGGGATGGTAACAACCTTTTCCAGGACTGGGAGTAGACAGTCGCCAGCCATGGCTGCAGGGGTCACATCTGGAGCCTGGCGTGGCACACCACATATGTACATGCTGCCATGTGACCTAGTAGGTGCAGGCAAACCCTGGCCACGGTCAGGGGAAATGCGGAGACTTCTGCAATGGGGTCTGTCAATGCCCTGAATCTCTGCACTGGCAGGAACGACCTAGCATAGGTAGAGCTGAACACCGCTCCGATGAACTCTATCCTCTGTACCAGAACCAATGTGGATTTTTTTGTCATTTACTAACAGGCCAAGGCGATGGCAGATGGCTAACAGCATCGCAGCATGCCTTTTGACCTGGGACCTGGAGCAGCCCTTGACGTCTGAGGTAAACAGCCACCACCAACATGTACTTGATAAATACCTGCGGTGCTGTTGCTGGACCAAACAGGAGGGCCGCAAACTGACAGTGGTTGGGACCTACCATAAACCAGAGGAAGCGCCTGTGTCCCTCAAAGATGGTGATGTGAAAATATGCATCTTTCTGATCGAGGTTGGCGTACCAGTTTCCCAGATCCAGGAAGGGGATGATGGAGACCAGGGACACCATGCAGAACTTCAGCTTTTCTAGGAAGTGGTTCAGGTTTTGCAGGTCCAGAATAGGTCGCAGACCGCCCTTGGCCTTTAGGATTAAAAAGTAGCAGGAATAGAACCCCTTGTTCCTGTACTCCGAAGGAACAACCCTCACCGCACCTAGCTGCTGTAACCCATCTACCTCCTGTATGAGGAGACTCTTGTGAGAAGGGTCCCTGAAGAGGGATGGGGAGGGTAATGGATGAAGTTGATGGGAATGGGTGGGCAGTAGTCCAGAGAATAAAGCAGTATTAAGGGAAGAAATATGTGACTGCTGTTTATAGGGTCTATGCGTTGGGACCTGGAGTAGTGGGGCAGGCCTGAGTCCTGCCCCTTGGGAATTGACCTAAGCCCCAAGAAGAGGATAAGACCCATTTAGAAGCCTGAGCAAAGGGCTTGAATTTAATAGACTTGGGGATGGGGCTGAAGACCCTGGTAAGGGCAGACAGACTGTCTATTGACTGCCTGATTAACCACCCCCTGGAAGGGGACTGAATGTAAGGAGTGAGCTGGCTGGATTGCTGGGACACCAGAGAACCATTGAGGACAAAGACTCTCCAGGGAGAAAGCCCTGGTGGTACTGATATATAACAGGGCAGAGATGGACTTAAAGCTACCACAGAAGGGGCTGAGAACTGAGCCCAGAGACAGGGCTGCAGATACCAACAAGGGCACAGCTATAGTTCTTTGTTGGACCTTTGTTATCCTGGAAGGGGTTCATCCATTTAGATGATGTGTGACTTAGCTGGATAGCTTACCACTGAAAACCTGCCTGATGAGGGTAACAAACTACAGGGGACACCAGGAGAGAGGGCAGGATCATACCCAGCTGATAGGAGGTGCTCACGAGAGGTGAGTGCACCACATCATAGGCACACAATAAATGGATCAAAATCTGGCTAACTGATAGGTCTTGTAATTCCCTGTTTACAAATATATTATCACTGAGCAGGTTTGTTTCTAGTGGGGTCCCATAAGGATTGTTTTTTGGCCCTGCCATTTAACAATTTTATCAATGACCTGGCAGAAAACATAAAATCATAACCGATAAAGTTTGCAGATGACACACAAATTGGAGGAGTGGCAAATAACAAAGATTGATACATTGATACAGAGCCATCTGGATCGCTTGGTAAACTGGGCACAAGCAAACAACATCTGGTTTTAATATGGATAAATGTAAAGCTGTATATGTAGGAACAAAGAATGTAGACCAGTGGTCCCCAACCTTTTTCGTCTGGCGGGCGCCATGCGGTGGACAAGCATCTGCCGAAATGCCGGATGCTCGTCCGCTGGCCAGTACGTGGGCGCACTTTATGCCCCAGTGGGCGTCATGGCGCCTGCAGGCACCGCGTTCGGGACCCCTGATGTAGACCATACATACATGATGGGGGACTGTATCTTGACAAACAGAGACTCTGAAAAAGATTTTGGGGGTCATGGTGGATAATCAGCTGAACATGAGTTTCCATTGTGACTCTGTGAAAGGGCTTATGCGATCATGGTATGCATAAACAGGGGATTCTCAAGTTATAGTAGAGTCGTCATTTTACCTCTGTATTTGGTATTGGTATGGCTGCGGCTGGAATAGTGCGTCCAGTTCTGGTGTCAACAATTCCAAGAGGATGCTGATAAATTGGAGAGCGTTTAGAGAAGAGTCGTGAGACTGGTTAAAGGATTAGAAAACCAGTTTTCTAGTGATAGACTCAAGGAGCTCAATCTATGTACCTTAACAAAGAGACAGTGAAGGGGTAACTTGATTAGTCTGCAAGTACCTACATGGGAAACAAATATTGGATAATGGGCTCTTCTGTCTAGCAGAGAAAGGTATAGAACACTCCAATGGCTGGAAGTCAAAGCTAGACACATTCAGATTGGAAATAAGGTGTACATTTTTAACAGTGAGGGTAATTAACCATTTGAACAATTTACCAAGGGTTGTGGTGGATTCTTTATCACAGGCAATTTTAAAATCAAGGATGGATGTTTTTCCAGATCTGCTTTAGGAATTATTTTGGGGAAGTTCTATGGCCTGTGTTATACATGAGGTCAGGCTAGATGATCAGAGTGGTCCCTTCTGGCTTTGGAATCTATGAATACTTTGCAGCCAAATGCACCTCCACCCTGTAATGCACAAGAGAAAGACCAGTCATTTACTTGGGCGTAGTGTCCTCATGCTTTTCTTTTTCAACAGCTGCAGCTTTCATTCATAGAGTTACAATTAGCCCTTGTTATGGGGTTTGTTTTGTTTTCTACAGTTTATGCACTTTACTATGATGTTATATAGGCAGGGCTGGCTCCAGGCACCAGCTTAACAAGCAGGTGCTTGGGGCGGCCAAGGGAGAGGGGTGGCACCTGCGGCAATTCAGGGGCAGCAGGTCCCTCACTCCCTCTAGGAGCGAAGGACCTGCCGCTGAACTGCCGCCACCGATCGCAGCTTTTTTTTCCAATGGCCGCCGCCGATCGCGGCTTTTTTTTTTTTGCTTGGGGCGGCAGAAATGCTGGAGCCGGCCCTGTATATAGGTAATAGTTTCATTAAGTTCTGGGGGAGTAGGGGGGAAACAATTAAGAACTGGAATGAATAGAGCTCAACTCCATTACAGAATCTTCTCCAAAGATGGTAATGGGACACAAAGTGGGGAAACTCCTCTATTGCTGATTTTTTAGCAGGTCTGCATTTTGGAGAGAAGGGTTGGAGGTAAATGATAGTGGGAAGTGAGCACTGCAGATCAAGTTTGATCAGTTCTTTCAAAGTAACTGCCCTCATTCCTTTGTGTTTTATTTCTTTGCATGTTCTGATCTTTGCCTCATCTTCTGCATGCTCATGCTTAATTTTTTGTTTTACTTCAGAAAGGCTGTGACTCAGATCCTGCTGGAACTAATTAGATGTCATCTCTTCAATACTTTGAGCAATGCTCAGCACTTTAAAAAAAGTCTCTTCTGGTACTGTCATCAGATCTTAAAAAAAAAATCCTCCCTTTTGCCACAGATCATGTCCTTTTTTTCTTCCTGCCTGGCTTGTGAATACAGCTGAAATTATGACTATTTTCATTTTGATTCCACATTTATGCACAATCATCAACAACCATGAGTTACAGCAATATTGTTGATATGCTGAGTCAGGTATCAAAATAATGGAAATGCATAGGTCCTATGATAAGAGTGGTTATTTTAGTCCTCATATTCTCAGTAGCAGAATTTGATTTTTCAGTAAACGAATTATACTTGTTTAAAGTCCAGAGGGCTTTTCAGTCAGATTGCAACAATTTCCAAGTAGGTCAGATTAGTTGACAGTGTCACTTTAAGCCTTGCTCTGAGATGGCTTTAAAAAGATCTCAGAAAAGTCCTTTCCCAGTCTTTCCATTCCTTTGAGACCAATAGAAGAGACAGGGCTGTCATTTTGAATTAAAAATAGAATGTCGAATAAATACTACTACTAGTGGGTGACTGTTCATGTGATAAAAAGTGCTTCTGCGAGTCAGACAAAGGTAAAAGTTCTCTAATGTGTCAAACATGACTCGTCTACCTTACAGACTCATTGAAGTTGTTATGAAGCCTAACCTGCTGATGACACTGGCATCATTAATAAAACATCTGAAATGCTGCTGGCTGCAATAATTTATTACAAGTAAAAAAGAAAGAGGTATGTTTTACAATTTAGAAAAAGATAATCAGTGGATAATCTAAGGGACTTCAAAAAAGTGGAAGTGCAGTTCTTTGTTCAGTGGCGTTAGGCAGTGGATGCTGTAGTGTAGGAGTCAGTCACTGAGAAAAGCCATTTATAATTGAACAGCAAATAGCAGCAATAAATAAATTATACCTTTCTTTTTTCCATTTTGGAAAAAAAATGCAAATACTTTTGATACAGACATACAAATAATGCCCTGTAAAATAGTTTGAAACCAAACTAAAGTTGAGCTAGATGCAGTCACCTGAAATAGTTGGGATTATTTGCAGGTTTGCAAATGTGCAGACATTCCAGCTCAACACACTTTTTCAATCCAATGCGTGTAAAAGCCTAGTTTATTCTGAAGCCTTCATCTCTGGATAGTAAAAGTGTTCATAAAAGTGAATCACTACTCAACAACTAAATATCATGTTCTACAATATGAAAAACTGGTTTGTCCATGAGTATAAGTGACTTTCATAAACAAGATTTTTTTTAAAATTAAATATTTAGGGTTTAGTAGTTTGAGATTTTCTTTGTGCAGATTTTACAAGGAATTATATATATTGTTTTCTTTTAAAAAAATTCTTTTCACTTAAGGTCAAAGAACTGATACACTACATGCATAATTTAAGTAGTACAGTGAAACCTGTTCTAAAGACCACCTTAAATAAGAAATCCCGTCTCAAATAATTTCCCTCAACAGCTCCTTACAGTGTCCCCTAGGGTTTCCCATACAATTCTGTTCAATCTTTAGTTAAAAGAACATTTTTATTAGACAACCAATTTTCGCTGTCCCCTTCAGTGTTTCCTTGTCAGGTTCAACTATATGTATGTTGCTCTGAACGCCAGAGGAAACCTGAGACACTTGCCCAATTTTAAATCCAAAAAGAGTAACCTCTGCATAGGGGTAATATGAAACTGCCATAACTATTCCTTGGAAATGATTCATTTGGCAGCAACATCACACTTACCCATACCTACTGCACAATTCTGATAAGTCTGGTTTGAACTGAAAGGCTTTTCTCAACTATAATTAATGGTCAGACTAATTTAAAGTCAATAACATCTAAAACGTAATAACTGATAAATAAAGGCACTTGACTTTTTGTGATACTCTCCCTTTAAAATGAAAACAGGATTTTAATCATGCACGATATACTAGTTTGACAATACTGTGATTAAATAAAAATATTGCTTTAAATAACGAGGTATCCATAGTAGGGCACTAGGCCTTGGAGGCATGCACACATCCCAATGAACCCGTTGTTGATTTGTGCCCTTTAAAACTGGGAGCTGCAGGAGCAGGGCACATGACTAGGAGAAAACATGTGACCTGGTATATGAAAACAAAGTACAAAGCTTCTTCTCTCTGGGGCAGGGGAACAAAAAAGAGAGACCCAGGTTCTAGGAAGTTAGTGTGGGTCTCTCTGTAGTAGCTAGGTGGGGCTATCAAAGGGGAAGGGTGTCCTTTCCCATCCCAACTGGTTGATGCTGGGGAAAAAAGGGTTAATACCTAATATTTCAAATTTATTTGCTTCTGTTTTGGGACTAGTATTTGGAAATAAAACAAGCCTTGAGGAAAGCGGGCTAGTGTTGAGAGCTTTAGTCTACCTTCCCAGCCAGTAAGTTTGCCTACCAGTTTACAGTATCTTTTCTATATTTTCCCAAGTGCCCCTCTTTATTTCATATTGGGCTATTATTTCAAGATGGTGTAAGTAATAATGAATGTCAGGTTTAGCTTGCCAAGTTCAGCTGCACAGGCAGAACAGAAATTGTGCATAACATACCACAGAAGTACATAATGAATATCTCCCATCTAAATGATGAAATATTAAACATAGTCACTACACAGGTGACAGCAGAATATGGATCTCATTATGTAAGGCAGAGACACAGACCTGCTTTCTGTCATCTCTTATTTAGGCTCCTTACTGTTACCATGCCTAGGCAGATAAATGGCTTCTCATTTCTAACAAATACAATTATAACATTTCCTAGTATTCTATTCTGATTATGTTTATGATGTGTGAACACATTGCTTCAACGGTTAAATACATTCAGATGTTAGCTACAATTTTATAACATTTAAAAGAGCTAATCACTATATCAATATGAAAAATTACAGTGTAGCTTACAAAAATGTAATAAACATGGACAATTCAGGAGAACTGGATACTTAAATAACTAAAGGTTTCTACTGTCTTGAAGTAATAATTTTAACCTGGCCAAAATAAACTCTGAGGCTGAAGACTGTGAATTTATTAAGCCCAAGATATGCATATCACCAAGTTTAACACAAGAACCCTTAAATTATTTTATACTGAAATGTGCTTTCCACCCTCTCAGGTTGGCTCTGTGCACAGAATTCCTCTTCCATGTTCCCACAACATGCTTCAACTTGTGACCTCCCTACCTTGTCTCACCCAACTCAATCTTCTCATAACTCCTTCTCCTCCTCTTTGACCCTTATTGGAAAACTTAGTTCCAATCCCTCCCTATCAGTAATCCCTTTTATTAAAAACAAACAAACTGTATTTAAAATCCAGATTTAGGTGAAATGATAGATTGGGGAGAAGGAAGAGAAGATGAGGCAATACGTTTGTTATGGTCACACAGATTGGGAGTTCCAAGGGCAACTGCCAACCAAAGTGAAGGGATTTGCTGAATTACTGTGTAGTTATAGAGTATGATGACATACTCTAATGAGTAGAGTAAATCCCTCTACTCTGGCCTATAATGTCTTTCGGCCAATCAGAGTGAAGGGACTGGCATAAATACAATAAGTATACAATTATGGGTCAGCACATGTACAGTTTTGCCTGTGCTCTAACTGGCTCAGACAATTTCACTTCAATACAATGTCTGATATGCGTATTTTTCCTAATTTTTATTAGCTGAAATTTGTTTAATGTACAGCTCTTTGAACACCAAAGCACTGTATGCGTGCTAAGGGTTACTATCAGACTGTCACTGAAAAAATAATATTGGAATGCTCAAAACAGAGTTCATTTGCTTAAGTTAACTTGAGAGTTAATGAAGGTTAAATACAGAAACTAACTTTCAAAAGTAAACATTTTAAACTGAGAATTAAAATGGGGCATCTGGACCAAAATGTTTAAAAAACATTGTTTTCAAATTTCCTTCAGACATCGCTGTTTAGAACTGAAAGTGTCAACATTAATTACCTGCTTCATATTGAAGTCAATACTAACTTCAATAAACACTTCATCAGTTTAAATTGACGTGAAGAATATTCACTAACTTGAAAAGAAATTACCTATTCTAGTAACTACATCTAGTTAAAGAACCTCTATTTGATTTTTCTCAAATATTTTTCAGTACTGCCTGTGCAAAATGGCTTTTAGTGTCCTCAAAAGGGCCCTCTGTGGCCAGACATCTTTTGTGCCATCTCTTCAAATTGCATACATTAAAGAGATTAGGTTTGCGGTTTCTTTTACACACAGTGATGACAACTGCTGGGAAACTGTCACTCTTGTGCTTTCAAACAATTGGTCTGGATATGTGAAATCTGAAGAACCGGAAGCAATAGCTGGAAAGCATCCTGAATATAGGTAGTGCTGTTGCAGCCCTAATGAGAGAAAAGATGTGATTCAGTAACATATTTTTCATGCATCTCAGTGACTCTATTCATACTCAGTCTGGCTGGTGCTACATCAGGATACAAATTCATCTGAGATTTTAAAAGCTCTATCCAAGTACACTGGAAATTACAACAAGAACAGCCATATGGAGTCAGACCAATGGTCCATCTAGCCCATTATCCTGTCTCCAACAGGGGCAAGTGCCAGATGCTTCGGAGTGAATGAACAGAAGAGGGCAATTACAAGTGATCTATCCCCCGTCCTTCAGTCCTAACTTCTGGCAGCTGGAGGTTTATGGACACCCAGAGCATGGGGTTGCATCCTTGACCATCCTGACTAGTAGCCATTGATGGACTTATCTTCTGTGAACTTATAAAATTCCTTTTTGAACCCAGTTATATTTTTGGCTTGCACGACATCCTCTGGTAATGAGTTCCACAGTTTGACTGTGTATTGTGTGAAGAAGTACTTTCTTGTGTTTGTGTTAAACCCGATGCCTATTTAATTTCATCGAGTGACCCCTAGTTCTTGTGATATGTGAAGGGGTGAATAATACTTTCCTATTCATTTTCTGCATAACATTCATGATTTTATAGACCTCTATCAGTCCCCCCCCCTTACTTGTCTCTTTTCTCAGATGAACAGTCCCAGTCTTTTTAATCTCTCCTTCTATGGAAGATGTTCCATACTCCTAATCTTTCTGTTGTCATTCTCTATACCTTTTCCAATTCTTATATCTCTTTTGAGATGGGGTGACCAGAATTGCATGCAGTATTCAAGGTGTGGGCATACCATGGATTTATATAGTGGGATTATATCTTCTGTTTTATCATCTATCTTTTTCCTAATGGTTCCTAACATTGTTAGCTTTTCTGACTGCTGTTATACATTGAGTGGATGTTTTCCGAGAACTAGCCACGATGATTACAGCTCATTTGGACCCCATCATTTTGTACTCATATTTGGGATTGTTTTTCAATGTGCATTACTTTGCACTTATCAACACTGAATTTCATCTGCCATCTTGTTGGCAAGTCACATAGTTTTGTGAGATCCCTTTGTAACTCTTTGCAGTCAGCTTTGGACTTACAAAATTAAGATAGTTATCGTCTGCAAATTTTGCCATCACACTGTTCATTCCCCTTTCCAGATCATTAATGAATATACTGAACCACTGAGGTCTCAGTACACATCCTTGGGGAACCCTGCTATTTACCTGTCTCCATTGTGAAAACTGACCATTTATTCCCATGCTTTGTTTTCCACCTTTTAATCAATTACTAATCCATGAAAGGACCTTCCCTCTTATCCCATGACTGCTTAGTGTGCTTAAGAGCTAAACGACCTTACGTAAGGCTTTTGGAAAGTTCAAGTACATATTCAGATAATAACTCTTTTCTTCTTTGTAAAAAGTTTATAGCAAGCAAGCATCATTATATACAGAGGTATGTTGTCCCCTATTTGACTGTGCATCACCTTCTAGAGTTGTGTATGTAATGTAGGTGGAATATACCTTCATGTGGTCAGGAGCAGAATCAATTTCCTCGACAAAAAGCATCAAATCTTTCCACCCACAGAGCTAATTTCAGACCTGCTGCATGAGGATGTAGCACGGCTGAAATCAGTGAGTTTAAAATTATTCATATATTGCAGCATAAATGCATTATTATATTATATACTGAATCTCTAATACAATGTAGAACAGCTGCTCACATTTCTTTAGTATGCTGTAATTCTGGGCTGACTAATGGCAAATCTTCGTATGGGTATACAAGACCTGGATTCCCCAAACTTTGTGGTATGGAGTGAGCCTCAATTTCAGATCCAAATGTCATGGTTCAAGCGTTGTTAGGAATTTATCCAAGAGTTATGGTACAGTAAAATGTGCCAACTTAGGTACTAGCAACTTTAATCTCTACACCACAATAAGAGGAAATATAAAAAGAATCTTTACTATAAAGCCAGGAATCTTTACAATAGTGTTTTTAAATATATTGCTTATTTAATACAAAATAGTCTATTTCAGGGGTTCTCAAACTGGGGGTTGTGACCCCTCGGGGGGCACAAGGTTATTACATGGGGGGTCGCGAGCTGTTAGCCTCCACCCCAAACCATGCTTCACTCCAGCATTTATAATAGTGTTAAATATAAAAAAGAAAGTTTTTAATTCATAAGGGGGGTCACACTCAGAGGCTTGCTGTGTGAAAGGGGTCACCAATACAAAAGTTTGAGAATCACAAGTCTATTTGCAATTGACTATTCAGATAATAGATCTTTTTTCCTTTTTTGTAAATGGGTCCCCAGTGTTAGGTTAAAGCTACACAGTAACAATGTGCATTCTGTACTGTATAGATTTTTATTTTTAAAGATAATATGTGGCTAGTTGGCAGAGCAAAAGAATGGGTGCCACAGATATATTAAACTTTAATCCTATATGAGCCAATCACTGTCTGTTGATATTACGATCTTTTGAACTCCTTCTGTCTCAGTCAACCTGAGTGTAAAACTGAGTAAAAAGCAGGGACTTTCTAAAACTTACTGAGCCTTTCTTGGTCAAAACTAGAACTGGGTGAAGAATGAGAAAAAATATTCATGAACATTTTGACTTCAACAGACACTTGGTTTGACCAAGATTGCTCTTATTTTTATGCACTTGTGAATATTTGTACAAGTGCAATTTAGTGTGGTTATGTGTGTGTGGGATCATGGGTAAGATTAATTTAATCACAAAATAAAACTTGTTTTAAATCACTGTTGTGTTTGAAGATTAGGTTCAAGCAATGAGGGAAGAACAACACAACTATACTTGAGTATCCTTGCAGCTCAAACTGTGAATATTCAATCCTGGAAGGAATAATCACAGTAAACTGTTCAAGCTAACCGTAGGGCTGAAATTAGTTGTTTGACAAATGTTTTATGTGCACAATCACAAATAATGAATAGATTAATAACCTTAGTCTGTTCATAGGCAATATCTGAGCAGGAAAAAAGGCTAAACTTGCTGAATAAATTGCATATTGTGAATTGTTCACCCAGCTTAGTCAATACATTACAACACATAGTCCGTGTTCTTAGGAATCCTGACAAAATTTAGTATTACTGCTCTGGTCCAGCATTTGTGGATGACTTCTGAACACAAAATGGAGTTGTTTATGAGATGGCACAGAATTACAATGCCATTACCATTACATTTGTATGGTTCTTTATAGGGACATAAATGTGTATGCTTCATTTCAAAATGAGTTTATCAAAATTTTTCCTACTGTGAAAAAATTGAAAGCTTACCTCTAATAGCACACTACTGACCATTGGGTTAAGGAGCTCTGCCTTCTTGTTACTCTGTAGAAAGACAAATATTGACAAGATGTAATGCCAGGGCTAAACACAGATATTTAACAGTAATATACTTGCTTAGTAATGGATTAGTTTTGGCTGTATGAATTTTGAGAAGGCCTTGGCTCAGCTTGATTCTCTTTGATGAAAATAAGGTTTTCAAGGAAATACACAAGTTCAAGATAATTTTAATACTATGGCATACTACTTTTGATAACATTTAACATTCATCTGTCTATACTTCTCTATTTGCCTTGTACGGTATCACAGTGTATAAGATGGGCTCATTGTTTTATCTGATTCTTTGGCTATGTCAAATGCCACAGAATTTGAGGCCATCTGTAAGAATTTAGGACTGGCCAGTGGAGAGCATTTTTTTAAATGGTAGATGTGGTCAGATCCTCTTTTCTCTGTGCACTTTGCCTTGTCACATAATGATGGCAGAGACTTGCAGAAAGAATTGCTTTCGTCTAACATTGAACAGGGAACTTTATTAGAACACATAAAACAGTATTTTTTCAATTCACTGTAGAGCTTCTGCTTTGAACTTTCGCAGACCCCCGTTCTGCTTGGTTTCTGTTACAGAGTTAAAGAAACAGGACAAATATCCTCACACCTTGTAAGCAGTTTAAGCACTGAAATGTGTTTATGAAGAGGTAAAGAGTATCTTTAAAAGAACAGGGAGAGAAGTGGAGGCAGTTTGGAGGGAGATGGAAGAACAAAAGAAAGTGGGGGAAGGGGAAGGGGGAGGGAATGAGGGTAGAAAGAGAAATAGCAGAACAGTATCTTTATTGTCCGGAACTAGAAAATCTATTCCATATCCCCTTGTTTAGTTGATTATCAATAAACCTCTTAAACATAAAGAAAGTAGTGTCAATTAAACATTATTGATTGTAAGAATCAATGGTAAGTGCAAGCAGGAAGAAAGAAATCTAGAGCGATAAACAAAGGAGATACTTCCTAGTTCTGAATAATTGCTAACTTTTAGGAAAAAGGCCACAATTACATTATAATGACTATATGCCTGAATTATATAGCACTGCTGCTATTCTGATGATAGAGCTCTTCCATTCTACACAACTACTGCAGAGGCCTGTGGCATTCCCAGAAAATTACCTTTTGTCCAGAATCAATCCAGCTGGGTATGTGAGTTAGCCAAATATTTGGAAAATTTGGTTGGTGGTTAACTCTATGCACATTATAATTATCATGTTAGATGCATGTAATTTTCATTCTGTACATCCTGCGATGGGAGCAGTGTAAAGATGCACTGTCTCTGTAAGGAGCGCAAGGAGGGACTGGACTCCCTGCGACACCATTTTTTGCTGAGCTCCCATCCACACAGCCTGTACAGTCCTGTTGGATGATGCTTACTGCTTTCCTTAGTGCTGGTGGGAGCCAGCATCATCTCTTTCCCCGCTGGCACAACCTGAAGGCACATATGGATGGGGCAGTGGTTCTGAGGCACCAAGCACAGGGCCTGAGGCTGTCCCCTGTGTGGAGCATACTGGGGGTCGGAGAGCTCCTTGTGCCCAACTTCTCATACCCTGCACAAATGCCAGTAACAATTTGGGCCTGAACTCTATGTTCCTGTATCGTAAAACCCTCCTGAATGCCTATGCACCAAGGGACAGAAATAAAGTTGCAGTGAAATCCTTAGCTCTGAATATCCTGAGTTGGGTCTGATTAATATTTCATGGCTAATTTTTTCTGCGTGCATACATTTATATGCTAAAACATGCTTAGAAAACGCAGAAATAGGCAGATTCATCTGAAATAACTGGAAGCAATGTAAATTATTCAAAATAAAAGCAATCCAATAAATTATGTTAGTTTTTAAATAACTTTGAAAAGATATCCAGTGATGCCCTGAAGTAGCTCGCAGGAGCCTCTTCTTAAAATTCCAACAGGCCTGGGGAAACTTCCGTGTCTTTGATAAGAATTCATGCTCCCTGGATAATCCCTACCAGACATGGCTTCACAAAACTATTTCTAAAGAGCAACTTTTTTCCCTTTGGATTGTGCCAGATCACTTGATTGTCAGGTAAGTTCAAAAATATTTTGTGGTGGAGTTTATCACCTCTGCTCTGCTGACTCCCATAAAGGTCTTCACTCCTTCCCCATTTCAGGTCACACAAGCTATGTTACACTAGTAATATCCTCTGTACATTTTTCAGGAACAAAGTGTAAATGTTTCCAGCCAGAGCAGTAAATAGAAGTTTGTTTTCTAAGTAGGTTAACTTGCTATAGTGAGAGTGTGATTTTGTTTAAACAGAAAAAAAAGGAATAGATTCTCTAGCCTTTCAATCTCCTCACTACAAACACGAGGGGATTTATCAGTCACTATGGGATAATTTATGATGTGAAGCCCCTCTGGGAACATACTGCCCGTGATAATGCTCCCAATGTTGTATTTGGGTGTTTTTGTTTTTTTTAATACAGATGCATATAAAAGAAGGGGCTGGGTAAGGGGCTGCTGCAGTTCTTCGATGTGTGTGGGCCACTCAAGGGGAGTGGGCTGGGGGAATGGCAGAGGGATACCTAGTAGGTCCAGGAACTCTGTGGATCCAGTTGCTACAAAACCAGCCTAGGGAAGGCAGGGCATATCACAGGATCTAGCAACAGTGGTGGATCTGCTGAAAGGGTGCTCTGTGTTCTGGATCTGGCTGGGGTTGGAGCGGACTGCAGCTCTCCCTATTTCTAGTCTTGCACATAAAGCCAGTTTTCACAGGGAATGAGAATCTCCAGCCCGCCCTATTTCTAGTCTTGCACATAAAGCCAGTTTTCACAGGGGATGAGAATCTCTCTTAAAGAGGTTATGTTTATAAAATTTAACAAACAATAAAAAGGAAATGCTCTCATATCTTACCCCGGTGGCAGTTAAAGAATCAGAAAACTTCTTAGATAAAGACAACACTTCATTGCACATGGCACTTGTTAAACTGGTTATAAAAAAGAAAAGAGACAAACGTTAAAAATATACTCCTGCTTTATCTCAGAAGTCAAAGTTCTGCTGACAATCTTGATCATGATGGAGGCTTTATGCTTTGGATTTGAAAAATCCAGCACTGGTTACAGCTGGAGACAGGATACCAGAGTAGATCAAACATTGGTCTCTTTTGATATGGCACGGTTTTGGTTTTTTTGTAAAAGTACTAGACTTTTAGTCTAATTATTGCTTTACTTAAAGTTATACCAACCCAACGACTAAAAATACCACTGGAAATAAATACTCCTGCTCCCAGCTAGAAAGAATGTAATGAGTTTTTTTTTCTCTCCAAAGCAGTGGATTGTATTAATAGAAGAAGCATTGTCTAGTGGTTAAAGCACAGGGTTGTGAATGAGGAGATCTGGATCTAGTCCCAGCTCTGTCACTGACTTGTATAACTGTACCTCAGTTGGGGCTCAATCTTGCAAGGAGCAGAACATTCTGGCTCTAATCCAGCAGACAATTTAAGTACTGAATTTTAAATAAAAGTGCCCCCACTGACTTTAATGGGATTATTCACATGCTCAAAATTAAGTATGTGCATAAGTAGTTTGCTAGATCAGGATCAGAATGTTCACCACCTGGTGGGGGTCATGTGTTTAGGGGTTAATCCAAAAACCACTAACGTCAGTGGGAGTTTTTGTATGGTCTTCAGTGGGTTTTGAATTGGATCCTTAGGTCCCAGTTTTGAACCTGGGATTCTTGAAGTTAGGTGCCCACTCCTGTGGGTTGGCAAAGAGTTGGTGATGAATATGGCATAATTGCTTAGAAATAGATTTTTGTGTCCTTTTGGCAGAGTACAAATGATAAGACCCTATTGTGGAGTACAAAAGCAAATTCTGTGCATGTTGGTATACTATCTTTGGTAGTGCTGGTAAAAAGTGCATCTAAAATGAGTGTGCACATTTCAGCTCTAATATAGCAACAAAAAGTCATCAACTTGTGCATCTGTTGTGTTTTTTGTAAAAATATATCTGATATGCATGTCAACAAATCACAGGCAGTCTGTGATTTGATTGCTTTTGAAAATAGAGTGGCAGAAACTCTAAAGTCAGTCCTGTTTGTTGATGTGTTATGGTGTCTGCAAAAGCTCTGGACTCAATAAAACTGCGAATGTTAAGCAAGCGCATACTAATGACAAAAATAAGAAATAAAAAAAATTATATTTACTTTGTCATAACTTTTGCTTGGTCCTGGGCTGTCTTTTCCACTTCTTGCCCATGAAGAATTAACTCTGCTACTTTATGAAGCTGTTCGATACAACGAGCTGTTATCTCGGCAAGGCTTTCAATAGATAGCATGTAGACTTCCTTAAATGAAACAAAGAAACAGTAACATAATTTCTATAGACTGAAGAAGAGGCTTTGTAAACTGGGGCAGAGTACAAACTGGGAGATATCAGTGCATACAAAGCCAAGGAATATCAGCTGTTACCCATCCTTGAGGAAAGGGGGATGGCAGTATAAGGACCTCATGCTTGCTTATCTCCGAGAAGCAAAAAAGCAAAACTGCCATTCATTTCAATGGAGGCAAGTCCGAGCCCTAGGAATTTCTATGGTGGAGTTTTTGGTTCTGGTCCCGATAGATGCTGAAATTGAGCCCTTAACACTCATGGAATTTACACTGATTTCATAGGGAGTTGAGAGGATCACGCCATCCCCAAAGCACATTTCCATAGTGAAAATGAATTATATTCCTGATAAAAAATTCATTTTGCTAGCAACAAAGTGACTATACATAAACTCTTTCTAATCTCAACTCTCAGTGGTTTAGCAGTATCTGAAAATCTGCAATAATATAATCTATAATATACACAGTACAACTCAGTTTCTTACATTTTAAAGTGTATGAATTTTTTTAAAGGGAACATAATGGATTTTTTTTATTAGAGATCATTAAAAAACAGCACAGTTTAACACTGTCATAACTTAAATTAAGAAATTCAACCACAGTTAACTATACCCACAGAAGGCAATAGCACTAGTGGGTATATTTAGTCTTAAGGAAAAACCTTTCGTAAAAAAAATCGTAACTTTTTGGTTTGAATAGTAAATAATATTGCTACTTTGCCAATCTGTTTATCCATGAATTTAAATATAAGTTGATCATATTTTTTTTTCATTTATTGGCATCTGAAGGAAGAGCCACTACCAAATGTTGAGACATGACTTTAAATATGGTACATTGCTACATACAAAACACCATAGGATTTTCCCATCTCCCTGAATTTAATCTTTTGTGTAAAAGGTGTATTTGAGGCTTTTAATTTTTTTAAAGTTTAAAAAGTTACTATTGGCAGAGGGTCTGATCCTGTTGATTATTTACTCATGAGAATAATCTAATAGTGAAAAATACTTATATAAGTACAATTTGCAGAATTAGGCTCATAGCTATTGATTACCATCTCTTTTAAGTTCCTTTATAAAGCTATAAAAAGCAACAGAGGGTCCTGTGGCACCTTTAAGACTTAAAGGTCTTAAAGGTGCCACAGGACCCTCTGTTGCTTTTTACAGATTCAGACTACATGGCTACCCCTCTGATACTTTATAAAGCTAAATAACTTCTCCCCCTGGAGATATTAAAAACAACAACAGTACCACCCATAAGGATGAAGCACAAATGCTGGTTGCTTAGAGAATCCAGCCAAAGAGATTATGATTTTGTTTATGAAATTTCTCCTTCTAGGACTATTTTACCTCCACGGTTTTGTTTTTCTTTTCTTCTGTTTTATCAGCACCATCTCCTCCTCCTTGTTCAGTCTTTTGTTCATCCTCTTTGTTTTCCTCTGGCTTCTCTTCCAAGTCTAGTGATGTGGAGAAGTTGGTTTCTTCTAGCCAGTCATGAGCTTTTTTCCTAGCCTATCAAACAAACCCCACAAAGAACCTCCTATTATTCAAGAGTGGAAGATCAAATAATGTTGCTGAAACACAAGTTAACAATACATTTTTCTTTACCTAGTTTTACTGTTCCACTCAAAATTCTTATTTACATCAGGCATGTACATAGGAGAAAATCTTTCTGTCCACTGAAGCATTGCTCACCCCGGCCATATACTGAACTATATTATACTGCCCTTAATCTGCATATAGAGCTATCATTAAGACTAAGGTTACCAAAACCTCAGGATGTATCTAAGAAATACAAGAAAAAGGAAACTAAGATCTGAGTGGAAAAGTGAAGCAGAATTTTTATAAAGAAAGAAAAAAAATAAGCAAATTCTTTGAATAAGCTAAAGCAAGTCCAAATTTAGAAACGAAATTAGAAAGAAAGCAACTGGATTTTGAACTGCTTAGTACCAAGCCGATAAGCAGAAACAACATCAGTGATGTCTTTCCAGCTAACTAATGTGGCATGTATCACTTTTTTTTTTAAAAAATGCCAAGTCTAATTAGAAGTGATAACATTTTGTTTCAAGATTAGAATGTTTGGAGTACTCCCCCAGAAAAATGAACATGACTAATGCTAAATTTAATTCTGACGCTGAATTGTGTCGCTGGTCAGTAAGGATACGTCTACACCACAGTTTAAAAACTAAGGGCTGGCCCATGCCAGTTGACTCGGGCTAAGGTGCTTTTTAATTGCAATGTTTGGCTGGGGCCTGGGTTCTAGGATCCTGTGAAGTGGGAGGGTCTCAGAGCTTGAGGTGCAGCCTGAGCCTGAATGTCTACACTGCAATTAAACAGCACCTTAGCCCAAGCCCAAGTTAGCTGGCATGGGCCAGCCCTGAGTTTTTAACTTTGGTGTAGACATATCTAAGGATTCGTCTACCCAGGCCATGGGAGTGAGCCTTCCAGCCTGGGTCGATGGACTCAGGCTACTGGTACTCGTGCTAGTGCTTTCAAAATAGTAGGGTAGCCAGTGCTCTGAAGTTGCATCCCAGGCTGGAGTTCAGGCACTGAAGCCTTCGGAGGGGGATGGGCTTCAGAGCCCAAGCTGCAACTTCAAAGCGCTCTCTACACAGCTATTTTGACAGTGCTAGCACGAGCCCCGCTCCCCCAAGTCTGTAGACTTGCTGCGGTCTGTGTAGACGGGTCATAATAGTCTAAACCAAACCCTCAAGTAAAGATCCCTATTCTATATACTAAAGCTTTCCCCACTTTGAGATTTCTTTGTGTGGCCTATCATTCTGGTTTGTCAGTGAGAGAGTAGCTAGCTAGCCTGGCCCCCTGGTTCTGGTCTGACTCACCTAATCTCTTCTACCACAGCTCTCTCTTTTTAACATCTCTGTGCCATCCACCATTTGCGGTCTGATCTGCCACCCTAGATAAATCTCTACTCTGATATAACACGACCCTATACAACATGAATTCGGATATAACGTGGTAAAGCACCGCTCCGGGAGGGGGGGGGGCTGCGCGCTCCGGCAGATCAAAGCAAGTTTGATATAATGCGGTTTCACCTATAACGCGTAAGATTTGTTGGCTCTCGAGGACAGCGTTATATCGGGGTAGAGGTGTACTACTCTACATTGAATTTCAGAGCAGCGCCCACTAGTTCTTCTTTATAGTAGGGAGTGGTGGCTGGTTCTGTAACTTGCACCAACCTTATTAAGTTTGTCAGGAGTGGCAGCAACGTGCAATTCAAACAGCAGCTCAGTAAGCATGCTAACAAACTCTTCTTCCATGTCTGCTGCAAAAGGAAATAAGATTATTTCTGTGAGCATGTTGTTTTTGTCGTAGCAGTCAAAAATCAAATCGAAGATCAGATCCCCACATATTTCTAGCACTATAGAACCAGCATTGGTTAGACTAACAAAATGTGAACGTCTCCACTCTTTGTTCCATCAAAGGAAAAAGGGAGGCGGCAGAGGCAAGAATTAGATGTGTATTTTTAAGAACAGGTTAGACAATCACCTGTAAGGGATGGTCTAAGTATACTTGGTTCTGCCTCAGCATAAGAGAATGGTCTAGATGACCTCTTGAAGTCCCTTCCAGCCCTTCATTTCTATGATTCTGTATAAGTTACAGGTCATGGCTTACCTCCCCAGAATTGCAATGGGTCAGCAGAATCACTAGGGAAGAACCCCCAACAGATAAGCCCCTTTTCTCAAATGAGAATATATATATACATAACACAGCAGCATAACCAGAGAATATAAGGTAAAGGGTGTTTCCTGCATATTCATAGGTTCCAAGGACAGAAGGGATCACTGTGATCATCTAGTCTGACCTCCTTTATAACATAGTTCACAAAACTACCTCAAAATAGAATCATAGAATCATAGAATATCAGAGTTGGAAGGGACCTCAAGAGGTCATCTAGTCCAACCCCCTGCTCAAAGCAGGACCAATTCCCAGCTAAATCATCCCAGCCAGGGCTTTGTCAAGCCGGGCCTTAAAAACCTCCAAGGAAGGAGACTCCACCACCTCCCTAGGTAACGCATTCCAGTGTTTCACCACCCTCCTAGTGAAATAGTTTTTCCTGATATCCAACCTGGACCTCCCCCACTGCAACTTGAGACCATTGCTCCTTGTTCTGTCATCTGCCACCACTGAGAACAGCCGAGCTCCATCCTCTTTGGAACCCCCCTTCAGGTAGTTGAAGGCTGCTATCAAATCCCCCCTCATTCTTCTCTTCTGGAGACTAAACAATCCCAGTTCTCTCAGCCTCTCCTCATAAGTCATGTGCTCCAGCCCCCTAATCATTTTTGTTGCCCTCCGCTGGACTCTTTCCAATTTTTCCACATCCTTCTTGTAGTGTGGGGACCAAAACTGGACACAGTATTCCAGATGAGGCCTCACCAATGTCGAATAAAGGGGAACGATCACGTTCCTCGATCTGCTGGCAATGCCCCTACTTATACAGCCCAAAATGCCGTTAGCCTTCTTGGCAACAAGAGCACACTGTTGACTCATATCCAGCTTCTCGTCCACTGTGACCCCTAGGTCCTTTTCAGCAGAACTGCTACCTAGCCATTCGGTCCCTAGTCTGTAGCAGTGCATGGGATTCTTCCGTCCTAAGTGCAGGACTCTGCACTTGTCCTTGTTGAACCTCATCAGGTTTTTTTCTGCCCAATCCTCTAATTTGTCTAGGTCCCTCTGTATCCGATCCCTACCCTCTAGTGTATCTACCACGCCTCCTAGTTTAGTGTCATCTGCAAACTTGCTGAGAGTGCAGTCCACACCATCCTCCAGATCATTAATAAAGATATTAAACAAAACCGGCCCCAGGACCGACCCTTGGGGCACTCCACTTGAAACCGGCTGCCAACTAGACATGGAGCCATTGATCACTACCCGTTGAGCCCGATGATCTAGCCAGCTTTCTATCCACCTTACAGTCCATTCATCCAGCCCATACTTCTTTAACTTGGTGGCAAGAATACTGTGGGAGACAGTATCAAAAGCTTTGCTAAAGTCAAGAAATAACACATCCACTGCTTTCCCCTCATCCACAGAGCCAGTTATCTCATCATAGAAGGCAATTAGGTTAGTCAGGCACGACTTCCCCTTCGTGAATCCATGCTGACTGTTCCTGATCACTTTCCTGTCCTCTAAATGTTTCATAATTGATTCCTTGAGGACCTGCTCCATGATTTTTCCAGGTACTGAGGTGAGGCTGACTGGCCTGTAGTTCCCCGGATCCTCCTTCTTCCCTTTTTTAAAGATGGGCACTACATTAGCCTTTTTCCAGTCATCCGGGACCTCCCCCGATCGCCATGAGTTTTCAAAAATAATGGCTAATGGCTCTGCAATCTCACCCGCCAACTCCTTTAGCACCCTCGGATGCAGCGCATCCGGCCCCATGGACTTGTGCACGTCCAGTTTTTCTAAATAGTCCCGAACCACTTCTTTCTCCACAGAGGGCTGGTCACCTTCTCCCCATGCTGTACTGCCCAGTGCAGCAATCTGGGAGCTGACCTTGTGCGTGAAGACAGAGGCAAAAAAATCATTGAGTACATTAGCTTTTTCCACATCCTCGGTCACTAGGTTGCCTCCCTCATTCAGTAAGGGGCCCACACTTTCCTTGATTTTCTTCTTGTTGCTAACATACCTGAAGAAACCCTTCTTGTTACTCTTAACATCTCTTGCTAACTGCAACTCCAAGTGTGATTTGGCCTTCCTGATTTCACTCCTGCACGCCTGAGCAATATTTTTAATAATTCCTTTCACTCTGTGGGGTCTACAGCTAAAGAGGGTAATTTCCTTTTTACTTTAAATTTGAACTCCGGTTAAGCAAGACTTTCATTTTTGTGGTTTAGTCTATGGCAGAGGTTCTCAAACTGTGATCCGGGGACCACCAGTGGTACACGAGCTCCATTCAGGTGGCCCACGGATAGTTCCCTCTACGGTGTGTGCCTGGGAGGCCACACATGAAAGAATGAAGGGCCACCTCCCTAATTAGTGGAGTTGCGCAGGCATGGCTCCACTAATTAGGTGCCTGGACCCTGGAGAAGACGCACATATAAGGTGAGGTGGCGGCCTGGGGGGGGGGGACTAGGGGTAGGTGGGAGGGGGCAGTGGGGTGAGAAGAAGGGGTGGGGGGAATTTGGGACATGCAGGGCTGCAGTGGCCAGAGAAAGAGGTGACTTTCTCCAGCTCCAGGGCTGCCAGGGAGAGATGGCCCTCCTTTTCAGCCTCAGCTTGGGGGCTGCCACGGCAGGGGAGAGAGAGAGAGAGAGAGAGACCCGCTCCTTACCAGCCCCAGCTTGGGGGATGCTGCGGCGGGGGAGAGAGGGCACATCCACTGCATTAGAAAGGTAAGACTACTGATATTAAAATATGAGTTGTGTGCTTTTATTTGTAGAACAAAAAAATGTTAATTATTATTAAGGTTTTTTTTATATAGCTCTTTTATCCAAAGCGCTTTACAATAGTTAGCTAACGGTACAAACAACATTTGGAAGGATTATTAAGTAGTCCGCCGAGACCGTCAGCAATTTTCAAGTGGTCCACAAAAAAACAAAAAGTTTGAGACCCACTGGTCTAAGGGGCAGGACTTTCTCTCATTGTAGAATGTTTGTGAGTAAACCACAGATTCTCTGTGCTTGAGCTCCATCTTGGTCATACAGATTCCTTTTGTCTGCCTGTGACAGCTCAACCTACAATCATTGTTTCCCCAGGGCCTATTGTGTTGTTTCTGTGGGGCTTCCCAAGATGCATATATTTTACTATCGTTTAGTTTATCTTTGACTTCACAGATAATGCTTTCCAAGATGACAATTTCTGCCATGCAGTTCTACCATTTTATCTATGTAATCTCCTAAAGTATCTTAGTTTGGTTGGTCATACCGTGTGTCTGGAATCCACATTAGCACCTTTCTGGGGAAATATGACTAAACACAGTTCTGTTAGAAATAGCTTTCTTGCCCTGACAATGCTACAGATAAGCACATCAAGATTTGTTTCATCGCCATTTTTATCTATTCATTTACTAGTTAGGGATACGTTTTCCATCCTTACTCTAAATCCTCAAAATAGGGTTTAATGGGACTAAAGCAGTGCTATGCTAACCCTCTGCGCAGGGTGATTCTCCCCCCCACCCCTCCCATTCAGAAGTACCGTACCATACTCTGCAATTAGTTTAACTGATTTTGATAGGATGATTTACAAAATAAGGTACTACTTAGCATGAGTAACGCTGGCAGAACCTGATATTATAATCTTTTTGAGGCAGGAACCCATCTCTTTACGTGTAAAGAAACACACACATCTCGGTGCCATACAAGTAAATATGAATAATTGGTAACACCAACTCTTTAACTGACTTGGAGACTGAACTATCCTGTCTCGCTTAGAGGTGATCCCACCAGGTCAACAATGAGACTAGTTTAGGCTCAAACAAAATGTATATGCCAAAAAAAAAAAAAAAAAAAAAAAAGTATGAGCCAAAAAAATTCCCCAATGGTAAACAGCAGAGTAAAAGAGGTGGTTAGAGGTGAAAAGGCATCCTTAAAAAATTGGAAATCAAATCTTAGTGAGGAAAATAGAAAGGAGTACAAACTCTGGCAAGTCAAGTGTAAAAGCATAATTAGACAGGGCAAGACAGACTTTGAGGCGCAACTAGCTAAAGACAGAAAAACAACAGCAAAAATTTTTGTAAGTACATCAGAAGCAGGAATCCTGCCAAATAATCAGTTGTGCCACTAAGCGAGTGAGTTGCTAAAAGAACACTCAAGGAAGACAAGGCTGTCATGGAGAAGCTAAATAAATTCTTTGCATCGATCTTCACTGCAGAGAATGTGGAGGCGATCCCCACATCTGAGCCACTCTTTTTAGGTGACAAATCTGAGGAACTGTCTCTGACTGAGGTGTCAGTAGAGGAGGTTTTGGAACAAACTGATAAATTAAGCAGTAATAAATCACCAGGACAAGGTGGTATTCACCCAAGAATTTTTGAAGGGACTCAAATATGAAATTTCAGAATTACTAACTATGGTATGTAATCTATCGCTTAAATCAGGCTCTGTACCAGATGACTGGAGGATATCTAACATAATGCTGATTTTATAAAAGGCTCCAATGGTGACCCTGGCTTTTACAGGCTGGTAAGCCTCACTTCAGCATCAATCAAATTGGTTGAAACTAGTATAGTAAAAAATAGAATTATCAGACACATAAAAACAATATCTTGTGGAGGAGTCAACACAGCTTTCGTAAAGGGAAATAATATCTCACCAATCTATTACAATTCTTTGAGAGTGTCAACAAACATGTGGACAAGGGTGATCCAATCAATACAGTGACTTTCACAAAGCCTTTGACCAGGTCCCTCACCAAAGGCTCTTAAGCACACTAAGCAGTCATGGAATAAGAGAGGGAAGATCCTCTCATGGATCAGTAATTGATTAAAAGCTAGAAAATAATGTATAGAAATAAATGGTCAGTTTTCACAATGGAGAGAGGTAAATGGCAGAATCCCGACAAGGATCTGAACTGGGACCAGTGATGCTCAACATGTTCATTAATGATCTGGAAAAGGGGTGAACAGTGAGGTGGCAAAATTTGCAGATAATGCAAAATTACTCAAAGTTAAGTTCAAAGCTGACTGCAAAGAATTATAAAGGGATTTTACAAAACTGGATGACTGGGCAACAAAATGGCAGATAAAATTCAATGTTGATAAATGAAAAGTAATGCGCATACAAAATGATGGGGTCTAAATTAGCTGTTACCCCTCAAGAAAGAAATCTTGGAATCATCATGGATAATTCTCTGAAACCATCCACTCAAGGTGCAGCGGCAGTCAGAAAAGCTAGTGATGTTAAGAACCACTGGGAAAAGAATAGACAATAAAACAGAAATATCATAATGCCCTATTTAATCCATGGTATGCCCACACCTTGAATACTGTGTGCAATTCTGGTTGCCCCATCTTATAAAAGATGAAATTAGAAATGGAAAAGATATGGACAACAAAAATGACTAGCGGTATGGAACAGCTTCCATAAGAGAAGAGATTACAAAGACTGGGAATTTTCAGCTTAGAAAAGAGATGAATAAAGAGAGGATATGACAGAGGTCAATACAATCATGAATGATGTGGACAAAGTCAATAGGGAAGTGTTATTTACCCCTTCACAAAACACAAGATCTAGGGGTCACCTGAAGAAATTAATAGGCAGCAGGTTTAAAACAAACACAGGAAAGTACTTCTTCACAGCACGCAGTCAATCTGTGGAACTCATTGCCATGGGATGTTGTGAAGGCCAGAAGTATAACTGGATTCAAAAAAGAATTTGATAAGTTCATGGAGAATAGGTCCATCAGTGGCTACTAACCAAGATGGTCAGGGATGCAACCCCATACTCCGGGTGTCCCTAAACCTCCAACTTCCAGAAGCTGGGGCTGGAGATGAATCACTTGAAATTGTCCTGTTCTGACAATAGCCAGTGCCAGATGCTTCAGAGAGAATGAACAGAAAACAGGATGCTAGGCTGGATGGATCGTTGGTCTGACCCAATATGGCTGATCTTATGACAGTATTGAGCAAGTTTTCTTGTATTCAGGGTTATTAATTCAACGTTCACTTCATTTATTTTTAAAAGTCTATATTGAAATGTGTCATTATTTGCAGCCTGCTGAAACTAGAGAAGCTGTTCACTGACACATTGCACAAGCACCAGAATTTGTGTTAACTTGTGGCATATAACATTTGATACCCAGTTCAATTACCTGTCCCTTAATGTCAGGTAGTGACATGTGAAGTCATTGATATTAACATAGCCTTAAGAATTAAGTACAGGCACTTTTCAGGTATACTCATCTTTAGTTGGGCATGAATATTACCACAGTTTGCAAGGAAACAGAAAACTACTGCAAAAACACATTTGTCCCTTTGGAAGCAAGAAGTGCCCTTTTTCCTTATTCCTGTGGATGCTGATGGTACCTGTCTGTCTGATCCTAAAGATGGCGTGGAAATGGGCTACGCACCCAATCCTAAAGAATGAGATTTATGCAAATGAGCTTTCTCAAAGATCCTCACACATCTTTCTCTTGTGCAGGCTCCACAGAGATAACTGCAGCTCAAAAGTTGTAGTAACATCCTTGGAGCAGCAGCAGAAGGTGAGAAATGGTCTGGGATGGGTCCTCAAGGTTACAGCAAATAAACAAACCATCCAAACAGTTTATTTGAAGGTAGGGAAGTGTTTTTTCCTCCAGCTAAATCTCTTATCTTTTATATATGTAGAGCACAGCCAAATGATACTGTAGCGCTATCAAATACTGTGACCTTGTCTACAATGGGAAAACACGGTGTCTTTAGCAAGACAGTTAGCCAACATGTGTTAATTAGCATGTTTTTAGGTACTGCTGAGCACCTAGGCAGAATTTAACATGTTCAAAAATATCTTGTCTAGGACCATGTCTTCACTGGGGAAAAAAAAGGTTCGAATTAAAATCCCACTGAAGACCAGGCATTTGTAGTTTTAACACAAGTTAGCGGGTTGAGTTAAAGACTATAGGGGAGTCGGAGTTTAACTCTACTTGCTAACTAATGATAAAACTACAACTGCCTTGTCTTTGCTGGGATTTTAACCTGACTTATCTAAATCAAGTTAAGAACACACCTCTTATTTGCAGTGAAGACATGCCCTGGGTTTGACCAGGACCAGCTAACTCATAATTAAACAACACTGTCTTTGTTCATATGAAGTGCTCAGTGGTATTGAAAAACATGTTAAATAGTATTAAGCACACGGTACACCTCATTTTCCCAATGTAGATAAGGACTATATCATGGCAGGTAAATAAATCAAATAAAAAAAGAAAAAAGACCAAGAATCTGCTCTAGGAAGGACACACCTCAGTGCAACCTGGGAAGCTACATTTGGTTTTGTAAATAGGATCAGAAACATGAACCACAGTAAGTGGAGAATAGAAACCTAGTTTAAATTATATAGCCATTTACAAATGAAGGCTGGCTGAATTAGAAACCTGCAACGGTTAATAAAACTGTGCTCTGTCGGGGGAACAAACATTTACATCATTAGCAGAATTAAATTTAAAGATGCTGGATGTCATATTTATTTTAAAATGACAGATTATTGCCCTTTATGGCCCTATTAACTGAATTCATTAAGTTTTATGGGGCCTTTATACATTGGCTGCACTCAATAAAGACATTTAGGAATGCATGTGTTAAATTCAGGGAATGGCCTGGTGTTCCTGTCTCACAGGCCTCCCAATGGTCACGAGAAACCCCTTCCCCCATTCTCCTGGTTTTTACACCTTTCCTGAAGATCCCACATTTTATTCAAGCTGAGAAAAGATAAGTAGGATTCTCTTAGGCACCTCAAAGGTGTTGTCTAGAGGGGACATTGCAGGGCAATGTAAGGAGACGTGCACAGTGTCTTTGCAATGCTCCGTGCATGGCCAGTTACAAGGGAAAGGCAGCAGCAAGCACTGAAACTCAAGTGTCTTATGTGGGTGTGCTCACCACAGAGATGCCAGCCCTGCTCTCATGGAAAGGTCCTATAGAAAATTATAATTTTTCCACAGTTTTTGAACCATCCTATAAAATTTAATACAAAATTATATCCTTGCTACTCTATATAATTCTATAGGATGGTTAAAAAAAAAAAAAAAAAGCCTTTAAGGGCTTGTCTTCACTACCCGCCTGGATCGGCGGGTAGAAATCGATCTCTCGGGGATCGAATTATCGCATCTCGTCGGGACGCGACAATCGATCCCCGAATCAACGCGTGTACTCCACCAGTGCAGGTAGGAGTAAGCGCCGTCGACGGGGGAGCCGCGGCGGTCGATTTGCTGCTGTCCTCATAGCGGGGTAAGTCGGCTCGGATACGTCGAATTCAGCTACGCTATTCGTGTAGCTGAATTTGTGTATCTTAAATCGATCTCCCCTCCCTCCCCTAGAGTAGACCTAGCCTCAGGCCTGATCCAAAGCCCAATGAAGTCTGTGGAAAGACTCCCTCTCAGCTCAGAGGGCTTTGGAGCAGGTCATAGAAAGGATTACATGCTCTGTGAATTTCTATTAGGTTTTAGAATAATTTCACAGAACCCTATTGATTTCATCCCTCTTAAATTACATAGGATTTTCCCATAAGGGTTTACCTTGCTCATCATTTCATACTGTTTAATGCCAGAAGGGATCATTAGTCTTACGTCCAGTATATCACAGGCCATTAATTTCATTTAGTTACCCTCATATTGAGCACAATAACTAGGGTTAGACTAAAGTATTTCAGCCCTTGGGAGACTGAGTTATAGCAAAAAATCTAGCTTAGCTACATGCAAGTTTTCTAGCTGAGCAGCAAAACACCGGGATGTATAAACCAAATAGCTGGCAACTTTGTCCTCAAGAGATTCAACACAGCTGCCTGTAAGCATGTTACAAGTATCTGAAAAGAAAATGGGTCTCCTCTCCATTTCTCAAAGTCCAGATTTCTCTCTCCATCTATTTTAGTAATTCTGTCTAAGGCCAGATGTTAAACATTTAAATATTTAATATTTTTATAGTCTCTTTCAGCCTCTTGTATTAAAAAAAATGCAAGTTGACATTGTCCCCTTAATAGTTTGTAAATATCTGTGGACAGACATCATGTGACGTGTACAAGATATGAAAGTTCCCTTGTGGAACTGCTGCTTATGCAGTATGGGTGACATCTGCCACTGTGCAGAGGGAGAGGGCAAATCCTGTCCATCACTGAAGGGCTGATCACAAAGGGATACACAATGTACTGTATTATACTGCCTTTACTCTGTATGTGGAGCTACGTGCACATGTAAATGGATCGTGGGACTTAAGTGGTGCATAGGAATTGCCCTGGCTTTTTGCACTGGGGTTACCCAATGTGCACTTATTGTGGTTAAAGGAAATGAGTCACCTTGAGCAGTAGCTGATCTTACTGCAGCCTAAAATAACTGTTGGACTTTCTGAAGACCATTCTCTCGCTCCTAGCTGCATTGAACATGTCTGTGGTGGTTATTATTTCCTCTGTCACAAGGGAGGATGTATTTTGGTTTTCTAACCGATTTGCTTTTGCAGAGCAAAATCTGCAATGCTTTTTGCTTCAGTCTTTATCTTCAAGGAACTCTATGGCTTAGGCTCAGCATATTTAAAAGATTGCTTAGAGCTTGAGAATGAGGACGTTGGTTGACAAGTCCCCTCCTCAGGCACAACTGAACTTTCCACCTTAAGGGTAAACCTCACCTGTCCTGGAGATAGAGCATTCTTCGGGGCTGTTGTGAGGCTGTGGAATGAATTCCACAGGCATTAAGGACCATCACAGACCTCACCACTTTCCTCTCCAAATGCAAGCCATGTTTCTTTGATGTGCTCTCTCTAGTATAAGCTCAAAGCAATGTTTACATTAAAAAAACAACCCTACCAAACTAAACACTTCATTGCACACACAGCTTTCCCTTCAGGAGAGGATGAAAGAACAAACCACATGAGACAGATGTTAGTCCCTTTGCTTAATAAACTATTGGAAGGTGCTAGGAGACTATGGTGATGAGGGCAATATTTCGAGTAGAACAGAATAGAAGTTGCTGCTGCCCCAGGCAGTGTGAACAATGAAATATCTCTAGACGCTTCTTTTAAATAAGATTTTATTTCAGTGATTCTTAATTTCAGATTCTTGGTCACACATCTCTCAGTATTTTGCAAAATGTAGGATCGTATAGGCCTGCATCCCTGAGATTAGGAGAAGACCCTCATATGTAAAACAAGGTCTTCTAAGTTATTGAGGATACAGTCCATTTCCATTGATTTCAGTAGCTCAATTCAAAATGCACAACCCAGGAGGAGAGGGGACTACAGTGGCTTTAAGCTATCTATGCAACTTTCTGATTCGGTCCTGTTTCAGAGGCTGCAGAGGCCCCTGGCATAATGTAGGCAGCCCTAGGGGGTCTCTCTAAGTTATGGAAACCTCCCTAGGCTGCCCTCTGGACCAAAGCATGGTCTGGAATCCTCACAGTGCTGTATACTGCAGCCCAGCCTGTGACGTGCCCTTGCTGCCCCCCCAATACACCCCCTAAGTCAGGACTTGCAAAGAGAAATCTTGGAGGCAGCCTTGTGGCTTTCTTCAACAGTGCCAGTGTGAGGGGAATCCTCTCTCAGCAGGAACTGGGGCTTTTAGGACCTTTTTATGCCACACCAGCCCTTTTACCTGGTGTAAAGGTGCTGGAGAAGGGGTAAGGATCTCACCCACTGTGTATTGGATACAGCCATTACGGTACAAAATCATTGCTGAACTCCCCTAACCTTTTAGCCTATGGTGCATTCACAATTTTATACGCAGAGTCTATAAACCAGAATGTCAATCAACTGAGTTTGAAATGAACATCTAACAATCCAAGCTTCCCTAGTCTCCACTGTATTTACTTCTTTTGAAGAATGTTAGGGTATTATAGAGAAATTCACTCCAAATTGTCTGTCTACTCTCAACTCTCAATTAAATTAAAACATGCTAGTTTGGGTTAAAGTTTTTTTTAAATTAAATATATAGATTTAACAGGTCTCAACTGGGATACACCAGTATTATTTTAATTACCTTTTTTTTCTTGATCCTCTTCATTATTTGATTCCTTTGGAATGAAGATCTCTTTAATAGCAATTAAGTCATTTTTCACAGTTTCCAACTGCTCTCCATTAAGTGATGTTAAAAATGACTGAATCTGAAAAAGGAAATGACAGTGATCACTACTAACCCAAATCACCCCTCTCTTTACTGAAATTACAAATTTTGATCCTGACCCCAAGGTGTGTTGAGCAGTAGACAAGAACTCCCATTAGAAGATCAGGTCCTTTATCTAACCTATCTACCTTATCTAGGGATTAATTATGTGCTCATCTGCTTGGTATCCGAGTTTCTGACAAATATTACACAAGCCTTACAAGATATTCAGGCCGCCTCCTGCTCCCAGAGCATATTTTTTGGATAACATCTTATAATTATTCTGGGAAGGCTCTGGTGAAGAGTGGGTAGGAAGAGCAGAGGGGAAGACTCGCTGTCAGCCTGAATAGCTGTGGCAGGAAATTCCAGAGTAGTGATCCTGTTCCCTGCTCCCACAAGGCTTACCCACATTACCTACAGTCCAACTGTTTTGAAGAATGCACTGGTCATGGTATGTCATTGTGCCTGAGAAAGTCTGGTTCTAGCCCACTGAAAGTTTTGAAAATTAAGGCTATCAACCTAGGGGATGACTGTTAGTAGTCTGCTCTCCTCACAAGCAGCCTTAGTTCCACTAAATTCCCGTAGGCTGTCTCTGGTGGACACTCACCAGTCTGTTTTCGTCTTCAACTAGAAATCTCCTTGCAGAGTCCCCAAACGGCTTTCAGTTTTCCCCCGCATGTAGGCTGCTAGATCTGTAGTTGATACCCAAGCACTGAACACTCTTGCTTACAAGAGATGAACCTCATTTCATTATAAAGAAGTCTGTGAGCTCTGGTTAACTTGAATTTAAACAGACTCATGCTAAGTTTTGGCTATGACGAATGAGAAGGTGTTTTTACTTGTTTCTTTGTTTTTATAGGACTGACTGTGATTTTTGTATTTACAATTCTACACCTAGAAATAGTTGCAAATGCTACAACTATAGGGACATTAGGTGTCAAAGTGCTATTGAAATGGGCCTGCAGTTATTTGTGCCGGAAAAATAGCACAAAAAATGAAGTGAGACACTTTTAAAAAAGCAGGACCATTCTGTTTAAGAGAAACTATTCCTTATACTTCTATTTTTTGGGAGGGCAGGGAGAGATGGACTTAAAAAAAAAAAAAAAAAGGTGGAGGAAGAAACGCTCAGAAATGTATTTGAAAAATGTCATAATGTATAAATACAACCGCTAAGTGTGCACCAAAGCTTTCCTGAATGGCTGCACAGCAAAGCCAATAAACTGACATTGAAAGCTAGCTGTCACAGAGACCTTATTAACTTAAGCATGTATCTCAGAGTAACCTTACAGGGTTTGTCTACACAGCAGTGTAAGCCTAGGTCTGAGTCTGGACACAAGGCAACCCCCTCTTGCATCCACACTGCAATTGCGCTAACCTAGGCTTGGACTTAGGGTCCCAGGACCCAGTAGGGCTATAGGGTCTGAGCCTGAGTTAAACCTGGACCTAGAGTCCGAGCCCTATTGCTATTCTGTGTGCACATGGTCCCATTTTGACTTGGGGTCCCAAGAATCTTCTAGATGTATCCTACAGTTCCTGGCGGCAGAGTAGCAGTGCTGCAGGCAGCCAGCACAGTGGTCCGGAAGTGCCACTACTGCTGGCCGAGCCTGCTTCCCATTCCTGCATCCTCCTGTGGTGGCTCTGGCTCCTGCGCCTCCTTGCTGTCATGTGGAGCTTGCTCACAGCAGGGAGAAAATTTGCCAGTTGGGATGTGGCTCTTGGGGATCATTACCCCCCTGGCCGTGGTGAGCCAGGAGCTCTCCCTCTCTCTGCGGGGTGGTGCTCTGATCTTGTCCTTGCTCCTGGGCTCCCACTGCCCTCCCTGGGGCTGCATGTGCAGGGACGCCCTGTCTGTGTGCACTGTCAGCATAGTGAGTGGGAGCTGGTCCCCAAACTTCCCTGCAGCCTCCTGGCATGCAGCGGGGACAGGGATAAGGGATCCCCGGGGATGCACTTCACCAGACCGCAGCCAGCAGCAGCCAGGCTGGGGGGGGGGGGTGTTTTAAGAGATGGGATCTTTGGGAGGACAGCAGCGATCCACCACCTGGGTCATGCAGGCAAGGGCCACACACCCTGGGTGGAATGGAGCAGGAAAGGAAGCAGCTAGTTCTGGATCCCCTGGGGGGATTGCCAAGAGCTGAAGAACTTGATTATTAGGCAGACAAGCGGGTCACCGAGTTGGCTGCTTCTTGAGACTTGTTAGTAAAAAGTGGGAGTAAGAAAGTGCCAGCAGTTGAACATTGGAGGCTGCTTCTGCACCAGTCTTCAGCTGGGCCAGGGTTAGAAGACTTTAGACAGGGGTGGTGACTCTGATGCAGTGTATGACCCACTCGGGGTGTTCCTTCTGCAGGGTGAGTGATCTGCAGTTTGCACAAGCACATTATCAGCCACAAACAAATTTATTTTTCATCATGTCATTTTGACTTGCATTGCATGGCAATCGAGACCACTCCCTCCCAAACACTGCCCCCTCACCAAAAATGAGCCCGTTTTCCCCTCCCCTCGAAGCACATTCCTATAGGTACTATTTCCCCTCTGCCATTGGGCCATGCAAGTCCATAACATGAGCACACAAAGTACCCCTTACTTCCGCTGGTCGGGTGCAATCAGCTCCCCGCCACGCTAGCCTCACTTCTGGCTGAGCGTATCAATCAGTGTCTCCTCACTGTCATACGTCCTTTTAGAGGGAAATGGCTCACCTCTGGCTTCACAGAAGTTATGAAGAGCACAGCAAGCCACAGTAACGCAGACAACGGTAATTACACTGGCATCTAAATGGGTTTGTAAACACCTCCAACAGGATATTAATCTGCCAAAAGCACATTCAACAATCATTCTACACCTGCTTAGAGTGTAATTAAACTTTTTTTTTTGCCTGAGCCTCTGAAATCAGAGTATGATTTCATAAGCCAAGGCAAAAGAGGGTAGGTGGGTTCCCCGATAACAACAATGGGGACAGTAGCACTATTTATATCTATGTCATTTGGTGGAAATAGTGTCCCAGCCTGTCCATGAATGTAGATTCCAGAGCAGCAAAAAACTCTGGCATCATTAACTTTTCCTGTATAGCTCACACTGACATTCATAAATCTGCCTATGTGATCCACTACTGCCTGCATAACAATGGAGTAATACCCTTTGCAGTTTACGTACTCATGTGCTCCTTGAGGAGGGCCAACTATGGGCACAAGTCCCATTGACAGCACCACCACCATTAGGAAACAGAGTGGGCAGTAGAGTTTTCCCACAGTACACCATGTTCCTAGGGCTCGAATGTTGACATTGGTGGGGGACACTAGGCACTCTGGAATATGGTTACTTTTGACTTGGGTTAGTGCACTGCAGTGTGGATGTCAAAGCCCTAGGTTTGAGCACAGGTCAGAAAATTCTTAAACTAGGGTTAAAATGCAATATAGATGCTCAAGCCCAGGTTTCCCTGACATGGGTCAGCTGACTCAAGTCCCAGTTACCCTAGGTTACATTACTGTGTAAACATAGCCACAGAAACTGCTTACATCTCTATTTATATCTTGGGTTAGTCAACAACAGGATAATAACACAATACAATAAAGAATATTTAGAAGTTAAATAAATAATCTGGAATGCATTTTCTTTTATTAACCTCTTGGTGTAGTTGGTGCAAGGTTCCTGAATATAAATGGCAACACCTTTAATAAAAACAATACACTTGAGTCTTCTGGTAAAGCTTGAAAAGGCATTAGCACCTTGTAACAGGTTTAAAGAGCAGAACACATAATGTCTTAACAACTAAAACTTTCAATGGCAGATTTCCTTGCTTCCTTTGTGCTAAATCCTGGTCCTCCTGAACTCACTGGGAAAACCTTCATTGATTTCATGAGATAAGGGATTGACCCTAGGAACCAAATCAGTGCCCAGTGAAGTCAATGAAAAAACTCTTATTGACTTGTATGGGGAGATTAATACTTACAAAAAGTATTTCACTAAACATTGTGTTTGTGATTTATGCAGCTTGTTTACTGTACCTTGGCTTCACTTTCATTTGACAGAATTTCCAGAGCTTCAAGATGGGACAAACCCTGGAACTCATCAAAAAGCAGCCCATAATGCGCTGTCCTTTCAACTGTAACTTGCTGGGCCAATCTCTGCTTCTCTTTCTCTTTCGCTTCTCGCAACAGCTGCAAAAAAATACATCATTCCTGTTGATTTATTGACTGCACTGCAGATTTGCCAGTTTTTATTACTCTCAGCCTCATCTCTTCTAGACAGTAATAATAAAATTTGGTACTATATTACACCTGCAGAGCTGAAATTTTAGTCAGCCTCAGATATGCCTCATAATTTTTTTTTGATTAACTTCTCTAATAAAATATTTAAGTAGTGTTCTATATATGTTTTTCCCTATGGTAATTATTAACTGTCTTTAAAAACCAACCAACAACAAATAACATTGCTCATATCCTCAAATGCAGTGATGGCTACTGGTAATACCTCATAAATTTTGCCACCGTTTGCAAGAGAAGAAAAATTAAAAAGCCTTTACTTCATCCAGTGCCCCATACAGGTCCTACAGTATGTATACCTAGAGCACAATCTCTGTAGAATGCTGTTTCCAGGGTTCCTAACCACATGAAGTATATATATAGTGAATATATAGTGAAACCTGTCATAAATGATCTTTGGACCCACAAAAATCATTTGCTTAATGAAGGTAGGGTTTTGTAGGAAAAATGGATCAGAACTGTACTCCATACATTTGGGGATATTATGGAGTGCTCTCTTAATACAGAAGGTTGCCTAAGAAGAAATGGCCTCTTGTACACATTTTCCACTGTATTTATGGGTTAAATTTCACCCTATCCAAAGCCTATGAACCACTTAAGGCTATTTTGACATTTTACGCTTACGTGGCACTTTGGCCTTCTCTGTCCCTCTGCACAAGGATGAAATATCTAGCTCTACCATTTTCAATACTGCATACACAATTCTTCATATCTAAATTTTGCATGCACAAATTAGATTAAAAGAAAGCAGTGGACTGGGACTCAGGAGAACTGGGTTCAGTTATTACCTCCATTTAACACTTCCTTTCTCCCATCCTTTGTTTCCCTTGCCTCTTTAGGCCCCAATTCAGGACCACACTTACGCACATGTTTAACTTTAAGTATCTGCTTAAGTGCAGTCTGGAATAGGATGGGACATGCCAACACTTAACTCAGGGGTCGGCAATGTTTGGCACGTGGCTCGCCAGGGTAAGCACCCTAGCGGGCTGGGCCAGTTTATTTACCTGCTGACATGGCAGGTTCGGCCGATCGCGGCCCCTACTCGCCGCGGTTTGCCGTCCTGGGCCAATGGGGACGGCGGGAAGCGGCGCGGGATGTGTTGGCTGCGGCTTCCCGCCACCCCCATTGGTCCGGGACGGCGAACCGCGGCAAGTGGGGGCCGCAATCGGCCGAACCTGCTGCGTCAGCAGGTAAATAAACTGGCCCGGCCCGCTAGGGTGCTTACCCTGGTGAGCCGCGTGCCAAACGTTGCCGACCCCTGACTTAACTGAATGTATTAACATATACCTGCCCATGCAATTAGCTGGTTTCATGTAAATGTGTATTTTTGCAGACACAGCTGTAGTCCAGTGTTTGAAAAATTGGTTCTTACCATCTAGATGACTTTCTTCAGATCATAAATTTTCAGTCAGATCAAATTTTGAGTCTACACTACTTGAGAGAGTCCCCTTTATTGCCAGAGTTGCAATATTACATTGTGAAGTGCCTTGGAATGCTTTACAAGAAACACATTAACCAAAACTAAGTCCTGATCTTGCAATCAGATCCATGTAGAAACTTCAACTGCAGTACTGGGGCTGTAGTATTTTATAGCTATACATATTTCTTTTTTAACAGTAATGGCCATTTGGAGCATTGCTCAAGTAGATATAGGTAAAGTGTATAATTATGTAATTTGCTTAGCATGGATTAGTTTGCTTTTGATCTGTTCTAACAGTATCATTCTGTTTCTGCTTACAGTGGTAGATGTTAAAAATGAAACATCTTATTGAGAGAAAAATATCTCACTGCAATATTACATTCTACAAACAGGAAAATATTGTGGTAATATAAAGGCTTCCTTTTAATGTCTACTGCTATAGGATTTCCCTTAACCATACTACATATAGGGTTTTATGCTACCTAGGTCTATCTGTGTTTATTAACACACACACACACACACACACACACTTTATTGATGAAATTCTGCTGCAGTTAGCAAAAGTAGTAAGCAGTTACTGAACATCTGTACCTGGAGAGCTAAAGTAACTGGTACTGGCAATGATTATATTCGGATTATACTGTTACAAGGTCTCTGAATCTTTGAAGACACAAATCATAACTTGACTCATATGGTAAGGGCATGGCTCATTGCTGTTGAGTATGCTGTTTCCCTAGATGATAGCATTAATTTAAAAGGATATAAGTAATAATTTTTTACTGCTTTAATTTTTTCCCCAATAAAATAAATGCTATATTCCACTATTACTCATTCCCCAGGAAAGCACTACAACTATGTATGTATTGGTGTGAATACAGATTTATAACTATTAAGAAAACATTAAGGGTTTGAGCACTTCTCCAGAGTACGTTTATCACCTGACACAGTATCTTATGAAAATCGGTAATTGCACATCCTTACTTATATGCAAGTGTTGATTTTACAAAATACATTAATTTGCAGTCCTGCAGAGAACAAAGTGGAGCTGACACAATGCATAATTTTTATTTGGATAGGTCTAACTATACTAAATTAACCCTACTACTGATGCGAATGAAATTCTTGCTCAGTAATCTGCAACTGCACTAACAAAGAGGATTTGAAGCAATCCAACCTGAGATAAGGAAACTGTTCTTTCCATCAGTATTTTGGTTCTCTTAAATCCAGGATCACTTTCTGCCAGGACATTCATGGTTTTCTTGCCGATAAATTCCAAAGCATCTAGACCACCTGTCAAAACACTTTTTCCCTGCACATAAAACAATGCAGTGTGGTTATTTTCTTTACACTTTATGTTAATAAGAAATTGTAAAAAAACACTGGTTCTGCTGACGCTGACTTTGAATTTTTAACTCCCTAAAGTTTCTCCACCCTTACTAATAATAGGATTTATGACTTCATCAATCATCTCACTTTGCTTTGAATCCATTTTCCAGGAGAAAAAGTACTATACAAAAGTTTTATAATTAACTTATTTTGAATGATATTTAATAGCTTGATGTCAATAAGAAATGTGCCCAATAGCAATTCTCTTAATAAATTAAATAATAATAATCAGAGAATAAAGCCATATTTACTTTGTATACATGGATGGTTCATCTTTTCCTTTAAATGGCATGCAGTGGGTCAGTGCAAATTTTAGGTACAAAAGGTTCCTTTGAAGTTAAGGACCCTTATGAAAGGAGCTCACCTCACTCGTGTAACTGAGTTTTTTTTTCATTTGACAGCTGCAATGAACTGCTACATGGGAGATTCTCTCACATGAAGCCATTGATTCTATGTCCTCTCACGAGCTTTATTCATCTCTCTCATTGGTTCAGCTACATGGAAGAAGAACCTACACTGGCTAACTGTTCTGTCTGTAGCCTAGACTCTATGTCTGGCAGCTTCTCAAATGAGGAGCTGAACATGGAAAACTTTACAGAGGTCTCAGCAGTCAAGACTGCCTCTGTTCTCAGTATTAGAACATTGAAGGAAACTTTTTTCAACAAGAGGTAGGAGTCACTACCTGAACTGTTCTGTTTCTTCTTGATACCATTTGTTACCTTGATATGATGGCCTTCACCACCCACATGGACAGCTCTAACTTTCCAGCTCGCCCTCCTAATTCTCCCACTTGCAGACTGGCTTCCCCATGGAGCTCAGGCAGTCTCACCCAAACCCACCACCAGCAAATTGTAGGTAGCTACAACCTCACTGACTCTGTGACCCTCACTGCAGCCCTTGGGGGGTGGCCAATGGAAATCTTCCTATGTTCCCAGAATCTTTGACATTAAAGCGAAGCTATTCATGGCATGCTTCGAATGGGCTGGACAATCATTGAAAGGGAACATCACCCTCACCAGTTTTGCACAAAGGAAACCCTGCCATCTATGCTTCCTGGATGCTGCCTGCAATTTTCTGCAATCCTATGCTAGTGCATCATGCAAAAAAGTTCAAAGGAAAATGACTGTAGAGGTAGCATTTTATACACACTGAAAGGAACAAGGCAAGATGTGGATGGATATTGGAGAGGTAAAATGGAAGAAGCAACAGGATTAGGCAAAAGCTGGGATATAGGGGAGGAGAGAGAAGAAGAGAGTGAAATGTAATGTTTAGGTTTTGAGCCTGGATCACAAGGAATATGGAAAGGACAATGGTAATAATGGATAAGGGAGGAAAGATGAATAGTTAGTTCAAATTTTGCCATGTTGAGTTTGAGATGGCACCAAGATATCCAGAGAGCAGTGTCAAAGAGACAGTTTGAGATGTGAGACTAGGCATGGAGGGAGAGGCCGGGGCTAGAGAAGAAAAGAAATCATTTAGTAAAAGTCTTGAACCAAGCAAATGTAGTATTGTCTTGTTTTATCTACCAGCAAAAATATAAGAAACCCTCCTCTCAAAGTTAATCACAAAGGACTTGATTTTAATAAAATCACGAGAGCACCACACCTTCATATGACTCCCAAGACTTTGCATAGACATACACAGTGCACCAGCCAGAATTTTTTTAAAACTAAGTCTAGTCCCAAATGTTCACTCAAAGGCCACGTCTACATTTTGAGCTAGCGATGTGATCCCCAGCTCACATACACATACTTGCGCTAGCTCAATGAGAGCCAGTGCAAGTATAAACAGTAGTGGAGCCATGGTAGCATAGGCAGCAGATGCAGTGGCATGGTTCAAAACCAGGCTGAATACAAACTCACCTGAACCTCGTGCGTAGGTCTCAGCATTGCTAAGCTGTGCCTCTGCTGCCACTGCCCGTGCTACTGCACTATGCTACTGTTTATAGGTGCACTAGCTCTCATCGAGCTAGCCTGAATATGTGTACTTAAGCTGGGAATCGCACCCCTAGCTCACAGTGTAGGTGTAGCCTAAATTGGTTACTTTCTTTGATATACTTGAAACTTTATATTGAGCTAGTTATTTTTGCGTAAAAGTGTCATTGTAGATCTGTGGTTCAAAAACTGTTTTTCAAACAGTCACACAACTCCCAAACCCTCGTCTTCAAATGTGACTTGCAATTAGAGGGCACGAAGGAGAACTTCAGAAGACAAGACACATTGGAGTTACTCACTGTGTTCTGTACAGCATTAGTGATTGTTGACAGCATCCCACGAGATCCAGATGAAGGCGAAGAGGGTGAAACCCCAATGGAGCTCTGGTCTGGGGCATCGTTGGACTCTAATAAAATGAAAAAGAGACAGGCACAACGCATCTTCAACACTGTGTTATTTTCAACAAATCACAATGAACTGGATTCTGTCACCAAAATCTTTGAATTTCCTAAATTGTATAAATTTGATAATTTGTCAAAATGTTTTGTTCAACTTGGACTAATAAGCTACTTACTGATCCCTGGTATTTTGCTCTCAGTTGTGGCAGGTTGTGCGCCTTCTGAAGATGTTGAACTCGCATTATGAATTCTTAGAGTGGCTCCTGCTTTTTCCTTTACTGCAGTTAATCCATGACCTGTAATGGTACAAATATATTTTAGATGCAATTATGCATGTGTCTGGGATTTGGAAACACTCTTATTACTAGTAACAAGGCATAATATTTAATGCTTAGTAAATACATCAATTAAAAATTAGGTGAAACTCACAAAATATGAAGCCTACTACATCTGCTTAACTTATTTTCTAGGTCAGAAAAGCCAGCTAGACCTTCATTTACTCACTAGTTATATTAATACATTTCAAACTCGTGTCCTGTATGTTAATTGAGCAGAAATGATGAAAATGAAATAGAATACAAATGATACAGGATATAGATCATTGTAAATTTTGTTATTGTGACAGAGAGGGGTAAATTTAGTGCTCAATCTTTCAAAGTACTGAGTGCCTTCAGCGCTGATTAACTAAAATGGGAACTGAGGGTGCTCTGTGCCTCCCAGGGCTGGGGCTTAAGTGGAATTCAGATGTTTCATAAGAATGGATGGCCATATTGGATCAGATCAATGGTCCATCTAGCCCAATATCCTGTCTTCTGACAGTGGCCAGTGCCAGATTCTTCAGAGGGAATGAACAGAACAGAACAGTTATTGAGTGATATATCCGCTGTCATCCAGTCCCAGTTTCTGGCTGTCTGAGGTTTAGGGACACCTGGTGCATAGGGTTGTATCTCTGACCATCTTGGCTAATACCAACTGATAGACCCATCCTCCAAGAACTTATGCAGTTCTTTTTGGAACTCTGTTAATAGTCTTGGCCTTTACTATATCCCCTGGCAATGAGTTCCACAGATTGACTGTGCGTTATGTGAAGGAGTACTTCCTTGTGTTTGTTTTAAACTTGCTGCCTATTAATTTCATTGGTTGACCCCGGGTTCTTGAGTTATGTGAATGGGTAAATAACACTTAATTATTCACTTTCTCCACACCTGTCATGATTTTATAGACCTCTCTCATATCCCCCCTTAGTCATCTCTTTTCTGTCTTTTTAATCTCTCCTCATATGGAGGCTGTTCCATACCCCATTTTCTGAACCTTTTCCAATTCTAATATATCTTTTTGAGATGAGGTGACCAAAACTGCATGCAGTATTCAAGGTGTGGGCATATCAAAGATTTACATAGTGGCATTATGATATTTTCTGTCTTATTATCTATTCTATTCTTAAGGGTTCCTAACATTGTTAGCTTTTTTGACTGTTGCTGCACTCTGAGCAGATGTTTTCATCGAACTATCCACAATGACTCCAAGATCTCCTTCTTGAGTGAAAACACCTAATTTAGACCCCATAATTTTGTATGTATCATTGGGATTATTTTTCCAGTGTGCATTACTTTGCACTTATCAAGATTGAATTTTATCTGCCATTTTGTTGCCCAGTCACCCACTTTTGGGAGATTCCTCTGTAACTCTTTGCAGTCATTTTTGGGCTTAACCATCTTGAGCAACTTAGTATCATCTGTAAACTTTGCCACCTGTTTACCCCCTTTTCCAGAACATTAATGAATATGTTGAATGGCTCAGGTGCCAGTACAGATCCTTGGGGGACCCTGCTATTTACCTCTCTCCATTGGGAAAACTGACCATTTATTCCTACCCTTTGTTTCCTATCTTTTAACCATATACTGGACCTTTCCTCTTATCCCTTGATTGATTACTTTGCTTAAGAGCCTTTGGTGTAGGGCCTTGTCAAAGGCTTTCTGAAAGTCCAAGTACACTATATCCACTGGGTCTCCCTCCCTTGCTCACTTGCCTTCTGACACCCTCAAAGAATACAATCCATGCAATTCATCTTTTCTCCCAACATTTTTGGGGCTAGCGGATTTGTTCTCAAGTGTGTTACTTGGATTGGATTTTAGGAACACTTTCCCTAAAAGTCCTGAGAGGTGATACAAAGGAGAGTTGAGGATGATCAGGACCTTACAGGACTAGGCTCTGAACACAGATGCAGGGCTTTCCTTTATGAACCTTTGCTCTCTAAACAATCAATCATCCCACTCTCCTGGGTTATGTTGTTGCTCTAATTTTAACCTTCAAATCATCTTCCCCCAATAATACTAACCAGCTTTCTTTGTGTATGTTACCTAGGCATTTGACCTTTGGACAGGAGGAGCTCTGGTTGGATCAGGTGGCAGAAAAACAAGCATTGCACCCTCATTTAGAAAGGTATTTGGTAGGTGGTCCCATTGAAGTCAATGGGACTATTCACAATCTTAAAGGCAGGCTTAGGTAAAGGCTGTTCTTTCAAAAGCATACAGTGTTTGCCAAACTCTGCTCCTACTGGAGTCTACAGGACCAGGGTTAGGACAATGCTGAGAGTTTCTGAAAATCCTCTTGCATATATCTTGCCGATTTGGGGCCTAAGTATGCACAAGGAGGTGTTAATGATACTTCTGCACACTTATGCTTCTCTGCCATCAGCTAAGTTGTCATGAGTTAAAAAGCTGTGATGTGAAAAATCAATCTAGAAAACAAATCAAAGACATTTCTAGAAATCTAAAACAAACACAATTGTAGGTGTTTATTAAATATTGTCCATATTCCCTAAGATTGGGAACTGCATGCATTTTATAAATTAAAAAATGAGTTTTCCCAGAGTTATTTTGATTGCTGCAAAACAGTTCATCAGTAGCTAGAGTACAGTACAGTATTTATATGCATCTGGGGTATCCAATTAGAGAGAGATGCAACAAACCATTGTGATTGAGGGTGGAGTGGAGGGAAGTTTTGCTGCATGGTTCTGTGATCGCCAGATGGATTATTCATGAGATGCTCTATGAATTCAATAAGTATCGTCTGGGGACTATAAAATTACATAAAATAACTCCACATTGTGAAGCAGCACATTTGAGAGATCACATGCAAGAACAGCAGAGTATCTTGGGGAAAACACAAAGTTCCAAAGTACAGAAATCTCTTACAGAACAGACCTGCAGATTGTGCTGACTATGTGAAATAACTGATTTACTATTTTATAGTTTAGTCTACGTGGGACTCTTGCATTTTACATTGAAACAATGAGACTTGGCAGCTTAGAATTTTGATTTGTCACAACAAGATGGTTGAAATGATCTTTGCCTCTTTTTTCCTGTCTCACAAACTGTAGTTGTGTGTCAAACTGTGCATGGTTAGTTAGGCTACCAGCAATGAAACTGTGAGTCAACAGAGTTATTGCAGACTGAAGTTCTACTTTATCTTTCCCTAGCCTGCTGTGCATTTTAATTGGTTCAATGAAAATATTATTAGCATTAGTAAATTCATGATTCATTATTTTTATTGACCAACTTTCTGGGACTGTAAGTAATTGTTAATTTGTGCTTGTAAACTAATATAGCTAGATACTCTATGTTGCATTTGTTAGCATTTCTATTATTTATATTTTTACAAAAGGGAAATCCAAAAGAAATTTCAATTACTTTTTTTTCTACTGAGTCATAAAATTGTATTCACCTTCTTTTGAGATTGTGACAAAATATTGCAGACAAATCAATATATAATTTTTTAAAAATATTAACTTCACATAGGAAGGTGTGCAGGGTTTTTTTAGGTTGATTTTCCAGTTTCCTTACATAAAAATGATGTTTTGTTTTTTCTTACATTCTGAAATGCTGGCCTGAAAAATATACTTATGGCTTTTCAGCTATGCTTACACCGTCAAGAAAATGAGCATGCATATTTTGGTGGTGTATTGATATTTACATTATGAGAATTCAGCATTTGCAGAACTGTACCTCTAGCTTTCATGCACCGCAGAACTGTGAGCCAATAATTCAGGGAAACTGGATGCAGTTTTGCTGAACTAAGCTCTGAGCTAAGTACCTCCGACTATAACAAAAGAAGCCGATTAGCTCAAAGTAGCGCAGCTGGGGCATGTCATCATTGTTGAGGATGTACATGAATGAGAAAAAGCACAAACATCATGAAAATACAAATTGTTTTAGAATGTGAGCGTGACAGACATTCAAATGAAAAATTATTTGTTACTTTAACAACATGGAAACGGGAGGGCTCTCGATGGTTCTGTGTTTTAGAGATGAAGACTTACTGATTTTGTTTTACATAGTGGTGTCATATTTACGCAGATATTACAAATACAGTATCTTCTGACAAAATTAGTGACTCTTTTCTGTCCACCCTCTCTCCATCTGTTTCCTAATTAAATTTATGGCTTTGTCTCCACTTCCTTCATCTAACTGTCTCAAAGACAGAGGAGCGTCTCTTGGGTGAGAGAAGCATCTTTCAGTATTCCTGTCATTTTGGAGAAAAACTCTGCTTGGGGTAGTTTTTCTTGTTTTGTTTTTTGGTTGGTTGATTTGTTCGTTACAAAGTTAGAGGGTTTTGATTAGCAGGGGACGGTGTTTGTGTAGAACGTTGTCACTGTCATTCTTGCTACGGTGGAAAGGCTTTTTCAAAGAGGAAGGTTTTGCAACATATCCTAAAGATGGTCAGCTCTGCATTTGACTGATCACCTCTGGAAATTTGTACCGAAGTCAGATCCCCTAAATCAAGAACACTTTGTCCCCAGCTTTGACACTTCATCCCAGGCTTTGTGATCTTCATGGTCCCAGAGGCGTAGTGCTTAATTTGTGCCAGGGCTTGCCAGGGCTGAGCTCCGACACCTCTGGGCTTGGCAGTTCAGAACTCGGGCACCTCTGGGCTTGCTGCATCAATTATGAATATAAAAAAAATTGCTTGAGCCCCAGCACCTCTTTCATTACAAATTAAGCATTGCAGAGGAGTGCAACTGTTGCAGACATTCATATGTTGAATTTTGATCTTTACAACAGCTGGAGCATGATCCATTTAATATGTCAAAGATTAGGGCCAAGGCCTAAAATTGGCATCTGAAACTGGCTGGGAGCCAGCAGAGGGAATTGAGCATGGCCTGATGTGCTCACAGCAACCTCAACCATAGAAGAAGACAGTATATGCAGAACAGTGCTGCCCCCTGGTTCATATCTAGAAATACATAGCATCACAGCATGCTCAGCCTCAACAACGCTACTGGTTCTTCATGGATTTTATGGTCCAGGTCAAAACTGCCCTCTGTGTTTTTAAAACTCTTCAAGGACACACTCCTGGGCTCAATTCTGATCACAGTTACACCATTATGTAAATCAGGAGTAAGTCCATTTAAAACAGGAAGTGAGATCAGATTCAGGCCCCATGTATGTCCTTATTCCAAAAGGATATTTATACGTATATGTTTTTATAAAACAGCAACAAAATGGCAGATGAAATTCAATGTTGATAAATGCAAAGTACTGCACATTGGAAAACATAATGCCAACTATACATGTAAAATGATGGGATCTAAATTAGCTGTTACCACTCAAGAAAGAGATCTTGGAGTCATTGTGGATAGTTCTCTGAAAACACCCACTCAAACTGCAATGGCAGTCAAAAAAAGCTAACAGAATGCTGAGAATCATTAGGAAAGGGATAGATAATAAAACAGAAAATATCATATTGCCTCTATGGTACGCCCACATCTTGAATACTGCGTGCAGATCTGGTCATCCCATCTCAAAAAAGACAAACTGAAATTGGAAAAGGTAAAGAAAAGGGCAATAAAAATTATTGAGGTCTGGAACAGCTTCCATATGAGGAGAGATTAATAAGACTGGGACTTTTCAGCTTAGAAAAGAGAAGACTAAGAGGGGATATGAAAAAGCTCTATAAAATCATGAATGGTGTGAAGAAAGTAAATAAGGAAGTGTTGTTTCCTCCTTCTCATAACACAAGAACAACAGGTCACCAAATGAAATTAATAGGCAGCAGGTTTAAAACAAACAAAAGGAAGTATTTCTTCACACCACGCACAGTCAGCCTGTGGAACTCTTTGCTAGAGGATGTTGTGAAAGCCAAGCCTATTACAGAGTTAAAAAAAGAACTGGATAAGTTCATGGAAGATAGGTCCATCAGTGGCTATTAGCAAAACCAAGCTCTGAAGTGTCCCTAGCCAGTAGCGTAGCTGGTGGGGGAGGGGTGGAGTGGCCGCTCCCTCACCGAGCACAAGTGGCGCCTTTTTAATTTTACTCACACGGGAGCGGGGAAAAAAAAGGCGCCACCCGCTGCGGCGCTTTTACTGACGGGGCGGCGCTCCGAGTCTTCGGCGGCGGGCCCTTCACTCGCTTCGGGTGTCTTCGGTGGCACTGAAGCTTCATCGCTCCCCCCTCTTCCCTCCACCTGGCTACACCACTGTCCCTAGCCTCTGTTTGCCAGAAGTTGGGAATGGGTGACAGGGGATGGATCACTTGATGATTACCTGTTCTGTTCATTCCCTCTGAAGCACCTGGCATTGGCCACACTGTCGGAAGACAGGATATTGGGCTAGATGGACCATTGGTCTGACACAGTAAGACTGTTCTTATGTTCTTAATTGACATGAAGGGCTGTAAATTGTATCAGTGATTCTCAACCTTTTCTATACCACGACTCCATGTTACAAGAGAAAAAATATTTCATGTTCCATGTAGCCACAAAGAAAGGAAGATGGCTGCAACCCCCTGAAATCTGTTCAGGACTACCAGGTTGTGAAACATGAACTTTATTAAATGTCCTTATAATGTAAGAACTGTAAAAAATGTGTTATTTTTACAGCAGCTAAATCATCTGTGTGTTATTTCCAAAGCAGTTTTTAACATCCATGTTATTTCAGTCTTAAACACATCATGCCTAATCAGCTCTAATTTATGTAATGAAAAAGATATTTTCTGAGGAGATTAAGTTGTCTTTTTTATGACCACACAAGGTATGAGCATAACATCCAGCCTTCACAGTTGATGTTATTCCTTATTCTGCAACAAGGGAATAATGTATTTAGGGAAAGGAACAGCTTTTCACAGCATCTCAATGTTTCAGTTTCACATAATTTCAGGCATTTCCACTTCTGTTCAACACATAATGAAATTTAAGCTATGTAACACTGATTACTACACATACCTACGAACCACTCATGCATACAGTGATATCAGCAAGCTACATTTCATTTTGTCATACCGAATGACAAAAAGACATCAGGCAGCACAAAGAAAAGGTTTATGGTGGTTGATATTTTGTGTACTGTTATGCAGGATTAAGAACTGGAAGAGGAATACACACATGCACAAAATAATCAAGAGAGCAGAATACGGAACATGAGTATGTGTAAAGAGACACATTATGCAGCTCTCTAATATCAATTAATTGATAATTCAAGTTAAACAGTGGCAGAATAGAAACCCAAATATTTTTTCACTGTATTATGGCATATTAATGGATGTGCAAGTTTAAACATGGGCATCTGATTTTTACAATTTATGTAGTATGTTGTGCACATATGCCACAAATTAGGGAATTGGCTTTGGTAGGACACAAAGCCAGTCCAACATCATAAGTGAAGCAAATATGTAACTTATGTAATGCACTAATATAAGCAATAAAACATTTGGATGCACTATTGTTGATTCATTAAAAACATGATCGTTTCAGAGAGGGAGGGGGAAAGGGCAAAGAAAATGGATATATTTGTGACACCATGCAATGTTATGCTGTTCACGCCATAGTGGGACTGATTCTCTTCTCAGTGACTTCAATAGAGCTACTCTTGATTTATGCCGTTGCCAGCAAGGAGAGACTCAGACCCAGCATGCTTTTAAACAAAAATCTTCTTACCTCATTAAATGGCAACCTACTTCATTCTTTCTCCCATAGCCTCAAACATTTAATTAGTGTGACATCTAGTGTCAAATACTGACCATGGTTCAGGCTGTAAGTGTTACCAATCAAAAGGCATTATGAAAGCTTTTTGTTTAGCACCGTGTCACCGACATTAATACCAGTGGGGATGCTGAGAAGAGGGGGAGCCCAACAAGACCAGATAAATATCAAGGTTACTTTGGAGATGAAAGACATTTTCTTAAAAAACAAACAAACAATTGTTTGTATATGTCAAAATAATTAAGTAGGGAAAGAAGATTGAATCTACACAGAAACTGCTGCTAGAAACCAACAACAATGCTAAGCAAATTACTGCCATACTGTAAAAATGCTAATCTGTTTGGAAGTGCTAAATCAGGGCTTGAAGGATAATGAAACCGACAGGGATGAACATCCATTTCAGTCATCCTTGAGAAGAGCTGTTAGCCCTTTAAAATGTTAACTGGTCAATCACAACTGTGCAACCATTTCAGCTACTTTTACAAAGAACAATTTATAACAAATAAAGCAAAGGACAGTAAACATTTGTCATGCTTGACTGGGAACAAGCAAGTCTGTTACAGAAATGAGATTACTAAGAAATAGCAAAGTCCAAATCTAAGATGTTGCTGCTAGTTTTAGTATGAGAAAAGTGGCTCTGTTTGTAGCACTTGCTACATTAAGGGAATGAGCAACATTCAAGTGGATTGCATCATGTGATGTCTGTTTTCTGTTATATTGGAAAGGATGGAAGAGGAAGTGTGGGATGAATTACTCAGCTACTCAGAATATTTTTAAGGAGAATAATAAATATTCAATAAAAAGAAGATACATTGCAAAGATTCCCCCACTAATAGTATAAAATGCTTTGCACCATTTCCTCTCTATATAGGAATTATAATACTGCTCAGATCTGTGGTCCATCTAGTCCAATATCCTGTCTCTGACAGTGGACAGCAATAAATACTTTAGAGTTGGGAGCAAAAATTCCTATAATGGACAATTAAGAAATAGCCTGTTTGTAGGGGGAATTTCTTCCTAACCCCAAGTAAGCAGAGTCTGACTTACGCCTGGAAGCATGGGAGCTTATATCTCATATAACAATGTTTCAATTTTATCTCGGTAACTTTGAGTATCCATCCATAAAAATGTCTAATCCTTTTCTAACCCTTGGATACGAAGCTCTTGGCCCCAATTATATCTGGTGGCAGTGAGTTCGACAGGTCAATTATGTGTTTAAAAAAGTATTTCCTTTTACTAGTTTTAAATGTGCTTACTTTCAATTTCATTGACTGTCCCCTTGTTCTTCTACTATGAGAAAAGGTAACTATGAGGGTAAGTATAAAATCATAGGGTTAGAAGGGACTGCAAGGGACATATAGACTAACCCCCTAATCTAATCATCTAATGGTATGATATTTTCTATACCATTAATTATTTTATATACTTCTACCATATCCCTCATACTCATCTTCTCTCTAAACAATGCCATTCTTTTTAATGTCTCTTCATACCATACATCATGTCTCTTTTTTAGTACATTTTACCATCAGATAAAGGTGTCTCTCTTAATTACCTTAATGAGAAATGTGCATGTGCAACTGAGGACAGCATTCTGTTTTGCAAGTTAAATGCTCCTCTCAATTACATGCCTGCAACCTTAGTTATTTCCAATATATAACTAAGGATTTGGCCCTACTTAGATAATTTCAGCATACAATTCAGAGACAGCAGTACATAACAAGAACATCAGAAAGGCTAGAAGTCATCACCAGTTGCCTTTCATATACAAAGAGGGAGACATTTCTAATTAGATATATTTATCACACACACAAAATCCTATGTTACAAGAACATTATTAAAGTTGCAAAGACAAGCACACTTACATTAGGAAATACCAGAATACAGGTTGCCTGTGTAGCCTTATTTCAGCGCCCCAGGAAACTGGATTATGATACCGTCTTCATTACGTGCCATTTTTTCCACAGGATCCCTGCCTCATTCAGTGCGTGGGATGGATGGTGCTCTCTTTAATGATCAGTTATTCAATAGTTTGTTTTCTCCTCATTCTTCAAAGTGTGGCCCCATGTCTGTCTTACTGTACACTATTCATACCTTGATCTGAAGACATATTTATTAATTTCCTAATGGATTTTTCTGTAGTTCTCTTCACTATAGTATCTGAGTACTTTATTAATATTATTAATTATTTTCACAACACCCTGTAAGGTTAGGGCGTGGTATTATCCCCACTTTATAGATGGGGAACTGTGGCACAGAGAGATTAAAGTCAAAAATATCTACTAGTTTTGGGTATCCAATCTGAGATGCCCAACACTTGATTTTTTTCAGAAGACAGAGCACTGTATTGCACTTTATATATTCAAAGCACAGTTCCCAATTCTTCAGCTGCAGTGGTGAGTGCTCAGCACTTCTGCAAATCAGACCCCAGGGTCTCAAGTCAAGCACCCAGAAAATTAGGAAATACAATTAGTGACCACATGTGAATTGTTTGGTTTAACATTACACAGGAACTGGGGCAGAGGCAGGATTAGAATCCGATTCTCCAGGGCAGCATTCAACTGCCTTAAGCATGAGACTATTCTTTTTCTTCTTGCAATCCCCTGCCTCATTCACTACACACATTCAACTTCAGAAACAAATGAAGCAGGGATCCTACAGACCATAGCCTCCTTCACTAGCAACCCTGATTCATCCTTAGAGTAGGTCCATCCTGTGCACTGAAAGAGGCAGGGATCCTGTGGAAAAAATAGTATGTGATCTTGTAATTAAAGATGGTATCATAATGCATACCCACAAGGGAGATGAACTGAGTTGCAGTAGTGATAAGATTTATATCCAGTGTAGGAGAACCATTAGACAATAACCTGATCACATAGTGGAGTAAATACAGTAACTCCTCACTTAATGTGCTAGTTATGTTCTTGAAAAATGCAACTTTAAGCTAAATGATTTTAAGCTAATCCAATTAATAAGAATTAATATAAATAGGGGGGGTTTAAGTTCCAGGGAAATTTTTTCTGCCAGACAAAAGACATTATATACCTAAACAGTATAAGTTTTAAATAATTTTAAACAAACAATTTAACACTGTTCTCACCAATGATGATTGTGAAGCTTGGTTGAGGCAGGGGCGTAGCGGGGTTGGGGCGCGGGGGCTTGCCCTGCTCCGCTCGCCGGGCATTCCAGCTGGAGAGAAGGGTCAGGGCGTGGGGCTTGCCCCATTCCACCTGCCTGGGGCTCCTGCCAGGGAGTGGGGTGGGGATGCAGGGGCTTGCTCCATTCTGCCCGCCTAGGGCTCCTGCCAGGGACCGGGGTCGAGGTGCAGGGGCTTGCCCCGTTCCGCCCACCCGGGGCTCTTGCTGGGGAGCAGTGTGGAGGCGTGGGGGCTTGCCTGCTCCCCAGCTGGAATGCCAGACAGGCGGAGCAGGGCAAGCCCCCGCACCCCAACCCCGCTCCTGGGCAGGAGCACTTTGTGGGCGAAGCGGGGGGAGCCAAACAACGTTATAAGGGAACATTGCAGGACTTTATGTTCTCTAATAGGTCAGCAACCGAATAGCAAAAACACATTAACCAGGAAGATGTTAAGTGAGGAATTACTGTATTTCATTTAGTAAAAAGACAGTGATACAGATGCATGCTAGCCATTATATCATCAAATACAGAAACTTTCTGAGCACTGTGTGAAAATACAGATAATAATAATAGTAAGCAAGTTGGGTAATTGAAATAAGAAGACTATTGCATGACACATCTCACTTGCTTGGAAGAATGTTTTGTATTTCAGTACCCACAGGTCTCCTGAATATTCCTTGGTTATATTAAGAAATTCATAGATTCCAAAACAGAAGGGATCATTGTGAACATCTAATCTGACCTCCTGTTTAACACAAGCCATAGAACTTCCCCCAAAGTAATTCCTAGAGCAGATCCTTTACAAAAACATCTAATCTTTATTTAAAAATAGTCAGTGATGGAGTATCCACCATGACTCTTGAAAAATTGTTCCAGTGCTTCATTACTCTCACTGTCAAAAATGTATACCTTATTTCCTGTCTGAATTGGTCTAGCTGCAACTTCCAGCAGTGGGATCATTTTATACCTTTCTCTGTTAGATTGAAGAGTTGATTAGTACATATTTGTTTCCCCATGCAAGAAACTACCTATTAGGGGATTACAGTCATAGGTCAGCAGTACTTATATGAAAGACTTTGCACGTGTTATTTGTAACAGCAATGCTATTATATGTACTGTATATAAAGTATAAACATGGGAATACTGTGTTTCCTTTCTGTTCAAAGCATATACATTTTTGTTTTAATCTAACATGACTAAACTCACTGCATGCATTTCTTAAATTCCTTGAAATGCCTATTAGTTATAATCTAAATAATCATAACATACACAAAGTCCCTGCTCGTGCCATGAGCTTGCTATTACATAGAAAATTCTCAATGTTTAATGCCTATTACATAGCTTATATTTTATTCACTTTATCAAACCTACATTAATTCAAGGAATGATAGTATATTTGGATGTTAGTAGAGCCCACTCCCAAAAATCCAGGATTTAAATGGTGATTTGTGTGAATATAATCAAATGAAAATACTGTGATTTCTCAACTATGACTCTATGGTCAGCATGGGTAAAAGGTGACTTTTTAACCCTTCGCTGTTTGTGAAAGATGCCGGCCAGACAGCCCAAAGAGAATGAAGAATATGAATGGGCAACAGCAGTGAAAGCTTCTCCAACACTGTCCTCTCAATTTGCCTCAACCCTGATACCATCTTGAAGGTCTGCTCTACACTGCGGGGAAGGTCGATCTAAGATACACAACTTCAGCTATGAGAATAGCGTAGCTGAAGTCGACGTATCTTAGATCAACTTAGAATCACTTACTTCGCGTCCTCGCGGCGTGGGATTGACGGCCGCCGCTCCCCCATAGACTTTGCTTCTGCCTCTTGCCGAGCTGGAGTTCAGCAGTCAACGGGAAAGCGATTGGGGATCGATTTATCGTGTCTACACTACACGCGATAAATCGATCCCTGATAGATCGATCGCTACCCACCGATCCGGCAGGTAGTGTAGATGTACCCGAAGACTGGGAAGGTTAATTCAGTCTTCAAACCACTCAGTTCTTAGCCTCTCTTTTAAGACTTCCAGTAAGGATGAAAATTAGACTGGTGTCTTTGTAATATGGCTACCTGAAACCACAAACTCATGTCACATAAGAAATTGATAATATAACATATTTTGGTCACTAGTGATTTAGGTTGGATTTGAAGTTAGAAGAGATATTAGAAGTTAAAAGAGGCTTACAATTAAAAAAAAAAAAAGATTCAGGATCTTCTTATGCTCTCTGAAACCCAAAGGATAGTTTTTAGTTTATTGAACCTTGGACTTTCCGTGAAAGCCAAAATGATTTACAAGAAGAAAATCCATCTTTCTTCCACATTACAAAGGTCATGATAGCCCAGTAATTTTGTCATTCAAATCAGGATAAGATTGCTTATAAATCTTACAAGTGTAAGCAACCACTTTAACATTAATTGTTGCCTTTAAGAGTATTTAACCATGCCAACCTGCATTAAAACTCTGATTTAAAAGTACTTTCCAGTGATGCCACAACCTTCAATGGTCGAACACTTACCAACTGTGGCAGAGGCTGTTGACAGCAGAGATTTGCCCCACGATCCCCAAGCTCCCCATCCACTTCCTTTAGGAGAGGAGTCCAAATCCTACAGAAGAAAATATTAAGTCCACTGTCAGAAATGAATGTTACCCAAAGACAGGAGGAAAAACAACTAACACTAGAAAACAGAATCCAGCATGTAATAAATGATGACAGCAGGCAGAAAATATAATATAATTATGTTTGTGATTCAACACTAATGCCATCAGGGAATCTGTGGAAAGATAAACCCAAGAGAAGATACTGGCTTATATGCAATGGTGATGTTGCAGTGTTGCATTATTTTACGTACTGTCCTTTGAATTGCACTTTAAATTGAGGTTTCTGGTGAAAGCTTAAGCTTCTATGGCTGATGTGGAGAAGAAAATAGCTACGGTGCACAATCCTGCATTCCCTTTCTCAAGAAAATAATTTGTAACAGCTAAGATTATCGTAGTAGACTATTTTCAGTCTTTCACATTTTAATAAGGCTAAGAAACCAATAGCCTTGTTAGAACCTCTATATTACTTCTTTGTAACCTAGCTTCAATATGTACTGGACCTTTGGCCAGGAAAACAGGTTCATTAGAAAAGGTACATGTCTTATGAACTTGAACCTCTTCACCCATTTTCAAAGGGGCAGAGTAAATAATCTCTTTCCTCCAGTCCTTGGCCTACAATTCCTTGTTTGTAATTGATCAGACATCCTTTTAGTTTGCAATATAACATGAAGAAGCTGCAGAGTGTGCCCTGATTGGACATGGATTCTATTCTGCTGACATGAAAAAATAAAGTAAACAACTTTTGCTTTTACAGGTGTAACAAACATTATATCCACAAGCAATAGCAATATTGCACTAAAGTAAGCAGTTCTGTGCACTCAGCTGAAGTAGAAAAGAACCCTCAACAGCCAGGGATACTTTAATTTCAGATGTCTCACTGTTTTATTATGGCTAATTAACTAGAATTTTCGAAGTAGTGGGTAATAATAATATAAATAAATCAATAGTAATAATAACTGAAACATTTCAAGATTTTGTAAATGAGCTCTATGGAACATACAATAGAAATGTCATCTGATAATGGTTAAACAGATGGTGAATTGTGGCTATGACTACCAATTAGCTAAGAATAGCAAATACAGCTAGTTTAGGAAAACATCCTCTTGCTTTTGAGCTCGTGGTTTGTCCATCTGTTGTGTCTTATCTTTAAAGGGCCCTATTCAGCAAGCATTTAAAATGTGCTTAAGTCTCACTGAACTCAATGGGATTAAGCACATACCTAAATGCTTTGCTGCATAGGGTTAGACTGGCCTTAGACTGCCATCTCTTTGGGGAAGGGACTGTCATTATTATATGTTTGTACAGTTCTACAATGTGGCCCAAATCTGATTAAGGCCTCCAGGTGCTATCACAATGTAAATTTGAAAACAAACACAGTCCTAGGACATTGTATAGGATGCAAAGTCAAGAACTCAGAAATAAGGAAGCACCAATTTATAATTGCATATGTGACCCAATTCTGCCCACTTTTTGGTCCCTCCTGTGCACTGAATGAACCGGGGTGTGGGGGAAATTAAAGACGATCATAGTGCATACGCACAAGCGGGTCAAATTAATGTTACATGGGCAAATCGGATGTTTCCTAACTTTGGAGTGCTTCACTGCAACCTAAACAGTATTATTTTAACACAGATTTTTTTGTATGATTTCCTAGGTTTTTGTAAAAAATTGCCCACGATTATTTCATAGCAAGATTCTAGTGCAATGAATATATTATTTTTACAGCATCCTGTCCTTCGCACCAAGTGGGGAAACATGCTCATGATTCTGTCGTACAGAAAGCTAATTACCATCAAGGAAAGATTTTTGGAAGAAAGAGGCAAGATTACTTACTGGACTGCTTTGTTCATTCGGTGTCACTTCTGATCCAGGTTCAGGATCAAGGCTCACAGACTCACTGCAGTCAGTAGGTATGTTTTCAGTCACCTCTCCACTGGAAGGCTGATTTGCAATTACTTCTGCAGTCAAAGGATTTTCATTGATAACCATGTCCCCTTCTTGTCCATTACTAGTATTATGAGAAACTTGTCTCTGTTCATCTTGGAAAGACTTATGCAAGATCCCAGCTGTTTCACTGTCTTCTGCTGCATCATTAGCCAACACATCACTGCTAAGCATTGCCATTACTTCAGGTTTTCCTTCAGCAGATATTGCATCACTTGTGTCAGACATTTTTATTTCTGTTTAAAAAAAGCAAAGAAATTAGTATATTTATATTAGCTAATCAAAGTAATTTCAAATCCCATAAACTCTTAAATGACACAAAGGCACTGAAATAGACAGCCTTCAGTACCATCCAATTGCAGATACACAGCATACTAATAATGACATAGAAGACTACAGAAGTCTGTGTTGTAAATTTGCAGTGTTTCATCTATAGAAATCATCAGGGTTCATTTGTGATGGCTAGTTATAGCCCTTGATCTTGGAGGAACTCCCATTGATGTCAATGAGAGACGCAAGCAGAGATCAAGGAGAGGACATAGAGTCCATGTAATGAACACTGATTGCTTCATATAAAGAAATCTTGCAGACTTAAAACCCTATATAGCCTTGTCCCAGCCTTTTTCTTTTCTTCACATTATAGACTACTAGACTCTAAGGCCAGATGGACCATCATGATCATCTAGTTTGACCTCTTGCACATTGCCAGCCACAAAACCTCACCCACACACTCTTGTAGTAGGCCCATAGCCTTTGGCTGAGTTACTGAATTTCTGTTTGCTTGTTTAGCATTGGCTTCCGCTAGGTCCCTCCGATTATCTCACCAATGCATGTACAAGAAGAGCGGCCTCACTGTAACCCTTACCACCTGGAACAATGTTTCTAGTATCCGTCCTACATGCCATACATATTCTAATCTCATGTGAAAACTGAGATTTTTCTTTTCTACAGTCATTTTTTAAACTTTGAACCAGAACTATATTATTTAACTCTGTAAAGCATTTTCAAGTCCTATTTGTATGAAAGCTGCTATAAAACATGCATTTTGATGTATAAAATTGTGCTGTTCAATAGCTGTGGGGGTACACGCAGTCCATTCTTAAAAGTGTATTTTGTGACTCTTGCAGCTCTTGCAAATCCCACTTACAGTGGGTCTGATTCTGATTTCATTTGTACTGATGAAAACTAGGAGTAACTCTATTGAAGTCAATGGATTGATTCCAGCTCTTGTGGCCCCTTTACACTGTATGGTGCAGTGGGCCCTGGGGGGAATTTCTCTGAAATTCATTTAGTATTTGCAACCCTAAAGACCCCACAGGAGCATACTGCGGGCAGACCTGGGACAGAGACTGCCCAGACAGGTCTGATTGTTTAGCCTGGGTAATGCTAGGTAAAAGCAGGCACTGGGGCTGCTCTAACTTATACTGGGGACTACTCTGGTTCCCAAAGCAGCCTGGAATCCAAAAGACAAAAAGATGGTATACAGCCATCTTCGTGTGATATTCCTCCTGGACTGCACCTTCTCTGCTGCACCTTCTGAGAGGCTCAATGAGATGGGATCGGAATCAGGCATAGTGAGTGTAAGCATCTGATGCAAATGGAAAAGTTGAGGGAAAAACATTTAAAGAAAAACTGAAAAACTATTAAGAATTTAGAGCAGGATATATATGCAGATGGGAAAATATAGATGCATCTATTCAAACTCAGCTCTTTACTAATTATCTAAAGCCACAAGTGACATGACTTGACAATTGAGAAGTCTGTTTTACCTGCAAGGTTGCTGAGAACACAACCATATAAAGCACAACAGGGGAGAGAGCACTGGAATATAATTAATAGATTTTAAGGACAGACAGGAATACTCTGATCATCCAGTCTGACTGTATGTATAACTCAGTCCAGAGAACTTCACCCAGTAATTTTGGTAGTGAAGAGAACTGTTCTTACTACGTAAGTGAACACTATTGAAATTTAGCAGTTTGTAATATCAGCTGCTGCAGAGAAATTATCTGAATGTAGGTCTTGAAAGACAAATGAAGGAGAACTGCTTTTCAGATATATTGGACTTGATTCTTCTCTCATACCAGTTTTACACAAATGTAGGAACTTTAACTCCCATGGAGTTACTTCAGATTTACAATGACAGTGAGTTTCAAATATGAATAGATACCTGTCAAGTGTACAGTTTTAGTAGATAAAGTCCTCATTTTAGGCCCAAATGTACTTCTGTCCCATACAAATCTGGTGCTCTCTCATGTTTTTAATGTTTTTTTCCCTTTGACATTTCTAATACCAGTAATTAAAGTGACAGAAAATTTTACATGCAATAAATAAGTGAACCCCACATTCAAGCTTTTTCTGGTATATGAAGTTGGTTATATCACTTAGGAATATAGTTCATTTTAACTGTTGGTAACTCGCACTTTGGGTTTTGGCTACTTGAATTCTATGTAGACATATTTGTAATGACAGAATATACAAAGAAACTTGATTGATATGATTGAAGCAGAACTGGCTGGATTCTGATTTTGCTTACACTGATGTAAATTAGGAGTAGCTTAACTGAAGAGTTAAACTGGTAGAAAACCAGAGAGGAGAGTTAATCCCTATATATCTGAAATTAAAACTTTTTCCTTCAATTTTCAGTTAATTTTTGTTAACATTAGCTCATTTTCAGTCCTTTATAGTCTCATAGGAAATAGCAACATTTTACGTTAAAATCATGTGATGATTGTAAGTTAATGAAATTGCATGTATGCAGAAAAATATATAGGTAGATTGGAGTCTGATCCTGTGAGACGAGTGAGATATGAGGGCTCTAAGCAGTTTGAAAGATCACATCCTAAGAAGTACAGAGGACATCACTCAAGTGGTTCCATTCTTTTCTCTCCAAAAGGCCCCAGAGAGTGTTTTGGGGGAATTGTTCATTTGTCCTGAAGGATCTCTTGTCAGAACTGCCATAGAGATTTATTTTCATCTCCTTTCCTGTTAAGAGGTGAATGTAAGGCCATTGGGGAGAGAGATGATTTGGGCTCCAGTGACATTGGCATGCAGACTCTAGGTTTCATTTTCATCAGTCCCACATGATAGTTTCCAGACCAACTGATTAAGAATTGGATGAGAAGGTGCTGTCAGAAGCTTAATACGAATGAAACAGTGGTCATGTTAGTGCATTGGGTTGGGGAGAAAACTTGAAGGCAGGTCAGGGCATGGTTTCAGCAGCCATTAGTTTTTCAGCAGGCATTCATTACTGAGATGGCTTCTCCACAATTTGTTCAAGGTGTTTGCTATTTGGATGGTGTTTTAGGACTCTGTGTCCCTAGAATTTCAAGTGGTTTCAGTAGCTCTCTATTCTGAAACTCACATCTACAGATGGTTGGACAGAGCCCAGATTTGTTGGTTTTTGTTGAGGGTGCAGTATGCTTGTTTGGGGCAGGGTTGTCATTTTTTGTTTGTTATACATTTAAAGATGTATACATTGTTATACATTACACTTCCCTTTCACTTCACTGAATTATTTTCCTCCTCCAGTTGTGCTCATGCTGAAAAAGACAACAAACAACTGGTACAGTTGTTTTCAGTAGCACTTTACCTGCTGTGTAATGCAGCTTTTAACTTGCACTTCTTACTAAATTAGTAACATGGGAGACAATTAACATTTCTGACTCTGATTCTTTGTAACCAGAGAAAGTTATTAATTCCTTAATCTGGTCTCTCTGACTGATCCAGAAAAAATTACAGCTTTGTATACATTAGACCAGGGATCGGCAATCTTTGGCAGACGGCCCGTCAGGGTAAGCCCCCTGGCGGGCCGGGCTGGTTTGTTTACCTGCCGCATCCATAGGTGCGGCTAATCACGGTTCCCACTGGCAGGAAGCGGCGCGGGCCAGTGGGAGCTGCGAGCGGCCAAACCTGCGGACGCGGCAGATAAACAAACCAGCCTGGCCCGCCAGGGGGCTTACTCTGGTTGGCCATGTGCCAAAGGTTGCCAATCCCTGCATTAGCCTTCTTTTCTTAAAATTTCACATTATTGCTTCCACTTGTGGAGCAATAGAGTGTGCTGGGGCAGAATGACTACCAGCATTTTAATAGCCATGTCATCTACTCCTGATCTGAACAGGAACTACACAGGAGTTAGGAATGGAAATAAAAACAAAAAACAAAAAACCATCCAGTGTAGAGAAGTTTTGTGAATGCTGTGCAGATTGTATAATGAACATCCACGAGGGGAAAGGAGTGAATATTCAGCAATTACTGCACCTGAGAAAGGAGTGGCCATGGCAGAGTCCAAAGGGTGTACTGTACAGGGATCATAGTTATCTATTGGTTGAGCACCAACAGTATGCCTGGCACTGCACACACAAGACATGATTCCTGTTCCCAGGAGCTTTTAGTCTTCACCTTGAATGGTCACTTAGGGTATGTCTATACTACAATTAAACACCCATGGCTGGCCTGTGTCAGCTGATTCGGGCTCCCAGGACTCAGGCTAAGGGGCTGTTTAATTGAGATATACACATTCTGGGGGACATTCCCCCATTGCAAGGTCTCTGATCCTAATGTCTACGCTGCAATTAAACATCCCTGTGAGCCAATGCCCCATGAATCCAAGTCAGCTGACACAGAACAGCCATTAGTTTTTAATTGCAGTATAGACATACCCTTAGAATGTGCATTAATTATTTACGCTAAACAATCTGTTCCACCTTATATTCAGCTGTGACACTCTGAGAACCTTTTGCAGACTTGAGGAAGAGCTCTTTGTAGGGGGGAGGGATAGCTCAGTGGTTTGAGCATTGGCCTGCTAAACCCAGGGTTGTGAGTTCAATCCTTGAGGGGGCCACTTAAGGATCTGGGGCAAAAACAGTACTTGGTCCTGCTAGTGAAGGCAGGGGGCTGGACTTGATGACCTTTCAAGGTCCCTTCCAGTTCTAGGAGATGGGATATCTCCATTAATTTATTTATTTATTATCAAAGCTTGTCACTTTCACCAACAGAACTTGGTCCAATAAAAGATATTACCTCACCCACCTCGTTTCTCAAAAATGGTGTGGCTTATTAAAGTTTGTATTCAAAGCTACAATTACAGCAATACTGGAGGTGATAATTCAAATCCTGTTCAGTGAATTTAGGAGTCTGAACTGTATTGTTTATCCAATTTTCAATGTTGCATCCTTGGGGCAGGGATTGAGTCTTCCTCTGTGTCTGTACAGTTCCATGAATACCCTTGACAGTCAATAAACAACAAGCACTTGGTGACATTTTAAGTATTTGTTTATATTGTTATTTACTTATCTTCGGAAAAATGCATTTACAACTCACACTGGTTACATTTATCACAGCGTTAGCAATGTTTGCCATTATGAGTATAGCAAATACCATAAATGCTGAAGTACGGATACATTCTTTCTAGGTTTTAATGGTGTTCACTGGCTGATGATTCTGGTGGCATTACATGATGAGAAATAGTTTGTTTCTAGTTAAAGGCCAGATTCTATCAAGAGATATTTGCACGCAACTTCCATTGAATTCAGTGGAATTATGTGCATGTACATGATGGCATAATTTAGCACTAATAGCTTAATTATGGGCCTAATCCAGCAAAGATTTATATACGCTTATAAATTTGAGTGATATGTACATAAATAAGACTTTACAGGATTGGATCCTATATTTGGAAACTCACCCAAGTTCATCATAAATGAGTGCAATTGGTCAGTTAAACCCCTTCCCCAATGAGCTAGGTAGGTATACAGCATTCTACTAGACATGGTCTAAAAACAGTTTGCAGAATGAAAGGAAACAGAAACAGCAATGAAAATCCCTGTTTCAACCTAGCATAATGTGTAATTCAGGTGGTCATGCATATGATCCTACAAAAAAGTACCCTACATTCACATTAAAAAGTAATTGAATCATGTAACTCCTCTGTATCTAAACTAAGTACATGGAACTATTCTTCTGTAGGTTTCAAGAAGGAAGATTCAGGGCCATGTTCACACATGCTGTAAGTGGACACATCTCTGTTGATGTTAGTGGAGCTGCATACACTTATACCAGTTTGAAGTTTACAATCCAGTGTAAAGTTAGGAAAAGCTACACGAAGCTGTAAGAAAACAAAGAGAGCTCCATAGTTGAGTGCATCCCAAATACTATCTCTCCCGTTTCCTTGCAGCTGCTGCTACCCTAAAAGCCACACCACACTTTAAAAAGAACACTTTCAGTACCAAGTAGGTTAGTAGTTCATCTCTGGGATTAGCGTGCCCCCTGTTGGATTCCAGTTTTACATGCATAGTTCAGAATTCCTCAAAAGCAAAGATGAAAACACAACTGCAGAGAGACATTTCAAAATAAATCTCAGTGTGCATCGGCGCAGGGTATTTTGTAAATGGTCAGGTATAGGCATGTTTTTAAGCAGCAGCTGTTTCCCCTTTTGTTAGGTTCCTTAATTAATTGTACACTTGATCTTGATGGGATTCTAAAGAACCCCATGGAAATATCAACTGCAGGGGAGAAGTGGTGGAATGATATTTGGGGACGACGGGGCGGCTCCTATTTCAGTGAAATGTGCCACGAAGCCTGGAAAGCAACCCGCTGGAAGGATTTGCTATTATTAACCCAGCTCTACCCCGTGTCCCGCTCTCAGGGCACCAGGCAGGAGCGGCAAGAACTCTGGTCCGCTGAAAGCCAGTGGGGTCGAGTTTCCCGCGGGACAGGAAAGTTCCTTTGAAATCTCTTTAGACAGTCTCAGAAGTGAGGGAAGAAGGGAAAATCGTTTAGTTCCTTACCGCTTCGCAGCTGAGCTGTGCCTGGGCCGACGCGCCCCCCGCTCCTTCCTCGTCCCCGCCCCGCCACGTCGGCAGGCACTGGGACAGGGAGGAGGAGGAAGCCGGGCAGCTGCTGGCCGGCGGAGGGAGGGCTCTGGCTCTGCCTTGCAGTCACCCTGGAGCTGCTGCCTAATGCAAAGGGCTTGCTCGAGCTTTCCAAGCCTCGCTCAAACCAGCACAGGCTCGTGGGCTGGACCCGGACAGGACGGCGCGGTTTGCAGCGGCTGAAGAACGCGCGGATGTAGGGGCTGGTCTAGCCCAGGGCCCGCAGCCTCGCGCACAGTGACTCCCCTGGCCTGGGGGTGCGGCGGGGTCTCCCGCCCCCCGGGCTTTAAGCTTCTCCGAGCCGAAATCAGTCATTTGTATTGGAACAGCCCTTAACATAAGCTAGCCACGCCCCTCTGTTTGTCTGGCCCTGATACTTTTTGTGCAATTGCCTCAGTGATTCCCCCCCTCCATTCTGTCTTTCTTCTGTGCCTCTAACGCTGACCGACAGATTGAGGGAGATTATTAAACGATGAACGACGAGATTTTCCAAGCCGCTCCTTGTCATGGGAATTGGGCACCCAAATCCTGGAGGCAGCTTTGAAAATCTCAGCCTGAATCAATCTAGTGTGGACAAGCCCACAGTTGCGAGTCTTGCGACTTAAATACACCAACATTGGAGGAGCTATTGCCCTGCTATCCCAATGCATTACAACTACTGTGATCTAATTTGATCACTTTCACGATTTATCAGCTCTCTTTTTTGGAAGGTTTCGTTATATAACTTTAGGCACCTAAAAAACAAAACAGAACCACCAAGTCTCATTCCTTTCAGGAGGAGAGGACTGTCCCCTTTGGGGGACGGGGGAAGTCATTTCAAAGTGATTAGCCTCTGTGCCTCTGAGGAGGAAGGATATTGCAGTGAGTGTTTTTATCTAAAAGGAAGGAGTCACGACCTGAACTCTGCACATAAGGGCAGTGTAGCAGCAGGCAAGAAGACAAAATGGAGAGAAAGGTGAAGGGGAGGGGGGAAGTTTAGCTAGGGTTCATTGGCAGAAGTGATGTAAGGGAGAGTGGTGAGAATTGTGAGAAGAAATGCAGGCATAGGTAGAATGATAATTTATGTCAGGGTTTTGTTACATAACAATATAAAATGTAAGGCCCAAAGATCTTCCCTCAGATATGTGCATTCAGCTTCTATTGATATTAACTTGTGTTATAGGCTTGTAACTCAGAGGAAAAAAGCAAAGGCTTGAACTGAGGGGGAATCAGGCTAACACAGTTCTCCTTGTTAAAACAAATGGATTTATCACAGTGTATGTTTCTGGTACTTTGAGACTAACTGTACCAAAATGTAAAAATAAATAAATAGCCATGTTAACAAGCTGTTTTTCATAGCGGTCATTACGTTTTAATGTTTATGCTGGCACGATGTTACATGACAGGACTGTGTAGGTCATGATATGCCACCAAAATATAGTGTGTATCGATGCCCTCCTCCAACAGGGCCAAATGTATACTTGACAATATTTTCAATTATTATATTGTTATAGATATATCTATAGATTTGTTTGTGGTAGCACCTCTAAGCCCCAGTTAATTATTAAATTCCTTGTAGAAAATTGAATTTAAAGTGAGAAGGAGAAACGTGTGGAAGCCTTGTGGAGCAGGGGACACAATGGAGTTATGACAAAGTAAGAGCTGGGAAATAGCTTCTGTCAGACTGATTAATTCTCATAGTTTTTTATTGAGGCAGTGATGACACCCTCATACAGTATCAGCTGTATACCACTGGAAAATTACACAATAGTAGCTAAATGCATCATCTTTCTGTATCAAAGAAAATTGGTAGATTGCAATTTCTTGCTTTTTATTTCTGATCCTTCAGTGAAATAACTGTGACTACCTATGTGCATAAAGTTAAGTATGTGGAGTACGTGCAGGAGTATTTGCAGTATAATACATGAGTATTTGCAAGGCCAGGAGCCCTAGTTACTTTTTTCAATCTCTGCATTGAGTAAATCAGGAAGTTAAAAAAAAATTCAGAATTGTTCATACTAATTTCCAGTAAGTTACTGTTCACTTTGGGTACCAACAATGTTGTGAAACAAGTTCTGCATCATCTTTTGACTAGGGCCTGGTCTACACTACGACTTTAATTTGGATTTAGCCGCATTAAATCGAATTAACCCTGCACCCGTCCACACAACGAAGCCATTTAATTAGAAATAAAGGGCTCTTTAAATTGATTTCTGTACTCCACCCCGACCAGCGGAGTAGCGCCAAAATCGATTTTATCATTTCGAATTAGGGTTAGTGTGGCCGCAATTCAATGGTATTGGCCTCCGGGAGCTATCCCACAGTGCTGTCCCACATTGTGACCGCTCTGGACAGCAATCTGAACTCGGATGCACTGGCCAGGTAGACAGGAAAAGCCCCGCGAACATTTGAATTTCATTTCCTGTTTGCCCAGCGTGGAGAGCACAGGTGACCACAGATAGCTCATCAGCACAGGTAACCATGCAGGCTGATAATCGAAAAAGAGCACCAGCATGGACCATACGGGAGGTACTGGATATGATTGCTATATGGGGAGAGGATTCAGTGCTAGCAGAACTTCGTTCAAAAAGACAAAATGCAAAAACTTTTGAAAAAAATCTCCAAGGGCATGATGGAGAGAGGCCACAATAGGGACTCAGATCAGTGCCGCGTGAAAGTCAAGGAACTCAGACTAGCCTATCAAAAAACAAAGGAGGCAAACGGTCACTCTGGGTCAGAACCGCGGACATGCCGCTTCTATGACAAGCTGCATGCAGTTCTGGGGGGGGGGGCCGCCACCACTACCCCACCTCTGACCGTGGATTCCGAGGGGGGGGATCATCTCATCAGCTACACTTGAGGATTCTGCGGACGGGGAAGAGGAGGAGGAGGAGGATGAGCTTGCAGAGAGCACCCAGCACTCCGTTCTCCCCAACAGCCAGGATCTTTTTCTCAGCCTGACTGAAGTACCCTCCCAACCCAGTATCCAAGACCAGGACTGCATGGAAGGGACCTCAGGTGAGTTTACCTTTTAAAATATAAAACTTGTTTTAAAAGCAAGGGTTTTTAATGATTACTTTGCCCTGAGGACTTGGGATGCATTCGCAGCCAGTACAGCTACTGGAAAAGTCTGTTAACGTGTCTGGGGATGGAGCGGAAATCCTCCAGGGACATCTCCATGAAGCTCTCCTGGAGGTACTCCAAAAGCCTTGCCACAAGGTTTCTGGGCAGTGCAGCCTTATTCCGTCCTCCCTGGTAGGACACTTGACCGCGCCATGCTTGCAGGAAGTAATCTGGTATCATTGCATGACAAAGCCTGGCAGCGTATGGTCCCGGTGTTTGCTGGCATTCAAGCAACATCCGTTCTTTATCTTGCTGTGTAATCCTCAGGAGAGTGATATCGCTCATGGTAACCTGGTTGAAATACGGGAATTTAATTAAGGGGACAGAGGTGGCAGTTCCTACTGGGCTGTTTGCCTGTGGCTGAAAAAGAAATCCTTCCCTGCAGTTAGCCAAGTGCGTGGGGTGGGGGAGGGGGAATTGGCCCAGAGTTTTTCGCGTTTGGCTAGCAGGGATCTTCCCTGATACCAGCCATGCGGTGGGGGGAGGTATAAAGCGATCATCCAGAGAATTGGATGGGGGGTGGTTAGTTTGTTTTCTTCTGCTGAATGTTAACAGGAAAACCGCAGCACTCAATGGGCTTTGCTTGGTATGTGGGAAAGGAGGGCACAGAAGCCGAAAGACAATGGCTTACCATGGCCGCATGCAAGCCGAATTCTGTTGCCCGGATCTGCGTCTGTGATCTCTAGCAGCAAAGCCACAGGCACTCAATATTAAGAGGCAAAATGCGACCTTGCACAGAAATCACATGTGCTATGTAATGTGAATAGTGTTGGTCACCGTGAAAGAGTATAAGCATTGTTCTGCAAAATGTATCTTTTTAAAAAATTCTCTCCTTTTTTCCCTCCCTCCAGCAGCTGCAAATTCTTCAAGCCTCCCTCCCGAAGGCTATCACAGATAAGGCGTCGGAAAAAGACGACACGAGACCAGATGTTCGCAGAAATCATGGAATCCACCCGCAGTGACAGAGCTCATCTGAATGAGTGCAAGGACACGGTTTCAAAGTATAGGAAAGAAGACAGTGAACGTGAGGACAGGAAGGACCAACGTGAGGACAGGAGGGACGCTCGAGATGAGAGGTGGCGGCAGGAAGATCAGAGGAGGCAGGATGCAATGCTGGGGCTGCTGCGTGAGCAAACAGACATGCTCCGGCATCTAGTGGAGCTTCAGGAACAGCAGCAGGAAAACAGAGTGCCGCTACAGCCCCTGTATAACCCCCCTCCCCATGTTCTTTATCCTCCTCACCCAGACGTGTAAGAACGTGGGGGGAGGCTCCGTACACCTTCCCATTCCACCCCAGTGGACAGCCCATGCAAAAGGCTGTCATTTTTTTTAACCTTTTTTTAGTGGCCTTTTCCTTCCCGCCGATCCTCCTCCCAAACCCCACCCGGGTTCCCTCCCTCTTTTTATAATGTATTAATAAAGAATAAATGATTTTTAAATGATAGTGACTTTATTTGGTTTGAAAGCAAGCTGGGGGAAGGGGGAGGGTGGGTTCCTTACAGAGAATGAGTCAATAAAGGGGGCGGGTTTTCATGAAGGAGAAACAAACAGATATTTCACACTGTAGCCTGGCCAGTCATGAAACTGGTTTTCAAAGCTTCTCTGATGCACAGCGCTTCCTGGTGTGCTCTTCTAATCGCCCTGGTGTCTGGCTGTGCGTAATCAGCAGCCAGGTGATTTGCCTCAGCCTCTGACCCCACCATAAAGGTCTCGCCCTTACTTTCACAGAGATTGTGGAGCACACAGCAAGCAGAAATAACAATGGGGAGATTGGTTTGGCTGAGGTCTGAGCGAGTCAGTAACGATCGCCAGCGACCTTTTAAACGTCCAAATGCACATTCTACCACCATTCTGCACTTGCTCAGCCTGTAGTTGAACAGCTCCTGACTCCTGTCCAGGCTGCCTGTGTATGGCTTCATGAGCCCTGGCATTAAGGGGTAGGCTGGGTCCCCAAGAATAACTATTGGCATTTCAACATCCCCAATGGTTATTTTCTGGTCCGGAAAGTAAGTCCCTTGCTGCAGCCCTTTAAACAGAGTAGTGTTCCTGAAGACGCGAGTGTCATGAACCCTTCCCGGCCAGCCCACGTTGATGTTGGTGAAACGTCCCTTGTGATCCACAAGTGCTTGCAGCACCATTGAAAAGTACCCCTTGCGGTTTATGTACTGGGTACTCTGGTGCTCCGGTGCCAAGATAGGGATATGGGTTCCATCTATCGCCCCACCACAGTTAGGGAATCCCATTGCAGCAAAGCCATCCACTATGGCCTGCACATTTCCCAGAGTCACTACCTTTCGTAGCAGCACCTGAGTGATTGCTTTGGCTACTTGCATCACAGCAGCCCCCACAGTAGATTTGCCCACTCCAAATTGATTCCTGACTGACCGGTAGCTGTCTGGCGTTGCAACTTCCACAGGGCTATTGCCACTCGCTTCTCAACTGTGAGGGCTGCTCTCATCTTGGTATTCTGGCGCTTCAGGGCAGGGGACAGCAAGTCACAAAGTTCCATGGAAGTGCCCTTACGCATGCAAAAGTTCTGCAGCCACTGGGAATCATCCCACACCTGCAACACTATGCGGTCCCACCAGTCTGTGCTTGTTTCCCTTGCCCAGAATCGGCATTCCATGGATAGAACCTGCCCCATTAACAACATGATCTCCAAAGCACTGGGGCCTGCGGTTTGACAGAATTCCGTGTCCATGTCCGTGTCCGTGTCCATGTCCTCATCACGCTTGTCGCTGCGTTGCCGCTGCCGCTGCCTCCTCGCCTCGTTTTTCTGGTCCTGGCTCAGCATAAACTCCACGAGAATGTGCGAGGTGTTTACAATGTTCATGACTGCTGTCTTGAGCTGAGCGGGCTCCATGCTTGCCGTGTTATGGAGTCTGCAGTGTTCACCCAGGAAAAAAGGCGCGAAATGGTTGTCTGCCATCCGTTGCTTTCATGCAGGGAAGGAGGGAGGGAGGGAAGGGTGAGGCTGTACCCAGAACCACCTGCGACAATGTTTTTTGTCCCATCAGGCACTAGGATCTCAACCCAGAATTCCAATGGGCGGGGGAGACTGCGGGAACTATGGGATAGCTATGGGATAGCTACCCACAGTGCAACGCTCCAGAAATCGACGCTAGCCCCGGAACATGGACGCACACCACCGAATTAATGTGCTTAGTGTGGCCGCATACATTCGACTTTATACAATCTGTTTCCAAAATTCGAATTAGATAAATTCGGATTAATCCCGTAGTGTAGACATACCCTAAGAGAACATTGATTGCAGGCTCTTGCCAAACAACTTGTGGTTCTTGTCTCCTTATTCCTCCACTTCCTTCCTCACTTTATTGTAAGGCAGGACTCATCAGTTTCATTCTATGGAAAGTCAGTGTGTAGATTCATCATAGCTTTTTGCCACTAGTGTTGTTCTTCCTCTGCTGGAGAAAAAGAAAAATAGTTACTCTTGTGTAGTGTTGCTTTAGGAGCATAAGGATATATGTTATGATTTATTAAGGAATTTCACTAGCAGAAAAGAATCTCAGTACTCCTAAATAAGTTGTGGTGCTCATAAAAGCATCATTAAAACCAGACAACTTTTCAATAAATTTATCAAGGAAAGCACTCTGCAGTTCCCATTTTAAGGTAGGTGAGACCAGAATAAATATTGAGTAAATATATTTCCAGGGCATTTTAATAAGGATAAAAATCAGTGCAGACCAATGATTACCACCAATATATTTTATATGATTTTATTGATTTTTGACATAGTATATATTGACAATGAAATCTTGAAAAACACAGAGGCTTGTCCTCTGCTTTGTAGTGGAATTGTAAAAAACACACACAAACACACACCAAACAAAAACAAAACAAAAACAAAAAAAAACCCCACTCTTTTGACTTGAGCTGAAGGGGATAAGGGAAGCTCAGTAACTGGAGATCTATTTTACTCTTGATGGATGGTGGAGTTTTGTACAGACAATGAAGCTGGTGTTAGTGTGTCAGTTTTACAAACTCTGTAGAAGCCTGTGCATGGATCAGAAACGTACAAACATATAGCATAAACATATAAAGTAATAACGTTTTTAGCTAGGATGAATGTGTATTGGAAATGAATAAGCCTATGATACATGTCCTACTGTTAAGTGTAATGATTAACTATCTTCTTAAGCATAGAGATTTCTTTAACTGAATTTATTTTTCTCGTAGTTATGGTTTTAAATTTTGTTTTTGCATTTATCTCACTTTGGCTGATAAAAATACAGTAGTTAATTCCACTTATTGTTTCTCATGAATTAGTACAATGCTGAAATGTCTGGGTTGCAAACACTGGATAGGAATATTTAGTTCTTTCAAGAACAGTTCACACAGAAAATTAATTGTAAACAAAGTCATGGAAACATTTCTTTTGGTCTCAGGTTTAATAAAAGTTTGTTCTATATCTAAATTTGGGGACAGATTTGACCTGAGTGTCTCTTTAAATGTGCACTTTATGGTTTCTAGGAATGGTACCTGCTCTTTAAGAAATGAATGAATTCAGTGCTGCAACAGTTTTTTAAAAATGTTGAGATGGTACTAGGTGCATTAGTCCTGCTCCTGCCCTCAGTGGGACATAACAAGGTAGTTCTGATTTGGGAGGACATACACCCCATACTCATGCTCCAGAAGATGGTTGCACCTATGATTGAGCATGGTGAAGTATAATGGTTAAGAGTGCATTAGCACTAATGAGATTGTGCTTGTTTTGCTTTTCTAATTCATACTTTTATTTTTAATATATTAATCAGATAATATATAGGCATGAGTACAGAATTCAAACAGTGTCAATGGCCAGCCAGTTTGGCCGTATAATCAAAGGGCTACCCCATTATAACCACTCTGCTATATGACAGTCCCCTTCAGATTAAACAAAGTGTATTATGCACCATGTTCACTAGGGCAATAGGCATTTTATAGCCAGACTGTTGGACTTTGCCCACCTCCTGAAGTTTATCAGAGAGCCCAGTCTTTACAGCTGACCATAATTGCCATGACAAAGGATAGATGAAGTGGTTTGGATATAGCTGGTTCCTGGGCCATTTAGAGTTGTGCAGATACACAACACTGTATGGTTTTTTTTTTTTTTTGAAGCATTAAGTGAACATTTTTGCTTATTTCATTTTTGTATATTTTGACTGCACAGCTTTTTGAAGCACATTGGCACAACAGTGGAGGGCAGGGAGTTATCACAGTGCTTGTCCATATTATGTTGTGTTTTCACCTGTATTATTTTGCTCCTCCTTTTCCTGACACCAGGTGTCAAGGCTGATTCCCTACTCTGGCACTTCAAGGGCAGAAGTTAAAAAAATTAATACTTGCCACTTCAGGCTTGTATTAAACCCTCAAGGTTACAGCTTTTCTCTGACCTTCGCTTGGTAAACACTGCCATCACCCAAGGGAAAAACTGCCTCTTGCAAATCCTGGAAAAACTCACTTGGGAAGTTTTCCCTAAGACACCTCGGCTTTTCCACCCCTCCCTCGGGGAAGCTGAGAAAGGAAACAAACAAAAGGGAAACCCAGCTGTTGCCACTAGCTACTTCTGTACCTCCATATAATGCTGTCCTCGGGAGCCAAAAAGTCTTACTGTGTTATAGGTGAAACCGGGTTATATTGAACTTACTTTGATCCACTGGAGTGTGCAGCCCTGCCCCCCCGGAGCACTGCTTTACCGCGTTATATCCAAATTCATGTTATATCGGGTCGTGTTATATCAAGGTAGTGGTGTAATTAAAAAACATATGCACAGACCTTTTAAGATACAAAACCAATCAGGTTCTTAAAAAAAGTAAATTCTATTAAAATAAACAAACAAATCTGGAACTTAGGCTTTTGCTAGATTTTGAACGAACAATTCCAAAAATTAAGCATCCAAAATAGCTTTTTGGGGGGTTCAGCTTAAAGGTTACAAGCAAACAAAAGCCTCTGGGGTTAGCACAGAGGAGTCCACAAGCCTAACAGAAAATAAAAGAAATAAACCTAATCACATCTATCTAAACATTCCCTGTCCCAATGAATTCTTCTAGGTATGGATGATGAATTTTCATACCTGGTCCAAACTTTACATAGCTTTCCAGCTGCCCCGTCTCTTCAGCCTAGAGAGAACAACAGAGAGACAAAGGGAAAGCTTTTTTCCCATTTAAAAAAGTTCTAGCCTTCCCATTGGCTCTTTTGGTCAGGTGCCCACTCCCTTTTCTTTACCTGAAGGACTTTTTAACCCTTTACAGGTAAATCAAGCAGCCATCAAGAGGGACTTCATAGCTAACTGGCTGGCTGGGTGTCCATAAAAGGGAGCCTTCCCCCCTTCATTTATCAGACCAGGCTTGACTTAAATTTCAGAAATAAAACATGACATGACTAATGCTGTTTAAGACAAAACCAGTCATTTTTAAGGTTGTTTCTTTGGCTTCCTGGGCTATACCAGTGTAGGGTGACCTGATGTCCCGATTTTATAGAGACAGTCCCAATATTTGGGACTTTTTTCTTACATAGGTTCCTATTACCCTCCACCCCCTGTCCCGATTTTTACACTTACTATCTGGTCACCCTATACCAATGTTGCATCATGAGTCATTATGTCATTTCATTGTGTTGTGGCACCCTAAACTAGAAGGATGTGGAAAAAGCCCATTGATTTCAGTGGGATGACTTGCTAAGTAAGTGCTAGTCTATATGAGTTAGGGTGGTAGAACTAGTCTCTGAATTAGATCTCAAGGAAAGGAAAGTTCTCAGGGACTGTTTTTGATGGTGTTATGGAATTTTTAAAATTAAGATATTGTTATCACAAATCATCAAGTGGCACTGTCTTACAAGTCATAGTCTTACAGGTTTTTGTTGTTGGTGGTTTTAGCATGCAAGAAGTGTATAATCTTTGAAGAAAAGCTGTGTTCTTATGTAATCCATGCCTGCTGGGAATGGTGCTCTGTCCCCGTCTAGTGACACCTAGACCACTTAGCGATTAATGAGTCTGCTACATTCTTAATTAAAAGACAGGTGGCTTTTACCTCACACAGTAAAGGCTCATGCATTTACCTCCAGAGATCCCAGGTTCAATCCTGCTTGCTGACAGACCCTGGCTGTCAGAGTTACAATTAATTTTGTCATATAGGTTCTTGATGGGAGCTGTGAAAAACAGCATGAGAGTTTGTTCTTTGCCTTAATTTCTCCAACAGAGTCACTTTCTTGTTTAGAGTTGCTTTGTTGGAACTGGGCATGTGAGCGTGTGCTTAGATTTCAGAAAAATGGGTTTTCCTGTATGCTGTTTGTGACCACTTCTGTTCATGGACTGTTGTGTATCATGTAAATAAACTAGTTATACTTAAAATCTACACAGACTCCATGTCATTGATTATTCCTCCAATAGGAAGCTGACTTGCAGGGCCTCAACATCTGCTACCACTTGACAGAGCAGTGACAATATAATAATAGACCTATTTTTATCTTGACTTCAATGTAGCTACCACTGTGATGCCTTTAAAGTAAAAGATTTATCATTCTTCCTTTCAGACCAAAATGCAATTTAAATGTTACAAAAAGTACTTTTAGAAACCATTTTATGACAGGAACTTACAACTAAACTATTTCAACTAAAATGACAAAATGCTCAAAACCAGAATCAGAATCATGCTTTTTGACTTGTATTACTATTTAGTTCCAGGAGAAGATATTTGGGTGTCAATGTAAAACTTGTTCAACAGAAGAAATATTTAATTTATTTTAAAACAAATTCAGTAGAAAGGGAAAGCAATTGATGGATCGGTTGAAATGAGAATTAAGGAATTTATCCTACTTAGGCTATCGCAAAGCATGAAAACATGCAGTTCAATAATATAATTAAATGAGCAAAAGTTATCAATAATGTCTAGAAAAACATCAATTTGTGGAAAATACATGTGTAATTTCATAAGAAGTCATTAGATGGCACAAGCAACTTTTGGAAGGTTTGAGTGTTGTTAAATGTCATTATTCAAATGGGCAGTGTTACAGGAAGTTTGCTTTTTGTCTTTTCCTGTATAATTTTTCAGCTTATTTGTGCAGCAAGACTTCCTGGTAAGAAAGAACTATTAATGTATGTTTGTTTTAAATAGACCTCTGATTAACTTAAAGTGTTGTGTACTCTGCATCTTATTCAGAAAATGAGAAATGTTTTGTAAATCGTTTATGAACTAAAGTTTATTATTTGTTTTCTAATCTTTGTGAGTGACTAGCGTAGCCTCATTTGAGTTCAGTAAATTAACTGAAACAAATTATAGCGATATAAACACCTTTATACTGTCAAGTATGAGAGGGGTAGCTGTGTTAGTCTGGATCTGTAAAAAGCACCTTATAGACTAACTGACGTATTGGAGCATAAGCTTATGCTCCAATATGTCTGTTAGTCTATAAGGTGCCACAGGACTGTCACCTTTATACTGGTATCAATGTGTCTACATTAGAGAGTTCTACCAATTCAACTAAATCTATTTTTGTGCACATGTGTGTTTTCAGGATTGGAGACAAAGCAACAATATATTTTACCTGTATCAATTATATATTTTTACGTCAGGCTTGTGTCTTATAATGGTATCTTACAAAATACATGGTCATGCTTATATGACTTTTCAATATATTCCATATATTTTGTGTATTAATATAGAGTTCTAATCTTAAATATTTAAAATGTTTTTCAATTATGACAAGAATCCATGATATCAGGAGTGCCTGGAATTCATGTGTGGAGAAAACAACAGTTTGCAGTGCTGTTGTTGTGCCCGTGTTGGTCACAGGATATGAGCAAGACAAGTATCAGAGGAGTAGCCGTGTTAGTCTGTATCCACAAAAACAATGAGGAGTCCGGTTGCACCTTAAGGACTAACAGATTTATTTGGGCATAAGTTTTTGTGGGTAAAAAAACCCAAAACCCCCCAAAAAACCAAAACACACCACTTCAGATGCATGGAGAAGAAGTGGTTACCCACAAAAGCTTATGCCCAAATAAATTTGTTAGTCTTTAAGGTGCCACCGGACTCCTCGTTGTTTTTGAGCAAGACAAGGTGGATGAGGTCATATCTTTTATTGGACCAACTTCTGTTGGTGAAAGAGACAAGCTTTTGAGCTGAAGAAAAGCTCTGTGGTTTGGAGCTCGAAAGCTTGTCTCTTTCAGAAAACAGAAGCAAAGTTTGCTTTTAGTCTTTCTCTGCCTGCATTCCTCTGGGTTTAGCTAGCTGCCTGCTGAAGATTACTATCGGCTATGTCAGTCACCAGTTTTCCTCGCTGTGCAGTTCTGTTAGCCTGTCAATCATATTGCTCTGATCCGCTCACCTGCTGTGCCAGGTTTATACCTGTTTTAGAGTCTGGTCCTGGGAGGGGCTGATCAGGTGCTGCCTAAGCTCAGAGTGAGAAATGAACACATGACAAGAAGTGAGCTCCCAACATCTGTTTTGATCTTAATAGCTCAGATTTTGACTCTTTGTCAAATGAACATTTATTTCATACTAAATGCAACAATTTTGATTAAATAATAGTTGGAAATTTTGCTTAAGAATAAAAATTGAATAAAATTTAATATATTCTGATTTTAAACACCACACTGTCCCTAACCAAAATACTATACAAAGCCAAGAACTGGTAAGCTTTATTGGCCTCACAGGCTCAGTCTGGAAGTACTCTCCCAAAACCTCTGTCTCATGTCTCTGGTGGGCGGTGGGGGAAGGGCTTTTCTTTGCCACCACACTTGAGTAGTTCCTTGCTGCATTTACACCAGTAATATAGATAGATAAAGATATGGCTAGCGCAGTGGTTCCCAAACTTTAACAACCTGTGAACCCCTTTCACTAAAATGTCAAGTCTCGCGAACCCCCTCATAAAAATGAATATTTCCAGGGATTTTCTCCTTTACCTGAGTATAAATTATAAAAGCAGTGATCTTGGAAATATAAAATTTGTTTTTATGACACGCTTATTACATACTATTTGTTATTAATTATTCGTTATCATTACAGTATTTTTATTAGATTATGAAAACAGCAACACTCTTCCAAGATCTCACTTTCGTCGCTTGTATCACTTTGAATAAGCCTGTTATAAGACAAGGATCCTATGTTTCATCCAGGAGTATCTGATGTGAAACAGCATGAAGGCATTTAAGAAGCCAACTCAGAAAGTTCCTGCTACACAAGCATTCAGGTCTTGAGCAGTCCAGGCAAATAATACACGTTATAACAAAGCTTAAAATTGTTCATAATAATTTTAAAAGCAATACTAGCTGCCTATTTAATTTTAAAAACAGCAAAAAAAATCCACCTCCCTTTCCATTTCTTATAATGAGTCTTGAAGTTTAAATCTCAGTGTGATAGCTATGCTTGCTTTGATCTGCTTAGCTCTTGGAAGTCCAGGGGCTCCGGGCTGCTGGCCCCACGTTGCCCAGAATCCCTAAGAATGGCTCTGACCACCGTTAGAGAATTTTTTTCCCCCCTGTAACATTTCGCGAACCCCAGTTTGGGAACCACTGGGCTAGTGTGACTGCCTGGGAGGGCATTGACTGCAATTCCATTCAGCCATTGTAGAAGACTTCAACCACAACAATCTGTAGTTAACATTAGGTTCTATTCAATTTATTTTGGGTGGGTGGTAAATGGTCTTTTGGATGAGACCTTAAAAATCAAGTTTTTGTCTGTTCTCCGTGTATATAAAGGTCCATAGGATCCTTATAACACAGTAGGGATTTGCCCCTGTGAACTTGGATTAAATTCCTCACCACTACCACACATATAGGTTGCCTATCTGGCTGCAGCCTATCAGGTAGGAGGTGATTGCATTTTATTGATCCTCTGCTTATCAAGTTTAAGTGCTTTGGGATCATTCAGAATGAAAAGTGCCATGACCACGTCTCTGTCAAATGTTAGTTCTCAATTAATTATAGACCCTAAAGATCACAGATGTGTTTTAACTCTTATCAATTTCATTGTACTACAGAGCATTCTGACTCAAAAAGAAACTCTAGGCATGAGAAAGTGGACAAAGAATGTACGAATGTATATTTAAATACTTTGACTCTAATGATCAACATTCAGGAATAAAGAAGAGGATTTGTTTTAATAAAGCAGCTGGAAAATGTATAGCCTCCTTTCAGCTGGTCCTTCTTCGCAATAAGGGCAGGGAAAGAAAGATGGCAATGTACATTTCAGGGCCTTATTTAGCTGTGCTGTAGCATCACTTATGTGAACGGGGGGGGGCATTTCACTTAAGGTTTGATCCTGCACAGCACAGAAGGAGTGTTGTCCATACAAACACAAAGTAAGAAAGTCAGGGCAGTGAATGCTGCTTTGCCCAGTCCTGTTGAGCTGTAGTACAGAGCAGCCAAGGTACTCATGCCTAGTAGCAGGAGTAAGTCCTAATATGGAAACATGTAGCTAAGTGTCTCATACCATGCTGAGGATTGCATTTATACTGCCGTTCTCTACCCATGCCGAGGTATCCACTGGGGACTACCATTATAAAAGCAAACTAAATTTAACTTGACATCTAAGGCTACACCTACACTACGGGGGGAGGGGGGTGTCAATTTAAGATACGCAAATTCAGCTACGCGAATAGCGTAGCTGAATTCGACGTATCGCAGCCGACTTACCCCGCTGTAGGGACGGCGGCAAAATCGACCTCCGCGGCTTCCCGTCGACGGCGCTTACTCCCACCTCTGCTGGTGGAGTAAGAGCGTCGATTCGGGGATCGATTGTCGCGTCCCATTGGGACGCGATAAATCAATCCCCGAGAGGTCGATTTCTACCCGCCGATTCAGGCAGGTAGTGTAGACCCAAGTTAAACCTGAACCTAGGTCTCTGGAGGTGAAAATGCTGCACCTCTTAGCCCCAAGATTTCTAATTTGTTTCTCATTCGGGCTCAACATATTTTTTTTAAAAGGTGTAAGTCAATAAGTTGATCCTCTGTTACTTGGTGATCTGCTAAAAGTTGTTAACATAAGTAAAGGTTTGGCAAGGAATGTCAGTATGTTACCTATAATAAAGCAGTGGTTCTCCACCTGGCATCCAGGGCCCCCTGGGGGGCTGCAAGTAGGCTTCAGGGGGTCCGCCAAGCAGGGCCAGCATTAGACTTGCTGGGGTCTGGGGCGACAAGCCCCGCTACCTGGGGCTGAAGCCGAAATCTGAGCAATTTAGCTTCTCTGGTCCCGCTGTGGCATGGGGCTCTGGGCAGTTGCCCTGCTTGCTGCCCCCTAATGCTGGCACAGTTGTTGTGGCACAGATGGGCCATTGAGATTTTATAGCATGTGGGGGGTGGGGCTCAGAAAGAAAGAGGTCGAGAACCCCTGTGTGAGGGTTTATGCCCCTCGTTACAAAGCAGTACAGCCTAGAGGCCAGAGTCCATAGAATTGCCCCTGGTTACAGGGCACCACGGCCTAGCGGCCAGAGTCCATAGAATTGCCCCTGGTTACAGGGCACCACGGCCTAGCGGCCAGAGTCCATAGAATTGCCCCTGGTTACAGGGCAGCACAGCCTAGTGGCCAGAGTCCATAGAAGTAGTCCTTGCTGCAGGGCAGTAGAACCTTACTACTGGCTCAGCAGGAGGGTCCTACCGAAACACGCTGAGGCTCACCGGGGGCAAGGTACCAGTCCGTCACACCACCCCTCCCGGGTCGCTTCCCTACCGGCTTGGGAGTTGGGGTCTCCCACGAATCCCAGGGTTCTCTGTGGGTCTCCAGGAACATCGCCTCCCCTGGTTCCTCCTGCAGCAGGGGTTCGTGCCGGCCTGTAGAAGTCTCCGTTCCCAGCAGCTTCAAGAGTGTTGGCTGGTCCTCCACAGGAGCTTCCCAGTTAGGTCCTTCCCCTGTGGCCACCAGCTCAGACTGAGCTGAGTTCCCTCCTTTTATACTCCCAGAGCACTTGGAGCATGCCCAGTACGAACCGGGCGGGACTTCCTCCGTCAGAGCTACTGGTCTGATGCTGCTGGGACTAATGCGGGGCGGGACTGCCCCGTCACACCCTGTAATAAAGTATAATTTCGAGGAGGGTTTGTGGGACTGGGAATGGGATAGAGCTTATTCTCCTTTGAGACATTTTCCCTCCAGCTAGCCTTTTACCTCCAGCCTAGGGTGGCAGACAAGTATTGCTTTCTGATAGCTCTTTGATAGGTTATATGAAATGACTTAGTTGTTGGTCTCAATCCAGTTCCTACTGGACAGAGGTTTATGTGACAAAACCTCCATCTACTGAGATTAATTGATGTCCTTGTTGGCAGCCTCAGCAAAGAACCCAAGGACTGGATGACCACGAAAACTCTTATTCCTAGGGTTGATCCCTTCAGTTCAAAAGCGAGGTGCATTTTGTAATTCTGAGGAAGCTTGCATTGTCCCTGCTCATGCATAAACAGCAGATTTCAGTCTCCTGAACTGTCAATCAGACACATTTTACAATTATATTAATGTTTTAAAAAGTAAGAGTTTAAAAAGTAGTAATTGTGTTTTTTCCCTCTTAAACAGATAGTAAATGAATTAACATCAATGTGTGTTGCCTCTCCTGAATGGCAGAGTGCCCTCCATTGCTCTTAAAATCAGAAGGACACTCAGCACCTTCCAGAATTAGACACTAACACTTATGTTGGACACTCACTTAGTCATTACTATAGTGATTTAATGTGAATTCTTTTATAGGATTAGAACCAATATGGAGAAATGCTGAAGAAGGGCAACAAGCACCTATAAAGAATAACAAAAAACATGGCAGAAAACAGAAGACCCCTCACAAACTTTTTCTTTTGTAGTTGTGTCTTCACATTAACTCTTTGGAACAATATCAAGCCATCTGATGAAAATGAATTTATTGCAAACTATTCCAGCAGCTTACTAGAAGACCATTCTGATTATGAAACCAAGAGCCCGCCACTCTCACACACAAAGAGGCTTCAATTTGCATCAGCAGATAACAAAATAAACCATCCCAGTTGGGATGTGGAAGACAATACTTCGGACAGTTTAATACTGTCAAATATCCCAGAGAATGGAATCAGTGATTTAATACAATTATTGTCAAAATTCAACAAAACCTCAGGATTAAAAAATCTTGCTCTGAACAATATTACAACATCCTGGGAAAATTTTATTAAAATTCTTCAGATTGTGTGGCATACATCCACTGAATATTTCAGTATCTTCAAGGTGAAACTGATGTCAAATATTAACAAGCAATCCTTCAACTATGATGGTACCTCACTGAAAGCAGTGATAATATCGAATGTTTCCATTCAAATATTCTATTTTTCACAGGATGACCTATACTGCATATTTTCAGAGATGAACATTATAGCCTTGACAATATCTGATTCAAAGATAATACATATGCTTTGCCCTTCCAAACGAAGTCAATTTCGCTTTTTAAACTTTTCAAACAATGATTTGACAGACATGGTTTTTCAAGGCTGTAATAACTTAGATCTCCTGGAAACACTTATTCTACAGAGGAATCAATTAAAAAAACTTTCCAAGGTGAGCTCAATGACGAATAAAATGAAATTACTGAAACACTTGGACATAAGTAGGAATATGCTGTATTATGATGAGAATGAGAACCACTGCCACTGGGTTGAAACTCTGGCTAAACTGAATTTGTCCTCAAACAAATTGACAGATTCAGTTTTTGGATGTTTGCCAATCAATGTCCAAATACTTGATCTACAAAATAACCAAATCACAACTGTCACCAAAGACATCACTGAACTGAAAGCTTTGAAAGAGCTAAATATTGCATTTAACAGGTTAACTGAGCTGCCTGGATGTAGTCATTATAGGGGTCTGGAATTCCTGAATATAGAAGAGAATTCAATTCTCACCCCATCATCTGACTTCTTCCACAGTTGTCAAAATATCAGAGAGCTCAGAGGAGGACATAATCCATTCCAATGTTCTTGTGAATTACGAGACTTTGTTAATTTTGAAAAAAAATCAGGCGGAAGGTTGGTTGGCTGGCCAGAATCTTATGTGTGCGAATATCCAGATGGCTTAAAGGGAACCCAGCTAAAGGACTTTCAGTTGTCTGAACTATCTTGCAATACAACTCTCTTGCTTGTTATAGCTCTAGTTGTTACAGTGGTGGTAGTGGCTGTGACATCCTTTCTGTGTATCTATTTTGACGTAATGTGGTATTTGAAGATGATGTGGCAGTGGACACAAACAAAACGTAGGGTTCGGAAGAGTCACCCTGAAGATCTGCAAAGCATTTTACAGTTTCATGCTTTTATTTCATACAGCGAACGGGATTCCCTCTGGGTGAAGAATCATCTGATCCCAAACCTGGAGAAGGAAGATGGGTCTGTACAGATCTGTCTGCATGAGAGGAACTTCATTCCTGGCAAAAGCATAGTTGAGAACATTATAAACTGCATTGAGAAAAGCCACAAATCAATCTTTGTTTTGTCTCCCAATTTTGTGCAGAGTGAATGGTGCCACTATGAGCTTTCCTTTGCCCATCACAAATTATTTAGTGAAAGTTCCAATAGCTTAATCCTCATTTTACTGGAACCAATCCCACAGTATCTCATTCCTGCCAGATATCACAAGCTGAAAGCTCTCATGGCAAAGAGAACATACTTGGAGTGGCCAAAGGAGAAAAGCAAACATGGCCTTTTCTGGGCTAACCTTAAGGTGGCTATTAACATTAACCTGCCAATATCTGCCAATGTGGTGTAGAAACAGACTAAGAACTATTTTTATTTAAATTGTTTTTTTATTCTGAGAAAATAATAAACATTGGATTATAATGATTAAGTGTCAGAGTGTTTCCTTTATTATGGTAGAGGCCATTTAAAAAACACTGCCAGTCAGTTTCCGTGTAGTTATCAAAGCTGCCCCCTAACTTATAGGAAAAAATTGTCATCTTAGAAACTGGGAAAGCCGTATAGATGAAGAATACCTAAGGATATTAGTAGCCAGTGAATTAGATATGTGTTTGGAATGTGATATTACTGCAATAAAAGCCAGTCCAATTCTGGATAACCTACTGTATTCAGAGGCATGCAACAGAGCATGAGGTAAACATCATGCCTACATGGCTTTAATGTGACCACCTCTGGAATACTGTGTCCCGTTCCGGCCACCATCTTACCTGGAAGACATTGACCAGTTGGAAGAATTTCTGAGCAATAAAAGTGGTCAGCATGCTGGAGGAATTGATTTATGAAGAAACATGAAAAGACCTAAACATATAGAGAGTAGCCAAATGATTACTTTTTCTCCTGATCAGGTCTTGAATCACCTCATCAGGTATATCTCCATATAGACAGATTAAAAGAATATCATTATGTAGCAACATATTGGTCTGTAGATTCATCCACGGTTCATGCACATAACATTTGTATATAGTAGCATGTTCACTCTGAAAGTTCTTTCAAGTTGCAATAACATTTTGTTTAGTGGAAAAGGGAAGTGTATGCCGACCTCCAGCACCCAGACCGTGTATCAGCAAAGCTTGATTCCTGGTATCTGGGAAGTCCACTCCATTAGGAGGGAAAAAAACCCTAATCTTAAATTGTCAAAAGTAGCTAGTAATTTGAAGTGTTTCTGTGTTCAGAGCCTGGGTGTTTAGTACTTTTTTAAGGTTTCTGAAGTTGGGCACCCAAAAACAAGCTCCAAGAATCACTAATCATTTTTGAAAATGTAGGTCATAGGTTTTGAAACATTCAAAACCAATGTATAAGCGGTAGTACAGATCCACAAACACAAGCCAGAAATTCATCAGAAGGTTTAAATCAAAGAGTAACCAATTCTATCACTAAACCTCCCCAAACCTCACACTGCCGGGGCAGTGGCGGATTTTGGGCCCCCTGAAAAATCTCCCCCTGCCATGGCCATGGAGCTGGAGGATCTCTTGCTCCCCACCATGGCCCCAGGGCCTGGCTAGGGCAGAGAGCTTTTCCGGTCTCGGGGCTGCAGTGGGGGGGAGCAAGCAGGGGGTGGAGTCGTGGGAAGAGGTGGAGTGGGAGTGGAATGGGGGCAGGACCGTGGGGGAGGGGGTGGAACAGGGATGGGGCTGTGGATGGAATGGGGGTAGGGTTGCGGGGGAAGGGGCAGAATGGGGTGGTGCCATGGGCAGGGCTGTGGGCTGAAGGGGCGGGACGAGGGAGGGGCTCCAGGCTGGGAGCTCCACTGCAGTCCCAGCCGAGGCTGAGAGCTCGACTCCTGCCAGGGCTGAGCTCCCAGCCCCACTGTGGCCCTGACCGAGCTCTCAGCCCCTCTCGTCCCAGGCGGAGCCATGGGAGAGAAGGACCGAACTTGGGGAGGGCCTGAGAGCAGCGAGCTGGGGCTGGGATTCGGGCGGAAAAGGCGGGGCCTTAGCCAGAAGAGGCAGGGCAGGGAGCTAGTCACCCATGACAAAAATATTATATGGTTTAGCACTGATGTTTCAAACTGAAAGTTTGTAACATGTTATTCAAGTCACCGTTATTCACTGTCTGTCTACCAGAGGACCTTGCGGGGGATAACCATCTGGGCTTGAGGGATTGCCTCTGGAACCTGGTCCAGAATACTCCTTTCTCTGGTGAGAAAGAAATCCTTAATGCTGCTACAAAACAGAGCCTGAGGCTGCAACTCTCAGTTAGCCACAGCACTGTACAGTAACTCCTAACTTAAAGTTGTCCTGGTTAATGTTGTTACGTTGCTGATCAATTAGGGAACATGCTCATTTAAAGTTGTGCAATGCTCCACTATTATGTTGTCTGGCTGCCTGCTTTCTCCACAGCTGGCAGCCTCCCTACATCCCTCCCCCCTCCTCACAGCGCCTCCCGCCTGCCGGCAGACCCCGTGGATCAGCACCTTCCCCCTCCTCCCCCTGCCTCCTGCCCGCGGCAATCAGTTGGCTTGCGGTGTTTAAGAGGCAGGAGGGAGGGGGGAGAAGTGAGGACTTGGCACGCAGGCTCCCCCTCCCTCCACTGCCTCCTGGACACAGCAAACCAGCTGCTTGTCCCGGGCAGCTGGCTTGTGGCGTTCAGAAGGGAGGGGAGGGAGAGGGAAGGAGTGAAGATGCAGCGTGCGAAGTAAAGGGGAGGAGGTGAGGGAGGGAGAAGAGGTGGGTCAAGGGGTGGAGTGGATGGGCTGAGAGTTGAGCCCCCTGCCCCCGGCAAAGTCAGTGCCTGTGCTTGCAAGAACAGCAAGAGGAGCAGCAAGATAATGCATCCTCTTCCACTCTCTGACTCCACCACCTCAACCAAGCTTCATACTCAGCAGTGATGATTGTAGTATTAAATTGTTTCTTTAAAATTGTTTAAAACTTATACCTGTATTAAATTGCTTGTTTAAAATCGTTTAAAATGTATATAATGCCTTTTGTCTGGCAAAAAAAAATTTTTTCCCCTAGAACCTAACCCACCCATTTACATTAATTCTTATGGGGAAATTGGATTAGCTTAACATCGTTTCACTTAAAGTTGCATTTTTCAGGAACATAACTACAATGTTAAGTGAGGAGTTACTGTATATGTGACAGGATCTGGCTCACAACAGATACAATAATAAAACTTTAACACCTTCTGATCTCCTTTACTGCCTGAAGCATCATCACCCAACAAGTGGTAGTGTTCACTGAAGCAGACGCCAGGTGTTAAATGCTGGCCCCATTGAAGTCAATGGCAAAACTCCCACTGATTTCAATGGGGTCAGAATTTCACTCCAGACCACCTGGCTCCAGATTTTATACATGGTAAGTAGAAGCCTCATTCCAAACTTATTCCTTATTTCCTTAATTCCACATACTATCAGATACCAAGAAATGCTTGTCCTTTGCACAGATGCCAGTGCATCAGTACATTTATGCTAATAAACCAGATTTACATTATGAAGTGTGCAGTCTGTTCTAGAGATTTTACTTCCTGTTTTTTATATAACTACAGAGTGAAATCTGTAACTCTCCAGGATGTCTGTAATGAATTCCACGGGCTGAATTATTAGGAAATAAACAACACTTACAAATCCCGCAAATCTTGTTAAAGAAACATTTTTAACATTGTTTATTTAAAAAATAAAATAAAATAAAAGTGTTTGGCTTGTTTAAATGGTTACTTTTGAGTTAAGTCCATAATCAGAAGCATCAGTAGTTAGAATTGTGGGCAATGCGGGACTGAATAGTGCAAGTACTGGATTATGTGCAATCAAGTCTTTCGCCGTTTCGAAACTAGCTTGTGCATCCGTTGTCCACACTAAGGTTGAACTTCTCCATAGTAATTCTCGTAATGGTTCAATGACAGAAGCATAATTTGTAATAAATTTTGCATACCAGGAGGTAAGACTCAAGAAGGAACATAAGGTTTGCAAATCTGTTGGAGGAGGAGCATCTGAAATTGCCAGGATATGATCTGGATCAGGTTTTAGTCCAGCCTGTGAAACTGTATGCCCCAGAAAGGAGAGTTCAGTTTGTCTAAATTTGCATTTGGACCTTTTGAGCTTGAGGCCTGCTTTGCTGATGCAGTTTAGTACAGACTGCAGGTTATTGTCATGCTCCTCAGTAGTATTTCCAAACATGATTATATCATCCAAATAGCACTGAACTCCATGTTGATTCTTCAGAATCAATGACATCATTTTTTGGAAGGCACTTGGGGCTGATGCGAGACCATATGGAACACATTTAAAATGAAGGAGGAGAGATAGCTCAGTGGTTTGAGCATTGGCCTGCTAAACCCAGGATTGTGAGTTCAATCCTTGAGGGGGCCACTTAGGGATCTGGGGCAAAATCAGTATTTGGTCCTGCTAGTAAAGGCAGGGGGCTGGACTTGACGACCTTTCAGGGCCCCTTCCAGTTCTAGGAGATGGGATGGGAAAAAGTCCCTCATGTGTAATAAATGCTGTGAGGTCTCTGCTATCTTCATGCAATATAACCTGGTGGTATGCGCTCTGCAAATCAAGAGTAGAAAACATCTTTGCTCCTCGGAGTTCTGCAAATATTTCTTCTATGTGAGGAAGAGGATGGCTGTCAATCACAATAGCTTTATTTGGCTCCCTTAAGCGCACACAAAGGTGAATGCCTCCACCTTTCTTCTGCATCACTTCTATAGGTGAAACCCATTCCGAGGAGTTAATCTCTTCAGTAATGTCATTTTAAACAAGTTTTCTAAGTTCCTCTGAAACAGCTTCCCTGACTGAAAATGGTAAGAGCTATAATTTCTGTCATACAGGCATCACATTATTCCGCATTTTAACTTTATGTAGAAACCCATAAGCACAGCCGAGTTTCTCCTAAACCTGGTGTTGGGTCCCAACTGAAACTGGTGTGAGTGCCGCAAGAGAGCTTTGCTGAGGAAGATCAATTTGTCCATTAACTACCCTGAGATTTAAAACAGCCAATAAATCTCTGCCAAGGATAGGAGTGCCTTTGTGGACAATGTAGAACTCTGCAGTTACACAGCAATCACCAAAAGTAACTATTGCTGGCAAGTATCAGAGGGGTAGCCGTGTTAGTCTGAATTAGGGTTACCATACGTCCGGATTTTCCCGGACATGTCCGGCTTTTGGGGGCTCAAATCCCCGTCCGGGGGGAAATCCCCAAAAGCCGGGCATGTCCGGGAAAATCGGGAGGGCTGGGTGGTGCTCGGCCGGGGCCGGCGGTGCGGGGCTGGGGGCATGGTGCGGGGCCGGGGTCCGGGCTGGGAGCCGGGCCGGCCGGGCCGGCGGGGAGCCGGGCCGGCCGGGCCCGCGGGGAGCCGGGCCGGCGGGGAGCCGGGTCGGCCGGGCCCGCGGGGGGCCGGGCCGGCGGGGAGCCGGGTCGGCCGGGCCCGCGGGGGGCCGGGCCGGCGGGGAGCCGGGCCGGCCGGGCCCGCGGGGAGCCGGGCCGGCGGGGAGCCGGGCCGGCGGGGAGCCGGGTCGGCCGGGCCCGCGGGGGGCCGGGCCGGCGGGGAGCCGGGCCCGCCGGGCCGGCGGGGGGCCGGGCCCGCGGGGAGCCGGGCCGGCCGGGCCCGCGGGGAGCCGGGCCCGCGGGGAGCCGGGCCGGCCGGGCCCGCGGGGAGCCGGGCCGGCGGGGAGCCGGGCCGGCAGGGAGCCGGGTCGGCCGGGCCCGCGGGGAGCCGGGCCGGCGGGGAGCCGGGCCGGCAGGGAGCCGGGTCGGCCGGGCCGGCGGGTCGCCGGGCCGGCGGGTCGCCGGGCCGGCGGGGAGCCGGGTCGGCCGGGCCGGCGGGGAGCCGGGTCGGCCGGGCCCGCGGGGAGCCGGGCCGCCGGGGAGCCGGGGTCCGGCAGTGCTGGGCGGGCCGGGGGTGGTGGGCCGGGGCCGGCACCCCAGGGCCCGAGCCGACCCAGGCTGGAGCCGCCGGGGGGGCTAGCCTGGGCTGCGCCTCCTCCCCCCCACACCCTCCTTACCTGCTTCAGGCTTCCCGCGAATCAAATGTTCGCGGGAAGCAGGGGAGGGGGCGGAGACTTTGGGGAGGGGGCGGGGTTGGGGAGGGGGTATGGGCGGGGCTGGGGGCGGGGGCCGTGGAGTGTCCTCCATTTGGAGGTACAGAATATGGTAACCCTAGTCTGAATCTGTAAAAAGCAACAGAGGGTCCTGTGGCAAGACTGATGAAGTGGGCATTCACCCACGAAAGCTTATGCTTCAATACTTCTGTTAGTCTTAAAGGTGCCACAGGACCCTCTGTTGCTATTGCTGGCAGGCAGCCATGTGCTGAAATATGTTTTTTCAAATAGCACACCAACTGAAGTTTGGGTTCAGTAAGAGGCACATCTTTAAAGTAATGCAAATAAATGGAATCAGGTAGTATAGATCCTGCTGAGCCAGTGTCCAACAATAGCTGAATAGAGTGTGATTTTGCCTAAGGGTATGGCGGAAATGTTTACAGTGCACTTTATCTGTTCTGGAATATGTGCAGTAGTGATTTTCTCCACACTCAGCACAGTAATATCTGGTATTGTAACTGCATGCACCTGTTGATTGAACTGGCTACTGCGACATACTTTAGCAAAATGCCCAATCTTTTTGCAATGATTGCACTGTGCTACTTTTGCTGGACATCCTGTGTAGCTTGCAAGATGTTGTGGGGATCCACAGTGAAAGCATGCTTTTACTGTATTTTGAATTTGCTGATTCAGTGGCTTTTCATTAGTTTTCCTCTTGCAATTGTTTGTCTGCAGAGATAGTGAACTTTTCTGCAAAGGAGTCATAGCTTGGACTGGGCCTTCTGTATCTCTGCTCATTATTTTGGCTTCAGCTGTAGCTGACTCAATCTGAGTAGCAATGGTTATTGCTTTTTCTAGTGTAAGTTGTGGTTCTAGAAGTAAGCGTTCTCTTACAAGAAGCATGGTTGTTTTCTCAATGAGCTGGTCTCTAATCATCTCATCTGCCATATTCCCAAAGTCACAAGTTACAATCAGACTCCTCAGGGAAGCAATATACTGCATTATAGTCTCCCCTGGTTTCTGCTCATGCTGGCGAAATCTGTAGGGATTAGCTACTACATTCACTTTTGGCACAAAAAAGTTCTTTAATGCAGTGAGCGCAGTCTCATATTTATCATCTGCATGGGGAAAAGTGTAAAATATACGCTGCCTTTCTGCTCCAAGGCAGTGGATTAGCAGAGCACACTTTCTTACTTCAGAAATCTCTGTAGCACTGATTGCAAGCAGATAAGTCTCAAACATATGGATCCAGACAGTAAGAGCAATTGGAGGCTCACTTGGGCTTTGCAGAAAGGGTGCAGGTGGGTTTAGAGGCAGAAGAGCCATCCTCGTTGCCAAAATGTTGTATCAACCAGGCAACCAGTGTTGTTGTACTAACAACTTCAACAGGACTTTATTTTACCGTGGAAACCTCTTTACCAAACTGCTGCTGCACCCTCTGTAACTCTAACTCAGCCTCCTTAACTCCTCCCCCCTCCTTCCTGTTTCCTGTCCTTTCAGACTCCCAACAGCCAGTGCTCCCAGTTCTAATAATTACAGCAGCATCTAAACACCACACCTTGTCAAAGCCTTTCTGAAAATCTAAGTACACTTTGTCCACATGCTTGCTGACCCCCTCAAAGACTTCTAATAGAATGATGAGGCATGATTTCCCTTTACAAAAACCGTGTTGATTCTTCCCAACAAATTATGTTCATGTATGTGTCTGATAATCTTGTTCTTTACTATAGTTTGAACCAGTTTGCCTGGTACTGAAGTCAGGCTTACCGGCCTGTAATTGCTGGGATCACCTCTGGAGCCCTTTTAAAAATTGGCATCACATTAGCTATCCTTCAGTCATTTGGTACAGAAGCTGATTTAAATGATAGGTTTCAGACTACAGTTAGTAGTTCTGCAATTTTACATTTGAGTTCCTTCAGAACTCTTGGGTGAATACCATCTGGTCCTGGTGACTTATTACTGTTTAGTTTATCAATTTGTTTCAAAACTTCCTCTAATGACAGCTCAATCTGGGACAGTTCCTCAGATTTGTCACCTAAAAAGAATGGCTCAGGTTTGGGAATCTCCCTCACATCCTCAGCCACAAAGACCGATGCAGATAATTCATTCAGTTTCTCCGCAATGGCCTCATCGTCCCTGAGTGCTCCTTTAGCATCTCAATTGTCCAGTGGCCCCACTGGTTGTTTATTAGGCTTTCTACTTCTGATGTACTTAAAAAAAATTTTGCTATTACTTTTTGAGTCTTTGGCTAGCTGTTTTTCAAATTCTTTTTTGGCCTTCCTAATTATATTTTTACATTTCATTTGCCAGAGTTTATGCTCCTTTCTATTTTCCTTACTAGGATTTAACTTCCACTTTTTAAAGGATGCTTTTTGCCTCTGTAGCGCCCCTCTCCACCTAGTTACCTCCTTTAATGGCAATCCGCTTACAGGTTTTGATGGACAGGTCTGGGTTCTTTTGGATCCCGCCACCCACTCAGCAGGGTGAATCTTTTTTCTTTTTTTTTCCTATGAAATTATTTGGCGGTGCCTCCACCCCCCCTCGCTCCTTCCTGGCAGGGTCACCAGGACAGCTTGGGCAGAAAATTCTAACTACAGAGTAATCCCCACTTACTTGCCAGATAATTGGAGACTTCCAAGAAATAATACAACACATAAAAATATATTCAACACAATAATTATATTAAATAGGCAACAAATACAACATAACAGGGTGAAACACTATTTTTAGGGTCACCGGTGCCCACACTGAAAATACCCGTAACTTGATGTAACAAGTGTAAAATTAGTGTCCTGTTGGTACCCTTTGCTGGGGCCCTTGATGACCTATAAAATTCTCTGCAGTGGTTTAGCAGTGTGGCTGACTGGGTTCAGTACAGCCCAAAGGACCCAAAAGTGGGAGGAGGTGGTGAATCCCTCCACAGGTATAATAAGCAGCAGGTTATAAAATCCTCAAACCCTTACTCCCTGGCTTGAGGACACAGTTCAGGGAGTAGGGGGTCCCCAAAACAAATTCCCTAACTAAAAAATGATGCACTCACAAACTCCATGAATGATCTTCAGGTTTGAAGATGACGCTGGACTCTTCAGTCACTGCAGAGGGGCTGCGGTCTGCTGTCAGGGATCCTCCACAAGCAGGAATCAGGCTGCGTTGGTCCCAGGATTTCCCCTCACCACAAAGGGGTGCAGGGCTCAAGGTGTAGGTTATACAACTACCCTAACATTCAAACTGTAGCCTCCTAGCCCAGCCTCCAGTCACACACTCCGCAGCCAGCTTCCCTGGACTAGCAGAGCTGACCATGTGGTGACTAGTCTCACCTAGGGAGCTGGAGGTGAACCCATGCTCCTGAGATACTAGTGGAATGGAAAGAATGTTATCATCATCATATGATGAAACTACATCTATTTTTTCCCAAATACAGAACAGAAATAGTTATTGGACACTTCTGCCTTTTCTGCATTATTATTGATAATTCTACCATTTCCATCTAGTAATGGACTAATACCATTGTTAGGATTCTTTTTTCTGCTAATATACTTAAAAACTTCTTCATATTGTCCTTAACGCTGCTGATCAATGATTTCACTTTATATCCCTTTGCTTCCCTTATCAATTTTCTACAATTCCTAGCTTCTGATTTGTATTCATTACTATTGATTTCCCCTTTCTTCCATTTGTTATATATGATTTTTTAATTTTTATAGCTACCATCACTTGCCTTCCAAACTGGGTTGTTTTTTTAACCAATGTGGCCTTCTTCTATGATTGTGGATTTTTGGGCATCTAGTAAAGTATTCTTAAACAATTCCTAGTGATTATTGAAATTTTTCTGATTAAATTCTTCCTGCCAACTGATTTGATTCACAATTGGTTTTAGCTTTGTGAAACTGGCCCTTTTAAAGTACTAAGTGTATATATTACTGGTCTACATTTATTCTGCATATTCTGTGAAGAAGTAATCCTGGATGAGTGCAATGAAGACTTGTGCTTTCTAAACCTTTAAAAAGATGTACCTTGTGCTTTCCAGCATTTCTCTGCTAGTATGTAAAGTGGTCTCTTTGTATACCTAATTTAGATATTTATACCATGCTTCAAGTGGTAATGCAGTATCCTTGCTCTTGCCCAATTCAGCCCCGCACCCCTTTCTGAGCATGGTACTTCTGTTGTCCTTATCCCAGCTAGTGCCTGCTGCCAAATTGTGACTGCCTTCTGCATTCATGCAAAAAGAATGGCTTTCTGCACATTTTCCCACTTGTGCATCAGTGTATGGCCAACTATAATTTAGCCCTTTAGCTTTTGGAGACTATCCCATTTAACTTAGTCTGTGTAATCCTCATTCAAAGATTCTCCAGGAGGCAGTTGGCACTTCTTGTATGTTGGTTTGCTTGACAGTTCTATGTGAAAATCCCATAGTTTTTTGTCTAGATCCGCAATGTGCAAATAGCTTTTCAAAGCTCAGTTAAATGACCGGTGTGGTGTATGGAGCTTTAAGAATTCATCGTATTCTTTTCCCTGATTGGCTGAGGATAAAGGCAGATAGTCGGTGGTTCATAATTCTCCCCAGGAATTCATTACATTCTATAGATGATATTGACTCTCTTGGTTTCTTTCAGGACTGAAAATTGTTAACAAAAGTTTACTTACCATTGTGGAAGTAACCTGGGAACAAAAAGCTAGTTCTGGGACTTTACTGAAGTGATCATTTGCAGTAATATCTAATGGCAGGTTACTAATACTGTTCAAAATCTTTGAGTGGCTGAGCATAGGAAGGGAATGCTTGTAAGTAGGAGTGGGGAGAAATTTAAATTTGTGCTTAGGGGTCCATTCAAATGTCATTATTCTCCTGCCTATACTATGTGCCAGAGGCATGACAAAAAAGCTAAAATATGTGCTGTGCTTTTGCATCCAATTTACTTCCCTGATTCCACATGGAAACTGTAGTCCTTTGAGCAATTATTTTAGCCTCTGTCACAGAAGACTCTGCTGGGGTAGCACTTATACAGCTTCTTGTAAAATTAATTTTGGTTCAAGGAGAAATTGCTCACTCACATGGGGCATGACTCTTTTCTCCATGGGAAGGCCGCTGATCATGTATTCCTGTAGCGGCACTTACCCACACGGTCTGGGAAAGTAGAAACATATTGGTCAGCAGACTCACCCACTTTCTGTGCACACTGAGGAAGTCTGTATATATTACTGCATTGAAAGTGGTAACTACTGAAGCATGCCAGTTATCAGAAAGAGGAAGTTTATAGATATACACAGGTCTTCAGTAGCCAAACAGCATTATCAGCAAACTTGATTCCTGGTGTCTAGATGGTCATCTTCATCAGTAGCAATAATATAGTTTACAAACAAACAGAACCAGTGCATAAAGGCATTAAAGACTCACACGAATAGGAAAATATGCGTAAGGAGGAGGTTGCCATTCTGGTCATTAAAATATTATGCAGTGCAAGCCAGATTGTCTGAACTATGGCTGACTAAAGCTCTTGGTTTACCCTCAGGTTGCACTATGTGAAACTCAGCTCTTGCTTAGCTTCAGTGCTATAGAACTCCCAAATGATGCAGAGATAAAGCTCACTGCACAGCAGCAGAATCTGGGGACCCTGCAAGAGTTTAGGCATTCTTCAGGGAGGAAATGTCAAGATCTTAGTAAAATTTGTGTTTTATTAATACTTTTTATGTGGAGAGCTGCATTTTCTTCACCTTTGAATAGAGGTTTTCCTGTAACACTCATCTGTATAAAATAATAAGCCAAGAGGAAGTGGTGGTGGTTCAATACATGACACTTTCCCTTCAGAGTCAATGCCCTAGCACTGTGATTCTTGTGTAGACATTTAGCTCTGTGCAAGTTGGTGTAAAATTCTATTACATCAGAGTTCTCCACCCGCTTACATTCATGATGGCATTTTACACCCACTTTTCACACCTTACACAGGGGTCTAAATGATGGCAATCAGCAAGGCTATGGAGAAGTAAGCAGACACTCTCTTGCCTGAGACATACAACCCAAAGCCCTAGCAACTTGCAATCACTAACAAATTGTATGGGCCTCTTCCAAAGTGTTTGGATGAATCCCACTGCTAATGGTCAAGTTCCATCTTGGTTAATGTTCTGCAAACTGTGGCAAGGCACCTCCTTCACTTCCTGGGCTGCAGCATTTCTCCCTTTGGCAGTGTGGGAGCCTGGAGTAAGTCAGTTCTACTCCGGAGGTTTTACATTCTTCACTCTGGTTAATTTTTCAATATTCAGAGTATTCAATATTCAATATTCAGGGAAGGCCTGAGTAGTTCTCCTAAGTGAAACAAAAAACCCATACTCAGAACACAAAAGAAATACCTTTCCCTGCCCCCTCTCTGGGGCATTCCCTCACTATGCTGCTTCTGGTTGCCAGTCCTTCCCCAAACACAGCAGTTAACTTGGCTGTTTTCCCTATAGAGAGGAGAGCAGCCTTCCACCAGGAGAAGCCTTGTCTCCGTGCTTCCTCTAATTGTGCTGCAGCTTATTTCTCATGCCTCCCTCTTCTCTTGCACCAGAAGAGGGTCTTTTTTTAAGACCACAGGCAACCCATAATTGGACTTAGGTGTCTCTAGTTAACCTGAGGTAGCCTCTTTTCAGTCCGTAGGGAAAAAGGCCTTTTCCATTCTGCAGCTGATATATCTGTCGTCCACCACTCTCTTACATCCATCAGGCTGACTTGGCACGCTATGTAAACTTCCTCTCTGCAGTTTCAAATGGAGAAGTTATTCTTCACTCCTCCTACAAACTTGAGTAGTACTGCTGGTTCTGAATGGCTTCTATCTTCCAACCCAGAAGTGTCTGCATTTCACTGGGGGGTGGGTGAGTAATCATGGTTTGCAGAGGACTTTAGGCTGATTCCTGAGGAAAGGCGATATATATAAATGTAGGTGCTTATTATTAATAATAAATACAGATTTATTTAATAATACATCAGCTGCGAACAAGCAGCAAAATAAAGATCACAGGCAGAACTAAGATATTTGCATGAACATAGACCTGGTCTCTGTGGAAAGTATGTTTAGTCAGAACACGTAGGATACATAAAGTGAAAAACTTCTACTTTTTGTATTTTTAATGAAATGATTCAATCAGTGAAACGTTCAGATAAAGCTTTGCTCAGATAATTAATAGAAATAGCATCATGCAGTCTCTGTGAATGAAGAGTACAATGTTCAGAATAGGACTTTCCTTTAAGGGATACTAATTAATTCCTCTTAACATTTGGTTACTATGGGCTTGTTTACACTTACAGCACTGCAGGAGGGCTGCTGTAGCACTTTGTGACTACAGATCCTGACCAGAAGGAGATTCCCCCAGTCAGCCAAGATCTCTTCAGCATGCCCAATCCCAAAGCACAGACCCAGGCACTGGAGTTGCCCTCTGAAACCGAGGTGGAGAGCCACTCTGAAACTGCTACAGAGAAAGCTCTACTAGTAAGTATTCAATGCTGTGTTATAATACAAATGTATAGGGTGATTTAAACTACTGCCTTTTGGGGCAGATGAGAAGTTTAAGCCTTTTTCCACGTGCTCATATCACCCTTCTGTTCCCCTTAGCATGTTCAAAATGATATCTGTGCCAGAGACATTAAAGGCTTATTTCCCTGAGGTATCATATCCCATAACTATCAGCCAAACATGCTGTACTACTTTTCCATTCTGCTTGATTCTTCCTTTCCCGTCCGGTCGACTGCTCTTCCTTCCCCTGCCCATGCAAGATGGTGGCACTGTGGGGGGTTAAAAATCAAATACATTGCATGGTAGACATGTTTATTGTAAAGGCAAAGACAGAAAGCAATAGAAAAAGTACTTTGGCTCACAATTTGATCAGTGCCCTGAGCTTTTAGCTGCCTTTAAATTTTATGAGATATACACCTCTACTGTGATATAACGCTGTCCTCGGAAGCCAAAAAATCTTATGGCGTTATTGGTGAAACCGTGTTATATCAAACTTGCTTTGATCCGCCGGAGCATGCAGCCCCTCTTTCCCCCCACCCCCGGAGTGCTGCTTTACCACATTATATCCGAATTCATGTTATATTGGGTCACGTTATATCGGGGTAGAGGTGTATGAGTGACCATTCAGTCTCAGCTTCTAAATTCCAGGGAATTGGATGTTGCAGTGCTGCTGTTGGGCTATTCATAGAAAGTGCTGTGTATTGTACATTGATGAAAAGACTAATCCTCTATCAAAATACATTTTACATTATTATAGTCATAGGATCGTGAAAATAAACAAACAAAAAACAACAACAGAAGTTGGTCCAATCAAAGATTTTACCTCACTGACCTTGTTACTCTAATATCCTGGGACTGACACGGCTACAACAGCACTACATACAGAGCTTATAAAGCTTTCATGGCTAATTTCAATCAGACCTTCAGTTTTGTTAATCCCTTGGGTTCAAGCCAATTACTGCAAAAGTCTATTAATCTTGTAATTTTATTGAACTTTGTGCTGATATGCAGATGTTATAAAAGAGAATTTAAGTAAAAGAAAATGCTGTATTTTGACATGCACATTGCAAGGCAATGCAGCGTTCTCAGGGTCAGCCATACACTTGGTTTTTCCCTTCTATGCCTGCATCAGCTGGGGGAATACCGTGCTGGTAAATTGCAGCGCTGCTGTGTCTTCCCAGTTTGCTCATTGCCTTTTTGAACTTAACCCTTCTCTGCCTCTTGGGGATGTCTCTCAGGATAACATTCTCCAACATAAAGACAGCCTGCTGAGGTGCGCATGCATTTCTAACCTTCCCCCTGCTACTGCCTCACCCCACCGTCAGCCCACCAGCAACCCCACAGCCTACCACCCACCCAGCTTTACAGGGGTCCTAAAGAAAGGAAAAGTAAGGTGGAAAATGTCTTACTATCTCCAAGTGCACCCCAGAATGGGAAGAGCAGATGGCAACAACATTCCAAAACTGAAATAAAAAGTTAACTTTTTATAATTGTAGGCATGGAGATTAGTATTGGGACAATAATTTCTTGTGCAGGGTCTCTGCTCCCCTGTAGCTGAAATGCCATGACCTTCACTGGTAGGGGCCTTATCAGCTGCTGAATATTTGAAAAATCTCTGAAGGAAGCTCAAGAGGATGAGGAAGGAGATGCTGGCTGGAGTAATAAGGTGCAGAAGATCAAGCAATAAAAACTCGCAACACTGAGTCTTAGAGCCCAGGCCAATTGACTCAGGCTCATGGGGCTTGGGCTGTGGGGCTAAAAATGCAGTGTAGACTTTTGAGCTCAGGTTGGAGCCCAGCCTCAGATGCACACCCTTCAAGGCATTTCAGGTCCCAGGCTCCAGCCCAAGACCGAATGTCTTCACTGCAGTTTTTAGCCCCACCGCCCAAGCCCCTTGAGTCCAAAACAGCAGACCCAGGCTAGTTGCGGCTGTGCCACAGGTCTTTTTTTTTTTAGTGTAGATATACTGCCAGAGGCTTTCGATGGAGCACCTGGACACAAGGGAGCATTTGGAGAATGATGAAAAGACATACAAGAAAGTCTGCAGGACATGATGCAGAAGCAAACAGCTCTGCTGGAGAATACTATGACACTATGTTCAAACCAGCATGCCAACCTAGCCATGGCCTGCAACCTGGGGAGAGCACACGATATTGGGAACCCTCTTTCAGTTCCCCACACGTCAGGCCCTTCCCATGTCACTCCACCCCACAGGACAAGGGGAACAGTTTTGACCCCCTCACCCACACATTTTTGTGAGCCCATCAACACAAACATGAGCACTTAGCACTTGAAGCATGGTCTGAGACAAGTGTCATAGTGTTCTCCAGAGGTTTTAAGTTTGTGTTTGTTATGTTGAATCAAACATGGAAAGGAGGAGGAGTTTGGAAGAAGTGCCAGGAAGCCCTTCTGTGTACATATGGCTAGAAGGCCAGTCAGAGTTGTAGCACCACTGTAAACAGTTCTCTTAATAAAGAGCTTCTCATGTTCTTACATGAAACAGCACTCAGGATCTTGCATATTGAGCCCTGAAAAAGGTTTCAGTACAATGTGAAGTTGACAGTGAAGGTTTTGCTTCCTGTTTTTTGTACATATGACTGAGGAGAGATGTGGTAAATCTTGACATCATCTGTGCTACTATCAGAAACAACCATTGTTACACCATCAAACTTGTCTCAGTATTATTTTAAGCAGTTTGACTTTGGTAAACACTCTACATAGCAGGCAGCTTTACTTCCAGATAAGCCATATGGTCATGTAAGTATCCAATATGTTAAGATGAGCATGTAGACAGTTGTTTGCTTGTACTGAACTTTAGTATCAGTATCTTAATAAAATGCAGTGAGATTCTGTTTGTTAGAAGTATTGAGAATGAGTAAAAAATATTCCACTTTATTTATCTGCTTTTTATCTGTGGTCATTATTGATTATAAAAGGAGTTTGCATTTGGAAAGAAATTCACCCCTATGCAGAGGACCAACATGAAGACTTGATATCACTTAAGTCCTGCCTTGAAGGGGTTAAGTGGGACTTAAGTGTTGCATAGGCCTTTTGCTAGCCCTTTGCCCAGGAGTAAATTTCACTTGCTATTGACTTTGTAGGCTGTGTTATGTATATATCCTTCATATTTTGGTGTGTACATGAAGATGCTTTGAACTGGGAGACAAATGTCTTCAGAGAAAGGAGATAAAGAGTATTTAATGGTGAAATGGGCAATAGTGGTTCATGCTGTCTCTATTCATCCCACCACCAGACTCTAGAGGGCTGGTGTTTCCTCTAATGTTGACTAGAATTATTTGAATTTTGAAATTTCAGTGAAAATTTTCATCTGAATGTTGAATTTCAACAAAAAAGGGACAAAAATATAGCAAATATCTTGGCAAATTTCCCCCTTTTCCAACCAGCATAAAAGGGAACTGGAAGTATCACTGCTGCTGCCTCTTCATGTTACCATTCTCTGGTAGGCTAAGCTGCTTCAGTGTTTGACTTTAGCACCCAACAGTGTTATGCGTATGCGGTGCCTGTCTCAGATAACGCTTCACCATAGTTCATACCACAGCAGCATGCTAAATTCAAACACAAGGGACAACAGTGCACAGCTTGGGTCCCTCCACATCCTAGCTGAATCCTCACTTACTATGTCTCCTAACTCCATTTTCCCGCAGCAGTGGGATCACCTTCTTCCCATAGATCTATGTTTTACTGGGATTTGGGATCCTCTGCCAACCATGACTCAAATCTGCAGATGAATGGGATCTGCCACTGTTTGGAGGGGGTGTGGGAGTCTCCCTGTCTTGGTGCTTCCTGGGAAATTTCAATATACCCCTATAGACCAGTCTGAGCTTGATATAAAACCAGCTTCTGCCCTCAGATGCACTCATACAACTCCTATGGGGCAGAATCTAGCCCATATTGTTTTCCTCAGCAATTACATTTCCACTTCATCCTGTTACTCTTCTGTTGTTGCTTTTATTAGCTTTATTTTACATGTATTTTTGCTTTCCTTGTCTCAAAGGAAAAAGGGAACTGAGAGATGAGGGGAAGAGATTTTTTATTAGTCTAATCAAATTAGCCTGGGTCTAATTAGGATTATACCATAGAATACTTGATTGTTATTTAAACAAAAATTACTTTAAGGGTGAACTGAAAAGCATTTTACCTGCCTAGAACCAAAGTGCAGGGTTTTATATTTCTCCTGCAACAGTTGATGAGTCACTAATACTTAAAGTCAGGTGTTCATTGCATTAATTACTTGCCTTAGGGTATGTCTATCATCACCACAGGAGGGGATTGCAGCTCAAGTGGATGCACTGGAGCTAGCTCAAGTACTGGAGCAGTGAAGCTGTGGCAAGCTTCATCAGGGGTTAGCCCTGTGAATAATTACCCAGGGTTCTGAGTGGGCTTTTGCAGCCCATACTGAAGTGTGCGCTGTGGATTTTCATTGCTCCAGGACCTGAGCTAGCTAGATTGAAGCTAGCTCGGGTATGTTTACTTGAGCTGCAATCACACCCTGTGAGTATAGTATGGACATACACTTAGATGATAGTAATGCCACCAACATTCTTGGCCTGTTGTTGGGCAACCATCTCTTCAAGACTCTTCATAATGCTGAAAAGTTTGGCCATAAGATCACCACATTGGGCCAGTTTCTATCTCCACAATATCTGTCCCCAGGGAGTTTTTAACCCACAGATCCTGCCTTATGCTGTTTTCCTCCTTGGCCTTTCTTAGAGGTTCTTGGTCTGTCCTGCTGCCACTGCAAGGCAATGCAGGACTGAAACTAGCAGATGTGGGGGCCTTTGCAGTGCCATGAGGTTAGTACTAGCTTTGTGTGGAATACTGGATCATACAGATACATTGACTACACTATGGTCACACTGTAATCACATTGTTCTACACTTTTTGATGTATTGTAGTTGCTGTACTTAGGAGGAGGGACAATTCTTTCCCAAGCTCACTAGTGCACAGTGGGAATGAACACTCAGCACCATCTCTTTGGTGTAGCCTGCTCTCCAACGCATAACTGGCTGGCTCCTTGAGCTGGTGTTGAGGGAGTATAGGGCCATGATTCCACCAACTTTCCTGCCTCTAAACCAGGAGGAGAAACTCCTGTGCTCCTCTGAGTGTAAGGACTGTGCTTAGCTGACCTTTGGGCAGAGCTGCAAGACTTGTGGCACCTACTGTGTCAGGACCAGGCCAATCTAGAACATCCTATGGAAGACTTTAGATCTGCAGATTCTGGATCACAGTAAAATATTCTTATTTACATGAGATTTTTCCTTTAATGCCTAAATACATCAATGCTGTTTCAGTTTGTTTCATTTTAAAGTTTGCTGAGAAGTTTGTATTTGCTCATACCTTTGCGGTTTCTACCTGTATTTTTTTTAAAGGCATCAGTGTTTGTATCCATCCTACTGAAAAATACTAAATATTTAACAAAATAAAAGCATGAGTCTCTTTGTGCTACTTTACCTTTATACTTAACAGAGAAATTGTCCTTGAGAAATTACCGGAAATAAATAATATGAATTTGATACTAATTTAGAAAAATAATGTGCATGATATCATTTTTATTATATAAACTATGTGGTGAAATTATACTCTACCATATACCCTCATCTCACTAAAAATACAACAATTTAATCATGCCATTTCTTTTTATAGGGTTGGAGTCAGCACTGAGAAATATTAGACAGAAAACACAATTATCAACTCTTCAAAGAGACAGCATAATACTGGAGGAAATCATGGGATCCCCGACAAATATCTTCCTTTTTGCTTGTATCTTTACATTCACATTGTGGAATAATATTCAGCTGTCTGTGGAAAATGAATTTACTGCACACTATTCAAGCAGCTTTCTAGCTTGTGTTCCAAAAAGTCAATCAAGACATACAACAATGTTGGATTTATCACAGAAAAATATCTCTGAACTTCATATCTCAGATTTCAGTTCTCTGCCTGAACTGCAAGTATTAAATCTGTCTCATAATCTAATCAGAGAGCTTGACTTCAATGTTTTCAAATTCAATGAGAAATTAGAATGCTTAGATTTATCTCATAACAACTTGTGGAATATGTGCTGTCAGACTCTTGCTGGTATTAGACATTTAGATCTTTCTTTCAATAAGTTTAAAACTTTGCCCATCTGTCAGGAATTTGGCAATATGTTGAACCTGGAATACCTGGGACTGAGTGCCACAATGATACGAAAGTCAGACTTCAGAGGTATTACACATTTGCAACTGCATACTGTCTTCCTAACTTTAGAAGACTTTTCTCACTATGAATCTAAGAGTTTGACAGTCTTAAACACAAAGAACCTTCACATTGTTTTCCCAATAAACAAAAACTTTTCTTTTCCCCTTTTGTATGATGGAATGAACACTTCAGAGAAGTTAGAATTGTCAAATATTAGATATAACTCTACAGATTTCCCTTTCCCTCCTTTTGCCCCTTTGAAATTCAAGACACTCAATCTGAGGTTCAACAATGTGGATTTGTCCTGGAGTATCCTTGCACGAATTTTCATGATTGTTTGGTATACACCTGTAGAATATTTCACTGTAAAAAATTTGACCTTTTCGGGATCTATTCAGAGTATGACCAATACTGACTTTTCACACTTATACAATTGGACACAATCTAACCGTTCAGGTAGTTCAATGAAAGCACTTATACTGGAGCATATTCGTACTAAGGTTTTTTATTTCTCTCAAGATATTCTGTACAAAGCATTTTCAGATATGAACATTGAAAATTTGACAATATCTGATGCGTATATGCCACACATGCTTTGCCCTTCTCACATTAGCCCATTTCAATATTTAGATTTTTCATACAATGCCCTGACAGATGAGGTATTTAAGAACTGTGACACTCTGACTCGTTTGAAAATGCTTATCTTACAGAGAAATCAATTAGAAAATCTTTCCAAGGTGAGCTCCATGACGAGTAAAATGAAATCACTGAAACATTTGGACATAAGTAGGAATTTGCTGTATTATGATGAGAATGAGAACCACTGCCACTGGGTTGAAACTCTGGCTAAACTGAATTTGTCCTCAAACAAATTGACAGACTCAGTTTTTGGATGTTTGCCAATTAACGCTCAAATACTTGATCTACAAAATAACCAAATCACAACTGTCACCAAAGACATTACTGAACTGAAAGCTTTGAAAGAGCTAAATATTGCATTTAACAGGTTAACTGAGCTACCTGGATGTAGTCATTATAGGGGTCTGGAATTCCTGAATATAGAAGAGAATTCAATTCTCACCCCATCATCTGACTTCTTCCATAGCTGTCAAAATATCAGAGAGCTCAGAGGAGGACACAATCCATTCCAATGTTCTTGTGAATTACGAGACTTTGTTAATTTTGAAAAAAAATCAGACGGAAGGTTGGTTGGCTGGCCAGAATCTTATGTGTGCGAATATCCAGATGGCTTAAAGGGAACCCAGCTAAAGGACTTTCAGTTGTCTGAACTATCTTGCAATACAACTCTCTTGCTTGTTATAGCTCTAGTTGTTACAGTGGTGGTAGTGGCTGTGACATCCTTTCTGTGTATCTATTTTGACGTAATCTGGTATTTGAAGATGATGTGGCAGTGGACACAAACAAAACGTAGAGTTCGGAAGAGTCACCCTGAAGATCTGCAAAGCATTTTACAATTTCATGCTTTTATTTCATACAGCGAACGGGATTCCCTCTGGGTGAAGAATCATCTGATCCCAAACCTGGAGAAGGAAGATGGGTCTGTACAGATCTGTCTGCATGAGAGGAACTTCATTCCTGGCAAAAGCATAGTTGAGAACATTATAAACTGCATTGAGAAAAGCCACAAATCAATCTTTGTTTTGTCTCCCAATTTTGTGCAGAGTGAATGGTGCCACTATGAGCTTTCCTTTGCCCATCACAAATTATTTAGTGAAAGTTCCAATAGCTTAATCCTCATTTTACTGGAACCAATCCCACAGTATCTCATTCCTGCCAGATATCACAAGCTGAAAGCTCTCATGGCAAAGAGAACATACTTGGAGTGGCCAAAGGAGAAAAGCAAACATGGCCTTTTCTGGGCTAACCTGAAGGTAGCTATTAACACTAACCTACCAGTGTCCACTGAAATGATTGTGGTGTAGACCACAAGATAATTTACCAATTCTTGGATTTTATCTGTGTTAATTTTGCTTATAATGCAACTAGATGTGTAAGAAATTCAATCGATTTACTATGGAATTACACGGAATTAACCAAATCACTATCTTGCTCATAGTATTCATGATTGTGAACCCATAAATACATGTAATAAATGTAGAAATTATTATTTTCATTTCTATTAGTGAAATCATTGTGTAAAAAGTGTTCTTATATAGTTTGCCTATTATAAAAGGGCAGAAGAGGAAAATATTCATAATAATTCTACTATTTTAATTATTTTATGCTCAGATGTTCAGGGTGAATTTTTTTCTGGAGCTGTGTTCCCTTTAATACTAGTCATCATTGAAAATAATGGAAATGATGGGTGGGTTGGATGCTTTTTAAGGCTGAAATATGTCTAGAAATAATTTTGTGCTTGACATGTTTTGAAGTTATGGCCTTATAGAATTGCTTGCTTGTATTAAAAAAAAAATAAAAGAAAGTTCTTTCTTAGGACTATCATTGGATTTTCAGTTATGAGGCAAGCTTAGCTGTACTAAGTAGTAAAAACATAACATAATGGCCATACTGAGTCAGACCAATGATCCATCTAGCCCAGTATCCGGTCTTTTGACAGTGGCCAGTACCAGATGCTTCAGAAGGAATGAACAGAATAGGGCAATTATTGAGTGATCCATTCTATGCCCGCTTCTGGCAGTTTAGGGACACTCAAAGCTTGGGGTTTCATCCCTGACCATCTTGGTTAATAGCCATTAATGGACCCATTCTCCATGAACTTATCCTAATTCTTTTTTGAACTCAGTTATACTTTTGGCCCTCACAACCTCTCAAGGCAACAAGTTCCACAGGTTGACTGGGAGTTGTGTGAAAAAGTATTTCCTTGTGTTTGTTTTATTATTATTTTCATTGGATGACCCCTGGTTCTTGTGTTACGTGAAGGGGTAAATAACACTTCCCTATTCATTTTCTCCACACCATTCATGATTTTATAGTCCTCTGTCATATCTCCCCTTAGTTGTCTCTTTTCTAAGATGAACAGCATGATGTATTCACAGACTAGTTGCGTTCAATGGAACTATTCATGTGCTAAATGCTAAGCACATACCAAAGAGACTGATTCAAAGCCCATTTATGTCAATCAGAGCCTTTCCCCCATCCATTAAGAAGCTTTCCTATGTAAGGCCTACAGGATTTGGCCCTATATTCCTCTTTTAATTCTTCTTGCTTTGCTGCACTTAAGCATTCTGGTTGGCCTAGATCTGCTTACAATGGGGGTACAGAATTTCTTAGAAATCTCTATTAATTATTTACTGTATATTAGTTAATACCTGAAGTTATGAAGAAAAATATTTAACATGGTAATACTCAAAATTGCTACAATCTACAGAGATCGGATCAGTCCATAACAGCTTACTTTTTTGTACCTTATTTTTGATGAAAAGAAGTTACTATATATTTTGATAAAGTAACATGGTTTCTATTAGGAATTGACAAAGATATAACAGGAACAAAAGAGTCCTTTACTCTTTTAATTTACCACTTTATTGACCAGATTGCACTTACTTGGAAACACCACAAATGGCTTGTTCATTTATAAAACACATTTTATTTAGGAGATAACTGGCTATAATAAAATAAAATGTGTTTTATAAATAAACAAGCCATTTGTGGTGTATATATATATATATATAGAGAGAGAGAGAGAGAGAGAGAGACTACACATAGTTTTGTGGATATTTAGAAAATGTATTACATAAATTGTATTAAAGAAAAGTCCCTTTTATTTACAGAACATCAAAAACAAAGCAAAATATGCATTAAAAGGGGGAATTCCCATATGTTCTAGTCAGCGAGATTTTTGGATTAGCAGAACTGATACTGAATTAACCAGTCTGTTTAATATTTCGATGCAGAAACTTCTCATTTTTGGTAGTTCTCCTTTCAGCTCCAGACAGTGTATTTTAACTTTCATAGCCTGTTCTCTTTGCAGAAACCCACAACTGATTTAGCCACACGGTTTGGAAGGGAGGGGGTATGCTATTGAGGGGAGGATCTGGGGTTGCTGATGTTAGTGTGGCTACATCAGAGGTCAACAGCTTTTCACTTCTGTTGCATGCTATCTTACAATTGTGTCAGAGTTTGGAGGCTTACTCAGAGGGGAGTTTGGCAGAAGTCCCAGTCGCTCCACAAGGGCTCAGGTTTGAGATAAGTGAGAAAAACAGATAGTGCAGATCCCACACATTGGGGTTGGAGTCTGTCATAGGGTAGCTGTTCCCATGGATAGAACAAGTGAAGCTCTCCTCGACCAAAAAGAACAGGAATACTTGTGGCACCTTAGAGACTAACAAATTTATTTGAGCACAAGCTTTCGTGGGCTACAGCCCACTTCTTCGGATGCATAGAATGGAACATATATTGAGGAGATATATATACACATACAGAGAGCATGAAAAGGTGGGAGTTGTCTTACCAACTCTGAGAGGCCAATTAAGTAAGAGAAAAAACTTTTGAAGTGATAATCAAGATAGCCCAGTACCGACAGTTTGATAAGAAGTGTGAGAATACTTGCATGGGGAGATAGATTCAATGTTTGTAATGGCTCAGCCATTCCCAGTCTCTATTCAAGCCTGAGGCCTTGGCTACACTTGCGAGTTACAGCACTGTAAAGGCTCCCCCAGCGCTGTAACTCACTCCTCGTCCACGCTGGCAAGGCATTTGCAGCACTGTATCTCCGTGGTTGCAGCGCTGCAAGTACTCCACCTCTCCAAGAGGAATAGCCAGTATTGCGTTTCCGCTGCAGCGCTGCGGCACCAGTGTGGCTGCCCAATGCGCTGTGAATGGCCTCCAGAATTATTCGGCAGTATCCCACAATGCCTGTTCTAGCCACTCTGGTCATCAGTTCAAACTCTACTGCCCTGGCCTCAGGTAACCAATCATGTGACCCCCCCTTTACATTCTCCCGGAATTTTAAAAGTCCCCTTCCTGTTTGCTCAGCCCGGCGTGGCATGGAGTTCTATCAGCGAATCTTTCCAGGTGACCATGCCTCCACGCGCCAAGCGAGCCCCAGCATGGAGCAACGGTGAGTTGCTGGACCTCATCAGTGTTTGGGGGGAGGAAGCTGTACAGTCCCAGCTGCGCTCCAGCCGTAGGAATTACGATACCTTCGGGAAGGTATCAAAGGGCATGATGGAAAGGGGCCATGACCGGGACGCCCTGCAGTGCAGGATTAAAGTGAAGGAGCTGCGGAGTGCCTACCGCAAAGCCCGCGATGCAAACGGCTGCTCGGGTGCTCCCCCTGCGACCTGCTGATTCTACAAAGAGCTGGATGTGATACTTGGGGTTAACCCCATCTCTGCTCCGAGCACCACCATGGACACTTCAGAGCCGGTGGGGGAAGGGAGGAGGAGGAGAAGGAGGAGGAGGAGGAGGAAAACGGGAGTGATGGTGGTGGGCCGGATGGAGACAGCCCAGAATCCCTGGAGCCATGCAGCCAGGAGCTCTTCTTGAGGCAGGAGGAAGGTAGCCAGTCGCAGCGGCCAGTATTTGGTGGAGAACAAACAGAAGAGCAGGTTCCCGGTAAGCGTTTTTTTTGGGGGGGAAGGAATTTTTTCAGTGCGGGCTCTTTGGGAGAGGAGGGTTAGGCATGCATGCCTAGATGCGGAATAGTGCATTGATGTGGTTTATCACATCGCGGTAATCGGCCTCAGTAATCTCCTTGAATGTCTCATCCGTGTGCAATGCGCTTGCGCAGGTTTATTGGGAGAGCCACCGTGGTCCTTGTCCCAGCCAGGCTAACGTGTCCGCGCCACTGTGCTGCGAGGAGTGGGGGGACCATTGCTGCACACAGGCAAGCTGCATATGGGCCAGGGCGAAAGCCGCATTGCAGTAGAAGACCCTCCCTTGCTTCCCAGGTCACCCTCAGCAGCGAGCTATCGTCCAGGATGAACTCCTGTGGAAAATGTTGGGACAGTGTTCAGTGTAGGTGCCCCCTGAAGCTGTTGGCTCTCCCCAAGGCACAGAAACCCAGAGGACAGTGCAGCCCTGAAACAATCAGTCCCCTTTACCATTTTGAGGCTCCTGTGGGATATGTGTGCTCTGTTTTGGATGGGAAAATTATGCTATTGTGTAGACCCTGTGTGTTTTCTACTCCTTAAGTGTGGGGGGAATCATTACTCTGTCTGGTATAAACTCTTTCCGTTGTGCCCCACTGTCACCTCCAACCCACTTTCCCCAACTTCCGTGTTCTTCATGCCACCTGCTGCCTCCAACACCAGTATCTTCACCACCCAGCCCTGAAAACCACGACCCTTACCCTCTGCACTCAACCCCCATCACCATGCAGTATAGCTGTCCTGAAGTGCAGCACTCACTGCACAGCACACCAGACAGGACATACGCGAATCTGTGATTGTACTGTTCCCCACTCCACGCACTTGTTTCTTTTCAATAAACAATTTTTTTTCTTTTTAATAAATGGATTCTTTGGCTTTGAAAACATTCTTTATTATTGCATAAAGTAAAAGACTCCTTAGCCCAGGAAATAAACAGGCACTGCAAGTCTGCTTGTCTGCTAAGCAGATACTGATTCCTAAAGATTGGAACTACTGCACTTCACTCCCATGCACCAGATATCACTGCTGGTTTTCAGCCTCAAATTGCTCCCTCAAGGCATCCCTAATCCTTGCAGCCTCGCGCCGGGCCCCTGTAATAGCCCTGCTCTCTGGCTGTGCAAATTCAGCCTCCAGGTGTTGAACCTCGGAGGTCCATGCCTGAGTGAAGCTTTCACCCCTCCCTTCACAAATATTATGGAGGGCACAGCACACGGATATAACCGCGGGGATGCTGTTTTCGGCCAAGTCCAGCTTCCCATACAGAGATTGCCAGCGGCCCTTTAAACGGCCAAAGGCACACTCCACAGTCATTCGGCACTGGCTCAGCCTGTAGTTGAACCGTTCCTTGCTGCTGTCAAGGCTCCCTGTGTAGGGTTTCATGAGCCACAGCATTAACGGGTAAGCGGGATCTCCAAGGATCACAATGGGCATTTCAACTTCCCCTACCGTGATCTTCCGCTCTGGGAAAAAAATCCCGGCCTGCATCTTCCTGAACAGCCAAGTGTTCCAAAAGATGCGTGCGTCATGCACCTTTCCGGGCCAGCCTGTGTTAATGTCAATGAAACGCCCACGGTGATCCACAAGCGCCTGGAGAACCATAGAGAAATACCCCTTCCGATTAACGTACTCGGATCCTAGGTGGGGCGGTGCCAGAATAGGAATGTGCGTCCCATCTATCGCCCCTCCACAGTTAGGGAACCCCATTTGTGCAAAGCCATCCACTATTTCCTGCACATTACGCAGAGTCACGGTTCTTCTGAGTAGGATGCGATTAATGGCCTTGCAAACTTGCATCAACACGATTCCAACGGTCGACTTTCCGACTCCAAACTGGTTTGCGACCGACCGGTAGCTGTCTGGAGTTGCCAGCTTCCAGATTGCAATAGCCACCCGCTTCTTCACTGGCAGGGCAGCTCTCAATCTTGTGTCCTTGCGCCACAAGGTGGGGGTGAGCTCCTCACATAGTCCCATGAAAGTGGCTTTTCTCATCCGAAAGATCTGCAGCCACTGCTCGTCATTCCAGACTTCCATGACGATGTAATCCCACCACTCGGTGCTTGTTTCCCAAGCCCAAAAGCGGCGTTCCACGGTGCTGAGCATGTCCGTGAATGCCACAAGCAATTTGGTGTCGTACGCGTTACATGGCTCGATAGCATCGTCAGACTCCTCACTCTCACTCTCACTGTCACTTTGGATCTTAAGGAATAGTTTGACAGCCAAACGTGACGTGCTGGCGAGACTCGTCAGCATACGTCTCAGCAGTTCGGACTCCATTTCCCGCAGACAGATCGCGCTGCACAGAAACCGTTGAAAGATGGCGCCAAAGGTGGACGGAAACAAAGGGATTTCTGGGATGCGAAGCGATGCATCACTGGGCATTGGGACAGGACCCAGAATCCCCCGCCCCCACGCCCCCTTCCCACAACCCACAGCGCCAGAATGGGAAAAGGTGTTCTGTGGGATAGCTGCCCATAATGCACCGCTCCCAATAGCGCTGCAATTGCCGCAAATGTGGCCACGACAGTGCGCTGGGCAGCTGTCAGTGTGGACAGACTGCAGCGCTTTCCCTACTCAGCTGCACAAAGTCAGGTTTAACTCACAGCGCTGTACATCTACAAGTGTAGCCAAGGCCTAAGTTGATTGTATCTAGTTTGCATATCAATTCAAGCTCAGCAGTTTCTCGTTGGAGTCTATTTTTGAAGCTTTCCTGTTGCAAAATTGCCACCCGCAGGTCTGTCATTGAGTGACCAGACAGGTTAAAGTGTTCTCCTACTGGTTTTTGAATGTTATGATTCCTGATGTCAGATTTATATCCATTAATTCTTTTGCGTAGAGACTGTCCGGTTTGGCCAATGTACATGGCAGAGGGGCATTGCCCTCTGTATGTGTATATATATCTCCTCAATATATGTTCCATTCTATGCATCCAAAGAAGTGGGCTGTAACCCATGAAAGCTTATGCTCAAATACATTTGTTAGTCTCTAAGGTGCCACAAGTACTCCTGTTCTTTTTGCGGATACAGACTAACACGGCTGCTACTCTGATCTCTTCGACCAGAGCAGGCAAGTCCAATCCAGTCAATTAAAGAGGGCTGGGCTACACCTGGGCCTATAAAGGGCTGCTAATAGGCAGTTTGAGGGGAGGAATGGAGACAGGCTATGCCCTGAGGAGAGAAAGCCATACTAGAGTACAGCTAGCTCCTGTGGTGGGGACCCTAGAGCAAGGGGCAGGGGCTCGGGCTCCTGGAAGCAACCCTAGGGCTGTTGCCTCAGGAAGAGAGTGGAGCAGACTGAAATTGGGAAGGAGTAGGGGTGCCAGAGATCCCTATCATGGATCACCCTGAAGCCTGAGGCTAAGTAATGAGTTAATTATTCATTAGTGAGGCTTTCTTGATTGTTAAGAAAATAAACCTCCTTGTTGGAGGGGGAGAAGCCTGGCCTAGTGACAGAGTCATTAATGCAGGGGTAGGAGAGAAAATTCAGACTCCGACTCACACAAGGAATATCGATTCATGACATAAGATCACTCTTCCAGGATCAGGACTTTGAGGATTCCATAGAGGTTAGTTGAGAACATGATTATGCAGGAGTGTCAGACAAATGGGAGTTCTGCAACACTTACAATAAGATATTGAGAGGTGAATACATAGACATTTTATCACCGCTCCACCAGGAAGCTACGACAGACAGTAAGATGGGATGGGACAAGCAAAGCAAGGACAAGCCAAGCACCCAAGCGTGGCTAGAACCTGGAAAAATTGGGAAGCATCTTTTTTAATTTACACAGGTGTCATTTCAGAACAATACCAGGGAAGAAGCTTGGATATAATCAGGAGGGCATATAATACATTTGGAGGCATGGCTTAGTTTAACTATGATGAGCGATTTAGACTGAGAGCTGCAACTCAGACTAGGATTTGATTGGACATCCTGCATCATATGCTGTGGTTGGGATGCATGACACCATGGGGGCCAGGTATTCACACTGATAATGGCCTGTTTACTACTCAGCATGTCCACCAGAGACTCGATGCTCTGAATAACGTTTGCTGGGCTTTTAATGAGGGTGGGTGTTTTTGGAACATCTACAGATTTAAACAGGGCTACAAGTTGTGTTTGGGGCCTATGCAGCCCACAACTGTTATAGATTTCAGGGAAGACTCCAGTATGGTAGAAGATTGGGGGGTAAACCCATAGGCGCCGACTCCGCAGGTGCTCCAGGCCCCTTCTCCCCCTCTCCACACCAGTGGGCCCCTTCTCCTCCTCCCCGCCAGTGCCTCCTGCCGGCGATGGGCCCCTGCTGATCAGCTCCTCGCCCTCCCTCCTAGCACATCCCACCTTAATCAGCTATTCAGTGGCGTGCAGGAAACACTGGGGGGAAGGGGAGCAGCAGGGGGCAGGAAGAGGTGGGGTGAGGGCAGGGCTGAGCACGCATCAGGAGGATTTCCCCAGATTCTGGGGAGTGAAGGGGCGGTACCAGCCCCTTCTGGCCCCGGGACGCTGCTTTGCAGCATGGCGGGCTGGCAGCTGCCTGAGAGAACCGGCTGGGGAGGTGACTTCCACTCCTTGCCCGGCTTGGGTGCCATGGACTGGGGGCAAGCAAGCTGGAGTCCCCCATCCCCTGGCACCCGAGCTCGGGCAGTGTGCAGAAGCTGCCTCCCCAGCCAGGTTCTCTCAGGCAGCTGCCGGTAAGTGAGGCAGTAAGGGGAGGCACCAGTCATCTAGGGGAGGGGGCAGAATGGGGCAGGAAGAGGCAGAGCGGGAGCAGAAAGAGGTGAGGCGGGACCTTGGGGGGAGGGGTGGAGTGGGGGCAGGGCCTGGGACGGAGTGGGGGTGAGCACCCCCTGGAAATCAGGAATCAGGCGCCTATGGAAAAACCTACCACCCCCTGCTTACACCAGGTTATGAGATTGGGGATGGAGGTCAGGGAACAGGAAAGAGGAGCTGGCAGTGGGGGTATTGGGAAAAGCTTGTCTCCAGTTAAGCTCTGAGTGTTTCAGGTATTCTGTTGAGGTTACCCTAACAAGAAGATGTGGCATATTTATAGGAAGCTTTTATTTTAATCTTTGGCCAGACAGTGAACCCTCTGGACCACACCAAGATGCCTAGTGGCTCCTCTGGAGGACCAGGGGTGCTTATTAGCAGCGAAGGATCCATCGTTGGCATTGGGAGAGATGTATGAGGAAGCCTCTGCGTTCCAACTGCCTTCTGTGCGATCTGGACGCTCAAACCTCAAGCCTTCACAACCTCCTCAGGCAAGGAGTTCCACAAGTTGACTGTACGCTGTGTGAAGAAGAACTTCCTTTTATTTGTTTTAAACCTGCTGCCCATTGATTTCATTTGGTGGCCCCTAGTTCTTGTATTATGGGAATAAGTAAATAATTTTTCCTTATCTACTTTCTCCACATCACTCATGATTTTATATACCTCTATCATAACCCCCCTTAGTCTCCTCTTTTCCAAGCTGAAAAGTCCTAGCCCGTTCCAAACCCCTAATCATTTTAGTTGCCCTTCTCTGAACCTTTTCTAGTGCCAGTATATCTTTTTGAGATGAGGAGACCACATCTGTACGCAGTATTCAAGATGTGGGCGTACCATCGATTTATATAAAGGCAATAATATATTCTCCGTCTTATTCTCTATCCCCTTTTTAATGATTCCTAACATCCTGTTTGCTTTTTTCACTGCCTCTGCACACTGCGTGAACATCTTCAGACAACTATCCATGATGACGCCAAGATCTTTTTCCTGATTTGTTGTATCTAAATTAGCTATTAGATATATTAATAGTTATTAATAACATAGGCCAGCCATCTTCCTCTACCTATATTGGACTTTTAAGAGTACTAAATTATACAGCAAAGAAAACTATCAATATGTCAAAAAATACATATTCTTCTGAACCTTAAAACACATTTACCTTTTCCCAAAGACCTAAAACAAAGTGAAAACATTTAAACAAATGATTATCATTAATTTTATTGAAAATATTGAGGTTACATTTACCAGCACTTATTCTGTCCTATTTACAAGATGTGAAAAGAAGAAGTAAAACATCTTAACTTAGATTTCCTGACCTATGCAAAGCAGTGAAATCAACAAGCCATTTCTTCCTGTTAGCTAATTTCTGGTATTCTGGTTGGTTGAAGCTCTCAAACTTAGTTTTGTTGGGAATCATGATTTTTTATTTTTTTCTAATTTGCAGGTAGCTGGAAAGAGATCATTTGATTCCTGAAGTTCTCTAAATATGATTATTAACCAGTAACATTCTCTTATACTTTTTCTTTCCTCCCACAAAAGTCCAACTCAGAGGCAAAGTGTTAATTTCATTGTTTACATATCATACCCTGCTCTACTGGCATTTATAATACAGTGCAGAGTCCCTCTCAATGAGCAAACTTTTTTTTAATTTGTTTTTGGAAATGTTTCTTGTAACTTCTTTGTTGTAAATGTAGTTTGTTTTTCTGAAATTGAATAGGACAGTGTGCGTCAGGCCAGGGGATACGCAAAACGTGGGTTCCTCTTGGCTTTGGCTAAATGCCACAAGAATTTTCTTTTCCTCATAGGTTAAGTGAGAAAATATGCTATGGCCAAGAGCTTTAAAAAATAGATGCCTAAAGTTAGGCTTCTAGGGAGAGACTTTCAAAGGCACAAAGGCGGATTTAGGCACCCAGCTCTCATTGACTTTTCAATAGAAGTTGGATGTCTAAATGCCCTTCATACCATTGAAATTCTCTCCTTAAGTCATAAGAGGCCTGATTTTTTTCAAGTGTTGAGCACCAAGCAGCTCCTACTAAGTCATAGGCAGTGGCTCGCCATGACATTTTTAGTCAGCCATACAATTCTACACTTGCATGCAAAATGGTATCCTCCATGCTGTGACCTTGCTCATACTGCGTGTGCGAGGTCACACTGTATGGCAGATACTATTTTGTTCTACAAAATGGTGTCTTCTATGTCCTATAGAGTCTGGATGGAATTGCCCTGCTGACTCAGCTGGTCATGGGGCATGCAATGCATACACAGGCAGCACACCACTTGTCGTAGACCTTAAGTGGTACATGATATTTTAGTGGTGCCTCACCTTTGTGCTGTCCCCTCCATGGGGGTGAATTTCAACGCCAGAGAACAGGGTAAGTGTATTTTATAAACAAAAAATAAATATTTAACAAAGATTGGGAGTACAATCTTGAAAACATTCGGAGATCTGGGTGTACAAAGACTGCATGATCAGACTCTCTGGGGAAAGCTAGATGTACTAGCTGATTAATTTTTTAAATGTCTGATGAAATTTTTTAATTGTAATTAATTCACTTATTTCTTAATAAGTTTGTCGTTTTCCATGTTCATCTGTATTCATATGGAGTAAGGGCGACATCCAGTGGCCAGCTGTTTAATCGTTGTTGAGTATTTCCTGTGTTTCTCTTAAAGGATAGCTTACATTAGAATAGATAAAGCACACTCTTCCTTTGAATAAAATGCCACAATAGAAAGGTAATGAATTGCTTATCCAGTTCAACACATTCAGGAACATCTCCCATGTGCAGGTTCATGTACAGCAAACAACATAACATGCTGCTTAGAGCATGGGACTCCAGATGCAAAGATTTGAGTGCTATATCTACCAGTGATTCGGGGCTTGCCTTTTGGAAAGTCAATTACCTCTTGGTGCCTCAGTTTCCCATTTTGTAAAACACACATATCTACTCATTTTTGCTAAATGCTGTGAGATCTGCCAATGCACAGCATTGTATAAGCACTAAATAATATCATGTATGCCCCTAACAGGTGGTTCCATTGGAACCATTAGGAACTGGTGCTAAACAGATGTTTTATTCTCATTTATTTCAATTGTTGTTTGTAGGGACTTATTTTAGTGCATTTGTTTCTTCTGTATAGTTACCCAATACCATATTACTTTTGACAATTTTTGAAAATAAAGTAAGTGCTCATGATTTTGATTTGCTGGGCCTGTCTCCTCTCCCCGTTACTTCAGGGGGGGTTTCTGAGTATTTTGTGTGTGTATGTGTATGAAGGGAGAACACACAGAAGCTCAGAACAGACAAAGGGGGTAGAGGGAACAGGCAGAGGCAAAAAGCAAGAAAGCGGAGCAGTAGATTGTGAGCACAGTTTGACCCTGGAAAAAACTAGAGAGGCAGCTTTTGGGTCTGGTGTTGGCTAAAGAGGGTTGGTGCTGTAAGTTAAGAATCTGCTCCTTTTTGTTCTTGGTTCCTCCTATGTTTGGAGGAGCAGGACTGTGATGCAATCTTGATTGTTTACACTGAATATAGGAAGAAAACACCAGATTACATCAATTTCTACTTCCAAATGGAAGAGGGCTTCACAATTTGACTAACCATTCATCTTGAAAAGGGGAACATCTGAACATCTGAATATGACTAAGAAAATCCCTGATCCTGCAATGAACTTACCTGACATCACTTTCTCACTCCTCTTTTTCTTCACTGCCTGGTAGCTCATACTGGGTCAGAAATGTGAGCTATAACCTTCCTAATTGCAGCTGGTCTGTAGCTTGAAGCTGATACTGTAATGAATTGTCTAGCAGAGGTTCTCAACCTATTTACCATTATGGGCCACATATGCAGCTCTCTATGTGTTATGTGGGCCACATCCACACAATATACATACTACCTGTATGGCCCTGAGGATGTAACATGGGCCACATCTTGGTGCTGATTGGGCTGCAAGCGGCCTGCGGGCCGTAAGTTGAGAACCACTGGTTGTGTAGGCAGATCATGGCTCAGTTGTGTATCTTAAGCCCAATACTTATAATGGCTAAAGGAGATTCTCCTTTAGCTCAAAAAATAGGTACCTGTGCATCTGAGTTCTCTCTCTTCTGTTACAGTGAATGGCCCTGTTATACAGCACAGTAATGATGGCTAAGTCCTAGCTTGCCACAGATTTGTTACAATAACTTAGATTTTTACTAACTTAAACTCTCAGTGGGCCTTGCTGTCAGTGCAGGATTCAGGCCCCACTGTGTTTTTTAAAATCAGGTCTAGTTACTGGACTGACATTCACGTATTTTAGTTTTCTCAACCAGGAGATAGTTGAAAGTATTTTGTAAAGGATTTTAATAAGTAACTTGTGTACAACATCAATCATTAGTTGTCTCTGTTAATATTGATTCAGAACACGAAAGAGTCTGTTTCGTGCATGAAAGGCTTTGTATGAGTTTCTGGTCCTTGCTCTGGCTTCTTCACACTGCTCCAGTGACGCAAAACTGCCAGAAAGCCAGTTTAACCAGCTACCTCATGATGCCCTCAGTGTAGGGGCATCCCAAAGTGAGATTGGGACAACACAGCAAATCTTACACCACTCCCCTCGCCCCACCCTATGGGATCAGGCTGCCCAAAACATCCTGTGTTGCGTGTTCATCAGCTGGAACATAATAAGCAGGGTTAATGAGGCCACAAGGAGGAAACATTTCCTAGTCCTTTGTCTTTAAGAAAGATGTTCTGAAGCAGCCTCTTGCTGTGGTAACTATGTATTTCTTTCTGTAAAGAACAGTAAATGGACAGATGACATGCATAACTGAGCAACACGTAGGTCACTGCAACCTGAGGCTACAGTAAAATCCACACCCACTTCTTAAAATTACTTGAATCTCTGGATTTAATGGTCAAATGCTTATTCTACCCTCCTTGTGGCCTTATATAACCCTTATGTGTAGCACAATTGCATTCTTCAGCAGGGCCAGTGCTATCATTAACGCAACCTAGGCGGTTGCCTAGGGTGCCAAGATTTGGGGGCGCCAAAAAGCGGTGCCCCCAATTATTTTTTTACAGCGTTCCTGGGCTGGGCTGCCAGCAGCGCGCTGACACGTGTGGCTCAGACTCCCTCTCCCAGCGCAGCAGCCGCTCCACTTCTCCTGCCTCCCAGGCTTGCGGCGCCAATCAGCTGTTGGCGCTGCAAGCCTAGGAGGGGAGGAGAATTAGAGCGGGGGCAGCTTGCTCGGGGAGGAGGTGGAGCAGAGGTGAGCTGGGGTGGGGAGCTGCCACACGGGGGGCGCCTCAGGGCAGAGGGGGGATGCTGCTGCGGGGTGGGAGGGCGCCTCAGGGCGGGGAGGCAGGGAGCTGCCTCAGGGCTTGGGAGGGGGGCAAGGTGGAAGTTTTGCCTAGGGCACGAAACTTCCTTGCACCGGCCCTGTTCTTCAGAATTAAAAGGCTTTGGTAAATAGTGTAGCACTGAAATCTGTATGACTTTGTTTCTTCAGTTTCTGTAATGTTGATGCTTTAGAGTTGAGCAGAAAACTTCTGCAGGGTCTACATCAGTGGTGGGCAACCTGTGGCCCACGGGCCGCACACAGCCTGTCAGGGTAATCTGCTGGTGTGCCACCAGCCAGTTTGTTTACATTTGCACAGCCGCCTGCAGCTCCCAGTGGCTGCGGTTTGCCGTTCCCGGCCAACGGAGCTGTGGGAAGCAGTGCGGGCCACAGGGACATGCTGGCTGCCGCTTCCCGCAGCTCCTATTGGCCGGGAATGGTGAACTGCGACCACTGGGAACTGCGGGTGGCCATGCAAATGTAAACAAACTGTCTGGCTGACCATCAGCCACAGTTGGGCCGCAGGTTCCCCCCACTGGTCTATATGCTTCTGTGCTGACTGCTGTGCACAGCAATTATTGACAATCCAGATCTGCAGATTATACAGTAAGTCTACATAAAGCAGTGGTTCTCAATGTATTTTGCGGCCCACAATTTGGTACCTGGGCTGCAGGTTGAGAACCAGAGTGCCCCCCAGCCCCAACCTCCCCACAGACCCCTATGCCCAGCGCCTTCTCCATAGAGTGGGACCAGGAGCAGACCCTGCTGCGGAGCTGGGCAGCAGGGCAGCCCCAGACCCCACCGTGCAGCAAGGCAGAGCAGCTCTGGCTGCCCCAGAGCCTGCTGCATGGGGCAGGGCAGCTCGGCAACCCGACTCTGCTGTCTGGGGCAGGGCACCTCAGCAGCCCTGGACCCCCCCATGTGGGACAGGGCAGGGCAGGGCAGCCCCGGACTCCACTGTGCAGGGCAGGACAGCCCCAGACCTCACTGCACAGGCAGAGCAGCTCCGGACCCCACTGCACCCTGGTGGTCCCAGACCCTGCTGCACCAGGTAGTAGGGCAGCTTGGCCCCTGGGCCCCGCTGGGATGGGCAGCAGGGCAGCCGGGACCCCAGACCCTGCCGTGCCGGTGTAGCAGCCTGGTAGCCCAGACCCCACCATATGGGCCCTTGCACCTTTAGCACACAGCTGGGTTTCATCTGTATGCTAATTGGGCCGCATGCGTCCTGTGGGTTGAGAACCACTGACATAAAGAGTCTTAGTGCAGAAAACGCCATGGGGAGTCAAGAGAGGGCCTAAGACACTCAGGCCTTGTCTACACTACACAGTTTTGTTGGCAAAAGGTAGCGTTTGTTGACAAAACAGAGGTGTACATGCTAGAAAACTACTTTTGGTGACAAAACTCTCCTCTTTTGCTGACAAAATAAAAAACACCTTGATGAGTCACATAGAGCTTTTTGCAGCAAAGTTAGAGCAACAAAGTGTCAGTGTAGACACTGTATTTGTTACGTCACGTAACTGGCCTCCAGGAGGTATCCCACATTGACTGCTCTGCTCACTGTTTTGAACTCAGCTGCCCTGCATCCAGCTATACAGGTATGTGCCCCCCGCCCCTTTCAAAGCCTCTCAAAGTTTGGAAACTGCTCAGCATGGAGAGCTCACATAGCTCCTGCCAGCTGAGCATGCCGGTTCCAGCAGGAAACACACTCCTGGCTGGACTACAGGGGAGGGGATGGATCTTCTTGGGCTGTGGGGAGAGGAGGCCCTGGGAGACCTCTGAGGGAATCACAGAATCATTAATGTGGAATCCTGCTCTCCCACAGCAGAAGCAGGAAGGCAGGGCAGGCTACTGCTGGAGGAGGAGGGCAAGAGACTCATGCTCTGCTATGCAAAGCCAGGGAGGTAGGCAGGGGCTGATGTGTGTGTGTGGGGTGTCCCTCCCCCTTCCTCAGGACTGGTTGCATTAGGGTGACCAGATGTCCCGATTTTATAGGGACAGTCCCGATTTTTGGGTCTTTCACTTATATAAGCTCTTATTACCCCACACCCCGTCCCGATTTTTCACACTTGCTGTCTGGTCACCCTAGGTTTCATCCAGCTTCTGTGTGAACTTAAAAAGACGGCATGCCTGATGTACTCACTTTCCGCCAACACACACACTTCCCCCTCCCCCACTTCAGTTGAAAAGCAGCTGGCAATCTAATAGGATGCCCATGGAATGATGGGATTGAGAAACCTGCATCATGTGATGCTGTACCTGCCCCATGAGGCACTGCAAACCCTTCCCAAAGCATCCTGTGGCCAGTTGCACAGTAGGATGCTCTCTGTGTCACTGCAAGAGCTGCTATTGTGGCTGAGCTCTGCCAACACAAAGAACATAGTGTGGATATGCAACAGCGGTTTAATTAAAGTGGTGGCTGTGTGTCGGCATACATTGCGTTGACAAAACTCTGTAGTACAGACCAGGCCTCAGTGAAGTAGCCTGTACTTTGCAGGCTGCCCTCAGAGGAAAAGAGGTTGGGGGTTTTCAAGGGAAACAGGTGTGGGCTTTCAAAACCATGGACCCCATTGATCTGTGGGGGAACTCTGCCTCTAGCCCCACAGAATTCAAAGCACTTGTGTTGCTCCTCAGCTCCCCCATGCTACTCCCTTGCAGAAAGACTTCTTCAGAATCTATACCATTATTGGCTGCTTTCCCCCCCTCCATGGCTGAGTAGTAGCAGTTGGAGAAAAGCTGCTGGTTTAATTAGGGTCAGCATCATTGCTTTGAGGATAGCTAAGGAATTTGGAAGGGAGTGTATTGCAAAGTATATTAGGGGATGGGTTTACTTCCTTTCCCTCCCTAAACTCTGATATCAAACATATTCAATTTACTTTTCAATGCAATTACTAATTGCTTTATTATACTCCTGCATATAGATCTGCTGATTGTAGGCTCCTTCGGACAGGGACTATATTTTTGTTATGTGTTTATACAATATCTAGCACAATGAGCCTGGGGCTTCTAGGTGCTACCATAATACAAATAAAATATACAGTATTGTAAGAAATCTGTTGCCACCTCTGCTGCTCCATTTGTCATTATGTTGCAAACCGTAGCCACTCAGAACTTCACAGAAATGGGTATAGATCCTACGCTTCCAGAGCACACATTCCCATCAGTTGAGTCAACAGCAAGATTTTTGGGGAGAAAAACAAATATATAGGGCAGACCATGAAATAAGAGGAGGATTAGAATGGGAAAGGAACTAAGGGAAGAAAAGCTGCTTGCTTTTGCCATTTGACATTGGGGCCACAAAAAAAAAAAAAAAAAACAGGGGCGACTATAAAGACGGAATTGGCTTGAATATTATAACTATGCCATATGAGAAAGGGATATCTGCTTTATGAGCTGTGCAAAATCTTTCATCAAAACTCGGTTGTGAAACTAGAATTTGTTAATTGTTTTTACCAATTTATTTGAGCTTGGATTTCTCACAAACAGTTCAGAGCAATTATTGAGTCAGTGATTCAATGTTTGGAATTCATATGTACCAACGTCATACAGTCTTGTTTCTGTTCTGTGATTGGATGGCCTATACCTCATAATAAACATCTGCCTCAAACATTATTTATTCATTCATTAAACTAATCTGGACTGTGAACCTGAAATTCACTTTGTGAAAAACATTAGTATAAAAAAGTTTGGTTGCTAGGGAATAGCAAATAATAAAGAGGGGATGGAATCAAAATCACTGTGACCTGTTTGCACTAAGTTTTTAGTTTTGCTTTACCCTCTTCATTCGGATGTATCCATGAGATATGTGGTGCATGGACTATAGTGAATCTAACCATAATCTATATGATTAATAGATCAGCATACTCTTTAATGGATATAGAAAATGCATGAAAATGTGTGTGGTGCTTTAGATATTCCAGCAATCTGACTTCTGAAGAGTTTTTTAGGATTCAGAAATGGGAACTTGTGCTTCTGGATTTTTTTGGTTTTTGTTTTGCATTTTAACAAGTGCTAATTTTACATATTTCTAAAGCTTCTTTTCTGCACATCCTGGTTCATATGTAAGTATATTCTGTTGTATGGTATATAACTTCATGATCACATTTAATATTCTGATAGTTTTATTAACAAGTATAATACATATTGTATACTGTATATAGTATGAGGACTGTACAGTACAAATTTATGTTCACAGTTTGACATGACAAAATGTCATTACTGAATTCCCATTGGACTACCAAAGTAGAAACAGTGAAAGTACATTAAACATTCACATCTTTAGTAAGAAAGATTACCAAAATGTTTCAGTATTTGCAAGTTATAGTAATGCATGCTAGAAACCTTTAATTACCCACTTAGTCTTATTAGCTTATAAAATATATTACATTTTATTAAAAAATTTCTGTATAGTTTATACAAGTATTAAAGTAAATGTAATATCCCTGCTATATTTGCAGGTAATGTTTTAAGAAATGCTAAGCAGAAAGATTATTTTGACCCTCTAACATTTAAGGTACATAAATAGCAGAAAAGTGCTAATATCTGTAAAACAATGAAAATTTTTGTAACCCTCTTAATACATGTAAAATGTTTTTTGTTTTAAGAAAGGATTTGCATTCATTTACAGTTTGCTAACCTTGACAGAGACAAAACACAGACAACATATTCAGACAAGTTTGTGGCATTAGACAGATCACTACAGAACTACAGTGTATATTTAAATAAAACCACATTACCTGTCATACCTGTTTAACTCCGAAGGATTGTCTCGGAAATATGTAATCCATTATAATGTCGAATGGTACATACAGGTACAATATTAGTATAATGGTATTCCAAGTTACATACTATACTATACAGTGCAATATTGCTAGTGCACAGGTTTTTCTTTTAAATACACAAAGCAAATCCCGCAGCAGAGTTGTGTGCGTGTCTTTAGACCCAGACAACAAGAGGAGGAGTGAGCTCTTTAGATTGGAGCTGATGCTTGTTTAGTATTTCCTTAGTTAATATTTTTTTTTGATGCACTCCCCAAACCAAAGTTAGAGTTAATGCCCCATTTAAAATGCAGATTCACATTTTAAACTAAAAAGATAAAATTTATTTTGTAATTGCTTTTCTGACTTCCCAGAAGATATGACACCACATATATAAAGTGAAAAATCCTATTACAAAGCATTTACATGAAACGATCTTATTTGGTTACAAATAATTAAGATTCTATTTAATGTTTAAATTTAAACCTGCTGTCAGTGTCCTATGTCATAAAGCATATGGCCAAGGGCATTTTATAATTATATTGCATCTTAACAGTATTTCTCCCTACAACTCATTATAAATATATTTAAACAGAGGCAAACAGGTTAACAGCTGATTTAATAGCCTACATCTCAGGGATTTAATGCTCTGCTGGAGTAACTTCAGTGGAGTTATGCCAGAAGAGCATGTAGCCCCAGATTATAGTGAGCAAAAGATGCAAACACTTAACAAAACTGTTTTATGAAAGACCAAAAAAAAAAAAAAATTAGCAGCATGGGAAATTTAATGTCACAAAAATACCAAATTTGATGCGATACATTAGTTAAAAATAGAAATGGAATTAGAACGTCTGACACCTGCTTTTCTTTATAGGATCCTATCTGCTTGTTTCCAGGTTATAATTGTTTTCATCCACAGCATGCCAAACATCTATCCTCCTGTGATATATTTCAAAGTTCAAATTCAGGAATTGATCCTGTGCAGCTCATTGTGTGGAGCCCCTATTAAAGTCAATGAGTTCTTCATGTATGGAATAGCTAGCTGTAAATAACTAGAGCTTAATTTTGATATCAATTTTGATTCTGTGATGTTACTGGAACTTAAAAAAAAAAAATTGGTGCTAGTCTATGCTAGTTCTCTTTCCAGGAAGTTTTTTCATGTTAGTGACAGAGCCATGTATCTATCAACAGAAGGCTGAGAAAATTTACCTGGTAATTACATTTCTATCCAGTTACACAACTATAAATCTGGCATAGTTTCAACTGATTCCAGGGAAGTTACTCCAGACATACAGTGGTGTAGGAGAGCAGAATGTGGCTCAGATCCCTTACACAAAACTTCCAAGTGCTGGGAGACATGGTATGAAAATTCTCATTCCTCACTGTATGTTTTGACTGTGTAACACCACAGTATTGCAAAAGGGTAAGAAATTCTTTAGACCAGGGGCTCTCAACTTCTTTCTGAGGCCCCACCAACACGCTATAAAAACTCCACAGCCCACCTGTGGCGCACCTGGTTTTCTGCATATAAAAGCCAGGGCCTGCGTTAGGGGGTAGCAAGCAGGGCAATTGCCTGGGACCCCCGTGAAGCTGGCTTTGGCTTCAGCCCCGGGTGGTGGGGATTAAGGTGTCGGGCTTCAGCCCCATGCAGTGGGGCTTCAGCTTTCTGACCTGGGCCCCAGCGAGTCTAATGCCCTGCTTGGGGGAACCCCTGAAACCTGCACATGGACCCCCAGGGGGCCCCAGGCCCCTGATTGAGAACCGCTGCCTTAGATAAATGGATACCCAGTTCCATACGTTAGTATATGAATGTTAATTTTAGAGCAGGGAAAATACTTCATATTTTATGTCAGAAGCACCCTTTGCACTTTTCTGTACAGTAAGTGAAAATATCCCCAATTACTCTGACACTTGGCATTAAAGTTCAGACAGCTGTAAGATATAAATTTATTCTTTACCCTCCCAAATGTCTATACATTGGCCTATATTTATACTACTAGAGACGCTCCCCTTCCTGCCAGTTTTGCTGACAGAGGGGAGCAGCTGTGGATGTCAGGTAGATGTAACCACACTGCCAAGAGAGTAAACTGGCACAGCAACTCTTGGGCTTGGTCTACACTACCCCCCTAATTCGAACTAAGGTACGCAACTTCAGCTACGTGAATAACGTAGCTGAAGTCGAAGTACCTTAGTTCGAACTTACCTTGGTCCACATTCGGCAGGCAGGCTCCCCCGTCGACTCCGCGGTACTCCTCTCGCCGAGCTGGAATACCGCAGTCGACGGCGAGCACTTCCGGGTTCGACTTATCGCGTCCAGACTAGACGCGATAAGTCGAACCCAGAAGTTCGATTTCCAGCCGTCGAACTAGCGGGTAAGTGTAGCCAAGGCCTTGGATATGCAGGATTTTCCAGGTGTCCAGTGTTTAAGGTCATGAACACTTCCTGCGTCACAGGCTCTCAAATTCCTTCCCATAGAGGGCAGCATGCAGATATTTTCCTTTCCAGTGGGTTTTTCCATGAGGTGAAAATTTGACTATGACATTTTCATATTGCAGGAACTATAGCTGATTGCATAATGAACTGAACAAAAAACATTGTGGGACATAACAGTCTAGACAAATACATCTTGTTTCCTTGTGGTGTCACAAAAGCAGCCAACTAATAAATGCAGGAACCTCCCTTTTAATGCAGTTAACACCTCCAAAGTTCTGGAACAGATTTAGCACCAAACTTTAGGTTGTTTTACTTGGGTATTTATTTTATTTTGTTAACTGAAACTGGGAGTTGAACCTTTCTGACTCAATTTTGTTAATACAACAAGCACATCCATGGGATCTCTTGGTCCACCTAGCATCAAGAAACCAACAGAGCCACAAATCAAATCACAGAGTCATTAAATGGCTTATCAAGCCTACTCTCTTCATTTGAGACATTTACACAACTCAATTTCTCACAGGAAGTGCTTCCTATTGGATGCCATTTAGCCTTTTGCCATCAAAAAAATCTTGTGAACTAAAATTTAAATACTGTAGTGTATCAAATTGGCACTTGCTTCCACCAATGGTACAGTTTTGAGCATTTTGATATGACAACTGCTGCTTTTGAGGTATGATGAAGTTTTTAAAGAACAGGAAACACAGGGGAGTGATTATCAAGGGATACATCTTTACCCCTGAAATGAGGTATGGTAGGTCTCTGTGAAAATAATTTCATGTCATGGCATAGGAGTACCGTGTGTTCCACCTATACGGCTGCACACAAAACAGAGATAGTGTCACACAGGAATCACACACTTAAGGCATCTACCAAGGCATCATGCAATAAACATAAGCTCATGTACTACAGTATAATACAAAAGATAGGTGACGTTGGTTTAGAGGCACAATCATGTGTATACACCAATTTCTGCTGATGATTCTTCAAATATTATTATTCATTTAGTCCAAATCAGCTATCATTTAATCTTTCATGATGTAAAGAGAGTACTTTGCTTAGTTAGTTATTACAGTGTCATTCACTGTCTTGGCAGAGGGGATTTCTACAGTGAGAAGGTGTCTTTCTAAAAGTGTTGCTTTAAACTTGCTGCTGTAACCAGCAATGTTAGAAAGTCCATTCATTGCACTGTTGAGCATAAAAGGAGAGTGTATCCTTTGCAGGGCTCGTAAATAAAGTCTCTGGCAAGGACTGGATATTCAATAACATTTACTCGTTGATCAATTTATGCTGGCTGATTATATGGCAAAACCAACAAAGTTGCTAGTTTACAAATTCCCTTATTCACAAAGGAATACATTACACATACTGTCTGCAGGAAGGGTTTGCTTAGCATCCCTAGAAAAAAAAATGTTCACATTCTTTAGGTCTGACCCGTGGCAAGGACATAGCAAGGTTAGATAACATCTATTACTGACCATATGGAAGCTTTTAATTGTGTAAGCGCAGAGATTCAGACCAGCTGAATCCAAATTAAAATGCACATACAAAAAGAAAGTGTGATGGGCAGCTGAGGGACAAGAGACATTCAGACTAGCATATGGCGTTTCCTGTGGAGAGCAAGATGGTCCGAGCGTGAGAAACTACGGTCACAGTCCGGGCACTGGAAGGGTTTGATTCCGGTATGTTTACGGAAATGTCGTGTTAGTTCATCAGAACGAGCAAACTTCCACGTGCATCCCTCCCAGGTGCACTTGTATGGCTTTTCACCTGGGAAAGGGAACAGAGAACGAGGGATTTAAAGTGGGAAAAAAGGATGGGGCTTCTCCAGGGTGTTTCTGAATGTTAACACACAAATATGTGAACTGCTTTATACCATATGATTCATCCTCTCTCTCCCATTCAGGCTCCAACTAATTCTTTTCCACTCATCCAAACTGATCTACCTAGCTAGCATAGTTTGTGAAGTTCTTGGTTTGCTTATGAATTTTTAAATGTGCATGAAGTGACTAGGTCAAGAAGGTTTGTGTGTAATATTTTGTTTGTATTACTCTGTCAACCCATCCCTCCCTTTCTTATCCTTGCCATTGGTTTGTTACATGTGCACTTGTTGTGTCTGGTCTTAATCTTCAGTCTCTGATCTTGCAAAGACTTAGATTTCAATAAAGTTAAGCACAAGCTTATGATACTATTCATGTGCTTAAAGCAAAGCTTGAGTTTAAGCATTGCAGGATTGAGTCCTTATGTTGTAAGTTCTTTGGGGTGATGATTGTCTCTTACTACACGTTTGTACAGCATCTAACACCACAGGGTCTCAATCTGGTCGCAGTCTCTACAAGTTACTGTAATGTAAATAATGATGTTGTCATAAAAGGTACATTTAAAGGTGGATCTGCTTAACTAATTTCCTTTCTATGAGCCTGATTCTCAGTTACACTAAGCTCCAGTATGTTGCTGGGGTGTAAACAGCCATAGTGTAAATGGGAATCAGGCCCTGTATCTTCTCTGAACGTGTCTTATTGTCACAAACTTCCAGTGTATGTCCAAACGTGTCCGGGCATACCTGGAACATGGTGATTAAGAATAGGTATGGGGACATCTTTATTTGAAAGGAGCTCTTAGAAAAGAGCATTCAGAAGGAATCTGACCAGTCTAAGAGTGGCTGGATGCAATGCCCAAATCTTAAGACGCTTTACATTTGGCGCCCAGTTGAGGCCTGTGTAAATGAGTGCTACTCCTATGGAAGTCTCAAAGCCAAATGTAGCAGTGATGCAGGTTGTGAGGTAGTGCAACTTGCATTGATTTGCATTCGGTGAGTATGCAAATGAGTACCTTACATGCCATGTGGGCAGAAGTGGATCTAGTGGAGAAAAAAGCAACTAACACGAGCATATAAGAGATACTAGGAGGAGCCTGCTTTGACTTACAACTTCCTGTTAGCTGCTTTTCCTGCTCCATCCCCCTTCTACTCCATGGCCTGTAAGGGCATATCTATGCTTGGAGTGAGGGGTGTTATTCCCAGCTCAAGGAAACATACACTAGTTCCGACTTACCTAGAGTGCTAAAAATAGATTGTTGCCAGAGCAGCACAGCGGGTAGGATGGGATGCCTAGAGTATGTACCCATCTGAGACCATGGGCATGGGTGGCTAGCCCATCCCACTGCTCATGTCGTTGTGGCTGCACTCTGTTTGCAGTGTGCTAGTTCAATCAGACCTAGTGTGAGTATTTCTCCTTGAGCTTTCACACCCCTAGCTCCAATTGTAGACATACCCTATGTTACACACATTTTAACATAAGAATATAAGAACGGCCATACCGGGTCAGACCAAAGGTCCATCTAGCCTAGTATCCTGTCTTCCAACAGTGGTCAATGCCAGGTGCCCCAGAGGGAATGAACAGGTAATCATCAAGTGATCCATTCCCTGTCACTCATTTTGCAAACCCAAATGAATGTCAAACCTGTCTAACCTGCATGACTTCACCATTTATACCTGACATGTAACCTACCATTACCACTGAATTTTAATCTTGGGTTTCTGTAGCCAACCCGGACTAAAGGAAAGATTTTATCACTACATGATGGGACTTCCTGGGTCATGTGACTAGGACTCAGTGAGTTGGCAGAAGGAGATACATTTAGATTGCGTTACCCGTTCTTTCTTTAGAATGTTGTCTTGGTGGTCTTTACTTTAAACAGAACAATTCGGATAAATTTATGCTAGCCCATATATTTCCTTTTGTTTGAAAAAGCCTGAAGCACCTGTTATATATCTAGAGCTGGTCTTCTGCACAAACTAGAAGTCTGGCCTTGACTGATCCACACCAATATGGATGAAAGGAAAGTGTACCAAGACTCATACCTGTATGCGTTCTTCTGTGTGCTTTTAGGTGGGAGCTTTTAGTATAGACCTTGTTGCAACCTTCATAATCACACCTGTGTATTCTGCGTTTCCTTTGTGTGTCTGGAGATTCCACAGGTAAAGGTCTCTTTCCCGGCTGAACTATAACTGAAGGGTGATTCCTATGAAGTGAAGTTATACGTTATGACTGATGAAAAGTATTTGACAAAGTAAACCTCATTGCAATGATTCACAATAGAGCCCCTTTATTCACTACCACTCTGTCTCTTGGCAATGTGAACTACATTACGTGCATGTAAAAGAATTTAAAAAGACTTAGCAAATTTCGTAGATTTTAGCAGTAATATTTTGATTCTTTCCTCTTTTGAGTTTATTCACTTTGTGGCATGAGCAAAACCAAAGATATTCTTCTCAGCATGCTTGGATTTTAATTTATTTTTACTTATAAAGGAATGAAAGTCAGACTCTTGTTTCTCAGGCAAGTACACACAGGATTTCCAAACTCTCTCACTGAGTTTCCAGTTAACTTTCATTGCTTTTATTTACATTTTTTATTCTTCCTTAGAAGGCAGCTAATTTGTTTTTAATTTAAAACAGCTTTTCCATATTATTAAAGACATCATATCTTTAGTCTTAAAGCAGAACTCAGAGTCTTTATTGTTCCAGCCACTCCTTTAGAGAGTAATTAAGAATTTCCTGTTTGGTGCTGGCAGAAGGGTGCGGCCTCCCTTTACAACTGACGTCAATTCCTAAAAGTAGAGTTTAGACTGCATGTCACACCCACAGGATGTCTGAAATTGGCACGCCACCTTCATAAACATGATTTTTTCGCCTTTAACCCCACAGGTACTATTCAGGTAAGACATATATTTTGCATGTACAATTTTTTTTATACATATAAACATTTATGTGTATATGTGAATAAACACACCTTTCTAAGGATATTATCAGCTGCATATAAAAAAGACTGGGACCAGCCACGAACCTGCCTTCTATGCCAATGTTAGAGGAAGGAAAAGAGCAAAATATATTTTTTTAAACAGATAGGTCTTTTAAATCACACAGCTTCACTGGACACATTTTCCAACTGATTAATGAATACATATTACAGATTCTTAAATATTTTCTAGCTTTTAAGTGAAACTTAATGTGCCACTTCCCGCAGCTCACATTGGCTAGGAACAGTGAACCACGGCCATTGGGAGCTACGGGCGGCCGTGTCTGCGGACAGTCAATGTAAACAAACTGCCTCGCAGCCCGCCAGCGGATTACCCTGATGGGCCGCATGCGGCCCGCAGGTTGCCCACCACTGCTCTGAGTCCTGGATATACTTGGTGACTTCTCTGTGAGCCTAAGGTGCCATGAGTAACTCAAAAAAGCATGCCCAGCGATGGAAAGATTTGTTGTTCAACATCATATTAAATGTATTTAAATTATTATGATGGGGTCACCAGATGATGCTGTTACACAGTCCTACATGTTCCTAGAATGTGAGCAAGTTTTTAGTCTTAGAAAAAATGTCTATTATGGTTAGTTTTGTTATGCAGTAGTCCTTTGACAGATGTTGTGGCAGAAAGAAGAAAGTAAATTCTCTGCTTTATTCTCTGGATTTGGAGGCAATTCTTGAGACACCAGCTTCTTGAGAAGTAGGCATTGGTGTGCAAGCTGACATTGGTGAAAGAGGAGGTTGCCTGCATGCAGTTTGTGATGGCCTTTGTTCCAGACTGGTATAGGTGTGTAAATAAAGCAAGTTACACTTAGAGTACATGCAGACTTTCTCTCTTATTCCTCTTCCATTGGGAAGCCAAGCTGCAAGACTACAGAATTCTGCAAGTGATTTCCAGAGGGGGACACTGGTTTAAGAAATGAGACAATGGTGTCGGAAGAAGGGCCAACGTTATTAAGTAACTGCTGAAATAAAAGATCATCTGTAATTCCACAAGGTCTTGTCTCTGCTTACACAAGCATATCTGAATTTATTTGAGCCTTGCACATGTGGGTGTTTTTCCTCAAACAACTAAGAATGTCTTCCAAAAATCATGTTATGACAGTTTATTTAAGCACGGCCTTGTCCCCACACCCACAGCCCACGTGATGATGGTAGCATGAGTCAAACTTTGTGTTTTCTTGTTTGTGTGAAATCAGAATTAAGGCTTCATATTACGTTTCAACCCTGTCTGTGTATGGCAATAGTCTGAAAACAATACATGAACTTTGACTTAAAGGGAGAACTCTGATATTTCTTTAATTCCCACACAAAAGATGTTGACGTGCGTTAAGATAGCTAGATTGTACAACCCACCAATGCTCATTGTAAGACGTCAATGGCTTTTATGTATTTTACATACAACACCCCCCCTTACAATATTCAAATAGCAAATTCAAGCACTCAAGAGTTAAAAATTGCCAGATTTATGGTTGCTTGTGCCACCTTCATTCAGTCCCCTTATATGTACATCCCATGCACTGAATAAGGCAAGGGTCCTGTGGAAAAATAGTATGTTATTATATAAATATAATAATGCATGTTCAGAAGGGGACCAAATTAAGGTTGCATGGGAAACTCAAAATCTGACTTTCCTAACTTTCAAGTGCTTGATTTTGCACCTAAAAGAATGTTAGTTTAATGCAATATTTTGTATAGGATATCCTAGGTTTTTTTGAAAGGACAAAGTTAAAAACTATTCTGTACAAATGACCTCCCTATTATGCATCAATAGTAGGATCTGAACCATGAGCCTTCAGCACTACAGCAGGACTAAAAACACTACATGGCAGTAGGAGAAGGCTGATATGCCAGAGTGGAGGAAGGGCTGCTGGTGCCCGATGCTGGGTCCAGAGGGTGATCAAGGGGAGTCCAGCCCAGCTCATTCTCTCTGGTCCACCCTAGGTTACTAGATCCACAGGTTTATTGCTTGGCTCTCTCTCCCCCCACCCTTGGGAGGTTGGGGACTCCTGTCCCATATGATGCTTCTGGTGGGGATGCTTCATGTGCCAGGCTGTCGAGGATGGAGGGATTATTGGGGGGGAAGCCCAGCCCAGCTCTCCCCCAACTACTGCTATAACTGTTCTGGCATTCCCAGGCATTCCCAGTATAGAGTCTGCTGCTTTGGCAGAAGCATGGGCCAGGCTCTCTAGAATATTCAGTGGCTGTGGCGGCTGCCAGAATTTTCCTGAGGAAATGGTGATTTTTTTAACACTACAACTGAGGTAGATCTGAATGGAGTTACATGGGACAAAAAAGGCATTTCTGTAACCCGAGGGGTTTCTCCCTAGCAAATATCAAAGGCCTGATACCACCAGGAGGTGTTGCTCCTTCTCTAAGAAAAGGTCACAAAAATTCACCCCATCCCCAGTGTAATATTCTTCCAGGTTACCAGAGTTTAATACCTGTTTAAAAATGGGCCCAGTTCTGTGAGACTATTACAGGAAGAACTACTATTGACTGCACTAGAAGCTCCATTTGTAGTGGTTTGCAGGACTGGGCCCCATATTACTTTAGGAACACATTATACAAATCTAGAAGATCTATGTAGTTTACATGTACATAGCATGCATACTAACCATTACACTGCTGAAAACAAAGTTGAGGCTGAAGGTTAGAGGAGGAAAAAACTAAGCACAAAACTCAATTCATTTACAATCTGCAACCCTTATTTACGATTTTTCATCACGTTTCAAAGTACAGTAGCTTTCCCCTCAAAGAACCTATATTTTGTAGCTTCCGTATATGGAACCCAATGTACAGCAAGGCAGTATGTTTCATTGTTCAACTGAAGATTTATACTTTAGGACTAATTACTTACTCTTGCAACATTATTTGCTGAGGTGACAAGGAGGTCATCATTGGAGGAGACATTTGTTCAGGATAGAACTCGGGTCTTGGGGATTCAATTCCTGGTTCTACTTTGATTGTTTTCTTTAATGTGGGCTTCTCATAAGATTCAATTACAGGCACTAGAGGGGGAAAAATCAAATATATAAAGAATTATGTGAGTTAAAGGAAAGACAAAATCTGTACAAAACCTCCCAAACTAACATGATATCTTGCATCAAGACTCGTATTAGAATACAAGACTTTTCAATTTTCAGTCTACCTCCTGAGGAATTAGAATGCAACACAAGTCTATTCTTATGTATACCAGTTCAAATCTAGATTACTTCTATTTATATCAATAGATTTATATGGGTATCAATGAGAGCAGAATTTGATCCAGTAAAACTAGGGGAAAATATTCACACAGTAAAGTCTAGGGATTGTGTGTTTTAGAAGAAAACAAAAGAATATTTGTCTCCCTTTTTCATTTCCCTTCAAAATATTTTGACTTATCCTAAAAAACTCATGGATACACAGTTATTTTTCTAGATCTGACTAGCAAAAAAGGAGTAGTGGCCCCAATTGTTTTGCTGGAAGAAAATATGTCATACCCCCTCTCTCTCCCCAGCAACTGAGCAAAACAAAAAAAACCAAACCACACCACACCAAAGCAAACTAAAGAGACAAAACAACTCCTCCCCCTATAGCCAGCTGAATGGAGTGGAGGAACACCTCCCCTCCCCCCAAAAACAACCCCAAACCACTGAATGGCACAGCAGTACAGCAAGCCCCCGGAAGTTGGCACCCAGGGCAACTGCGTTGCATAAAAGAGCACCAATCCCGCATAAAAGAGAAACATAGCACAACAGCACCCACCTTGCATGCTACTTGGATTTTCCAACTCTTCTGGAAGAACAGTAGACACCATTATAGGTTGCTGGAGATGTGGAGCATACATAAAAGGAACAGGTTGGACCACAAGTGGCTGTATAATTGGAAGTATCCCAGGGCTCCTAAGTCCAGGGCGTGAAAGAGCAGCCATTACTGGAGGGATTGTTAATGGCATGGAAAAAGGTTGAACTCCTGGGGGAGGTGGTGGGGTGAATTTTTTCATAGGTGGGCTGGGTGAGGACAAAGTTAATCCAGGTGAGGCTCTTCTATGTACAGTCTGAAATTTCAGAGGAGAAGGAGAACTTCCAGCTGAATGTGGTGAGCTTCGTTTATTCACTGTAAGGTCAACTGGCTCCATTTGGATTCCATTAGATAGTCCTTCTGGGGTTTGATAGAATTTATTGTGCAACATATTTGGGGTAGGATAAATGACACTGTATTTGTTTGGCTTCATTTGGTCCATGTAATTGGACTGGTATGACTGTGAGAGGGGAAAAAAAAAAAAAAAAGGATGAGAATTGATACAGAAGCCATAACATAGGGAAAAAAATAAAAATCTAGCGCTAAGTTACAAATGGCTGATCAAGTGAAGGAAAATAAAAAAGATGAAGACAAAGCATTTTCATGTACTTCTTTCTCTGAGAGATTTCTCACAAGGGAAATGATTAAATTTCTGATTCACTAATCATTTGGGAAGCAGTACACAATACATGATGAAACAGGGAATAAAACCAGACAACTCAAGACTTATTCAAAGTGCTTTACAAATATTTATTAAGTTTCATATCCATCCTGCATGGTAGGTACATTACGTACTATCCCCATTTAGAGATGGATAAACTCAGGCACTATGGAGACTAAGCAAGACAGTGGTGAAGCTGGAAATAGAACCTCAGGCATCCTAAGTCCCCTGTGATTGTTCTAATAACTGGAAAACACTGCGCCTCAGTCTTCACTAAAACAGAAATCAATTCTACACACAAAGCCACCCCAAACCAAAATGTATGCAACTGAGCTCCACAAACAGTATCAGAGACAGTAAATGTGAAAAAGCAAAGAGGGAAATGAGTACATTCTAAACCATTTTTTCAGTGTTTTTTCTTGGAGAGGGGTTGGGAAGAATGCAGCTAACTTGCTGTTTTAAACTTGGAAAACAGCTATCCAGAAGAGGGGCAAAGGGTCTGATTATCTGACGTGCTGAGTGAGTATTTCCTGTAAGTCAAGGGGAGCGAGTTGATGATTCTCTTTCAAGATTAGGCCCATAACTGACCCTTTCATACCTAAGCAATAACATTTTCCAGTAAAATATTGAGAATCACCATAGCATTGCATAATTTGTACCACCTCTGAGATACTCTACTGAACAGTTTCTCGTATTAAAAATGTGTAAAACCATGTAATTTTTAATGAAGATAACTAGTTATATGAACTGATGAGATGTGCCAAAATATGAACTACACAAAGTGTAGACTATCCATTCTACTAATTTTTGATACCAGCAGTTTTATTAACTGAATTTCCACTAGAGGTTCTTGGACAAGTCAATCCTTGCTCTGTAGCTATGCTGTTTCGTGACAGTAATAAAATACAGTTTAGATTTTTGGAAGAACATTGGACCGGAAAGGGGATGTGGGGAAAATTTTTAAAAATGTTTAAGGATAGAGATAATTTATGAGCATAAAGCTAATGGATTCTAGTATACAATCACTCCCATGATATTTTTAAATGCATTTTGTTAGGACTAAAAATTCTAGCTAGAGCTTGCCTTGCTCTTACATCTGTATTCCCCTCCTCCTCCCAGGTGTATTTTAACTGCTATTCATTTGAAGCTTAGCCAAAAATGTTGTTGTAAAGTATTTTGGAGTTATTGCCTTTGTTTTGATTATTGCAAGAAACAATTCTATGACACTTTAGAAAATGGGAAGTTCTTCTGTAGAATTCCTACAGCAACAAAGCGGAGTAATTTATTCTGTACTCCATGCGTACACATAACTAGCATTAATTAAAAATAAAAAGTTACACACACACATAGGGAAATTAAAAGAGAACTGCCACCTATGTGGTTGGTAATAACATTTTTCATTTCTAGAATTTACTTAAAATTATATAATGGATTAAACCTAAGAATCTTTGTAGCAGTTATATTCAGTTGATCTTAAGGGAGTATTTTTCATATAAAATAGAACTTATGCTTATACCTATAGTAAATTAATAATTTAGCTATCATATCAGTATTTGTTCTTGATAATAAAGTTCACAGGAATTCATGTTTTAGATCTTTTAACTATTTTAGCACGTGCGCGTCTCAGAGCAAGATATACACAGAACTCACAAGCACTCTTGGATAAGGAAATAATTATATTTATTAGAATTCTGAGTGATCAAGGCCACAGACTACTGATGGAGTTTAATATTTAACACTATTTAGCATCTACTGAATCTGATTAAGGCATGGATGTAGGTAGAAATTCAAACACTTAATATATAAGCTGTATTAAGTGCTTGTGTTAAAACTTATGTTATTGGCCTACAGTACAAAGTCCACTTGACTTCATTATGTAGGAACATTTAGTGGTACAGCTAGGCAACAGTGGAACCCTGGAAGAATTATCACAACATCACTATGTGTACATTAATTTTTTGAACTGCGTTCCAGAATCAGTGAACAATAATAGAATTCCTAGAACATTTTTCATCCAAGTAAAGTAATCTTGTATTCAGACAATATAAGGTCTTGAACCTACAGACATTTGCGTATCTGACTGCCTTCATGCACAAGAGTAGGCCCACTGTGTCACAGTCTGCGAAAGTTTCAGCAGAACCGGGATGTAACCAGTCTTTCTGTTTTTAAAACCATGCTGTATTGAGAAGGCCTAGCAGGACTGTAACAGAGTAATGGAAAAGCAAAATGAAGAAAGACTATCCAATTAAAATCTTAGTTTAGAGCAGAGAATTTTTTCAGTAAAGTAGGAATCTGCAGAAGAATGAAACACCTTTGGGCTATAACCTAGTTCATTAAAACATTTTTCTTTCTTTCAAGACTCCAAGTCAAATGAAACTCACATTGGAAAAATGCCAATCTATTAAAACAGTAGAGCAGAAAAATACTGTAATGTTTCTGAGCTGTTTGGGGAACTTCTTAGTATTAGTTTAGAAAAGTTAGAGATTAAATTCAAAGTAACAAAGACTTCAAAAATTAGGATGCTGACAATTATATTTTTAAAACAGTTGATTTTTGGGGGATTCAAACCTGCTCCCGACCTCTTCAATTGCTTTGAATGAAAGGTTTTCATTGTTGTAACTAACCTGGCACAGATTTGACTTAACTCAGCTATTCTTTTGTGCCAGTCTGGAGAGGTTGTTTCATTTTTCCAAGCTTTCCTTCACTCTGAGATTTTGCTTGCCATGTTCCTATTTGAACTGCAGATAATGTTAGCGATAGGAAAAAAGTAGGAGACAAAGTTTTTCTTTACAAAACTAAGTAGGAAAAAATTCTGTAATCTTAAAAAGCAAAAGAAGAAATGCTAGGTAGAGAAAACCTTAAAAGTCAACAGAGGTATAAAAAACAGAAAAAAATGTAACAAACTTCTCACTTCAGATTATACGTATAAAAATCATCCAAAACATAGTCAACCATTTTCTACATTATATTGGTACATAAAAAACTGAAACAAAAGTGCAGGCTATGACATTATAGATCAATGTAAAGTAAGAGTATTCTGTCAATCAAACAGACACAAATAATATATACAATACAACCTACTTATACTGCAACTCATATAGTGAGGGAAAGGGAAAGTCACTTTCAGCTGAATCTCACACCTCTTTTAGTGAAGCTTCATTTGTCTTCTAGACGAGTGAAACTTCATTATGAATTAATTTTAATCCCTCTGGAATGCAACACTTACCATTGTCAGATTGATAAGAATTGATACTTTTCAAAAAGACTAAAACAGCCCCCTACTTCTCCAAGCTTGCCTGGAAAAGCTGGCCATCACGTGGGGGGAGCAGTAAAGAAGAATCTCTTACTACAAGTATCAGAGGGGTAGCCGTGTTAGTCTGAATCTGTAAAAAGCAACAGAGGGTCCTGTGGCACCTTTAAGACTAACAGAAGTATTGGGAGCATAAGCTTTCGTGGGTAAGAACCTCACTTCTTCAGATGCAAGTAAGCCACTGTGACAGGTTGGATCACAGAAACCGCTTTGGGAACTGCCACCCGATGTGCCAAGACTACCCCTGTTCCTGTTTTCCCTGCCAGCCCAGGACTCCAGCACCTTGTCTTGCTGAGCCAGACACTCCCATCTGGCTCCAACACAGACCCAGGGTCTGAATCATTTGTCCCAAAGCTGCAAGTTTACCTGAAAACAGCACATAGAAGTGTGCTTGTTTTTAGCACTCAGATGCCCAACTCCCAATGGGGTCTAAACCCAAATAAATCCGTTTTACCCTGCATAAAGCTTATGCAGGGCAAACTCATAAATTGTTAGCCCTCTATAACACTGATAGAGAGATATGCACAGTTGTTTGCTCCCCCAGGTATTAATACATACTCTGTTTTCCATTACTTGCATCTGAAGAAGTGAGGTTCTTACCCACGAAAGCTTATGCTCCCAATACTTCTGTTAGTCTTAAAGGTGCCACAGGACCCTCTGTTGCTTCTTACTACAAGAACTCCCAACAGTAACCAAGAGAAGTGGTTTGGGATCTTGCTCCCCACTAGGAGTGACTACTTGGCCTTCCAGAGCCTCCAATCACAGCAGCCAGTGGCCCTGAAGCCTGCAGTTTCGGGGAGTGAAGAGAGGTCTCCCATAAGAGATCTTTTCCTACTGGTAGATCCCATTCTGCTATGTAGGAACTTCGCTAACAGTGATGGTTTGTGTGAAAGATCTACCTAAAGATGGCTCCAAATCAGCAAACAACTTATTCACGTGAGCTTTCCACTGAAGCCAATGGCACTACTCACATGCTCGAAGTTAAGCATGGAATTAAGATCTGTACTGAACTGAAGGCTGTTAAAGAATCCCACCGTTGTCCTATGACTGCAGAGGTTGTAATAGGCCACTATACCTTGATTGGTCCCTTAAACTATCTGCTAACTACTTATGCTAAACAATGTGTTCTACCTTGCATTTAGCTGTGATGCTGGGAGTACCTTTCTTAGACCTGAAGAAGAGCTCTGTATGGTTGAAATCCTGTCTCTTTCACCAACAGAAGTTGGTCCAACAAAATACATCACCTCACCCACCTTGTCTCTCTAATATCCTGGGACTGACATGGCTACAACAATACTGCATACCCATCAAACACACACCCCTTAACTTTACAGTGACAATATACAAATGTTTTCTGTTTTGTAATGCTAAAAATAGAGGATCTCCTGCCAATATGCAAGAAACATTTTACAAGTAAGAATACCTTAGAATATAATTAACCCCAATTTAGAGTCAATTGTAGATTGCTGAAATATTACAGGATACTATATCACCGCAGAAGATTATTATAAAGGTGCAGGACTGTATTTGAGCATATATTCCTAAACAGTTTCTTATCTAGGTACTTATATTGCCCACATCACTGTTCTACCTATTTGGACCAACCAAAACTTTCTTTCCTTACTTAGTGTCTGTCCTTAATCAGGACAGACGATTTGAGCCACAGATTCTCTCTATGAAGAACAAATGCAGGTAACTTGTAAGGTTTACTTTTTTGGCTGCAGCTATTTGAAGGTAGTCAGGTAATTCATCCAATTGCAATTCAAATATGTAATTTGTTAAAAAAAAAAAATAAAAAAAGAAGTGTTACTACACTTCTCCACTTGACAATCTGGCAAGATTAAAGGCTGACCAAGTGTGGCATATGCACACCTATTCCCACCCACAATTGGTTGCTCCCATAGACATTCTGAAGGACTACTCTAAATATTAACTGCTATATTCCATAAAAAAGTTTGTAGTGAAACAACTTGATTACTTGACAGGCTTAGTTGTCCGGTTGAAGTCACATGAGAAGGGTGACCAGGATTTAACCTGATATACTATATAATTTCCCCCAAAGCATTTTTATTATTCATGCTTACAAGATGAGATTTATTCACAAATGCACTAGTTATAAAATACCTCAAGGTATCATGTAGCTAGGTCACTTGATCTTAAAAAGTTGCAAACCAAATAGTTTTGGAGACTGCTTTGGGACACAAAGGTTGTTCACTTCAATTTCAAAAGAAAGTAGGCACCACAGAAAAAAAAGCAACTTTGGCAAGTAAATTGTCACTGTCTTGCCCAAGCATTTAACAAATGCTTGTAACAAATATTCACTTTATTTTAGGTGGAACTGAGATAACATTGTAACTAGATCTATTATATACCATCATTTAAATGTTTTCTTCATTTAATAAAATGTGCACAATAATTCAATGCCACAGAGTGTATGGGCCAATAATAGGACGATAAAATACTTTGGGTGTGTGTTTTAACCATCTGAGAAGTGTAGCTAATCCTTTAAATCACATACCTTGAAACAAGCTTTGGTGTTAAAATCTTTGTAATTTGTTTCCTTCCCCCACCCCAAACTTGTTAATGTCATAAGCTAGTGGTGTTTTTGAACAAATATTGCATAGACAATACATGGTGCATTCTGACATATTTTAATCTGGTTTTGCTATTAAAATAACTAATGATTTTTAATAGTTTAATTTTGTTTGATTTCTTACAATGCTATCAAAGCAGCAGATACAACACGTTTAAGGCCTGATTTTAAAGGCTCTGAGCACTGTCAGCTCCCAGTGAAGTTAATGGAATGCTCATCTCCTCTGAGAATATGATAATAGCTCTTCCGCTATCAATCCCATGGGAGATGGTTAAGAAAGCTAACTTTCCTAGGGCTGGTCTACACTTAAAAATTAGATCAACCTAGCTACAGGGGTAGGCCCTGGTAGTTAAACTTGACCTAACCTCTGTTGTAGATGTGGCTAGATCAATGGAAGAATTCTTCCATCAACTTAGCTACTGTCTCTTGGAGAGGTGGAAGATGGAAAGCCCTTCTTTTGTTGATGTAGGAAGCATCTACGCTATAGTGACACAGCTGGAGGATAGGCATCCACTTAGTAGCTATGCTATTTTTCTTGCCATGCTCTCTTCACACGGAGATCCTCTCTCTCTTTAAAGGGGGCTACAGGCCAGCTGTCTGCTAAGGCTATATCTACACTTCAGCATCGTTATGGAACTGTAGCTATGCTGCTGTAGCCCCGCAGTATAGACGTAGACTACAGAGATGGAAGGGATTTTTCCGTCACTGAGCAATGGTAGCATGATTCCATCAACCTAGCTATGTCTAGACTGGAGGCTGGGTTAGCATAGTGATGGTACTCAGGGATATGGATTTTTCACATCCCCAAGCACAGCAGCTATGTTGACCTATGTTTTAAGTGTAGGCCAGGCTTAAGTAGTTCCTGATGGCCTAGCTCCAAGGGAGCTGTACTACCAGGGACAGCTAGGAAGACCAGCATCTCAAGGGTTTGGGGGACTAAATGGCCAGTTTACCCATAGAGGTAGACTCAAAACCTCTTACTCTCCTGAGGAAGAACTGAGGAATCTCTGAGAGGGGAACTTCATAGAATTTTCTTTCCTCCTTTGTACCTTCTTATGAGAGAACCTACAATCAGGCCCAACGTTATTTCCTTTTCCTAGCTACACTCATTTAATGCAGCAAGTAAAAGGACAACATGAATATTTAATAAAAGGAAATAGCCCTGTGATGGCTGGCCAGAGTGGTGGCAGAAAGTAATCTGCAAGACAGTGTTGAAGTCCCAGCACAGGGAAAGTACAATTTATCTTCAAATAGCACATGGAAGCGTAATAGCCCACTCCTGGGCTGGATTACTTAACTAAAAAAACACTCAAAGGGTATGTCTACACTAGAAATGTATGTGGACCTATTAGGTCGACCTGCAGCCACTGCAGTGGTGCGTGTCCACACTACCCTCATTGGGTCGATGGTGCATGTCCTCATCAGGAGCACCTCCCACCAATCTAAGAAGGGCAGTGTGGGGAGCTGAGAGTCCGGTCTCCCCTCTTCTCCCACCACCACCCCCCACACTAGTAGCCAGGCAGCTGTGTCAATTTCATGGCTCACGCTGCCAGGGCTTATCCCCCGGCTCCCAGCCTGGAGTGGGGTTCATTCTTCCCCTGGAAGCGGTGGCAGATGGGCTCTATCTGCCTGGCAGGGATGCAGTGTCTACACAGGCACTATGTCACTCTAACAACACCGACATAAGCCTTATGCCTCTTGTGGAGGTGGAGTTATTATGTTGGTGTAGTATGGCACTTGCATTGGTGGGAGAAAGGCTGGAGTGTTGACAATGACATAATTAGGGCGACATACGCTGCCTTATGTTGACCTAACTGTGTAGTGTAGACCAGCCCATAGTATTTGTCGGTTGATTAAATCCCTATTCCTCATTGCTAGAACAGGCATTTCCCTGCCTCTGCTCAGAAGACTACAATGTAAACAACACAGCAAAAAAGTAAATTGTGTTTCTAAAATTCAAGTAGTTTAAACAATCTAAAGGTATTTTAGCAACCAACATAGATAAATGTATTTAAAATTGGATTTAAATTGATAGTGCCCCTTTTACATTTTTAATTGGTAAAGGCAGCAAACTTGTCACTGAAAGCTGCTTTTCAAAGGCTTTCTACCAAATATTACAAATAACAATATCCATGACAACTTTGTTTCTAGGGCCTCAAACTGACCCTTAAGTCTTGTATAACCACTGTTGGCAGGAATAGCAACAGCCAAAACAGAGATGATCTAATTTTATAAGTTTCTCATTACCAGCTTTCTGTCCAAATTTTTTCCCTTTCAACTATTTTCCAAGTACACGGAAGCAGAGAGGCTTATGGCACCAGACTCACCCTAGAACAGCCTAGGGCCCAGATGTTCCTGCAAGGTGTTTATTCTTTCCCCTCCCTCCCTTCCTCTGCATAGCTCTCATGGTAGGCCTCAAAAATCACCATGAAAAGTAAACATGGGGCTGGCATCCTGACCAATGTAAGCAACACTAATGGCACTGTCTCCAGAAAGAGAAAATAACGCTACTAATGTGCAAATTTAGCCATTGCTGTTACTCAGGTATTCTGTTTCACAGCAGTTCTCCGAGGAGGCCAGGCCCTGTGAAGTTCACAGGAGTTCTGCTATTGATTTCATTGACAGCAGAAGCAATCCCTACATGGCAATCAGGGTGATAACATGTTTGAAGACTTACCACTGAAATAGGTTCCATGGCTTCTTGCTTGATAGGGACTGGATCAAACATTAGCATCTTTTCAGTGAAATCTTCTGATGTCTGTGTTGTCCTGGGCTACAGGGAGGGGAAAAAAACAAGTTAAGTTGTAGGAATGGCTAGAATCAAGTTTCTGAAATTTTTTTTAACTCATTATTCCATAATATTAAATTTATTTGATTTAATTCTTCCAAATCTAGAGATAAGCTTTATGTTTTCAAATATTCTATTATAATAAAACTGTTTGGTGGTAGGATATAAAAGTTACTTTGTAATTTCAGTAAAACCCTATGATCAGAATATATTTAGGCATAGTCCAGTGGATGATCGGTCAAAAAGTACCAAACAGGCATTCCATATATGTTTTTTCTATAAAAATAACCTTAATGAATTTATAATGAATGGAAATTTGTCATTAATTCCACAATGCATAAACTATGAAATATCCAACTGTATACAATAGGTCTTCTCATTAAGTATTGGACCATGCTTTTTAAAATTCCTTAAAATGTTCCAGTGTTATCATTTGCACAGTACCTTCCTAAGGAGCCCAGTCCAATTGCCATGAAAAGGCATCCATTGACTTCAACAGACGCTAGGTTGGGCTCTTAAAGTGCAGATCAGCACACCTACAGCATGGAGTTACTAGCTTTAATTAGCTGCAAGTAGCTGAAGACAGTATGTCCCAGCTCAGATCATGCACTTTTTCTATCATTCCAAGTTGAGATTAATTTAGGGTTGCCAACTTTCTAATTGCACAAAACTGAAAACCCCTTCCCTGCTCCTTCCCTGAGACCTCGCCCCCACTCACTCCACCCCCTCCCTCTGTCGCTTGCTCTCCCCACCCTCACTCACTTTTATCGGGCTGGGGCAGAGGCGTGTGAGAGGGGTGAAGGCTCCGGTTAGGGGTGTGGGCTCTGGGGTGGGGCCAGGGATTCGGGTTTTGGGGTGTGGGAGTGGGCTCCGGGCTGGGGCAGAGCATTAGGGTGCATGGGGGAGTATGGGCTCTGGGCTGGGGGTTCAGGCTGTGGGAGAGGGCTCCAGGCGGGGGCAGCAGTAAGGATTATGGTTGGGGGTGCATGCTCTGGGGTGGGCTGGGGATGAGGGATTTGGGGTGCAGGAGGGGGCTCTGGGGTGGGGCAAGGGGTTGGGGTGTTGAGGGTGGTGTGGGCTCCGGGAGGGAGTTTGGGTGTGGGAAGGGACTCTGGCCTGGAGCAGGGGTTTGGGTGTAAGAGGGGGTGAGGGGTCCCGGTGGCGCTTACCTTGGCTCCCGGGAAGAGGCCTCCAGGTTCCTACAGTCCCTAGATGCATGGGTGGCCATGGAGACTCTGTGCGCTGCCCTCATGCCCACAGACACCACCCCTGCAGCTCCCGTTGGTCTCAGTTCCCAGCCAATGGGAGCTGCGGAGCCGGCCCTCAGGGCAGGGGCAGTGTGCGGAACCTCCCTGGCTGTGCCCACACCTAGGGGTTGCAGGAACTTGGTGGTCGCTTCCAGAAGCCACACGGAGCTAGGGCAGGCAGGGACCCTGCCTTAGCTGCGGGCCCCTGCTGCACCGCTGACTGGACTTTTAACGGCCTGGTCGGCAGTGACAACCAGAGCCGCCAGGGTCCCTTTTTGACCGGACATTCTGGTCAAAAACCGGATGACTGGCAAACCTAGATTAATTTTTTGTTTAGCCGAAGAGACAGTGAACATGAAAAGATCTGAATCAGATTCAGGAAGAATGGCAGCCCAATACTTGCCAGTCTCCAGTCAGTAAGCCTGATGGCAATGTTGATAACACTCTGGTGCTTTGACACCTACTTCCACGCTTGGAAGAAATTAAAAACAAAGCTAATTTGGAGAGGTACAATAGACAGCCTCCCAATCAGGCATCACAACTGATAATTCAACTATTTCACCAAAAGGAACTATGACAACTCAACCACTATTTTGAAATAACATTTCCAAGAGTTTCCTTATTAAAAACAAGATTTCAGAATTTAGACTGTGTTCTGTGTAGCCAAAATTGCTTTAAAAAGGGAGCCATCTACTTTGTTAGCTTGTTCAAGCCAATTTTCAAGTCTATCTCATTTATAGTAACTTAACTATCCCAGGTAATAACCATATTTACACATTTACCAAGGGTGACAACTGTGGAGGAAGGATGGGAAGACGTTAGCGAGGACCAGGAGCCTTTGGAGCGGGACAGAGAAATACTAGAGAGGCTACACGGTAAAGCCAAATATTTTAGACAAGTGAAGGAAGTTAATACTCAAAGACATTAAAAATTTCCAGTTGACAAGTTTTTATAAAAAACATTTAATATCATTTATGAGACTGCAGATATCATATATGAGAAGGCAGAGCCACAAATAGAATCTTCCAGAGTACAGCCTGGAGGACTGGCAGAGTATTCCAGTTGACGAGGAGAGTATGGGATACAATTTGTCTGGGATGGTGAAGTTGTATGTCCTGTACAGTATATGCAGTGTTGTAGCCGTGTTGGTTCCACAATATTAGAGACACAGGATGGGTGAGGTAATATCTTTCATTGGACCAATGTCTGTTGGTGAGAAAGACACTTTCGAGCTTACACCGAGCTCTTGAAGAGCTTGAAAGCTTGTCTCTCTCACCAAAAGAAGTTGGTCCAATAAAAGATATTACCTCACTCACCTTGTTTCTGTACAGTATATATAAAGACTGATGTTAAGTATTAACAAATTCAATTGCATCCAGTAGGTGGCACTAGAAATCCATAACAAATAAAATGCTACTGTACTCCGTCAAGACAATTTCACTGGGTGTAAGCTTAAGACTCACTAATATATTAAAAGGTTTTAATTGTGTCTGGAATTTTTTTCTTATGAATCAAACAGTTTAAATGGGACACAAGAAAATATATGCCCCAAATTAGACCAATTCCAATAGTCCTATATTAATGAGCAATCATGCAATAGTCAGCGTGTATGCATTTGAGAAAACAATTTGAGATATATGAGAGAAAGAAAGAGTATGAATTGTTTCAAGCCTACTAGAGATTTACTTTATAAATCAAGGGCAAAGTTTAGTAATTTATGGAAAATACTACAACAGTATACTTTCTAAGTACACCTCTACCCCGATATAACGCGACCCGATATAACACGAATTCGGATATAATGCGGTAAAACAGTGCTCCGGGGAGGCAGGGCTGCACGCTCTGGCGGATCAAAGCAAGTTAAATATAACGCGGTTTCACCTATAACACAGTAAGATTTTTTGGTTCCCGAGGACAGCGTTATATCGGGGTAGAGGTGTACTTGAAATGAACAAAGGTTGATTTTGAAAGAACAACTAAAGCATCATTGAATATCAGCATGAATATCATCATCCTGAAAAAAAGGGGAGGGCCTGATTAAACCAAGTTGAGAAAATGAGAAACAGATACAGTAGTTCAAAGAAACTGCCAGTTTTGTCTAAATTAAAAGTAAGTAATACCTTTGAAAGATAGAAAATTTTATAATTTGGATGTGTCTATGTTCATTTGTCAATAAGGCCTGTGAGAAAGTTGAAAAAACAATTATGCAATCTTTCCTGCAACTTCAGGGAATCATTTAAATTAGATATTTTTCTGAGTTTAAGCATTTCATATAATTTTCTGACAAATTACATTTTCCTAGTCACTTTCATGTGAAGGAACTTTGTCTATACATGACTTCCCAAAGACACAGATATATGCATCTAACAATACACGAATGGACAAAGGATATCCCACAATGCAAAAACAACCCAAGCCTACACTGCATGCCAGTCTTCATATATATGAGAATTTGTAAATATTTGCTTTCAGAAGGTTTCCAGAAGCTTTCCATTTTTTAATTTAAATGTGTTTTGGTGAAGTGACACCATCAACTTGTAATCTAGTCACTTGAAGGGGAAAAAAAAGTTTAGTAGTTTCAGATAATACACCTTCCCTCATCCCCCAACCTATTCCCTCTGCCATTTGTTGTAGTTTTGAAAATCACATTTTTCTATTTTTAAGGTTTGTTTTTTCTCTCCTGCTGCTACGTGAGAGACTCACACAGAAAATCATAGAAAGGTGACTAAGGCCCATATCCTGCAAACACTTAGCATATGCCTAACTTTACACACACATATTTGCAGAATTAGGGGCTAACTGACTGTACATAGGTTAGAATGAAACTGACAACAGAAAGTGTCTTGCAGAGAGTAAAAGTGAAAAATTCTTTGTCTTTCGTAGTCATCTAAAATAGTAGATACAATTTTTACTTTTATTGCTGTATCATAGTATATAAGTTGGGTTTCCCTTTAATGTGTTATACTGTTCTTTTACTGTACTATTTCTACCTAAATAGTAAGAGAGGATGATTTTGGACAGAGGACCATACATTATGCATGATCTTTTTGTCCTGCCTATATTCTCAGCTGGTGTAATATGGTGTAGCTCCACTGGAATCAGTTTACACCAGCTGAAGGTCTGACACTTATGAAATTGTTGTTCTGGGATAAACTCTAAGGGTGAAAATAAATGCATGGAACAATGATCTGTTTATTTAAAAGAACAATGCTTGAATGGAAGAAAGACACACTGGTTGTGAAGTCTGAATTTATTTCAAGTAAGTAAACAAAAAAATTTTATTTTGTTATTTCTGATAATATTTTATAGTAAAGGTTCTGTAGTATACTTGTAAAAAATCATACATATGTAGGTATGCAAGATCACATTATACTCCCCTGCTATTAAATGTTTGAGAAGCAGGCGGGAGACTGCCTTATTTGTTTCAAACATAAGGTGTGAAGAATAGTAGGGATCTGCTACTATTTTGTAATATACTTGTTTCACAGCCCACAGGTTGTTTAGTAAATAAGATTAATTTATAGAAAACTAAAGTATCCTCTCAAGTACCTGTGGCACCCTCCTGACAGCAAAGAAAGGAGAAACCATACAAGTCACCCAAACCATATTAAAAAATATCAGAAGAGTCGTCTTTATCTTTCTCAAATTAGATGAGCTATTTTGCATTGAAGTGTTTTTATGTGGGTAAAAGAATGTATGCTGTATGTAATCTGAAACTAAATAATTAACTGCAATCCAGTAGGCAAACATTCCACCCTCTCTTTCTCTTTGCTAACAAGCCACCCAGTTTTACTTTCCTGCCTCCTCCCATTCACTCCACCCTATGGATCTTTGCCAAGGCAGTCCAACTTGTCCAAACAGGACATGGCTTTTGATAAGATTCTGCTCACACCCTGTATTTCTAAAAGACAAGCCAAGCAATTCATTTTTGTATGCAAATAAGGACAGGTGCAAAGGTAAAGTCCAAGCAAAGTCCCTCAACATTTTCACAGCTAAAGCCAAGCGAAAAGATAGCAGGTAAGAAAAAAACAAACCCCTGCCCTTTATTAATGGAAAATGCTATGTTCAAATCCTATGGAATTTTTACCATCAAAATCGTTAATTTTCTTGTCAACATCAGAGACTTCTCAGTTTTAACTTCTTGACATGTATGGTTTGATGTGAGTAAGAGTACTTAACACGTGTTCCAACAATAAGGATTTGTACAGACTATTTACTCTGGATGAGATTCGCCCATGGGCATAGCAGCCACAGCACTGTACCACTAACACAGGTGGAGAGCAGCCACAAAACACATTGGCCTACAAGCGCCATATAGCTTTCTGTGAAGGGAGGTGGTTTTGGGTTGGGGGCTGGTCTTAGCCACACAGATCCAGCAGTTACAAATCCTCAAGAGAGATGCAGAAGGGCTTTGGCCCACGTTGTAGTTAAATATCTGGAATAGTGGTGACCAATGATCTGATCCACACAATGGGTAGGGGTGGTGAGAACAGATTCTGCCCCTCTCATCCTCTGCACAGTACCCCACGCAAAACTTGTTTATTCAGTTTTTGTGTCGGGGGAAACAGGAGATGGCACTCTATTGCTGTGTGAGGCTCAATCATTGTTTAGAAAATGCTCAGTATTATTGGTATAATTACAAAGTAACTTAATTATTGCCACTAAATCAGCACTACATTAGTGCCCACCACTGTAGCTTTTACAGTAATGTATCCACGGGGTAACTTGAGTCAAGTGCCCAAGGTTTTGCAGTCATGGCTCTTTAGAACTAATTCTGATGATCTGAAACTACCTCTTCCTTCATGAGTCTCAAGCTAAACCCCTCCCCCCCCTCCCCCGATATTAAGGAGAAGTGATAATATTGGAAGAACTATACTGATGACATCCAAAGGCCAGGGGGGCTTTCTGAGACTGAATGAGAAATAATCTTCAATGGAGCCTTAAAAGATAACAGAAACTGGTTTTCCTCTGTTGAACTAACAGGAGTCCCTGGAAGGGGTAAAGGAAATCCCCTCCACAGCTGGCAACAGGATTTCTTTGTATTCATAGTAGTAGTTGCTTCTCAAGGCCCTGGATCAGCAAAATACACAAGAACATACTCTGACTTCCATGGGAAGTAAGCATGTGCTTAAGTGCTTTCCTTCATCAAGCCCCAAAATAGCACCAGACACAGAAAATCTCAAATTTAGATTAGCAATTAGATTCAGTTAAAGGGAATAAGAGTGAGAAAAGTGAAAATCCAGGGCGTGTCTGCACTACAGAGACTATACTAGCATAGCTACATCGCCATAGCTATGCCTGTGTAAACCCAAAGCGTAGAGACAGTCTACACAGATGGAAGAGGTTTTTCAGCCAGTGTGGGAACATAACCCTCAGCCCCCAACGATGTGGCTACATCAGTGGAAGCATTCTTCCATCAACACAGCTGTATCTACAATGGGGTTTAGGTCAGCATACCTATGTTGGTCATGGGTGAGGTTTTTTCACATCCCTGATGAATGTAGCTATGTCAACCGAACTTTTAAGTGGAGACTGAGACCCAGAGACATCACTGCTGGGGAAAGGATCAAAGCAGTTTGGCCCACAAAAAGCAGTACTGGAGAAAATTATAAGGAATTGGCTGTGCAACAAGAGAATTTCTGCTAATAGGTAGCTTTTTTTCTTTTCTTTTCTTCAAATAAAAAACCCAGTGGATTTCCAATGGGAACTGGAATAACTCCTGAAACATGCTAGTACAGTACTGAGATACAGAAAATGCATATCACAACCTTCCCATTATTATAAATCACTTTGTTTGATCTAGAACTACTTTAACATATTAATTTGTCAGAAGCCATGTAGCAAACTAGTCTGTATTTTACTGAAATTTACAGCTATGCTGTTATGAACACTCCATAGCAGTATGGCTGAAAAACACATTTTTCCATATTAAAAAAAAAAAAAAAGTCTTAGAAAACAGTTTCTAAGAGTATTCATAAAAGGTATCTGTTTTTTGAGTTTGAAGTTTCCACTGAGAAAAACTTTGCATCCATACAACCTTATGCAATTCCTATTTTATATCTGTTGGCCCTAAAGAAGAAAGAAAGAGAAAAGATCTTTAGCCACCTCCTTAGACAATACTGCATACAATACTCTCCCTTATCAGGGCAGACTGCTGTCTGGTTTCCTGTCTCAAGCTACTGCTTACAAGGAGAAATAGTTTAGTAAAGAGAACAGATCAGACCTCTGAAAACAAGTGAAGTATGCAGAATGGTATGACAATCTTTCCCTTCCAAACTGAACCTTTTTTTTTTAAAATAAAAAGAGAATTTGAAAGGAAGAATAAAAGTAGCCTTTGTTCTATTCAGGAAGACTGGTTGGGAAATGAAGAGACAGAAAGAGTGTGACAGACTTCAAAGCTAATTTTACACGCATAGAAATCAAAATCTGAAAATCAGGCTGAGTGTCTAAAAAAAATGTCAACATCAGGATACAAAATATCATCCTCTAATATTAAGGTACAAGTCTGCTCTGTTACTTGCTCAAACATATTCCAGACAGACCTTTGACCACATGAGGCAGAGCTAAAAATCTCTAACTATTAAGTGACCAAAAATACATTAATGAATAATAGTTTACGCTTTTAATTTCAATGAAGATTTGAAAATAGAAAAATGTCCATGAGCATGTGTTTGTGTGTGTGTGTATGTATCTAGGGAAATAAAGAGAGAGAAAGTGGATGGTGGCAATGGAAGAATGATTAAATAAACTTGGACTCTCTAAGAGTGGAGGTTTTGTCACTCTTTTCGTGTACCAAAGTGTGTTAGCAACCTCCCCAACTCTCCCATCTCTTTCCATTATGGCTTATTTTAGTATTTAAAATCTGTTAGAGCTTTATCTTTCTATTTAGCTAACACACACTTATACTAGTTTCCCTTGGGACAGATCAACAATGGCTATTAAATCCCTAAAAGGAAACCTTGGCATTAGATAAAACATTAAAAGTGAAGGGTTAAATCTGTTCCTAAACCAGCTCTGCCAAACTTCACATTTTGGATTGGAAGCAACTAGCCTTGGAATGAAAACACAAAGCTTCAATACTGGCTGCATAGAAGAGTTTTATTTTTGAAAGGACCTCCTTCTAGCTATGTCAGTTAATTTAAAAAACTTGTTCTACAAAATGCAGAATTTTGTTGCAATATGAATCTCAGTTTCCGATTTTATAGAAACTTGACTACAGAAAGTTGTGAATAGCAAAATTTACTATACTTACACACTGGTTCCCAGTACTAAACTAAAGCTAGTTCAACACCTTTTGCTGATCCATGGAGAAAAGATGAAATATGACTGAGGCTCAAATCCTGTACAGTTTAACTAGTAGCTAAATTACGATATTTATTCACTGTGCAATGACAATATACTGTACATAATTTTCTAATAGCAGCAAAAGAACAAAAGTAAAAATCCCTAAAAGAGAGGAAATAAGGATTCTTAAAAATACAACTTACCAAAATTATTAGCTTGTGTGTTCACTTGAAATAATTTTCTTACAATTTGTATTTCTGAAGAGACAAAAAGCAAAATAATGTAAGTATCCACATATGTGCATTTCAGTGAATTGCTACTTATATAGTTAAAATTTAGTTATCTGTGTTCACTACAAGTGTCTCTAAGTCCTATTATGCTTTTTGAAAAAAAATACTGCAAGTGTGTCCAACAGAAACGTCTCCTTTTTTAAAGTTTAACATCTAAAAGCCAGCAGTAGCAGAAGAAAAATTTCAAAAACAAATTAAATAAAAATGACATATTTAAAGATGGAAACATTTCTGTGTGAATGCAAGAAAATGTATTTTTTTCAAACATAAGTGAGTGAGAAAGACAGTCCATCTCCTATTTTGATATAATTTCTCATTCATTTAGGGCCTGATCCAAAGCCCTTTGAAGTCAATGGGAATCTTTCTATCAATTTCAATGAGCTTTGGCTCAGGTCCTTAGTTCTTCTACAGTTAGATGCAGAGTAACAGAAAGATTTCTTATGTCCTCTTTTTGAATTTCCTCTTGATTTTTCTCTGTGTTGGTCCACAGCAGACAAATGAAAAAAAAAAATCTGATATCAAAGTAGAAAAAACATGTACTTTACTCCTTCAAAAAGTGCTCAGAGTTTAGCAAAATATAGCACTGCCATACCCATTTAATCCAAAGAAAGTTGTTAGTGTCTCATTTTCCTGCATTAAATCTGGAAGAGTGTGGATCCTTGAATTCATGTAACAGTACGATATTTCCTCCCTTCAGAAAAAATGTTACAATTCTAATCTTGATCAAAACTGGAACAGAAAATGATCATGGTGACATGGGGAGAAGCCAATAGGTTTTCACATAAATGAATATATAGAGCTGGATTCTCTTCTCACTTGCACTGGTATTACATCACTGCAACTCCATTGACTTTAATGGAATTATTCCAGACTTACATTGGCACAGGTGAGAGGAGAACTCAGACTCAATTTTTTTTTAGAGTCAAACAAGTTTTTAGAAAAGGGAATGAAACTCATTATTCACCCATGTAAATATATTGGAGTAGAGGGTGTGTGTTAAAAGGTTAACTCAGACTTCTTATGCTGACATAACACAGGCAACTTAAGCAATCATGAGTGTGTAGAGACATGATAACTCACTGGGTGGGGACTGGGAGTTGCAGGGCAGTGACAAGGGGCCTGGACTGGGCTACTGGTCTACTAAAAAAACAGCCTGAAACAGGAAAGAGCACACATATGCCACTTGGAATGTATGACGCAAACCCCAGCCTTGAAACAAAGAACAGGAAACAGCTCTGCTGGCTGTGCTGGAGAGAAAGCACAGAGAAACATTTAGGCGGCCCTCTCTGACCCTATATTCATGAGCAGCTGGAGTTTTTTAAACAACAACAGTGGGTGGAGGTGTTTGTTCGTTGGGTGTGAATAAAAACACTGTCTTTATACAGGAGACCTGCCCTATTTACAAACAAGCAAATATCTACACTTAACAGAAGAGGACATGTGATGTTAGACACCACAGATCATGATAATTAACCCCAACCTTCCCTTGGATTTCTTTTTGCCTCTAAGCTGCTAATATTTAACTACAGCCTGAATTTTATATAACACCATACAGCTAACTCTTAGCCTAAAATTATCTTCTTCAAAGAGAAAAACGGAACGATCGGGTCATTACAAGAATTAATTTTAAAAGTACAGCCTATTTTAGAAATTGGCTATTTTCCCACTGCAAAAAATTCAGTATGGTTTGACAGCTGAAGACTGACATAATTTAGTGCATACAGTGTTGGTGTATCTGTTGGTCCCAGGATATTAGAGAGACAAGGTGTGTGAGGTAATCTCTTTTATTGGACCAACTTCTGTTGGTAAGACAGACAAGCTTTCAAGCGTACACAGAGCTCTTCTCAGTATACGGATGACAGAACTTAAATTTCAAGAGTTATTAAAGACTCACTGCTAAAACACATACCAATAACAATCCACACTAATTTTCACTTTTCTGTACTTTTGCTTTGGTTGCACTTATAGAATGAGATTTTAACTGTAGAACCAGTTAACCACAAATATTTTTTTTATTTTTTGACAAATCACTAATACACATCACACTAAAACCATCAAGCTGTTTAAAGAAGAAAACATACCGAGAATAAGGAGTTATGGGGGTGAGGAAGCACACCTCATCTACATGAAATGTATCAGAATAAGTTTATACTTAGTTTCATTCAGAACAACTACTTCACTATTCTTCCTTTTCCAACATGCTTTGAACTAGTTCCGCACGGTGGGTCGGACAGCTGCTGTACCAGATATTATCAGACATGTGTTACTGCAAGTTATGTGGATTAGCAGCCTAGTAATGACAGTAACCACCGTACATTTCATTTTAGTAACTGCAGTTTCAGAAGTACGAGATTACAACTGGTTACGGAAGAATCTACACAACAGTGTATGGTTGTACGTTCTATAGTTATATTATTTTCTTCATACTTAATATTTGGAAAGGTAAGTATCGAAAGTATCTAGGTACTTGATAAGCCCCTAATCACTGTAGTATCTGAGCACTTTCAACTGACTTAATTCACTTTTACATCATTACTTACCTGAACACTTTTGTTTTTGTAGTGCTGTAGTCATGTTGGTCTCAGGGCATTAGAAAGGCAAGGTGGGTAATATGGTTCTCACCCACCTTGTCTCACTTGTGGTTTTGGCTGATACTATAGTTGTTGTGTAGGTGTAGTGTATTTTCATAATATTGTAGGGCACTCTCATAACTGTTATATACTGACAACATTTCAGTTTCCTCAAAAAAGGAAAGGACCATTTTACGTCTTCTTTCTCCACCCACCTCCCAACCCCAGGCTTCACCTACTATTATACATTAACCAGTGTAGGCAAAACATATTTACCTGCTTGGATAAAAGAAAAGTATGCCACTCAACTAAACTCTGACTCAGACTCTTGTATTTGAAAATATTAGTGCTATCAAACTAAATCAGACATTTTAAAGCAAAAGGGATAAAGTAAGTTTGAAGTAAGTGTCCCCAGGGTCAGACAGGATTATCAAATCCAGATGTGGTTCCTCTCATAAAAGAAGTTCCTTATACAACAACCAAGAGAGCACATCTTAAAACTATTCTACAGAAAAATACATGAGTGAGCAGCAATTGTATTCTTTGTTTTCAATACAGATTAAAGAACATTTATGGACATTAATTTCAATAAAACCAAACCACAAAATCCCTCCATCCACGACCCAAGCTTGGCTTTTCATAACAACACCACATTCAAAGTAGAGCCCTGTGAATAGTGACACTTCCTGAGTTTTCAAAGGGCCACTATGTAGAGGCAGAGCGCAAGCAAACAATGCAGGTACAGTAAAACTGAATAAGAATGGATAGAAAATCTTTGATGAAATCAATTTCTTTGCGTTAAAAAGAATGATAATTTGAACAATTCTAAACTAGGTATTACTCCTGATTTTTTGCTACTTTGTGTAGGATTTCAAGGTGGGGTCTTAAAGAACAACTTTCTCTAGTCCATCCCCTCGCCTTGCACCCCCCAGCCAATTTCAGTGTAAGAACTTACATTGGACAAAGATCGAAGATAAATATTCCTATTCCCATTTAAGTGTAGAAAAACGACATTCATATAGGCAGGAAGTCAATTATGGATGTCATTTCCAATTCCTTATAAAAGTTACTTTATATTTTAAGTGTCAGAGCAAAATATCATAAATATTAGAGATTTGAACTTTTTCCTAAAAGAGTGTTAAATAAGACTAGATATGTTAATATTTTATTTTAAAAACATTTTAGGACTAATTTTATCCCTGGTATAACGCCACCACATTCAGTAAAGTTATACCAGGGTTAAATTTGGCCATTAAACTATTCCACAGTGCTATGACCCTAACCATAATATACTAGTGATAGCATACTATTTAGAAAAACCAAACAAAAACAACCCTCTTCACTGTTTTTTCTCCCCACAGAAATCAAACATTTTTAATCCAACAGAAGTGAATGAACCCATTACACTGTGCAACTCAATTTAGTACTTTAATAGCATTAGCAAGTTCTGATGACATTTTAAATTGTAGACTTGTCTATTGTACTGCAGTCCCCCATCTGCCAAAAGATGCTTTGGGGGCTGAAACAACTGCTATGAGTAGCAGGAGCAAAAGAGAACGTCTCATATTGTCCAAGTCAAGAGCCGGAAAGAAAGGGACTCCCTTTCATATTGAGACAATGGAGGTCTTGGGATCAGCACCAGAGAGCCGAGCCAAAGGCCACACCAGGTGTGTGATTTTTCTTACCCAATCTCTGTAAAAGTCAGTAAGACAGAGGAAACCACACACACCAGAGCAGACCCCTGTATTTTGTCCCACCCTCTCTTGCAACCTTTACAGCAACCACAGAAGCTGGGGATAGAAACATCCGCAGAAACTCCCCCTACTCGGCCCCCTACACACACGTGACCTTCTGTCCCCTCTTCCCAGAAAGAGACAAAGTATCATCGGAGTTGGTAATCCCTCCTTCCGCCCTTACAAGCTGTGCAGAAACAGATAATAAAGCACCACCGGAGTTGGAGACAGAAACATACATTCTCCCCCCACCCCCGAAAAACTTTCGCAGAAGTTGGAGCGTGTCAAGCCGCCAGGATGGTCCTCGGGCGCAGCCCTGGCCCCCAGAGCCTCAGCGGGCTCGCAGCTTTGCATGCACCCAGGTCATCCCAACGCTGACCTCCCCCCCCCGACTTCTTCCAGCAGCTGGAAACTTTCGCACGTTGCAGTCAGACGCGAGGAATAACCCCACTCCCCTCCCCGCGCTCGCGCTCGCGCTCACCCTCAGCAGGGCAGGGGGCCTCCGCCGCCGCCCGAAGCCCTGCGATGGGGGCTGTGAAACAGAGCAAAGCACCCGGCCCGCGTCCCGGCTCCCTGCGGCTGAGGCTGTGCGCTCCGCGGTGGCCGTGCGTCTCTGGGCGAGGGGAGGGCGCTCGCTCGGCTCCCCCAGGCTCCTGGCACTAGTCTCCGCTGTCACATGACGCCGGCGCCGCTCGCTCTGCCAGGCTCCCTTGGCCGGCGGGGTAAGGGGAGGGTCAGGGAGGGGAGCGCGGCCAGGGCGGCTCCCAGCCCGCTGGGTGGAGGCTTCGCTGGAGGGGCCGGGGCGAGTCACTGGCTCGCACACCCAGCCAGGCACGCACTGCTCCCCCCGCCCTGCCCCCCGGAGGCAAACAGACTCACAGACACTAATTATCCCCAGCACCGCGGCGGAGCCGCCGCCTGACCGGCCCTTCCAGCTGCTCCTCCGCCTCTGCCTTGCTGCGTGTCAGGCAGAGGCGTGCGCCTGGCACCCGGCGCCAACTACACCCGCCTGAGCAGCAAAGCTGCGGCAGCAGCCAAACAACCGCGCGGCGCAGCGCCCCCGGGGCAGCAGGAAGGGAGGCGCTCAGGGCGGGCTGCCGCGGAGCTGGCTTCACAAACACGGGCTGGGCAAGGGGACCGGCACCCAGCCGCCCACGGAGCCCGACTCTGCCGCCCTTTGCAAAGCGCCTGGCGGATCACGGAACCGCTCGGCCGGGGCACGGGCGGCGGAGCCGCAGCCGGCATGGTGCAGGGCGGGCACGGCTCCTTTGGCCGGGCTGTTTGTGCTGCTGTTGCCTGGGGGCGGACCCTTCCCTTAGTTACTATTGGCTTGGGGACTCATATTCCATGTAACGTGGGTGCACCCACAGGCCCTGTGTGGGGCTGTTTTAGGACTGTGCTCCAGTGTGGCTCGGCGTTAGAGAACAGGGGCATCACATACATGAAACAGACAAGAAGTGTAGACTCATTGCTATTAAACAAAAAGGGGAAACAAAGAAAACAAATCCTTCAAATACCATGAGGGGCTAAGTTCTGTTCTCTGATACACCAGTGTTTTGTGCTCAACAACTGAGCCAACTTCTTATAAGTGTCTAACTTTAGGCACTTAATGGGGTTGGCCAAAGTGACCAGGTCAAGGCAACACAAGAAATCCTGAATTATGCTCTTGGGCAAACCAATGTAAATCTTAAAGTCAAAGGAGTGACTGGATTTAGACTGCTTTCAGAGTATACTCTGACCCTTAAGTGGGAAACAGTGTGAGGACTAAAACTCACATCTCCTGACTTCTAGTACCATCCTTTAACAACAAGACTGTTGTTATTTATTTATGACCAGGTTCTGAAGCCCTTACTCCACAAACAATCCCATTAACTTCAGTGGAACAATGTGTGGCCTCACATGCTACCCAGCCTGAATAAGGGTGTCAGAATCTGCCCTTAGTTACACTGGTGGGCTCAGTGCTGTTCAGACTATGGAAGAGGATACTGTCCTTGCCCCAAGGAGATTACAATCAAATACAATGCGGTACAAAAGTGATATAGAAGTTGAAGGTCCAAGGCTATTCAAATTTTAGAGTGACACAAATAATGGGATAAATTTTGCTCTCTCACACATGCAATCACAGTGTGAAAGTGGTATTTGTCCCATGTCTCCAATTTATCTGCTTTTATTTAGGACAGGAGTCTCAGTGGAATCTGCTGAGTGCTCAGGACTTTTGAAAATCAGGTCACTTGTTTAGATGTCCAGATATGGATTTTAGAGCCTAATTTTAGGAGCCCATTTTTGAAAATATTGGCCTAAAGTTCCCAGCTTATTATAATAATCAATGGAGATATCCCATCTCCTAGAACTGGAAGGGACCTTGAAAGGTCATTGAGTCCAGCCCCCTGCCTTCACTAGCAGGACCAAGTACTGATTTTGCCCCAGATCCCCAAGTGGCTCTCTCAAGGATTGAACTCACAACCCTGTGTTTAGCAGGCCAATGCTCAAACCACTGAGCTATCCCTCCCCCTCCAAGAAATTCTGAATTATGCTCTTGGACAAACCAATGTAAAGCTTCATGGTTTAAACTATGATTCTGTCATTGGGTTGACACATTATGGTGTGTGAAATCAAGACACCTATAATATCTAAAAATAAGACCAGGCAAAGGACAAATCCTGCCTTCACTAAGGCTCTGATGCTGCAGTAAGAGCTGTGTGGACAGATGAAAGCCCATTGGAGCATTCTGTGAATGCAGTGGTCCTTCCTGTGTGTAGTTTTCTTATTGCAAAATCAGGTACTTATTTTGTAAGTCAATGGGAGTTGCTGGGTACTCAGTAATTTTGAAAATCAGACCATATATTTCAGTACCTAAATAAGGACTTTAGGCATCTGTTTTTCAGAAGATTGATTGTAATGTATTCCATTCCCTTTGATTTTTTATAATATTATAAAAGCAACACAAAGATATAAAGGCAAAAACCCCTAGTTGTTTAAGCATTCTACTGTTTGCTTTGTTTACAGAAACATTACAATCCATGCTTTTTTAGTTCAAGTATATTTTAATGTAGTCTTTGGCTCATCTTAGCACATTTTCTAGGCAAACATGGTGTTTTAAAAACTGAACTAAGCACCAGTCTGAAACCCTGAAGAATACTACACTGACACAACACAAAGAACTCTGGGATACTGGATCTTGGTAACTCTTAAAATGTGAAATTTTTTGTTATAAGGTTATACATATATCAAAAATAAACACACACTTATTGTGTCAGTGCACACCAAATAGTCACAGAGCATCTCAGTGTGAGGAGGAGGAGCTGCTGCAATGCTCCTACATGCATATGCTCAAGTATAAGGTAAGATAAAAGTAATACTACTAATTATGTCCCAATTCTACCTTAATTTATTCAGGTGGAGTTAACATTGGCAGCATTGGTAATTAAATGTATGAAATCTAGAACAGAATTGACTTAATCACAGTGTCATATTGTTGGATATATAACATATATCCACTAGGTCCCTCTGCTGTCCCCTGCCCTGATATCAAAGGGAGTTTTCCCTGTTATAGCCTGATTCTGTTCCACCAGTGTAACTCTATTGACTTCAGTGGAGCTACTCTGGATTTACATCAACACAAGTGAGAGGCAAATCAGAACTCTGAGTCATTATTGGCTGAGCGAAGTATGGCCCTACACTCAACTCAATGTCTATCTGTAATGCAATAACTTTTGAATGCTGCACCCTATCAATTTCAAAATTTCATGGAGTGTTCTAGGCATCCATGGGCACAATCTTATTGATTTGGGTGAAAATTGAAAAACTGGAAAGGGGAAATGAAGGACACGCAAAGCCCCAGGCACCTGGTTAGCACACACATTAGCTTCAACCAGATCTGAATCTGTCTCTAGATCAAAGATCTGGTCGATAGCAGTCATTAATACTCTCTATCTCTGTCCATCCTTCCAATAGAGTTTAAAATGTAGGGGAGAATGGTGGACCTTGGTGTGGGGGAGGGGAAATAGGTTCACACAGAGTCCCTGGCATGTGGCAGAGGAGGAAATGGGGGACACACACAACCTCTGGTATAGGAGAGGAGAACCTACAAGACTTTGGCATAGGGGGAGGAGGAATGAGGGGACATCACTGGGTGGAGGAAGGTGAGAGAGTTGCAAGAAACCACTGAAATAGAGAGGTGTGGGAGGGAGATAGTGATAGAAGAGGAGCATAGAAGGAGTCAAGGAGCTTCTGTGGTGCACAATGAGCTCAGACTACAGCAGCAATGAAGTGGACCCCCTAGTTAAAATGCTTAAAGGGCCAGTCCAAATTCATGGTAGAGGACCAAATTCTCCCTGGTGAAATTTATCCCTTCTGAAGTCAGTTGAATTACAAGGATGAATTTGGCCCAAAAGTACTTATAAAATTATGTGTATTAAAAGTAAGCCACTTTTTTATTTTGCTTTCTAAGACAAAATTAATTTAAATGAAACATTGTAAAATCCAGAGCTGAGAACTCTGCTGCCACAAGCTTTGGAGGCTGTTATAATATTTTTAATCATTTCACTAATCTTTTGGTGCCCTGCTGCCTACTGGAATTCACAGCCCCAAGTTAGGTTACCAGTCTCCCTATATAAGGCATGGGGAGAGTTAGACATCTAAAAAAGGAATTCACAAAATGCTGAGACAAGGGTGAGGCCTCAGCCCTGCCCCTAAAGGGAGTTGGCTGTCTTACTCTGGGCCGGAAGGAAGCATCTGTCTCTACTGAGGATTCACAGCCATTGGAGTTAAGCTCTCAAATCAGGTAGTTGTCTTTCACAAAAACCCAAGAAGAAGCCAGTCATAACCTGGTGGTCAGAGCACTCAATCAGGAAGTAGGGGACTCAGGTTCAAAATTCCCCTTCTACCTCAAATAAAGCAAGTCCTGGGAGTGACTGCCCTGTTTGACTCAGCCCTATTTTCCACAATCATTTCTCACTCAGTTCTGGATGCTGGCTGGGGATGGAATCAATTTGCTGCTCGCAGTGAAAGCCTCTTGTATGGCCTGTTGTAGAAGCTCCACAGTCAGGAAACACTTTATTAATAACAAATGGAAACTTCCCCTATGAAAAAAATCAAGCCCTGATACTTCAAACACACACATGAATAACTTTTTATGCATGCGAGTGGTCCTGTTTAAGTCAACCCACGTAAGCGTTTGCATAATTGGGCCCCTATTGTTTAGGTGGAGGAAGGGTGGGGGTGAGAAGTAGGAAGGTAGAGCTCCAGTCTGTGTCTGTTGTGCAGGTGCAATGGGGAGGAAACAATTAGAGACATTTAGGTAAGAGCAGATTTCAACCAACACAACATGGGGCTGTCACCGCTGCAATTAGTCAGTATGGTGCTGGCTGGCTGCTCTTTGTCAGCCCAAGCCCTAAACCTGCTACCACCATGGTTACTTTCCTAGCACTTTATTAATTAATTTAATAATTGTTATTTTTTATTCATCATTATTTATTATTATTATAAGAAATCTAACTCACAGCAGCAGCAATCAAAAATATATTGAAAAGGCTCAGGCCAGAGTTTAGCATCTGTGTGTGCCTGTGTCTGTGCGCTTTTGGGAGCCAACATGTTTCTGCTGCATTTGTAATTGGTACTGGCTGCTGGGCTTGAATTTCATTACTGAAGGTCCATAGGGACCATTGTTATTATTTATAACATAGATTTGATCCAGGGAGACCTAAAATTTTCATATTCTAAAGTGCAGCACTAATCTCTATAGCAAATAATAGAGATCCACATGTAACTACTCTAGACTCCAGGGACCTGATTCTGATCTCAATTACAATGGTGTAAATCCGGAGTAATTCCATCTGTATTGACATAACTAAGATCTCCATCCAGCCATGTGTTCTTTTGAGAGCCAGTGTGCAGCTGCTCAATTTCTTATTTCTGCTGGCTGGGCTTGAATTTCATTACTTGAGGTCCACAGGAACTACTTTAGATTTTGGTACACAGTGATGCTGAAATTCCTACCCAGTGGGTAAAATGAGGCACAGAAAGATGATGTGATTTACATAAATAGGCATATGGAGTTAGAGTTGGGAAATAGAGTCCTGTTGACTACAGATACCTGATCTCTATCTACTATACCACTCCCAGAGAAGCTGACTGGAAGCAAAGTGGCTAAGCAGTTCAGAAGAGGTGGAACACTCCTTTGAGCTCAGATATTTTGTAGCATAATTATGTAAACCAGTCTTCTGAAGTCTTCTTTATGTTGCTGTTGACTCCTACTGAATAAATGCTGGGTCCTTCTTTGCCCTGCTCCTCGAAATGAGCCACAAAAGTCCTGAATGAATGATACTGTGCTCACTGATATGACATATGCTGCATTCAAAGAAACCTCACTATCTCTGCTGCTACCCACGCAAATTCTTCCTTCAAGATCCATTTCCACCAACTATGGCCTAAATGTCTTTCTGTGTTATGGTCCATTTGGACATAAAGGGCTAGAATCTCAGTGGTTGTAATTTGGCATAGCTACATTGACTTCAATGAAGCTATGCCAATTTACAACTGCTGAGGCTCTGCTCCATCCCGTAGAGGCTGCTTTGATTTTGCTCAGTCAAGCAGTTCAATGCGTGCATTGCTGAGTTCCTTCTTGCAGGCAATGATATCCTGGATCTAGCTACTGTAATTAGCCTAAACTACTGTATTTGCAGTGCTAGTTGGTAGTTATTTGTCTTGACTTAGTGCTAAAATACTTAGGTCAGGCTCAAAACAAGATTTTTGTTTCTTTTTAAGATCTGCTTTGGGTTGATTTTTTCCCCCCATTTCCAGAGCTTTGGGCATTTTTATTGGCACATGGCTTCTGTTTATCATAATTTTCTTTTGAACTATATAGATGTGAGCACCACAGAAACCTTTGGGCTTAGGGCATCCACAAATTACAATCTGTTATATTTAGTATATATCCTTGTACCAGAAGGGCATAGTATATTGGCGGCAGGGGGAGGGATTTGGGTTTTCTATTCTCGGGGGAGCATTTTTGGGTATAGTTTGGGGTGATTTTTTTTTCTGTTTCTAGTCTGTATTTTATAGGAGGAAATTACTTTTTGCACATAATTTACATTTTTATATATAGGGTGAGTTTATTTCTAAATATAGATTAGACGGGGTCATCAAAAACTCAGTCAAATTCAGGCCTAACATAACTCTATTGACTTTAGTGGAATTTCCACACTGACGAATGACTCATAATACCTAATATTCAAAAACAGCATCTAAAGGCATGCAATTTGAAGCGACAATGTTTTGTTTATCCCAAAATCTGGATTTTCATGAAAAACTGTAAATACAATTTGAAAAGCTGCAGCTATTATAAGACCGTACGTCTTTGATTCTATTTCATTTTAATATCATGGAATATTTATTAAAAATGAGCAAATTGCTCAGCTACTCTGTGAAGTCCTAAATAACAAATTTCATTTCAGACAGAATCAATTCTTCCATATCAGCAGGTGTTATGAACTCAGTGTGATACAGGTCAATGTCTTCTTTCTGTTTGAAATAACCCTGCAGAATCTGTTTAAATTCTGACTGGAGTTAACCATTGGTACATTCAAACCACCATCTCATTTCAGTGCCTTCTGTGTTTCAGTAACTAATTTTCAGCAGAGGCTATGACATCTGAAAGCACATTGGCAAAATAATCTGATTCATAGCAATACATTAAGAGCCAGTTTAATGGGGGAGATAAAGGTCATAATGTATCAGGTTCAAAACAGGTCTGGCCTTGAAAGGCTCCATTTCTAATTTTAAATTAGTATAATTATCCAAGATGGAACATAAATAATAACAAATCCCAACACGAAACTCATATTTACAGTCACCTTAACTTCACATAATAATCAAAACAGTAAAGTAATAACCACTGGTTCTTTTTATCTCTCTTACCATTATGTAGTATTGTATGCATTAGCAAGAGCTATTCAGTTCTACATTTTCACCAGCAGGTATTGCCAGAAATTTTTATTTCACTACAATACTGAACTATAAATGAAGTAGTCAGAGTTTATTGTAAGAGACCTGTTTTAGTTAGATTCAAACACATCTGATGTTTTAAATTCTTACCAGAAAAGTTTTCTGGATAAGACTTATTGCCTTTAGTTTTGCGAGGGTTTTACATGAAAGATTTTTATAAGTGATATAAAATCACAATTCAATTACCCATTTATTCCTAAACCCCTACCAGCCCTCTCTCCCCGCGACTTACCCTGAACACAGTTTTGACCCTGAAAAGGAAGATCCAGAGACTCCATGAAGTCTGCTAGGGACTTTGCTATAACTAATGCTTTTATCAAAAACAACCAGGGAGTCCTTGTAGGACCTTAGAGACTAACAAATTTATTTGGGCATAAGCTTTTGTGGGCTAAAACCCACTTCATCAGATGCATGAAGTGAAAAATACAGTAAGCAGTATATATATCACAGCACATGAAAAGATGTGAGTTGCCTTACCAAGTGGGGGGTCAGTGCTAACGAGGCCAATTCAATTATGGTGGAAATGACCTATTCTCAACACTTGACAAGAAGGGGTGAATATCAAGAGAGGGAAAATTACTTTTTGTAGTGACCCATCCACTCCCAGTCTTTATTCAGGCCTAATTGGATGGTGTCCAGTTTGCAAATTAATTCCAGTTCTGCAGTTTCTCTTTGAAGTTTGTTTCTGAAGTTTTTTTGTTGAAGAATTGCCACTTTTAAGTCTGTTATTGAGTGTCCAGGGAGACTGAAGTGCTCTCCTACTGGTTTTTGAATGTTACAATTCTTGATGTCCGATTTGTGTCCATTTATTTTTTTGAATAGAGACTGTCTGGATTGGCCAATGTACATGGCAGAGGGGCATTGCTGGCACACAATGGCATATATCACATTGGTAGATATGCAAGTGAACGAGCCCCTGATGGTGTGGCTGATGTGGTTAGGTCCTATGATGGTGTTCCTTGAATAGATATGCGGACAGAGTTGGCAACGGGGTTTGTTTCAGGGATTGGTTCCTGGGTTAGTGTTTTTGTTGTGTGGTGTGTAGTTGCTGGTGAGTATTTGCTTCAGATTGGGAGGCTGTCTTTAAGCAGGACTGGCCTGTCTCCCAAGGTCTGTGAGAGCGAGGGGTCATCCTTCATGATAGGTTGTAGATCCTTGATGATGCACTGGAGAGGTTTTAGTTGAGGGCTGTAGGTAATGGCTAGTGGAGTTCTTTCTTTGTTGGACCAGTCCTGTAGTAGGTATCCTTCTGGCTCTGTCAATCTGTTTCTTCACTTCACCAGGTGGGTATTGTAGTTTTAAGAACGCTTGATAGAGATCCTGTAGGTGTTTGTCTCTGTCTGAGGGATTGGAGCAAATGCGGTAGTATCTTAGAGCTTGGATGTAGACAATGGATCGAGTGGTGTGGTCTGGATGAAAGCTGGAGGCATGTAGGTAAGTATAGCGATCAGTAGGTTTCCGGTGCTTTTATGTGGATGGTCAGTGCTTTTATGTGCACGTTTCTCAGATATTATAGTGATGGGCAGCAGTATAAAACCCTAAAATAGATTAATATGTTATAAACATGCCTTTATGAGTATCTAGCTGTGTTGGGTACTTATAAGTCCCCCCCACCCCACCATTATCATAATATATGAGAATCTCACAATCTTTATTGTATTTATCCTCACAATACCCCTGTGTGGTAGTGCTATTAGTTGCACTATATAGATGGGAAACTGAGGCACAGAGAGACTAACTGACTTGCCCAAGGTTACAGAAAGGTCTGTGGCACAGCAGGGAACTGAATGAGCATCTCCCAAGTTCTATACCTTGTCTACATCAGCAGCAGTGTGTAGGATACAGACACTACACATGAAGCTGCATGCTGCAGTGAAAAGCAGGTTGCATCCACACTGTAGCTCCACGCATCAGTGAAAGGCTGTGGCGGTGGGGCTGACTCCCCCTGCCAGAGCCTTTCCCTGCTGCCGGAGTCCTTCGGGGACATGAGGAAAGGCTCCACCAGCTGGGAGGCAGTGGGACATTACAGTGCTAAAAATAGCAGTGTAGATGGGAAAGGTATTGCTTGGGCTTGTAGAGAGCTGTGTAAGAGAGCTCTAACATTTTGGCATGTCTTTACTCGCCTAAGCAGTGCCTCACCATAACACTGCTATTACCTGTGCTAGGGGAGTGTGCATTGTATGTACCCTATACACCACCATAAGGAGTGTGCAGTGTAGACATACCCTCGGTTAGCACCCTACCCACAGAACAATCCTTCTCCTCTATGTAGAGTAGCCCTATTTATTTTTTAAAATACTTTTTTTCCCCATCTGGTAGAGTTCCTTATTAAATATTCAAAATTGTTTAATGTAAAAATACATTAGGGGAAATAGTTATAGCTGCACATTGTTTCATAAATATTTTTCTTATAAAAGATCAATGTCTCATTTCTGATTTTTTGTTTCCATTTTCATGTTTCCAGATAATATTTTTAAAAATACTGTCTCTTATTTTATTTGAGCCTTGCAAGGTGTGAATACACAGGCTTGTTCCACTTGTGATATCAATCATCATGTAAAATGCAGTCTGCTTAGTTGATGTTTCTCTCTCCCACATGTGCACACACACAGTGACAGAAATATTAATGTTCTCTCATATGAACATATTTTAATGAAAACCTCACTAATTAAATAAATAGTAGAATGAAATAATCATCAATAAAACCTGTTCAGAGGAGTACACATCTTTATGTCTGCATGTCTGGGTCACAGAATTCAGAGAGGGAATATACCTATTAGATTAACATTATCTTGAATACCTCACCCTCACATTTGCAGCTGTAGTACAAAGCATATATATAATTTCACTATTAGAATATGAGCAAATACTTAGAGACTCTACAGCCAGCAGAAACATGAGATGAGGATTATCTTGTAGGTCTGGTTTTTCATCCTAGACAGGGTGTGGTGTTACTTTAATAAATCAGCTAAATAATTACCTATTTACAGATTCAGCAAGCAGTAAGGTCACACTAGCATTTCTTTATATAGGCTATCCTGGTTAGGAACCATATTGAAGACATAAGATTAGTTAAACTGTCTTGACATTCTCCTGTGAGGTTGTTTCTAACAGACAGGGGACGTTGACCTGTATCACACCCAGGGAATGTCTACACTGCGGAATGTACCTGAGTCTGGGCTTCTGTTCATACAAATTCATGCTTGCCTGGCCTGCATACAGGTGTCCACACAGTAGAATCACACATTCCCCTTATCTGGTGCTGCATTGGCACATGTTTGACACTAGGATTTCTGGGATTGTATTCATAGATTCCAAGGCCAGAAGGGACCATTGTGATTCTGTAGTTTAACCTCCTGTATAACACGGGCCATAGAACTTCCCTCAAATAATTCCAAGAGCATATCCAATCGATTTATAAATTGCCAGTGATGGACAATCCACCATGACCCTGGGTAAATTGTTCCAATGATTAATTACCCTCACTGTTAAAAATGTATGTTGTATTTTCAGTTGAATATATCTTTGGAGTCACCAAGGTCCTGTATCCCAGGGTTCTTAGTATCTTGCTACCTGAAGCTACTCTAGGATTTGGTTCATGGTGTATTGTGGGAGAACTTATTTGTCATTCCCAAGCCCCTCTGTGGAAGTGTTCTTGGCCCACCAACACATCTAGCCTTGGCATGTGCAGCTCCGCACATTACTTGCTTTTGTCCATTCCAGCCAGAGCTAAGCCCTGGATCCAGACCTGATGGAAGAGCTTTTCCTGCTCACAGCTGCACTTTTATTGCCAGACACAGATGGAGAGTCTGTGAGACAGTGGTGAACATTTCAGCAGCAGTTTTTGCCCATTTGAAATGAGTGGTAGAGGCTCTCGGGGGAAGGGGGTGGGTTACAGCCAAGGCCACCACCTGTGGCCTGCTCAGAAACTCCTACTATCAATGATGCCAGTCCACAGATACAATTACATATTACATAAAAAACAAAATTGGGGCCTGGCTTGGGAGGATATCCCCATAAGGTTCAGGGTACCCATGCTGGTTTTAACATTATTTCAGGTCAGGGAAGCCTTGGAAGATGTTAATCTCTTAGAAATACCAGAGTGAAAAGGAGGACTATGTTTCCAGGTCAGTAGAGGTATTCCATCTATCTATGTGAAAGAGGTTTTTTTTGCATCTGGTGAATGAATGGAGAGTAGAGTTTCTCCTGCATGAAAAATTTTCAAGCATCACCAGCCAGGAGTGGGGGAAAATTTAGGCACACATTAGCAAAATGTTAAGCTAGAATGCAGAGGGTTGCTAGTAGCAAAACTGCCCCTCTTTCCCCCCGGTCCCTCTCTCCTGTCCAGACAATATGCCATGAATGAATGGGGGGGCCACCATCCCCAAATACCTGTCCCCAATGAGCCTTTGCTGCCTGCTACAGCCACTGGGACTTATACTCCAGACAGTCTTGGACACTGCTACCATGCTAGCAGTGGTCTAACTCTCTAACAGATTATCAGTGGAACAGAATTACAAAGAGAAGCATATATGCCCATATATGCACTCATGCATGCTAAGCCTATAATCCGGATTCTTTTTTGAATTCTCCCGACAACAGAAGCTAAATCTAACCCCCTGCATGTAATTCCTCCATATCAACCCCTCCTACTTATGCAGCAATTTGCAATGTAATAAGGTGGCTGACACTACTTACCAGTCTCTGGCTCCAGGTCCTGCCCTGGTGCCACTTCTTCTTTTGACTCCTTCCCAGGCCCATCCCTGAAACAGATCTTTGGAATATGGCACCAAGATGTTCCCTAGCCCATCTTGCTGTGTAGCCTAATCCAGGGCCAGTTCCAGCACTGTGGTCTGTTCCAGGGTCTGCTCCTCTGACTCTGCCACCAGGCTCACCTGTAATGCTGTCCCTGACCCCACTGCCTCTGATTAACCACAACTTTGGGGCACTCCTCTGGCCAGCTAGCAGCATGCTGAATGGGCATCTTCTTTCTGTCTGAACTAATGATATGAGGTGTTGATTCTGTCTGAAATCCAAGTTGTTAATTTAGGATCCTCAGATTAGCTGAGAAATGTGCTAACTTTAAACAAATACGCAGTTATATTAAAATGAAATAGAAACAAAGATGTCTTCCGGTCTCACAATAGCTGCATCTTTTCAAATTGTATTACCAGTTTTTTCAGTATTACATGAAATGTGTTTGTAAAGTACACTTCATACTAATATCACAGGGCATGATACGTAATAAAACAAAATTAAAAGCATCAAATTGAATAGTTTTCTAGCTAAACTTAAAAACATAAAAATGATTCAGTGATTTACTCCTTCTTGGTCTTGCCCATCCATCCTACAACAGCTAGCCCTGGGCCTAAATTTTCATAAATGACTAGCTTGAGATATCTTAAAAGGTCTCATTTTCAGTAGGTGGGTGATCAGTATGTTCTAGAAATCAGGCCCCTTCAACCTATCTCAAGTTGGGCACCCAAAAATTCACTAGTCACTTTTCAAAACCTCATTCCTAGTGACTGAAGGAGGAGGAGTGGGAAGAAAAAAGGATGATGGGTGTATGTGTAAATATCTATGCACTGCCAGCACTCCAGCCACCTCTCCACATAGTTGACCAATCAGTTTGGGTCATTTCTTTTTTATTTTAATTTTTAGTATGTAAGTTTAATTGGCTTGCTTCTGATCAGACTACATCGGTATAAATCAGGAGTAAATCCGTTACCTTAAATGAAGTTACTGTGCACTGGGATAAAATCTGTTCAGTGAGATCAACTTTGGGCCCTGTTTCGATCCTGCATTTCAAGGACAGTACAGTACATGCTGATTACCAGTATGTGAATACTGAAAAATGTTTGAATATTGCACTGTTTGATGGATGAAACTGCACAGAAATGGATTAATCTCCCCTTGCAAATATATCAGTATAATTGATGTTTGAAGAAGTGTGATCAAATAAAATTGTCAGAGGAGGCGCACAGTTAGGAAAAAAATGAGGTCAACAATCAGACAGTCTCTGTTTTGCGGAAAGGCTGTTCTGCTTGACTGCCAGGAAAAAGTTACTGAAAACTGTCCAGAAATGAGAGTTTACCTCTCCTCTGCCATAGAGACAGAAAGTCATGTCTGGCAGGACAATTTTGGACCATGGGTGAAGTCCTCACCCTTGTTCCATCCCCTTTACAATATATAAAAAGGGCTAGAACAGCACAGAGGGGATACAAAAGTCCGGTTCTGGCTGGGGGAGGATTCTCCTATACAGGTACTGTGGAAGACAGCTGTAAAGCTGCCTTCTAAGGAACTCCTTGCAAGCCCTGGCAAAGGGTTTGCTGCAGGTGGGACTTGGAGAAAGAGGGGGCTTGTTAAGGGCAGGGCTGCAATATGCACTGCTTTGGTGATTCTGAGAAGTGCTGCTGCAATAGGGCAGTCCAGGTAGGTTGTCAGGGGTGTCTAAATTATGCTGGATATCTTCCAGATACCAAGGCAGCCCAGGATCAGGAGGGAGCAAAGGTGGCTTTAAGCCAGCATAGTCCCCTCAGCAATGCACATTCTGTGCTGAATCTCAGAGGCACAGAACAGAATCTCACCCATAAATCACTCTGCAAACCCAGACAGCCCCAACTCAACCCCTGAAAATAGCATCTCCTGCTACAAGGAATTCTCATCTTATTTTACAGAGATGATCACCTGCATCTGTGGAAACATCACAGGACACCAAGAATAGGAAGTCTAGAGCAGAGCTAGAAGCACACCACCATCCTCCCAAGGATTTGTCTTGTTCACCCATGAAGATGTTATAGAACTATTGATGGCAACCAGGGCCACTATCTGCAATTCTCACCTCTGTCCTTCCAGGGTGGTGAAAGAGAGCAGAGGATTCCTGGGACCCTTACTGCCAGAGATCATCAATACTTCCTTTGATGAAGGCAGTCTTCCACTCTCCCTAAAGCACCATCTGGTCACTACAAAATGAACATTTGCTTGAAGCTAGAGATCTCATAAAATATAGCATAGTCTGTAAACTCCCCTTTCTAAACAAACTAATTGAGAAGTTAGGGAAAGAAATCTCCAGTACTACCTGTTGCTCACCAATACATTGAATTCTTCTAGGTCACATATGATGAGGCCAGGGTTTAATGCAGACAGTACCTGTTGCTCTTGTTGGTGACCTCTCTCTGTCCATAGAAAAAGGAAATGTATCCATACTCATTCTGCTGGACTTCTCTGTGACATTTGATACTACAGATCTCCAAATTGTTTCTGTCCTATCCTGAAGAAGCTTCAGGGGTGACCAGAAATACCTTGAAATGGCCTGTGTTCCTTCCTCTCAGATGGGATGGGCAACTGATCTACCACTTCCAAAGTCGTCCTCTGCAGAATCCCACAGGCTCTATCTTCACCACTATATTATTTAACTTCTACATGAAGCCATGGGGAGAACTGATGAGACAACACAGGCTGATGTCCCAGCAGTACACAAATGACACCCAACATTATATCTTCTTTACAGCATTACTCCTAGCTCACCCCTCTGTAGAGGATAAGCACATGGCCGACAAACCAACTGAATACTGCTTATGTCTTCCTTATTCATATTAAACCTGCTGCCTGTTCATTTCATTGGGTGATCCCTGATTTTTGTATTGTGTGAAAGGGTAAATAACACTGCTGTAGTCACTTTTTCCATACCATTCATGATTTTATGGACTGCTATCATATCCTCCCTTAGTTGTCCTTTTTCTAAGCTGAACAGCCCTAATCTTTTTAGTCTTTCCTCATATGGAAGACATTCCATACCCTTGATCATCTTTTGTTGTCCCCTTCTCTGAACCTTTTTCAGTCCACTATATCCTTTGAGGTGGGGAGATTTAACTGGACACAGTATTCAAGGTATTGGTGCACCATAGATTTATATTGTGGCATTATGATATTTTCTGTCTTATTTTCTATCCCTTTTCCTAATAGTCCCTAACATGCTGTTAGCCATTTTGACCTGTGTTGCACATTGAGTTTTCATAGAACTATCCATGGTGAGTCCAAGATCTCTTTCTTGGGTGGTAACAGCTAATTTATAACTCATCATTGTATATGTATCACTGGGATTATTTTTTCCAATGTGCATTACTTTGGACTTATCAACAGTGAATTTCTTCTGCCATTTTGTTGCTCAGTCACCCGGTTTTGTGAGATCCCTTTGTAACTCATCACAGTCTGCTTTGGACTTACCTATCTTGAGTAATTTTATATCGTTTGCAAACTTTGCCACTTTGCTGTCCACCCCCTTTTCCAGATCATTAATGAATATGTTGTAGCACAGGTCCCAATACCGATCCTTGGGGCACCTCTCTCCATTGTGAAAATGGACCATATATTCCTACTCTTTGTTTCCTATCTCTCCACCAGGTACTGATCCATGAAGGCCTTCTCTCTTATCCTATGGTTACTTAGTTTCCTTAAGAGCCTTTGGTGAGAGACCTTGTCAAAAGCTTTCCAAAAATCCGAGTGCACTATATTGACTGAATCACCCTTATCAGCATGCTTGATGACTCCCTCAAAGAATTCTAATAGATTGGTGAGGCATGAATTCCTTGACTCTTCCTGAACAAATTGTGTTTGTGTCTGATAATTCTGTTCTTGCCTATAGTTTCTAGCAATTTGCCCATTACTGAAGTTAGGCTTACCGGCCTGAAATTGCCAGGCTCTCCTCTGGAGCCCTTTCAAAAGTCAGCATTGCATTAGCTACCTCCCAGTCATCTGGTACAAAGGTTGATTTCAGTCTATGCAACTATTGTGGAATTTGTATTGCTCCAGTGGTTTAATGGTGCTGCTATTCTGTAATAGTCACTCTTGGAGGACCCTTAATGTGCTAAGTCTCTCTGGGGCTGATAGTTATAGATTTAATTTCTTTTTCAGTGTCAAACCATCTGTTTAGGTAATCACGTGACCTGAATCGCTGTAGTATCTGTGCACTACACAAACATTAATGTTTTTATCCTCAGCACAGCCTTGTGAATTAGATTTTACATATGAGGAACTGAGGAAAACTGTGGACCAGCCAAGGTCTGAGCCCAGAGCAGCCAAGTCTTAGTCCAGTGTCTTAACCAAAAGACCATCCTTCTCCGATGCTATACCTTACTCACAAAGCAGGTGGCAGATCAAATACTGCAGCTCACTAGGCTGTTGTCCAGTATCTAATATCTGATGGACTGCTCCTGTGGAAATCATCCCATACTAATAAAGATAATGGGTGCTTTGACCTTTGCATACTGGTTCAAGAGGCCTTTTAAATGGTTGATAAACTCGCTCCACACTCCTTGTGAGTGTATAAAGCAAGCCCTTGCTACGAAATAATTGTTGGCTGAAATTTACAGTTGGTGACCAACTGCTTGTCTCTTTTCTCTTTGGATATTGCAATCCAGCACGAGTGCAGGGAAGTGTGGCTGTTCTGCGCTCACTTTCCCTGTTGCTTCCCTCTTTGGCCTCCCACTCCCTCCAGTTTCTTGTCCAGTATCACAAATCAATCTCCATCCATTTTATTGTGCAGCTTTTGTTTTCCATTCAGTGCCTACTTTCAAACACTATTGGTGGTAAATGCATATGTAATCTATGCATTTGCTTATGTGTTCAATAATAAATACTTTATCTCAATAGTCATAAATCCCTGTCAATATGCATATAAAATACATGTTCCTTATATTATTTTACACATGCCTTTATGAATGGCAAAGCTGTCCCCAATTCTGCTCACCTACTGGAAGAACTCCCTTTTCAGAATCTCTGGGTGGGTGGGATTTTCAGTAGTGCTCAGCACTGGCCTAAGTCTGCTACTACTGAAATAGGAGCAGAGTTGGGCCAGTAATGAGTATGTTTGAAAATCCCATCCTTTGTAAACAGTTTAGATACTCACATTGGAAATCCACTATAGCAATTGCAAGACCCACTTCAGCATATTTGCAAATGTGCAGATATTCAGTCTTGAGTATCAAGATGGGTCTTTTTTGCATTTCTTCATACTACACCTCATGCATGTACTTTAAAGGAGCATTTGTGCTACATTTTCATCTGTAGGCTTCCCATCTGCATTGTCATCTCATCAGTATATCGATACTGAAAATGTTCCAACATCCCTCACAATGACAGCCTGGCTCAAATATCTACAAGATAATGGACAACATTCAGATCCCCACTCCAAACCATCACCAAACTCATCCATTTCATCCTCACCCATACGAATTTTACATTCAACCACAAACACTTTGTCTAAACCATGGGAACAACAATGGGTACTAGGATGGCTCCCCAATATGTCAACCTCTTCACAGGCAACCTTGAGGAAGAATTTCTAGACAAATATGGTATATCTGAGATAAATTGGGGGATGATATTTTCATCCTCTGGACAGATGACTTAAACTCCCTCATAAATTTCCACCACAACTTCAACAACCACCACCCAGCCATCAAACTCTCTCTAGAAAACTCTTGACCAGCATCAACTTTGTGGACACCATGATCAGCTTCAGCAATGGAACACTACTGTCAACTATCTAAAAGAAACATACAGTTCACCACATTTACCTTCACAGATCCCCAAACATACCAAGAAATCTGTTATCTATAGCCATGCTCTGAGGAGAAAGTCCGTAATGTACACCATAACACACTTAAAAGACACCTTCACCAAACAAGGACACTCCACCACAGAAATAGATCATATTATGGAGCAGGTCACCAGAATAACCTGAGAGAACCTACTTCATTACGGAAAAAAAAAATCTGACCACACACCCCTAGTTATCACCTACCACCCCACACTGGAACCCATACAGGGTATCATTAAGCAATTACAACTCATACTCAGTGGGGACCACATCCTGAAATAAATCTTTCCCAAATCCCCTCTTCTGGCCTTCAAAACAAACCCACCCTCCCACCACACCAAGCTCATCATCAGAAGCAAGCTCTCCACAGACCAGGACCCACCAACTCAAAGCAGCACCAAACCCTGCCATAACAAGAGACAAAACCTGCAGCAATGATCATTACCCCCCTCAATACACCTTTCAAGATCTATGGGTTCTACACATGCCTATCACAACATGTGGTGTACCTCATCCAGTGCATTAACTGTCCCAATAACAACTATGTGGGTGAAACCAGACAATTACTATGCTCTCAAATGAACTCACACAGAAAATTGATGAGACAAAAATACCAGATCACCTGTAGGTGAACACTTTTCACAAAACGATCACCCTGTATTTGACCTCTCAGCCCTGGTCCTCAGAGGAAACCTGCAAAACACCTTCAAAAGACCAGCCTATGAGCTTAAATTCATAGCTTTGTTACACACTAAAAATCATGGTTTTAATAAAGACATCGGATTTATGGTTTATTACAACAATCTGTAATCCATTAACACCCCCCCCCTTTTTGTCCTATGACTGCAGAGATGTTAACAGGCCACTTCACCTTACAATATGAATATGTGTTAACTACTTATGCTAAACAATCTGTTCCACCTTGTATTTAGCTGTGACACTCTTGAGTACGTTTCCCAGCCCTGAAGAAGAGCTCTGTGTAGTTCAAAAACTTGTCTCTTTCACCAACAGAAGTTGGTCTAATAAACTATATTAACTTATCCACCCTGTTCCTTCGGCCATGGTCCATCTTGTGCCTAATACAATCTTTCCTTATTATCAACAGCTCAACAAAGAAAATCAAGGAGGGACACAATTATTAGGTATACTTTTAACTAAATGACTATAATGGCAGCAATATACTGCATGGCAATGAAAATGCAGAGTACTTGGGCTTTGAGAGCATGTCCAATCATTTTGTGGCATTTTTTTCTTTGATGATGCCTAACATGGAATATCTGCTGTCGCAAAGTTCACACCTTTGCTGAAAATTAATGATTAAAAATAAAAGAAGAGAGACAGTAGTTCATATTGGGATTTACCCCATTATTTTTTGCTCTGTTGTATTTGGGTATTTGCTTTTGAAATCATGATTCAGTTGGAAGGTTAGGGTCTGGTTCAAAATTACTTGTCTCTTTTAAAATTTGATGGGCCTACAATATTCAAGGAGAGTAAATTCAAAGAAGGGATAACCAATAATCAGATTTACTCATGGGATCTGACAGATTTATAATAAAAATGTATTTCAGATATTTTTATTTAAGCTGCAAAATGCACAATAAAAGCTGGCTCAATGTAAGCAGAAAGCTTTAAGGAAATAGTCATTTAAAAAACTAACGAGATTCAGGTTAAATAGTTTGTGTATTCAAAAACTATATGATTTTATCACTTTGGGGAAAATAGTGAAATTATTTAAAAATGAACAAGATTTTTCCTTACTACGGGCTGGGCATTTCCTATAGAATTTACCACTGAGCATAAAGTCTTTAAACACTGCAAATCTTCCCAAAGAATATCACACACTGGACTTTGATACATAGCCCTTGTAAGCTGGAAGTTCTCAGAAGGAAGTTAAAAAATTGGAAAAAGTGGAAAATTAACATACATATGGAAACCCATTGGTTGAAATTCATCCCCATGCAAAGGGCCCACAAAAGTAGGGCTACCATATGTCCGGATTTCCCCGGACATGTCCAGCTTTTCGATCTATAAATAGCCGTCCGGGGGGGATTTCTAAAAATCTAACAATGTCCGGGATTTCCCCCCGGTTGGCTATTTATAGATCGAAAAGCGGCGCTGCTCGGCAGCCAAAGCCCCTTCTCAGCTCCCCCCATCCCCTGCAGCCTTAGCACGCCCCCGGCCCCGCAGCTGTCTTCCCCCTCCTCCCGTCCCCTGAACGCTCCGCCCCCCTGCTCCTCCCCCTCCCCTGCTTCCTGCAAATCAGATCTTCGCGGGAAGTCTGAAAAGAAGCAGGGGCAGGCGGGCAGCAGCAGGTAAGCTGAGGCGGGGGGGACGCGAGGAGGAGGGCTCCGGGGAGGCGCAACGCGGCCCAGTTTGGCCCCGGCCAGCCCCAGCGGCTCCAGCCCGGCCTGGTTCAGGCCCCTAGGCACCTAGGCCCCAGTTCCGGCCGAGCGCGCCAGCCCGGCCCCGGCGGCTCTGGTTCCGGACGAGTGCGCCGGCCCAACCCTAGCGGCTCTAGCCCAGCTCGGGCCCCAGGGTGGCCGGCCTGGCCCCAGCCGAGCACCTCTGGCCCCAGCGGCTCCAGCCCGGCCCGGGCCCCAGGACACCGGCCCCAGTTCCACCCGAGCGGCGCTGGCCCTGACCCCAGCGGCACCGGCCCTGACCCCAGCGGCTCCATCCCGGCTCAGGCCCCAGGGCGGCCGGCCCGGCCCCGGCCAAGCACCTCTAGCCCGGCCCCAAGCCCTGCGATTCCGGCCAGAGCGCAGCCCGATTCCTGGGCTCTTGTTAAAGCCGGCCCTGGTCAGGGACAGGGAGCAGGGGGTTGGATGGGTCGGGAGTTTGGGGGGGCTGTCAGTGGGGCAGGGGTGTGGAGAGGGGTTGGGACAGTCAGGGACAGGGAGCAGGGGGGGGTTAGATGGGTTGGGGGTTCTGGGGGTGCTGTCAGGGGGGCAGGGGTGTGGAGAGGGGTCGAGGCAGGCAGGGAGCAGAGGGGGTTGGATGGGTCGGGAGTTCTTGGGGGGCTGTCAGGGGGCAGGGGTGTGGAGAGGGCATGGGAGTCCCAGGGGTCTGTCTGGGGGTGGGGGTGTGAATATGGGGTGGGGGTGTGGATAAGGGTCGGGGCAGTCAGGGGACAGGTAGGGTCCTAGGGGGGCAGTTAGTGGCAGGGGTCCCAGGAGGGGGTAGTCAGGGGACAAGGAGCAGGAGGGAGTTGGGGGTTCTGAGGGGGGCAGTCAGGGGGTGGGAGGGAGTGGATGGGGGCAGGGCAGGGATGAGGCTCGAGCAGGGCTCCTCCCCCCCGTGTCCTCTTTTTTGATTGTGCAAATATGGAAACCCTACACAAAAGGCCTGTGCTCCACTTAATTCCCACTAATTCCCAATAGTCATTATGTTGGCTCTCCTCAGAAGGCTGAAGTTCACCTTTTGTGAATTAACAAGTATGGCCTCAATCCTGCAAAGACTTACCTACGTGTGAGAGTTCCATCAGAAGTACACCAAGACCCCTTAGTCATTCAAATACTTTCAATGAAATCAAGGGGGGACTGCTTGGTAGATTAATGCCTTGTCTACACTACAAAGTTTTGTCCGCAAAAGTTATGCCGCTTTAATTAAAATTGCTGTTGCATGCTATCTCCTTGTGTCAGCAGAGTTCATCCACACTAACAGCTCTTGCAACAACACAGAGAGCAGTGCACTGTAGTAGCTATCCCACTGTGCAATTGGCTGCAGGGGTGCTTTGGGAAGGGTTTGCAATGCCTCATGGGGCAGGTAGAGTGTCACATGATACAGGTTTCTCAAGCCCATTGTTCCAAGGGCACTCTAGTAGATTGTCAGTCACTTTTCAACTGAAGTGTATAGGGAAGGGAAAGGAGAGTGGTGTGTCTGGAACAGGGGAGACAGCAGACTTACTGAGCTATCCTGAGACAGAGGGAGGGGGACACCCCTCCCCCACCACGTCAGCCTGTAGCATAGCACAGCAGTCTCTCCTGAAGCAGCCGGCTCTGCCTGCCTATGGTTCTGTGATTCCCTCTGACCATAGGGTTGCCAACTTTCTACTCGGACAAAATTGAACACCCTTGCTCCGCCCCCCTGTCCCACCCCTCCTCTGAGGCCCTGTCCATGCCCCCCCCCCACTCACTCCACCCCACCCCCGTCGCTCGCTCGCTCTCCCCACCATCACTCACTCACTCATTTTCACTGGGCTGGTTCATGGAGCTGGGGTGCAGAAGGGGATGAGGGCTCCAGCTGGGGATGTAGGGTCTGGGGTGGGGCCAGGGATGGGGGGTTTGGGGTGCAGGAGGGGGCTCCGGGCTGGGGGGTAGAGTTGAGGGGTTTGGAGTATGGGAGGGGGCTCCAGACTGAGACAGTGGGTTGGGGTATGGGAGGAGGTACGGGCTCCAGGGTGGGGCCAGAAATGAGGGGCTCGGGGTGTGGGAGGGGATTAGGGTGCAGGGGGAGTTGTGGGCTCTGGCTGGGGGTGGAGGCTCTGATGTGGGGCTGGGGATGAGGGATTTGGTGTGCAGGAGGGGGCTCTGGGCTGGGGCTGAGGGGTTCAGAGTGCAGGGGATGGGAGGGCTCTGGCTGGGGGTGAAGACTCTGGGGTGGGGGTGGGGCTGGGGATGAGAGGTTTGGGGTGTAGGAGTAGGGCCGGCTCCAGGGTTTTTGCCGCCCTAAGCAGCGCAAAAAAAAAAAGCCGCGATAGCAATCTGCGGCGGCAATTCAGTAGGAGGTCCTTCGCTCCGAGCCGAATTGCCGCCGAATAGTTGGGCCTGCCGCCCCTCTCCGGAGCGGCCACCCCAAGCACCTGCTTGGCAAGCTGGTGCCTGGAGCCGGCCCTGTGTAGGAGGGCGCTCTGGGCTGGGATTGAGGGATTTGGAGGGTGGGAGGGGATCAGGGATGGAGCAGGGGGTTGGGGCACGGGGGGGGGGGAGTGAGGGCTCCGGCAGGGGGTGCAGGCTCTGGAGTGAGTCTGGGGATGAGGGGCTTGGGGTGCAGGAAGATGCTCTGGGCTGGGATCGAGAGGTTCGGAGGGGGGGAGTGGGATTGGGAGTTGAGGCCCGGGAGGGAGTCAGAGGTGCAGGCTGCGTGTGGCACTTACCTCAAGCAGCTCCCGGAAGCAGCGGCATGTCCCCCCTCCAGCTCCTACGTGGAGGTGCGGCCAGGCGGCTCTGCGTGCTTTCCCATCCACAGGCGCCGCTCCTGCAGCTCCCATTGGCCAGGAGGAGCCGGAGGGGGGACATGCTGGCTGCTTCCCCGGAGCCGCACGGCTAGGGTGACCAGATGTCCCGATTTTATAGGGACAGTCCCGATTTTGGGGGCTTTTTCTTATATAGGCTCCTATTACCCCCCACCCGCTGTCCCGATTTTTTACAGTTGCTATCTGGTCACCCTACGCACGGCACAGAGGCTAGCAGGGAGCCTGCCAGCCCCACTGCACAGCGCCACCAACCAGACAGTCAATGGCCCCATCAGCATTGCTGACCTGAGCCTCCAGGACACCTGGTCACCCTACCTCCTAGTTCTCCCACAGCCTCCTCTGTTGCTGGGAGCAGTATCCTGAACAGCTCTGTGAGCTCTCTGTGCTGAGGAATGTCAAAGAAGCACATCAGTTCCCCTTCCCTGTAGCAGCAGTCTGCCTGCCGCTGCGTTCCTAGTGCCGGGCAGAATAGGAGCATTCCATGCTAATGATTTGCTCTTTGTTCCCCAAAAAGGAACAGCAAGCTCAGCTGTCAGATACTCCCCAGAGCTTTGAAAGGGGAGGGGCGCATGCTGGCAGGGCAGCAGAGATCAAAACAGGGAGCAGAGTTATCACAGCAGGCATTGTGGGATACTGGTGGAAGCCAGTTATGTCGACAAAACAAACAGCAGTGCCTACACTAACACTTTGTTGCTTTAACTTTGCCACAAAAAGCTTTACGCCTCTTGTGAAGGTGGTTTTATTTTGTCAGCAAAACAGCAGAGTTTTGCCGCCAAAAGTAGCTTTGTAGTTTGTACACTTCCCCTGTTTTGCTGGCAAAAGGCAGCTTTTGCAGACAAACCTTTGTAGTATAGACAAGGCCTCAGTGTTATAGAATGAAGCTCATTCGTTAATTATTCCACATGACAGACTTGTTGTCAGAGACTGGGATGTGGGCAGTCACGCCCAGTGGTTGGAGCAGAAGCCAGGCCTAGTGGTTAGAGCAGGAGTTGGTAGCCAGGAATAGGAGCCCAGAGTCGGAGGCCAGATGCCAGAGTCAAAAGTCAGGAATCAGAGCCCTGGACCAGAGTTGGGTAAGCTGTAGTGAGGCAAGGCAGGGACCAAAGCAGGAATGGAGCTAGGAACAAGTAGGCACAAGAACTGTTGCAGCCATGGGCAAATGCTTTGAGCAAGCACCAAACTGCAGCTGGCTTAAGCACTGGTCTGCTGACTCTTCCCACCAATCAGGCTGGCTAGCCAATCAGACAGCCTACTACAGGCAGCTGCACTTGTTAGGTTGCCTGGAGACTGGCTTTGCTGCAGGCCCTAATTCCTACTACTTGTAAAGCAGGGATTATATAATTCTCATTTTACAGATGTGAAACTGAATGATGGGGGAAGTAAACCAAATGTTTTCTGCCTTTTTCTTTATAAAATGTGCATCATATTACCTAAGTTAGAATACCAATTCCAAGTTAGAATACCAAAAGAAAGAAACCAGTCAACAGAGAGCATGGCAACATATTAATATGATTATAAGACAGTGTAGAAGTGCACGTTCTCATTTGAAACTCATACTAAACAATACCACTGAAAGCAACTTGGGGAAACTAACAAAAAGGAAAATGTCTATCAGTTTTTCTTTTGTTCTTTAAAGATCCTGTTCAAAGAAAGACTGAGCCAGCAGGTTCACCAAAAGGCTATTGAGTATTTACTGGAACATATTATGCAGGGTGGATTTTTTCTGGCCAGTTGCCATTTTTTTTTTTAAATGCTGCTTCTGGTTGGCATTTTAGCCAAGCAAAGAACATTTGTTTTAAGGACACATTACATAGTTTTTGTATTTTCTTCATGACATTTTCCCCTCTCTAAAACATGAACTATCATTATTGCTACTTGGTACAGATTGGCAAAATTCAAAACCAAGATGTGAACGCCCTCTTCTCTGAACTTTGGTGAAGTTTGCATCCAGACTAGCATCCAGACTTTGCAGTTTGGTCTCATTTCTCCTTTTTTAGGAATATTTGTTCATATTATTTTGTTTCTTCTGTAATCTGATCGGTTACTTTAAATTCTGTCAATTTTACATGTTAGACAAACTACAGCTTCTGTTTCTATGTATGAACACATACGAGGATAGACGAAACCTATAAGGTAGGACGCATACCAAAATAGGATATCTTTTGACCTTAAGAACATTAGGAAAGTCCTTGGATGGGGTTGGAGATGTGTAGGAATAAAAGGTATAGCAAACACATCGGAAAGGATTCAAAGAACAGCACTATGCTTTGTGGTTTGAGTAAAAACTCCAGTTCTTAAGTCTAAAGTAAATTTTAAATGATAATTTTTATGTAAATGTCTTCCTAAAGGTTGAAATTATGAAACACTAAAATGAATCAAAGTGGGATTTTTAAAATTAAAATATATGTTTGTTTTAAAATATTGGAAGCTGCCTATCTATAGTCTTGAATATTTGGTGGCTTTTAAATCTAAGAATCCCAATTCTTATCTCCTGTACAGTAGAGAGTCTGCCTGAAGTTTCAATATTGATTTGAAAATCTTTATCATTGCTGATACAAGGCAGGATTCTGATCTTGGTTACACTGGTATAACCGAACAATGGAGTTACTCCTGTTGTACATCAGTGTAAGTCAGAATCTCGCACACCTACAAATTCAGTGAACATGTATGTATTGTGAGCTAAACTCTCTGCTGCCTCCAATGAAGTTACATAAACAGAGAATTTAGCTTGTATATTTTAGAGGGAATATACTTTGGCCTGAAAAATGATAACTTTAATTATATAAAAAAGATAATGTGTCTTTATACCGCACCAGTGATTCTTTAGGCAAACTCACACTGGAGAATCTTGAAAACGTCTCTCTCAGGGTATCTATAGAATTCCTGTCATTTATATTCAACTAATTCAGACTGCGGTCTTAAAATTGGCTTCCTTCAATTGAGTTTTGTTATGCACTTGGCATGCTCTGACACCCAAACCTCCCATCTGCAGCCTGCACCTGCATTGCACAATATTTAACTCAAATAACTCTGAACTTCCTGGACCACTAAGGTGTCTTTAGGTTCACAGCTTGCAGTCTAGGCCATTTGTTACCATATGAAAGAGATTTATGTGCAGTAAATGGTGTAGATTTCCAGTTTCCGCAATTTTTCTTTTGTTCTTTGAAAAAGAGCATACAGCATGGGATGTGAAGGGCAGTGCATACTATTTGCGGTTTGGACTAAAAATATCAGATTTTGGGTTCTTTCCTTTTTGCTGTATAGTGGATAACTCAGTGGTTTGAGCATTGGCCTGCTAAATCCAGGGTTGTGAGTTCAATCCTTGAAGGGGGCCATTTAGGGATCTGGGGCAAAATCAGTACTTGGTCCTGCTAGTGAAGGCAGGGGGCTGGACTCCATGACCTTTCAAGGTCCCTTCCAGTTCTAGGAGATGGGATATCTCCATTAATTATTATAATTATAAACCATGCACCCCCTGCACGCCAGAGAGTATATCCTCTCTTGCTGATGGGAAGGTTAGGAGCACAGTGGGCTAGAGTCAGAGCAGATGGGTGCCCAGAGACTCCAAAATGACATGGAACCAGTAGCCCTCCCTGCCCTCGCTGATCTCGTTGGTGGATTGTCTGCTTACTCAGGCTGTGCACAGGAGACTGGATTTGACTCCATAAATCAGAAGATATCTAGGATCATGGGAATTTCCAGAGGACTATGTACAGTATTTCTAACTCCAAGCATTCAAATATCATGAGTCAGGCACTAAAAATCATGAGAGTGGCCTTAACAATCATGAGATTTAAAAATAATTATATATATTGGGTTCCTTTGGTTTGCTTTCTGGCTTTGAGTCTTTGGGTACATTCTCATCATATCTTCAATTTCCCCCTGCAACCATGAAGACTTTTATTTAAAAATGAAAGCTGAACTTGTCACTTAATCACTTGCCTCCAGAAGGTGGGGCTTTGAGAAGAACATCAAATATTGCAACACTTGGGATAAAATTGAGATAGTTGGGAACAGTGCATATAGTCTGGTATTCTGCCTTGGATAGTGGGCTACAGTCAATCTTTCAGAGGGAGGTGTTCCCATACTCTATAAAGCATCAGTACTGCAGTATTATACCATTGGAGCATATTTAAAAACAAACAAGCAAACAAACACTATTTCAAGCCATCTTTGTGATTCGTAAAGAAACAAAAAAGAGCCCAGCTCCAATTTTCATCCCTTCAGCAAGTAACATTTAAGTGTATAGTAGGTTGGAGAATTTCATAAGGAACTGAGTACTATGACATCACCAACTTTATTAATCAGTAAAGCTGAGAGACTAATTGATTTTTCAGTTCAGTGGTGAAATAAAAAAATCTGAAAAAAAATTGCTTAATTTCATACCTGAACTGATTTTTGTTTTGTTTTGTTTTGTTTTTCGTTTGGGTCCCAAAATGTTGTTTGGGTCAAACAAAATGTTTCAAATGGCATTTTGAAATGATATTTCAAAACAAAACATCATTTTGATTTTTGGAAAACAAAATCCCTCATTTTTATTCAGCTGAAACTATTCTCTGAATTTGACCTGAATTCATGAATAGTTTTGGTCACCTCAAAACTACAACTTTCAGCAAATTTATTATTTGACCAAAAAAATTCACTCAGCTCTACTGCTCAGCCTACATGATGGGTCAAATCCTATTCCCTGATCTTTTATGAGCACAGGAGATCCAATAGGTTTTAGAACGGGAGTAATACTGGAGCAAGTGGCTGGATGTGGGAGTTTACCATGAAGCTGTACTCTCTGGGGGTTCCATTCATCCTGGCATGCAGGAAATTTTTGGGAAAAAGGAAATCTAACCAGTGGAATTGCAGATCCACTGGCCACATCTCAATGGGAGGAGGGTGGGTCATGGAGCAGCTGTGAAAGTTTAGGCTTAGGGTCGTAGTGGCTAGTTGCAGAGTGTCTGTGTAGCTCCACAGACTGGCTGGGAGAGGATTCTGTCTCCTCTCAGAACCACCGCATCCTGCACATAGCTCATTTCTTTGGCTTGTCTACATGGATAAGATTTGGCGTAATGTCATCAGTTTGTTCACAGGTGTGAGTGCTCCAACTCCAAAGAACTCTCAAGATGCTGCCACTTTTTGATTGCTAGTAAAGGATAAAGCTCTGCCATCAATTAATAACAAGTATAAATGTGGTATAAAGATCTTTGCTGACAACAACAAAAAAAGATGTTTGTTGTGATCTAACAATCTGAGCACAGGTCTGGGAGCTAGAAACTCTTGAGTTCTTGGCCTGGCTTTGACCTTGATTCTCACTTTGTCCATGGGCAACTCGCATAACCTTTCTGTGCTTCCATTTACCTGCCCATAAAATGGGGCTAACAAAATTGCTTTACCTACCTTAGAGAAGTGAGGATTAATTAGTTATTGATTATAAAAGAGACCTAAAGCACTAAATGCTGAGTATCATTATCATTTGTTAACCTTTTAAAATTCAGGATCTTCCATACACTATAAAGGGAAAATAAAATTTAGGATTTACGTCTCTGGTCAATACTAAACAGACTGAAGCAAAGTAAGGGGTTTGGGTGAATGAGAAGGAAGAATTTTCACAAAGGAACTTTTAAATCCACACATTCTAATACACTTTAGAAATGCTTTCAATAAAATAATAATTTAGCAAATACATATCAACGCTGAGGAATCATAAATTGTGATAAATGAGTTACAGGGTCAACAGGAGACTTAGAAGTGTATTAAGATGCAGATGCTCAGTATTTCAACAATTCCAGTATCTGTCTAGAGACTGAAGACAGTAAGAAAAATATGAGAAGCATAGATATTAGCATAAACTTGCAGAAAAACCAACCCAATAGCAGGACAGTAAATCCACTAAAGCACCGGGAAGCTCAATTTAAGGCAAGAATGTAAGGCCCTCACACCAAGCAGACCAAGCAAAGAGTCAGTGCTCAGAAGCTATCTCAGCTGCAGGAGGCAAAATGCCAGCCACATTACTAATACAGCCTCCTTAGCCAGCTGATCTCTTTGGCAGCACTGGTGTCAGCTATGTCAGAGAAAGCTTAATGAGAGCAAAAAAGAAGGAATAGCAGGAAATTCCTTTAGGTAAGGCAAAGCTTCCCTTCAATATCCACAACTGTCCAGACCATGCAAAGCTCAGAAGGTTGCAGATGGGTTAGAAAGTCACAGATCCTGGCTCTGTGGGACAGAGTTGCCAACTCTCATGATTTTGTCATGAGTCTCATAACTATTGTTTTCCTTAAAGCCCCAGCTACTGGAGTCAAGAAGCTATGTGATGATTTCAGCCTTCATTCTTAAAGAAAAAGGCAGTTTCTAGGCCTTGTCGCTGTGGCAAAAGCTTCATAATGTGACCCCAGTGCACTCTAAAGGCTCAAAAAGCAGAAGGCAAATACAAAGAACACCAAATCTATTATTTTTAAATAATCTCATGATTTGAAAGCCAATCTCGTGATTTTTGAACGTTTGGGGTTGGCAATACAGGACTGCTCTTTTCCTCAGAAAAGATGGCCTCCTGTGGAAGCTTAGTGCAGAGTGGAAACAAAGAGCCATGTTTTGGAGAGCTGCAGGATCCACAACAAAATAAAGAGCTTGTATAGAGACCCAGAGCATCCAAATCTTTGAAGTTTAAACCTGCACCACTGACCACAGGGCACTCCAGAGTTTTGTGGTACAACCAGCAAACAGGGCCAGGGCTCAGCAACACAGTACATTCTCTGGTCGTTCTCCATTTAAAATTATAAAGTGAGTTTGGAGTGCTGAGGTAAGCTCCTGTCATCTACGGCAAGGTTTTGAACACTTGGTAACTATTTTTAGCAACTCAGAAGGATTTTAATTCTTGTCTCTGGATGACTGGCCTGCCATCTGGTAGATTATCAGAGAAATCCAAATATTCTATGTCAACAATTTGCTTCTACTTCGCTATCAATAATAATAACCTGGAGGTAAATGTTTGGGGTATTTCAGTCTCCACTCTGACTTCAGTTACCGAGTTGTTAGCCAAGGAGAGGGAGAGGCCAACAATAACTTTGGGCTGTGGCTCCTTTAACAGTTCTTTGGCTGATTCCAATCTAGTCCCTACATCATCTGGGAGAGAAAATCCTACCCTCCAGTTAGGAGGCCTGTAGAGTCTCTGAACACTTATCAGAGGGGTAGCCATGTTAGTCTGTATCAGTAAAAACGATGAGGAGTTCTTGTGGCACCTGAGAGACTAACAAATTTGTTTGGGCATAAGTTTTCGTTGGCTACAACCCACTTTATCAGATGCATGGTACTCCATGTAAAATGGCCTTAATAGGGCTTCTTTTAACGTGCAGCACTACCGTGATGCAGCTATGCCTCTGTAGCGCTTTAGTGAAGATGCTACTACGCCAACGGGAGAGCTTCCTGTCTACACAGGGGGGTTAGGTTGGTATAACTGCATCACTCAGGGGTGTGCATTGTTCACACCCTGAGCAATGTACTTATGCCAATATAGGTCTATAGTGTAGACCTGGCCTCAGTGTAAGAAAGAATTAGGCCCAAAGGATTTAAAGTTAGGAAGGCCACTACAGGATTCACTTGCAGAGCCCTGCTATCAATACAGACATCTCACAACTACAGTTATAGATTTCAAAGCTTCATTTTAGTCTTTAAATGTTTACTTTTAAAAACTGAAAATAAAGGGCCAGATTCTTCACTGCACTACAGTCCTTTGGTGGCTGCTTTGGTGGCATAAAGGAGTTGTAAACCCAATGGACTCAGCCAACTGAGGATTCCCCCACAGCGTAGGAATTCCTCAGTTGCACAGAGCCAACTATCAGCTCCTTTGACCCAGCCATTATCACTGCAGAGGCACATACTGTTCTTTTGTGCACCCCTTCTCTCAGCTACACTTAAAATTTATTAGGTGCAGCTGAGAATTTCATCTAAAGCTTTTAAAAGTTCATATAGAACCAGGGGACATGCAGTCCTCAACAAGTCAATCCCTCATCCATATGAATTTCCACTTGGCTTTGAGTGTGTATGTGAGTATTTGTGGCCCTTGCAATGCAAGGCCTTGTAAGACCTATGTGCCCCTTGCACTCTTAAAGTGCACTTGCAAAAAGAGAAGCAGAATAGTCTTCTCATTTAATCCCAGTTTCCTCTTCTGCAAAGTAGGAATAATATTAGACTTCTGTACCACACAGGAAGCTTGTGGAACATGAGTATGTTTGCAAAGCATTTTGTGATACTTTAGTACACAATCCAAAATGTTCACTAATTTATTATTATTGTGAAATACATACATACCTGTGGAGAGAAGCTTAGATGCATTCAGAGTTTCCATGATCTCTCATGAGAGTATAGATATTTTATTGAGCTAAAATATGTGCAGTAGTTGTGCAGTATAATTAAAATGAATTTTCAGTTTAGATTCCTAGCCCCTATCTCAGTTGCTAAAGACTTTATCAATTTAACTCCTTTTGGTGGTCTCATGCCAAAAGGTTGGTTTTTTTTGAAAGCATAAACAAAATTGTTTCAGTTGGATTTGAGTTATGAATGCATTAAAATTCTTTCCGCTATATGTATCAATCTATCATTTTTGAACATAGATAACTCAGCAATAAGGCAGCCTCAACAAACTTGGCTTGTTTGATAGTGCTTGAATTTCAAAAAGATCTAAGACAAATTTGAAGAAAATTAATTGAGTCATTTTAAAATTATGTTGCCAAATTATCTGGAATACCATGCTTTGCTTTTGGCAAAGGACCTGAGGGGGGTAGGGCAATGGTGGCTTAATGATCCTGATGCTATTAAAGAAAATGGCATTACTGCCATCCACTTCAATGGTGCAGAATCTTGCCCCATTTCTTAAGGCATAAACACAAGAGAGCAGTTAATCTTAATTCTGCATTTCCTGATTTTGGAGTGCTTGGTTTTTCAATTTTGTGTGGGTGTGTCTGGTTATGTGTTAGTACCTACACATCTATGATGACATAAAAATGATAGTTTGTATAATATGAGAGAGATTAATATAGTACAGGTATCTACATATACATAATATATTAATTCCCTGTTTTTTCACTACTGGCAGTCCTTGAGAAATTACATTTTTATATCCAATGATTTTTCCTTTCCTTTTTGGTCTATTTCAAGCCTATGTGGAGGGGCCTGTGGCAGTTATGAAATTGTATGTCTTTGAGGGAAAAGTAACTGTCATTCCATGTTGCTAATCTGCCTTATTTCCTCAACCTGAGTCAACATTTTTTTGGTAGCATTTGATTATAAATTATGAGAGCAAAAGGAGCTCTGGCTTCTTACCGCTGTCATTCTTTGTTAGTTATTCCCAGTGATTTGACCAATAACAGGAAGCAAACTTTTCAAGTGGGACAAGCCACTGTTTGAGATAGTTTGTTGAAAGGCATGATATAAAGCAACAGCACAAAATATTAACTCTCCAGTTTTCAAGTTCAAAGTGTATTTGATTTTAGAAGAGCAAGGATGGTCTTGAGAGTAAATACAGGACATATAGAGCATTTTCTCCACGGGTAACCTAAGAAACCTAAAGGAAGTCACTTAGGGTTTGTTCCAAAGCTCATTGAAGTCAGTGTGAGTCTTTCTGTTGAATTCAATAGGCTTTGGATCTAGCCCTTAATCTGAGTTTCAGTATCCCCATTTCTTTGAGGGGGACACCTATCTACTTCATAGGGGTGTTGAACATGTAGATCCTTGTATGGGAGGTACTATAAAAAGAGTATTAGTTATTAATACTGGCTGGTATTTGTAAAGGTACCTATGGGATTTAAGCACCCAACATCCACTGAAAGTCAAGGGGAATAGGGTGCCAGAAATTCTTAGATGACTGAAAAAAGAACAGGAGTACTTGTGGCACCTTAGAGACTAACAAATTTTGTAGATGACTGACAATCCCAGCCGTTGTGTGCAGAATTCTATGCGACAAGTATATAAATACAAATCTATTTTAAAAGACCTTGTAAATAAAATGAAAAACAGTTATTTCTTTTTGCATTTCCATAAAGGACCTTGTGACCCAAGAACCCCTGGATGCCAACTGGCAGAGGATACAGAGCTACATAGGAGTACACACAAGGGTGCTGGAACAGGGGGCTGGGGGGCAGTGGGCCATGCCCTCCCACTTTTTTAACATGGGCATGCATAGTTTGCAGGAGGTAGGGAGGGGGAGGGGACACTACTTTGCCCTTCCCCTCCCAATCACAGCCTAGGAGGCTGTGGCCACAAGAAAAGCCCTTGGTAGCTGCATTTGAGAAACACTGGACTAGGACTGGACAACAGAAAGGTGAAAAGCAGGTTTTCTCTCAGGCAAGAAATGTTTATCTGTCTGTTTATATGTAAATTAAGTATTGTATGATTCACAATGGTCCTCCATTTACAGTCTGAGATGAATGCTAATGAAAGATTGTGAAATCTTCAAAGAGAGGACATTTACAGGGAGAAGTGAACCAGTTGAGGAGAGCCCTGATTATAAGTAAGGACAGTGAATTTTGTGGGGTATAACTAGGGTGACCAGATGTCCCGATTTTATAGGAACAGTCCCGATTTTTGGAACTTTTACTTATATAGGCACCTATTACCCCCCACCCCATCCCGATTTTTCACACTTGCTATCTGATCACCCTAGGTATAACTAAGGGGTTATACCCTCATTCCTTCAATCTATGAGGACAAGTCACCAGGGGGCTTGGTTTTATGAGAGGGGAATCTCAGCCAAACTGGTTGAAAATGCTGGGAAAAGGTCTTGGGGTAAGCTCTCGTGAGAAAGAGGGGAATGCCTTGTTGGTTAAGTTTAGGTGCTAGAAAACATTATGATTTTTATATATAACCATTTGTTTCCAATATTCTCACTCTCTATCATTTGAATCTCTGTTCTTTGATAATAAATTTATTCTCAATTTCACTATATACATCGAAGTGCTGTGTATTAAGTAGAGTGGGGATCCTGATTTGAGTCGTACAAGGTGGTGTGTGATGTTCCTATGGGAATAGTGGATTGAAGAGTTCTCTGTGTGTTCAGTGGAACAAGGGCTGCAGAGCTTTGCATCAGCGGGAAGCTCTCTGGTACAATGGGAATTCTCTGCTGGCCACTTCCAGCTGGAATCCATGCACTTTATGTTGCCTGAGTGGCGCAAAGTGAATGGATACCAGAAAACCTGGGCCTCCTTCTTTTTAAATGTAATACCTAAGTAAACACAACTGTACCTGCTGACCTTCAATCTGTCCTTTATTAGCTGGTGAGGGTCTGGTAGACTTTACCAAAGTGGGTTTCAAGGAGTTAGCTGAAGGAGAAGGAAGTGGATGGGGGGAAAGGATATTAGCAGGGGGACCTGGCTTGCTTGCTAGCCTAAAAGGGCACATCTTCAAGCTAGAGAGCATGGCCAGGCCTCAATGGCTCAAAATTATGATGTAGTTTGTAGAATCAGCTAGTCAGGGGTGCCCCTTTTTTGGTGTATTAACATATCCAATCCCTGCTGCTCAGAGCCAGGCAGGATGGCTTTGGTGCCACACGTCTGGACAGCACCATTCCACTCACTCAGGTAAGCAGTAAACAAAACCCATCTATGCAGGTGGACCCCTGTGCCCATGGGGAGCCCCATGGTCAAAACCTAAGGGAGCAAGTAATTAAATAAGTGAAGTGCCTTCACCCGCTAAGGGCAGGATTTGACCTAAACTGGCAAAATGAATTATGGTTGTTTAAATTAAATGTAACTGTAAATATTTCTACTGAGCAGTTCTAAAAGCAAAGTTTACAAATGAAGTCATTTCTGCACTTCCCAACCCATTTTATGATTTGTTTGAAGTGTGTATACTTAAACAAAGTTGCTTACTTCTCAGAAACTCTTTCCTCTTTCTATAAGTAGACCCATGAAGCAGAAATGGTGACTACATACAACATGATCTCCACACCCTTAGAGTTTTACAGCAGTACCAGTACTTTGGTCTTATTCAATTGTTTGCTTATGCAGTAGGTGTGGGTCTCTAGTTTTGATAATCATTTATTAACTATTTTATGGCTGCTCAGGCGGTCTACAATTAGACCTTTAAAGGCAACCAGGAATTATGAGCCCAGGCTTGTGAGATGCCCAGCACCCTCAATTCTCATTGAATTTAAATGGGAATTGAGAGCATATAGCACATCACAGGGTCAAGTCCCACATGATGAACATCCCAAAGAGCAAAGGAAAGAGAGGCTTTCAACTTAGCTTTCATTTCTTTTCAGGTCTGCCAAAGGATCTGGTTAATGGCTCCTCTCAAAAGAAACTTTCCAGAATTTATTAGGGGAGTAACATCACAGCCACAGTGGAACATGGAACTACCAGTCACCATATGTGGAGCATGGAGTGAGGTTATGCAGAGGAAGAATGGTCCAATGTTTAAGGCACTTTCTTGGTGCTCAGGAGACCTGGGGTCATTTCCTGGCTCTACTATAGGTTTCCTGTATGACCTTGGGGAAATCACTAAGGGTATGTCTACACTACAAGAGTAGTTCGATTTTACGTAAAGCCAATTTGTGGAACCGATATTACAAACTCGAACGTGTGTATCCACACTAAGGACAGTAATTCGACTTTGTGAGTCCACACTAACGGGGCAAGCATCGACATTGGAAGCGGTGCACTGTGAGTAGCTATCCCAGAGTTCCCGCAGTCCCCACTGCCCATTGGAATTCTGGGTCGAGCCCCCAATGCCTGCTGGGGCAAAAAATGTGTCGAGGGTGGTTTTGGGTAACTGTCGTCATTCAACCCTCACTCCCGCCCTCCCTCTGTGAAAGCGCTGGCGGGCAATCAGTTCGCGCACTTTTCTGGTGATTGACAGCGAGGACGCCACAGCACCGCAAGCATGGAGCCTTTTGGCTGCTTAAAGCTTAATTTACAGCAGTGCCCTCCTTTCACGTTCCAAGCAATGCTCCTAGCGTTGGCCAGTACCTGCTGCCGGCGATCCGGCCAGCATGAACTCTGCCCCTGTCCCACCCGCATCGCGGCTGTCCCCGGGAAAGATCCCTGCACGCTGCCGGCGAACTGCTCAGCATGAATGGTTCGCCTCCCTGCCCCCACCGCGTGGCTGTAAACCACTGGTTACAGTTATTTAAAGGAACAGGCAATCAGTCCCCATACTAAAATTCCCCTAATTCAAACCAGGTCACCATGAGTGATATCACTCTGATGAGAATTATGGAGACAGAGAAAGACCGCATGCTGCGTAAATGCCAGCAAACACCAGGGCCGTATGCCGCCATACTTTGCCAGGCAATGATACCGGAGTACCTGGTGCTAGCCTGGCGCGGAAAAGTTTCCTACCATGGAGGAGGCAATAAGGCCGCTCTCTCCAGGAACCTGATGCAAAGGCTTTCACATTACCTCCAGGAGAGCTTTGTGGAGATGTCCCAGGAGGATTACTGCTCTATCCCCGGACATATTGACAGAATTTTCCAGTAGCTGCACTGGCAACAACTAAAAAGTAAAGTGCCTAGGGCAAACTAATCATTAAAAACCCATTGCTAACATACCATGCCTATTCTATTCAAAATAAATGTTTAAAACACTTACCTACTGATCCTTCCCCTGATTCATGGTCCGGGATACCGCCTTGGAAGGGTTTGTAGGGGATCTCCGTGAGGGTGATGAAGAGATCCTGGCTGTTGGGGAAATCAGCGTTGAAAGCGCTGTCGACTGCCTCGTCCGCCTCATCTTCCCTGTCTGCGAACATCTCTGAGGAAGCGGCCATCGACAATACCCCATCGTCAGAGTCCACGGACAGTGGTGGGGTAGTGGTGGTGGCTACACCTAGAATGGAATGCAGTGCCTCATAGAAACGGCATGTCTGGAGCTGGGATCCAGAGTGTCCATTTGACTCTTTGGTCTTCTGGTACGCTTGTCTCAGATCCTTGATTTTCACGTGGCACTGCGTTGCATCCCGGCTGTATCCTCTCTCCATCATGGCTTTTGAGATCTTCTCGTAGCTCCTGGAGCTATTAGCGTCGAATTCCGTCCACACTAACCCTAATTCGACATGGCCATGTCAAATTTAGCGCTACTCCCCTCGTCGGGGAGGAGTACAGAAATCGATTTAAAGAGACCTCTATGTCGAAATAAATAGCTTCGTTGTGTGGATGGGTGCAGGGTTAATTCGAGTTAACACTGCTAAATTCGACATAACCTCCTAATGTAGACCAGGCCTGAGGGTGGAATGCTCAAAAGGAGTAAGGCTTTCCATTGATTCCAAGGGAAGGTAGGCACTTGATGCCTTTTGGGCATTCCAACCTTAGTCTGTCTTTGCCTGACCTGTAAAATGGGGATAATAGAACTTCCTGACCTCAAAAGGGTATTGCGAGGATACATACATTTAAGATTCTGAGGTACATAGTAATCAGGGACATATTAGTGCCATAGATTGATTGTAGTGAGCAGATTAATGCTATTTTTTACTACAGTATATGGAATGGTTTTGTAAATTTGAAAACAATAATTATCTCAAAGGGAATGAAATTATAATATTAATATAATATTAATATTGCAAAACCAAGCTATGCAGTACTGAAAAATAATGCCATTTCTGCAACCCCCAAAAGCTGTCTGAATGTTTAACTGGGTTTTGATGAAAGATATGTGTCAAGCATAGTGAATGGAGCAGGAACCAGCCACCCATGACTTCAGAGGACTTGAAAAGGAAAGGTATATTGGAAAACAATGAGATGCATTCTTAACTTTATAGAAGCCCAAATATGGTTTAAATTTTCAGTAAAGATGTGGGCCATTTCTTGCTTTCTCCAAGCCGGCAAACTCACCTTTTGTTCTGATTCAGTTGATCTCCATACCTATTCATTCTTCCTGATTCCCTGTTTAACCTCTTTCTGACCCTTTGTGGTGAACTAGGTGTCCAGATTCCTTAGGTGGCTTTGAAGATCCTTGCCTATACTCTATCAAAAATTAAAATGTCTCAATGAATCCTTTTCCTGCAACATTCTGTAGGTAGATGTCTATGACATATCAAATGATTGCTGCTGACTTGATTATTCAGTGTGTTCACTCCAATTACAAACCATCATATATTCAGTCTTAGCTATGTTTCCTGATTGGTGGTCTTCTTCTTTAATTTATGTTTATTGTCATCTTTTAGAGGTTTTTATTTTCCTTATGGCTAAATTTTTAAAAAGTCGAGGCCTAGGCTTGTATGCAAATATAATATATGAGTAATTATATCTGGGACTGTGCATGCACTTTCCACATTTGCACATGAAAGTGGGTAAATACAAATGGTGAGGGAAGTTCATAAATGGTAATTTGCCCTGGCTTTGGCCTGATTTTTGTACATAAGTGCAGTAAGTCTGAGTGCAGGATATATGTTTTATGAGGGCACATCTCCCTTTTGAAAAATGGCCCTCTTTGTCCACTTCCAGCTCAGACCCAAGGAGAATTGTTTTAAATGAGGATGCGCACTCATGAGAGATGAGGAAAAACACCCTTTTACCTGGCACTCTGGTCAACAGGCAGCATGGATCTTGCTGACTGTGGAAGTATTGTGTGTGAGGAGGTTTATGAGTCTAGTATCACTAAGGAGGGTGGGTTCTCAGGTTTCTTCCTTACCAGTTTTTACATTCCAGTGAAGCTGAGCTTGCACAACAACGATGTCAATTACCGTTGCCAGTTGGTTTACTTTTCATCTTTATGTGGTATTTAGCAAGCAAGGATTTGTTATGTTTCCTGCTTTAGTGAGAATAACAAAGCTGAAATAGTAATGCTCCTAATGCAGCTCCATTTACGGAAATGGTCTCCAATGGGTAGGAGCGAGGAGTCCGGTGTTTTGGCTGTAGAGTGGGCGTAGACTCAGCAACAGCAGGCTGTGCAGTGCCACTTACTTTCTTCACCCTTCTCAATGTCTCTTTCACCTCTAGTGCCACCTTCCAATAAGCAGGTCCTGTAACTACATTTCTTTTAATCTACACCTGTGTTCTTTCATCCTGATCTGAGGGAATGTGGCCTAATGGATGGAGCACTAGATTGGCATTCAGGATACCTGGGCTCTATGCCCAGCTCTGCCACTGGCCTGCTGAGTGACCTTGAGCAAGTCACTTCACTTCTCTGTGCCTCAATTTCCCATCTGTAAAATGGGGCTAATAATACTAACCTCTTTTATAAAGTGCTTTGAGATGTAGTGATGAAAAGCTCTATAGCAGAGGTAGTTGGTCATTAGTAGTAGGGCTGTCAAGTGATTAAAAAAATTAATTGCGCTGTTAAACAATGGTAGAATACCATTTATTTAAATATTTTTGGATGTTTTCTACATTCTCAAATATATTGTTTTCAATTACAACACAGAATACAAAATATACAGTGTCACTTTCAGGTGACATTACAAATATCTGCACTGTAAAAAAACCAAATAAATTGTATTTTTCAGTTCACCTAATACAAATACTGTAGTGCAATCTCTTTATCATGAAAGTTGAACTTACAAATGTAGAATTAAGTACCAAAAAACCTGCTTTCAATAAAACAATGTAAAACTTTAGAGCCTATAAGTCTAATCAGTCCTACTTCTTGTCCAGCCAATCGCTCAGACAAACAAGTTTGTTTACATTTGCAGAAGATAATGCTGCCTGCTTCTTGTTTACAATGTCATCTGAAAGTGAGAACAGGTGTTAGTATGACACTGTTGTAGCTGGCATCACAAGATATTTACATGCCAAATGTGCTAAAGATTCATATGTCCCTTCATGCTTCAACCACCATTCCAGAGGACATGCTTCCATGATGATGATGGGTTCTGGTTGATAATCTAAAGCAGTGCAGACCGATACATGTTCATTTTCATCATCTGAGTCAGATGCCACCAGCAGAAGGCTGATTTTCTTTTTTGGTGATTTGGGTTCTGTAGTTTCCGCATTGGAGTGTTGCTCTTTTAAGACTTCTGAAAGCATGCTCAACACCTCATCCCTCTCAGATTTTGGAAGGCATTTCAGATTCTGAAATCTTGGGTCGACTGCTGTAGCTATCTTTAGAAATTTCACATTGGTATCTTCTTTGCATTTTTGCAGTGAAAGTGTTCTTAAAACCAACAACATGTGCTGGGTCATCATCTGAGACTGCTATAACATGAACTATATGGCAGAATGTGAGTAAAACTGAGCAGGACATATACAATTCTCCCCCCAAGGAGTTCAGTCACACATTTAATTAATGCTTTTTTTTTTTTAACAAGCGTCTTCAGCATGGAAGCATGTCCTCTAGAACAATGGCTGAAGCATGTGAGGCATATGAATCTTTAGCTCATCTGGCACATAAATATCTTGCGACACCAGCTTCAACAGGGCCATGCAAATGCCTGTTCTCACTTTCAGGTGATACTGTAATTAAGAAGTGGGCAGCATTATTGCCCATAAATATAAACAAATGTGTTTCTCTTAGCGATTGGTTGAACGAGAAGTAGGACTGAGTGGAGTTGTAGGCTCTATAGAGTCTAAAGTTTTACATTGTTTTGTTTTTGAGTGCAGTTATGTAACAAAAAAAACTACATTTGTAAATTGCACTTTCATGATAAAGAGATTGCACTACAGTACTTTAATGAGGTGAATTGAAAAATAGTATTTCTTTTATCATTTTTACAGTGCAAATATTTGTAATAAAAATAATAAAGTGAGCAATACATCACAGAATACAAAATGTACTATTGAAATCGATATATTTGAAAATGTAGAAAAACATCCAAAAATATTTAATAAACAATAGAATACCAATTGAAATTTAACAGTGAGATTCATCGTGATTAATTTTTTTAATTGCAATTAATTTTTTGAGTTAATCGCGTGAGTGAACTGTGTCTAAACAAGAGCCCTAATTAGTAGTAGTAGTAGTAAGTTCTTTATCAATTGATCAGTGTCTATACAGTTGATTTTTCCTGCTTCTCTCTCTCATTATAATTAAACTATTTCATATTCACTAACCCAGACAGTTTCTTGCTAGCCACTTTATTATGGGTTGGTTCTGTAGCCTTAGCTATCTTCTCTAGAGATGGTTGTGAACCAAAACAACCTTCCAAACTTTGCTGAAGTTTGGATATGAACTTCACTTCTGTATATTGAGCTGAACCAAAACCAGATTATTGAATGTCCCAGGCATTTAAGATACTTTTGGACCTAAACAGTATAAGTTGACTCCACATCTAATTTTCACATCTTTTTTGTAGAGATGAACCTGAACCAAAACCTGGATTTAGGTTTGGATGCAGTTTGTAGCTCAAATCTGTGTCTATATGGATCAAATCTGAACATCACCTCAGAAAGATGGAAAAGTTTGGATTCAGATCCAAAGCCCAAAGCCACAAGTTTGGGAGAATTTATATCTGGGATTTTGGTTTGACATCTATAAAAATCCAAAATTTGGATCTATTGTTTTGGTTCTGGCCCTTTAAGTTACATTTCATCTCTAGGATTTATAACCCTTTCCTAGCACTTATTATTATCATTTACCTTTGAGTCCTCCTGCCAGAAATCTGCACAGGTATCACATCTAGTTTCAGATTTCGGTAGGCTTGCTCTTTATACATTGATACTAAGTGCGTCACCCTGTTGTATAAGTCACCAGACTTGTCACATTCACTGTTAATTGAGCTACGTGTTCAGCATTAAGCCGTGTGGCCCCTGAGCTGCAGATATGATTTTTCTATACCTAGCACTTGAATAGCTATCAATAGATAATCCTTACACCCACCTATTAACAACACTCCTCTTTTCAGCTTTAGTTATGGACTAAGGGTCTGGTCCAATACCCACTGAATTCAACTGAAAGACAGCCATTGATTTCTATGGGACCTGGATCAGACCCTAAGTACAGCTCAATTGACCCTTTCACCATTTACGTATTTCTCACTAAACCGATTATCCACCTATTGTGAAGAACAAATTATTTAAATTTTCTATTAAAAATTTCAAATTTCGGGACCAAACTGGTAGGATAACACTGTTAGCAGAACAGGAAAAAAGTTGTAGGGCTCTGAGGATTCCTCAGGTCACAGGTGCCTCGAATGCATTGCCAGAACATGAGATCTGACTAGTACAGCTGGCCCAGGCCCATTCAAGGGAGACTGTTAAACTGGGATTCTTCAATGGCAATATCATCAGGGAAGGGATGGGGATTGCAGAGAGTGTAGGGTAGCTTGAAGGTAGCAATGCGGATCTGCTGAAGGTTAAGGAAAGGGAAAGGATTTGGATGGGTGAGAGGAGGGAGGATGACTAATAGAATGCACAAAGGGTAGGGGAAACCAGGGGACACCTAAACATTTTGGTAAGCTTGACTAAGCCTTAGATCCTGCACCATGTGCATTTTATAAATCAAACTCTAATCCTCCTGACCTTTGTGGTTTTATCCAATAAAGTGTTTTGAGGGGCACCAGTCAGTAAGTGAAGAGCACTAACTTCTCAGCAAGCACAGTAGCCACTTTCCAACTCTAAATTATGGAGCTCCTTAAACACTTTTATTTGTCAAGATTAAGAACCAGACTACACCGAGGAATTACCCCCTATACTTTTCAAAGAGTTGCATGGAATTTAGCCACACAATCCCCATTTGATATTCATCTACAAAATTATGAGGCTATCAAAAGGAACCAATTTATTATGACTCAGGTTAACTTAACAACCAAGAGAGTACCTCCCAAAAAAGTCACTAAAACTGTATTTTGTAAGGATCTCCTGATTTACAAACTGGCCAACCTGAGTTCAGCCAAACTTTAAAGAAACAAATTGCTCCCTAGCTGAGACTGTTCATGCTCAATTTCACCCTTGAGTGAATTAAGAAAGCCAGGTTATAAACAGCTCTACAATGTTATTTATAATGCAAGTACTAACTCAACCATAGCAGCTTCTCAAAGGAGACACTACATTACATAAAAATAGTCACAGGGGAAAAAAAAGATTTATCCACTGATAGTAGGTCATGTTTGCACAATCAAGTATTATGATTAATAAAATGAGAGATCATTTTGAATCTCTCTCATCCACTCAGCCCTCTCTCATCACGTTTAAGAAGTACAGTAAAATCTGAATCACAGAGATAAGACATCTTGCAGAAGGAACTTCAGGCAGTAAAATACTGGAAGAAATCATTTTCTTTTGAGGTAGTATACTGATTAGACAGAATCAGAGTTGAGAGGAGGGAAAGTGGAAGCAGAAATACAAAGAGACTGGGGGGAAAAATGAAGGAATGACTTTATTTTATGTGTACTTACCATGTACACAATAGGATTTCAGAATGAAATGGGCTTGTTTTTACTCATGGGGAAAATATCTAGATAGCAGTCCACTAAGGTGTTGATTTAGCCAGATACTTAAGCATGTTAGTCCTTGGGTCCCTTTGAAAAAAATGCAGCTTTATTCTCCCAAAGCTTGGGTACTAAAGTTTGAATTATCTCCTTTTATTCCAAAAAGCTTGCAAAAGGGCTCTGAGGATTCCTCAGGTCACAGGTGCCTCGAATGCATTGCCAGAACATGAGATCTGACTAGTACAGCTGGCCCAGGCCCACTCAAGGGAGACTGCTTCAGGAAAATCAAGACCCACATTCTCGCCTTGAACATTGTAAAAACTTTTGGGCCAAATTCTGGCTGCTTTGTGCAAACGTGCAAGCCGGGGAAGAGGGAACTTCTACACTGCTTCCCCAAATATAGCCCTACAGGACCCAGGCACTATACAGAACTAGTAAGTTTAAGTGCTAGGCTGTGACAGTGTTGACAACACACAATTTTATTGCAGGGGGAATTCACACTGCTGCTTTCTGCAGCATGTGTAGGAAGCAATATTCAGTGCATGCTTCCAGCATTACCCAAGGCATTCTGCTTGGCTCTGCCTTGGACAGGCATGATGCTTCACTATAACTCCATTTGGTTGCTACAGCTCTACCCAGCAGTAGAGCTCCAAAGGAAAGCAACATCCCATTTCGACCCTTTGTGTGTTGTCTGTTAAATGTCACTTCTGCTGAAGATAGAGGAGGGAGTGAAGTGGGGATAGCAAAGTCTGTTCCGATGTTGTACCATGTCTAAATGCCTTCACTATATTTGTGGCACAGTTTTCGGGCATGGGCAATGCACTTGTACATCATGTGAATCAAATGGCTTGAAACGCTGCACAATTAATTTGGCTGTTTAGGTGCTGGGGATTTAGTTCATCTGCCCTGTGATACATACTTTGCTTTGGACAAAAAAGTTTAGGGGTTGCATCAAAACATTATATACATCCCATTAACCTCACTCTCTGCCCAAACCAACCCCTGGGTCCAATTCTGCATCTGATTAGTGTGGGCAGACAGACATGCAATGTTTAGATTCATAAATTCAAATTAGATGCTACCCTTTGAAAATTTGATCTTTTAATATGAATTTGTTACTGCACATCAAATGCTGAAGCAGAAAAGTTTATTTTTATGTCAGTTTATTCACCTAATAGGTTTCACTATAACCCTGGGTATGGTTTGGTTTATTGCACCAGTAATACATATTCCTTTAACAATTATTCATCGAATTAGGCTCCACATGTAAGTGTGATATTGTCTCAGAAATTAAATACCTGGCTGTGATATTACCCAGGGTACAATCTGGTCTGTTGAACAGCTGTGTCCCCTTAGTTCTTCAATCTAAGGTGCCTTTTACACTGTTTCTCTGAGAGAGCAACCACTCCTGGCCTGCTCACACACAGCCTCTAGCATTTAAATCAGTTCCAGCTGAGTTATAAGTGCTCTAACCAGTCACTCCTAAATTATATTGCAGAGTGACACCAGCAAATTCCCAGTCCCAGACTTGTCCCCAGAAATGTGTGTCTTGTACTGCCCACTACCCTTCTGGACAGTACAAGTTCATATAAAGTCCACCATTTCATTATAGAAAATGATATACACAAACCCTGTTCTCTCAAATGGCGTTTCCCAAACAAACACACTGGCTTAGATAAAACAATGAAACAAGTTTACTAACTAAGAAAGATTTTAAATGATTAAATGTAATGAGGCATAAAAGTCAGAATTGGTTACAAAGAAATAAAAGGTAAAACACAAACTAATACCTAACTTAACAAGCTAAGTGAATTCAAACAAAATGCCTCTGAATATTTCCCTAGGATCTCTCCCCAGTCCAAAGCTGTTTCCTTTGATTTTCATGTGTTGTCTATGTTGTGAGTAAAGACGAAGGGAGAGAGAATCCTCAGGTTTTTTTCCTCCTCCTTATAGCAGTTCTCTTCTTTGAGTATCATCTCCAGCTGAGGTTCACAGAGGACAGAAAGTTTGTTTGCACATGAACTCCCAACCGTTCTTTTGCCAAGATGTAAATTTCTCCATCACACACTTCTTCCTGCCAAAGAATGGCCACTTAACAGGCGATAGTGCGTTTGATTATGTTGACACCTGGCTGAGTCACCAGTTTGTCTTTTGTCTCGGAGGAACTGGTTTGTGCCTGCTTTTCTAAACTTGGAGCATATCTCAGTGAAGTCATGCAGTAGAATCTTATAACTTTACATACAATGTTGCCACACATTTTACCAGGACAGTAATAATAGGCACATTTTGAGTTTTCAAATGATACCTCACAAGGCATACTTTGTACAAAATCTATGATAGTTTTGTAAAAAGGGTGAACATGGGGATACAGACTGCCACACTGTCCATGTCAGAGTGAGAGAACATGAGCTGAATTAGTATACCTAGTGGGGAAATATTCTTGGAATTCTATTGGAATATTTCCAATATATATAAAATGTAAATATGTATATATCCCTTCATAATTCTGTCTGTTATAACTTTTGACTAGGGTATGTATATTAGTTAAAATACTTAAGTGTAATGATTGAACTATTATTTGTAATACATGTTTAATCCATATTATGCGACAAGAAAAGGAATGGGGAAAGCACACATGAAATACTTCTGCCTTAAATGAATTCTGTTGAAGATAAAATTATTAAAAGAAGACAGAGGTCAAGCAAGTGGAAATCACACTGCTCTACAGCCAAAATGCTTCTGAAATAAATGTAGTCAAACTTCACTAATTCTGGGTCACTGAGAACGAAAATGATGCTTAAAATTGTTGATTGGCTCTAGTTTTCAAGATATGCTATTGGGTCAGTATATACAACCCTTGACTTGGGAATGGCGGAGGATAAGTGATTTATAAAGGGAAGGGATCTCAATGTAAACCAGAAATGACTAAAATACATCTTTGATTGGATCTATGAATAAATCTATGACTGGGTTTGGACAGTACTTGCTGTTTAGGCAAAACAATGAATGATGCAATCTGAAGCTGGTATTGTCTCATACATGATATGAATTGCATCATGTTATTCCTAGAAGTCATGGATGATGTAATTATAACAAAGCTGACATCATTCTGCTGAACAAATTGCCCTATATCAGCTCTAGAAATCATACAGTGTCGTGCTCTCTTATTTGTCAGTGTTTGATTTTGCAAAGGGACACATTTCTGTTTAGCCAAAGTGAGCAGAGATGCCTCGTACTTGTGTGAACAGTGCAGATAACTTCTGCTATGTTTGTGGTGAAGTGACTTTTGCATCACAAAAGTGCAATATAACCACTATGGTTAAGAAAGCCTATCACCTTTATTTTGGCTGCAAAATTGGAGATCAGGACAAGAGGTGGGCCCCACACATATGCTGCAACACTTGTGCAACAAATCTTCGCCAGTGGTTGAACAGGAAAAGGAAATCTATGCCTTTTGAAGTGCCAATGATTTGGAGAGAGCCAACAGATCATACCAGCAATTGTTACTTCTGCATGGTGCCTCCAGTTGGGAAAGGTGTGTCAAAGAAGAAAAAGTGGACTGTGCATTATCCAAACATTCCATCAGCTATACGCCCAGTACCCCACGGAGAAGGACTGCCAGTTCCTGATGCACCAGAATCATTCTCACTTGAGTCAGATGAGGAAGAGGAAGAGGATGAAACTTCTGGTCCTGAACCATCAATTCACAGGACCCACATTTTCTCCCATCCTCCTCCTCTGAACCACACCTCATAACACAAGGTGAACTGAATGACCTTGTCAGGGATTTGGAACTACCCAAGAGTAAGGCAGAGCTGTTGGGCTCCAGACTACAGCAGTGGCCCTGGCAGGTGATGTTAGGGTTTCCATGTTCCATGACCGTCAAAAGGATCTTGTCCCATCCTTCTTCATGGAAGGTGATCTTGTAGCCTGCAACAACATTGATGGTGTGATGGCAGCCCTCAACATCGTTCACGATCCAGATGAGTGGACTGTTAATTGATTCACCGAAGACAAGTCTTAAAGCTGTTTTACTGCATAATGGCAATGTTTTGCCATCAATTCCAGTTGGTCATGCAGTCCATATGAAGGAAACCTATGACAACATGAAACAACTTTTGAGATGCATAAACTATGACCAACATCAGTGGCAGCTTTGTGGTGATTTGAAGGTTGTTGCTCTCTTGCTTGGTCTGCAGACTGGATACACAAAGTACTGCTGTTTTCTCTGCGAATGGGATAGTCGTGCAAGAGATTCCCACTACATCAAGAAAGATTGGCCACTCCGACAGTCATTGGAGCCTGGGAGGAAAAGTGTTCAGCATCCACCACTTGTTGAATCAAGGAAGATTTTGTTACCACCCTTACACATCAAGCTGTGTCTGATGAAGAACTTTGTCAAGGCCATTGACAAAACACAAGCAGCTTTCAAGTACCTCCGTGGAAAATTTCCGCGGTTAAGTGAAGCTAAGATAAAGGAAGGTGTCTTTGTTGGTCCTCAGATTCGTGAACTTCTTCGAGATGATGCATTTGACCATGCACTGCGTGGCAAGGAAAAGACAGCATGGAAAGCCTTCCAGTTAGTGGCAATAAATTTTCTCAGAAATAACAAGGCAGACAACTACAGGTTGTTGGTGGAAAACCTCCTCAAGGCATACAAAAGCCTTGGTTGCAATATGTCACTAAAGATACATTTTTTGCACTCTCATCTAGATTTTTTTCCACCGAACTGCGGAGCAGTGAGCGACGAGCACGGCGAGCGATTTCACCAGGACATTGCAACAATGGAGAAACGCTATCAGGGCAAATGGAGCCCATCAATGCTTGCAGACTATTGCTGGACAGTGACGAGATGCTCCATTTAATGAATACAAGAGACAAGCCAAGAAGCGCCGAGTAGACACTGAATAGGACTAAACTATGTACATAAATTTTTTTGCCTTTTGTTTCATAATAAATTTTATTTATATAACCCTTTTGCTGATTTTTAAAGTGTTACATAAACAGGACAGGTGAAATATTATCATGTAAATCAACCATAAACACATGAAAAGACCTAGGTTTACAATTTATGATTAAAACTCTACTATCTACACAATATACATAGACATAAAATGTAAAAACTTAAATATCTTAGAAACAGTAGCCAATCAGTTGTTTTAATTGTCATATTTGAATTCAGCACATCAAAATACATAATAAATAGCACATTTTATCTCTGAAGCAGACGACTTCTCAAAAATTGTAGACCAGTGTTATGAGAAGATCTGAAGGGAACACCTGAGAAATTAAGAAGCAATGAAGAATACACAGATCAGAAACTGAATGATTAGAAAAATGGACTCAGCAATCTGCCACCAAGACAAAAAAACAGGATACTATTACCTTCCAGGAATGAGAACCAGGAATGTGGCATACAAGAGAAGGGCTCATGAAGACTGCAGGAAAGAACCCACTGATTCTCAACTAACTTGGTGACAATTATATAGCAACTGGGGACATAACTGACCTAGAAGGACTATAGCAACCAGGGCTGGGAAATGAAGGCAAGACCAGAAAATAATTTTTCCATAGACCTTTCAAAAAAGAGACCAAAGGTAGGCGAAGATTGAGGATGCAATGTTCTGGCAGTGAACCACAAGCTCAAGAAATGGTGGAGGATGTAAGAGTTTGAACTGATGGAACCAGGGGTGAAAGTAAGTCAGGACACTTACCGGTATAGGCAGGGGCCTCTGGCCCCCGGAAGGGGCGGGGCCTTGGGTGGAAGGGGCGGGGCTGGGGCCAGCATCCCCAACCAGCTCTTCCAGGCCCTCTGGCCCGTGCTGCCCAGGACTCCTGTGTTGATTTAAAGGGCCTCGGGCTCTGGACACTGTTGCTGCGCTAGCCCTTTTAAATTGGCCACAGGGCAACTGCTCCCTTTGCCCCCCCTGCCTGTCGGAGACTGCGGGGGTGGGGAGGTCAAAGGGGCAGGGACATTAAAGCTGCAGTGCTTTAATGTGGGCGGGGTATGGGCTGGTGTGGGTTCTTACCGGCCCGTACCAGCTCACTTTCACCCCTGGATGGAACAGTGGTTTTCTTTCTCTGGACAAGGGGTTGTTTTGATTTGAACAGTCTTATTCAAAGAGAAAGGCGAATTTGCCTTTTGTAGAGGCACCTCTATCCAGAATATTTTAACTCTTTTATGGATGAATCCTGCTACTATAATGAAGAGGAAAGCTGGAAAATATACCCGGCATATGGGACAAAACATAATTCTGGTGCTACCTCATTAACATCACTTTGAAGCACCAAAGTTCCTTACAACATTGTTAGAGTGCTGGTCCTTCAAAGTGACGTATTATAGCTGGTACCAGGGGCAGCACTGGAAGTGCAAAACTGATTTCTTAGGCCTGGTCTACACTAGGAGATTATGTCGAATTTAGCAGCGTTAAATCGAATTAACCCTGCACCCGGCCACACAACGAAGCTCTTTAGTTCGACATAGAGGTCTCTTAAATTCGATTTCTGTACTCCTCCCCAATGAGGGGAGTAGCGCTAAATTCGACATGGCCGTATCGAATTAGGGTAGGTGTGGACGGAAATCGACGCTAATAGCTCCGGGAGCTATCCCACAGTGCACCACTCTGTTGACGCTCTGGACAGCTGTCCGAGCTTGGATGCTCTGACCAGCCACACAGGAAAAGCCCCGGGAAAATTTGAATTCCTTTTCCTGTCTGGGCAGTTTGAATCTCATTTCCTGTTTGGACATCGTGGCGAGCTCAGCAGCACTGGCAACGATGCAGAGTTCTCCAGCAGAGGTGACCATGCAATCTCAGAATAGAAAGAGGGCCCCAGCATGGACTGATCGGGAAGTCTTGGATCTGATTGCTGTGTGGGGCGATGAGTCCGTGCTTTCGGAGCTGCGATCGAAAAGACAGAATGCAAAGATCTACGAGAAGATCTCAAAAGCCATGACAGAGAGAGGATACAGCCGGGATGCAACGCAGTGCCGCGTGAAAATCAAGGAGCTGAGACAAGCGTACCAGAAGACCAAAGAGTCAAACGGACGCTCCGGATCCCAGCCCCAGACATGCTGTTTCTACGAGGCACTGCATTCCATTCTAGGTGCAGCCGCCACCACTACCCCACCACTGACCGTGGACTCTGAGGATGGGATATTGTCGATGGCTGCTTCCTCGGAGATGTTAGCGGACGGGGAAGATGAGGAAGGTGATGAGGAGGATGAGGCAGTCGACAACGCTTACAACGCTGATTTCCCAGACAGCCAGGATCTCTTCATCACCCTCACAGAGATCCCCTACCAACCGTCCCCAGCCGTTAACCTGAATCAGGGGAAGGATCAGTCAGTAAGTGTTTTAAACATGTAAACATTTATTTTGAACAGAACAGGAATATTAACAATGGGTTTTTCATGATTTGTTTGCCCTAGGCGCTTAATGTTTTAGTCCTTGGCAGTGCAACTACTGCAAAAGAATCTAACAATGTCCGGTTTACCATGATTAGTTTGCCCTAGGTGCTCTATTTTGTAGTCCTTGCCAGTGCAGCTACTGGAAAAGAAGGTCTATATGTCCAGGGATAGAGCTGAAATCCTAATGGGACATCTCCACGAAGCTCTCCTGGAGGTAATTGAAAAGCCTTTGCATGAGGTTCCTGGGGAGAGCGGCTTTATTGTGTCCTCCGTGGTAGGAAACTTTTCCTCGCCAGGCTATCATCAAGTACTCTGGGATCATAGCCTTGCAGAGCATGGCGGCATACGGCCCTGGTTTTTGCTGGCTTTCACACAGCATGCGGTCTTTCTTGGTCTCAGAAATCCTCAGCAGAGTGATGTCGCTCATGGTGACCTGCTTAGAATTAGGGGAATGTTACTATTGGGACTGCTTGCCTGTTCCTTTACAGAACTGTCACCGGCGGTTTACAGCCACGCGGTGGAGGCGGGAGAGGGGCAGCATACAGGGATCTTTCCCGGGGACAGCCGCGAGGGGGTGGGACAGGGGCAGAGTTCATGCTTGCCGGATTGCCGGCAGCAGGAACTGGCCAACGATAGGAGCATTGCTTTGAACGTGAAAGGAGGGCACTGCCATAATGTAAGTTTTAAGCAGCCAAAAGTCTACGGCTTACCAGGTCAGCCTGCTACCCGAATTCCGCTGTCCTGCCCCGCTTGTCTGATCTCCACTGCAAGACCCCAGGCACTGAATGCGAAGGCCGAAAATTCGACCTTGTCCTGAGTGCGCATGTGATAGGTGCTGTGCATGGTCTTGTTCACAGAGAAAGACTATGTTCATTGTTCACAAAAAATTATCTTTGTGAGGAATTCACTCCCTTTTTCCCATCCCACAGCTGCGACTGTCTCCCGACCTACTCTGGCATCACCCTCCCAGAGGCTGGCGCAGATTAGGCGGAGAAAGAAAAGGACACGGGACGACATGTTCTCAAGGAGCTAATAGAGGAGGTATCTGAGCCTCTAGCTATTATCTTTGGAAAGTCATGGGAGACGGGAGAGATTCCAGAAGACTGGAAAAGGGCAAATATAGTGCCCATCTATAAAAAGGGAAATAAAAACAACCCAGGTAACTACAGACCAGTTAGTTTAACTTCTGTGCCAGGGAAGATAATGGAGCAAGTAATTAAGGAAATCATCTGCCAACACTTGGAAGGTGGTAAGGTGATAGGGAATAGCCAGCATGGATTTGTGAAGAACAAATCATGTCAAACCAATCTGATAGCTTTCTTTGATAGGATAACGAGCCTTGTGGATAAGGGTGAAGCGGTGGATGTGGTATACCTAGACTTTAGTAAGGCATTTGATACGGTCTCGCATGATATTCTTATCGATAAACTAGGCAAATACAAATTAGATGGGGCTACTATAAGGTGGGTGCATAACTGGCTGGATAATCGTACTCAGAGAGTTGTTATTAATGGTTCCCAATCCTGCTGGAAAGGCGCAACGAGTGGGGTACCGCAGGGGTCTGTTTTGGGACCGACTCTGTTCAATATCTTCATCAACGACTTAGATATTGGCATAGAAAGTACGCTTATTAAGTTTGCGGATGATACCAAACTGGGAGGGATTGCAACTACTTTGGAGGACAGGGTCATAATTCAAAATGATCTGGACAAATTGGAGAAATGGTCTGAGTTAAACAGGATGAAGTTTAACAAAGACAAATGCAAAGTGCTCCACTTAGGAAGGAAAAATCAATTTCACACATACAGAATGGGAAAAGACTGTCTAGGAAGGAGTACGGCAGAAAGGGATCTAGGGGTTATAGTGGACCACAAGCTAAATATGAGTCAACAGTGTGATGCTGTTGCAAAAAAAGCAAACATGATTCTGGGATGCATTAACAGGTGTGTTGTGAGCAAGACACGAGAAGTCATTCTTCCGCTCTACTCTGCTCTAGTTAGGCCTCAGCTGGAGTATTGTGTCCAGTTCTGGGCGCCGCATTTTAAAAAAGATGTGGAGAAACTGGAAAGGGTCCAAAGAAGAGCAACAAGAATGATTAAAGGTCTTGAGAACATGACCTATGAAGGAAGGCTGAAAGAATTGGGTTTGTTTAGTTTGGAAAAGAGAAGACTGAGAGGGGACATGATAGCAGTTTTCAGGTATATAAAAGGGTGTCATAAGGAGGAGGGAGAGAACTTGTTCACCTTAGCCTCTAAGGATAGAACCAGAAACAATGGGTTTAAACTGCAGCAAGGGAGGTCTAGATTGGACATTAGGAAAAAGTTCCTAACTGTCAGGGTGGTTAAACACTGGAACAAATTGCCTAGGGAGGTTGTGGAATCTCCGTCTCTGGAGATATTTAAGAGTAGGTTAGATAAATGTCTATTAGGGATGGTCTAGGCAGTATTTGGTCCTGCCATGCGGGCAGGGGACTGGACTCGATGACCTCTCGAGGTCCCTTCCAGTCCTATAATCTATGAAAGAACTTATGGGCTGCTCCCGAGCCGAGGCGGCCCAGCAGACCCAGTGGAGGGAGAACATGTCGCAATACCAGTGAGCACACAGCGAACGGGAGGAGAGGTGGCGGCAGGAAGACCAGCAGGCGACTCAAACGCTGCTTGGACTAATGAGGGAGCAAATGGACACGCTCCGGTGCCTTGTGGATGTTCTGCAGGACTGGAGGCAGGAGGACAGAGCCCCGCTGCAGTCTATCTCTAACCTCCCTCCCCCGCCACAAAGTCCCATCCCCCCTACCCAAAGTCCCAAGAAGGAGGGGCGACAGGGGCCATGAAAACTGTCACTCCACCCCTGCAGACCGCTCAAGTACCAGAAGGCTCTCATTCCCAAAGCTTTGATAAGTCCTTTCCTTCTCACCTCACCCAAGCCCCCTTCCCAGTTTCATCCCCTAACTGTGTAGTTGCTAATAAAAGACAAGTTTCTGTTAATTACTATTTCCATCATGTTCTTTTAGGGGAGAGTGTGTTTGAAGGGGGGGAAGGGGGTTGGTAATTGGAGAGGACAGTCACCTTTACCAGGGTACAGACACGGGGGCAGGTTCAGCAGAAGGTCACACACACAGTGCAGTCACTAGGCACCCTGGTCAGTCTGGGAGGTGGTTTTCATGTTCTGTGTGTGGGGGGGGGCACGTGATTTTGTGGTGGGGGAGGGCGGATAGAGATCTTATGCAGCGGTCCTTATCCTGGATGACAGAGCCACGCAGCAGGGGATCTGTAACCGTCCTCCCCCGCCACAAAGTCACATAGCCCCCACACACACAGTCCCGAAAAGGAGTGGCAGACTCCGTTGAAACAGCCAGTCCACCACTGCGGACCGCTCTAGGAGCAGGAGCTTGTCATTCCTCGACTTTAGAAGCATTCTTTCCATCACTACACCTGCTCCCCACCACAGTCTGCGTCCCGGTTTCAACACTTTACCGCGAAATCCGTAATAAAGAAAACGGTGTTCATTAACAAAGTTCCATTTATTTTATTTTTAAACGTGTATTGGAAGGGTGGGGATGGGGTGAACGGGGTATGTAGCTGGAGAGGATAGTCAACAGTAAGTGGGTAAAGAAACGGGGGCAGGTTCAGCTTCTCTGTAAACAAACTTAATAGTCACAGGTTACCCTGCTCACTCAGGAACCTAGCTTTCAAAGCCTCCCGGATGTACAGCGCGTCCCGCTGGGCTCTTCTAATCGCACGGCTGTCTGGCTGGGCGTAATCAGCAGCCAGGCTATTCGCCTCAACCTCCCACCCCGCCATAAAGGTCTCCCCCTTGCTCTCACAGAGATTGTGGAGCACACAGCAAGCTGCAATAACAATGGGGATATTGGTTTCGCTGAGATCTGAGCGAGTCAGTAAACTTCTCCATCTGCCCTTGAGACGTCCAAAAGCACACTCCACCACCATTCTGCACTTGCTCAGCCGGTAGTTGAAGAGTTCTTTTTCACTGTCCAGGGCGCCTGTATAGGGCTTCCTGAGCCAGGGCATTAGCGGGTAGGCTGGGTCCCCGAGGATCACTATAGGCATCTGCACATCCCCAACAGTTATTTTGTGGTCCGAGAAGTAAATACCTTCCTGCAGCCGTCTAAACAGACCAGAGTTCCTGAAAACGCGAGCGTCATGCACCTTGCCCGGCCATCCGACATTGATGTTTGTAAAACTTCCCCTATGGTCCACCAATGCTTGCAGCACCATTGAAAAGTATCCCTTTCGGTTAATGTACTGGCTGGCCTGGTGGTCCGGTCCCAGGATAGGGATGTGAGTTCCATCTATGGCCCCACCGCAGTTTGGGAATCCCATTGCGGCAAAGCCATCTATGATGACTTGGACGTTTCCAAGGGTCACTACCTTTGACAGCAGTAGCTCAACAATTGCGTTGGCTACTTGTATCACAGCAACCCCCACGGTAGATTTGCCCACTCCAAATTGATTCGCGACTGACCGGTAGCTGTCTGGCGTTGCAAGCTTCCAGAGGGCTATGGCCACTCGCTTCTGGACAGTCAGGGCTGCTTGCATCCGGGTGTCCTTGCGCTTCAGGGCAGGGGACAGCAACTCACAAAGTTCCAGGAAAGTTCCCTTCCGCATCTGTGATTCATCCCAGACCTGCAGCACTATGCGGTCCCACCAGTCCGTGCTTGTTTCCCGGGCCCAGAATCGCCGTTCCACAGCATCAACATGACCCATTGCCACCATGATGTTCACGGCGCGGGGTCCCGTGCTTTGTGAGAGGTCTGTGCCACTCTCAGTCTTCATGTCCTCACCGCGCTGCCGTAGCCTCCTCGCCCGATTTCTCAGCATCTGCCTCTGGAAAAGGTGGAAGATAAGGTGCGAGGTGTTGACAACGGCCATAACTGCAGCGATGGTCGTAGCGTGCTCCATGCTCGCAGTGCTGTGGCGTCCGCGCTGTCACTCACCAGAAAAGTGCGCGAACTGATTGCCCTCCGGCGCTTTCAGGGAGGAAGGGCGGGAGTGACGGTTGGATAACGACAGTTACCCCAAACCACCCTCGACACATTTTTTTCCCCAGCAGGCATTGGGGGCTCGACCCATAATTCCAATGGGCAGCGGGGACTGCGGGAACTGTGGGATAGCTGCCCACAGTGCACTGCTTCCAATGTCGACGCTTGCCCCGTTAGTGCAGACTCACAAAGTCGAATTACTGTCTTTAGTGTGGATACACACGTTCAACTTTGTAATATCGATTCCACATATTCGATTTAAGTACAATCGAACTACTCTCATAGTGTAGACATACTCTTAGACATAGCTTTCCCTCAGTAAGGCCTGGTCTACACTATGAGTTTAATTCGAATTTAGCAGCGTTAAATCGAATTAACCCTGCACCCATCCACACAATGAAGCCATTTCTTTCTAAATAAAGGGCTCTTAAAATCGATTTCTGTACTCCTCCCGGATGAGCAGAGTAGCGCCGAAATCGATATTGCCATTTCGAATTAGGATTAGTGTGGCTGCAATTCGATGGTATTGACCTCCGGGAGCTATCCCACAGTGCACCATTCTGACCGCTCTGGACAGCAATCTGAACTCAGATGCACTGGCCAGGTAGACAGGAAAACCCCGTGAAAATTTGAATTTTATTTCCTGTTTGCCCAGCGTGGAGAGCACAGGTGACCACAGAGAGCTCATCAGCACAGGTAACCATGCAGGCCGATAATCGAAAAAGAGCACCAGCATGGACCGTACGGGAGCTACTGGATCTGATCACTATATGGGGAGAGGATTCAGTGCTAGCAGAACTTCGTTCGAAAAGAAGAAATGCCAAAACTTTTGAAAAAATCTTCAAGGGCATGATGGAGAGAGGCCACAATAGGGACTCAGATCAGTGCCGCGTGAAAGTCAAGGAGCTCAGACTAGCCTATCAAAAAACAAAGGAGGCAAACGGTCGCTCCAGGTGAGAGCCGCGAACATGCCGCTTCTACGCCAAGCTGCATGCAATTCTAGGAGGGGCCGCCACCACTACCCCACCTCTGACTGTGGATTCCGAGGCAGGGGTAATCTCATCAGCCACACCTGAGGATTCTGCGGATGGGGAAGATGAGGAGGAGGAGGAGGACGAGCTTGCGGAGAACACACAGCACTCCGTTCTCCCCAACAGCCAGGATCTTTTTCTCAGCCTGACTGAAGTACCCTCCCAAGCCAGTATCCAAGACCATGACCCCATGGAAGGGACCTCAGGTGAGTTTACCTTTTAAAATATAAAGCTTGTTTTAAAAGCAAGCATTTTTTAATGATTACTTTGCCCTGAGGACTTGGGATGCATTCGTGGCCAGTACAGTTACTGGAAAAGTCTGTTAACGTGTCTGGGGATGGAGCGGAAATCCTCCAGGGACATCTCCATGAAGCTCTCCTGGAGGTACTCCAAAAGCCTTGCCACAAGGTTTCTGGGCAGTGCAGCCTTATTCCGTCCTCCATGGTAGGACACTTGACCACGCCATGCTAGTAGCAAGTAATCTGGTATCATTGCATGACAAAGCCTGGCAGCGTATGGTCCCGGTGTTTGCTGGCATTCAAGCAACATCCGTTCTTTATCTCGCTGTGTAATCCTCAGGAGAGTGATATCGCTCATGGTAACCTGGTTGAAATACGGGAATTTAATTAAGGGGACAGAGGTGGCTGTTCCTACTGGGCTATTTGCCTGTGGCTGAAAAGAAATTCTTCCCTGCAGTTAGCCAAGCGCGGCGGGGGGGGGGGGAGGGGGCGGGCGGGGGGATTGGCCCTGAGCTTTTCGCGTTTGGCAAGCAGGGATCTTCCCTGATACCAGCCACGTGGTGGGGGGAGGGGTAAAGCGATCATCCCAGAGAATTCATGGCCGGAGGTGGGAGGTGTTAGTTTGGTTCCTGCAGGGATCTTCCCTGATACCAGCCACGCGGTGCAGGGAGGGATAAAGAGATCAGCCAGAGAATTGGATGGGCGGGTGGGTTAGTTTGTTTTCTGCTGCTGAAGGTTAACAGGAAAACCGCAGCACTCAATGGGCTTTGCTTGGTATGTGGGAAAGGAGGGCGCAGAAGCCGAAAGACAATGGCTTACCATGGCCGCATGCAAGCCGAATTCTGTTGCCCGGACCTGCGTCTGTGATCTCTAGCAGCAAAGCCACAGGCACTCAATATTAAGAGGCAAAATGCAACCTTGCACAGAAATCACATATGCTATGTAATGTGAATAGTGTTGTTCGTGAAAGAGTATAACCATTGTTCTGTAAAATGTATCTTTTAAAAAAATTCTCTCCTTTTTTTCCCTCCCTCCAGCAGCTGTAAATTTTTCAAGCCTCCCTCCTCCGTCCCAAAGGCTATCTCAGATAAGGCATCGGAAAAAGAGGACGCAAGACGAGATGTTTGCGGAAATCATGGAATCCACCCGCAGTGAAAGAGCTCATCTGAATGAGTGGAAGGACACGGTTTCAAAGTATAGGAAAGATGCCAGTGAACGTGAGGACAGGAGGGACCAATGTGAGGACATGAGGGACCAACGTGAGGACAGGAGAGATGCTCGAGATGAGAGGTGGCGGCAGGAAGATCAGAGGAGTCAGGATGCAACGCTGGGGCTGCTGCGTGAGCAAACAGACATGCTCTGGCGTCTGGTGGAGCTTCAGGAACGGCAGCAGGATCACAGACTGGCGCTACAGTCCCTGTATAACCCCCCCTTCCCTCTCACCATGTTCCATAGCCTCCTCACCCAGATGTGTAAAACGCGGGGGGGGCGGAGGGGGAGGCTTCGTGCACCCTCCCATTCCACCCCAGTGGACAGCCCAAGCAAAAGGCTGTCATTTTTTTAACTTTTTTAGTGGCCTTTTCCTTCCCTCCGATCCTCCTCCCAAACCCCACCCGGGTTCTCTCCCTCTATTTATTATCAATTAATAAAGAATAAATGATTTTTAAACGATAGTGACTTTATTTCCTTTGAAAGCAAGCTGTGATCGAAGGGGGAGGGTGGGTTCCTTACAGAGAATGAGTCAATAAAGGGGGCGGGTTTTCATCAAGGAGAAACAAACAGAAATTTAACACTGTAGCCTGGCCAGTCATGAAACTGGTTTTCAAAGCTTCTCTGATGCGCAGCGCTTCCTGGTGTGCTCTTCTAATCGCCCTGGTGTCTGGCTGTGCATAACCAGCAGCTAGGCGATTTGCCTCAGCCTCCCACCCCGCCATAAAGGTCTCCCCCTTACTTTCACAGAGATTGTGGAGCACACAGCAAGCAGCAATAACAATGGAGATATTGGTTTGGCTGAGGTCTGACCGAGTCAGTAACGATCGCCAGCAACCTTTTAAATGTCCAAATGCACATTCTACCACCATTCTGCACTTGCTCAGCCTGTAGTTGAACAGCTCCTGACTCCTGTCCAGGCTGCCTGTGTATGGCTTCATGAGCCATGGCATTAAGGGGTAGGCTGGGTCCCCAAGGATAACTATTGGCATTTCAACATCCCCAATGGTTATTTTCTGGTCCGGGAAGTAAGTCCCTTGCTGCAGCCGTTTAAACAGAGTAGTGTTCCTGAAGACGTGAGCATCATGAACCCTTCCCGGCCATCCCACGTTGATGTTGGTGAAACGTTCCTTGTGATCCACCAGTGCTTGCAGCACCATTGAAAAGTACCGCTTGCGGTTTATGTACTGGGTACCCAGGTGCTCCGGTGCCAAAATAGGGATATGGGTTCCATCTATCGCCCCACCACAGTTAGGGAATGCCATTGCAGCAAAGCCATCCACTATGACGTGCACATTTCCCAGAGTCACTACCTTTCATAGAAAAACAACAAGGAGTCTGGTGGCACCTTAAAGACTAACAGATTTATTTGGGCATAAGCTTTCGTGGGTAAAAACCTCACTTCTTCAGATGCATAGAGTGAAAGTTACAGATGCAGGCATTATATACTGACACATGGAGAGCAGGGAGTTACAGCAGCTCAGTGATTGCTTTGGCTACTTGCATCACAGCAGCCCCCACAGTAGATTTGCCCACTCCAAACTGATTCCCGACTGACCGGTAGCTGTCTGGCGTTGCAAGCTTCCACAGGGCTATCGCCACTCGCTTCTCAACTGTGAGGGCTGCTCTCATCTCGGTATTCTGGCGCTTCAGGGCAGGGGACAGCAAGTCACAAAGTTCCATGAAAGTGCCATTATGCATGCGAAAGTTTCGCAGCCACTGGGAATCGTCCCACACCTGCAACACTATGCGGTCCCATCAGTCTGTGCTTATTTCCCGGGCCCAGAATCGGCGTTCCACGGATAGAACCTGCCCCATTAACAACATGATCTCCAAAGCACTGGGGCCCGTGGTTTGAGAGAATTCTGTGTCCATGTCCATGCCCTCATCACTCTTGTCGCTGCGCTGCTGTCGCCGCCTCCTCCTCGCCTAGTTTTTCTGGTCCTGGTTCAGCATAAACTGCACGAGAATGCGCGAGGTGTTTACAATGTTCATGACTGCTGTCTTGAGCTGAGCAGGCTCCATGCTTGCCGTGATATGGAGTCGGCAGTGTTCACCCAGGAAAAAAAAAGCGCGAAACAGTTGTCTGCCATTGCTTTCATGGAGGGAGGGGTGAAGCTGTACCCAGAACCACCTGCGACAATGTTTTTTGCCCCATCAGGAACTGGGATCTCAACCCAGAATTCCAAGGACAGGGGAGACTGCGGGAACTATGGGATAGCTATGGGATAACTACCCACAGTGCAACGCTCCGGAAATCGACGCTAGCCCCGGTACATGGACGCACACCGCCGAATTAATGTGCTTAGTGTGGCCGCATACATTCAACTTTATACAATCTGTTTCCAAAATTCGAATTCTGTAAATTCGGATTAATCCCGTAGTGTAGACATACCCCAAGTTTCTTCTTCTTCCTCCTCCCCTTCCCAGCCCATGTGCACCAAATAAAAGCTTATAAACTAACCAAACTGCTTCTCCCATATGGTCAGAAGGTAAAAGAGTGAGAGATACTATTATATCTGTTTTAAAACATTTGGGAGGTGCTCAGATACTGCAGTGATGAGGACCATAGAAGTATCTATATAGATATGCTTTGCTCCATATAATCAGGCATGTTATGCAATCATCAAATAATTAAATTAGGAAGCAAGGGGAAGGTTACGCCATGTGGGGACTGTACAGGAAAATACAAGGGCTGAAACTAAAAATAGAGTAAAAACTACTTACAAATATAGTCTGGAAAGAAATGAAGCAGTAAAATTCTTTTTTATAAAATGCTAGACAAATGTGTAATGAATTGAAAGAATTCAGTGGTTTACCATAAGGAAAGAATAATCTTGGTTTAGCAAAATTCAAGAAATATTGATGAAGGAAAACCTCACCTATCAAAACAATTGCGCCGCTTGGAACTGTATTTTGAAATATGGATAATATATGGATACTATAACTGGTTGAAAGCTGTTCTGTTAACTTTTTCAATCAGAAAATAATGTTTCATAGAATTGAAATGTTTCATAGAATTGAAATAGGAACATATTAATTTTGAGAAATTTTTTGACAGAAAAATTTCAAAATGATTCTAAATCAAAATAGGGTATTTCATTTAGACTTTATCATAGCATATTGTTCTGACTTATTCATTTCCACTTTCTTGTTCATTTCATTTTGTTTTGACTTTTATATTATATCATATTATAATATTTATTTCATTATGTTTATTTGTATATTCAATAACAGGGGTTCTCAAACTGGGGGTCGGGACCTCTCGGGGGTTGCAAGGTTATTACATGGGGGGTCGCGAGCTGTCAGTCTCCACCCCAAACCCCGCTTTGCCTCCAGCATTTATAATGGTGTTAAATATGTAAAAAAGTGTTTTTAATTTATAAGAGGGGGTTGCACAGAGAGGCTTGCTATGTGAAAAGGGTCACCAGTACAAAAGTTTGAGAACCACTGTTCAATATTTTATATTAGATTTTATAATGTAGAAACATTATAAACATTTCATTTTGATAAGGCTGTTTTGATGTTTCCAAAGCAAAATATTTTGGAATATTTTGTTCTGCAAAATATGTCAGGATTGACTTTTCATCCCAATTCTGGACAAAAATAAAGTTCAAAATTGCCATGGGATGGAAATTCCATTGTCTGACCAGCTCTCATACCTTTTATTCAATCACTGGAAGGGGCGGGGGGCGGAAGCCTCACCAATGTGCACATTCATGTTCACTTTTTATTTACTAATTAATGATAAATAGCAATTATTATTATTTGATCAGTGAATGCTCTTTATTTTTATATTATTAGTTCCTCTTCCTTGTTGCCATGATATGAAAATCCCAATAATAAATTAGTTGTAATTTGATTCTTTATAGCAGTGGCTCTCAAACTTTCCAGACTACTGTATCCCTTTCAGGAGTTTGATTGTCTTGCGTACCCCCAGGTTTAACCTCAATTAAAAACTACTTGCTTACAAAATCAGACATAAAAATACAAAAAGTGTCACAGCACATTAGTACTGAAAAATTGCTTACTTTCTCATTTTTACCATATAATTATAAAATAAATCAATTGGAATATAAATATTGTACTTATATTTCAGTGTATAGTATATGGAGCAGTATAAACAAGTCATTTTATGAAATTTGAGTTCGTACTGACTTTCACTAGTGTGTTTTATGTAGCCTGTTGTAAAACTAGGCAAATATCTAGATGAGCTGATGTACCCACGGAAGACCTCTGTGTACTCCCAGGGGTATGCGCACCCCTGTTGAGAACCACTGCTTTATAGGATAAGAAAAGATAAACAAAGCATCCTGTGCCAAATTCCCTGGTATAACTCCATTGACTGCAACCAAGGTGTTAGCTTAAGATAAAGAAACTAATGTAACTAACCAATTTAACCCACTCGTCACATAAATTACTCACTGAAACTAACCAATGTGCTATGTATTTTTATATGATAAGAAACTATGAACCATAAAACTAGTTGATGTGGCTGCTGCTATGGAGATGTGGTACATACCCTAATCCTGCCCACACCCATTTCTGGTTCTTTCTATGTAGTGCTGAAGATGCATTACCTAGCAAGAATGAATGTGGCTTTGGAGAGGACTGGGGTTTGATGGGGGAGAGAGTCCCAAGCACTCAGCTCTTGAGTTTTCTTCTTCTTTCCCCTGTCACAGGACTGCATTTCCTTGACTGAATCTCCTCTTTCTGTCTTCACCCTAAGTGGTGGGCTCTCTGTATCAGTTTGGAGCCTTCTTTGGAAGAGGAATAAGATGGGTGGAGGATTGCAGTGGGAGTTTTATATCTGTATCAGTATATCTGTTCCTATCATACTGGGTGAATATTTTCCCACTTGAAATCATCATGTTAAAATCAACTGCAAACAAGAAAAAAAAGCCAATTCACATGAGTAGTTATTGCTGGGATGCCCTAGTGGGAACTGATATTTTTAGCCTCAGAGTTAGTACTTTGACTTATTCAAGAATGAAGTATATCACCTGAAAAATGCAATTGCTAATAGATTACTGTATGGCTTACTTCTGCTTTAGCAAGATGATGTACTCTCAGTCACAGAAAAACTTCAGGTTGTTTAGTTTATGAATTACAAGGAAAATGACATTAAAAAAAGTAGTGAATGTTCAGCGATGCCTGGCAAGGTGTGCTAGTAGTATAGCTAATTGAAGAAGAGCCTTGAAGAAGAGAGAGACAGACTCTGATGGCAGAAAAACAGGTAAAGGCTTAGGGTATATGCATTGTTACTGACAAGAAGTGCTGTCTTCAGAATGCTGACTAGGCATATTAGGAATTAATTGTGTAAAAGGAATGGCACTCTTAAAGTGTTTATAGTCTCTTATTGGGCCTATCAATGTAACTGATGCTCTTGTCAGCAATATGGCTGTGGCAAAAAAGCCTTGCAAATGCAATTTAAGGTTATCTCAGCCCTTCAGCATCACAAGGCGACTCATGCAGTTTGCGACCATAGAAATGAACATGGTGCTTCCTAAGAGGACATTAGAGATCCGCTGGCACTCTTTGGGTATGTCTACACAGCAAAGAAAAACCCACGGCTGACCCTTGCCAGCCAACTTGGGCTCATGGGGCTCAGGCTGTGGGGTTGTTTCACTGCTGTATAGACTTCCAGGTTCAGGCTGGAGCCCTAGCTCTGGAACTCTCCCACCCTGCAGGTATCTAGTTGCTGTGTAGACATGCCCTTTTTAAGAGTGAGGGTTTGGCCTTCCACCAGACATACAGCTGCTGCCCTCTATCAATTCCACAGTTATTGGAACAAAAAGCACTGATTTACACTAGCTGAGGATGTGGCATCTGCATTGACTTCAGTGGAGCTACGCCGAACAACAACAGATCTGAACCCATGTTTTTTTAATGCTTTGCTACCCTCTAGAATAAAAGCTGCTGTATAAATGTAATTACTGTAAAAATAATTATCTAATTTTAAACACATTTCTTAATTTGCATAGGAAAGTTTTCCTCACCATGTGACCTTTCAGACTGCTACTTCTTTGCTTACCAGAGCAAATTTCTTTAAGACTGTTTTTTCCTGCCTGTAGAAACAATAGAAAATATCTTAGCTGCCATAATACAAATGAGTACAGAAGTGGGAGAGAGAGAGGAAGGATGGGAAGTAGGATGACCTCCTTACATTTTTACTTCCAAACTGCATAATCTAAAATACCTTCCTGCTCCTTTTCCACAAAATATTTTCTTGGGAATATGGGGGAAGAAAAGAGAAGGATTAGAGTCTTCCAAATAGAGCTGGTTATCAAACTTGGGTTCCTGAAGTTAGGTACCTAAATCTGCATTTAGTGATCTAAAAAACTATTCCCAATTAGATATCAAAAATGGCCATTTAGAAGCCCAAACTGGTCTTTAGGTTTAGGCACTCAAGTTTGAATATGGGCCAAGAAATAGTAAGACTGACACTGAACATAAGTGGTTTTAAACTTACTTTGTTGTTGTTGTTTTGGGTCCTTCCAAATATGTTGAATTAGCACTCCACCCCCCCACAAATACAGGGCCGGCTCCAGGCACCAGCCTGGCAAGCAGGTGCTTGGGGCGGCCACTCCAGAGGGGGGCGGCACATCCAGCTATTCGGCGGACGGTCCCTCACTCCCGCTCGGAGCGAAGGACCTCCCGCCGAATTGCCTCCGCAGATCGCTGCTTGGGGCGGCCAAAACCCTGGCGCTGGCCCTGCACAAATAGAGTATGACATGTTTTTATATAGAATCCATCATACAAAGTGGGCCTGCAGTTGAACTGTGGATGCAAATCTGAGTAATTTGCATGGGGTTTTATTTGCATCTGCAGAAATGGCCTTGTTCTTTGCGAAAATAAATATTTTATACAGAGAGATTAGAAAATATAGTTTATGGAGCTAAATACAGCAACTCTCATACAGGCATAAAAAGGAAATATAGCAATGGAGTAGAGCCAAAGAAAAGAGAATTTAAAAGTGGTAAAAATGCACAGGAAGTCCTTAGGACAAATTGTGCCCTCCGTTAAAACTCAGTTAAACCCATTGAAGACTATGGATTTGCATAGGTGTAACTGAGGGTAGAATCTGGCCCATCAAAGTTGATTATTATTTATATATTGTGGTAGCATGCAAAAGCCCCAATTAGGATCAGGACCTTATTGAGCTCAACACTATGTAAACACAAAAGAAGACATAGTCTCTGCTCTGAAGAGTTCCTAGGCCTTCCTTTTCATCTTTAATTTCCCATCTGTAAAATAAGCACCATAATGCTTTTCTTCATCACCACGACATTGTGATGGTTCATGGTTAACAACAGTTAGCTTTGAGAACTTTTGATGTCAAGTGCAATAGAAGCTACTGAAATAAGGACATTGCTGAGTTAATTTGGCTCACAGTAGAACAGTATAAAAACTTCTCTCTTTAATCTGTCCTGTTTGGGGTTGGGTTTTTTTGTTTCTCTGTATTATATCAGCTTGTGTATTTAGACTGAGTTCTTCAGAACACAAACTATCTTACGTGTTTGTTCAGCACATTTGAATTTGTATACTGTAGAGTGCAAAGTACATGCATGGAGCTTAGTAAATAACAAATATCGATAACTCTCCCCAGTTGCATCTGACTTGTGCCTGCTGCTTTTCCTAGTTATAATAACCTGTAAAAAATGCATTGCATAAAGCAGCAAATTTGAAAAAAAACAAAAACAAAACAAAAAAACTGTACCACCGCTATGTTCATTAACTCAAAATGCTGTACAGACACCTCAATATACACAAAACTGACTTTAAAACATTGCAACACATGGAATTAGATGCCCATGACATTTTTAAGAAAGATGAACATAAGAACAGCCAAACTGGGTCACACCAAAGGTCCATCTAGCTCAGAATCCTGCCTTCCAACAGTGGCCAATGCCAGGTTCTCCAGACAGAATGGACAGTACAGGTAATCATCAAGTGATCCATCCCCTGTTGCCCAATCACAACTTCTGGCAGAGGCTAGGGAACACCATATCTGCCCATCCTGGCTAATAGCCATTGGTGGACCTATCCTCCATGAATGTATCTAGTTCTTTTTTGAACCCTGTAATAGTCTTGGCTTTCACAATGTCCTCTGGCAAAGAGTTCTACAGATTGATTGTGCTTTGTGTGAAGAAATGCTTCCTTTTGTTTGTTTTAAACCTACTGCTGCCTATTAATTTCATTTGGTGACCCCTAGTTCTTGTGTTATGAGAAAGAGTAAATAACACTTCCTTATTTACTTTCTGCACACCAGTCATGATTTTATTGCCCTCTATCATAGCCCCCCTTAGTCATCTCTTTTCCAAGCTGAAAAGTCCCAGTTTTTTAAATCTCTCCTCATACGAAAGCTGTTCCATACCCCTACTCATTTTTGTTGCCGTTTTCTGAACCTTTTCCGATTCCAGGATATCTTTTTTGAGATGGGGCAACCAGATCTGCACACAATATTCAAGATATGAGCATACCATGGATTTATAGGAAGGCAATATGATATTTTCTGTCTTATTATCTGTCCCTTTCTTAATGATTTCCAACATTCTGTGAGCTTTTTTGACTGCTGCTGCCAGGGCCGGCTCCAGGCACCAGCCCTCCAAGCATGTGCTTGGGGCGGCACCTGAGGGGGGCGGCGCTCACCCAGGGAGAACGGGGCCGCGGCTGGGTTCTCCGCCCTCCTCCCGGCGCTCCAGCCGGTCGGGGAGAGCGGGGCCGCGGCCAGGATTGCCGCCCTCCCGCTGGCGCTCTGGCCAGCCAAGGAGAGCGGGGCCGTGGCCGGGTTCTCCGCCCTCCTCCCGGCGCTCCAGCTGGTTGGGGAGAGTGGGGCCGCGGCCAGACTCGGCGCCCTCCCGTGCCACGCTTCCCGCTGGGAGCCAGGGGGTGGCGGGAAGCTTTTTTGCCTGGGGCGGCAAAAAAGCCAGAGCCGGCCCTGGCCGCTGCACATTTAGTGGATGTTTTCAGAGCACTATCCACAATGACTCCAAGATTTCTTTCTTGAGTAGTAACAGTTAATTTAGACCTCATATTTTATATGTATAGTTGTGATTATGTTTTCCTATGTGCATTACTTTGCATTTATCAACAGTGAATTTCATCTGCCATTTTGTTGCCCAGTCACCCAGTTTTGTGAGATCACTTTGTAGCCTGCTATGGACTTAACTATCTTGAGTAGTTTTGTATCATCTGCAAATTTTGCCACCTGGCTGTTTACCCCTGTTTCCAGATTATTTAAGAATATGTTGACTAGTACTGGTCCCAGTACAGACCCTGGGGGACACCCCTATTTACCTCTCTCCATTCTGAAAACTGACCATTTATTCCTACCCTTTGTTTCCTATCTTTTAACCAGTTACCATTCCATGAGAGGAGCTTCCCTCTTTTCCCATGGCTGCTTACTTTGTTTAAGAGCCTTTGGTGAGGGATCTAGTCAAAGGCTTTCTGAAAATTGAAGTACACTATATTCACTGGATCTCCTTTGTCCGCGTGCTTGTTGACCCCCCTCAAAGAATTCTAATAGATTGGTGAGGCATGATTTCCCTTTACAAAAAACATGTTGACTCTTCCCCCAACAAATTATGTTAATCTATGTCTCTGACAATTCTGTTCTTTACTATAGTTTCAACCAGTTTGCCCAGTACTTCTGTACCTGGAAAGATAATGGAGCAAATAATTAAGCAATCAATTTGCAAACACCTAGAAGATAATGTGATAAATAACAGTCAGCATAGATTTGTCAAGAACAAATTGTGTCAAACCAACCTGACAGCTTTCTTTGACAGGGTAACAAGCCTTGTGGATTGGGGTGGGGGGTGGGGGGGGTAAGCGGTAGATGTGGTATATCTTGACTTTAGTAAGGCTTTTGATACTGTCTCGCATGACCATCTCATAAACAAATTAGGGAAATGCAACCTAGATGGAGCCACTATAAGGTGGGTGCATAACTGGTTGGAAAATCATTCCCAGAGAGTAGTTATCAGTGGTCTACAGTCATGCTGGAAGGGCATAATGAGTGGGGTCCCACAGGGATCAGTTCTGGGTCCGGTTCTGTTCAATATCTTCATCAGTGATTTAGATAATGGCATAGAGAGTACACTTATAAAGTTTGCGGACAATACCAAGCTGGGAGGGGTTGCAAGTGCTTTGGAGGATAAGATTAAAATTCAGAATGTTCTGGACAAACTGGAGAAATGGTTTGAAGTAAATAGGATGAAATTCAATAAGGAGAAATGCAGAGTACTCCACTTAGGAAGGAACAATCAGTTGCACACATACAAAATGGGAAATGACTGCCTAGGAAGGAGTACTGCGAAAAGGGATCTGGAGGTCATAGTGGATCACAAGCTAAATATGAGTCAACAGTGTAATGCTGTTGCAAAAAAAAGCAAACATCATTCTGGGATGTATTAGCAGGAGTGCTGTAAACAAGACACGAAAAGTAATTCTTCCACTCTACTCTGTGCTGATTAGGCCTCCACTGGAGTATTGTGTCCAGTTCTGGGTGCCACATTTCAGGAAAGATGTGGACAAATTGGAGAAAGTCCAGCGAAGAGCAGCAAAAATGATTAAATGTCTAGAAAAAAATGGTCTATGAGGGAAGATTGAAAAAATTGGGTTTGTTTAGTCTGGAGAAGAGAAGATGGAAAGGGGACATGATAACAGTTTTCAAGTACATAAAAGGTTGTTACAAGGAGGAGGGAGAACAATTGTTCTTCTTAACCTCTGAGGATAGGACAAGAAGCAATGGGCTTAAATTGCAGCAAGGGTGGTTTAGGCTGGACATTAGGAAAAACTTCCTAATTGTCAGAGTGGTTAAGCACTGGAATAAATTGCCTAGGGAGGTTGTGGAATCTGCATCATTGGGGATTGTTAAGAGCAGGTTGGACAAATACCTGTCAGGGATGGTCTAGATAATACTTAGTTCTGCCTTGAGCACAGTGGAACTGAACTAGATGACTCTCGAGGTCCCTTCCAGTTCTATGATTCTATGAAGTCAGGCTTACCGGCCTGTAATTTACTGGGATCACCTCTGGAGCCCTTTTTAAAAATTGACATCACATTTGCTATCCTCCAGTCATTTGATACAGAAGTTGATTTAAATGATAGGTTACAAACCACAGTTAGTAGTTCTACAATTTCAAATATGAGTTCCTTCAGAACTCTTGGGTGAATACCATCTGGTCCTGGTGACTTATTACTGTTTAATTTATCAATTTGTTTCAAAACCTCCTCTAATGACGCCTCAATCTGGGACAGTTCCTCAGATTTGTCACCTAAAAAGAATGGCTCAGGTTTGGGAATCTCCCTCACTTCCTCAGCCATGAAGACCGATGCAAATCATTCATTTAGTTTCTCCGCAATGGCCTTATCATCCTTGAGTGCTCCGTTAGCATTTCTATCATCCAGTGGCCTCACTGGTTGTTTAGCAGGCTACCTGTTTCTGATGTACTTAAACAATTTTTTTGCTATTACTTTTTGAGTCTTTGGCTAGCTGTTCTTCAAATTCTTTTTTGGTCTTCCTAATTATATTTTTACACTTCACTTGCCAGAGTTTATGCTCCTTTCTATTTTCCTCACTAGGATTTAACTTTCACTTTTTAAAGGATGCCTTTTTGCTTCTATCTGCTTCTTTTATTTTGTTGTTTAGCCATGGTGGCACATTTTTGGTTCTCTATGTTTTTTAAATTTGGGGTATACATTTGAGTTGAACTTGTATTATGGTGTCTAAAAAAGTTTCCATGCAGCTTGCAGGGATTTCACTTTTGGCACTGTACCTTTTAATTTTTGTTTAACTAACTTTCTCATTTTTGTGTAGTCCCCCTTTCTGAAATTAAATGCTACAGTGTTGGGCTGCTGTGGTGTTTTCCCAAACACAGGGATGTTACATTTAATTATATTATGGTCACTATTACCAAGGGGTCCAGCTACATTCACCTGTTGGACCAGATCCTGTGCTCCACTTAGGACTAAATCAAGAATTGCCTCACCTCTTGTGGGTTCCAGGACTAGCTGCTCCGAGAAGCAGTCATTTAAGGTGTAAAGAAACTTTCTTTCTGCATCCTGTCCAGAGGTGCTATGTACCCAGTCGATATGGGGATAGTTGAAATTCCCCTTTATTATTGAGTTTTTTATTTTAATAGCCTCTCTAATCTCCCTGAGCTTTTCACAATCACTATCACCATCTGGTCAGGAGGTTGGTAGTACACTGGACCCTCGCTAGAATGCAGGGTTTTGGATCCATGTGTAGTCCCGCATTAACGCGGGGACTGCATTACCATGGATTCCAATGAAGGTAATTAAATTTGGGATCCATGCACAATCCCGCGCTATAAGCAAATTTGCGCTATATAGACGCGTGTTCTAGCAAGGATCCGCTATCTCTCTTCTGCTATATTCTTATTATTTGAACAGGAATTACTATCCATAGAGATTCTATGGTACAGATTGGTTCATTTAAGATATGTATATCTCCAACTTGTGCTCCACTCAAAATGGACATTGTCACACAAGGGAAGGGTTACCATTCGTCTGGATTCCCCCGGACATGTCCGGCTTTTTGAGCTAAAAATAGCGTCTGGGGGGAATTTGTAAATGTCCGGACTTCCCTCCCCCTGCAGACCGCGCCCGGCTAACAGGGCAGCCGGCTGGATGGTGCCACTTACATGGGGCTCCGACAGCCAGAGAGAGCCCCTCCTCCTCTCCCCTGCAGCAGAGATCACTCCCTCTCTCCTTGCATTCGCAGATCGCCTCCGGCAGTCTGGAGCTCCTCCCCCGCTCCTCCTCCACTGCTGCCCAGCGTGCCGGGATGAATGGCTCAGGCCGTTCCTGAGCAAGCTCACAGAGACGTTAGGAGAAGGCTAACAACAAGGGAGCCAGGGGTTCAGAGAAGGGGCAGGGAGGTTTTGGAGGGGGCAGTCAAGAGACGGGGGGGGGGGTCGGGAGTTCGGGGGGGGGCTTTCTGGGGGGTGTGTGGATAAGGTTTTGGGCAGTCAGGGTACAGGTAGGGGGTAGGGTCCTGGGGGGCAGTTAGGGTGTGGGGGGGTCTTAGGAGGGGGCAGTTAGGGGACAAGGAACAGGGAGGCTAAGGTGGGGGGGGTTCTGGAGGGCAGTTAGAAGCAGGGGTCCCAGGAGGGGGCAGTCAGGGGACAAGGAGCGGGGGGTGGGTTGGGAGTTCTGGGGGGGGCGGGAAACGGGAGGGGCAGGGGCTCCTCCCGTCCTCTTTTTTACTTGCTGAAATATGGTAACCCTACACAAGGGTAATTTTCAAAGAAAAAAATCTGTTTTAAGCAAATTAAATTTCTACCTAAGACAAAGAGAGAAAAATGCCCTTGATCATGCAGTTCATCTGCTAAGATGCCTACAGTAGCTTGGGACAGAAGAAGGATCATTACAAGGAAGACATGGCAATATGTTGACTATAGTCAAACAAACTACACATGCATAAACCCCTGCACAAATATCTGGGTGCCAAATCTTCTGCAGCAAAAGGAATTCCATAAGATGCATGTTCCATGCATTCAAGTACATAGAACAAGCAAGACAATCTGCAGCTGCACCATCTGGTGATTCCCAATAATGTTATAAGTAAATTTGTCTGGGACTGCCAGAGAGGGTAGTGTTTCTGAAGGGTCTTGGCTGACCCTATACACCCTCATCTCTCACTGGTGCTGGCTGTTTGGGGAAGGAGAGACAAGGCTCTAGGTCTTTCCATTTCAGCCACCTGCAAGTTCCTCCTGCAATCTGCATCTCCCTATTTGGAGAAGGGGAGAGGAAGCTTTGGGATGCTGTGGGCCTAGAAGGGGAGATAGGAGATCTGGAAGACCACAATTTACCCCCTGCACTCTGTGCTGTAGCTTTGCCTCTCAGAAACACAGCTGCCTCTCAGATCAGTTGCCTAGCAACCCAATGAGCTCAGCTGGGCCCAATAAACCATCACTAAGTGACTGTGCTCCCTGATTGGTCACAAAAGCCAAGAGATCACCATTTTGGCTCTGTAGAAAGTGCACCACAAGAGCTGCTCAATGCATTCTATACTTGCAGCTGTGCTCAACCTGCTTCCTGCACTGGCCTTGCTCCAACCTTTGCCAGCTCTGCTTCAGCCCTAGTCCCTTCCTACCTCTGAACTCCTGGCTCCAACCACTGGCTTATCTCCTGACCATGACTCTGGCTCTGCCCTTTGTTCTGTTCTGACTCCTGGCTCCAATTGTTTGCTTGTCTCCTTACCTTGCCTCCGTTTTTGCTCTGACTATTGGGAAAGACTCCTGCTGTGACCAATAGGTTGCACCCCCTACAACTCAGTGTGTGATACTGCCTTTGGACTCCTCTAGTTACAGCTCCTTTTTAATTTCCCCTCACATGGCACTCAGATGCTCTTGGCATTATGCTCTGCAACCTGGCTCAATTTGCCATCAGAGTGAGCTATTGTTGTCTCCACTCTATGGGCTGCCATAAATCTTATCTGATGTGTTGCTAGATTCCCCGCTGGACTGGGGGGATGGGGACATAGGTACCTAAAACTGTGGCATTGTATGACATAATGTGCTATGGAGGGAGTTGTATACAAATAAAGTTGCACATTCATAAATAAGGATATATGTAGATATGGTTAGAAAATGTTTTTTCCTGTGGAAGCTCTCAATGGAAAAAAAAACAAACCCATTGCAATTCTCTGTGGGAAAATGTTGACTTTTCCTCAACAACATACAAAGTTTTGGGCTTGAAAGCCAGAAAATATGAAGCTTAATTTATTTGGAAAAAGTCAATGTTTTCCACAAAGCAGACACTTTTCAGGAAAATTTTAATTTAGTCAACAACCCAGTTTTCCACTTAAAACCAGGTTTGACAGAATTTTTTTTTAGCCGTTCGGCCTGGTCCAATTCCCACTGAAGATAGGGGGAGCCTTTCCACTGTGGGAGTTGGACTGGGCTGTAAGTGCAGACCGTTTAATGAAGAAAGGTGACAAACATTTGAGTGGAAGCAATGAACATTTTCAATTTACCATCCCATCAGAAAATATTTTATTTTCCTTAGACTCACAACTTTATCTTTGCTCTGGAAAATTATATTAAGAAATCTACTCAAAAATGGTCAGAAAGATGCCTAGAAGATGCCTTTAATGTATTCTGTTTGTCAGAGGGTGGAGATGGATGGCAGGAGAGAGATCACTTGATCATTACCTGTTAGGTTCACTCATAGACTCATAGACTTTAAGGTCAGAAGGGACCATTATGATCATCTAGTCTGACCTCCCGCATGATGCGGGCCACAAAGCCGTCCCAACCCCTTTCCCTCTGGGGCACCTGGCATTGGTCACTGTCAGTAGACAGGATACTGGGCTGGATGGACCTTTGGTCTGACCCAGTATGGCCGTTCTTATGTTCTTATTTTTATGCAAAAATATATATATACTTCAGTAGTTAAAGCTTGTTTGGGTTCTCACCACTTCCTTGGTTCCCAGAGGAAACTGAAAACACTGAAAACCCCAATGACTCCAATAATGTTTTATCTATAAGAGAACACAAAGAATGCTGTTTTAATTATCTTTTTACAGTAAATAAATAAGAGTCTCATTCAGGAATAGTATATGGGGACTTGAAGGTAAGCAAGTCCTCATACTACAGCCCTGGCTTTAGAGGGGTAAAGTTTTGGGTCCAAGTCACTGGCAATGTTCTTTCAATATATGAAAACTGATTATGGTTTATAATCCATGATGGTATTATTGTTTGTATTACCCACATAAATATTCTAGCATCTGTGCATTTCATAAGGGAGCAAACATTCTGTCCATCACATGTATATGACTGCTGTAATAAAGCCATGTTATGAAAGACTATAATTACTGCAAGCATTCTCCCTAAAGTGTACAGCCAGGGTGTTGCACTAATATGAGAGTTCTTTGGGCATATTATATAGGATTAGCAGATTAGGTGGCACAGTAAATTGGGTATTTTCTGTAGATTCTGATTTGTCATAATAATTTGTCATTAATTACTTAACACAGTGTGTGCTAGATTGTGATGTTTATATGCTGCTCATAGTAAAGGGCAATGAGGAACCATATTGCTTAAGGGGCAGAAGGACATCTGGAGCTTGACAGTTGAACTGGGAGGAGAACAATCTGTAACACCCTTTAAAGGATGCTGTACACATACCCCAGCTGTGATTGCTTTTGCACAGCATAGACAGAACAATGGCTCTCAGAAACTATGAAGGATTTTAAAGAGCAACTATTAAAGTTAAATATTTTGAAATCACAGGACCAACAACTTGCACCCAAGAGTATTAAAAGAATTGGACAAGAAGCCCTCTGAAGTATTAATGTTGATTTTTAACAAATCTTGGAACACTGGAGAAGTTCCAGAGGACTGGGAATAGCTAATATTATGCAATATTTTAAAAGGGTAAACACAATGACCTGGGTAACTATACATCAATCCTGGGCAAAATCATGGAAAGGCTGTATGGGATGCAAACAATAAAGGCTTAAAGGATGGTCACATAATTCATGCCAGTCAACATAGTTTTATGGAAAATAGCTTGAAACTTGGTATTTTTGATGAGATTACAAGTTTAGTTGATAACGCTTAATGTGTTAACATAACTTACTTGCACTTCAGTAAGGCATTTTATTTAGCCCCACGTGACATTCTGGTAAAATAAGATAGCACCATACAAAAATATTAAATGGATTAAAAACTGCTTAATTGATAGATCTCACATGGTGAGAGTCCGTGGATCAGAGGCGATGCGTGAGGAGGCATGTGGGGTCACATTCCCCCCCACCCCCCAATTTGCTGCTTGGCTTGTACTGAGAATGCTCAGTAACACTGCTAAAATTGCCTGCCCTCACTTTGCCCCCTCTTCCCCCCATCGGGAGGCATGGTTCGTCTCTGCTGTGGACTGTGTTAATCAGGAGGTCAGACAAGATGAACATAATGATGTCTTCTGGCCTTAAAATATCTCTGAATCTCTGCCTCCTGCTCCCTGACCCCTTATGTTTGACTTATTCCCAGTGGGGACCTTCTCAGTAGCAGTTTTGAGTACAGAGGCTGCAGTTCTAGCCAGGCTTTACAGAAACTGCACAAGATTGGAGAAGGCATCTCCCCCCATAGCTCAGCTGTGTAAGACCTGGCCCCACTCTCGTTCTAGCTGAACAATATTTCAGTAGCTACATAATGACAGGATAGTGTTTATATAACAGTAACATGGAGTATGTAAAAAGAAGAGAGGTTTTCTTTGGCTTTTTATTAAATGGAACCCCATCTTCCACCAAAATGGCACTTAGCAGCTATTTTCTCCACACTACTGCCAAAGAAACAAAAAACTCACTTAGGCCTTTGATTCTCTACCACTAGGTAACCTTGAGTTTTGTGTAACAGAGACATTGTGTATGTCATCTCTTCTATGTAAATTACATTCGGCTAGTATTCATCCAAATAGCACACAAAGGACACAGAGCCAGTGCAGGACTGGGAATGGGATAAGCAGGAAAATAATGGAGAGAGAAGGTGTGGTCCTGGCAGAAATAAACCAAGACTGATTGTTCATGAATTAGCACAGCTTTATGAAGAAGTGTGAGAACAGGTTAGACGACCTCCAAGCAAAGGGTCTAGTATACACAGACCAGATAATTCAGGCTAATACTGATCTAGTTTATGAGGAGTAGTTTGATGAGAAGAGGTTCTGATCCTTAGAGAGATCAAAACCTCAGACTTGTTAGCCTCTGCTTTCCTCAGTCTTTGCTGCTATGGGGTTTTCTATCCTTTATTGTCGGAGATATGCTGAGTCAGTTCCGTGAGCTGAATGCACAGGTCTGCTGAAGTAGCTTGGGTATCACCATTCTGAGTGTTATTTCTTGAAGCAACCCTTCTTTTAAAAACAGTACTACTTACAGGCGTGGCAAATCATAGTAATAATCTCCTGTGGACTGACCCACTGTGTAATGTAATTTTGCAGGTGTACTGCTCCACCTTCAGGAGAAGGCACTTTGGGGGATAATAAAAACATAGAAACACCCAAAGGCTTGAAGTGTCACCTTAGTAGGCTGGGTTGAGTCAGGCACACCTTGTTTTTCTCATGTCTATTTATTACTCTGTGTTTTCTTAGCGTGTCTCTTTATTCTATTGGCGTGCACAATGCTTACTCATCATGCCACTCATACTTCCAAGGCGCTCTGGGTTTTAAGACCTATCATACCACTGTTACACAGCACCCCAAAATATGAATATTCATAAAATCATAGACATATAAGGCTGGAAGACCCTTGAGAGGTCATCTAGTGCATCCCCTCATGCTGAGGCAGGACCAAGAATGCCTAGACCATCCATAACAAGTGTTCATCTAAACTGTTCTTAAAAACCTCCAAGAATGGGGATTCCACAACCTCCCTCGGTAATCTATGCAAGTATTTAACTATCTGATAGCTAGAAAGTTCTTTCTAATATCTAACCTAAATCTTGCTTGCTGCAGATTACGCCGATTTCTTCTTGTCTTATCTTCACTGGACATGGAGAACAATTGATCACATCCTCTTTATAACAACCCTTAGCATCTTTGATATGGTATTTATAAGGTTAATCAAAGAATTGAGTGGTGTTATATCTAAAAGGTAAAACAATATAAAATCACTGATATACTATGTAGAATAACTATCTAAACTACTGAAAGATTATCTAAGGTAATACATTGGCATAGGTCCTTAAGTAATAAGATATAGAAAATATTAAAATATCTAATTCAATATACAATAAAATAAAGAATGTTGCCAAATGGTTTTCTTTAGCTGCAAGGGTTGAACAGGAGATTTCAAATTTTCTAAATATGTTTTTTGTTATGCCTTCTTTTTTGTTGGTTGTTGTGAATATGATGATTAATGATTGTAGGGTTACAGGAGTGGGTCTAATTCATTGTTTAATTCATTCATCAGTATATTTAAGATTTGTTAAGGAGTACTTAGAGCAAATAATAGGCACTTCTTTTTTAATGGAGAGATAAATCTAAATAAATAAAATAAGTGATTTAAAAAAAATGTCAAACCTGTTTATAGTTGATTTAGAGAACAAAGGCATCTGAAAGCAGGGAGAGAAATGTGAATGCAACTTGCCAATGAGTTTTGTCACAAAGAACATAACTGATAGATTCTCCTGCAGTTGAAGTACAAGTAAACAAGTAGGCAAATCATAAGCAAAAGCAAAAAAACCCAACAACCTCAAAACCCCAACCTAACCAACCCCTCCCAGTCCCCACCCACCTGAAAGCCCAGGATAACACCACAACTGCTGCTAACTCATATTGTTTAAACAAAGTGGAGACAGATCTGTGGGTCCTGAAATTTCTTGTACAATTCAAAGCAAGCTGTGTTGTGTTTGTATTCACTCAGAAAACAGCATTTGTTATGAGAGATCTGTATGTTTTTCAAGGGCGCCACCAAAATTTCGCCACAGCTCTCCCTCTCCTGCCCTGCATCTAGCCCAAACTCTCTCCCCTGCCTCCTTCCTCACCCCCTCCCCATACACTGACCCTGGACCCAACCCCAATCTCTCCCCCAGCTGTTCCTCCATATGTTCCTGAACATGCTCACAGTGCCTTTCACCCAGCTCTACACACTGCCCTCCTGCTATTCCACACTCAGCCCCCTGGTCTTCCCCCCACATTGCCCCAAACCCAGTCCAGGCCAGTCCCATGGTCTCTCCATCCCATCCTCACCCCTGCAGTCTCACTGCCCCACACCCAGCCCCAAGCTCTTACCCAGAGAGGCAGTCAGACTGAAGATCAACAGTGTAGTTCTGGGAGCCCCAGACCCCATCCTCCGGCTGTGTCCCAGTGCCTTGTATTCAGCTTCTCCGAAGGGGCTGGGCGTGTTTGGTGCCCATGGGCACTTGAAGGAGTGCCATGGTGGGGAGAGGGGCGGGGAAGCAGGCTCATGGGGTTGCAACACCTGTCAAATTTGGCCCCATCATCCCTCTGTCATGATGGAGGGGTGGCTGGGCCAAATTTCCAGGCCAAGTTAGGGGCCGAAGGGGGGGGGGGCATTTCCCCCTCGTTGCTCCCTTGGCATATTAGTGAATATGTCAAAGACTCCTCACAGGCAGAGGTATGAGTGTTGGTAAAAGAACTCGAGCTGACATGAAAATAAATGTACGTTCCAGATAACATGCAAGTGTCACCTCCTTGGACTTGTTGCTGCTGACATCATAAACATGGGTCTTCTACTGATTTTCACAGAGTGTATCCCAGAATGTGCTGTAACGAGAGGGAATTGGACCCCAAAGCCTAGAATTCCCATAGGCCGAAAAGACATGGAGAAGAGAATGAGAGCTGAATTTGATGATCATTGAGGAGAACTTCTATTAGTAACAACTAAGACTTAATGAAAGATAAGCACTATATTAACTCTCTCTCCACTCCCTTACTTAAGTAGCCAGTGGAGCAGAGACTTGAATGTGGGTTGCCTACATTGCCGGTGAGTGCCCTAACAACCAGGCTATAGATCCAGTCTCTTGGACCCAATGACTATTGTATTATTTGTAGAAAGTGGAACAACTTCAATGGGAAAGATTGAGAGAACCCCACTTGAGTGCTTAGGGCACTTTGATGGGCGTTAGGAGACACGAGTGCAAAGCCTTACTGTATTTCAGGTAGAATTCAAACCTGGTTCTCCCATATCCTAGGGGATTACCTTACCTCCTGGCACAGGTGACGCATGGAGGGGCATAGAGGGACAAGTGATCACCCCTTGCCCCCGAGACAGGGGCGGGAAGGGAGAGGGACTATGTCCTTCTCTCCCTGCGCCTCCCCCTGGCACGTTCCCTGCTCTCCCTGGCAGCCAAACAGGGAGAGGGACAGAGTTGCTTCTGTCTGAGAGAGCCTGGCTGGGAGACAGTGGTGGCCCACTCCCTGCCTGGTCTCGGCTGCCAGGGACAGGGGACTATCATGCGGGGGGAGAGAGAGTCTTTGGCTCACTCAGCCCCTGTCCCTGGCAGCAGGGCCCGGGCCGGGAGCGGGCCACCATTGCCTCCCAGCCACTGCTACCCTAGCTGCTAGGGACAGGGGCCAAGTGAGTGGGAGCACCCTCTTTCCCATGGCATGTTTCTGGCTCGCTTGGCCTCTGTCCCCACTATGCCTTCCAGGGAGAGTGGTTGAACGTGCAGGGGGTGGGGAGAGGTGCAGGGAGAAATGGTCAGAGCCCCCCTTAAAGGTAATAATGGGTGGGGAGAACGTGGTGGCGCAGGGCTGGGTGCGGGGGGTGGGGAGGGTCACTGGGCAGAGTAAACATGGGACGGTCACATGTCTTCCCCTTTAGATTGTGCACCTCCCCCCATATGGGGAGGCACGAGTCATCTGTGCCTGGGCTGCACACCACCTCTTCCTGCATTGTTGTTTTGTGTGCAGCCTGATCTAGTAGGCAGCCTCTGAAAATGCCTACCAGAATGGGCTCTCCCAATGTGATAAGCCGAACAACACATTGTTTGACGACCATCCTGGAGCTTAGGCATGAGCCAGGCACCTGTGTGTCAGAACCTGGTGGCAAGGCCAGTCGCAGAAATTTAGGTACCTTGGGGATTTTATCAGAGGAAACTTAGGTGCCTAGGGAGTTCAAGCACCCTACGGCGCTGCACAGGGATTTGGAAGATCCAAATTTTGGACTTTGGTGTCTAAAGTGGGAGTTAGGCATGCAAATTCCTTTGTGGATCTAGCCCTTGATTTATATAAAGTTTGCTTGACAAATTGATAATGACATTCATTAAGGAATCCACAGTTCCATACTGGGAACCAAAATCACCACTCCAGAATAGTTGTGAATTAGAAAAAGTTTTCCACATTGTGATGACCTGATTTGTTGTGATTTGATTTATTAGCCTGATAAGTGTAACATCCTATATTAAACTCACCCATTTAAACTTCGTAAACACTGACAAGAGAACCACCTTTATTTTTGCTTACTGTAATTCTTCTACGGGACTTTGATCTCTAACATTTATACAAATTCTCAAGTCTGTACTTTATCTAAGTAACCCTCCGGCCCTCCTTGCAGGTGGGAGAGGGGAGCTTAAACTTGAAGAGACAGGATGACATGGCACAGATAAGAAAGCATTATTATAGCAGTATCTCCTGGGAGGACATGATATACTCAATAATTCACATTCCTCCCAGAACTTCCTTATCTGTATTGTATCATGATTAAATAGAAAGCCTGTGATTAATTTACTTATGTTTCTTCTATTGATTGCACCCTCAGTGATAAATAGATATCCCAAATTCTATTATATCTGAATATTCAATTTTTACTTTTCTATTCCTTGTATTATATCTTACAGTTTCATCAACATATCAAAGTGAAGGACCATTAGGGTAAATATGGTAAAAACACACCTTTTGGTTAAGTCATTTTAATTAAAAATTTACCCATATCATGTTCCTTATAAATTAGAGTTTTGAGTTGCCTAGCTAAAGTAAAGACTCAAGAATTGCAGCAATATCTTTGGGGAAGAATGCAAACTAATGAGTGTAGCATCTCCTCTCAGGAGAAATTGCTGCAATTACCACTTTAGTTGTGCCATGTCTTCTTGCTTCCAGGGCCGGTGCAAGGAAGTTTCGCACCCTAGGCGAAACTTCCACCTTGGGGCCCCCCCGCCCTGTGGCTGCTCCCCCCCCCCACCTGAGGCACCCCCCTGCAGCAGCACCCCCCTGCCCTGAGGCACCCCCCCCCCCCCGCCACGGCAGCTCCCCACGGGGGAGCCGTGCGGCAGCTCCCCACCCCAGCTCACCTTTGCTCTGCCTCCTCCCCGAGCATGCCACCCCTGCTCTAATTCTCCTCCCCTCCCAGGCTTGCGGCACCAACAGCTGATTGGCGCCACAAGCCTGGGAGGCGGGAGAAGTGGAGCGGCCGCTGTGCTGGGAGAGGGAGTCGGAGCTGCACATGTCAGTGCGCCGCCGGCAGCCGAGCCCAGGAACGCTGTAAAAAAATATTGGGGGCACCGCTTTTTGACGCCCCCAAATCTTGATGCCCTAGGCAACCGCCTAGTTTGCCTTAATGGTAGCACCGGCTCTGCCTGCTTCAGGTTAAAGCTTCTCACTCTTACCTTCAAAGCCCTGTATAGTTTTGCCCTGTTTTCTCTTCCAGCTTTCTGCTGCTGATTCTGTCTAATCTTCCTCTTCCTCCCTCTCCCTACCCTCCTTCCAAGCCACCCTAATCACTGTGAAGGTTGCCAGTTCTCATGATTTTAATGCTAGCCTCAAGATATTTGGTGTGTTTCTTAAAGACCCAGCTCCTGGAGATGTGATTATGTCATTTTCATTTTTGAAAGGTAAGTTTTCATCTCTTGTGGAAGAAAGCTTGAATATGAACCCTAAAGAGTCCCAAACCAGGAGGCAAATTAAAAGAACCAAAAGCATATTTTTTGAAATCTCATGGTTTGGAAGCCAAGCTCATAAATTTGTGGGGCCTACCTGCTGCTTTATAAGTGCTTGGGCTTGGCAACACTGTAAAGCCCCTTTTGTTTCTCCCATTCTTCGTATCATGCTGCTCTTGAGGCTTATTTAGAAACAGCTCCCATTTCTGCTCTGCCAAAAATACTCCCACTCCACAAAACCACTCCCTCCTATCTCTGGTGCATATACAATCCCCATTACTGCACTGAGTGCCTCATGAGCTTTAATGTACTAATCCTCACAAAACCCCTATGAAATAGAGAAGTATTATCCCCATTTTACAGATGGGGAGCTGAAGGACAGAGACTAAATGACTTGCCTGCAGTCATATAGGACATTTGTGATGAAGCAGAGAATTGAACCCAACTCCCAGGCTTGTGCCCTAACCACTGGACAATACTCCCTCTCATCTTTCCTTTAAAGTCCATTTTCATCCTTGATTCTTTCCTACACTGATATAGCCAATATGCCACGTCTGAAATATTGTCTGGTGTTTGTCTTCATAAGCTCTTTGGGGCAGGGGTCTGGTCTTCTTGTTATTCTTGTAAATCATGATGTACATTTACTGCATTGTAAGTCTGATTCTGATTTCTGTAGGAGCTGAGGAAGTCAGCATCTCCCAGAGTGGGCCGAACGTCTTGTAGGATAGGGCCCTATATACATAATAATAAATAATAATAATAATATGTAACCAATTATCCAGAAGAAGCAGGCTACTTATAAAGTCCATTCTGTAACTTTCTGATCATTTCCCAGTCATCCCTCAGAAGTAAAGCTAATTTCTCTTGCATCTGAATGTTGACATTTTTTTCATGTCAGTATTTTGCAAAGACAATGGTTACATTTTGGGCCTCTTGACCCTCATGTAGTAGAAAAATGATACAAAGTAAGAAATAAGATATTTAGGGTTGGGCCTACTGCAAGTATCGAACGGTCTGTTAGGGAAATAAAGAGTAACATTCCCAGTGCCAAAATCAATGATTTATTAAGTGAGCTATTTGCAAGATATGCACATGGTGGGTATTTGCCATCTTTGTGTTTATCAGACATTATTAAACACTGTTTGTGAAAGACATCCATGGCAAAGGACACTAATATCAGAGACACAGTATATACAGCAGAGAAGAGAGAAGCAACCAGTAGTGTCCTCCAAAAGCAGCTTTGTCAGTATCAAACTTCACAGATGAAAGCAAAAGAACCGTGTCTTTGAGAATGACTCTAACTGAAAGCAAAGTGGAAAGATGGAGATGCTGAAGAGGATCACCTTCTGTAGTTTTCATATGTCAGGCAACGACAAGTGATGTGTCCTGATGTTTGCTGATATGGAAATCACAGTGTCTTCTGACAATTGGGGGTAATAACTTGGATTCAGAGCCAGTGATGGATGGGTGGCAAGGACCAAAAGACAGAATAACATTTGCGATAGGAAAGCCTTTAGGGCTGGCTAGGTGGAAAATTATATACAGATTTTACAAAGGTTAGCAAGACATAGAAGGAATTTTCTCACAAATTTTAAACACATGGCATAATTTTAATTATGCCCAAATGATTTTATTACCCAACGTGGCTATGGGACTTGATTTTAAAGCCAACCAGCCTTTCAATAACATAAAACAAAACAAAAAAACCAAAACAATGCAGCAGCAGCTAAGGAAAAGATTTCTCTTGTGTGGTTGCTATATGAAATATAGAAAATAAAAATATCTTCTTGCAAGCAAATTTGTCAACCTATGATCTTTTAGTGGAACAATTCCATTGGCTTCATCTATAAACGCCTCATATTGGCACAGATGATACAAATATTTTCCCAAGAAGTTATGAGACTGGAACAGAAAATTGCAAATGTAAGGTTGGTATTTTTCTGTCTTTTGCATTTTACCTTATTATCAGGGCTGCCAAGAACGGGTTCGGGCTCTGGTGAAAAAAGAATTTCAGGCCCCCCAGCAAGGGCCGAGGGGGGGGGGAAGCCGGGAAAGCCAGGCCTCGGGCCCCCTTCCAGACCTCCAGGCCCCAGTAATTCCCCCCCAACCTCTTGTCAGCCCTGCTTATTATGCAAGTAGTTCTACTTAAATAAGTGGGACTACTTACAAAATAAGGCACTATTCAATGCAAATGAGGGTTCAGAATCTGGATTCATGCACATAAAATGTGTTCACAAATAGAATAGACACAATGAACAAATGTTCTATTGGCTCATAAAAATGGAGCAGGTAAACACACTGGATTTGTAGTAATTGGGTTGTCCAGCTAATTAGATGAGTTTTTAACTAGATGTGACAAGTAGAACTTTTTGATATTCTCTTGAATACCAAATAATAGCTTTCAAAACCTGATGAATAACACAGCCAATTATTTAATTACCTCATGAGATTTTGAGATAGGAAAGGGATGAGATTTTGGCACTTGCATTCTATTGCGTTTCTGTCAGTTAATAGAACTGATTGAGCACCAAAGCTTCATCTTTGATCTGGGCATGTGGCTTCAGCAGCACTGAAGAGTATCTGAGACAGGAAAATGTTTGACGGCACTGCAATTCAGAATGTTTGGCGGGAGGGATAGGCCTACACCCCAAATCCAAACACCTACGTAGCTTGGGGAAGCTCAGATCTGTATCTGAAGTTTTCAATTAGGCCCATCTCTAAAGATACAGTAAAATAGTATAAATCCTAAACTAAATTGGAGTGAACTGCTTTTGTGTTTCAAGCAAAATGCTGCCAGTACTTTGTCAAATGCCTCCCTATTGTTATATGACTGATCATTTGGAAAGGACCTGTAAAACATTTTGCGTCTGATGTTTGCTTTTCAGTGTGTGATTTGTATGAGACATTTTAACTAGTGCTGAGAGTTTTAAAATACGCACTCTGCTGTATCTGCTGGTTGAAAGGCATTTCTTTGTTCTAAGGTGACCCACATAGCCCTGGTAGAGCTCTCCTGCCTGAACACTCACCAGGCTATTATATTTGGGCCTTGCACACTGGACCAGTATGTTCTTAAGCTTCCCTTAGTCTGAGTAGGCATTAGTACTGGGTCTCTCCTTGACTTCCCTGGCACAAGTGTTCTGTCTGTTATTCCTTCACAGAAATGGGAGTTGAAAGGCAGCTGGCGTAGGCCCCCAGCACCAATATCAACCCCCTAGCACAGTGTAAGCATACCCTTTTCCAGATCACTAACCTCATGGATGCTTTAGAGTTACCATTCCTTTTTCACTGACATGTGACACTGGAAGCAAAGAGACACACAGGCTTTGCAAGGGTTCCCTCCCCATCATTCTTTTCTTTAGCTAGCACTGGAAATATACAGATCTAGACTAAATAATAGACACACCTGTACACATTACCTTGCCTTAGTTTCTTAATCACTCTTTAGCATTCTTTGGGCTCAAGGAAGAAACTTCTAATGAAACCAGGATCCTTCCACTCTCCCAGGCCATGGCTTCTCCTCTGGAACATGGAATCAAGTAGAGTGAAGTATTGTCTCCCTCTCCATCGCTGGTGAGAGACTCTTTCTTTTATAAGCTCCAGCCCCCTTTGTCAGGTGATCCCCCAATCAATCTTGACAGGACATCAAAGTCGCCCACTAGGTGATCTGCTGCTTAGTTACCACTCCCCTACTGTTCAGACTTGAATAACGGACTGTCCCTAGGTGGTAGCCATTTCTTTGTGCTTCATTTAAATTGACAGTTATCAAAGTTTAATGACCTTCATTGTTAGCCTTGCACTATGATAAAATTTTAGTCCAAGATGAAGGTAAAAAAGCAACAGGAAGGCAAAGCCAAGACTTACAATCCAAATGGAGTTTGCAGTCTAACACAGACAAACATAAAGAGTCCCCAATATCAAACAGACTTCATAAACTGTACATAGACAGATTCCATACATTGTCAAACAAGCTATCCATTTTTGTTGCCAAAACATTTTACACCATTCTATTTCAAAGCCTTGCAACATCACAGAGGTCTTGTCGCAATTGTGCTGCTTCCTTGACTTGCTCTGTACTAGTGAAAATAAGTATCTCCCATAAATTCAGCTACTGTAGTTAGCACATGGTGGCAGTAAGCAAGTAATCGTTGTAAGTTAATGCTGTTTCTGAAGACTTCATAGGCAGTAAATCATGAAGGGGCTCTCTCCAGCCAATGTATTTGGTTCTTCACGCAGAGATGCCAATAAAATACTGACAGCTTTGTCTTTTTTTATCTTGTAAAGAGGTAAGTAAATCATCTGCACTGCATTACCCACTACTCTGTAGGGCCCTGATCCAATCCCCATTGATGGCAATGGGGGGTCTTTCCATTGGATCAGGCTATAAAGCAACTTTCCATTTTTAATGCATCAGGATCCCACAAAGCTAGGTACAGTGGGTAAGATGGATTTTTTTTTAAATTAAAGGCATGTGTGTTAGAAGCTAGGGAAGGCTGTCCTAAGCAGACTCTCTGCTGGTATAAATTGTTGTAGCTAATGGAGCTATGACAGTTTACACCAGACAAACACTGGGCCCCACTTATTTCTTCCCAAAAGGGCAAGCATGTACTGCAGCGATGCAGGTCTTCCATTTACAACATGGAGTTTTAGACCCTGATTTAGCAAAGTACATAAGCCCAGATCCTCAAAGGTATGTACGCACCTAACTTCCTGTCACAGGGTCAGCTCGCAGCTAGGGTAGCCTCCTCCTGGCCACTCTGGGACTTAGCTCCTTCTGTTACCATCCAACTGAGCCTCATTTAATTAATCACTGCTTCCTGGCTCCTCCTCCAGATGAAGCCTGGGGAGTTAATTGACCCAGCTAAGGACTTAACCCCACCAGGGCTTGTGTGGGGGCAGACATCCCATCACACTCCCACTGCAAAAGTCTGATTCTGCACAATTAAAGTCAGTGGGACTTTTGCCATTGACTTCACTATAAGCAGAACTGAGCCCTTAATGATTTGCTGAATTGTTGTCCTACTCTACGTGTTCTGGGGAAGCTTGACCTTGGTACAGTAACTGAAGAGAATGAGCAGCAAACTATTATAGTGTAACAATTTTTACTCCCTTAATAACTAAACATTTCTGTTTGAAAAGTTCCCATTTATATTTGTAGTGTCCGTAATATAAATGTAGTTGTTGCTCAGCTATTAAGCTCCTGAATCAGTTGCTAGGTGTGACATCAAAACACTTTTAATTCTACCAATATCCTATTGAATAATAATGCAATAGGAAATTCTTTAGTGAAGTAGAAATGCATTTCAACAATTGCCATTGCTCTGAGAGCTGGCATAACTATGTAGGTTTGTTATGTTTTAGTACTGTATACAGATACAGGGAGGATATTATAGTTGTACAAAAATATTGTATTTATTGACAAAGGCCACATATTAAATAATGCAGATCATATCAGAAATACCAGCTATCATCAGCCTTTGTTGTTTTTCTCAGATTTCAATCTACTCTGTCTGTGCCAAGAGCTTGCAGCATGAATCCTGCAAAGACTTGAGTATGTGCTGAACTGTATGCCCTGTGAGTAGTCCCAATGAAGTCAGTGGAACTTCTCACAGTATGTTAAGTTAAGCACATGTGTCTTTGCAGGATCACAGCCTTACATGCTACATTTTTCTAAGCTAGCTATAAAAAAGAGAGATCCCCCCCCCCAATGATTAAAATAAGAAAATTGAAAGGTTGGCAGGTAACATAAAGGACTAATAAAATGGGGGTCAATTAACAATATGGTTAACTTCTTTAAACCAACTGAAACTGGGTTAAGAAAATATTTAGTTGCTTTGTGGAAAAAGTAATAAAGATCTTTTATGCAATTAGTTTTGTATTGAATGCTATATTTAGACATATGAAGTGTTTACAGGATGTGAAGAATACAAGGCAACTATATTTTCAATACTCTCGCCTACAGATGGGGAAAAAAGCTGGCCCCATTCCATAGCAACTGCCAGCAAAATCAAGTTTGGAAGGAAGGAAGGCTCTTTGGTTGAAGGGAAGGAAAAGAGAAATAACAGGCTTTGGAGCTGGGCTGGCCTGAAGGAAGGACATTGGATCTGAGACGGAGAATATCTATGGGGTGAGCTGGGCAGGCCTGAACTAGGAAGTAGGAACCCTAAGAAGAACCAAGCATGGGGAGAAGACTTGGGCTGGACTTTACTTTGTCTTATTGTTCATTTGTTTGCTAATAACAGGAAAGGGATGTGTTTTAATCATATACAGGGCTCAGAAACTCATATCTCTTTAAAAGAAAAAAGTAAGTCCAATGGGATGAGATGGCAACTGTAGTAGGTATTTTTTTGTATGGTAAAGTACAATGCTACTTGCAATAAGAAGCTGTGAAAAATCTTAAGTCATCCAGCAATAGAGAGATGGCACCACATTCTGCTCCCAGTTACCCCTGTTCTGCTCTTTTGGGATGGAACCACTATGTTCTGTATATTCAAATAATAATTGTTCTATGGAGTTATTTTTAAACCATGATCTTGCTCCAATAAGTGTGTCAATCTACACCTCAAATATTGCTTGAAAATTCCTATTGGTGAGAAATAAAATAACTATTAAAAAACCCACTATCTCTGATTTGTTTGAATTCGTACAAGTCTGTTAATACTTTCATAGAAACGCTGGTTGACCATGAATATATGGTTGCTGCTACTACTCCTGAGGTTGCAACTGCTATTTATTTTTGAGACTGGTGACCAGACCACATCCAAACAATCTAGCATTCTGTACTTGTTTGCTCAAATCTCTTCTGGATTGTTTTAGAACCTGTTTATCACAATGCAGTCCATTTATTGCCCTAGGGCATGATTATTCTAGTTTGGCCTCCCAGTTACTTGTGATATCTTCTAGAGGCTTGGTTTCTCATCTTGCTTTGGATTCTATTATGCATTTCCATCTCTATATATGGATTTTCACAGAGGCAAAATAAAATAAATTAAAACAAATGTTTTTACCTATAGATCTTGTTGGGAAAAATGATGATTTTCTTAGACTATCTCAAGAAAAAGTAGATAGGATGTTTTGATTTTTCTTATATTTAACACCTGAGAAAACTAGATCACTGAAGATGCAAGAGTCCGTTTCCTTCAGCAGTAGAATTTTCTACTTTATTTATTGTCTGAGTGGCCAAAATCATGTTGGGTCCTTCACAGGTACATGTAGAGAGATGTCTTTCGTGTCCAAGGAGGATACTGATGAACATTAGATGTGAAAACAAGTGAGGGTAGTAAATAAATGTAGTGAAATAGGACAAGGGTTACAATCATATGATTGTGTGCTTAAGGTGTGTACATCTGGATTGTTCAACTGGTATTTTTGTGAATGATCTGGGGCCTGGAAAACAGTGTTAAGGAGGATATGCCATGCATAGGTGCACATGGAGGTGGGAGTGGGAAAAGGAAGCAAAGCGGGTGGCTAGGTTGGTATTGCAGATGAGGAGGAGTGTGGCAGGATGCCATATGTAGCTACTAGGGTTTTGCCACTGCAAACTGCTCCATGCAGCGAGGTCCTTATTCCCAAATAGAGTCTTAGAGTCAAATCCTGGCCCCCTGAAGTCAATGGGAGTTTTGCCATTGCCATGATTTCACCCTTATTTTCTATGCAGGTTCAGCTCATGTGGAGCAGCTTGCAAAATTGGGGCCCAACATACTGGGTGCAATTGTATATTAGCCAAATTCTAGCATGAATAGTAAATCCAGGCTTCTCATCCTTGTGACTTAAAAAGTTCCACGTATTCTCTTTAAGTGTTTAGGTACCGGTACTACAGATTATAAAGGCCAACTGCAAAAGCAAACTGAGGTAAGCCCATGTGTATGTACTGAATGCTCCACTGAGGGCCTGATTCTGTGAGATGCTGAATGCCCTCAATCCCTGGGGCAACACATCACAAAGTGGTGTAGCTGGGTAGGGTAAACGCACAGCCAGCAACATCATTGTCACTTTTTGCCAGCCTTAAAAAACAAAACACAAAGAAAAAGCACTGATAAAATGTGCAAGCACCCCCCCAAAAAAACAGCCCAATAAATGCATAACACATACTGTGCGAGTGTCTTCCATATTCCAACATAAGATGTCACACACATGTTGCCCAACATGAAAAGCTTGCAATTCTGTAAGTAAAACAGACAGAAGAGTGCTGGGTCACTTGATGACTGTGTTCTTCTATGTCCTCAGATACTGATATATTAAGGCCAATTTCTTTACTTTTTCACCACATAGCCAAACCAATCCGAATGTGCTAACACATTTGACTGATGCTGAGCTGACTGGACAGGAGCACGGCTCTTTTGAAAATAGACAAAATTCAGAATTCAGCTCTCCTGTCTTTTATGATTTTACTTTCCTCAATTTTCCACCCTTTTGATGCAATTAACTGGTGCAGTTTAGGACTGCATTCCACCAGCCTCAATTTCCTGATCACTTTTGTATTTGGATTGGCTAAATAATAGAAAGGTTCCATTACGTCTCAGATTATTTTGTGATTTTGTCCTAATGTACTGTCCGTTTCTTGCTGTTAATTAGTTCAAGTCAGATCTCCAATAAGATTCACTGGAGCGTCAACTGCTTGTAATCTGCTGCATCCTACTGAAATTTCCTTCAAATGTTTTTGTGAATTTAATCTTGCTCTCTGACATCCCTAGTTGTATAAAATACTCTCTGTTGACAGCGGCATCTAAGCACATATGAATTAATCCTAAAAGGAGCTCATCACTATAGCAATAGGACTACTCACATATGTAAAATTTAGCATATGCTTACCTGTTTTTCTGGACTGAGGTTTATGACCTCCCATTTAACATAATGGGCATTGCAAGCGCTCAGCACTTCTCAAGAAGTGGCCTGCCTTCACACCCATTCTGTGTTTTGAAATTTGACAGTCAACTCAGTTTATTTTTTTAAATGTAATTTAATCCAAAATTTCAATGTTAAGAAAATCAGAAGGAATGGTAAATAACAAAATAAGAACTAAAGTAAATCTGATGTGAAAACATGTGACATGTTTTGTTACAGGGGTTTTGAGTTGTTACTAGCTTTTGTTATTTGGGTCTAAACGTAAAGGTTCTATTTCTGTTTATTAAACGTCTTTTTGATATTTGTATTTCATGTAAATCTATAACTGTGCCCTGGAGTCTTTGTACAAATGATGCTTTGGAAATGTAAATCTGACTAATACCACACCTACCCTTGGCTTTCAGCCCAGCGTCAGAGTTTGACAGGAAGGGATGATTTAATCCCAGGTTGGATTTCTTGCTGGAGGGAAAGTTGGAGGCAGGGCTGACTCCACCTTCTGGTAAAGCATGTTCTATAGCCAACAATTTGAGCTAACATAGGGCCTGATACTGTACCAGATATGGAGAAACTCCCATTGACATCAATGAGAGATAAGTGGACCTTTAAATAAATTTACCCAATTGAATAGTTGTCTTCTGTACTGTTCCTGCTGAGGGAGGCAATGTTTAGGCCTTGTCTACACTACAAAGTTTTGTCGACAAAAGGCAGCTTTTGTCGACAAAATAGTGAATGCATACACACTGTGATGCAACTTTTGGAGGCAAAAATGCCCTGTTTTGGTGACAAAATAAACCCACCCCGACGAGAGTCATAAGGCTTTTTGCGCAAAATTTTTGTCGACAAAGTACCAGTGTAGGCACCATGCTTGATTTTATCGCTTTAATTGGTCTCCAGTTGGTGTCCCACAATGTCCATCTGCTCAGCAGTTTGAACTCCCCTGTCAATCCACTCCTCCCCCTTAGAAGCCCTGTTTGCTCAGTGTGGAGACGTCTCATTGCATCTTCCCAGGTGACCATGGCAGGTTATCGCAGCAGACGCTCTCCCACTTGGACAACTGTGGATCTGCTGGATCTGCTCAGTATATGGGGAGAGGAAGCTGTGCAGTCCCAGCTGCACTTGAGCCGTAGGAATTTTGATGCCTATGGGCAGATTTCTTGAGGCTTGTGTGAAAAGGGTTACAATCGGGACATGCTGTAGTGCAGAGTGAAGATAAAGGAGCTGAAGCAGGCATACCATGAGGTGAGGGAGGCAAACCATCACTCCGGTGCTGCACCTAAGACCTGCCGGTTCTATAAGGAGCTGGATGCTATTCTCAGTGGCAACCCTGTCTCCATTGCCAAGAGCCCCATGGATACTTGGCGGGACTGGAGGCAGCGGAAAGAGGACCTAACCCGGAGGACGAAGTCATTGACGAAGAGGTGGAGTTAGATGACAATGTGGAGCTCCTGGAGGGATAGCCTGGTGGGGCAGGCAGCCAGGAACTGTTCACCACTCCAGAGGTGTCTAGTCAGTTTCAACAGTTGCGCTTCGGTGAGCAAGAAGCAGGAGAGGAGATGCCTGGTAAGTAGCTGTGGTTTGTGTAGTGCGGAGGTGGGTTCAGGGTTTAGAAATGTACAAGGCTGGCTGTGTTTTTGTGTGCTGGATATTCCCTATGTAGCTCATCAGTACAGCGGAACAGGGTGTTGATGCATGCCGAGATCTCATGGGAATCCTCCAGAGAGCTCTCCAGGAAAGTTTCCTGGAGGTACTCGGTAATCCTCCACCGAAGGTTCCTTGGCAGAGCTGCTTTATTCCTTCCCCCATTGTACGAAACTTTCCTGCACCATTCGGCAATCACTGGTGCAGGGACCAAAGTGTCACACAGGCGAACAGCATAGGGACCAGGGCAGAAGCCACAAGTGTGTAGTAGATGTACCCTCGCTTCCCTGCTTATTCTTAGCAGTGAGATATCTCCTAGAATGACCGCCGCCTATGGAAAAGTGTGGGAGAATTTTAGAATTTTTTCCCTAGTCGGCTGTACCACAGCCCTTGCAGAGTGAGTGCTCTTTCCCCCATGTAGAGTGTCCTCCTCCCCCAAGCCAACACTCACCATGTTTTGAGTGTTCACTGAGATGTGTGCTTGCCAAGGGTCAGTGAGAAAGTGATTGCTATGTTACCACAGGTGTATTTTACTGAAATGTTTCAATGCTGTGCATGAACTTAACAATCATGTTTCTATGCATTGTTCCTTCTCCTTCGGCAGATGTAGCCTGGAGGGACACCCCACACACACTGGCTGAGTGTCTCCACCAGATTAGAAAGCACCAAAAACAGAGCAAAGAAGACATGTGTTCCGGGAGGTACTGAACTTCTCCAATGCTGAGAAAAGGGAATGCAAGGAGTGGAGGGAAGCCGAAAGGCAGGACAGAAAAGAAAATCAGAAGTTTATTAAAGACGCTACTGAGCGAATGATTAAAGTCATGGAGGAGCAAACACAGATGCTGAAATCCTTAATAATGCTGCAGACTGAGCAGATGCATGCCTGCCCTCCCCTGCACCACATTCAGAACTCTTTTCCATGCCCCCCAACTCGGCCCACACAGTCCTTTCCACTTTCTGGGACTTCTTGGTTTCCCCTTTTCTCCACTCCCTTGGACAGTTTTCAAAATGACCTACACACAGCTCTGAAAGTCTGCCCTTTTCTGGTACCTCCTTTCCCACCAAGCATCTTTGTGTGTTTATGTGTGTTGTGTGTGTTATTTCTTGTGCAATAAAAGCAAAGTTTTTGAATGGTAACTCATCTTTATTTGTTTCCTACAAATTGAGATAGCAGGCACTACCAATACATACACAGGCAGTTTAATCATATGCTTACTGGAATGTAAGGCCCCAAATGTCACCATTGCTTCCTAGCAAAACTACATGTAATGTAGCAATGCAGCACCAATCACAGAGATATACATTACTGGTTCTCATTTTCGAAGTGTTGCTTTAAAGCCTCCCTGATTTGAATTTCCCTCCTCTGGGCCCCTCTGATAGATCTGGTTGCTCAAAATCAGCAGCCAAGTGGTCTGCCTCAACACTCCACCCCTGAGCAAAGCTTTCGCCCTTAGCTTCACAAAGTATGCAAAGTACAACATGCAGCTATGACCATGGGAATATTATCCTCATTGAGGTTTAACCTGCCATAAAGGCATCACCAGCATGCCTTTAATCTGCCAAAGGCACATTCCACATCCGGCACCTACTCAGCCTGTTGTTGAACCATTCCTTACTGCTGTCCAGGTTTCCCGTGTAAGGTTTCAATAGCCATGACTGTAAGGGGTATGCCGGGTTTCCCAGGATCACTATGGGCATTTCAACATCCCCCACTGTAATCTTCTGGTCAGGAAAGAAAGTCCCTGCTTATAGCTTTCAATGCAGGCCAGTGTTCCTGAAGATGTGTGTCATGCACCTTCCTAGACTACCCCGTGCTGATATCAGTGAAACACCCATGGTGATCCTCAAGCACCTACAATACCATGGAGAAGTACCTCTTCCTATTGATGTACTCTGTCGCAAGGTGGTCTGGTGCCAAAATTGGAATATATGTGCCATCTATCGCCCCTCCACAGTTAGGGAAACCCATTTCTGCAAAGCCATCCACTATTTCACGCACATTTCCCAGAGTCACAGTCCTTCATAGCAGGATGCAATTAATTGCCCTGCATACTTGCATTAACGCAGCCCCAGTGGTCAACTTCCTGAGTCCAAATTGATTCATGACCGACCAGTAGCAGTCTGGAGTTGCCAGCTTTCACACAGTGCTTGCCACGTGCTTCTCTACCAATAGGGCAGCTCTCATTTTGGTGTCCTTGCACCATAGTGGTGGGGCGAGCTCTGCACATAGTTCCAGGAAAGTGGCTTTCCACATCCAAAAGTTCTGTAGCCGTTGCTCATCATCCCATACCTGCATGACGATACGATCCCACCATTCAGTGCTTGTTTCTGGAGCCCAAAAGTGATGGTCTACCCTGTGCAGCTGTTCTGTGAATGCCAAAAGCAATCTGAAGTTGCTCCTATCCGTATCATACAGCATGTCAGGCAACTGGGAGTCTTCTTCAGTTAAGAACTTTGTGATTAACTGCACTGCCATCCGCAATGTCTTCATGACAGTTATCAGAGCATAGGAGAGCAGTGCGGGATCCATCCCTTCTCACAAAGATGCTGGGGTGCAAGGGCCATTGAAAAATGCCACACAAAAAAACCTGGAAGCCCATAGACTGCTGGGAAAGAAAGCAATGCATCATGGGACATTGAGCCTGTTCCCAAGATGTGTTGTAATCCGCTTGGTTTTCCCACAAGACTTAGCGGCAGAAGGTGTCGAGCTGGACTGTGGGATAGGTACCCACAGTGCACTGTTCACACTGTCGATGCTAGGGCCCCAAGTGTGGATGTGCTCTGCTGACAGAGGGAGGGAGTGTGAACATGCAATACCGATTTTTATTATAGCTCTTTTTGAGTGTCGACATAACTTTTGTCACCAAAACTCTGTAGTGTAGACAAGGCCTTAGAGATTAACGCACTTGGATTTGTTACTGACCTGGCTGGATTTCCTACATCAACCATGTTCTATAAAAAAAATGTGTGAATTTAAGGTAATGAAAGGTGCCAGAGAAGAGGCTGAAATCCTCTGTTTATCCACAGAATTATAGATAGCATCCCCCTGATACCACACAAATGTGTCTTGTGCTGATGTGGATTGATCACTTGCAGGGAGAGAAAGGAGGTCATACTAAATGATCATTTAAACCCTTGTCCTCCTGCTGACACGGCCTTGAAAGTTGCCAATGAATGCTGATTGCCAACTGTGTTGGAATGGTGTTTGTGAAATAAACACTTCTTCACTGGGAACTGCCCTGAGTTAATCAAACTCATTTCATGTAGAGGACCACATCTAGGGCTTTATTCTGATCTCATGTACAATAGTGTAAATCAGTAATAATGCTATTAAAGTCAATAGAGTTATGCCTTTGTAGAATGTTAATAAGTGAAATCAGAATCAGGGCCCTAATTTCTAATTCGCCATTCCCAGCCAAAAATATGGAACATAGGAATTGTCACATAGGCTCAAGGCAGGAGCTCATCTACTTCATTATCCTCTATCTCCAACATTAGCCAGCACCAAATGGTTCAGAGAAAGGTGCAAGATCTTCAAAGTGGACAATTATGGGATAACTGGGATAACCTTCCCATAAAACAAATTTCTTCCTAACCTTCACAGGCTTTCTTATGCCATGAAGCATGACAGTTATATCCTTCCAAACTTTTAAAAATTCTGTCTAATGGAACACTGAATCTTCTCATTATTATAAATATATGGCCACTCCATGTCCAAGCCTGCTAAGCTCTTGAACTCATTGTTCATTGCACTGTGAATGGTAACTGCACTGCAGAAGCAAATTACATATAGCTGCCTTTTGATTCTTCCTTTCTGCCTGGGTATTGTGGCATCATCTGTGATATCTCCAGAAATTTATAGAGCTCTGGGAACTCCATCGTGGTAAAGTGATATCTAGTGCCTTAATTATTCCTCTCCAGCCTAATGCTCATTTCCTTAGTTATCTGACATATATTTCTCTTCCAGATTTCTCTGTGACACACCTGTAATGGTACATGGGTTACAATGGTTTGAGGGGCTGTCATGGATGCAGGCTTGTGGGGACGTGGGGGGGGATGGACGGACAGGGTGGCCCTCACCCCCAGATTTGCTGCTTGGCTTGTACTGAGCATGCTCACACAGACTGAGCATGCTCAGTAACACTGCTGAAGACGGCTGCCCTCACTCCCCCTTCCCCTCCCCTATTGGTCAGGCACGGGTTGCTTCACATGCAGCAGCTGCCAGAAGCATTCTGCCTGTGAAGTGCTGAGGCAGGAAGAATATTTCTCGGGGTACTGGGAGGAGTGTGCTTGGATGCAGCTTTTAACTCTTTTCAGAGGTGCTGCAGGTGTTCCCTCCAGTGCCAGTCTGAAGCTGCCAGCTGGTATGCAGGAGGGGTAAGGCCCCAGCCACACCTGTATCCCATAGGTACTTCCTGTGGGGTGAGGTGTGCCTCTGGCAATGCTAATACACACCCCTCTCCTTGGTGTATTCAGGGAATGCAAGCATCAGCATTCTGGCTGTCCCACATGCAAATAATTAAGGGAGTGGCAGGAGTGGTGTCTCTTCCTCTTCTGCCTCTGCATGGAGTAACCAGAAGCCAGCCCTATTTTATCAGTGTGTGTGTCCGTGTGCGTGTGCATGTGTGTGTGTGTGTATTTATATACATTATCTAGATAAATACTTTATGTAACTAGAGTTACATTTCTGATCAATCTATTTATTGTTGGGCTTGCATAAACATGCACAATCCTCTGAATAATGACAACAGGCCCAGGTTCTTTAAATGAAACAGCTCATGCGTTTGTTACTTGAAAAGTGTACAGAGGTAACTCCCCTGCTGCTGGTGTGGCTGTTACAATAATTTTTTTCTCTATCATTAAGAGCATCATAATTTGCCAGTAATCACCGGTTAAATCTTCTGTAGAAAACTCCCAGATTGTAAGGCCAGAAGGGACCACTGTGATTATCTGTCTGACGTCCTACATAACATAGGCTCTAAGATTTCCCTAAATTAATTCCTGTTTAGCTACTGGGATTACACCTGGATATTATTATTGATTTGGCAATTTAAAATTTGCATCCTCTTGGACCTCAGGGGCAGCTGCTCTCCAGCATACTATGTGCATCCACCATGTGGGGCTCAGAGATACCACCAATGCCCCGTGTGGCTGCAATAGAGGTAAATGCTTTGAGCCTGAATCTCTTCTTATTTACAGCAATCCTACAACAGTGTAATTGCATTTACTTCAATTTAGTTACACCAACTTTACCGCAGTGAAACATGGATGCCAAGGAATGTTGAAGCATGGTGGACTGACATTTTCAATTCTCTTTGTCTTCATCAGCTGCTTCATATTAAATGGCAGAATAAAATCATCAATGAGGATATTTGTAGCCAAACCCAGCAATTGTCTCCATCAGCACTGGTTTGGTTTTGGCAGCTTTCTAAGTACAGACATGCTATCAGGATGGAAGCCCAACAAAGTACTAAGCAAATTCATTCAGGAAAGCTGCTACGAGGCCAGCAAGTGTATAGTCGCCAAAAGTTCTGGCGGCATGATAAGAACCTATACTGACAACCAGCCAGACCATTTTAGGGACCTAGCTAGAGATCAATCCAAGTGGCACTCAGACTGCAAGGAAGCTATATGCTTTTGGGATTTGCTTTGATGATGATGGTGAATTTACACTGGTACTAGTGAGAGGAAAGTCAGGGCCTTTGTAACTGATAACCTGGGAGGGACCCAGATGAGTCAGCACTACTTTTGTGTCTGGATAGGAAGAATGGTCTTTTGATTAAGACACTGAATTCGAGTTCAGGAGACGTGTTCCTGTAATGCTCCCAATGGTGGTTCAAGAGCGTGAGTACCAACCTCAGAGTAGACAGTTAAAAACCAGGGCACAAACCCCAAATTGGTTGTGAGTTGTAAACTTAAATTTCACTAGCCAACTGCACCAAGTGCAAACTTCTTAGACACTTTAACAGCCTTAACATGGAGTCACAGACCGTCCCCTTAGGTACTCCGGTCTGTCTTGTCTTGAAAGTGTATCTCTGTGATAAATGGCCCCTTACGCCAAGAATCACAACAATATTCAGGTTATGCCTGATCCCAAAGGATCAGTTACTTACTCCATGTTAATTGTACTTTAGGTCTTACACCAAAGACGCTTGTAGCCAATCCAATAGTGAACTATATGAAGATGTATTAAATAGGAAAAGGAAATTGGAGTTATTTTCAAAGTTAAAGCAAGCAAACAGACACATGAATGAGTTACAGTCTTAGATTTCAAAAGGTAGTATAGGCTTCTATAATCAGCAAGCTCTATTTGATCTTTAGGGCTAACCCAGGCTCAGCAGCTAGAGATCTCTTGCTTATGCCTAGAAACACCCCTGAAACCCCTCCCCCGGCATGAATACGAGCAGCATAGAGATGTTTAGTTCCTTTGGTTTGGGGTTTTTAATCCCCCTCCTGTCGTGTGCTCTGAGCTGCAAACTCAGCAGATGGGAGGAGTCCACTTGCATGACTCATCTTCATGGGGCGGAGAGCAGAACAATAAGAGTCTTTAGTCCTTTTATTATATACAGTTGCAGAGGCTTACAATACAACTGCTCAAATATTACATTACACTTTGTAACATGAATATTACAAGTAAGATTAATGCATGCAGCAATTCACAAGCATCCATACACTACATACTTTCTTATAATTCTAATACCTATTCTATCAATATTAACCCACAAGTGAACCAGATAGATTCCAGCTATGCATCCGTCGGTGTCTCATTGAGACATGGGGACCTCGACATGAGCTGGCACCCGACCTGCCAGCATCACAGGTCTATTCCCAGCTCTGTCATAGACTTACTTTGGGCAATTCATTGAGGTCCTCGCCCTGTGCCATTTATGTCAATGGAAGTTTTGCCATTGATTTCAATGGTTGTAGGATTAGGCCCCTTAATTCTTTCCCATCTGTAAATTGGGAATAAGAATTCGTTCTTTGTCTGTCTGGTCTATTTAGAGTTTAAGCTTTACAGAGCAGGAGCTGTCTTTTACTATGTACAGAGCCTAGTAAAATAGGGTCCTGATCTCAGTGGGGGCTTCTAAGCACTCCCATAATACAAATAAAATAATAATAAATAGAAAGAATTACAGTATTAACTCTATTAATGCCGAAGACAGTTGCTACCTACTTTTAAGCACTACAATAAGACAGGCTTATAAGAGGACACTAGTACTAGAAGGCAGGAAGGTCTATTAATGTGATATATGTAAAGTAAGGAAAGATCCTTGAATGAATACTAATATTGAGGGAATCCTGGCAGAAGTGAGTTTCCAGGAGGGATTTGGATGAGTAGCAACTAGTGGCTTGGTAAGGTGCAGCATGAAAAAAAGCTTTAAAGATGTTTGTGGGATAGATGGGCAAAGGAGGGCATTAATGAATTAATTTTCAAAGGTGCTCTGAAATGACGTGTGAGATCCTGTTTTAAAGCAATGACATGAAAACAGTTGTGACAGCAGAGGAGATGATATTTTTGATCTGGAAGGTTCTGAGGCAGTTGGGGTTTGGCAGTTGGACAAGAGTGTGGTGAAGGGAGGTTTTGAAGGCTGATTGTCAACATAGAGTAATCAAAGTGTGATTCTACTTTGAAAAATTACTCTATAAAAGTTGCTTGTTTGTTATGTCCCAATGACCCTAGATCAATTCAGTTTGTGACATACTGCAGGAGAACTTGAACTTTTTGGCAGGAGGAACTCAGCTCTCGCAGTAGGCTTCAAGGGCATAGTAATTACACTTCAGACTAATTATATGTACCTATTTCACAGGATCAATGAGACATATCTTTACTGCAGCATAATCACCTTGCCCTTAAAGGTTAGCTCAGGTGAGGGCTAATAATGTCTCCTGCCAAAAGTTCAAATTCCCCTGCACTATGTAAGGGTTTATCTTTCCCTTCAATCTAAGCTAACATAATATGGAGTCATTGAGTGACAATAAACATGGCACTCCAAAGTGCCATTTTTACAATTTTACAGAGGAGAACTAACGACTCTGTCCTTTAAAACAAAGGCAATCATTTCTTTTATAGTGGGTTGGCATTCCCAGTGCTACTGTTTAAGGTAACAAAATCAGTAGCTGTGTATTCAGTCATTTTACTGTTGAATTTATTATATCTAATATACAGTAAGCAACCAGCATCTATATTCCTTTGCTCAGGAAAATTTAAAATTGATGTTACTGAAGTTTTGTTCAGGGAGATAAGATAAGGTGAGAGAATAAGGAAGCAGAAAAGGAAAGAGAAAATAAGAATTTTTAAATCAGGTGTTAGTAACATTTAAAATATTTCCCAAGGACAATTCAATAATCTGAGGGTCTGAGCTGCCAGAGGACCTTTATTGTGCATTCTAGTGTATTTTACATTACTTGTATATAATTATCTTAATTATAATTTAGAGGCAGTGCATACAGATTCGCCCTCTTTTAGAGGACCTAAAATCCACTTAACCCTAAAGCTCTTCTCTCTAGTGCATTAAAGCATGATGACTCTTAGAAGCGATGCTAAAGCAAACAAGAGCCTGAAAACCCCACAGTCAACTTTGCTACATACCTGTAGCGAACAAAAAACCCTGTGATGAACAGAACCCAAAGTTTGGAATCTCTACCGATAAACATTGTAAAATCCATATGGTTATGAGGCCACCACCAAATGCTACAATGCCCTTCTATACACCTATGTCTTCCATCAGTAACTCTGCCTCGTCCTTATTCTTTGTTTGGGGAGAGACTTAGTTTGCCATCACTCTCCAGTATTGTTTGGGTGAATGGTACAGTTTCTCTCCTCCTTCGTATCTGCAGTAGCAGATGGATGTCAACTCCTCTTTCTGTGTCTTTTCCTCTTTTAAATACCCCATGCGGTGTCCATTTTTTCTTCTTTCTTCCTCTTTTTTCTCTTCTCCAGTGCATTTGTCCCCTTTTGGGGACAACAGAGAATCTGCTCCAAGATGTTCTAACTTGGGGTGCTTAAAGTTAATCACCTAAATCCATATTTAGGCATCTAAATAAGTGGCCTAATTTTCAGAGGTGGATTTGACTTCATTTTTCAGCAGGTACTCAGCTAGCCCGGAAGAAAGACAGGAAGCAGTGGACGTGGTTTAATTAGGCCACTGCTTTATTCATTTAAAATATCTGGGAGTACCCAGCAATAAATTGTATAGTGCAGGTCATCATCAGTTCCTTAATCATTTCCACATAATTGGGAGTGGTGATGTCAACCTGCCCCCGCCCCTTTCCCAACCTGGTCTCAGTCATCCCATTTCTGGAATCCCACCACCTTCCCCTCACAGGAGGATTAAGGGGGCTAGAAAAGGAAGGGGGTTGGCTCCCTGTTGTAGGAGGCTGAAATCACCTCAGCTCCTGTAAGGCATGATTTCCTTTAAATCTTGTTCCAGTCCTTTTTATCTGCTAACTGTATCCCTTCCATAACAAGTACCTGGACTGGACATCTGCTACAGGGAGGCACCAGCGATTTACCTTGACTGCCTCCCCCCCATCCTCTACCAGGTTCCCAGATATATACTGATTTCTTCCTTAATACTGGACAAAAATATATGTGCTCCCCACCCTCTGTCAATAACTCAGGTGCCCAATAACATGTCCCAGTGAGGAATTACCAAATCACTGTGGTAACATATGAATTTAGCCACCTCCCTATTCACCTACCTCCTGGTCTTATCAACCCATGGAGGCTTCGTGGCTCCCCACCACACCCTGTGCTGCAACATGTCAGACAAGATAATCATCACCCCTGGGAAAAATTCTGGATCTGCCCTAAATCCCTCTTAGCTTTGATCATCAAGTCAATCCTCTTACATTTTCCCAAATAATTTTCACCAAGGGGAACAATAATCACATCTGCCAGCTCTCAGGATGTCAAAGAGGGTGTAAGGGGAAGCAGCTGGTCCCACAGCGTGTCCCTCCTTCCATGCCAGCTTAGAACTGCCTCACCACCTAGGCCCAACTGTAAACCTCCAGATGATCTGGAAGCCCACCTATGTGTCCAGGATATAATAATGTGCCTGCCACACTATTCGCTTGGCCCATTTGCATGATTCTGAAACAGGAAGCACAGGAAAATGAGTTCTGATTCTTTACCTGGGGTCTCATGTATATCCTGTATGCATTTGAATGACACCATCCAATAGTCTGAATCGCCCTGACTCCTTTAGCATGATCCAGGTGAGACAGGCCTTCTCTGGGACTGCATGGGATATAAATACCAACCCCTTCCAGTCAACTAGAAGGACAGTGCCCCCCATGACTGTTCCAGCTGATTCCTGCTTCTCCCCACTTAATCCGAGTAAATTTTCCACTTCTTTCCCCCTGCTACCGATTGCAAAGGCACCCCTTAAAGGGGCAACAACCCCTTTCCTTCCTGCTAGCTGGAAAGGACCCACTGTATGCAGCTGCGGTGAGCACATTTTATTTAGCAGCTAGCTCCTAATTCCCGTAAAACAGAATCAAACTCCTCCATCATGTGATTGCCACCAGGAGGTGGGGCCATATTGAAAGAAAGAGATAAAAATAAAATGGGTTAAGTTTTTTTCCCCAAAGTAAATACATGGAATCTCCAAATTTGAAAAATGCAATTGGGTCGAAAACTTATCTGATCACACATTAAGGTTCTCTCACCACTAGTTTGTAATGCCCAGATACTTGTTTTTCTCTGAAGCTTGAGATAACGTTCCCTAACTCACATGAGTAAACTGCTACCACTAATAGTTAAATGCTCTTCCCTGGATGATAGATGGGTCAGACTTTCATGATAATACCATTGGATAGGTGACCATTGTTACTACTGGTCATGAGGAGATGAGACCTCACTGTGAGTTCTGGCGGATGAGAACAGGATTGCTTAAAGATTTATTCACTCCCCTTGGTGAGTTCCCAGAGTGTTGTGTTGGGCAGCTGCTCTTCTGCCCTGAGGGAAGCTACATGAGTTCCATCTTCCCAAACCTTTTGTTCAACATAGATGTGGAGGTCATGATATTATATAGGGTCAGCTCCAATAGAACGCCACTGATTTACACCACAGACTGTAGTGGAATCAATTACAATCTCATTTCAGATGTGATATTAAGTGAGAGGGTGGATAACAACCATTAAGAAAGAAATGGCATGAGAAAGGAAGAGGGTTATAGCAGTAAGACTGACATTGCTCAGTTTAGGGATGTGCACTTGTAGATGGTTCTGTGAAAAGTATTTTTTGAAACAATTATTATAAATGACTTGCTTATTGTGGAAGAACTGACTCTAATGGAGGGATTTGGATGAAAAGAAAATAATTGGCTCGGCCTATCACACTTGGGGAGGCATTCCAGGAGTAGGAGGTGGAATGCAAAAGTGAAAGCTGTCTCTTATAGAGTAATGACACTAAGGCCGTGTCTACACTGGCAAGTTTGTGCACAGTAAAGCAGCTTTGAGCGCTGTAACTCCCGAGGGGTATACACTGCCAAGCCATTTAATGTGCAGAAACTGCGTAGTTGTAGCACTCTAAAAAAACCACCCCGATGAGAGGGGTAGAGCTTTCTGGGCCGTGGCTACAGCACTGCGGTGCCAGTGTAGACACCGTGGTGATTACAGCGCTGTGATTGGCCTCAAGGAGATGTCCCACAATGCCTGTTCTCACCTCTCTGGCCATCGGTTTGAACTCTACTGTCCTGCCCCCAGGTGACCAACTGTCCGCCCCACCCCATACATTCCTTTGCAAATTTGAAAGTCCACTTCCTGTTTGCTCAGTGATGCATGCAGTGGTCTAAGCACATCTTTCCAGGTGGCCATGCCTGCTCCACGCACCAAGCGATCCCCCATTTGGAGCAATGCTGAGCTGCTGGATCTCATTGGCATTTGGGAAGAGGAGGCAGTGCAGTCACAGCTGCGCTCCAGCTGTTGGAATTACGATACCTATGGACAGATTTCTAGATGCATGATAGAAAAGGGCCGTGACCGGGACACATTGCAGTGCAGGGTAAAAGTGAAGGAGCTGCGGAATGCCTACCTCAAGGCGCGGGAGGCAAACTGCCACTCCGGTGCTGCGTCCATGAGCTGCCGGTTCTACAAAGAGTTGGATGCGATACTTGGTGGTGACCCCACCTCCACTGCGAAGTCCCTTGTGGATACTTCATTGGCTTTGTTGCCAGTCGAGAGTGGACTGAGCCAGGAGGAGGCAATCTTGGATGAAGAGGGGGAGGGGAAAGCAGAGGCAGAGGATGACTCGGAAGCCAGAGATGCATGCAGTCAGGAGCTCTTTTCTACCCTGGAGGAGTCTAGCTAGTCACAGCAGTTGGATCTTGGTGAAGTGCAAACAGGAGCGGAGGCCCTCTGTAAGTGGATTTGATTTTGGGAATTGCTGAAACAAGTTGCTGGGGGCAGGAGGGTTGCAGAAAGCAGGCTTGTCTCCCACCTCCTGCCTAGTTTGAGTGGCGGAACAGGCTGTTGATAGACTCCCTCACTTCATGTGAATCTCCCTCAGAGATCTTCAGGAAACTCTTGTGGAGATACTGGGCAATCTGCTCCTGCAGGTTCCTCAGCAGAGCTGCTTTGTTTGTTGCCCCATTAACGGTAACTTTCCAGTGCCATTGTGCCATCACAAAGCTGCACACAGGCTAGATGTATAGGGGCCAGGGTGGAAGAAGACCCTCCCTTGATTCCCTGCTCACCCTGAGCAGCGAGATATCTTCCAAAATGATCACCTCCTGTGGAAAGTGTGGGAACAGGAACGATTATCAGGCTCCCTCTACAGTGCTGGCTCTCCCCAAGTGCCCAAGAGCCACATGCCCAGTGTACAGCAGGGTCTGGGAACAGTGATTTACCTGCCCCTGCGGCTACTCACCATTTTGGGGGTTGTGTGGCTTATGTGTGCTTGCCTGAGGTCAGCCAGTTAGTGACAGGTGTGTGAGTACTGGCTGTGTTTTAAAGTACTGAAACAGTGCTGTTTGTGTTGCAAACAATACTGCTTCTGTAAAATGTTGCATTTAAACTTCACAGAGATGACCTTGGGAGGCGGCAGAATGGCTGCGCAGAATTAGAAAGCGGCCAAGAAGAACTAAGGAGGACTTTATGCATGAGGTTATGATGCAGTCCGCTGCCGAGAAAAAGGAATTGAAGGAGTGGTGGGACAGCAAGAAGAGGGAACGAAAGGAAAATGTGGCACACCAGAAAAAAGCCACGGAGCAGCTCTTGACAGTTATGGAGCACCTAGTGGACACGCTCCAGGAGATACTAGCTCTTCAAACCAAGCAGCTCCGTGCCCGCCCTCCCCTGCAGCTGCTGTCGCAAAACTCTTTCCCATGAGCCCCCCCCTCCAACACACCCTTATCAACCGTCTGGCTCCACTCTCTACCCACAGCATTCCACTCCTCCCTCCTCACAGTCCAGCAGTGTGGACTCCCAATATCCACTGCACTCAACACCCATCCCTCTGCAGTTTGGCCCTGCTGAAGTACAGAACCCACTGCATCGTATTCCAAAGGAGAAGATTGGGATTATACTCCTGGACATACACAAATCTGTAGCTGTCCCAGGACCCCTCCTCCTCTTGAGACCTTCTATTCCTCCAATTCCTTCCATTCCCCTCTCCCCCTCCCTGCTGATTAATTTTTTCGTTTGACTCTCTCCTTTGGTTGTTGTCTTTCAATAAAAGAATTGTATTTGTTTGAGAGCAATTGTTATTCTATTAAGTGAAAGCAAAAAGAGCACTGCAAAGCAACATACAATTATGTTAAGGCCCCTTCTTGCATCATGTGCACCAATCACCTCCTAGCATTACAAGTACTGCAATTCTGAGCATAGCAACAAATATTAGTGGCTTTCAGCCTCAAATTGCTGCCTCAAAGCATCCCTGATCCTTATGGCCCCACGCTGTGCCCTTCTAATAGCCCTGGTTTCCAGCTGTTCAAACTCAGCCTCCAGGCGCTGAGCCCCTGTGGTCCAGCCCTGAGTGAAGCTTTCACCCTTCACAAATATTATGGAGCATACAGCACATGTCTATAAACATAGGAATATTGTCATCGGCCATGTCCAGCATCCCATATAGGCATTGCCAGCGGGCTTTTAAATGGCCAAATGCACACTCCACAGTCATTCTCCACTTGCTCAGCCTGTTGTTGAACCGCTCCTTGCTGCTGCCAAGTTGCCCCATGTATGGCTTCATGAGCCACGGTATTAAGAGGTAGGGGGAGTCTCCCAGGATCACAATGGGCATTTTGACTTCCCCTACAATGGGCATTTTGACTTCCCCTACAGTGATATTCTGGTCTGGAAAGAAAGTCCCGGCTTGCAGCTTCTTGAACAGGCCAGTGTTCTGAAAGATGCGTGCGTCATGCACCTTTCCGGACCAGCCTGCGTTTATGTCCATGAAACGCCCACGGTGATCCACAAGTGCCTGGAGAACCATTGAGAAATACCCCTTCCGATTAATATACTCTGTGGCTAGATGGTCGGGTGCCAGAATTGGAATGTGCGTGCCACCTATCGCCCCTCTGCAGTTAGGAAAGCACATTTGTGCAAAGCCATCCACAATGTCATGCACGTTGCCCAGAGTCACGGTCTTTTGGAGCAGGATGCGATTAATGGCCTTGCACACTTGTATCAACACGAGTCGAATGGTTGACTTTCCCACTCCGAACTGGTTTGCGACCAATCGGTAGTAGTCTGGAGTAGCCAGCTTCCACAGTGCAATCGTGTCCTTGTGCCGCAGGGCTGGGGCGAAATTTGTAGCGTTGTAACTTTGCCAGTGTAGACGTGTGCTAATGAACCAAATCAACTTCTAAAAGGTGCCTTAGGGTATGTCCAGGGTCGGCTTAAGGCCAATTCCACCAATTCCCCCGAATCGGGCCCCGCGCCTAAGAGGGCCCCGCGCCCAGTGGCAGGGCCGCCAGGGGGAAGGGGAGAAAGAAGTGGCCGAGAAACCCTTCCCTGGCTAGAGGCTCCTTTTTAATTTTTACTCACACGGTGGCGCTCCGGGTCTTCGGCGGCACTTCGGCAGCGGGTCCTTCACTCGCTCCGGGTCTTCGGCAGCACTTCCGCAGCAGGTCCTTCAGTGCCGCCAAAGACCCGGAGCGAGTGAAGGACCCACCGCCGAAGACAAGGAGCGCCGCCTGGTGAGTACAAGCCCCACGTGTTTTTTTACGTGGTTTATTTTTTAGTCATCCCTGCCGGGGCCCCGTCAAAGCTGTTCGAATTGGGCCCTGCACTTCCTAAAGCCGGCCCTGGGTATGTCTACACTACGGGATTATTCCGATTTTACAGAAACTGTTTTTTGGCAACAGATTGTATAAAGTCGAATGTATGCAGCCACACTAAGCACATTAATTCGGCGGTGTGAGTCCATGTACCGGGGCTAGTGTCAATTTCCGGAGCATTGCACTGTGGGTAGCTATCCCATAGCTATCCCATAATTCCCGCAGTCTCCTCCGCCCATTGGAATTCTGGGTTGAGATCCCAATGCCTGATGGGACCAAAAACATTGTCGCGTTCTGGGTACATTCTCCCCCTCCCTCCGGGAAAGCAACTGCAGACAACCGTTTCACGCCTTTTTCCTGGGTGAACAGTTCAGATGCCATACCACGGCAAGCATGGAACCCGCTCATCTCAAGGCAGCAGTCATGAACGTTGTAAACACCTCGCGTGTTATCATGCAGTTTATGCTGAACCAGAACCTGCAAAACCAGGCGACGAGCAGGAGGCTACGGCAGCGCGGCGAAGAGAGTGATGAGGACATGGCCATGGAATTCTATCAAACCGTGGGCCCTGGCGCTTTGGAGATCATGCTGTTAATGGGGCAGGTTCATGCTGTGGAACGCCCATTCTGGGCCCGGGAAACAAGCACAGACTGGTGGGACCGCATAGTGTTGCAGGTGTGGGATGATTCCCAGTGGCTGCGAAACTTTCGCATGCATAAGAGCACTTTCATGGAACTTTGTGACTTGCTTTCCCCTGCCCTGAAGCGCCAGAATATCAAGATGAGAGCAGCCCTCACAGTTGAGAAGTGAGTGGCGATAGCCCTGTGGAAGCTTGCAACGCCAGACAGCTACCGGTCAGTCGGGAATCAATTTGGAGTGGGCAAATCTACTGGGGAGCTGCTGTGATGCAAATAGCCAAAGCAATCACTGAGCTGCTGCTACCAAAGGTAGTGACTCTGGGAAACGTGCAGGTCATAGTGGATGGCTTTGCTACAATGGGATTCTCTAACTGTGGTGGGGCGATAGATGGAACCCATATCCCTATCTTGGCACTGGAGCACTAGGGCAGCCAGTACATAAACCGCAAGGGGTACTTTTCAATGGTGCTGCAAGCACTGGTGGATCACAAGGGACGTTTCACCAACATCAACGTGGGATGGCCGGGAAGGGTTCATGACACTCGCATCTTCAGGAACACTAATCTGTTTAAACGGCTGCAACAAGGGACTTACTTCCCAGACCACAAAGTAACAGTTGGGGATGTTGAAATGCCTATAGTTATCCTTGGGGACCCAGCCTACCTCTTAATGCCATGGCTCATGAAGCCATACACAGGTAGCCTGGACATGAGTCAGGACCTGTTCAACTACAGGCTGAGCAAGTGCAGAATGGTGGTAGAATGTGCATTTGGATGTTTAAAAGGTCGCTGGCGCACTTTACTGACTCGCTCAGACCTCAGCCAAACCAATATTTCCATTGTTATTCCTGCTTGCTGTGTGCTCCACAATCTCTGTGAGAGTAAGGGGGAGACCTTTATGGCGGGGTGGGAGGCTGAGGCAAATCGTCTGGCCGCTGATTACGCGCAGCCAGACACCAGGGTGATTAGAAGAGCACACCAGGAAGCGCTGCACATCAGAGAAGTTTTGAAAACCACTTTCATGACTGGCCAGGCTGCCGTGTGAATGTTCTGTTTGTTTCTCCTTGATGAAAACCCACCCCCTTGATTGACTCATTCTCTGTAAGCAACCCACCCTCCCCCTTCGATCCTAGCTTGCTTTCAAAGGAAATAAAGTCACTATTGTTTAAAAATCATGCATTCTTTATTAATTGGTTATAAAAAGAGGGAGAGAACTGACAAGGTAGCCCTGGTGGGGTTTGGGAGGAGGATAGGAGGGAAGGAAAAAGCCACTAAAAAAGTTCAAAGTAATGACAGCCTTTTGCTTGGGCTGTCCACTGGGGTGGAGTGGGAGGGTGCACGGAGCTCCCCCCGCCCCCGTGTTCTTACACATCTGGGTGAGGAGGCTATGGAACATGGTGAGGGGGGAGGGAGGTTATACAGGGGCTGCAGTGGCACTCTCTGCTCCTGCTGCCATTCCTGAAGCTCCACCAGATGCTGGGGCATGTCCGTTTGATCACGCAGCAGCCCCAGCGTTGCAGCCTGCCACCTCTCATCTCGAGCATCCCTCATGGCCTCACATTCACTGGCATCTTTCCTGTACTTCGATACCGTGTCCTTCCACTCATTCAGATGAGCTCTTTCATTGCGGTGGATTCCATGATTTCCGAGAACATTTTGTCTTGCGTCCTCTTTTTTCGACGCCTTATCTGAGATAGCCTTCGGGACAGAGGAGGGAGGCTTGAAAAATTTGCAGCTGTGGGAGGGAGGGAAAAAAGTGAGAGAAGTATTTTAAAAGATACATTTTACAGAACAATGCTTATACTCTTTCACAGTGAACAACACTATTCACATTACATAGCACATGTGATTTCGTTACAAGGTCGCATTTTGCATCTTAATATTGAGTGCCTGTGGCTTTGGTGTTAGAAAGCACAGACGCAGGTCCGGGCAACAGAATTTGGCTTGCATGGGGCCATGGTAAGCCATTGTCTTTCGGCTTCTGCAGCTTTCCTACAAGCAGCACTCTCCTTTCCCACATACCAAGCAAAGCCCGTTGAGTGCTGCGGTTTTCCTGTTAACGTGCAGCAGCGGAAACAAAACTAACCCCCCCCATCCAATTCTCTGGGATGATTGCTTTATCCCTCCCCCCCCACCGCATGGCTAGTATCAGGGAAGATCTCTGCAGAAACCAAACTAACCCCCCCCATCCAATTCTCTGGGATGATCGCTTTATCCCTCCCCCCACCGCGTGGCTGGTATCAGGAACGATCCCCCACCCTCACCCCCGCTTGGCTAACTGCAGGGAAGGATTTCTTTTCAGCTACAGGCAAACAGCCCAGTAGGATTGGCCACCTCTGTCCCCTTAATTAAATTCCCGTATTTCAACCAGGTTACCATGAACAATATCACTCTCCTGAGGATAACACAGCGAAATAAAGAATGGATGTTGCTTGAATGCCAGCAAACACTGGGACCATACGCTGCCAAGCTTTGTCATGCAATGATACCAGATTACTTGCTACTAGCATGGCGTGGTCAAGTGTCCTACCATGGAGGACGGAATAAGGCTGCACTGCCAAGAAACCTTGTGGAAAGGCTTTTGGAGTACCTCCAGGAGAGCTTCATGGAGATGTCCCTGGAGGATTTCTGCTCCATCCCCAGACATGTTAACAGACTTTTCCAGTAGCTGTACTGGCCGCGAATGCATCCCAAGTCCTCAGGGCAAATTAATAATTTAAAAACGCTTGCTTTTAAACCATGTTTTATATTTACAAAGGTACACTCACCAGAGGTCCCTTCCATGGCCTCAGTGTCTGAGGGTTGGGAGAGTGCTTCAGTCAGGTTGAGAAGAAGATCGTGGCTGTTCGGGAGAACGGAGTGCTGTGTGCTCTCCGCAAGCTCGTCGTCATCCTCCTCCTCCTCTTCCCCATCCGTAGACTCCTCAGGCATGGCTGAGATTACCCCCGCCTCGGAATCCACGGTCAGAGGTGGGGTAGTGGTGGCAGCCCCCCCTAGAATTGCATGCAGCTCGTCATAGAAGCGGCATGTCTGCAGCTCTGACCCGAAGCGACTGTTTGCCCCCTTTGTTTTTTGATAGGCTTGTCTGAGCTCCTTAACTTTCACGTGCACTGTAGTGAGTCCCTATTGTGGTCTCTCTCCATCATGCCCCTGGAGATTTTTTCAAATGTTTTGGCATTTCATCTTTTGGAACGTAGTTCTGCTAGCACTGAATCCTCTCCCCATATAGCAATCAGATCCAGTACCTCCCGTACGGTCCATGCTAGTGCTCTTTTTCGATTCTCGGACTGCATGGTTACCTGTGCTGATGAGCTCTGCGTGGTCACCTGTGCTCTCCACGCTGGGCAAACAGGAAATGTAATTCAAAAGTTCGCGGGGCTTTTCCTGTCTACCTGGCCAGTGCATCCGAGTTCAGATAGGTCACAATGGTGCACTGTGGGATAGCTCCCGGAGGCCAATGCCGTCGAATTGCGGCCACACTAACCCTAATCCGAAATGGCAATACCAATTTCAGCGCTACTCCCCTCGTCGGGGAGGAGTACAGATATCGATATTAAGAGCCCTTTATATCGAAGTAAAGGGCTTTGTTGTGTGGACGGGTGCAGGGTTAATTCAGTTTAACGCTGCTAAATTCGAGATAAACTCCTAATGTAGACCAGGCCTTAGGCTTTGATCCGTCAATCTGAAGGATCCACACAGGTCCACAGGTGTGTCCATACAAATCAGATTGGGGCCCCAGTGTAATTCCTCTTCTTGAAAGAGCAGTAGGTTCCATTCCAAATCCCATTGACGTGAATGGGAGACTTTACACTGAGTTCAATCGCAGATGAATCAGACATCTATTGTTAGTTTATTTTTAAATCCCCAGCCAATTTATTAAGTAAAAGTTTGTTTTCTTAAGTCACAAGTCTGGGAATTGGATGCTGATTCCAGAGAAAGGGTTAATCAGAAAATTGTCAGTCATCAGTCTGACTTTTAAAACAGAGTGCTGGAGGGCATATCTTACTTGTCATGTCGCATTGTGAATTTAGTATTTGGGTGTGGAAGGACCTGCCTTCCCTTCTTTGTAATCTACACAGGTGTGCACAAGACTTCAAAGCCAGCTGGAGCAGGGTTTATGTCTGGGAGAAAACCCCAGTCAAATAAAAATGTGCTGGGAGATGCAAACTGAACCTCTCTTGTGCAACCACCTTCAAATCAGTTTGTAAATATAGATTGCCACCGAATGTGTTTTTCCATTCCACATGAGCCACTATACCCTGCTACAGTTTTGGTTTTTATGTTACAATGTGATTTTAGGGCTTTTTCAAAGATTTTTAATTTTTGAAAATGTGTTTAGTAGTTTTGAGAGCAATTGGAATTATATGTGCAAATAAATTATCTAATTAATTCAGACCCTTTTTTTTCTGCTTGCAAATCATTTGTCAACTGATTCTGATTGTTACCAAATGATTAATTATGAATAAATATTCATGGACTATCTTATGGGAACAAATTTCAGCTTGTAGACAGTTCTCACATGTTTCCACTTTGGACATTCATTGTTACACTGTGTCTACACTATGGGGAATATACTGGCATGACTACAGCACCATAGCTATGCCAGCATAACCCCATAATGTAGACCAGTGATTCTCAACCTTTCCAGACTACCGTATTCCTTTCAGGAGTCTGATTTGTCTTGCGTACCCCAAGTTTCACCTCACTTAAAAACTACTTGATTACAAAATCAGACATAAAAATACAAAAGTGTCATAGCTCCCTATTACTGAAAAATCGCGTACTTTCTCATTTTTACCATATAATTATAAAATAAATCAATTGGAATATAAATATTGTACTTAAATTTCAGTGTATAGTATATTGAGCAGTATAAACAAGTAATAGTCTGTATCTAAGTTCAGTTTGTACTGACTTCACTTGTATTTTTTATGCAGCCTGGTGTAAAACTAGGCAAACATCTAGATGAGGTGATGTACCCGCTGGAAGACCTTTGTGTACCCCCAGGGGTCTGTGTACCCCTGGTTGAGAACCACTGATGTAGATGCAGTCTACAATGGCTCATCTACCTGAGTGAACACTAGAAGTGCTAGAAGTATTGCATCGTGACTGCTGGACATTGAAAAAATGATTTGAGTAACAATTGGCTTAGTTCACAGTTAGACTGTATGCAGAGTCCTATTATAGAGACAAGGTGGGTGAGATTATCTTTTATTGGACCAGCTATGTTGGCAGGAGAGTGTCTCCCACTGGCAGTGCTGTGCAAACGAGTGCATATGCCGGCAAAATGTATATTGCTCAGGGTTTTTTTTTCACACCCCTGAGCGGCAAAAGTAGCTACTCCCCGTGATGGAGGTGGCTTTTTTTACAGTGCTGGGAGAGCGCTCTCCCAGCGCTGGTGCCGCGACTACACAGCCACGTTAAAGCGCTGCCGCAGCAGCACTTCAACATTGTTAGTGAAGACATACCCAGAGTCTGTACAGCTGACATGAGAACTTTAGAGGATGTGGACATTATCACACTGCTGATCAGGGACAACAAAAGCCTGCCTACTAAAATTGGCAAAATCCCAATAGAGGATTTGGCACTTAATTGCCTTAGTCTCCTTGGGGTCCTCAGTCTATTGCAAAATATTGACTAAAAATTGTGCAGATGTACTAGGTGGGGAAGATCAACATGTCATGGCCACAAAAGGGTGTGGTTGGCTAGTCCAGGGGTGTGCCCAGGCTTTACTTGTGTATGTTCTTATCTGTGCTTCTTTGCACATATGCACAGCAGAGTTCTGTGCATACCAGAGTCTAGATTGCTTTGATTTGAGAAAGGAAATGTTGCAGAGGTATCATAAACAGACTGGCAGTCAGAAAAAGAGCAGGAGATTTCAAGGTCAAGTATGACATTAAGGCTACAGACAACGGTGACCTTTGGAGTTCTGGGATGATGATGCAATAAATTTCAAACCAAAGCAACAAATTTAAAACTGCTAAAAGGAAATGTTTTTAACATAATAATTAACCCGTAGAACTCACTGCCTCAAGAGATCATTAATGCCAAGAGATCAGTAGGATTTAAAAAAAATAATTAAACATTTGTATGGATAATGAGAATGTTCAGAGTGACATCAGGAAGAATAAAAATTTTATAATGGGTGCAAAACCTTTTGTTTCAGGGTTTAAGACAATCACTAACAAATAGGGATTAGGAAGAAACTTCTGAAACAAGCAGAATATTCTATTACCAAGCTTCTTGTACCTTTCTCTGAAGCATTTGATATTGATCACTGGTAAATACCAAAGGCGATGGAAGATGATCCCATGGTTAGAGCACTAGCCTGGGACTTGAGAGATACCTGTGTTTAATTCCTTACTCAGCCACACACTTCCGTGTGACCTTGAGCAAATCACTTAGTCTGTGTCTTATTTCATCATCTGTAAAATGGGGACAGTGTTTCTTTATCTACCAGGAGTGCTGGGAGAGTAAATACATCAAAGATTAGGACAAGTTCAGATATTGTGGTAAAAGGGGCCATTAGAGCTGGTGTGGGGGGAAAAAAACAGTTACCTACCTGTAATTGTTATTTGCTGAGATGGGATTCAGACATGTATTCCATATGGGTGTGCGTGTGCACCGGAGCCTGAGAACTTTGCCTCGCAGTACCTGTAGGGGCAGTGCTCATGCCCTGCAGCCGTAGCCCCTCTTGGCTGTACAAGGGTGCGGCCTCCTCAGTCCCCTCAGTTCCTTCACACCAAATGTCAGAAGTACAGACTCCGATGCAGAGTGAACAGAGCGTGGGTCGTGGACTACATCTTCACCACATCTCGAAGAACAGTTACAGATAAGTAGCCATTTCTTATTCTTCAAATAGATGCAGCAGTGTATTCCATGTGGGTCACTCGCAAGCAGTACTCTGTTTAAAGAAGGACTGCAGGATTGTCTTCCCAAAGTTTGCCTCTGATCTGGATGCAGCCGTAATAGCATAGTGGTTTGCAAAAAGGACCAAATGGCTGCCCTGAAAATGTTCAATATAGGAACGTCATTTAGAAATGCCATTGATGTCGCCTCAGCTCTTGTGGAATGAGCTCATAGCCCTTGAGGAGATGTAGCCTGGGCTACTTTGTATGCTGTCATACAGGTAGCTATCCACCTAGAGACCCCTTAACCCTTCATTCAGTCCGCATATGAAGCAAACAGCCAAGATGAGGAACAGAAAGATTTAGTTCTATCCAGATAAAAAGCTAGTCATTGCCAGACACCCCATGTGCGAAGACATCGCTCCTCTAGGGTTGAATGTGACTTAGCGAAGAACCGTGGTAGATATATAACTTGGTTCAAGTGAAACTTGGAAATCCCCTTAGATGAAAATGTAGGGAGTGGCCACAGAGTTACTTTGTCTCTGGAAAATTATGTGTAAGGAGGCTCTGCCATCAAAGCCTGCAACTCACACACTCTCCTTGCATATGTTATCACCACAAGGAAGGCAATTTTCTGACACAGAAGTGGGAAAGAAGTTGCCAGAGGCTTGAATGGAGGTCCCCTAAGAGCTGCTAAAACAGTATTAAGGTCCCACAAAGGAACCAGCTCTTTAACTGGCAGATGGAGACAAGGGATTCCTTTCAGGAGCCTCATTGCCATGGAGTTTGAAAACACTGACTTCCCATGGATGGGTGGATGAAATGCTGAAATTGCCACTAAGTGACTCTCAATGAACTAAGCAGAACTAAGAAGACTGAAGGTAACAGGTACTCCAAGATGTTCTGGATACAAGCCAGCATCGGTTGAACTCCTCAGGCTAACGTATTCTGAGAACTGCTTCACCTTGACTGAATAAGCTTCCCTGGTAGAGGGCTTCCTACTGTTAAGCAAGACTTGCTGGACCGCTTCTGAACATCATTCCTCCTCATCTAACCATGCAACATCCATGCTCTGAGATGTAGGGAGCTGAGCGCTGGAAGCAAGCCTGAACGTGATGTTGAATCAGGAGGTCAGGATTTATTTATTTTTCTTTTGAATGGCCATACTGGGTCAGACCAAAGGTCCATCTAGCCTAGTATCTATCCTGTCTTCCAACAGTAGCCGAAGTCAGGTGCTTCAGAGGGAATGAACAGAACAGGTAATCATCAAGTGATCCTGTTGCCCATTCATAGCTTCTGACAAACAGAGGCTATGGACACCACCCCTACTCATCCTGGCTAATAGCCATTGATTGACCTATCCTCCATGAATTTATTGAGTTCTTTTTTGAACCCCGTCATAGTCTTGGCATTCACGACATTCTCTAGCAAAGAGTTCCACTGGTTGACTGTGCTTTGTGTGAAGAAATACTTCCTTTTGTTTGTTTTAAACCTGCTGCCTATTAATTTCATTTGGAAACCCCTAGAGTTCTTGTTTTATGAGAAGGAGTAGATAACATTTCCTTATTTACTTTGTCCACACCAGTTGTCTCTTTTCCAAGCTGAAAAGTCCCAATCTTATTAATCTCTCCTCATATGGAAGCTGTTCCATACTCCTAATCATTTTTGTTGCCCTTTTCTGTACCTTTTTCAATGCCAATGTATCTTTTTTGAGATGGGGTGACCAGGTCTGCACGCAGTATTCAAGTTGTGGGTATACCATGGATTTATATAGAAGCAATATGATATTTTCTGTTTTATTGTCTATCCTTTTCATAATGATTCCCAACGTTCTGTTAGGATGAAAAGGAAGGGATATGGAGGCTGAACCAATATTGTAAGGAGGTCAGAGAACTGACATTGCCTCAGCCATGCTGGAGCAACAAGAATGAGCTTAACGCAATCCAATTTCAGCTTGAGAATGACCTGTGGGATGATTGGAATTGGAGGAAAGAGTATAGCACTGCTGATACCCAGCTCAGGTGAAAAGCATTGTTCAAGGAACCAGACTGAGACCGCCTCGGGAGCAAGACAGTTGGCATTTCCTGTTGTCTGTTATGATGAACTGGTTGTTGGGATGCCCCAAACTGCAAAGATGAGCCACAAGATGCTGAGCTTCAGAGGCTACTCATGAATGCAGGAGAAATTCCTGCTGAGGTGATCTGCCAGATGATTGTGGATCCCAGATAAGTGATTGTCCATGAGGATAATATTCTTTCCAATGCAAAACTGCCAGATCCTGATTGTCTTCTGACAATACACATTGGAGTGTGCTCCCTCCTGGCCTGTTCACATAATACATTGTGGTGGTATTGTCGGCGAGTATGAGAACTGCTGAGTCCCTGATGTGACCTTGAAAGGTCTGACAGGCATTGTTGATGGCATGAAGCTCCAGGACATTGATATGCAAAGAAGGCCTTGAATTTTCAGTGAGTCCAGATCTGCTCCCAAACCTATTAAGGAGGTAGCGGAGACTACAGTCCTACTTGGTGGAGGCTGAGTGAAAGGAACATCTTGGCACACATTGCCCTGAACCATCCACCACCATAAGGAGCCCAGAATCAGTGGTGGAAATCAAAGCAGCATGAACATGGAATAGCGATTCAGATGCTAGCCTGACTTCAGCCACACCTGAAGAGGACACATATTGAACTACCTGCGTGCATGTGGCCATAGGTGGTAGAGGCATAGGTGGTAGAAATGCTCAGTTGGTAGAAATGCTCTTGAACTTGTAGAGACTATCAATTCTTTGAGTTGGAACCAATATTGACTTCCCACTATTTAGGCTTGGGTAGATGTAGTGTGAAGTGAACATGAGTGCGGTCTTCCTCTCTGGACTTGCCCCTCAGATTATCCAGTTATGGGGAGATATGAACTCCCTTCTTCCTGAGGTGTGCTGTTATCACAATCATACATGTGGTAAAAACCAGAGGACTGGAAGACAGACCCAAAGGCAGCACGGTGTACTGACAGTGCCAGCAAGCCACAACAAAGCTGAGGAAACCTCCTGTGGCTCAGGAAGATTGCTATGTGGAAATAAGTGTCCTGAAGGCCCAGGGCAGCAAACCAGTCATTGTGATTCAAGGAGGGGAAGACAGTTGCTACGGTGACCATACAGAATCTCATGTATCTGATGTATTTGTTGAGCTCTTGGAGGTTAAGGATAGGTCTCATCCCTCTTTTGGGCTTGGGGACCAGAAAATACTAGAGTATCATCCCTGTCCCCAATGATGCCAGGGACCTCCTCTACAGCCCCCAAAGCCAGTAGAGACTGAACCTGCTCGAGGAGCAGTGTCTTGTGAGAGAGGTCCCTGAAGACGGACAGGGTAAAGGGTTGGGGAGGAGGGATGAAGAGGAACTGTATGGCATAAGTCGATCTGATGGTGCTTAGGACCCAGTTGTCAGTTGTAATCGAGTCCCAAACACTGTAAAAGCAGGCCAGCCTCTCACTGAATGAGGGGGATGGAGAAGGAGAGGTTACCACTGAATTGCTGTCCTAGATACATGAGTCAAAATGGGTGTTTGGTAGGTGCCAGTGGCAGGGGTGAGGGTGGCTTGTTAAACCCAGAACCAGAGGACCTTCTCCTTTATGATCTGTTGCTCTTTCTGGAGTAGTCCCGCTACTGCATAGGATGGGAGGATTGTCTGGAAAAACCCTGTGAATGGTATTGCTGTTATGGCTTCTGACTGCTATAATGGTGTCTTTTTACGGCAGAAGTATATACACCCAAAGCACACAAAGTAGCTTGGGTGTCTTTAAAAGGTTTCATTGGTCTTTTCTGAGAACAAAATCCACCCAGCAAATAGTAAATCTTCAATGGTCTGCTGCACATCAGGCACAATATCCGAATTCTGCAGCCAGGAGGTCCTCCTTATTGCCATAGCCACCATATCCAGAGGTGACTGCAACGAGGTCTTGGCCACCATATGGTCTTCCGTAATGAATGCCATAAACTCCTCTCTGAGGGTTCTGGCAACTCGACCATGGATTTAGACATGGGAATATTTAGAGAGAAATGCCTGCTGGTTCTTGATGAACATGGGCAGGGAAGAGGAGGTCTAATTCTTCCTCCCTATTAAGTCCATCCTCTTGGACTCTGTCCTTTGGGCATGGATTTATACTTGCCATGCTGAGCCCTGTCATTTTCTGCAGTTACCACCAGGGAGTTAGAGGCCAGGTGGGAGTAGAAACCCTCAAACCCTGGCATGGGAATGAAGTACAGTTTCTCCAAATGCCTTGCCATAGGGGGCAGTGAAGCTGTAGTATTCCAGAGGGCATTTGCAGACTCCAGGAAAACCTCTTTTATGAGGAAGGCTATTCTCCCTGGAGCTGATGGTTAGAGAATATCCAGAAACTGTGTGTGTTCTACTGCAGGAATTCCACCTGGATGCACAAGGTAGAGTTCACATGCCTCAGGAGATCCTGATATGTCCAAAAGTCCTTGGGCTGAGGAAGAGGAGATTCTGGCATGGTAGAGTCATCGAGGGAGGATGAGGAGACAATTTATTTTGCCAATAATGGAGCCTGTTCTTATACCACGGGATCGAGTTGGAAAGCTTTGTTAGTCCCAGGGAATGGACTCAGCAGTCTCTTGCAACTGAGATGGCACAGGAGTCACCATCAGAACAGGTGATCTTGCTCTGGAGCAAGGGAAGGAGCAGGACCTTATGGACCTAGGAGCATCCCAGGGATTCCCAGGAGGCCAATGGGCATACAAATAAGGCATTGGTGGGCAGTAGGCACCATATCTAGAGCCCCTGTCGTGACTGCAGGACAGATGCTGATCTTGGTACCAATAGTGTTCCTAAGGCAATCTCTGGCTCCATCCAACAAGGAGGATGACCCTGACATGGATCTTGGGAAATCCCAGAGGTTCTGTGTTAACAATGGGGGAGCCAGCCCCAATGGGGAAAACAACCTATAAGACTTATCTGAAGCCCAATAAGGAGGTGGCATCAGTGCTGAAGAGGAGAGGGGCGTCAGCATTGGTGATACCAAACGGAACACACTCCCACCTGTACAGGGAGTGGCTTGAGCACCAAGGGTGGTACCAAAGTAGGTGACAGGATATGCCTCCAAGACAATGAAGGACAATGTGTTGAAGGATACCCCAACATCAAGGGGGCCTTTGGTGATGTGCCCGGCCTTGACTAGATAGTCTGCAACCCAGATGGTGTGACCTGCAGTCGCAAGGGACCTGGTGGGTCTGCGCCATGGCCAAAAGGTGTCAGTGGCACAAGAGACGATGAGCCGGTAGAACCCATAACACTGGAGAAATTCTGAACTAGTGAAGAATCCTGAATGGAGAGGCAAAGCAAGTCTGATGCCACCAGGTACCAGACTCAACAGAAGTCCCATGGCTGCAACCGGAATTGATGTCATGGGTCCTCGCTGCTCATGGAGTGGTACCAGGGAATGGTTGGATGGACCTGCTCCACCCTGTGTGGCAGAGGGAGTATGATGCCACTCAGCACTCCTCCTAGAAGAGGAGATGATGATCAGATGAAGACCTCAGTGCTGAAGCAGGCCTCATGGCTTGTTGCAGAAGGTACTGCTTCAATCACAAGTCTCTCACCACCTGAGTCCGCTGTTTGAACAACTTACAGATGTATCAGCTCTCTTTACTGTCAAGTATCAGAGGGGTAGCCATGTTAGTCTGGATCTGTAAAAGCAGCAAAGAGTCCTGTGGCACCTTATAGACTAACAGACATATTGGAGCATGAGCTTTCGTGGGTATTCATCCACGAAAGCTCATGCTCCAATACGTCTGTTAGTCTATAAGGTGCCACAGGACAATTTGCTCTCTTTACTGTGTCCCTCACCGAGACACAACAACCACCATATAAGGGGGTGGAGGGTGGAGAATGCTTGAAGCCTGGTGAAGGCATCACAGAGGGCAGCCAACTACTCTAGTGACACTAACTAACACTTAAACTAAACCTAATGTTCTACTACTACTATATACATGAAGAATTTTCACAGAAACCTGAGAATGAAAGTGTGAGGCAAAGACACCACACAGAGCTCTGACTCTAGCCATTGGTGGTGAGAAGGAACTGAGGGGGTCAGGATGCCATCCTTGTACGTCCAGGGTGTGAGTGTCATCTCTATGGAAATATTAGGCAAAGTTCTCTGGCTCCAGTGCACAATGTGCTCACCCACCCACGTGGAATATAGGGCTGCATCTATGCAGATAAGAACTTTAATTTTTGTCAAACCTTTCCACAGAAATTTTTGGAATTTTGGCTGCCAATTTGAAAACTGAACGATTTAATCGGACAACTGAAAAACCAAAAGATTTCGGCCATAACCCACAAGTTTTTGTTTTGAAATTTCAGTTTTGGGCCAAAAACGTCCATTTTTTGGCCAAAATATTTTGACAGAAAGAAAGAAAGAAAGAAAGAAAGAAAGAAAGAAAGAAAGAAAGAAAGAAGACACTTTTTGAAAAAACAAAACAAAACAAACTTGTATAGTTAAAAACCCAATTTTCAGTCAAAAAATAGTTTTGATGGAAAAATTGTAACCAGTGCTAGGAGCCATACAGCTACCATAGATGGACTACAGGTAAGATCCAATCTGGGTGGTTCTAGCTCTGGGCCTACAGGGCTGATTATTCCCCTGTTCTCTATTGGCCTTGCATTATTTATAAGATCCCAAGCAAATGCTGAAAATATAGCCACATTTTTTTAAAACACTTTCACAGGGTGTGTCTTTTCTTAGCATTACTTTGTTACAGCAGCTTAATAGATGAGGGTCTCAATAAAGGCCCAGTTTTGGTGTTACAGCTTAATGATAATGTATTTGTCTTTTTCTTTGTCTAGACATAGATATTTGTTCCTCTTCTGCGGGCTATTTGACAGACGTTTCCTCACTTTTATTTCCTTTCTTAAGTGACTGCAGAATCTGCTTCTCAGAGGAGGCTCCCCTAGGCTGGCTTTGCTCTTATTTTTAAATAAATATTGATTTCTGCATGATGTGCTGGGCTTGGTATGATAAAGCCATGTTTGCCAGACACATAAATGTTGTTTATTCTGCTTGATGTTTAAATACTACATATCATGTAGTTCTGTTTTAATAACTTGTTAAATTAAAAAGCGAGAGTTTAAAACAACACAATATTTTGGCAATTATTTTACTTTCTAACTCTGAACCTTTATGTAGATCAGATACTACGTTTGATCTTAGCTCATAGAGAGCCGATCCGAATTCTTTTAATAGATAAATTACCCTATACTGAAAAGGGACAGACTTACAATGTGAGCTGCAATCCTTCTTAGCCACTCGCTTAATTCTATGTACTACAGCTCAGTGCATACTGATGTCACCTCCAAAATGTATAAATAAATAAGCACTGCATTCATTTATGCCTAGATCGAGCCTCTAGGCTCAAGTCTGAGCATGGAGAGGCATTTAGCAACCGCCCTAGGAGGAGCGACGGGAAGGAGTTGTTTCTCATACAGTCACAATTTCCTCCCTGTTCTCCTTTTACTCTGGGTCCCCAAAAGGGTGCAGTTTACTTCTCCCTTTGCACACAGACAGCTCTTTTACAGCTAAGGCTCTAATCCCTCCTCACTCACTTGCTTGAGCTGGAACACAGGGATCTCATTAATACTTGGGATTTGAAGCCAAGGTGAACAGCCTTACCACGGCCATGCATATGTTGGAAGGAGCCTCATTCTCCCATTTGTGATTACGTTGAGACTAGTCAACCTCTAACCCTTATTTAACAACCACTGCATTCATGTATTCAATCCCTGTAGGTCGGATTCTCTATTGCCATACAACTTGCATAGTCATTAACACCAGTGTAAAGTGGGTGTGAAATGCTATCACTCTGAACTGCTACACCCACTTTGCACAGCTGTGACTGCAGAAGGTTCAGGCCAAGGGAGACTCAATGAGGCCCTTAGGTCTTAGTTCTGTCCTAATTGCACAGGTATAACTTCTGTGTATCTGGTGCCTGATTCTTCCTGAGACCTCTGAGCACTACCTCAGTACAAATAAACAATACTAGTAACAGGATCTCTCTTCTAAAGAAAACAAAAAACCCTTTCTGATGCAATTTTCCCCACATCCTCCTTCCTCTTCTTTAACACAATATAGAACACAACTTGCAAACTCCCCCTGGCTCCAGCACATTACAATTTAAATGGAAATCAGGACATCCTACCAATGACCCCCACCTTTTAGTGAATGTTCAACAGTAGTTTTCATTAGCTTCCCTCCTCTGCCTCTCTGAGCTCCCTACTCGTACAAACCTTGAATGCTGCGAGAGATGGTGAAGTGGTAAGAGTCAGCCTCCAAACTGATAGCAATATGCAGCTTTTGCACCCTTTGACCTTTGGCTCCACTTTCTGCTATGATGCAAAAGTTTCAGTTTTGCTAAGCAACAAGCAATGATGTTTGAAAACTGCATCTCTTTCCTGGCCAGGGCAGGCACAATAACGTTCTTAAAACATGTTCTTTGATCCCAGTATGGTATATTATATTTATTTTATTATTGTTATTTTATTTTATTGTATTTATTTTAAAAGCTCCACTTCATATTCCTCTGCTTGGTGAGTCTCTGGTACCCAAGAAAGATGGAGAACAATGTTCCCATAAGCCCAGGAGAGAGAAAGGAAAAGAAGCTTTCCCTTTGCTTTTGGCAGAGGAGGGGGAGTTCACCTTCTGTGCTTTAACCCCTGGTGGAGCAGAAAATGAGTCATGCAAGCAGGGGAGGAGGGATGGGAGGGAACAGGTGTAGATAATTCAGATAAGATGGGCTGAAAATTTGAGGGCCCCTTGGGAGCACTACCCACAATGCATACAATCAGTTACACAAATAACATACAAACTATTATGGGTTGGTGACAATAAGCATGCATTAATTATTAATGCTGATAATTTCTACTGTTTAGCTCTACAGCCTGTATCTATGGACCCTTTCTATATAGCTTAAATATATTGCTTGGTTTAAAAATAACTTGGGCAAAATCAGAGATCCCACTCATTTAAAACTCTGGAATTTTCAGTAGTTCTCAACCCATCTGAAATACATAGGGATCCACATGTGCAATCAGCTTACAAATCTAGATTAGTGCAATCTAGGGTTACCATACGTCCGGATTTTCCTGGACATGTCCGGCTTTTTGGGACTCAAATCCCCGTCCGGGGGGAAATCCCAAAAAGCCGAACATGTCCGGGAAAATCCGGCGCCGCTGGGCCGGGGGCTGGCCCGGGGCCGGGGGCCGGCGGTGCTGGGCGACCGGGGGGTGCGCTGGGCTGGCGGTGCTGGGCGGCCAGGGGGCGCGCCGGGGACCGGCGGTGCTGGGCGGCCGGGGGGGCGCCGGGCCTGGGGCTGGGGCCAGGGCGGGCGGTGCTGGCCCGGGGCCGGCACCCCAGGCCCGAGCCGAGCCAGGCTGGAGACGCTGGGGCCGGCCGCCGGAGGGATCCAGACTGGGCTGCGCCTCCTCGCCCTACCCTCCCAGCTTACCTGCTGCCTACTTCCTGCTTCAGGCTTCCCACGAATCAAATGTTCGCGGGAAGCAGGGGAGGGGGCGGAGTTGGGGCGGGGACTTTGGGGAAGGGGTGGAGTTGGGCGTGGGCGGGGTTGGGGGCGGGGCCAGGGCCCCATGGAGTGTCCTCTTTTTGGACACTCAAAATATGGTAACCCTAGTGCAATCTGAATTCGTTGCTGGACACAACAGTGAATTACTTGCAAAGTGGTAAGTATTCGCCCTTTCTTTATGGGCTGGGTGTATGTCATCCTGGAGAGTGTCCTGCTCCAGTTACTATACAGCTTTAGTTCCCTTACCATCTAAATACCAAACACAAATCAGTGACTTTCTCTAGGGAAGATAAGAAGACCATGCTATGCCTCTGTAATCTATACTTCTAAGGATGGATTCATACTCCTAATCCTAAAATGTGCTATGAAACCTTTATGCTATGGCAGGCCCTTTGTGGGTATCTGGGCTTGGTCCTTATTAAACTTCTCCCATTACCACATATTCATAGATTCACAAATTATTGCCACTGCCTAGTCCTCCTTCATAATATCTACGCTACCTAGAACAGTGTAGATCTACCCAGGATCCTAACAATTCCTTCTGCTACATTTAGAAGTGGTTCTTTGAGGCAACTCTGGCAAGTCATGTGTAAAAGTATAATTAGGCAGGCCAAGAAAGACTTTGAACGGTACCTAGCCAAAGACACAACAGCTAAAAACATTTTTTTAAAGTGCATCAGAAGCAGGAAGCCTGCCAAACAAGTGGGGCCACTGGACAATCAAAGTGTTAAAGGAGCATTCAAAGAAGACGAGGTTGTTGCAGGGAAGCTAAATAAATCATTTGCATCAGTCTTCACTGCAGAGGATGTGGGAGGGGGGAATAGGGTGACCAGACAGCAAGTGTGAAAAATCGGGACAGAGAGTGGGGGGTAATAGGAGTCTATATAAGAAAAAGACCCAAAAATTGGGACTCTCCCTATAAAATTGGGACATCTGGTCACCCTAGGGGGGAATCCCCACACCTGAGCCATTCTTTTTAGGTGACATAGCTGAACAACTGTCCCAGACTGAGAGGTCAATAGAGAAAGTTTTGGAACAAATCAATATATTACACAGTAATAAGTAAGGCTGTCGATTAATCGCGGTTAACTCACGCGATTAACTCAAAAAAAATTAATCGCGATTAATCGCAGTTTTACTCACACTGTTAAACCATAGAATACCAATTGAAATTTATTAAATAATTTGGATGTTTTTCTACATTTTCATATATATTGTATTCTGTATTGTAATTGAAATCAAAGTGTATATTAGTTTTGATTGCAAATATTTGCACTGTAAAAATGATAAACAAAAGAAATAGTATTTTTCAATTCACCTCATGCAAGTACTGTAATGAAATCTCTTTTTCGTGAAAGTGCAACTTACAAATGTAGATTTTTTTTTGTTACATAACTTTTTTTTGTCAAAAACAAAACAATGTAAAACTTTAGAACCTACAAGTCCACTCAGTCCTACTTCTTGTTCAGCCAATCGCTAAGACAAACAAGTTTGTTTACATTTATGGGAGATAATGTTGCCCTCTTATTTACAATATCACCAGGAAGTGAGAACAGGCATTTGCATGGCACTTTTGTAGCTGGCATTGCAAGGTATTTACATGCCAGATATGCTAAACATTTGTATGCCCTTTCATGCTTCAGCCACCATTCCAGAGGACATGCTTCCATGCTGATGACACTCGTTAAAAAAATAATGTGTTAATTAAATTTGTGACTGATCTCCTTGGGGGAGAATTGGATGTCCTCTGCTCTGTTTTACCAGTCTGCCATATAATTCATGTTATAGCAGTCTCGGATGATGACCCAGCACATGTTCTTCATTTTAAGAACACTTTCACTGCAAATTTGACAAAACGCAAAGAAGGTACCAATGTGAGATTTCTAAAGATAGCTATAGCACTCGACTCAATGTTTAAGAATTTGAAATGCCTTCTAAAATCTCAGAGGGACGAGGTGAGGCGCATGCTTTCAGCAGTCTTAAAAGAGCAACACTCCGATGTGGAAACTACAGAACCCGAACCACCAAAAAAGAAAATCAACTTTCTCTTGGTGGCTTCTGACTCAGATAATGAAAATGAACATGTGTCAGTCCGCACTGCTTTGGATTGTTATTGAGCAGAATCCGTCATCACCATGGACGCATGTCCCCTGGAATGGTGGTTGAAGCATGAAGGGACATATGAATCTTTAGTGCATCTGGCACGTAAATATCTTGAGATGCTGGCTACAATCTATTAGAATTCTCTGACAGTGTCAACAAAAGGCGTGAGCAAAGGTGATCTAGTGGATACAATGTACTTGGATTTTCAGAAAGCCTCTGACAAGGTCCCGCACCAAAGGCTCTTAAGCAAACTAAGCAGTCATGGAATAAAGGGGAAGTCCTCTCATGGATCAATAATTGGTTAAAAGATAGGAAAGAAAGGATAGGAATAAATGGTCAGTTTTCACAATGAAGAAAGGTAAATAGCAGGGTCTCCCAAGAATCCGTACTGGGACCTGTGCTGTTCAACACAGTCAGAAATGATCTGGAAAAGTGGGTGAACAGAGAGGTGGCAAAATTTGCAGACAATACAAAATTACTCAAGATAGTTAAGTCCAAAACATGGGGCAGAGACCTTTCACTTACAAACTCAAATGGACTGGGATTGGACTGGACTTAACAAAATGTGCTCCAAGTGTCTCCATCATAGACAGCCAACAGAAATTACTGTTTTACCTTCATTGGTTTCCTACCAGCCTTTATAAGATTGTGATAAAGGATACTGATGTCTTCCAGTGCTTTTGGGCTCTGTGAGGCCTGCTGCTACATATGCTATTGGCAAGTTCTATGACTGGTTTTTGGGAGGGGTATTCCAGGATTCTCTTACCCTCCAAGTGATAGTTCTTCTCGTCACAGCTGTTCATATTGGGTGCACAGTTTCTAGATTTCATGAACTACCTCCATGGATACTGGCTTCTACTTATTCTATAACACAGAGGGAAAAACAACTAGTGCTACAGAAATGGAAGTCCTCAACATCCCCATGAGTAGAGGACTGGACTTATGAACTCTGTGATTTGGCAGCCCTGGAAATGGTAGCAAACAAAAGACATAAAAGAGTTGAGTTTTTTGGAAATGGTCTTTTCCGCTTAACATATACAGTGAATGATCTATTGCTATATACCTCTATCATAATACCACCTACATGTTCTTCATTCATTTTTTTCCTGTCTTCTCCTCTTTCCCCTCTGAAGAATTTCCCCCCTTCTTTCTGGGGAGCTGCATCACCTGATTGGATTGATGGTAATTATATAGTTAACTAGCATCCAATAATAAAAACCTTCGATTAAAGTGAAAGGGCTTCCTGACCCTAAAACCAAATTCTTCCCTAGTACCTATTCCTGCTTTATTTAATCCCCTCTCTTGCAACATTTACAGACATTAAACAGTAGTTAGAACTCAACCAATCGAAACTCTTTCCCAAAGAAACTCTGCATCCTGAAAACAAGCTCATATCCAATACCAATAATAAACAAACTGTCTGGTGGAAACTGCGTAAAACTCATGCAATATAAAGTGGCTGTTCTAAACAAACCGAAGAATGAAAACAATATTCTAGGGCTAAGAAACTACACTAAATATAGAGGTGGACAAACATTTTGTTGGGCAATGCTTTACTGACCAAGGGGGGGAAAAAATCTACTTTTCCTGTTGTTAGGGTAGGGCACATTGTTCTCTGAAAAGCCACAAGCTTTGTGCCTGCAACTGTAGATAACACCTTTCTCCAGGCAAAAACGTTAAAAGCACTGTCTATCTGTCTGCTTCCCACGAGAACCAGTGAAATAGTGTTCCAACGCAGCACCCACCCAAACCCAGACCCCTTCAGAGAGTCCACACTGTAGCACAAATTGCTCATGTGTCTCTAGGTTAAACTCTAGAATGATAAAAATTTAGTGGGTTTTTTCAACCAAACACTAATAGTAACTTGTTTTTTAATATGGATTCAAAGCTTATTGTATTTCGTCACACAACTTTTAGGAAAAGTAAGACCATAGAATATTGTAGAGGAAAAACATAACTAAGGCAATTATAGTAGCACATCCCAATAATAAAACAGCAAATAAGATCACAGCTACCTCAGCTGTATTACAGAAATAACAGGCAATGAAAAAAAGAACCAGACACAAGCAACTTTATTACATTGTCCCAGGTAGCTGCTGTAGAAACCAAGAGGAAACCTTTAATTTAAGTACAATATTTAGTGATACGTGGAGACAACAGCAATACTTTAACCACAGTATCAAGTCCAGTCACCCAGAATCCCAAAAAGACAAAACTGCTAAAGAAAATGACTTTGCCCTTTTGCTGTCTGGAATCCGGATGTCTTGCAGAGTGGGAAAAGGGGAGGAAGGGAGTTGCAGTTTTTACATTGTCCTTTCATTACTCAAAATACTGACACACCCCGATATCCTTCTGCAGAGACAGATCCCTTACAGCTGCCTAGTTTTAGCACCTTTTGTTGCAGTAATAGTTGAATATTTTCTCAAAAGTCACCCAGGCATTTCCCCCCTATAATTTTAGTGACCTGATTTCCTGTTCATTGCCTTTTTAAAAACTCCACAGCCTTAGTGTGGCTGATTTTAATCTTCATCTCAGTATCTTTTTCTGGTCAAGGAAGTTTTTTTCCTAATTTGATTCATTTAGTTTCTGTCAACTTCCTAAATTCATATTTCATGTACGCAAGGTCTCATTCTTGACTTTGTTGTTGCAGGTGCATGAGAGCTATTTGATCATCACAAACTCATTTCTTGCTGCACTTTCGGTTGTCCATTATAGATTTCGACATTTCCTGGCACATTCTTAAATGATTTCATTGTCTGTTCTTCTTCACAGTCCTCCTCACTCAATCAGTTAATTGACAATCCTAATTCTAGCCTTGTTCCAATTACTGACACTTGCACCACCTTTCAAATTTTGCATGTTATGCTCTTTTTGTGTACTCAGGACATGAAGATTAGAGGACATGGGCTGGGAAATCCCTGCAGGGCTTCTGAACTTTATATGCATTTCCATGAAAGAACAGACCACAAATTTGCTTATGAATTTTCTAAAACTAGACAGATCTAATTACTACTATGCAGACTTAATGTCAGAATCAAGCAGTAAGTAACCTCAAAGTTCATAAGTTTGATCTTAACAGATATCTAAAAGTTAATCACTTTTTCACATTTCATGATTTAACATATAGGAATATTAATGGAAATGCACTAATACATGCTTACTACCACTTGTTAGCTATGGGCCACATTCTGCTCTCAGTTACTCTGGATTTTCAGCGGTGTGATTGAGAGCAGAATTTGGCTGTATATCTTTGGCTGTAGAAATGTTTATGAATTGTATCAACTAACTGCTCCTTACAATCAAGCTATGTCTACACTACAAAGTTAAGTAGTCAATCTTCCACTGCTGTAATTAATCTGCTTTTTCATGTCCACACAATACTCCTTATGACAGCAGAGCCTGTCGACAGTTGGTGCTCTTAGAATCATAGAATATTAGGGTTGGAAGAGACTTTAGGAGGTCATCTAGTCCAACCCCCTGCTCAAAGCAGGATCAAACACCAACTAAATCATCTCTTGCATTGACAGATAGACCAGTGCACGGGGGGGTAGCTAACCCACTGTTCAACTCACCACCATCTGCTGCTGGGTATTCTGGGAAGGGTTCACAGTATCTCATGGGGATGGATTCACCATCCCATGATGCAGTTTTCTCCATCCCATCATTCCATGGGCTTGCGACTATGTTTCTCACCACTTTTCAACTGCTCCTGTAAACTGCACACCTGCCATCTCTGTCTCAAAACATGGATCCTGCTCTGCTCTCCAGTATTGTGATGAGCATTATGAACACAACGAGGCTGATCCTGTAGTGTTTCACGAGTTGCAAATCTGATAATAACTCCGTGGTGTGTGCTTTTCCGTGTCCCATGGAAAGAAACAATTCAAGATTGCTTTTGGCATTCACAGAGCAGCTGAACATGGTGGACGGTTGGTTCTGGTTGCAGGAAACAAACACTGAGTGGTGGGATAGCATTGTTATGCAGGTATGGGATGACAAGCAGTGATTGCAAAACTTTCAGATGTGCAAAGCCACCTTCCTGGAACTGTGTGCAGTGCTACCCCTGCCCTCCGGTGCAAGGACACCAAAATGACAGCTTCCCTGATGGTGGTTGTAGTGATGCAAGTGTGTATGGCCATTAATCGCCTCCTGCTATGAAGGACTAAGACTCTGGGTAATATGCGGGAAATAGTGGTCAGCTTTGTGGCAATGCAATTCCCTAACTGTGGTGGGGCGACAGATGACACGCAAGCATATCCCAATTTTAGCCCAAGACCATCTTGCGACAGAGTACATCAGCAGAAATGGCTACTTCACTACGGTATTGCAAGCTGTGGTGGATTACCAGGATCATTTCACTGAGATCAATACGGGATGGTCAGGGAAGGTGCATGATGCATGCATCTTCAGGAACACTGGCCTGTACAGAAAGCTGCAAGCAAGGACTTTCTTTCCAGACCAGAAGATTCCAGTTGGGGATGTAGAGATGCCAATAGTGATCCTTGAAGACCCATCCTACCCCTTGCTCCAGTGGCTCATGAAGCCTTACAGCGGAAACCTTGACTGAAGCAAGGAGTACTTCAACAACAGGCTCAGTAGGTGCAGAATGACTGTTGAATGTGCCTTTGGCAGCTTAAAGGGTTGTTGGCACTGCCTTTTTGGCAGGTGAGACCTCAGTAAGGAAAGTATTTCTGGGGTCATAGCACTCTGCTGTGCTCTGCATAACATTTGTGAAGCTACGGGAGAGAAGTTTCCACAGGGGTGGAGCATTGAGGTGGATCAGGTGACTGCTGATTTTGAACAGCCAGATACCAGAGCTATTAGAGGGGCTTAACTAGGGGCTATTTGAATCAGGAAGGTTTTGAAGGAGCATTTTGACAATGAGCCCCAGTAACATATCTGTCTGTAATGCATTAAGCCAGGCATTGTTTTCTTGCACCGTAATATGAACCTTGTAATGAATGATTGCTGTGTGTGTTAAATTTACAATGCAAATGCACCAATTGCTGGTGTGTATGAATTCAGCAGCAACCACCATTCATAGGAGACAAATAAAGATTCCTTATCTTTCTATAAGTACATTTTTATTCAACAGCAATACAAACATTTCTGTGTTCTGCAAGGGATATGAAAATGAAAAGCACATTTTCACATGAGGCTCTCACAGTTGTGTATATGTCCAGCTGTCATTGTGATACATGTCCCTTGGGGTGGAGTGCATGGGGTACTGAGAGAGCCCGGGAACATGCAAAGTATGTGTGTGGGGAATGTAGGGAGGGCATGGAAGGCAGTTCTGTATGGGTTCTGGTGAGCATGGATGTGTTCCATCTGCAGTTCAGTCAGGGATCTCAGCACATCTGTTTGGTCCTGCAGCAGTTGTATCATCTGCTCCTGCCCCTGTTACCTCTCCTGGCTATCCATACACAGTTCCTCATTGATAGCCTCTCTCCATGCGCTCTGCTCGCAATCCGAAGCATCAGAGGATTGCAGCACCTCATGGAATATGTCTTCCTTACGCCTTATCTGATGGAACCACTCAGCCAGAGTGCTGGGACTGGCTAGACCCCTCTGGAGTTAAGAAGAAGTCCTGGTTCGTCATTCCACTGGATGTCCCTGTCACCTGTTCCTCATCCTCATCCAATTCCACTTCTTCAACCACCATGTCATCCTGGGGTGCACTGTGCTAGCCACCGTCTCCAGCCTCCCCTCCCCTCAAAAATATGTATGCAGCTCTTGGTGGTGGAGGTGGGTTCAGTCTCTCAGGTATTATTGAGGGGATTGGTTAAATATTGTGGGCTGTGGCTCTAACCACTCTTAATGTCTTCTTCCCATGGGGGTAAAATCCTGCTCCCATTTTCATGGCTATGAAGGGTCTCCTCCCAGCAGATGTGGTAGCAGTTCCCTACAAGTCAGGGTAGGGCAAAGGATCATATTTCAGTATGTTTTTGCTTCTGAATTCTGATAAGCTCATGGGTGCTTTGTCTAACTCCAGACAATCATTTAAGTGATTTCTGTGCTCTTCACTTTTCTGCGTTCCAGGTGTCTGCGGTTACCTCATTAACTATTTTAGAGGCATTCAGGGGAAATTCGATGCCTGTCTGTGGTATAGTCAACATACCCATCAATCAGGCCAGGCCCAGAATTTAGAGACACCCAGTAGGCAGCACAGGCTGTATTTAGTCAGCCTGAGAGCTACAGAGACAGGGAAAATTACAAGGTCTTTCTGCATCCAGTGACCTTAATAATGAATTTCCTTAATATTCATTATTCATAAAATGTCCTGTCTCTGCCCTCCCTCGAGGGACACTACAATGGACATCCTTTCTCCACTTTCCCTTGACTTTTCATATCTGATGTGTTTTCAGGGCACTCTCTTTCAGCAACACAAACAGATGTGGCACATAAATGAAAGGTGACCTTTATGCACATGGAAAGAGTTCTCATGAATTGCAGGAAGTAATAGACTATATGGTCTTTTTTATGTACAGCACTTCCCAAGAAGAATTCCGTGACCATAATACAGACCCTTAAGTACCAACCAAAAGCAGACTCCTGAGTATCCAGCCTTACAAAGACCTCTGCTTTTGTCCTTTAGACAAAAGGCTGCAGTCTATTAAATTCTTCCGCTCAGTTTGAAATAAAGACTATATTAAATAGACTTCATTGTGTATTTCTACTGATAGAGAATGCTTTGGGGAGCTATTGGAATGTCTAGTGGACTAATCTACCATTTTATTAAATAGTATTATAGTAAGTGCCTATTTAAATAGAGTTTGAAGTGGGGTATGATTAATAGGATAGTGTCAAGCATCACTTTCCACATCCACAGTATTCCCAATTTATTATACTGTTCATTAGCAATCTGCACTAGAGGTTCCATGGCTTTTTTACAGCTGCCATGAAATGCTCAACAGACCTTCCCCCTTTCCCTCACAATCACCCACTTCCACATCACAAAATCCCTAATCTCTAAAGCACAACCCTAATCTCCTTTATTCACCCACTCTCACACTTCCCACAATCCAAACTCTTGGCCCCTTACCCTATAACTGCTTGTCCATCAGACACTTTCTTTCATTCACTCACAGTTGTGCTATTTTCCCCTCTCCCCCAATACTGTTGCCTTTTAGTCTGATTAAGCCACACCAGATCTCACTGGCCAAACCACATCCCTTGTGCCAAATTGCACCTCTTCCTTCCCTATAAAGCCACAGAGGAACTCTCCTAATCCCAGCCAGTCAGGAAGGGGCCCTGGTCCTTGGATACTGGTTAAGTGTGCTCCTTCTCTTTCTTCTGCTCTCCCAGCAGCCAAAGAGGATGAAAGAGTACCCTAATCTTTCCCTTTTCCTCACATGTGTGTTGTCATGGATAGAACTGGTCGAATTATTTGCCAAATTATTTAATATTCTTTGTGAAGTGAGCCTCCTTTCTGCTTGTGACCTAATCCATGTATTTGTCATTCACACGGTATGTATCTGAAACACAGTTTATAGGAATAAGCTTCCCTATGTGGGTCATTCACAGATTGTTCACTTTGACTTTTTCTTACTCATTATTTCAGGTGTATGATTGGTCATCTAAGTCACAGGGGGTCTGCTGATTGGACAGCTGATCCTCTTTAAAGAGAAAAATCACATGAAGTGAATAATGAATAGCAAATAATGAATAACAAAACTTCCGTATAAATTTTAGGACAAACATTTATGTTACTAAACCAGCAGACATTCAAATACAGGAAACAGGGAATAATATGATTCCCCAAATAACTGTGGAACAAACTCAGCATAGTTATTCATGAAAATATCAGAAAGTGAATTTTTTATATGACTAGCTGTAGTTATGGAAGCCCTACCTCATCCCTAGGGCCTTACCAAATTCACAGTCCGTTTTGGTCAATTTCACAGTCATCGGATTTTAAAAATCATAAATTTCATTATTTCAGCTATTTAAATCTGATTTTCACGGTGTTGTAATTTTACGGGTCCTGACCCATAAAAGAGTTGCGGGGGGGAGTGTCACAAGGTTATTGTAGGTGGGGTTGTGGTACTTCTACCCTTACTTCTGTGCTGCTGCTGGCGGCGGCGCTGCCTTCAGAGCTGAGCAGCTGGAGAGCAGCGGCTGCGGACCAGGAGCTCAGCTCTGGAGGCAGAGCCACCGCCAGCAGCAGCGCAGCAGTAAGGATGGCACGGTATGGTAGTGTCACCCTTACTTCTGCGCTGCTGCCTGCAGAGCTGGGCCCTCAGTCAGCAGGCACCATTCTCCTGCCGCCCAGTTCTGAAGGCAGCAGCACAGAAGTAAGGATGGCATGGAATTGTATTGCCACCCTTACTTCTGCGCTGCTGTTGGCAGAGCACTTCCTTCAGAGCTGGGTGCCCAGCTAACAGCCACTGTTCTCCAACTGCCCAGCTCTGAAGGCAGCACAGAAGCGAGGGTGGCAATACTGCAACCTTCCTCCCTCCCCCCAATAACTTTGTGACCCTACTGAAACTCTTTTTTGGGTCAGGTCCCCCAATTTAAGAAATGCCGGTCTCCCCTGTGAAATCTGTATAGTAAAGGGTAAAAGCACACAAAAGACCAGATTTCAGGGGGGAGACCAGATGCGTTTTTCATGGCCGTGAATTTGATAGGGCCCTACTCATCCCCTAGATGCTAGGGATCCAGTAATTAATACCTCTCAGAAGGCATCACACCAACTTGCTGCTGTATGGGGCTTGTTTGATTTTTAATCTGCTCCTGAGCTACAGAGTCATCCTCTCCCTCTCTCTGTCTCTCTGTCTCTGGCCCAGTGACCTCCCACTGTGGCTAAATACTTAAAGTATGAAAAACAAATACAAGGGCTAGGCCACAAACAGAAAGTAGGGATAACTTCACAAAGAATATTAGTCACTCACAGCAAATAGACCAGCTCTGTCCATAACCACACACATATGAGGAAGAAGGAAAGATTAGGGTATTCTTAAATCTGCTTTGGCTGTTGGGTTAGGTAATTCTTTTGTGCATTGCAGTGGAGCCAAAACTCGGCTTTAGATACCTAACAACTTTTGTGCATCGAGGCTTTAGAGAATAAGCAAAGCATTGATCAGTGTGCTACCACAATCAGTTGTGTGGGATCTGTGTTCCAACACCACTAAGCAGGATTGTTGGGAGAAAGACTTATCTGTACACAGTACCACTGCATAATAATCCACTTTCAGCCTTGTACTAAATGTTGTTTACTTTCCCTGCTTTCATCAGCTTTCTAGCTCTCTTCCTCAGCCTTGTTATGCCAGATTTTCAAAAGGGCTTTGAACTCGTTTTCTAATGTTACATGCACAATGTTGAACTCCCAAGCTATTTTATGTGTGCACTTTTTCATCACCAAGTTATTGCATGCATAAAAACTCCGATTTCTGTGCGCAAACTGCACAGTCAGTGAAATAAACCTACAGTAATGCAGTGGTGAATCAAGCCCTATGTAGTGACAGCAACATAAAAGCAATGTGAGAAAATCAGAAGCAGGCACTTGAGTTATGAAAAATTCAGTGCAAAACTGTCTGCAGTTTTTGAACTGGTTAAGATTTTTTAGCTTGTGTTAAGCAGGAGGTCAGACTAGGTGATCCATCATGGTTGATTCTAGCCTTAAAATCTATGAATTGATGAAGTCCCTTTTAAAAAATGATCCATACTCCCTTGCTGTCATGTACTCCTAAGCAATTCTGTTTTGGAAAAAAGATTATAGCAAAGCAGGGAAAACGGAAAACACATTGTCAGTGTGATTTTTTTTATCAATTTTTACCAATATCACCATTATTTTATGAATGGCATATGGCAGGTTATGATTTCTTCTCCACCTATTTTGCAAACCTGTCAAAAAGCCATAAAATGTCTCAATTCAATCGAGAGACTGGTCTCTGGAGGATGAGAGGAATTGGCCTGGGGCCCAGCAGGGAAAGCATTTCTATATGTTTATTCAGATAGCATGCACCTACAGCATTAGAATACTGTACATTTCAATTTGTCATCCCTTCTTTCAGGTTTCCTCCCCTCAGTGTGAAGGATAAGCTCCCCAAGACTCCTTACTGGGGATATCAACTTATCTGAGAACAGTGTTTTTTGTCTTAACTATATGTAAACACACAGAGATATTTTCAGGTTTTGCAAAAAGATAACCTCTATGACTTTATTAAAATCTTGCAATAATCTTTGTTATGCTAATGATGAGGTATAGGGTTATTGCTGTTTCTTTTTTCCTTCATACAGTCAAGAAGGAAATAATAATTCCATAATAATGTGCAGGAATAATTAGCTCTGAGAGCAATTAAGGCGCCAGAAGGTGCCTGAACAGTAATAAAATTCTGATTTCTGTATTTATTCTGTAGTAAAATTTGTTGTTGTGTCTAAAGCAAGATGGCCTTTTCCCAAAAGCAATATAACACTGCTGGCTCGGTGCAATTCTTCCAGAGTAATTTGTTAAGAGGCACGTTTGTTTATCTGAAAACCTGGGTCCTGAAGCTGATCTCACCTACACCAGTTTTATATCGGCACATACCCATTGACTTTACTGGAGTTGCATCTGATTTACACCAGTATAAGTGAGATCAGAACCACTCCCATGGGGAAGTACAGAAAACTGTTCAAACCTTTCTAAATTAAGTCTAGTTTCATTTTGAACCTGAAACTCAGCCCAGTTTAATAAAAGGCTTGCTATATTGCATGATTCCGATAGTTTCAACTGAAAACTCAGCATCTTTTATGAGCTTTACTTTGACTTGTTAGGTTAATTTGAAACCTTAATTACAAGACATGGAATTGCAGTATCCTGCAAACTGAAAACAAAAAGTTCGTCAAACCCCCTTTGAATTGGAGCAGCTGAGATTCATACAGCTGTAACAATAAAACCATTTTTCTCCTGGGGGAAAAAGTGGAAAAAGAGAAAGAGAGAGAGAGAGAGAAAAAACAACATCGGCAAACCAAATGTTTTTCACTGCTCAACAAAAGTTTTTCAAACTCTAATTACTTTCTTGTTTCACCAATTGAATTGTGACAACAATGTGAGCAGTGTGGCAAGGTCTTTGCATTGTTACAGTTAAAGGTTGTATGAACTAAAAAACTTCATCAGAGATCAGCTCAGTAATGTCTGTAAGTTTTGTCCATGTCCTTTTAATTTGCTTGATTCCTTTAAGTACTAGTCTAGTGATTTCCCTGATCCATAAGGCTGAGTTCTAACTGCAATTCCCAAGTACTTAATTCTTTCAGAAGATTCTCCTTTCCATTGTTTTAATTTTCTTCAGACTTTGCACTGTCAAACTGAGGTTCACCACTCTGCTTTGGAGCAGATTAGGTCCTCCTGCTGTAATTCCTATTTATCTCTTCTGGTGAAGAGAGAAATGGTGCACACACAGTTTTCTGAAAACTGTAAAATATACAGAAAAGTTAGCTCAGGATCAGATGTTGGGACAGATGTATGCAGATCATTCTACATCCTGTACAGAACACTATTTTATATATTGACTATTGACTCAGAAGCAAAGAATGATGAAAAAATGTTTATGGATAGAAAAGAAAAAAACAAACAGAAACCATCCAGGCCTTTTGCTTCTGGTGGACCCTGAAAATCCATAAGATAGGATGACGTACAAGCACTAAGTTTAGTGTAGAAACCTGGATACTGTATTTCGCTAAAGTACAATTTCTTCTAAGAGTGTACAGTAAACTATTCAGAACAAAGTGCAGATCCTACATTTTAGGAACAAAATTCACAAGGCAAAGTAACAAGAAGAAAGTCAAGTCCCTGGCTTTTCTCCATAGCTCACCAGCAGTCTCAAAACTGTGTTTTTTCAAGCTTTTTCAGCCCCTAACTGATGAGGAAGAGGTGCTGAATATTTTTTTAAAAGTAGTTTTTCTTCCAAAAGTTTGCTTGAGTTAAATACGATACAACTTTAACAAAAACAAACAACTGACTGGGAAGAAAACATTTTAAACAGTCTCTCAGTTCATTAGGGGTCACTTTAACTTCCTTGATATATGTGACATTATAATCCTACCAGTGCTATAGTCAGCCATAAAATATTCAGGGTAGACAACATTTCAATTCCGAGTGTGGAAAACAAGTGGGGGAAGGCGGGGAACTTTTAAAAAGTGGAACACCACCAAACCTTTCAGGCCTTCCATGTACATTGTAAAGAAGGGAAAAAAGGTGCCAGCCCAAAGATTTTTCCCCTACAGGTCACCTTTGAAGTAAAGCATTTTTGCTTTATGGGTCAAGGAAGCTCTTGCTCCCAGAGTAAATCTGTTGAAACCAACGGAGTTACTCTATATTTATTTTAGTGTAAATAAAAGCAGAATTTAGTCTTTTGTTTGATCTCTGTTCCTTCTTTGGATAGTACATAAGAAGCTTTTCTTTACCATGCCAGACACCATCTAGAAAGGCAGTCTAAATAGGGCCTACAAACACTCCATCATTTGGACTCTTTATACTCCTCATGCCACCCACTTCCTCTTTGTAGTAGACCATACACTGTGGCACTCAGTCACCAACTGGGAGGGCCTACAAATGTTCTTCCCGTTTTTAGGTTATGTGCAGTTCATTAAATGCTTTCTCTTTCACTACTGAATTTCATAATTTGAATTCCTGTGGTCAAATCCTCAGTTGGTGCAAACCTCCATTGAAGTCAGTGGAGTTATACTGACATCCCAGCTGGGAATCAAACCAATAATCCCTATCTGTAAAGTGGGGATAGTAGCATTTCCTTACCTCACAAGTGTGTTGTGAGGATAAGTACATTAAAGACTGTAAGGCACTCAGCTGCTACAGTGGTGGGGGTCACATAAATACCATAGACAGACATTTTACATCATGCATAATTATTTCTGGGACTCTATACCACCATATAATGAAGCCCAAGACCTTATTAGGATTCCAAAAAGGATTAGACAATTTTATGTATAATAAGAACATTTAGCTTCATTACACAGGGAAAAATATAGACAGGATATAAACCTCAGGTTCAGGTTCGGGTATAATAGAGGTTAGAAAGTAACTTCCACCAATAGGCTGGTTATTCTATAATTGGCCATAGTGTGCTTTCTTACATCTTCCTTTTCTGCATCTGGTATTGGCCACTGTTTGAGAGGGGATGTTGCACTGGTTTGATGGGGTATGGCAAATTCCTTAGTTTAAAATTGATGTGATTTTCTTTGGTGTTGAGCAAAGAGGGTTAGATGAGGGCTTTGGTTTTGATTAAAATGTGATGCTAATCTTAATGAATAATAGAGCACTGTACTTAAAATACCTATATATAATGTCTTTTTTCTAACAAGAAGTAACTCTTGCTTTGCAAAGACAGTGAGAAAAGTAAGGCACTATAGAGTGCAATGCAGTGTACTTTGCCCCTAATCTCCAAGTTTGTATGGAGACGAGAAAGAGCAAGAAAATGTGACAGGCAAATCTCAAAAGGTTTGGCAGCTTGGCTTAGATGCTTATAAATAAGACTATGTTTTAGTCATGGGTATTTTAGTAAAAGTCATGGACAGGTCATGGGCAGTAAACAAAAATTCACAGCCCATGATCTGTCCATGACTTGTACTATATGCCCGTGATTAAATCGGGGGGTGGGGGGAGGAGCTCAGAGACGCCATGGGTGCTAAGGGGGGCAGGCAGTGGCATGTTGCCGGGACCCCGCTAGTGTGGGGGAAGAGAGGGAGAGAGTGGGCGGTGGCATGTGGCCTGGGACCCCTGCGGGTGCTGGAGGCAGGGGGTAGGGGGCGGATGTGGGTTGGCAGGTCTGGCAGTCTGCCTACCTGGCTCAGCACCTCCCCAGAAGTGGCAACATCCGCCTCCCTCGGCTCCTTGGCAGAGCTGTGGCCAGGCAGCTCTGCACATTGTCTCTGCCTGCAGGCTCTGCCCCTGCAGCTCCCATTGGCCATGGTTCCAGCACTCAGGGTGGAGGCAGTGTGCAGAGCTGCCTGGTCACAGAGTTTCTGCCAATCTGATGTGGGGCAAAATTCCTTCCCAACACCAAAGATGATGATCAATTAGGCACAGAACTTGTCAGAAAGACCCACCAGCCAGACACATGGGAAAGAACTCTAATGACTCACAGCCCACCCTGTGACGGGTTCGGTCACAGAGACCGCCTTGGGACTGTCACCTGATGTGCTGAGACTACCTCTGAGCCCATTTTCTCTGCCAGTTTGGGCCTCCAGAACCCTGTCATGTTGAGCCAGATACACTAATCTGCTACAACACAGACCCAGGGTCTGACCCATGCCCCCAAAGCTGCAGATTTAACTGAAAACGGCTTAACAAGTACTCTTGTCTCTAGCACCCAGACACCCAGCTCCCAATGGGATCCAAACAACAAATAAATCCTTTTTATTCTGTATAAAGCTTATACAAGGCCAGTTCATAAATTGTCCTCCTTCTATAACACTGATAGAGAGATACGCACAGAGAGATTTGCTCCCCCAGATACTAATTACTTACTCTGGGTTAATTAATAAGGAAAAGTGATTTTATTAAGTATAAAAAGTAGGATTTAAGTGGTTCCAAGTAATGACAGAGAGAACAAAGTAAGTTACCAAGCAAAATAAAACAAAACATGCAAGTCTAAGCCAAATACAGTAGGAAACTGAATACAGGTAAAACTCACCCTCAGAGATGTTCCAATAAGCTTCTTTCACAGACTAGACTCCTTCCTAGTCTGGGCCCAATCCTTTTCAGACCAACATTGTGGTTTATGGCCTGGGTCCAGCAATCACTCACACCCCCGTAGTTACAGTCCTTTGTCCCAGTTTCTTTCAGGCACCTCTTTGGGGTGGAGAGGCCATCTCTTGAGCCAGCTGAAGACCAAATGGAGAGGCTTCCAGGGCCTTTTATATTCTCTTTCTTGTGGGCAGAAACTCCTTTGTTCGTCAGTGCAAAGTCACAGCAACAAGCTGGAGTTTGTAGCCACCTGGGTAAGTCACATGTACATGAATGATTCAGCTTTTTGCAGGCCGACGCCATTGTTTACATGTTAGTTTGAACATTCCCAGAAAAGCTCAGATGTGGATTGGCATCTCCCAAAGTCCATTGTCAGTTAAGTGGTTCTTGATTGGGCACTTACTGAGAATAGTCCTTTCTCAAGAAGCTGACCAAATGCTTCACTGAGGCTACTTAGAATCAAACACATTGAGATACAAGTACATAGCTCATATTCATAACTTCAAATACAAAAATGATACACACATACAGACTGCATAATCATAACCAGCAAATTACAACCTTTCCATAGACACCTTACTTGACCTCCTTTGTACAAGATTTGGTGCAACTATAGGACCTTGGTTGCAACAATGATCTATATGGTCATAGTTCATGTCAATAACATCATACTCCCCACCTAGTGCCCCATCTCTGGCTGGTGGAAATATTTGCTAATAGCAGTCCTGGGTGGGCCATATGCCATTGTAGGCAACCTCATCACATCATCACCTCCATAAATTTATCAAGCTCAGTCTTGAAACAAATTAGGTTTTTTTGTCCCCACTATTCACTCTTCTAATGGTTAGAAACCTTCATCTAATTTCAAGCCTAAATTTGTGAATGGCCAGTATACATCAATTTCTTCTTGTGTCAACATTGCCTTTAACTTAAAAAACTCCTCTCTTTCTCCAGTGTTTATCCCTCTGCTGCATGTATAGAGAGCAATCATATCACCCCTCAGCCTTCATTTAGTCAAGCTAAACAAGTTATGCTCCTTAAGTCTCCTCTCATAAGGCAGGTTCTCCATTCCTCTGATCATCTGAGTTGCCCTTCTCTGTGCCTCTTCCAATTTGAATTCATCTTTCTTAAACATGGGAGACCAGAACTGCACATAGTGTTCCAGATAAGGTCTGTGTGGATGCAGAAGGAACAAGATGCGATATCATCTGCAAAGACTGTACAATGGTGATACTCTGTAGAGCTCCAGCCACAATGTCTCCCAGTGCTCACACTAGAGCAATGCACTTCTGCACCAACCCAAATAAGATTCTGTGGTTGTATGTCACAATCTACCCATATCTGCAATACTGCGCTAGAAATTTTGCATGGACAAAGTCTCTCAAAAGATTTCCAACACTTCCTGTTTATGGTTGGATTGCCGGTACTTTTTGCTGTAGGTTGGCCCAGAAAGACCACAAGAACTTCCTTTCCTGCACTGTTTCATCACTTTGACTTCAGCTGCCAACCAAAATGAAAAGCAATGGGATAAAAAGTTGCCGAAACTTTTCTCAAATCCCATTCCCCTCCCCACCCCCAAAAATGTTGATTTCAACTTTGGTTCAAGTATTGACCAAAGGTTTGGGTTGGTTTTATTTCTTCTAAATTTGTGCGTGCATACCTACTAAGAAGAGTAATTTGTTGTGTGTCCTTCCTCTACCACTTCCTGGATTTATTTGCTTTCTCTGCTATCGTTCTATTTCTCTGTTGGTACACTGGGGACTTTGTCACAAGTCCAGCATGCTGATGATTTATTATTTAAGCCGCAGGATTTGCTCAGCAGCTTGTAAAGGTTTATGATTTGTTTCTTTTCATTCAGAATTGGGAATATTTTTCTCATTTGTTCCCTGTTAAAGTCCCTTTCTAAGTCACCTGAAAAACCCTAGGGATCTCCTGCAGCATTCCGTGATAACATATGTTGCAATTACAGTTGATATTTTAAGGTCAGGTAAGATCAGTCCTAAAAGCTTCACTTAAACTGGGGTAACTAGGAACAATCAATAATTAACCCCCATTAGCATCTGAGAGGTCCAAATTCCTGCAGATGCAGTAGCTACATTCCCTTTGGTACTTCTGTTTGTCAACTTCATTTTTAACTTACCTTGACTATGAAGAACTAACAACCGAACTTTGGGTCTGATTCTGCAAACTTTACTTACACTGAGCAGCATTTACACATGCAACTGGTCCCATGCAGTGGACAGGACTAATCACACAAGTGAGTGCTGCCAAGTGTAAGCAAGAGTTGCAGAACTGGGCTTTTAGAAAGGGCTTTTGGATAATTAGCTTTAGTAAGTATGTTGCTTATTCAAACAGTGCCTATTTAATGGCCAAGGAAAGGTTCATATTTGTGTGCGTGTGTGTGTGTGTGTGCGCATGTGCGTGCAAATAAGCGAATTGTGCATGTGAAAGACAAGACTGGAGGCCAGGAAACCAAAGTGCTGTGGGATCTTCCTTCCTATTCACAGGACAGGTACAAATCCACAAGCTGCAGTGCAAGCTTTCCCACACTGTGCTATCAGTTACCCCCATCTTGAGTTGAAGGAATCACCATCTCTAGGCGTGTGTGGTATTTCAGTTATCATGTGAGTGTCCTGGGCCTCTCCTGAACAGACAACCAAATGTGCATAAATTATGCGTGCTAGCTTTGTGACATGGATGGATGCCAACTGAGAACTAAGCTGAGCCTTCCAAGCTCTGCCCTCTCAGGACCTCAAGCAGGACTTTAACTCCAGCCCCCTTGGTGAAAGGTGAGTGCTTTAGCCTCACAGGCACATAGTTCCTAGTCTCTCACAGTTTTATGTTTTTAGCTTCTTTGTTGTTCTTGTTCTTTTGCCAACAGGTCAGACAGTGCAAACAGTCAAGAAGCAGCTGCCTGATGGAGCTCTGAAGTTCACGTCATGCAGGCAAAACTGTAGGAGTAGAGGGGGAGAGATTAGGTGAAACATTAGCCATGTCCTCTTGGCTTCCCTCCAGAGTCTTTCAATTATTTCTTTATGTGCTTTTGGTGCTATGCTTATTTGGTATTTAAAAGGGACACTCTTAGAGGATTTCACAATGATCTGCCATTTCACAGTTCAAAACAGATGTGAACTTATCACCAGTGAAAATTTATGTATCCATAATCCCCTTCCTCAGGGTTCGCAGCAAAAGTTACTCCAGGCAAATCCATCATGAGGACTCAGTAATACTCTAAAAATAATACAAAGTATTATGGTTTGAAAGCTGCAGCTTATTTTGGGTACTTTAAGCTGCAAGTGTCAGGTATCAATATCAATTTTTGTAGTAACTGGACTATTGTGGCATATATTGAAAGCGAAAGGCCAAATTCTCTGCTGATTTATGTGACACGCAACCCATTTACTTCAGTGTGTTTGGACAGGGTGTAAATCAGTGCCCCTCCCCCCACATTTTCAGGTAACAGAAATGTGTTCATAACAGTTCTCTGAGAGCACAATTTGACCACTAAGGAAAGCAGTTAAAAGGTTAGGGCCAGATTCTATACCACCCTACCCAGCTACACTGAAGTCAATGGTGACTTGCTCAGTGTTCAAAAGATAGTGGTTCCTTCCATTCAAGGTGGAGATAAGGGGTGGAAAAGCCTGCACTGCACTGAAATAAATCCCATCCCCAAAGTGGACAACAGAGTAGGAAGGGAAGGGAGGAAAGGGAAGGAGGGAGCAGAGCCCCCCGACCTGCTGGGTGTTTTCTGTTCCCTCCTCTCAGCTACCCTCCTGTGAGAATGGTATCAGCTGTTCCCTCTTCCCTACCACAAAAGTCCTCTGGGATCCTGGGAGAAAGTGTTGCCTGCTTCCTGTAGTAGCTCTGATTGGCTGCTCATCCTCAGGAGGTAGGCAAGTACAGGAGGCAGCCAATCAAAAGAGGCTTTCGCCTGATAGGGCTGAAATTCCCTAGAGGACTAGTGCTTTGCTGTTCCCACCAGACTAGCTCCAGCTGAATCCTGTTTGTGAAGAAGTTGCAAGTTTGCAACGGAGCAGTGATTATGTCTGAAACTCTCTAATAGTTGCTAATTACTATTATGCTGTGTTCAGCATACTATCGTGTTTAAATCACAAAGGCAAAGTAGTAGCAATTTCCTTTTTATTAGGGTTTCAGATAGAACAGATTGCAAACCACCTTCACAGCAATTTGGCTTGAAGTTATGTTTCTTATGGCGAAATCCTATAGCAGGGTCACAGAGGATTTCAAAGCTAGAGAAATGAGTGCAGTTACACTGGGTCCATGACCCAGAGAAGCCACACAAGGGGACTCTGCTGCTCTCTATGCATGATGTGGAGCAGTGCTCTGTGGTGGCTCATGCTACACTACGAAACAGACAGCTTAGGGGGCAGACAATATGCAGGGTGGGGCTATTCTTCAGACCAATGACTATACATATTCACATCAGAAGGGGAGGTCAGGGACCACACATGCTGCTTCAGTGGCAATGGAGTAGCTCCATGGGACTATGTGCCAGATGTGGAAGTTCTGTTCCCGCAGATCTCCATGAAGCATCTCACTGAGATGTATGAAGCAAATCGCCTGGGCTTGCAGGAAAGTGCAGCCTTATAACTAGGCACATGATCCAAAATATTCATTTTTCAATATTTGTATTTTTTCTTTAATTGGTCCATACTGTTTCAGTCCCATCATTATCTGTATTTTTTGGTTGACCTTTTGTGAACACACATCAATAATAGGGACCCAACAAAAGTAACATTAGAAAGGAGCATATATGTAGAAGGATTCCTGCATTTCTGTCATGTGAGCCTGATATAGGGTCACGTGACAGGAAGCATATTGAAATAAATGGAACTCTTTCCATTGACTCTACTGGGCTTTGAATCAACTCCATGCAAGGTCAGATTCAATAAAGGTGGCACAGGCAGGTGTAAGGCGTGCTACCCCCTTAGAGGACAGGTTGTGTTTTCACCATTGTCATTCCTGGGTTTTCTATTGGGAGGGGGAGGCTGTGGTTGCCAAACGGGCAAGCTTATAGGAGTTTGGCCAATGACAGATTCTCCAGAGAGCTAGTAATCAGTGAACTCTTTGGCTGCAGAGTCCATACTTGCTTTCCCACCCAGCACTGCCCTCTTTTTGCATGGTGTTGGCACTTACCAGCCCCCTTCTGTCACTTTCCATCACTGCAACCATTTCTATCAGAGAGGCACTACTACTTGAGATCCCTGCCAAAGTTTATGATGATGTGAAGTCTGCGAGCCAGGTTCGGATCTCATTTATCTGAGTGTACTTAATGGAGTTACTTTGGATTTTCACTGATGAAAATGAGAGCAGAACCTGTCCCAGTTACTTTGCCTCACTATACATTGTGTTATTTGTTAAGTGGTAACTGTATACTTGGCTTTGTACAAGGCACAGAAGGACATAGTGACTTATGTATAACCAAAATTTGTCTCTGTCCAAATGCTACTATCCTGGATATTCACACACATAACTACATTCAGGGTATAAGTGCCTCTTACACTGTTTTTTTTTTTTTTAAACAATCTATTAACTCTTGGTTGTATTCCTGACTTGTGTGCAATCAGATTTAAATGTTAATATTTAACAATTATCATTAGGAACAATAGCACCTAGTCATTTAAAAATAACCCACCCAAACTGTAAACTGCCTGCCCGTGTATTCCCGTATTCCCATTGTCAATCTGAAACAGATTCAGTAGAGACTGTTGGCGTTGCTAACCTTTATCAGTTATTATCACCTGCAGTAACAGATGGCACAGAATTGCTGGGAAATGTGCTTTGGTCAAGCTTTTTTCCAAATCTCTCTCTTTGCAATCTCCTCATGGGTCATGAGAGCTTGAATCATTGTGTGAAGCAAGAAATGCAAAAATGAAACCTGGGAGGAAGAATGAGGTCTGAATGATTTAATTGCTGCTTTAATTCCAAAAATACATGAGACCACTAACATTTCCCAAACACAACAGCTTTCTTTTCAGCACAAAGAGGCTGTATTTTAAGCAGTAATGTTAATGGAATTATACGTTGCTACTGGAAAATGGTCTGCTGCAGAGAGATAATTGTTCAGGCAAAGCTGAGGTATTTATTGAAGATAAACACTGCGGCAAAACCAAGATGTTTATTTTCCAAGCTGCAGGCCCTAATCCAGTCACAGCATATAATGCCATTAGTAGTATTACTAATACACCAAAGGCCTGAACCTGCTTCCATAGAAGGCAGTGGCAAACTTTCACTGACTTCAGTGGGAGCAGGACTGGGCCCCAAATGAAAAAAAAACCCTACAATGGGAGTCAGTGCCACAGAACTGTCTTCCCCACTTGTCGCTGAAGGT